>NC_138782.1:19410988-20697700 GCF_965178545.1 Coloeus monedula
AAAAATAGTTACAAAAGTTTAGCTAATAATAAGTTAGGAAAATCCCAGTCAAAACCTGTAGGTGTTTATGCCGTGTAAAGATGAAGGTATGAAAACCTGGAGATATCAAATTTCATCCTTCTTGAGAATAAACTCAATCACCAGGACAAAACTGCATACATCACTGTGTTACCATTAGAACAAAACCAAAACAGATGTGTAAATATATAGATAAAGGAAATAACAGCAGAAAATTAGGAGACCAGTGAATGACAGAACATGAAAAGAGCTGGTGTGAGGACACAGATTTTTTGAGAAGTTCCTGGGTGTATTTGACTTTTGTTGTAGCCTATACACTAACATTGATCCTGATATTGAGAATGATTCTCTTTAGATAATAGAGCACAGTAGGTTCAGACACTATTACAACATATTTCAGATAAGAACATTAAAAATTATTAGTCTGTGTTTACTTGAAGTGCTTTCTCTCAGATTTGATGCAGAACTCTTGGTGGGTTTTTGTTTTATGTTTTTTTCTTTTTTTGGGGGGGGGGGGGGTAGGGTAGGTGGGTGTTTTTTTTTTTGTGGCATCAGCCAAATCATACTAGACTACAGTGTAAAAAACTCAAAGTGACTATTTATCAGTTATGCTCTCTTTACAGCTCAAAGCAAGATTCAGCTGGATCTAACCCCAAGTGAAAGAAATCAGTTTGCTACAAGAAATCTACAGCTGGATTTCACAGCCTTGGCCTATTTTGTAAACAAACACTTTTTTAAAAAGGAAAACAAAAAACAAAAAAGACCACCTCCCTGAGCACCCTTCAGGATGCCTCTTCCTGCTGTTGACAGCACATCTCACAGAACACAAAATCAAACTAAAAGAGTCTCCAGCTTCATATTAAACCATGCTCCCCTACTACAACAAGTAACAAGTTGGTCACACATAGCACACACACTGCTTCCTGTCTTGGCCATTCATCATGCACAGTAAATATGCAGGAGGAGCTGATGTGTTCTCCAGGCCTTAAACCTTCCAAATCACTCCTACATGCAGGACACCACTGCACTGATAGCAACCCATCCTGGACCCTGACACATTTCAGTAGAGGAGGAACACCTTGGCTCATGGTGCATAAAGGATTCACAAACAGTCCATTTTCTGGGGTTTCAGTGCACTCAAAGCAGTGGCCTGCAGGAATACCCTGCATCTCATCTAATGAATATTTAATAAAAGCATAAAATGCTCAAGAGCAAATTTATTTGTGATGGGTGTTTGGTGCACAAGCATATTGAAACAGTTTGAATACCTACAATGAAGAGATGATAAAACAGATGCAGCAAACTGGTATGTGTAGTTTTTGTCCCATGTATTTAATGACTATAACACAAAAAACCTGAAGGACATCAATGACATTGTGCAAAATATTTATGTACAAACATTATGGACTGTAAACTACTTCTGTAAAACCAGATCATTCACACAGACATGGATATGCATGGAACTTAAATACATGCCAGGCCCTTTTTAAAAAAAATATTCCTAAACAAGGACCTGAAGAAGCAAGCAGGTCATCCAAGAAAAAATTGAGTAAATCTTCAAGCAATACCCCTGCAGCATTCACTGTTAATTTCTGAACCCTTTCTCATTCCTTTTAGCTTTAATAATACAGTCCATGATACCTATCAATGTCACCAAATTAAAATTTTAAACAAGTTACTTATATTCACATTAAGCTAGCATTCACTTGTTTAAAGACAGAATTTGACTTGAAAACAAAAATGCTAAAACTGAGCAGCGTATTTTACTTCAGAGAAGACACTTTGGTCAAAAAACCTGTTTGAACATTGTGCATAAAGACACTAATTGCATGTTTTTCCTACCAAACTATCTTTTCTGCTCACCTGTCAAACCAAAAAATACCCATTATTTGCTATTTTCACTCTGTTTCTATGCCTTGAATTCAAATATCATCTTCTATGACTATAGTCTAGTTTGGCCAGGCTGCAAATTTCACAGAAATTATTTGCAAGTGGGGGAAATACCAACAAAATATCTCCACATTTCTCTAGTCTTCAGAGTAATTTGTTCCTCACAAAAACTAAACCTCCCTCTTATGATCACTTGGATGAAACCTCAGGCATCTTTACCCTCAATCTAGCACTGATATTTGGGAAATGATGGGGCACTGCAACTCCAACTCTGCCTTGCCATACCCAGCTCTGAAATGGGAAGCTATGAGCTAAAACAGCCACAGGTCTGCGACAGGCTAGCAAAGATTCAGGAAAACCTAGAAGAGGAAATCCGGTTATAAATCTTTTGCGTGCTTTATCACTGAAAACCAGACTTTTTTAGCACACATACAGCAGGAGGCACATAAGTCAAAATGTTTTAGCAAAGGACAGAAAAGCCACTGAACAATATTGGTAATCAACCCTGTGTCAACTTTTTAATGTCAAGAAGATGTGCTATTTAACTCTTGATATGAATGCATGTATTTAGAATGGAGAATTTTAAAAAAAATACGTATATAAAACATTCAAATGTTTTATGTAAAAAACCCAGTTAGAATCTATTGCTACATTACATACCAAATTTTTGTTGATCCTTTAAGTAAATTAAGAACAAGCTTCATTAATAACTAGTTGTGTAAACTGCTGGTTGTTTGTTTATTTTTTCAAATTATCACTTAATGGCACTTAGAGAAACCATTAAAAATGCATGGCAGTCATTCTAGCCAATATGAAGTGTTGCACTTCATTTAATGATTAAAATGTAATTACCTGCACAGAAAAGCACAAGATAATAAGAACACCATAAGGGAGTTTGACATGTTTCTATTCCGAATTTTGAGTACTGTAAATTGCTGTATATTAGGGCAACGGAAATCCAGAACTACAGGAAATGTGCAGATACAGAAAGACACGACCTGTTTGTGCCACAGAAAGGATTCAAACAATAGAAATGCTCTGCTAAAACACCTGTTGCTGCAGGAAGGGTTTGTTTTTATGCCCCATTGAAGTCAACAACAGTTTGAAAATTCAGCTATTTAGAGGTGGATTTAAGCCCTTAGTCTCTTGAAACATGTAGAAGAAATACTTCCATGAGCCTTAGCAGATTTTACAATCCTACATAAGCACTATGCTAAGCTTTATAGCACATCCACCCATCTCACTGGCAGTATTACATCATAAACTAGGTCTGGCTGATTCCATAATTATTTGATCATGTGTCCATGCCTGATTTAAATCACGTACACAGGACTAGATGCTCTGATATTTATAAGTAGTAATAATAATGGGACTGTAGACAAGAGAAAAAAAATATAGCAGGACTAAATCAAATCTGTTTATTGATAGCTGCAATGCTCCTTTACGTATGAAGAACCCAGAAGTTTATTAACTAAACCCCAATAACCCCAGTGACAAACCCATCTATTATTACACAACAAAACCTGTTAGAAAGTTGTCAATTTATCTGCCAAAATAATTACTGTCAAAGAGAAAATCAGCTGACGCCAGTGATACTCTACTTCTGAGAGCCAAGTTCCTTCTCTACAGTCTTCAAAACATTAAATGTGTTCTGAATAAATAAACTATGCCAAACCAGAGTCTAGTATGTTCCCAGATGTACTGTTTAGTGCTCCATTTCACAACAATTTAAAATTCAAACATTTATCTGCTACACCATCAACTTATTTATAAAGTCTTTCTGTAAAAGTAATGCAGCTTGGGGAAACTACACTAAAAGAGCATGTAGACAAAACCATTAACAAGAATGACTGATAGAATAAAAACACACAGCCTGAACTGCTACTTCCATGGCAAACTTTGCAGTAATGGCAAACTAAATGGTTTGCCATTCCATACAATGGGAATACTCTCCACACGAGGTGTGCACCACTGAACGTGGAATGGTCCCAGGATGCACAATGCACAAGGTTTCTCAGCACACTGCTCTTTTAGGAAGCCAGCCTTTACCCTTCCATTAATACATCACTCATTGGATCTTAAGATGAAAAATTACAAAGACTATAAAGTCATTCTCCAAATGTTCTACTGAATCTGACCATTTTTTGATTCCCAATCACTTAATAAATTCTGACCGGGTCACATCTAGAAATAAATTACAGGCACTCAAAGAAGAAACCAAAATATTACTGTCTAATTAACAAATTTAAGACTTAAGTATGAAACCAACAAAAAAGATAGAATTATGATAAAGCCTAAGAAATCAGTTCTGAGAGAATGCAGAGGGTTTGCTTTATCAGTTATGGCTGAGTTAATTTTTACAAGTACTGCTGTTGTTGTGCACTAGCAGTTTTTGTTCCTATGTCTTGTAAGTAATGTTTTTTAACAGAAGAATCTTCCATGCTTCCTTTCATTTCTCACAATCTTTCTTTTCCTTTCTAGAAACTATATTCCTTGCCCTCTAAATAAGTCTCCACAGAAAATTCCAAGGCAGCAATTCGGAGATAAAATGAGATTCATGATTCCAAATCCACAGCTGGGAAATATCTACCTGTTTATTTCTTTTTTTTTTAATGCTCCCTTCCCCCTCCAGTAAATACAAATGTCTGTGTGCCTTCCCTTTGTGAAGGAATAAGTCCAGTATGAGGTAATCATGACTAGCCCAATGTGAGAACAAAACCAGAGAGGTTATTTAAGACCATAAGCAATTTATTCTGAAGGAAGTGGGGAGTCACTTCTCAAGGGCTTCTTATTATTGTTTTAAATAATCCTTTTGCAAAAAAAAAAAAAAAAAAAAAAAAAAAAAAAAAAAAAGCTGCAGAAGTGTCTATTGATTCCAAAGATTCGGGGACCTGGTGAACCAACTCAAGCCTTTCTCTGGCAGAAAATGTTCCACTCAAAACCATGACAAAGTAAAACTTTGGTTAACTGTTATAACCAAGTCCTTTGGACTGCCATAGTCTTTGTTCATGACATTATACTATCAGAATATGGTTTATCTCAAAAAACACACTGCACCTGTGATCCTGGGAACCAAAGTCTGCATTACTGGTGCCCAACATAAAAGTAAAACTAGTATGCATTTAAGTAAAATGAGGTGCAAAGAAAAGTTCTACCTGCCAAGAAAAATGTAACAGCATAACTGATACAAAGTCAAGTATAATATCATGATGCAAAGAACCTTGGAGAAGTTTTCCAGCTCCTGTTTTGTTTTACACACAATCATTAAATCAGTAGCCAATTACAAGAAGTATGAACCTCTGAAGTATGAGCCTCTGATCCGTTCCCACCATCTCAGATTAGAATTATGATAGTTGATACTCATGATAAATGACTTACAGGGAACATCAGATAAATGATAAATTACTCCATTTTGCTAAACAGCCATTTAAATTCATTACTAAAATGGCTACACCATGCAATTTCCTCACTAATTTTCATGTCCTTTTATTTAATCAGAGAGTATGCACTTCAAAAGAAGATTGGCAATTGGGGAGGGAGACGAAAGCAAGCAGGAGTTTTCAGGAATGGTGCCATCTTAGTGTACATTAAATACTAAACTGCTAGAAGGTGAAAATAAGAGAATCTTTCTCCAATTAACAGCTGCGTCATTAATAAATAGATTACAGTGTCCTCCACTTTATATCTTAGTGATAATGCCTCTCCTATAATTCTCAAAACCTCAAAGTTTAAAATCATGATTTAAAGGCATTCATGTTAAATTAAGAATAAACTGCAAAATAGCAAAGATTCTCATATCAATTCTACACTCACAGGAGAAACTGCTATTACTCAGCCTTGCTGTTGCCTTAAAACTCAATTGTGAATTTTGGTAGTTGGGAAATCAGAGCAGCATTATACCAACAAATAAATACAGGCTTAAGTTTCTGCAACAAGCTAAAAACTGCGCTGGACAACTTTCCAAAGGCCTTTTCCAGGCCTCAAGGTTTCCAATGACTCTATAGCTCAACTGCAAAATGCAGATTTGTAGCTTTCAAAGGATCAAAAGCACTGACTTTCAGTATCAGATTGCTTACAGAATTGGTAGAAAAACTGATGTTACAATAGGAAAAGATAGCATTTTTAATTTTACACCCTGTAACTATATAACTTGTGCAAATACAAGTTTTAGAATTAATCTGCTTTGAGTGATGAAACAGGAAATGTAAATTCTTCCTCTGCAGCCTGGGCTGGCTCTCTTCTGCTTGTATCTTACAGAGGAGAGCTGAACAAAAAACAAATGCAGTTGTTCTTGAAAAAATTGGAAGCAGTCTCTGTCCTGGACAAAAATCCATTTTCTGAACTGCTCCTTGGATAAAGAAGAAGCACCTTACTCCTTGCTGAGGGTTTTCCAAATGAGTTGCATTCATTTTTCACTGTCCTAAATAAAAATGTGGAATAGGAGAAGAAAGAAAATTGGTTTTTTTCACTTTGTTGGCATTACATTTAAACACACATTTCAAATGTAAGAATAAGGAAGAAAATCTCTAACATAGTATATGAATTTATCATAATGTGTAGAAAGAGTTAACGAGTTAAATGATCTGATAAGGACCAGTTTCAAAGCTGATAAGAAACTTCTGAGACATCAGCTGAATACCTCTCTTATGGCACCACACAGCACTAGAGGATTAGTGCGGCATGTCCTGGGGTTTGGAAGCAATAAAAAACAACAAGCAATTTTCTAGTCCTAATTAATTCCTGTTAAAAGAACCCCTTTGTAGCAATAAGCTTTCCAGAGATGCAGAGGGAATGCCACTGCAGTGGTATTATGTACACGATGAGCCACTGCTGTAAAACCAGTTTTGCACTTGCCTCAGAGAGGTACTACAGGACTATGTAGCATTTGACTCAGTAAAAAGAGCTACAGCATGGTTTTGAAAAAGGTAAAACAAAACGCCTTCCAGAGGGGATTAACAAAACATCACTTTTTTCTCATGTCTGTGGCTAAGATTGTATCACTGAAGGAGCATCAACATAAAAACTTTTGGGAAAAGTCTGTTCGATCTCTGCATTAGTCTTCAAAACATGTTTGGAAGAAGCTATTTGTAACTCTTGGTCTTCCTATAAACATGGGAAATTTAATATGAAAACAGTTGTTTTATTACATCTTCCAGCCTGTTGAGGATACTCTCATTTAATATTTTAAATATCAAGAGTTTTCACATGAAAACAAAGAAACATCTTTCCAAGTTACTGAGCATATGAGGAATACATTCTATGAAAAGATCCTACAGCAACAAAGGGGATCTGAGAAGCTGAAGTCTCAGGTGAAGAAATCTGCTGTTCAAAATAACAAGCAGAGAGATGTGCTAATGGCCTGTTGCTACACTAGAAATATTTGATCTAAACAAGCCATGCCTAATATCTCTTTGCAGCGCTGCCTCTTCAAATAAAGTGAAGGGAATTACTATGTCAGCTACAAAGAGTAAAAGAACTCTTTTTTATTGATTAATTCTGGATATAGAAGAACCTCAAAACTTCTCAAAGACAGGCAGACCATTAGTCAAAAAAACTCTTTGAGCTTCATCATCTTAATTCATTGTCTTGTGGACAATAATTCAGCCAAAACTGTATTTTTTAACATAAGGCTTCATATAAGAAGTAGTATTAGGACCAAGAAGCCTTCTTGTGATGCATTTGATATTTCTTTTGGCACCCCAGAATTACCTTCAGCCACCATCACTACCTAAGTCAGGTGTTCAAATGAGCTACGGGATCAGAAAGGTTATTATTAGAAACTAACGTGAGAGTTACAAGAAATTCAATATAATGTTTTTGGAAACAGTTTTTTCTTTCAAAGGATGACAAAGGTATAAGAATTTTCATTTAGCGAGCAAAAGAATAGTGCCAATTTAATTGTTTTAAATAATTGGTATTGAACTCTAATGACTAATAAACTTCATTAAAAATTCAGATCACCTTCCTCCAAATGTTACATTGATTAATGATCACTGCAATGACTAACGATATTTTACCTTTATGAATGTAATTGATGGACAAAGCACTAAGGACAACACAAACATTTAATCTGAGCACAGCACAGACCTTTAGTGAATTGGGCTAAGAACAGACAATATTCTGCTCTGGAAAGAAGAATCAACTATGTGCCCACAGTTAAAAAAATAAATGTGTATTTTTAAACGGAGGCAAATTTTAAAAGGTATTAGTAGCTGTCTGTATAACAGGGATTCTGTTCAAGGTCAAGGCCATAAAAGCAGCTGAACTGTGTGTACTTTACAGAGAAAAATACCCACAGGTATTTACACAGAACTGCAACCACCTGCATATGTATGGTAAGAAACATTCAAGGGCAAATGCAGAATCAGGAAATGATTATTTAAAAACGCAGATTAAACTCTCAGAAGGACTTCCCAACAAACAGAAAACCTTGATGGCTATGATAGTGCTGTTACCACTTCTTCAGCCTGTGACATAACTGCCTAGAGATATTTTGACCTATTAATTTCAGGTTTTCTCCCCCTGTTGTTTCAATGCTGCCCTCCACTCTCTTCTTCCCTGTATCTTAGTTTTTCTCCTTCAGAGACCTTTCTTACTTCACTGCAATCCCTGCTGAGAGGCAAAGATTGGCTAAGCCATATGCTGGTCAGTGTTCTCACTAATCAGCAGCCACTGGAAATCTCCATTCACATCTGAAGATCAGAATAAGTCCTACTAATAAAAACCCCTCACACCTCTATTTGTATTCTGTGTGCAGCAGTCAGATAAAAGAATATATAAAACTAGGGACATGTTAAGGACAGGGGAAATGGCAAACTGAATTCAAACTAATTTAACACATTTTATTCTGGAAAAGATACAAGCTTCATGAAATTTACAGAAGTATGACAGATGATATTCTATAGTGATGTATTTTAGCTATTTTTTGCTTCTCTGGCACTATTGTTCTTAACACTCACTTTCCAGGACAATAAAAAAAAAAGCAAAACTACCACTATTTTTGTAATGATTTGACAGAATATAACTGTTTTTCATACTCTTTCTACTCTCTACCCCCAATCAAAATTTAGGTTATGATATTTCAGAACGTGGGAGATGTTGAGGAAAGAGCACTGTACACATAAACAAGAGCCTATGTCTGAATGTAACAACCGGAGTTTTGTATAAATAGCAACCAGAGATATTCAGATGGTAATTTCACATGTGGCAGTCTCAAAATCTGATTTATCTGATAGCAGATAAAATACGTAAGTAAGATTTTTGTGTTAATAATCACAGATAGCTATTGATGCAATTTACATCAAGCTTTAAAGGAGTAGTAGCAGCTAGATAACAAAGAGTTTTAAGAAAAAAGTGTTGCTGGAATAAGTAATTTCCACTACAGAGCCACTTCATGAAACAAGCCTACTTATGGACATTCCGATTCTGTAGCATAGAAAAAGCTTCTTTAACACATAGCAAGACACCAATGAAATGTTAAAGCTCTGAAACCTATTTCTCTATACCTTTTTCCATGATTGTCTAAAGCTTACTCACATAACATGATAAAGGAGGATACAATTCAAAGAAATTTGATGGATACCTTAATGTGTTTCAAGTAACAACTGTAGGTTGTTAAATGAGATAATTCTTGCTATCACTTCACAGAATCACAGAATGGGTCAAGCTGGAACGGACCACAGTGGGACATCTGGTCTGACCTGCCTGCTCAAGCAAGATCATTCCAGAGCACATGGCACAGGATCGTGTCCAGATGGTTCTGGAATATCTTCAGTGAGGGAGATCCACACCTTCTCTGAGTAATCTGTCCCAGTGCCTGCTCACCCACACAGTAAAGTTCTTCCTCGTGTTCAGGTGGAACTTCCTGTGCATCAGTTCCTGCCCACTGCCTCTCATCCTTTTGAGTAGAGCCTGGTCCATCCTCTGACAGCTCTCTTCAGACACTTTGCTGAGGTCTCCTCTCTGTCATCTCTTCTTGAGACTGAACAGCCCCAGCTCCCACAGCCTTTCCTCAGGAGAGAGGTTCTCCAGACCCGTGACCAACTTAGTAGCTCTCCACCGGACCTGCTCCAGGAGCTCCGTGTCTCTCTTGCCCTCAGGATCCCAGAACTGGACACAGCACTCCAGATGTGCCTCACCAGGGCTGAGCAGAGGGGCAGGATTCCCCTTGACCTTCAGGCTCTTCCTAATGCACCCCAGGACACCATTCTAGACCATAAAGACACACTGCTGGCTCAGGGACAGCTTATTGTCCACCAGGACCCCCAGGTCCTTCTCCCCAGCACTTCTCATTCTTCTTTTCAACACGTAGCCAGGGCTTGGCAACATTCACTCTTAAACAGAGTTTAACGATGTTCTAACATACTTCCAGTAAGCTATAAAAAAAATAAGGCTTTCAAGAGCTACTCTTGATACCAATTTCTTTTAAATGAGACTTTCAAAAATTGATAAGCAGGTTTCTTGGCCTGACCATAGTTTTAAAACTATATGTGCACCGATTTCTTTTCAATTGTGAATATATAAAAAGAACTATGCCCAGATTTATATTTAAGGGACCATTTTAGGCATGTACTTTAAAAATACAAATGATTTCTAACTTTCTCTAAGTCTTATTATCAAATCTGTGAAAATCCAAGAAAACTTCTGCAAGTATTATATATGTTACACATTTAGTTTTTTGAAGACTGACTAGCCCCTCCACCATTAATTCAGTATTAGCTCCTGATCCTTATTTTTTCAGAAGTCATAAGTCTTTGAAACTGCTTGATAAGGAGGCCTCCCTACTGAGATTACCAATAGTCTTTTTATAGAAGCCTGCAGGAACACTGTAAAAGCAAAAGAAGATTAGCACAGTATAAAAATAATTGGACTCTAGTGCTGTATTGATATTTTCGAGAAAAGATTTGCTGTCATGACTGGGCCAAGTTATCTGCTGGTAAATTCCACTGAAGACAGCACATTTGCACCACTTTATCCTTCTCTTTATGCAATAAATATGTCTAAGAAGGTGAGATACTTAGAGTGTCACAGATAATTTGACATATTTGCATCATTGCATGGATCTAACATAAAACTTAAGAACTCATTTCTCAGGTACTGGAAAAGGTAAAAAAAAAAAAAGATGTAGATAGAAAGAGTGAGACTGTCAGAGATACTGCCTCATTTTAGAAACACTAGGTATTAAGAAGTAATTTCACCTCTTCAGGAACTTGTCTAAAATAACTGCTTAAAATACTTCAATATTTATTATTACTGCATAGGAGCTTAGCATAATTTGCAGCCTCATGCCCTACAGATATGAAATAAAAACAAACCTGTAATCATCCAAAGAACACTTACAGAAGAAAACACAATTGAAAAAATAATTTAACATATCTTACAAAGGCTAATCAAAAGAGAAAAGGTGTGACACTCTACTGACAAGCACATTACATAAATTTCAGGTTTGGATACTCTTACTTTTTCAAGAATCTAATCTGCATTCAGAGCATAAAGTTTCTCTATGTCTCAAGGCACTAAGATTGGGTTCACCACAGCTCCTGGTACTCCACTTAGCTGTCAACTGGAGAGGGCAGAGAAAGAAGCAATGGAGTCTGTATCCTTGCACCAAATGTTCTGGCAACTGATACCTATTTTCCACAAATTTCTAACTAATGTGGAAAAAAATGCAAGACTGAAGCCTTTGTCAACAACAGCAGGAACCACAAGTTGGTTCCTCCTCCACAGCTTGAGCATCACTGCTGGTTCCACACCAAACCACACAGGACTCAGGAGCAAGGACTATAACCAGACTGACTATTCACACACAAATACTGCAGCACAGAAAAAAATTCTATGCAAACTTTCAATGTAATAAACCTCCTCTTTTCCCCTCAGGAAAAAAAAAAAAAAAATCCCTCTACAGGATAGAGCAATCAAAATTTTGCTTCAAATCATAATTTGAACACAAATGCTCTTACCAGCAGCCTCCATTTTTTTCTCTCCCACCTGTGACTCATAGGTCTCCTGTAATTACCCATCAGCTGTTTAGATGCACAGCCCCAGGGGCTGGTTAGGTTTTACATTTATTACATTAGGAAAATACCATCGTGCCGTAGCCAGAGTGACAGGATCAATATACAGAAAATGCTTGTGCTCTGAGTTACAAAGGTTATTAATTCAACCTTCTTCTACAACCCTACTGTTTCCTTTGTGTTGCTGAATATAGTTTTGCTTTTCTAAAGTCCCTCCTCGTTTTATAGCACCCTGAGAAAATAAGTAAAGCCTTGTATTGTGCTGTATACACAATACAGCAGATATTTGATTCTGAGTACATGTCATTACACTTCTAAAGCTATTAGAGTACTACTCTGGATACCTTCAAATTAATTAAAATTTAAGAGTTCTTGACAAAACACACTAACATTCATCATCAGGTCAGTTATTATGTTCACAAAATTATTTAAACCTCTCTGAACTTTCAGGAAAGGGAATTACTGCATCTGTAAAGAAAACATTCTGTAATTATTATCTATATTTCTCCCCAAGGCTCCTACACCCTACAGATTTCCTAAGAGCTTGGATTCAAAGCTAGTAGGAAGCTGTGTTTAAAGTATTTTAGAATCCAGCCCATCAGTTCTGTTATTGAAGTAACATTATATCACAGTATTCAAATGAAACAGTGGTACAGATGTTAATGGTTTAAAATTAAAGGTATGTGCTTTAAGAATTCTGCTTGTCATTAAATTGGAAATTTGCAGACTAGCAGTCCATTCTTTCTTAATTCTCTTTTACCCAAGTTCATTTCCATTGGATTCCTAAACCGAAACTTAGAGGTAAACCACAATTTACCTAGAGGTTAAGTTGATTATTTTATTATTCGAGGATTATTTGTTTGTGCATTAGTCTGGGGCTATGGAGACAATATGCACACTGAAGTATTTCCATCTCATAAGCAAAAGCAGGCAATATTCATCAGTCTGTTAGCCATGAAATTAGGAATGTTTGAGGTATCCAAGGGCAGCTCCTGCAGCTCCTGTTTTTCCTGCTACACCCCTCTCAGTTATTTCCCTACTCCCCCAATACTGACTTAATAAGCAACTTTTCCATGCTGCCATACAAGAAACACAGACTAATTTAAGCAGCTTCAGGCTCCCCATTTTTATTTTCTATCCTCTATTCCAATTTTTGAGGCTTTTTGTGCAAACACAAAGAAAAGCTGAACAGCAACCTGCCCTGGCTCCTCAGGATGCTGTAATGCAATCAGAACTTTCTTCACCCATCCTGTTGTGGTTCTTTTGTCAAGTGGATGCCTAGCACAGGAAATCAGCCATTAAATTGCTAAACCCATTTACCCCTATATTAGCCAAAACCTGCTTCAGAATAAAGGAAAACCGCAGCTAAAGATTCCATTAAAACTCAGGAATTTACCATGGATTTCCAAACTGGTTTCAAGACAAGCTGCATCTTGACCCATTTCTGGTGGTGCAATAATCAGCATCCAGATTTCTCCCTGGCTTTTGAGTAGTGCCAGGACAAGATAACTTTTAGGATTCCTTGGCTTCTCTCAAGACTCATAAAATGACATTAAATCCATTAAATCTTCCTCTCAATGTCATCAATTTTTCAAGCCTAGAATTATGTTTGGAAAAGCATGTTTCATCCTCTTAACACCCTACTAATTTTGTAGAGTAACTTTCAGATGATCTACTACATCCTGTACTTACATCCAGCCCAGCACTTGGTTTTTCCTACAGACACAGTTGACCACAGACAGTGATCTATGAACCAAACAAAACCCAAATTCTCAAGTGGGTAGACTCAGGATGATTCTGTGTTTTGGCTGCTATACACCCACAGCTTTCTCTCATTAATTGAGCTGTAACTTGGGTAGTGACCCAATTTTTGCTGTATCTTTTATTGTTAGAACAAAACCAATTATGAACAGCTCCCAACAAAGTTAAATCTTTTTCACATTTTTCTTACAACACCCTGCTCATTTCTGATACACTTAAATTTAATTCAGTCTCTGTAGACCTCCCAATGCCTTGAATGTACACAGATGAATGCAGAAAGATTAAACATTTTCTTACTGTGACCTACAACAATGTGCTGAAACTTTAATTATTATGTTAATTCAGGCATTGGGCCCAGTGGATTTATTATATCCCAGAAGCTAATACAATCTACTCTGAAGTGAGATGTAGGCATCAGCTGCATCTAAGTATTTTGTGTACAAATATTTAGACTGTGTAACAACTACACACTAAAACTAATCTTAAAAATCTAATCCTAATTTTGGGGCTTTTTCCTCAAGTAGATGTCTAGTTTCTCATAAAGAATCTGAAAATGTGGCTACTTGTAGGAACAAAAGCTTGTATCTTGGACAAACATTATCATCCCCAAATTCCAGGCTTTTGAAGCAAGACTGGTATTTAGTAGATTAAAAAAGAATTATTATACTTGTCTGGACTACCATCACAGGATAACACTGAGAAAAAAAAACCCAACCAAAACCTTTTTTTTCCATTGCAGGACAGGATCAGATACATTTCACGCTGGTTTAGAACAAGAATACCCAATCTCCAAAGAGTTCATTTGGAATAAAGATGGCTTATATACCTAAGACAATATCAGTCACTGAAAATTAAGGTTTGACCTTTTCCTTAATAGACAAAACAAGTGTTTCTGATCATCTATCCCTCACATCAAATACAGTTTTGTATCATTCACCAAGAAAAAACGCCTACTGCTTTCTTTTTTTAATTATCCCCCATCTCAGCCAATATTTTTTCTTATTTCCCATTAGCAACAAGATTGACAAAAATGAAACTCATATTTTAAATAGTTTTGAAGAGAAAAAAAAAGGTGAAGAAACTTGGAGTGAAGTTGCCAGACAGTAGAGCCAGTGGAACTTAGCTGACTACAGGAACCCTTTTTAAGCAATGGAGCTGGAGGTAGCTCACATCATCTTATTTTTCCTTGGTTTGCTACATCAGAGCATTTTCTATTATAGTATCACAAAAGTACCTGTGTTGTAATTAGAAGTAGTGTGGCTTTCATCACAAGAATATTAAAAAAAAATGTTTAATATATTAAAGGCAAGCAGCAATTAATGAAAGCTTTATACTGCCAAGCCAGGGATTTTGTCCTATGCTCATTTTTGATTATATATTTTAATTGCTTACCAACATATTGCCTTGATAACCATCACAAAAATAATTCCAAATTACCAGATATAAATCTTTATGTTTTAAATAGTAAAAAAAAAAAAAAAAGGCTACAAAGGAATTCTTCTATCAATATTTTCTCAAGTTGATGTAAATAAAGATGCTTGATGTTAAAGACCATGAATACCTCAAGTATATCTTTGTATTATTTTAATGCAATGTGCCCATAAGAATATTTATTTCCTGCATTACTTTAAATATTTTCCCACAGCAAGACCCCACATTCAAGGGATTCTTACACTTTTCTACTCTACTCAAGTCTTATGCTTACACTCATATCCCTCACCTGAAAATAAGAGGTTTAATAAAGCACAGCTCTAATACAAACCTGGTTATGTTTTGGGGTTTTTGGTATTTTTTTCCTTAAATTCTCCAAGATTGGAACTGGATCACACTACAAAGATAACATTTGTTCTTTAATTTATTATATGAATGCAATCTAATTCCCATTTGTATATACAGGAATGTGTATACAAATAGATATCTATAGACAGTATTCTCTGGTTATGAACTTTCTTAATTTCCATTAAATTAGTTGCTTCCTCTCCATTTCAGTAATTTTTTAGATATCTAAATTAAAAAAAATATTCAAAGCATTTTGAAAAAGATTTTTTAAAATATACAAGCTCATCTGCTAAATTATGTCCATTTTTTCTTCTTGCTCAAAACCAAGCGCTTTTTTTCCTTATAGTGAAAAAAAGGTGCTTTTTTTCAGAGCTAAAGAAAGTTCAAAGTTACCATGGTAACCGAACAAAAAGTCACTAAATACTTACTGGTAAAGGCCTTTATAGTATATAAAAAGTACATTCAGTTGGAGTTACTGGAAGAACTTTTATGGTTATTTTAAATACATGGAACTAGCAAATTCAGTGGTGATTATTACGAACAAATATTAAAAGTATACGTCTTGGTTATTTTTGCAGTAAGGTGCACCACTGAGAGGCTCGTTAATTAAAGGTCAACTATTCTAAATTGCATAAGGGAATACTGGAAAACCTGTTCTTGTATGAACCTTGTTATATTAAATTTTCTCAGCTAAGTGTTTTGCTGTTGGAAAAGAAGATAATTTAAGCAAAGTATTCATTATACCTCAAATGAAGCAACTCAAGTCATTTCTTGCCTGAGTCTGACAACTTAATGCAACAAGTTAGCAAAAAACCAGCTATGCCATGAGGTGTGTGAGAAAATACAGCCCTGCTTTTACATTGTTGAACATACCTCAATATATATATATATATAAAAACCCCACATATTTCTAATTTTATCTTGTAAAGTGTGCTAGAGTTTTAGTACATTTCTATATTAGCTATAACTGATTTAAAATCAATAAGTGGATAATATTATACTTGCAGTTCTCAAGACTTGGACCCCAAACTTCCACTGGCATTCCTAGGGATAGGGATGCCACCCTCCACATGGGGCTGTGTAATTCAGTAGAACTTGTATTTTAGTGAACTAAGTTCTTAACTATTCCCCATTGCTGAGAAATTGTGTTATTCTACTCTCTTCAGGGCAGTCATTGAGCAATTCAGTGCCTTGAAAGGAAGACAGGCTGAAATTTGGTTAGGCACTTAAATTTACTCTGAGATTTACCCAGACCATTAGCCAGCAAAGAAGGCATGAACAACTTTATTCTGTCCTTCGCTACACGTGCTTTTATTCCTATGTCTTTCTACCAATTGTATAAATAGTTCTTATTTGTTTTCCGAGGTCTCACTACAGGATGACAAAGCCTGCAAAGTCATTCAGGAAATTTCAATTATAAACAAGTAATTGGCTCAGAGAATGAAATCCCACACTGGTATGCTTGCCACTGATTTCTTAAAAAAGAGTAAAATAATCACATGCTTTTACTCCACATCCTATCAGTCATTGCACTTCACATACAGGCCTTGTAAATTTACACCTTGTGTTAGGATGGACCCTAGAGCACTTCACTAATTAACTTAGGGCTGTATTTTAAGAGACATCTGGTATATTGTCATAAGCCTTTCACTGAAGTTAGGTAGAGATGAAAGGATGTTTGGATCAGCCTATACTTTTAAAAATCTGTGGTATTTTTGCTCCTAGTTTCCAGATCTTTCAGATTTATACAGCAGTAGTGCCCAGTGTTTGCAGTATATGGTGACACACAAGCACACCACCTCACCTAAGAAAAAATTTCTGAATTCTGCAGTTACTCTCCCTGTGGCATGTTTTAGGTGTGTACACATTAATGTAGAACTTAATTCAGAATATTAGTATGTCTTTATCTTCCGGCTGAGCAGAAAGAGATGAAATACCAACTGCAAGGGCATTGCAGTCATATGAGAGTCGCAGCAAAACCTTGCATATACAAAGGTTTACATTTTGAAGATTCCAGGTTGAGGATTTATCTTCTCTATTCCCTAGAATAATACTTTTCTTGCATTCAGGAACCATGTTAATTTAACTAACATGTGATGATGAAACCAAGTGTGTTCTGAGCTGCTTCAAAAGATGTGTGGCCAGCAGGTTGAGGGAGGTGTTTCTGCCCCTCTACCCCAGCCGGAGTGGTCCATCCAGCTCTGGGTCCTCACCACAAGGAGGATGTGGACACTGTTGGACCCCTGTTGGAGAGGGTCCAGAGTAGGGCCAGAAAGATGCTCAGATGGCTGGAAAACCTCTCCTGTGAAGACAGGCTGAGAAAATTGGGCTTGTTCAGCCTGGAGAAAGAAGACTTCAGGGAGACCTTATAGGACTTTCCACTACCTAAAGGGGACTTAAAAAAAAAAAAAAAAAAAAAAAAAAAGGGGAGAATAACTTTTTGCACAAGCAGATAGTGGCAGGAAAAGGGAGAACATATTTAAGTTAAAAGAGGAGAGATTTAGATTAGATGTTAGGAAGAATTCCTTTACTCTGAGGGTGGTGAGGCACTGGCACAGGCTGCCTAGAAATGTTGGGGATGCCCCTTCCTTAGAAGTGTGGCCAGCCAGCCTGGATGAGGCTTTGAGAAACCTGGTCTGGTGGATGGCATCCCAGCCCATGACAGAGGGATTGAAATGATGATTTTTGAGGTCCCTTTCAACCCGAACCAATCTATGATTCTAGGTTTTGGTAATTTATCAATCCTGAAATAGTTAACCTCTGGGGATTTTAGTAATCCTTTTTACACTACACCTAGTTATTATCAGAGCAGATGGGAACATACTGAGGGGGCAGTTTATGTGCCACAGCACGTCTTGTGGTTCTATTTATTTAATAATCCAGACTTGGGACCCATCTGGACCACCTGGAGCTTCATACTAGAGTCCATGTCCCTCATTTTATTTCCTCCTTATATATTGGGAGGGAGGAGAAGAGATGGCACATGCCTAGTTCTCACCCAGCATGGAGTTAAAATAGAACTGAATCACCCATCTAGACCCACTGTCAAATATTTCCATTCTCAAAGTTTAGACACAAGTTCAGAGCTTACTTGTAAATATTAGCCCTACAAAAACAATATTTTTGTAATAATTTTCTACTGTGATCCCCCTGAAAGATCATGAGATATCCTACATGCAGCAAATGCACTAAATTTAAGAACTGAATTCAAACCCTATAATTTATTCTCAGCACTTTGTGTTTCACTTAGATTTGAAAATGACAAGCTGTTGGGCCAATTTTTGTCAACATGTTTTTAATTAGTTCTGAATTTATGACAATTAAAGCTCACTGTTGCTTTTAAAATGAAGTTACTGAATTTGCCTTAATTTGTTTTCATTGCTCAGCAACGTGTGCATTTTAATTCACCATGGAAATATTCCATCCTTCCTGCTTTCTGTAGGGAAGACGCTACCATCAACGTTATCATCATTTTTTTCCCATGAAAATTATTGACTAGAAAATAGACTGAAAACATCTTTTGGGAAATGCTGGCCATGCTCCATATTTGACTGGCTCCATCTGTATCTCAGCTGACTCAAAGAACCCAATGCATTCCAAATCTTTTTTGTGGGGAGAAAAAAAAAATAGGAAAATTAAATATTGCACCATAAGACTGATTTTGTATTTCTTGTGTCTGCAGCTGTACATTTGCTTTTAGGTGAATAATGTCTATTGTTCATTAATCTAGGGCCATACACATCACAAAAAATGTGAAAGATATACTTCGCTTAAAAGCTGAGACACTACACAAAAATTAATTGTCACTCCTTCAACTTTTTTGGGGACAGGAAGATGAGGGTTTAAGTATGGCTGGCATTCTAATGAAGAAATAATTTTGGCAAGTTCTTAGAGCCTTAATAATAAATGACAAAATTCTATATATTAGAAGAGCAAGGTTTAATCTCATATGCCTCAACCTCATTTCTCCTCCCTTGCTTTCATTTTTCATCAGGAAAGTAATTTTCTCTTCACAGGTCCTCTGTGAATTCATATTGTTCATGCACTGTTTCTCTCGTGAATGGCTGTAGACTGATCTATACTTATATGAGTATCTGCAGACTACATGTCTTGGTCTGAAATTGCAGCAGAATCCTCCAAGAGAGCGCTTTAAAAAAATCTGAAGTAACAGTAGCTAAAATTATTAACCAAGCACGTGAAAATCTAATAACAGAAGTACAGTATGACAACCTGTTTTCTACTTAAGCTAACATGAGTCTACTAAAAAAATATCTTTTGTAAGAAAACCAAAGTCAGTTTGGTTGGAGAGGATTTCCTCTGCTTTTTAACTTGTTATATTTTCTCTGTTAAGGTAGCTTTTGTATACTGTAACAATAAAACAAGAATTAAACAACACTCTTACAAGAAGAGCTTATAATTAGAAAAAATAAAATTTTTATTATAGGCTATTATTTTTCTAGTTTAACCATTAATGTAAAAAAAAAAAAAAGAAAAAATCATCCTTGCTCTAATATCCAATTCAAATTACTAAATAATAGAGAAAGCCAAATGAATTCCCCAGGGCCCCAACTGCATCTCCATACTCAAAAAACCCATTACCATAAGTGAATACCTAAAAAATTATGAGAAAAAACGAAAACATTCATAAATTTAATTCCAACATCTGTTACTTTTCACAGTGAAAGTTCAAGTAAGTTAATTTTTTTTTTTTTTCTTTTTTTACTCAAGAAGATTCAGTGTCATTGCTCCCTGTCTGTTTCATGCTGGTAAAAAGTTAACCCTATTACTAAGATTACTCTGTGTCTCAGTTGCTGTGTGCACTCTGTTAAATCTTGCAAGCTTAGTGTAAGTAATCTTGGTAACAAACAAATCTGTTAACTTCTTATAAATGCATACAGATGTGACCCAGCTCAGGAGCAGAGATCAATCTGGTTGCCAAAGCCACCAAAAGTTCAACAAATAGCAAGCGTTCTTCAGCAAAACTGTACTCACTTAACATCTAGCTTGTAACTGCAGTCCCTAAGAAACACTCATAACCCCCCCATCCCTCAAATCCCTCTAACCAGGAAACAAACCCGTTAAAACCACACCCACCATTCCTATCCTGCTAGGAATCTCATTCACGTACATATTACAGTTCTACCAGAGCTTTTGTAATTGACTTTTGGGGTGGTCCTGTGCAGGGTCAGGAGCTGGGCTCCATGATCCTTGTGGGTCTCTTCCAGCTCAGCACATTCTGTGATTTGGTGATTTGTAATTAAATCCCAACAATAAAAGGTGATAACATCGATTTTCTTTAAATTTTGCCTTTTGTGCCTGTATACAGAAACATAATAGTTCTTGATCACTTATCAAAGAGGACTGTAAAGTCAACAATGCTCTTGCCCCAGCACACATCCATATGGAGAAAGCCTCCTTCCCAAGAGCATTACTGCCTTTTGTTCATGCCTGTCCTGTAATTGGTGCAGTCAAGTCAGAGTAATGTGCTGGAATTCTGTTGTACTCTTCAGTGCCTCTTATCAGAGCTAGACTTTGTAATGCGTTTGAAATGTGGATTACTTGTTCAGAGAAGGAGGCCAAGTGGAAGCTGAATAACCCTGACCTTTCTGAGCTCGGAAAATCAAAACAGTACCAAAAAAAAAAAAGAGCATTCATGACTGGATTGAGATCTTTTCATCCTTTTCAGTTGCACATTCAGTCATTAGAGTGTGGTCTAATTAGAAAAAAAAAAAATCAGGAAGTTGTTTAACATTTTTTTTTGTTCAAAATATATTGAAAAAGTTGCAAGAGTTCAAAAGCAGTCATGCCACCACTGATACAAGAAATCTAGGTAAACAGTGATGAGGAAATGCCTCTACATTAAATCTGTTTGTATGGTTTTCAGCTTCACACAATGTTTCTTCCATCAACTCACCTCTGAACCACAAGTTTGCTCTCATAGGTTTAATGAATATAATCTAAGGACTGTAAATCCAGCTCCCTGTTGAAAAGGTTATCCACTTAGCCTAACACTTGGAACACCCTTGTTATTGTTGTTGTTGTAAATATCAAACCCACCTTCAAAATGCAGCTATTCGTTCTCACAGTTGAAATCTCTTGTGGTGTGAGCCATACCTGCGTTTGAGATTACCATTTCTGACCCGCTCACTAAACAGCTTGAAAGAACCCATTTACTTCTCCATTACTGTCATTCCTCTCAAGGAGAGCCTTTGCATAACCATCATCTTGACATTCTCTTCAGATAAATCTTCTTTATAGTGATGAACATACACAATAAAATCAATATTTTCTAAAAGGACAGCAAATGGGAATGTATTTTGACATGTCGTGTACAAGATTTGCCAAAACTTATTTTACCATCTTTGTTGTCATCAAGAGATATTCGAAGAATTTCAAGCAACTTGCCTGTAAAATCAGGCCTAAAGTTGACAATGGTTATGCAGGGCACTGAGATTACAGCTTCATATCCCATTTATTTGTTTTCTTCTATAATACTTCTGGTAGAAAAAAGTCTTTACCTCAAAGAGACTGATACTTGTCCTTTTGTACAACAGAAAAAGGGCTCATTGAACAATGAATTAATTAACTATCTATTTATAGGGTTTCTGGGTACTCCAGCACTGCAAACAATAACAGCATTAATGGCATAAAGCACCTGATTTCGTAATACCCCAAGAAAAGTACAAAACACCTTATTCTCCGTATGGTTAAACCCAGCATGCTCTTCACTCCCATTCAGTATCCTTGCATCTCTTGCCTTCACTTTCCTGAGACATGCTGTACATAGACAAAATGAAGTACCATTGTGTTTCTCCCACTTCCCCCCAGCCCATTACCTTCTTTCACAAAGGCACTGCAGACTTGCAGCAGTGCCACAACAGCTACTTAAACCTGTAACAAGCAAATTTGTTTGGGGTTTTACCCCCCAAAAAGCAACCATTATGGCCAGGGCTTTTTTTTTTTTCCTTTTTCTTTTTAATCATCTGTCTGGATTTAATTGGTTTGCAGTCACAACAAAGATCATGTTGCATGCATTTATCACAAGACAGTGGCTTTCTGAGGGGCTGTGACACAGGATGCTGTGATACCAGTTAGAATAGAATTGTTAGGCCTATTAAGCACCAGTGCCTATCCAGAGCGACAACAATGAAAGCACAAAAAAAACCAAAAACTTGAGGGCAGAGTTAGTCATGATTCTGAAAATCAGGCTTCTCAGCTCGTATCAAAATCAGACTTTAGTCTGGCACCGTTAGCATTTAATACCACTTTTACTCTGTATCAAAGCAGAGGTAAAAAGTTCTTACAAAAAAAGGACTAAGAAGCATGACATGCATTATTGTCCTTGTTACTGAGTTATAACACTACTGTATTGCTGTGGTCTGGCAGGGGCTGTCACTTCCACTTGCTGCTGCTTCCAGTTACTGTGGTCTGATGAGACATGGTGCAAGATCATATGTCACATCTCTTGAATTGAAACACTAATGCAGTGATTTGCTTAATACAGAAACAGCTTCATAAAGAAATTTGCATGTACAAGACTTTATTTTCTTGAAGGACTTGGAGCAGGAGGAGGAGATCATACACATGCCTGATGTTGACATGTTTTTCTTAAACCACATAATACTGAGACGGTTCGAACTCCCTGTGCTCCATATTCTCTCATTTGGCCAGTGGCTGCATTATACACAAGTCTATTTTTTACATTTGTTAGTGTGTGTTTGAATTTAGAACACATACTTACATCAGTTAAGAAAGAAAACCCTATACAACATTTTAAAGCTGTGGCAGAGTTATTACAAATCATTAAATGATGGATTTCTATGTATCTTTTTTTGAGCTAAGAAAAAAGCCCTTAAATAATCTTTAAAAAGGTAAATACAACTGCAGTCTTTCATATTATAAAAATCTTCCATTCTTCTAGAATATCATAAAAGTGTGGGTAATTCAGCTGACCAGCACCCTGCAGGTCACACTTTAGTTTAATTTCACAGCATCAAGTTTTTGGCCTATATCTGTCACATGCAGTAGCAATCTCACTTTGCAGTTGCTATAAGGCACAGGGTTCTGCTAAAACACAAGGCCACATTTCCACACCAAATTAAAGAACTATCTAGTTGTACTCTTTTTAGATACAATTCTCCACTTTTGAAAGAATTACTTACATTTCACTAGCAGAAACATCAGCTTTAAACCTCACCTTGCTGAAGAGCGCCTTCTGTACTACCCAAATGCAACAAGACATTAGGGACAAAGAACTCAAAATAAGATCTTTACTTCTGTCTTGGATTTCAAAGTTACACCATAAGGAAGAACATATATTTCCAAAAAGTAAACCAAATACTGATTTGGTCACAGACACTAAGTCATATATGACTGCATCTTTTAAGGAACTTCCTGCAGCACTGCCATGGGAGAGCAAAACATAGTAGACGACCAAAGAGTAACTTGCTAAAGAAGCTTTAATGAACGGTTGTAACATTTTTCAGGCTGTCACCTTGGCCTCTGTCATGGTGCCCATCTAACATGAGCAGAATCAAGCCTGACTTTACACAGGAAACTGGAAAGTTTTGGGTATGTATGTCTTATCTAAAAGGCATTCACAAAATGTAAGAGATTTGACCTTAATTTCCATTGATTTAAGGGCAAGAAGTTGCAAGTGCAGAGATGTTAATGTATGCAAACTTACTAGTTAACCTACAGATATCAGGAACTTTTTCTCTTTCTTCCTGTACTTATACATTTTATAAGGTAAATGAAGTGCTAGCTGATGAATTGGCATTTTTAGATGTCTTGTACTTAAAAGCTTCTTAACAAGGATATTCTTATTCTACGTCACCATGAACATTCTTACCATGTGCTTGTTAAAGTACTTATTGCAGTCCCTAAGGAGTTAAGCACAAAAGTTACCTTTTCAAAAAAGGAGTGTGCTGTGAATCTCCAATCACTGCACACTAACAAACCTGCAGTGCACAGTTTGATCTTTACACTTTAACAGAAAGGTAAACTTGCATTCTCTACGTGACTACCAAAAATCTTTGATACTTCACTGATTTTTTTTTTTCCCCCTAACTATTCTTCAAATTCTTGTTTGCTTTAAGATATTAGAATTAGTGCTTAACAGCTGCTAATGAATCCTGCATCAACCATGCACAATTTCAAAGTTCTCTGGAGGAAGAGTCAAGAACCCACACCTTTCCTTCTTCTTTCAGATTTTAAAGCAAAACACAGAAAGAGGCTACTGGTAAAATAAGATTGATACAGGATCTGCAACAGCAGAATATGCTGCCAAATATGCTGAAATTTTGAAGGGTCAGTCTGTGAGAATGGACTGACTGCTCTACCAGCACTGCGGTGGACACATTCAGAGTTTGAGCATCAAGGCAATATTTTTATCAGGAATGGTAAAATATTAGCATATACAAGTGAAAGGAATATTCTATTCACTTAAAATGCAGACATGATCATGCAGCCATTTGCTTTGTGAAGTACTTACTACGGAGAAAGTATTTTAGTACTCTCAATCCCAGTATTCTTACACCTGTGACTGATACCTGAAGCTATGCTATTTTGTTATTTGGTAGAAGCTACTTATTTTTACTTTCTATTTAAAGACTACCTGAAGCTATTCTCTAAAGGTTGCACATTATCATTACCTCTGTTATAATCAACAGCATGTTGTTTCTGTGCAATTCAACATCCTACATTTTCAGGTGCACAGATATTACCCAAGAAATATCTCTCATCTCCATCTAGCATGATTAAATTTTGCCAAACAGAATTCTAGTTCATTCTTTGGCTTCTGTCTCTTGTCCATGAATTATTTCACTCAGGATTGTAAACAGCCTTTGATTCACGAACTAAACTCTGGATTAAATTTAATAGCAGCTAACACTGCAAAACTGTGCATGTTATATATCCCCAGTGATATTAAAGTCACTAGATTCAAAAAACATCCCTTTTCTCTTTCTAAGGCTCAGCTCAGCAGACAAATGGTGACTACTGAACATTTTCTACCTTTAGGAACTTTGTAATTGAGAGTTATTCTTAAACACTCTCTTGAGGCAAGTTCAGACACTCAAGCTGACTCCCCTTCTTTTGAGGAAAGTCTAAACATATTTGCTCAATTTCTACACCAAGTGGTTTGGAGATGGAGATCTCAATGCTCAGTAAATTCTAACCACTTAAAAGGTGTCACACAGCTGAAACATGAGTGGAGGAGGGATGGAAAGACCATTTAAGTGATAAAGATCATGGTTTCTTGCAATTGCTACAAAAAATGTTCGGGTGGAGGAAAAAAATATTAATTTCTTTTAGACAACATACAGTTAAAGATAACTACAATAAATATGCCAACAACTCTAACAAAGCTTTAGGTAGAACTCACACTTGCTGCTGTATTCAAATGTTGAAAAAAATTGTTGCAGTGGTGCTGGAGTTTTTATTTCAGAAGAATAGTGATTTGTTCTCCAAGACTTTACTTTTTGGTGATCCCTTACTGTATAGATGAATTAATTTAAAATTCTTCATAGTAAACATGACTCTGTATTGATTATTTCAGCTCTACAATTTAATCCTAAAATATCTTTGATGCTGTGATAGAAAGTGGAAGATAAGAATCCTTATTTTTTTATGGAGCCGTGCATAGGACTCTGCATTTCTCCAGCATCAACACTTAATATTTAGGTAAGATTATTCTAGCATGTTTAACAAGAACAGTCATTAAAAAGAATGGAAGTCACCTTACCATGGGCAAATAATGATATCATGAACAGGTTATTTACCATCAAAAATTGTCCACATCATCAGTGTGTACACAATTCTTTGTCCAATCCCCAAAACATGGCAGAACTTTAGGAAACAAACAGTAAGGCTGTTTCAGATTAATTAAATTATGGATAAGCTTTCATAAGGTTTCTAAAAAATTCAGTGTACTCTGGTGTTCTGGGGGTGGTTTTCATTATACTTCAAGATTTTTTCAGCTACATCAAGAGCAAAACAATAGGGAATGGTTTCCCCAATAGGTGTTTCTCCAGGCTCACTACACGTTTTATTTACATTTGAAGTCAACAGAAAATGGAGGTTTATCATTAAACTTTCAGCAACAAAATGAAAAAAAAAAAGAATAGTTACCTAGCAAGATTAAACAGCCTATAAATTATTTTGTTGAAGAAAGTTCCTAAACTTTCATCCAGTTTCTTCTGGCCTTGAGAAGGCACAAAAGTTATCAATTTAATCCACTGTCTCTAAGAGTGCACTGCTCTGATAAAGAAACGTCACTGAATCTATAAATGGGATATTCTGTTGACTTTCTGAAAACATTGTGTCTGCTACCAGAATCAACATAAGTCTACAAAAAGACAGTAGCATTAGCTTAATGTTACCTAGCCCTGGCTCTTTTGACCTAGTGAAATCCCTCCCAGCAACAGCTGCATGGAAACCTCGAAAACCTTCCCATTGCAACCTCATTTAAGAGAAACTGCTATGAAACAGTTAAATACTGATGATATAATTGGCTCCCAACTTGAAGTCACCTGAAAACACTCCAGACTCCACTAAGTTCATGCAGGCCACAAGAGAAATATCTTCTTTTGCATTAACTGAAGTTTCCCAACACTATTAAATCACATCATTGGAAAAAGAACTAACTCCTAATACATAATCTGAAAATCATGTTAGAATACTTATTTCTTCCAAACATGTTTCACTATTGTAATTTTGACCAAGGATGGGGCTAAATTCAGCAAAGCTGTACCAGAAAACAGGAAGGCTAGGAAAACCACGAGATTTTATTTATAAGAGACCCCTGAAGATGACAGAACAAGATTCATGATTATTCCATTTAAGAGGTATTGTAAATTTAAATTACCAAAAATAGTTATCTATTGGAATTTAGAAATTTTAAAGTAAAAATATGAAGAGTCAATAGAAAAGTTCCTTCCAGCAATATTTCGCAAGAAGAAAATGCTTGGCAGAGTGTTCTGTATGCGATAGGAATATTTACTTTTACCCTCACAGCCAGAACTAATTTGATGTTTATTCAACACCCACATTTGCAAGCAAGAATTCTGTGTTTGTGTCCCTATGATGCTTTATTACCTTCATGTGGCCAAAGTATATTAGGAAGATTAACCCCTGAAAACAAAATTATATCTTCTACTTTAATACTAAAACCTAAATACTACTGGAACTTGAGCAAATTTCTCAAAAATGGAATAAAATGGACAAGTTTGTTTGCTGGCCATTATGGCTCCACAGCTCAAAACATGGCCCCAGCTTCAGACTTTTTTTCACCTAAAGGAAAAAACAGGTTTTCCAGGGCATTGTATTAATGTTATATGCATGTATTAAAAATCTTTAGACCTATTACTGGAAGCAATGTAATTTTTCACTTAATACATTTAAAGGGCCTGGTCAACATCATCTGATTTGAACAAATATGTCACAGAGGTTATCAGATTTGTATGTTATTTTACATCTAAAGTTTCCTGAAAAACAAAACCAGCTGAGTACCACCATGGCTTAACCTACTGGTTTGTCTACAAAATAAAATTTTAAACCTGACACCATCAGTAATGTGAGAGAGCTGAGTAACCCCATGCTTCAGCTTGAGATAATTTGAAAACATGGTGTAAGAACTACTGCAATCAACCTGTGAAATGCAGACCTCACCATTCAAACCTTCCACCTTCACAAACCCAACTGATATTCTGCAAAATATCCGTCACTCCCCACATCATATTTGAGCATTTTCAAGTAATATCTACTAATAGAATGATATACATGATAAAAGATACATGTTTCCTGAGATCTTATCCTTTAAATCTTCCTATAGAGAAGCCGTCTTAAAAGAAAGTTGTTGGTTAAATCCTGCCGAAATAACTACCTTGTCTTTCTACTACAAGACCTCATAACAAAGTCCACAAAATATATCTCAGCTGATGACATCAACTAAAAAATTGGGTTGTGGGCAAGACAGTCTAAACAGCCTTTTATATCTCACTTGTGGCTAAAGAAGTGCAAATTCAACAAATTTTTTACCAAAAAACCCAAGAAAAATTGTTTATAGTTTTAAAAGTTTGTAGAAGTACAGATGGGGGAAATTGAAAGCAAAAAAACCCAAAACCAAACAAAACCCATAAAAGATTAAATGTTGCCTTTGTCATTGGATTTACACTGGATGCTCCTTCCAAGCATTTATTTCCCAATTAAACCAAGCTTATTAAGTAAAATGGTAATTCATAAACTTTTTTCTTTGAACCAAACTTAAAATAGCAAATGTAAGCTATAAATGCATATTCATTTCATGCTGACAGTCAAATCTTTATGTTCACTTCAATCAATATTGTAGCCTGAGGGACTCTCCCCATTTGAAACGATATAAAATCGATATATGCACTCTTACATATATTCTAAGTGCTCAAGAGAGAAGCATAGGAGAGACCTCCCTTGTAACAACAAATTTCAGGCTGTGACAGTTTCCTCTTTGTTAAGGGCAGTAACGGAGCTGTTCCTCATTTTGCAATCTTGCATTCTTTGCTGTAATGACACTGAAAAGTGTTTCTGTGATATAGTACATATAAAACAAGATGCTAAATTGGAGTACCTGAAACATTAACTTCAGAAATATTTAATAAAAAAATTCCAAATGTCAGTTATTCCAGGCCCTTAAAACCCATAATTTTTATGGTAGCTTAGAACAGACTCAAAATAAAACTTAACCACGTTGTGATTAATTAGACTATGATTTCTTACTAATAGATCCAAGTGTCTGACTACTATGAATACTGACTTTTTATCTACCCTTTTCTTTACTCTTTTGTTTTCCTACTTTGTGAGCAGTACTATGCTATAGTGTTTTGTGCTAACAGCAGGATCATTTTCTTTCTATTTTACACTTGCTCTCATTTTATCTTTTTCAAGGTCAAAGCATTCTCTAAAAAGCTGCTTTAGAGCCTTTTTTAATGTTACAACTACTTCTTTCTTCTTCTTAATTCCCAGGCATGTTTAAAATCCTAATCAGACTGCAAAAAAGTTACACTTTAATTCAATCTAACACACTGAATAAAATTCACCCATCTAATAATACTTTGTTCTGGTTTATTTTATGAACCCTCCACAGAAAGTTAATTTTGCAACCAACCTCATTACATTTGTAAGAAATAACAGCCAGAGATAAGAAAACAGAGTGAGATTTATACTTTATGATCTAGCCACTCAGTGCTTTACTTAAACTCCCACTCATTACCAACAGTTTGTTCCTGTGTCACAGTGTCTGCTTCAGTCTCTGCAGTAATTCCATCTCCACACAACTTTCTTGAAAACTTCCTCACACTTACATCAGTACTGTGCTTTCCCACTATGAAATTTTGGTGTAGCTGCCATTGTTAATATTTTAGGGCAGCAAGAATATTGCCAGAGCTGGACTGTCAATTCAACAAATTTGATAACAATATGGAAATAAGGGAGTCTGGTCTCTAAAATCCACCATTCTATTTTCATCAGCTTCAAAACAATCAAGATTTTCTTTCTGCAAACCACACCCTGGCATTTCTCACACTTTCCTTCCATAAAGCTCCCATTTAGGCACACAATTCCAGAATATCATTGTAGCATATCTTACTGAACATAACATAATATCATACTGAACAACCTGCTAATTATCACACCCAGCTCCCCCTCAGAACCATATGACTGAAAAAAAGGTGGTGGGTTTGTAAGAGCAGTTTAATACCTTTATTCAGAAGTTACCTCAAACCTACATCCACTGTTCACTGACAGCACGCTAAAAAAACACCTTTGGGGGATGCAGGCTGAGTGAAGGTCAAACCAGCAATGGAGACATGACACAGTGTGGTACACACACTTATTTCTCATATCTAAAGTGACTAGATCAGAACATGGGGTTTAGAAATAGGACTTATAGCTGCATTTCAAGCAGCAAAATAAGGAGACACTTCTTCAATTAAAAATTAATCTCCCTGCCTACAAAAATGTACTTTCAATCTATATATCTTCAGCTAATTCACAGTCATGAATGGAAAACCCAGCACTAGAGGGGATTATATAATTTTGAGACACTTTTTTAATATCTCTTTTCATTGCTGTATCTCCAGCATAGCATCTGATCAAGATACCTTCTCTGATAAAAAAAGTCCATAAACCATGTTGAATATAATCTGCCAATAAGGAGCTGCAACCGTTTTGAGCAACTAAAGATTCCTCTGCAAAAGCCAGTCAGCATCATTAAAACAATAAAAAAAAAATCCTATTTCCTTTTAAAGAAATCCAGTATGTGAGAAGATGGGACAGACAGAATCTCACTTAAAAGTACCACTTAAAGTTGCAGATGGCACGCTTAAGACAAATGCAGAACACTTTGTGGCAGATGGCCTGCCTTTCAATCAGCAAAAGAAAAAAATATTAGATAAAAGCCTTTCCAGAAGCAACATGACATTGTTATTATCCTCATTTTACCTGTGCAAAAAATTAGAAGTAAGTTTCAAAAATTAAGTAGGATTTAGTGCTTGTTTATACAAGCTGGACAGAGTTATGACAATTTTGTTTCTCAGACAGAATAGCATTTTTTAAAATACAATTTTACAACTGAATCCATGTCCTGGCATGATGCTGCAGTTTTATTTTTCTATGGAAATAAAATATTTCATGTACTTTGTATTCTTGGCTTGCTTATCATTTTTGCAAAGCTATCTGCAGTTCACTATGCATATAAAATAAAGTAGAAAAAATACATTGCCATTATTAGGGGAAAAACACGGACTTGTCATTATTAATTGTTGCAGATTTTGACCTCAGCCTCTCAGTCAGATATATTATAATGTTTTTCCTAGCTAAATTTTTAGATTCTAGTCTTTAAGATTTATTTTATTTCTTTATTTTCATGAACTGTTGATGTTAGTAAATTAGCTACATGGATTACTGCAGACCATTTTCCTATAACTTCTAAATAGTAAAAATTTTTTTATAAAACAAGCCATAATTGCAAATCCATGGAAACTGTAGCTCAGAGCATCACCTGACACATCATTATCATCTCTCAGCTAGGCACAAGGGTTGGCTGGTAATATTCTGATTTCCTACAAGAGTTTATATCCTCATTCATGTTATCTTGAATATCTCTGAATAGCCACACAAATGGTAGACTTCAGGTTATGTAATGAGTCACTAAAGGATTTCATCAGGCCTGCAATAAAAATCATATCATGCCTGGCATCAAATCCATTATGCCTCCATGAACATTTCATGGGAGAACTGGTAAACCACAGCAGTGGCGATGTCTGGGTGCATATCTTACCCTACTTTATCTTTTATCATTTTCATTCTCTGCTCCTCAGCTCCCAAGCAGCCTCCCTGAGAGGGACACACACAGCTAAGTGAACTCTCAATTCTCCCCACAAACACTTGTCACACAGTAGTAATTTAGAATCCTATTCCACAATGGGCTAAGCACATTCTGGCTCAGGTCCAGCTGAGCACTTAATGCCTAAGTACTCCTGCAAACAGCCACATGGCACTGAAGCAAGACTAGTAAGCTCAAGACTAGCTTAAGCTTATCCTTCAGCTACTAGTGGGGTAGTTAGGTTTAAGTTACAGATCACTTTTGTTAGCTGCTATAAATTAGATGGGGTTTTTGCTGTGTTTATGTTGTAGGGAGCTTGTGTGTTATTTTTTTAGCAATAAACAACCACCAAAAACCCCCCCAGACTTTTCAGTATTATCCTTCCAAGTAGCTAAATATATCCCTTACCCCAAAAATCAAAGCTGCTGAGCTTCATCTATTCCCAAGGTCTGAACAATTTTAATGCAGAGTTTATTTACACAAGGGCGAACAATTCCCAAATCTGCTTTTCAAGAAAGCTTGGCATACAGGCATGACTCCCCAGTTACAAATTTCCTAGCATTCTGGCAATCGCTTACTTTGACACAAGTAATCAAAACAGGGGCTCTGTTGCACTTTCAAACCACCTTGATATGCAGACCACTTGAATCCCACATCTCTGCAGAGGCTTGACAAAGCATTTCCTAGTCAAAGTAGGAATGGCCAGGAAAAGAGTGATCAAGCGGAAAATAATGTCACAGCTTTCTCCCAAACACTCTTTTCCCCATTTTTGTTGCTACATACTCTGCAAGCTCTGAGATAGTCAACAAACCCTGCACCTTCATTTAACAAGTTACAACAAGGTGTGTATACACACATATATATATACATATAGATATAGTCACACACTTTTACTGAGACAACACACTGGAGTTCTTTGCATTGGTGCACCTGCCCTCAGGAGGGACTCTGCTGACTGCTCCCAAGCAGAAGAGACAGGTGTACAGCAGTGTGAACTAAGCAAAACCATGTGCAAGCTCCTTTAAAAGTGGGCATTTTTTCCACATATATAATTTTCATCTGTTTACTGCTATCACCTCAATAATGCATAATCCATAACATTCTTATTATGCTCTTTTAGAGTTAATTATGTTATTTACTTTCACATACCCAAGTCTACTACCAAGTCCTTGCTGGAATCTTTACCAAGTAACAAAGCATTAATGAATAAAAGCAGATTGCAGAGCTACTGTACTGTATGTTTCAAGCTAGACAGAGTATCATTATAAAAGACACAAAACCCACAGATGGGAAAACCTAATCTCAGCGTAGAAATGTTATGAAAATATATTCTTAGGTTACATCTGATCAACTAATTTCAAAAATCTTTATTCTGCTTGTATTTTTAATCAGTGCCCTCACCAGTTCACCCAACTTTAATTGCAAAGTTATTTTTCATCATTTTCAAATCAATAAAAATATTGAAAGCAAGGCCCAAAAGCTCAAGTCCTGTCATTCTGGGGGGGGGGGGGGGAAAATACACACTTGCAACAACAACGGTGAATCTTATGTTGGTGTTGAGGAACAAAGAGCACAATTCAGTTTGCCACCCAATAGCTCAGAAAATCACTATTTTAACTGGATTTCTCACTTATTTACTCAATTCATGACCACTAAGATTATCATATGCCATTGCATGCTAGAATACATAAGGTCCTGTTAATTACCTCTGTTATAATATGTAACTTAACTGAGAACAAAAGAATTATTTCCAAAGTGTCATAAAACATTGGCTTTGAAGGGCTGTTTTTGTTGTTTTGTTTTGGAATTTTAAAATGTATTTTAGATTTTGTTCTATTTTAAAAGTTTGCCTCTAAGTGCCATCCATTCTTCTGGTTTTTAGGGGAAGTTCTTAGCACCTTCCAGGACTTGAACAGTGCTTCATTTTTTCACATTATCATCTGTGTCCCCTGTGCCCCCTGCAAACACCAAGATTCTAAATCAAATAACTGTTGAATCTGAAGCAAACAACTGATTTTTGACATTTAAAATACTTGTCTGTGAGAGTCTGACAAATAGAGTTTTTCATTTAATTGTAAATAAGGTGATATTTTACTGCAGTGATCAGAGATAAATCTTTACAGACAATTTAAAGGTCTGTGTGCAATATTGCACATCACATTATGCAGGAGAAAATGGCATTTCTCTCCCCATCTGTCAGAAATACTCACTAGAAGCAGATGCATAGGAAGATTGTTGGAACACTGGTGGGGAGGAAAATTGACTTCTCTGATAAGACCAACGGAGTGAGACACACTCAGGGGCAGTTTCAGGTCTACCAGCCCAGAAAATGGAGGTTTAATTTCATCAAAGAGACTTTTAATTTTTTCCTTTTTAAAATCTTCATTGTGAAACTCTGAAAGAGATAGTTATCCAAATTCCTGAAACACATTTACAATTCCACCCAATTATGATAAGGACTTGTCTCATTTCAGAATGTGTAACATGTGAAGAACTTAAGAATGGGGCTTTCTGACACAGAAGGCCTTATCCCCTCTGCTTAATAAGGTTGTAGATACCTATTCATATATTCTTCATTTTTACTAGCAATCCTTCATGCTACCAAAATCAGACACAGGAGTAGTTTAAAAGTAAAAACAAGGAAAATAAGGCAAAATAACAGTCCTCAAAAAAAAAAAAAGTTCAAAATGGTAATGAAATTGAAACCCATCCCTCCCATGGACGCTTTAGTGCCCAACTCATCTGTCTGAAGCCCAAGCTTTCAGGAAGGAAGGTTCATTTCTTCCCAGCTGCATTTCAGCAATATATATACATTCATCTGCATGTATAGTTATACCCACAGTGCCAAAATTTGCATGCACAAGGTCCCACAAGCACATTATGTCTGTTTCTGATATAATTTTAAGATAATATATAGGCTTTACAAAAACCATAATTCTGCATGTTTACCTGAAGAATATACCTCCATGACTATACAATACATAATAAAATGTTTCATGAAAAAGAGCACTGAAATACCCAGAAAAGTTAACTCTGAGATAGACTGTTTATTGAAACTTAGAAAGACTGAAAGATCATTTTCAGAAAACAACTATTTTTGTTTTCATGCCTTTATGGTCATTTTTAAGGAATTGTTCTAGTTCAAGATTTCTCTGCAGATAACAGTATATTTAATCAGGGTTTTTCAGTATGAAAATCAGTTTTTATGTTGTTTCAAACAGATTTTATTCAAATAAAGGAATGTAGCTAATTCAATACACTTAATTATCATTGCCAGTAAATGAACATTGAAGGCAATGAGACTGTAATTTTAAAACTAGAACAGCATCCCCTTAATGCAGCATTATGTACCAAGGGGCATAAAGTGCAGCAATGGTTGCACCTATGCACAGACACATACTGAAACATTTAGTAGTTGCTAAATATGTGCAAAATTAGAGTTCTGATATTTATAAACACATACAAGATATATGTATTTGTAAGAAGTGCATGTCAACCCTTAAACTCCCACTTTTTAAAAGACTATGGCCACTGCAATATAACAGAGTATATTTGTATATTTGAATATTTGCATAAGTACTTCAGAGTATTTCAGGCCAACCCGAGACAAAAACCCAAATATGGTCTAAGCAGGGGACACCACCAGGAAACAAAGGTGGAAAACACATCTCGAACAAGCCAAGGCTTTCCAAAAAAACAAACAATAAGAAACATCTTGAGTCCCAAGTATCAAAGGCTGCAATTTCTGCATTAGATTGAATATAATGATTTCATGTTCTGATTTCCAAACCCTGTCTGAAATTTAGCTGCTGTACTCCAGTAAGCCTTTGTCTTCTCTAGTACTTCTCTACTGGCCTCGCTCTGAAATGAACTCTAGTCTTAATTTTACAGACATTAAGTTTATTTTTCCCTCTGTATTTCCAGAATCAGACATTTTGCATCTTCACAGCACTTGTGCAATATATGCCTGCATTTTCTGTAGCAAAAAATGGTCTTTATTGACTCCCCTGTTCCACATGCTTATGCTGTTAAATAAGATAGTTCTTGTTTTCTACCAAGAAGGTCTGGTGTTTTGATAGTGAATTCAGTCAACACTTAAGAGTCACGTGGGCTTCGGGCAGTACATTAGAGGAAGCTGCAAAGATTTTTAATTCAGTGTCCTGGGAAGCAGTGTTATTTCTCTGAAAATCATGTGTTGAAAGGTGTTCTCATCTTTGCCATTGTTTGTTTAGTTTGAGGTGTGGGTGCTTTTACCTTATAATCCATTTAGTTCAACTCTAATTTTATTAAATTCTAGCAAGAGTGGAAATGCCACTTAAACTGTAAAGGTTCTTGGGACAATCACTATTTTTCACATGGGTATCAGAGATCCATCAGGAGGCTGCTCCTGTTTACAAGAAAACTTCTTTAAAAATTCAGCTGAAGGTTGTTTGAACTCCAGCTAGTTAAATTCAGAAGAAACTGCAGGTCTAGCTCTGGGCTGGAGAAGCTGCACAATACCAGGCACCACCAGACTCCTTTAGAAGGTTCTGTCTCACCTATTTTAATTCCAGTAGGAAATGGGGGAGTTATCTCAGCCTCACAGCCTTATTTTGATAAATACATTAAAAGTGCTGTTTGACAGGATTTTTAATCATTATTCTGAGAAATACAGTTTGAATCAAATCAAGCTAGTCTAGTCCTGGAATGCTGTGGCATCCTTGTACGCCTGGGTAGGAATAGGCCCAATTATTCATGTCTTGCCACCTTGCCAAGAAGTTACTCCCTAAACCTAATTCAGTGGATCTAGAGGAAGTAAAAGGGAATGCAAACAACTGCATCCAGATAGTGACTGTCTGCAATGTTGAATTCATCTCTCCAAGCAGCTCCACACGCATCTTGAACATAAACTAGGGCTGAAACTGCCCAAATGGAAAACTGCCTCAAAGAAGGAAGGCTTCTCACTCTTTAGTTCTCTTTACCTACATTTCAAGTTCATTTCTGACATATAACAACTAGAGATTTATTCTCTTGCCATCCCCCTACCCTCAAACACTGACATGGTTTAGGGTATGTTTAGTTATGGAAGTTTTCCCATTGTGTAGAAGAGAACTTTAAAGAAAAAAAACTGTTGGTGTTTTCTTCCTTTATTCTCTCATCACCTTCCAAATCACCACTTTTGGTAGGGCCAAGTCTGTTCCTTAATGCTTTTATTCAAAAAATCATCATTGCTTCCTGAGTAAGCAACACAGCTTTATTTAAAGCTATCCAAACATTTCTACCTGAAAACTAAAATATTTGTTATCAAAATTATACCATAGGCCATACCTGCAGGTACAGCTCTGATCTGCTTCCACAGACATCTTTGGAATAAATCCTAATTGTTTTATATTTCCAGTGAGGCATCATCATTATGATTCCTCACACAACCACTGGAACTGTTAGAGAAAAATACTGTGCAGGTTATGATATGTGAAGTATGTAAATACTGCAAGAAATAAGTAGCTCTGCTCTGTTTTGTTCTTAAATCGTGGATCTGAGAATATTCCAACATAGATTTTTGCAGAGAATATATAAAAATAGAGATCAAATAAGACACCTGCTCATATCACAGGAATAAAAGCTGCACAAAATGAATAGCAATTCTTCCTATACAAAATTATCAAAACATTTGAAACATCCAAAGTGTCATTTTCACAGAAATATTTATCTTCTTGCTTCTATATTCATACTATCGAACAGCAGCACAATCCCTTTTGCTGCCTGTTTTTAAAATGCCCTTTACTATTTCTCTCTCAGAAAAAAAAAAAAGGACTTTGGTCCAGAGCCTATTTTATCATGTATCAGAAGATTTTTTTCTGAAACCTAAAACACAGAAATCCAAAAGACACTGAGAATTATCAGTCTACACTGCTTCTCTTTGCTGTTTTCCTTTTCATTAATTCCAGCAAGCCTTTTTGACAATGATCAGCTGCAACATCCAGCCAACCATTCGCCCTCTCAGAAGTCTGTTGAGAATATTTTCTTCTTCCTTCTTTATTTCTCACTTTCCCAATGGAGGCACCCTGCTGAAGCACCAAATAATTACATCGTTCAAAAGTGTAGAACAAAAGAAGAAAAAGGCAACTAAAAGATCAAATACACATCAATGCACAAGTTATCAGTAGGGTCCCATAACAGGATGGCATCACAGAAGATATAAAATGAGTTGCTCAGGTTCTCTCAGTGTCAGTCTGTCCATGTAAGAAGAGAAAAGTAGTCCTTCTGTTTGAAGAATTTAAACTGTACGCCTTACAGTGAACAGTGTCAGGAAAAAAACCCACAACATCTCAGATTCCCATCAAAAAGAGCAGAAAACATTTGTGGCAATAATTCAGGTACTCATTCTCAGCCCAGACACAGGCCCAGGACACTGGTATCAGTTCAGAGGGCAAGAGCAGAAGTGTGCCCAAACCCAGCACCACACTTGTGTTGTCAAAGTGAATGAAGAAAATACTAATATTCAAATAAATACAAACAACAATAATTAAATACTTTCAGAATAGTGCTTCTCCCAGCCATATCATTTTGACATCCCACAATTTCAAAACTGTCTTGACTGATGTTCGTTAGTTAATTAATTTTATAAATGCAGACAACATTTTTTTTTTTTCAAGTTCTCTAAGTACTTCACAAACTCCTCTGTGTTTCTGGTAGCTGCAAGGCCCACGATGGCAAGGCTAGATACCAAGTTGTGTTGCTTACTGGAAAAATGAACACCATTCATTTGTACCCTCTGTGCTTTTGATGCCTTAGGTTTCAACTTTTCTATTTTTCAAACCCTGTACTGCCTAGTGTGTAACTCTGAAGTTTCACGTGTCCTGTTAACTTCTGCTCTCTCATGGTGGTTAGACATAACAAACCCTCTCCAGGTTTGTACTTCAAGGACACCTAGACTGTCCCAGGCCCCAAAATGTGTAAACTAAAGTCTTGAGAGGAGGGGCAAACTTGTGGTAATTGCATCATTAACTGAAATTATAATTGGAGAATTAACCCTGATATGCAAATGGACCAAACTTATAAAAGTGTGAAGAACCCATGACCCATTGTCCATCTTGGGTGTAGCCTTTTGGCTGCCCAGGGTGTACCTTTGAAGGCCTTTCAAATAAATACCTGCTTTTATTCTCTTATTCCTGTCTAGCCTCTGTTTTAGGAGGCCACCTCAAGGCATCAGTTTCTCTATTCTATCTTATTTATATATATATTTCTTTTTTCTAATAGATTGAACTACTACAAATGTGGTTTAAAGGGTAATTCACAGCAATAGTTGCATTACCCTTATTGCACACTCAAAAAATCTCAAACACTGCAAGACCCATCTTTGAAAGAACAGAATATTTAACCCTCACCCTTGACTGACTTTTAATCAAGGTTATCTAATTTATCTGCATTGTATTAGACATATTGAAAAAAATTGTACTTAATTCTACTGGACCTTGCAGAATATAGGCAGAAAAATCAGCACGTTTTCTAATTGGGAGTAGATTTTGAAGGGAAGTATAAGTCAGAGTTCAAAAAACCTGATATTAGAAATTTTTCATTCATTAATACCTGCACTCAGAAGACCTTTGTAAATGTTTTGCTATCCCTGCAGGTAGGTTTAGAAGTAGCCTACTATTCTGAAGTCAACTATAATAAGTGAGTGAAAAATGGTTGCAAAAGTGCGGAGCTTTTCCTGTTTTGCAAGGATTAATAACTCTCCAGTTATACCTATTGTCAACTTTATTTCTCATCATGCTTAAAAAAAACATGATTTAAAAAACCCTTAAACTCAGCTGAGGAGCCACGTGATAGGTCTGAAAAATTAAATCTGTGTTTAAGGTAAAAAGCAAAATACTGGGAAACTGGATTCACTGGTTAAACAGTAAAGTCATCAGCAGTAAAAACTAAGGGAATAATATCTTTGGAGAACAAGCAGGACATGAAATGCATCTGACCCCATTTCCCAATTTCCCCACCCACAGATACATTGGGAATCATCACCTCACCAATGTTTTGATGCATTTCTACTGTATGTTAAAAAAATAAATAGGGGGAAAAAAGAGCGCTTTCCTTCACTTGTAGCCTTGGTAACTGTTAAGACAACAATGCATTGGATGTGGGAATATCTTTCAAAGCAACCAATAATTTACAGCCTGAGTCAGGTCAGGTGCAGGCAGTTTTCATTATTTTCAGTGTTCTAAATACACTGAGCAAGAGAGGGAAAATGGTTCCCTAGAGTAACGTAAACTAAAAGAATCTATTCCCCAACATGCTGTCAATGCAAATGATAGCAATTGCATATGTAAAAAAAAGCTTTATCTTCCATAATATTACCTCTTGATTCAACTGCATCCATTCTGCAGCACTCTAAAGAGTGTTTTCTGCCAAATCCTCCTTGTCCCATGAAAGATTTCTTTAAGGCATGACTTACAGAAGTAAAAAATTAGGAATGACTGCTCTGAAATCAATGGAATTACATAGTTTCAGTTCTGGTTTTGCAACTAAGGAAACGCACAGAGGAACACTGATACAAGCACAAAATTTTTAGCACAACTTGCCAGCATTCCATGTATTCTTTACAACACAGTTAAGAGCTAATTTTCCCAGGAGGGTAAATAAAAGAGGAGTCTATTTATGGGCTCGTCTCTCAAAGCTCTTAAGTTATGCTTGTAATTACTCTACAACTATATGCAACTGATACAACTATAGGTATTAGGAAGTTGGATATCAGCCATTCTTCCCTAGCAATGAGTATCTGAGAAAAATTGCTACTTAATGTTCTTAAAAAGCTTTCATTAATATTCACCTTTCTGAACCTCTGTATGCCTTTGAATATTTCATAATTAAAAAATTAGATGCCCACCAAACAGAGGTTACTTAAACTTCATTTGTAACAGCCTTATGTGATTAAGAATAAAAGAAAAGTGTATATAAATATTAAATCAAAACACATTCACTGCAAGGCTGTAAAATAATTTACTTCAGCAATGACTTCGAAAAGCCTCCTATGAAAGAGAACTGGGTGAGATGGATTTCCAGGTGATGTAAGCCTTCAGAACTCATTCCAGGTATTTCAGTGACAATTTAGAATGCTCAGCTTTTACCCGAGGTGCCTGTGCCAGCATGCCTCATTAGCGGTCAGCTCAAGGGCAATCAGCCATGTCTGCATTTATTTTATTATCCTTATTATCCTTACAGTACATTCATACTTCTCTTTACCCTCCCTATAAACCTACAAATGAATAGGTTTTATCTGCTTGAACTCCTTATGCTTGAAAGGAAACTCTTGCCTCCCCCCACAGGAGGATAGAAACCTGTTTTGAGTTTTGGCAACACAAAACTCTGGTTACACTGCGCCAGATGCTAGAAACCACCATTTTCCAAGTCATCTTCAATTACCTATATACCCTCACAGCACCCTCTGTGTTGCAGTTACCTTCTGAGCTGGGAAAGACCTGCCACAGAAGCTCATGGCTGTAAAATCTACCCATTAGATGCACTGTGCAACTTTCTTCTTTCAAAATCTATGCCTAAATCTTCTCCTGCTGAACCAAGTTATTACCTTCTTACATTTGTTAAAAGTGAGTTTTGCAGAAGCTCCTTTGCCCTCACAGTCCACGCCATCTCTCCCTACTTGTCCTTAAGAAGAGGTCACTCTGAACTGCCTGATCTCTGGTTTCATTCAGAGAGGCTGAGCTGATTCCTCGGAGTGCAGGTCTCAACAAAATCCTTCTGAAATATAAGAAATTCGTCTTTACAATATAGCCCTTCTTATGGCCACTGAATAATATGCATTATTTAGTCTAGTTCCTTGCAAGTCAATCAGTCAGGGGGTTCTACAATCAGCACTACTGCTGTAACCAACTCAAGGTATTATGCAGAGGATTATCATCTGCTTAGCCTTAAGTAACTGTCTTAGCAACATTTTTGTCAAGCCCACATCTTTTCACCACATGGGGATGAGAAGGAAAAAGTGATGCTTTCTTTCTGTGTTTAAAATATCCTTCACCACTGAGTTAACTTCTTCTGCCTATTTGCAGGCATCTTTAGCAGAACAGGATAGGCCATGTTTATAAAGAAAAGCAAACACAGGAAATAAGGCACTTGTGGGAATCAGACTTAGAAAAATAAGCTTTTTCTCTTTGTTGCCAAGTACTTAACACGAATTTTGGGTTGCCACCTCCTCCCCTCCATGCTTTCTGTACATCACTGATGTTCTGGTACATCCTTTGTTATACACCACTGGAACAAAGAGTGCTGACAGGGAAGACAAGGAAGCTTCCCAAAATGACGTTGCCATGCATAAACCTTAAATTTAATTATTATCCTAAATTTATTTTTACCCTGATTGCATTTGACTGACTGAAGAGCCAGCTACAAGGCAGCTGCTACAAAAAATAGTAAATCACTGTGGCTACCATCAGTGGCTAATTATTTCTGTCATCAGTTTGAGTTTACGTGGAGTTACAATCAAAGGGGCACGAAGTTACAACTGGACTCTGCATTGTTTGAGGAGAAAGAAATAACATCCTGAAATCCTCAACCAACAAACCTGAGATCCTCCTCCCAACATTTCTCCTGTAAGTTCTACTGTTCACAATTTGGAAACATCAAGTGAAACAGAAATCAGGAAGTATGGAGCCAGAAATACTAAAACCTCACAGCCTGAGTCTCACGAAAGCACTCACTAAGAGATATTAACTTGCAATACTCTGGATTGTTCAGCCAGACTTTATAGAGAACACACAGAACACAAGACAACTACTCTGTGTTTCCCCCCCTTCAATCTTGCCTTTCCCTTTTTCTTCACATTAATGCTTTATCACAGAAAACCTTCATTGTGGTTTTCTTGAAATAAATACCTCCTGATAATGGAAAAACATAAAAGGAATTTCATTGTTTTAAAAATATGGTTCTATTTTGTCAATACAACATTTTGGCTTCAAAGTCACTGCCAACTCATTAAAAATAACTCATCAATACATTCCAATCTCACGGCAGCTGTACATCGGGAATTAAGTCAAGGCCCTTCTCTGGTAATTTACTGCCAAAAATAAAAGTGTGAGGGAACATAAGAATCCATCAACCACACAATTTTCTGTTGTTAGCCAACATGTCATTTAAAAACATGGGAGAAGACAGCCAGTCTAATGAAAGACAACTTCCAGTAGCTACATGATAAACACACCAAGAAAACGTCTTCATACCCATTCTTGCTGCTAACCTTATTTTAAGACAAAACACTAATATTACCAAAACCTTGGACATAGCTTTCACATAACATAAAAGTAAAAAAAAAAAGTAATAAAGAACCTGTTGCCAAGCAAATTCAATAATAAAACCTTTAGGCATGTTTTAATTGTGTGAATATTGGTAGTTTAGCACAATTTCTCTAAGTTATTCTGAAGTGCTTTAATGCAATAATACTTCTTAGGAGTGAGGATATTTTTTTCTGGGAAGATGTGATGTAGGCATGTTTTTATCCTGCTCACAACTGGTAAATTTCTGAATTTGAGAAACAAGCAACTGGGCAGCTTGCTATGAATACATACTTTTCCCTGTCAACAAAAAACATCGGAAAAAAACAAGTATCTGCAGACTGCATGACTTAACTTGTATTTTGCCTGCAATGACAGGAACTGCTCCACAGAAATAGCCTTTTATATATAGAAAGTAAAGGAATACAGAGAAACATCCTTAAAAAGACTTACATCAACGCCATATCCTGGCATCCAGTCTCTTTGAGAGCTGTAGGAAATAGCCCTCCCAATGCAGTTAGAGGGACTGATTTAGGAAGCAGATACCCAGCCACATGGCACTAATTGTTAAATCACAATTGCAGAGGGCACAGCTTTTCAAGGGATTTTTCAGTTTTAAACAAAACCAAACAAACAAACAAGGAGAAAAAAAACTAATGCTTTTAGTTTTAAAAAAATCTCAATCACGAGACAGATGGTTTCATCTTTTACTCTAAAAATAATTAACAGAAATATTTCAGATTGTAGCTATCAAGAATCAAATATCTAAGAAAACTAGAATTTATTACTTTTTTTTCCCAGTTGGCTCAGTGAATGTATTCTCAAACCTCCACTGATTAGTGAATTATATAGTGAGTACACAAAACAATAATTTTCTTCAGACATACAGAATAAAGAAACTCATAACCAAACTATAGATACTTACACAGTGCCTAAATTTAAAGTCTAAATTTTGGCTCAAGGGTTTCATGGACTATCCAGAATTCACAACTTTTAAAGGTTTTTGTGGAGCATTAAACACACTGAATTTTTGTCCCTCTATAATTCCATACAAGCAATGCTGAACTGCAATCTCACAATTAAATTTGAAAATTGATTATTATTCATCTAAAGATGGAAGAGAAGCCATATTTACTTTTCCCTGTCTAGGAAGCTGTTTGTCAAGTGACAACCCTTCTAAATAATATTCAGATATTTGAGATGAGACCCTTAAGCTTCACAACAAAAACATGCTACCTGAAGAGTAAGTGACCAAGTACTTGGTATTCTGCACCACAAGCCCTACTTTGTGTCTCACAGCAGCCAGGGTAACCCAGTGTTGTCCAATGAGGCACTGCACAACTCCTTGACTCTCTTACCACAAAGTTTCAGACAGATGCGTCATTACACCTCCAGAGTAGGTCAGTTCTTCAAACTTAGGCTTTCTATTTTGCATCCTTCTTGCTTTTATTACCACGACCCATCTTACTATAGCAGAGACGCATTGTAAGCCCCAGATTCCACAGAAGGAAGAAATGAATCATCTCTCTGACGAGCCTGACTGCAGCCTCACAAAGCTTGTGAGGGTAGGAGTAAATTAATCATGCAGAGATCCATTCTGTCATGGCTGGAAGCTTTGGATACCTGAGGTGGCTCAATTATAAGTAGTTAGAGCATCCCCCTACTACACTCTGATGTGACATGCAAGCATGCCAAGAGACAGCAAAGAGGTTTCTCATACAGTAAGGAACCATAAAAGGATGTAAAGACACAAAGCTACTCGAATCAACAGGAAAACTTAGGACTGACCCCAGAGAAATAAATCTTCCAGCAGCACAAATTGATCTACTGTGTAAGGCAGATCAATTTTGTAATTTTGTGCCCTTGTGCCAGTTGCTGGTTTCCAAACCAAATGCAGTTTTTTGCAGATATGAGTACAAACCCAGCACACTGAAGAAAATACGTCCCCTTTCTCCACCTACTTACAAAGCAACCTCATGCTTTTCCTGTGAAAACGTCAAACAAAGAAGCACTCTGCAAGTGCCAAGAAGGGAAGAAAGGAGAGAGACATGCTCAGTCTTAGAGATTAAAAAGCTGTTAAAAGAATTTGCCTCTAAAAACACCCTTAAATCGAAAGCCCTACAGTTTCAAAAAACAATGCATTTCAGAGAAATAATGAGCAACACAGATCACTGTCCATCACATTACTGATCACATCAATTCTGCTTTTCCTAAAACTATTTGGTTTTGCCCTTACCTGTGTGTTTAAGCACTTTCTGACTTGAAAAACAAGTAATCTGTGATCCCTCATTTAGATAAAAACTTATTCTGATGTCTGTTTTCTTAGAGGATAATTTTATAGCTTAATACTTAGGTAAATTTCCATGAAGGCATCACAAATATGGAATTTTAACACAAGAACAAAACATAAGTATTTAAAAGCAACTTTCAATTTTAATGAGGCTGTATAAAGGCAGCAACTACCAAGTCTTATTGAAAAGGTGATTTTGCATGTAAAAGCAAACTAAGTGTCAAATACAAAGCACAATACTCACTGGCAACTTGGGAAAGACAGGAATAACGTCAGCACAGGAATGATGTCTAGCAGGGCTATGAGGAAGTGGGAAGGAGAGGGAAGACAAACTGCAACAGTAGTGGGCAACAAGACAACATCACTCTTGCTGCCTAAATCCTTTCTAGATATCATGAAATGGTTTGGGTTGGAAGGGATCTTGAAAGATATCCTTTATGATATCTTAGATATATGCCACAGGTGGGGACATCTCTTTCACTGGATCAAGTTGCTCAAAGCCCTATCCAGCCTGATCTTGCACACCTCAAATAATGGGGCATCCTAAACACGTCTGGACAACCTGTGACAATATTTCACTGCACTCATAAAAAACTTCTTCGTCATGACCAAACTAAATCTACCTTGTTTCAGATTAAAACCATTGTGACCTTGTCCAATCTCAATAAGCCTTGGCAATAAAGTCTCAATCTTTCTCATTAGTCACCTTTATATACCTTGGAAGGGCCACAATAAGGTCTCCCCAGAGTCTTCTCTTCCCCAGGCTGAGCAATTCCAATTTGCTTCCCAGGAGTGGAGTTCCAGTCCTCCAGCCTTTTGTGTGGCCTTCCTCTGGACCTACTTTCACCCAACATTGCAAGGATATCTTGTAAAGTCAACTTTAAGGCATTTTTCATGAAGAACAAAAATGTTTGTGCTCATTGACTACTTGTGAGTCAAAGGCTTCATTACATTTCAAGAAAATTCTTGTTATAAATTCGTTCTGCATGAATTTAAAGATACGGTATTCAAGTTTGTTGGTTTTAATCAAAACTATTGTTGCTCTCTTGATAAACACAGCAAAACTACCTCTGTACATCCTCCAGCTACCTCAATTATAAGGGCCAACATACCCCATGAACAAAAGCTAAGTCACCCATGACAGCATATATAAACTAAATGAGCTATGAACAATTGCTCTGTGATTTTGAGTACCAGGTATTTAAAATATTTCATAGGAAAAAACCTATCTTAGTCCATAAGCAGAGACAAAGGAGCAAATACTGATATTCAAAAAAAGACAGATTTAAATTTGCACCAAGTGACACCCCAAAAAGTCAATTTCAAAGACCCCAAGTAAATCATCAGTGTACTCAAATCATCCAAATAATTTTGTAACAGATACAATTCATATAGTAAGATTCCTTGGTACAGAGTGTAGGCAGGTTTCTTACATTCTGTGTATCATCCAGCTTGGATATAACACTTCTGTAGCACAATCACCCTGTGTTTTGGGGAGAACCCCACAGTTAAGGTCTCCTTCTAGAGAAAATTATCATTCACAGGAAGCTGTGGAGTTTGGATTAGGTATAACAAATAAGAATCTGTCTCAAAACCTCTGGGAGAATCACATACAACATCTTTCCTATATATTCTAAAAGTTACGGATGATACAGAGATATCTGAAAAGCATTAAAGTTTCAGTATTTTATAACTAAACTCATGACAAAGATTAGTAGCTTCTTTTCTCAGCAACACAAGTCTCAAAATTATTTTATACACTGCCCTGTCATTATAGCTGCCCAGCTCTAATTTAGAATCCACTACTACTTCTGCTGTGGGCCTCTTAATGTTTCTTTTTTAAGGTTTACTATTACTTCAGTGCTTTGTTTCACCATATTCAAAAACCAGGTACTGCAGCTCTCAGGAGGCTTTTGCTTTCTCTTTCCTCATCAATAAAATTTGCCAGAGGATTTGAACGTCTTCCCTTGAAGACACACACAAAAATCTAGCAGCTTCTCCTAGCACAGTGTCATGGTACAGCCTGGCAGGCAGTGAAACACCTCCCTCACCCTCTGCCTCACCCCAGTGGAATGAACACTGTGGCTGGGGGCGGAGAGTAAAATCTGTAGTTTCAGATAAAGACAGTTTAACAGGACCAAAAAAGAAAGTGAAAATTATAATAACAATAAAATAATTAGAATATACAAAAGAAGTGATGCACAACGCAATTACTCACCACCCACAGGCTGATGCCCAGCCTGTTCCCCAGCAGCAGCCCCTGGCAAGTTTTCCCCCTAGTTTATAGCCTCAGCATGACATCACATGCTGTGGAATATCCCTTTGGCCAATTTAGGTCCCAGCTGTGTCCCCTCCCAGCTTCTTGTGTCCTTTTGTGTCCCCCAAACCACTCACTGGTGCTGTAGTGTGAGAAACCAAAAAGTCCTTGACTGAAGGTAAGGACTGCTTCACAAGAACTAATCTATCAGTGTGCTATCAACATCATTCTCATACTAAATCCAAAATATGGTATTATACCAGCTACTAGGAAAAAAAAAATAGCTCTGTCCCAGTTAAAATCAAGACACATGGCTATCCTTTACAGCTCTTCAGAAGTGATTATTCATCCTTGTGCAGACTGCAAAACCAGGAAGGCAATGATTTGTTGAATAACAATAATTAAAAGTTTAGGGCTAACATAAAATTCAGACTTACAAGTCTGAACAGAGTTATAACAAAACTATCTCAAAGCACATGTTCATTAATGTTTTACGTCTAAAAGCTGCAGATGGTTTTACGGCCAATCAAAGATTGAGCTTTCTGAGGCTGAGGGAGGAAAAGTGTTATTTTCCTCAATCACATAGCTTCTTTTAAAGAACCTGAAAGAGTAATTCTCCCCAAAGCAAATTAAGGAAAAAAACATTGATGAGTCCCCAAGTTTATTTATTTGGGCAGACTGCCCTAAGACTAGCACTGAAGATGACACACCATGTCCATCGCACAGCCACAACAGAAACTGGACTTTACTATGGACACCACAGCTTTTGAAATGCACCTCTCTCTGTTTCAGTAACTGGGGCTCAGCTTTGAAGCCTGAACACTGCTCAAATACCAACTGGCAGTACAGAGGTCCTATGAGGATTCACAGCTCTTCAGCTATTTTTGTTTCCTAGCACACCGAAATGAAACCATTTGGCTTAATTTTACTACAATTATGTATGTATATGCCAACTTTTAAAATATATATATGTAATTTCAGCCTTTGAATTGGGTGTTGATTCTCTTTAACAGTGTTACTTGGGAAAAGGAAGGGATAACACCCAACCAGTAATAAACCATTACAGTTGCTTGAAACACACAGGCTTTATAAGCCAGAACAAATGCATACTTGTAGTACATGTGATTTGCTGTTTGGATCCACACCTCAGAGATAAATGGGTATTCGTTATGCAAAGGTTGGCACCTATGTATTTAAAAAAAAAAAATAACATCTTGCAAGAGGGACCCAATTTCCAAGGACAGGCAGATAAAGCCAATAGCTGAACTTAGTTATTTTATAAATTCCCAAACCAGAGGGAATAAGGAAATTCTACTGTGATGACTTTCTGGAGTCAGCAGGTCCTGTCACAGCACCTTTTCTCATCCCAAACACCGAGCATCAGCTTTTATATACTAAATAGTCACTTCTATATTTGCCAGCAACACAAAAACCATTGTGTTCAGGTCTAGGTTCAGGCCTAGGGTCACAGTGCAAGAGAGATACAAAGCTACTTGAGAGATTAAAAAATGGAAGGACTTCGACATCTCTCATAAAGTCTGAGAGAGCTGTGATTTAAGCCTAGAAAAGGCTTGGGGAGGATCTTATTAATGTATATAAGATACCCGAAGGACACTTGTAAAGAACCTGGAAGCAGGTTCTTTTCAGGGACCAGAAGCAATGGACATAAATTGGAACACAGAAGGTGCTGTCTGAACATCAAGAAGAATTTACTGTGAGGGTGACTAAGCACTGCCACAGGTTGCCCAGAGAGTTTGTAAAGTCTCCATCCTTGTGGATAATCAAAAACCCATCTGGGCACAGACCTGAGCAACCAGCTCTAGGTGACCCTGCTTGAGCAAAGGGGCTGAACACTATAAACCCCTGGAGGTTCCAACTAACCTCATCCATTCACAAAACAGGAGAGCCTGCACAGATACTCAGTAGTCACATCTATAAATATGAGCTTTCTAAAAGCTACAGCAGCCACAGCAACATTGTGGTCTTTCCACAGACATTGTTCTGTTCCATCCCTTTTGCTAGCTCAGTTCAGGCTCATTCAACAGACTACATACCAAGAAGCAGTACTAGATCATCTTTATTGTACATTAAACTCTCAAAGTCAAACCCGTGAGGATAAAAAAAAGATAATAAATCTTGTATAGCATTAGAAAAATATTTGACATTTCAGCCTACATACAGTAAGCTCCACTATTTTTATAAAAGATCAGAACTGTTCTTAATAGGCTGCCTCTCCATGCTAGGAAGAGCATCCTGGTAAAGCATGCAGAGAATGATGATGCAATTACACTGAAGTACCTCAGTTTCTGTGACATCTTAGTACTTTCAGTAGGAAAGGAAGATTAGACAGCAAGACATAGATCTTAAGCTACTGGCTCTTCAAAACAGGCTCTCTGGAAAATTTTGTTCTTCTGCAGATCAAAATACATACTTTTCTAACCACTTAACTCTTTTACATTTACAGCTCCTGACACTCAGTAGGATCACGAAGTTCACAATGCATAATGGTAGGGCATGCATCTAATACAGAGATCAGAGAAAATGGACTCGAAAGAACATTTGACCAAGGTCAAAAAAGTGATGAGAATCCTTTTGTCACGCAGTCCCTAAAATTACTCTCATACTCTGAGATTGATGGCAGATAGATTGAAAACATGTAAATACAATACAGATTCTGTACAGTGTATAAGTATAGCCTCATTTTCAGAGAGCAAGACTGAGGGACCGCAGAGGTTCCTTCTGTATCAAGGATTCTATTTATTTCAGTTGCATGGCTAAGTACTGTCTAAGATCACTTAGGAAAAGCTAGATTTAAGCTTTAGAATTTTTCCTCAGGCTCATTTATCTGCCAGTGTTACACTGAATTTGCCACTAAGTTCCCCACTTAACGGCAGTGCTATTTTAGATAAATTTTTTTCAATGCATCCTCAGTCCCTCCAGCTCAGCCATTTTTTTCTGAAAGTCCGAGGTGCTTTTCTCTATAGACTCATACTTAGAAATACAAACAGCTGCTATAGCTTTTTGTTCCCCAAAAGGAACAGTCCCCTGTTCTCTTCTGGACCTTGATTTCCCAACCTGATTCTGCTACGCACATTGCCAATGATATCAGTGCTCTCCCTGTAGCAGCTGCCTTATCGTGTGCAAATCTGCTTTGGGAGAACAGAGGCAGGGACAAATATTGCATCAAAAGCATCCATCAAAATGCTGGCTAAGACAGTAGCATTTGCTAAATAAATTATTTCTATAACTCTAATATAGGATATTTCTATGATTTTAATGTTTGTATGAGTCTATCATTCTCTAAATTAAAAAATTTTACTTAAATAAGGCACAACAGGTATGAAACATACATTTCACTGTAATCATTATCATTTCACTGACAATTTTTCGCAGTTCAGCTACAAAGAACGGACACACTTTAAAGTGGCCCACCAACCCAGTAAGGAATTCCCTCTTCTTCTCACTTCATTCTAGTTACTCTTTCATAAAAGGTAAGGGGGAAAACCCCACTCCTTCCTCCCTAGAGATGTATCTGGTTACATTTGGAGTGGTTACAACCGTTCACTACGGGTCTTATTGCAAAACACAAAGAAAATGCAAACAAATAGAAAACTAAGTAGACAGGGGAAGAGAAAGAAGAAAATATTTTCTTATTTTTAATTTGAGAACTCAGGAGTTTAAATACCTATGCAAGGTTTGGGTGCAACTCATCTCTGTACCAAGGGTTAAGTCGCCTCTTGAGATTGTTCAAATTTGGAGCCTAGTCTTGAATGCACTCCATCACTTCTGCCAAAACTGTTCCATTTTGCACAGGTAACCACTTCCTTGAGGAGGATCCTAAACAGAAACCTACCAAGAACATCTACCTTGCTCTTTGTGTCATTGCTTAAGCATTTCATAGGAACAGCAAGGGGTCTGGCAAGCTCCATCTTTGAGGTAGAAATATGCTGCAGACAGCAAATCCTCTGCTGTCAATCTGAATCTCATAAATGGGCCATTTGACAGTTCACACCACACTTTTGGAAGGATTCTTGTTATCCCAGCACTTTGGTAAAGATCCCTCTTGTGTCAATGTCAGCAAGGAGCTTGACTTTAAAATATATTCTTCTGTTTGCACATGCTAGACAGCAAGATAAACTGCAAGTTTCCATGTTGATAAGAAAATACTTCAGTACGTGCATGATTCTTCTTCAACAAATGAATTAATGCTAGGGTTTAAGCAGATAAAAATGTTATTCTCATCCATCATTCATTTCATCCCACTATGGACAGAAATAATATGCATAAAAATAATTTAAATATAGGATTTGGCCTGGTTTATTTTTTCCAGTATGGTGTCAGGTATACCCAGAGTTATTCCTAGTGATGTTCTACAGGTGAGGATTACTACCAGGTGGCATAAACAATTTTGTGCGGCTTTTTATGAGTTAGAGATCACAATAAGTCTTTCTTAAACCCACGGCTTATTCACAGTGAAATTTAGTTTCATAATTTCTCAGCTTTTAGGCTTATATTTGAACACTCAGGAGTTGTTTCTACTTGTATTAAAGCCATGACTAAAGTCCAATACAGTTGATTGTCTCTCAGATGAGATGATGTTTTCAATATTTTCTAGGGGCTTTATGTATAAATAGAGCTTTTAAAAAGAAAATCATGGGAAATTCTATCTAGTTAAAAGAATTAACATCAAAATTACTACAAAAGCAAAACATGTCTAATTATTGTTCTAAAGAAAACCACAAACCCCTGTTTAGAATCTTTATTTAGCCTACTAAAGCAGACTAATCCAAAAGTGTCAATGATCACATACTATCAAGACATTATCAGCTACTTCATTTTACATGGGCACTACCACTGCCAGACCTGACATTTAACTGGGAGTGTCATTAACAGGACCAGGGCACCTGCTACAGACTAGGAATTCTTTTGGACAGAAGCCACCTCTTGCTCATGGAGTGCTCAGCATGCAGACCAAACCTTCCTCACTGTCCACAGCCAGATTAACCTAAAATAAAATGATGTAATCACTTTGAAAATAAGTCCAATAACACTTGCTGCACATGGGAAAAAAAAAAAAAAAAATCTCTACACAGAGTTACCTTTTCATCTGTCAGTGAAATGTCACCTTCCCAACTTGCAGAGCCCTAAACCCCAGGGTTCAGCATATGTCAACAGAAGTCATGTCCTGACTGAGCCCTTCCATTCAAGGTTTAGGATGTGCCCACCCTGAAAAACTGCATCTGGACATCAAACACATTATTCTTGCCAAACACTGAGCAGAAATTCATAAGACCCAAGTGGAAAACATCCAGTACTAATGACTCAATTCATGGAGCTGATTTCAGGAGATGATTCATTACTAACCTATAAATTTCACTAATTGGAAACCCCTCTCACTGCTCACACTCAAGGGGAAAAAGAAAAATTAAGGCACTTCCTGCATGCTGGTCAAAAACCCCAAATAAGGCAACCATTAATTGAGTTTTTGGCACAGACAGCCCTCAACTACATCTACACAACCCAAAGAGCAGCAATACATCTATAAACATATATACACACATGTAAACACAACAGAACAAAGGCTGAATACTCTTGGGGGGGAAAAGAAGTTATTGATTGTTTTATTTCCTTAAAAAGCCGCAGAAAATAATTTAAATTCTAAAGATAGCTTGAGAGGATGCAGCAGTAAGGGTATTTAGCAAATCTCAGTAATTATATATTTGGTATGCTGCAATATAAGATAATTCCTAAAAACAAACAAAACAATTAGGACTTCCCAGTCAAAACACACTAAATTCAGAAGTCACTCAGGTTTGTGAAAAAGGGAGGGTGGGACTGAATATATTTGATACTGAAAGCTTGGTTTATATTGTTGCTAAGGTCCTAGTCCAGAGTTGTGAGTTAGTTAAAAAGCAGCCAGTTCAAATGAGGATAACTCAGACTTTGCCTCTCTCCTTGACTCTTGCCAGACCCCACCCCTCCACACACACGCCTGCAGATCAGGATAATTGACCCAGCTTGTAGCCATGCCCCCTAATTCAAAGGGCATTTGCCTCACAGAAGATTTGCCCTCTAAGTTACTCTTCAGAGCATTATTTCATGCTCTGCAATCACAAGAACAGGAATCTTTCATGAAAAAAACAAAACAAAACAAAAAAAAAGCAGGCTAATAACTCATGAGCCCATGAGTCTGGGTTATAGCCAGGGACCTGTAATGTGGTTTAACATCTGACCAAACTGTGAAAGTAATTGCTGCTTCTCCTGTAAATCTGCTCCACTCCTTCCCTGTGTGACCTGGAATATGCACCTCTAGTGACAGACCTCTCTTCTGAGTGTACAGTGGGATTTCATCTTTGCCATATTCTTTAGAAAAAAACCTAAAATCTGGTAGCTTTATATAATCCTTTTTCAAGAGCCCACATCCTGTTAAAACACTGAATTCTGACAAAAAAAAAGAAGAAAAAAAAAAGTGTCTCTAAAGAATGTCAGTATTTAAAAACCCCCTACCACCACAGGAAGTTAGTTCTGATTATTTCTTTGAGGAACCAAGAATTACTGTCAGCACCACAGTCTTTCTTTGGGTACTGGCAGGAATTGCCACCTATTACTGCACTTGCAGAGAACAGCAAGCCATGAAGAACAGAACCTGAAAAAGGGCATTTAGCATTTCACTTCCTATTTCCCATATGTTTGTAAATGTATAGCATAAGAAATACTGAGGTAATTGTGTTTTTCTCCTGGAGAAGTTTAGAAATACTTCATCTTGGTTTGGGTTCCTCCCACACCTTGCATTAGATGAAAACAGACTTGAGACCCATAATGTGAACTGGAGAATACTCACAATGGGGGACCCATAATTTTACCAGCAGTTTTTGCAGGATATTGTAAAGAGCAAGGAATAAACACATAAATGCATGGACAGCTACAATGAAGTGGATCTGCCAGCTCTAGAAATCCCATCTTGTAAAATGCTCACTTACCTTCAAACTACAGTGTCTTTTGATGTTTCTAAAAAAGGTGAAAAATGGGATAAAGATCTTGACAAAAGTCAGATGCCACATGTAAAACAAAGAACAAAACAGAAACCTTCCTATCCTACCCATATTGAAAGGCCTCTCAAAGTAACACCTCTCAGCAGGTCTTTTTTTTCCCTTAAAGACCTGAATATCAAGATACAGATCACTGTGCTGAAAGCCACTCTTTTCCAAAAATGAGAGTGCTTGCCAATAAATCACAACTGTTTTACCATATGCCACATCATTCTGCCAAGTATCACCAGCCTGTTCTACTTTCAAGCAAATTTCATTATAACATAGCTCAGAGCAATGCTCATTAAAAAGTATACTGAAAAATGTCAAGTTGTTTTTATATTAAAAATGGGACTTTGTTTTCCATGAAGATTTCACACTGGTATTTATTAAAAAATCTGGTATTTCTCAAAAAAATCTGAGAAATCTCAGCTCAAACTCACCACTCACTCCCAACACTAAGATGACAACCCTGTCATCTGCTCCATTGTTCACTAATGTTGATTGTTGCTTTGAGGACTCCAATTCCCAGCACTCTGGTGAGACCTCCAATCTAAGCCCACTCATTAATCACCTTTCCTGTTGGTGCTATCAAGCAGAGGTTCAGGATACAGCCATTTCTTTGGATAGCTTTGAATAGGTGTGGCCACCCCTTTACCATAAGAGGCTCACACCAGTCAGCTCTAAGAATCTTCTGAGCAATCATGAAGCCCTGTGAGCTTTTTCATAAGCATGTAAAGCTCAGCAGAAGGTTTTCCATATAACAGCTGACAAGACTGGTCTTTAACTGATGAACTATCCAGAAACTAGTCCGAATGCTGACCTGATTTAAACTCTGATCTCACTGGACTCATGGGGTAGGGAGAGTATGCAAATCAACCCAAAATCTGGCTTTAGAATCTCTTTGATTTGTGTTGCCCAGAAATAGATCAAGTTGTGGTGTTTTCACATTTTAGCTTGATGAATCATTGCTAAACCTATCACAAGCCAAAAAAAAAAAAAAAAATACAGTCATTAGCTTTTCATTACAAAAAAAAAAATCATTATTTCTTCCATTTACTGACAATTATTTCTTCCATTTACTCACATCCAATATTTCACAGGGCCAACAGTCGATCAAGAAACATCCCTCCTTCCTGGCACTGTTACAATTTAATGGACATTGTAAAATACTCAAAATTGTCAAATTTCAAGGTTAAAAAAAGTCATTATCAGTTGGGGCTTCCAGCAAATGAATCACATTACAGAAGTTACACACATGAGAGTAGTTTCCTTTGGAAAAAAACACTATTTCTTATCAGATAGCAAACTATGAGTTAGGGGTTCTCCACGCTTTGGTCTACACGTTAAAACACATACCCAGCTGCTGACTACTGGTTACTGCCTGCCACTCCTCATCCAGGAAAATACAAATAAAATTAAATACCACATTGCAGCCTCAAAAGCCAGCTCATGTTATATCACTGATGTCCAAAACTCAATTTTTATGACTTTATGAGAGTTCTTGTATTTCTTTTCTACTGTAGATTTCCCACGTGTTCTCCTATGCCCTTCTCAAACAGTAGGAAATTTGTAAAAGCCTTTTTGTTCTAGATCTATAATTTGTTTTTCCTAGGCAGTTTCAGTCTTGCAGTTTTGCCCTTCTTGTGCAGTTTTAGTTCAGCTAGTCAAAAATGGGCCAAAACCATTACCATGCTTGTTTAAAAGAATATATTTGAATTAATAAGGGCTTTAGGGACAAAGACCTTTTCTGTTCATCCTGCCACTCAGTGTTTCTGTCCATATACATCCTTTTTTTCAACCCATCAGTCCCAAGAGAGAGCCTATGGAGAACAACATTTAAAACAGCCCTTTTGCCCTCTGCTGCTGAAAAAGCAAAGCAAATGATTTAATGTTATTTGACTGAAGTTTCATTCTAAATTGTATTGAAACACTCCAGAAACACAAATGAGGTTGTTCAGCCCATGACAGCATTTTTTTTGTAACACTTCCTTCTCATCCCACTTTTAGGTACCTCAGCCCTACTTTGACTTTGCATTTGGAATTAGTTATAAGAATGAATCCTCTTTATAATATGTACATAATGAAAGGATAACTGCTAAGAGCCTATTCCACTGTGCCCTGTTAAGTTCCATCACACCTTTCCAGAAATTAATGGATCACAGTCCCCAATATTTCAAACACCAAGTGCTGAGGACTTTAGATCTAGATCAAGTGCCTTTTCATTCTTGCCCATTTCTATGAAGAGATTACACCTCATAACCGGTTTGACACTCAAGATTCTCCCAATACCTGAGGAGATTTTAGATCTCTATTACAATTGTGTTTTTGGCAACAGAAGTTTGCCAGTGGTACCTATAAGGAGCAATACATTGTTGAGCTGTTTCTAAACAGGGTTAGGCACAATGTGGCTTAATGCAGAAGTTTTTATTAAAACTTTGTAGATTTGGGAATACATTCATTACTCTGTCTTATTAAGCACAGAAGGCTTAAATAACAGCAAAATACTAACAGCTGAATAAAATCAGGGAATTCTGTTTGCCTTTTTCTCCCATCTCTATCATGAATCATTACAAAACCAGCCTGGAAGTTCCTAGATGGCATTAGAGGTCAGTGGCTCAGATGTGAAACGCTTTGATGCAGCATCATTTGTATGCACCTCTGCAACACATATTAATGCCTGCATCAGTTACTGCTGTCACTGCAAAAAGCCAGCCAAATATACTGATTTTAAGGAATGAGAGTGTTGTTTCTACTGTACAGATATAGGAATAGAAACAGGTCAGGTTGATTACCTGACCCTATGCACAATAAATCTGTGTCAGAACGCAGACAGAAGAACAATAGGCAAATATTGGTCTTGCACTAGAAAAAACACTGATATAAGTTTATAATGGCATTTTAGTAACTGGATAACTACAGATGAAATAATACCACTTTCTTCCCAATTTTCACCCAGCATGAAGAAATAGAACCAGGTGGTGGTGGATGTCAGTGTGCAGCACTGCAAATATGCAAAGGTACACCCTTCTTAACTCCTAGTCCAAGGGAAATTTCCAAGTCCTTCTTTTTGAATGGCATAGGATTAGTTACTATTTTGTTTTCCATGTCTGTTCTGCACTAGTGTCCCACAGCCTATCAACAATTAAGATCAGGCAGGAAACACAGCCAGAGCTCTAATTGGAATCCCCTCCCAGGCTAAGGCCCCACTCCCCACAGCCTGCCCTGTTCATAGTGGTAACTTCTCCAGACTTTAATTGAGCTGAGAGCAGCACCAGGCAGATTTACATGTACACAGGTTTACACAGCAAGACTTACAACAATCATTTTGAGTGAAACATGCAGAGACCAGGTGACTTTGAGCATCTGTCAAAATGAAGTATTAAGAGGACCAGGGCTATAGCCAGATGGGACAGACAGGCACTGTGGGAATGTGCTTTATAACAGTCTTGCAACTGTCTTAATGAAAAGGTAAATCCTACTTAGCTTTCTGATGCCAGACCTTGAGTCACTGTTAATCAAATGCAGTTTTTTCCAAGGGAAATTTTACAGATGCTTTACATGAACAAATTCTACAATTAGAGACTGTACAAACATATCATCAAACAGCTCTTTAAGAAGAATGCAAAAAACCACACTTTTGTCAATGTTTCATTCAGATGTTAATTAAGGAAGTATTCAAATGCCTGTCTTCAAGGATCGCTCTTGAAAGAATGTGGATTAATTCTAGAAGGAACAGAAGATGCTACCCTGGCTCTCCAAGTGCTGTAGTGGTAAGTGATGAACATTGCATTGAGAGCTGATGTGAGCTGCCTTCTAGTCATGGATTGTATCCACCACTGGGTTTGAATAAAACCAGTGCACTGCAGCTGGATCACATCCTACCAACAGGAATAAGGACAGTGAAGAAGTCAAGGACCACCCGTGATTTTTGCCTCTTGTGTGAAGAGCTCCAGGCAAATTGTTCTCAGCCTTCCCAGCAAATGTGAAAGCTAATGAATCATTAACATTCCCCCACAGGTAAACTTTGCAATTTCCAATAATGTCAATTTATATCCAGATTGTGAGTATGCATTTGTTAGGCACAGGGAGAGGCATTATTTCTCTGGTATTTATTTTTCTACTGTGAGTTGGAAAAGCCCATTATTTACTCAAGTAAAAAGAAAAATAGAGTTGGCGTGCAGCACTGACACCTTTAGCCAGGTTAAGTATATATGCCTGATTAAGTATACATTAGCAAGTTTGTAAGAAACACAGCATTACCTATCAAAAATAAAATTTTTCAAAATAAGTGAATCCACAAAAAACTTAAACCTAAACTAACCACAATGCTAAATGATTCATTTGCTACTTTTAGCAGACATTCTCAGAATAGCCTTGTCTGATTTACTTTTACATCAGAAGAAAAAAGCCTGAGAGCTGCCAAACTTTTAACATTTGGAACTACCTAATGGCAGAAAAAGAAACTTTACACTAATATTGAACAACCTGTGCTGCACAGAGGGTCAACCTATTCCAGATTGCATTTAGAGGTGACAACTACACAATAATACACTAGTTTAGACTAGAGAAAATTCTGCATGCAGTATACAAACACAAGATTACCCTGTTGCAAAGAAGGTGTTACAGAAGTATTTTTGAAGAGTGAATGTCAAACAACTTCACCATAAATTTAGTAATATAAGCTTGGAGAAGTCAATGCAAAGGGAAAGAAGATAAACACCATTTAGACTTAATAACTAAAGAAAAAACACATTTTCAGAGAAGATGCAATTGCAAACTTAAGCAACAGGCTGGGGTTAACTCGCAAGTTCTCTGCTTATCACACTGACCTACAGGCTGGCCTGATGCAGTTGAACTTGCTTCAAGCAGGGGTTTGGGCTAGATAACTTCCCAGTACCCCTGCTGCTTTAAAAGGGGGACAGAACCCTTGATTTTTCAGTCAGAAATCCTTCACCATAGCAAATCTTCCCAATGCTGTAAAACAATACTGTAACACTGTTGTGTGGCAGAGGAAATTTGCCTTCTTCCTATCCTGTGAGGAAAGGCTGGGGTTGTTCAGCCTGGAGAAGACTTCAGAAACACCTCTACCTCTTTTCAGCCTTCTAGTACCTTAAACAAGCCCACAAAAAAGCTGGAGAAGGATTTTTTACAATAGCATGTATTGATAGGACAAGGGGGAATGGCTTTAAATGGAAAAGGAGTAGGTTTAAACTATATACTAGGAAGAAATTCTTCACTACTAGAGTGGTAAGGCTCTGTTCCTGTTTGCACAGAGACATGGATTCTCCATTCCTGGAAGTGTTCAAGACCAGGTTGAGCAACCCAGATGAATGGCAGGTGTCCCTTCCCAGGGCAGGAGGGTTGGACCTGGGTGATCTTTAGGGTTTCTTCCAACCCAAACCATTCTATAATTAGATTAATTACTTATTTCCTCTCTCCTGGCTTTTTTCCCTCTCCTGTTTTTACTTAAGTGCAGCAGCTGCAACTCCCAGAGAAATTTTCTTCCTGGCAATAAATTACCATATTGCTTGAATTTATTCACATGTTAACTTTACTGGATAATGTACTTGGAGAGGGATTTTTGAGTGCACTATCTGCATGCAAACTCTTCAATCAGTCAAGTTAGTACATATACAAAAAAAAATTATATGTATATATATGTAAAGTGTAGTAATTTAACTATGGCAAAAAATAGTATGCTCATCATCATGAGGGTAACGAATCTCTTAAAAATCTTTAAGACCTATCTTCATCTTAAAAATTATTTAATACTCCATTCTCTGTTGCTGGAGAACTTAAATACATATGTTCTTGCAGAAAGAATTAAAAAACCCCAACCAAATCTTAGCACTGAACCAAATTAAGCCTTACAACAACATTCACAATAAGTAAGTTAACACAAAATACCATTTATGAATACACTAAAAATTGAGAGGAGTGCTACCTAGGGGCTAAGGGCAAGGTGAGATAGTAAGTACAAGCTTCTTCAACTCCCTTGCATTTTGTTGAACACAGCCTGAACCTCAGGTTGTGAGATTTTAGGCACTGTTGATATGCACTGAGCAGGAAAGCAGGCATGAAAGCCTAGGAAAAGCTGTTGTTTGATCATGTCAGTTTTGTTCTGTGTTCACCCTGAAAATCTTAATACCTTTAGACCTTGTCAGCTATAAGAAAATGGGCAGTAGGCAAAAGATGTTACACTGTAGCTACAAATATGTAATTATGTCTTGGATTACACCTGAGAAAAATACCTATTCTGCAGGACACTGAAAGCAGCAAAACATAAAACCCTTCATTACAAGAGTTTCAAAATCGCCAGCTACAGGCCACTGTTTCACAGAATTGGGTACTTGCACTCAGAAAAAATAATAACCTAATTCTTAATTGCATTACACCTTAATATTTTTAAATGTGCAGCATCATTTATCAGTTCTACTGATAAAAGACTCTTGTTCTTGGACTGGAGCACACAACCTATTTAGAGTACTGCTGGCAAGGGCTTGTCTCTAATAGCCCACCCCTTCATCCTGCACAAAATTCTGTTCAGCTGGCTTTTTCATGGTATACAAGCATCATAAGGAAGATGACTGAAATTACTTTTGAGACACATTTCTGTAAAAAGCCCATCCAATTTCCTCAACACCATTACAGTACCATATTTTATCTATCCTGTGTGAGAAGGTTGACAAATGCTATGCACCCTCCACAGGCTCATATATCAGAGTACTTTATTCTGCAAGCCTGATAAGAATTCCTAGATAATAAAAGAGAGGGGGCAGCATCAGATCATCAAGGGGAAGTGAAGCAATCACTGCACCCAGGTTTGTATGGTAGGGAGCATTGGAAGGAAGTTTTTCTGAGAGCTCCTCATGAACCTGAGTGACAGAATGTCAGGGAGCTGAACTCCACAGGAATTCAGCAGTTTTGCCACATTTCTCTGCCATGGCATGCTTTAATCAACCATTTTTCTGAGAGAAAACACAAGTAGACTTGAACTCCTTCCACCATTTGCACACCCACAAACAAAAGTACACTAGAGATGTATTTTTCTTCCTTTTACTCTATTACTGCAAAAGATTATTTCTGGCTCTTTCATATTGGCTCTGGGAATTTAAAATGAAACATAACAGGGCTCTGGGAACACTGGTATCAAGTATTAGAAAAATGAAGAATCTGAAGGCAATATTGTTAATTTCCTGTTCATTGTGATAATTTTGTTCTCTATTTCTTACCCTTCCAGTTCAGGTAAGTGCATATTAAGGCACCTACTGGAAATTATGGTCTTAGAGCTGATAGAAGTAACATCCTACTCTAAGATGTGCTATATTTTAGTATATCCTCCAGCCACAGTATTGGCGAAATAATACAAAGACAGAATACAAAGACTAAACAGTCAGTTTAAAAAACTAAGCCAAATTCTCTTCCCATTCCTGTAACTTCCAGTTATAAATGTTCCTGGCACACCTGCGTGCATGAAGAAGAATTCACCCACCAGCATTTGTTTATTTACAAAATATTTTACTGCTAAACCAAAGATAAAATTCAGCATCCAACTGAAAAAAAACCCCTACAGTTTAATAATTATGTGGAAAGCAACAGATGTATTTGTCTTTGTAATATTACATAAAAAGCTCAGAATTGTTATCCAAAATCTTTTAAAAGCATAAACATAATTGATGATAAAACGTTTTGCAAGTTTGTTTCAGTTTTTTCACATGGTTTTTGTCAATAAAAAAACATATCAAAAAGACTGATGTTTTTCAGACTGCTCATGTAATTTCTGAAAGATATGTGAAAAAATCTAATAACATTTTCAGTGCCACTTAAAAAACTCCACTGAATACTCAATTAACCTTAGACAAAAATTTCTGATTTTCCATTTGACCTGATGTATCCCCTGTATCCATTACTCACACCAAATTTCCATGAATAGCCACTGAGTAGAATTTTCCATATAGAATTCATAAGAAAAAGAATCCACCAGCTTATTCTCTAGGACCTAAACACTATCAAATAGCTCCAAATACTTGTTTTCCAAACACATATCAAGTGATGATATTCGTATAATACATGGCTCCACTTAATAGAAATGTGTATCTCCAGAAATCAACTGCTTTCCTCAATTAAATCTGCATTGCAATTTCTAAAAAAATTCTGTTGGGAACAAGAAGAAATTACCTATTTTTAAGAACATTTACTGGAGAACATAATACACGTAAATGAGGAGCAGCAAACTGGCCTGACTGCTGAAAACATGGACAACAGTGTTGAAATGGCAACTGCAGCAGCATTAGCTGTATAACACATTACAACATCATTTTCAACTGTTCAAAAGCATCACAAAATGAGCTGCAGGGTCTCTCAGTTCAGCACAGTGCTCACCTGGGACTAGCCAAGCATGGGGGTTCACATACCTTCACACTTCTGCATCATTCTTTATCACACAGAATAGCTGGCTCACATTCATTTAAAGCAGTTTTGTCTTAAGGTACCCGAAGATTAATTGCAGTAGGGAATTATGAAACAAATTTCCATCAAAACATGAGGCCATCAAATACCAGGAGAGCAACTGAGAATCAATGTCATTTAAGATGTATATGAAAGCCGGATGAGCACAGGCAAACCAAACCTCAAATTAGGAAGAAAATGCAAAAGGCTGACTGCACTAGGTAGATAATGCATGCAGCTGGTCTTCAGTTAAATTCCCTTCAAAACCTTATTTGTGTTTAACCTGCAGCAGTGCTGAAAAGAAAGGGAGTTCAACACAAAGGCAGGGTTACAGTGCAAGAATTAACAAAGATTGCCCTATAGGTCATTGCCATTGTGCAGCTGAACATCACCTTGTATCCTAGGAAACACCAAGATGTTCCAAACACCTTCATGTCTCTTCCTCAAGTTACAATTCAGCACCACTAACCATATCATCATTGCTCATCTGTTCAAGACTTTAGGCACCCAAGGTTTTTGTCATATTTAGCAAGGCTTCTCCTTAGCCACTTCTCTTCATATGCCTTTCCTGTCCCCTCAGTAAGAGGCTTCTTTCAATTTTATTGTACATAAATACAGCAATACAGCCCTCTCCACACAAAAATCAAGAACTACCTGAACAGCCCAGCAAGGTAAAGTACAGAAAACACAACTTAAGGTAGTCTTTCACCTCCTTCTCTTACAATCAGCCTGCATTTAGACCATGAAAGGTCTGAATGAAAGCACCACAAAAGGTGCATTCAGAGTCTTTACTATTGCCCAGCCTCCTTGAGCTCTGTTCATCTAACCACATACAAATAAAAATAAAGATAGAATAAATAGGAACAAAATTAAGCAGACTGGGAAAGACTGAATTGGGCTGAGAATATATACTGAGAAGAAAAAGAAAAAAAAAAATCACTGAGAACTGAAACCAAGAAAGAGAGACAAGAATAAAGGAGGGGCTGGAAGACAGAACACAAGAAACATCTTATGCACACATTCCCTGGGAATCTCTTAAAAGAAAGCTGCTGCTATGCTACTTGGTGCTATGGCATTCTTCAAAATAAGATCCAATTGGACATAATAGTTCCAGAGAGTTAAGTGTGTGACATTACACTTGGAAACATTTGCATTTCTATTCATTTCAAAACAAGTTATTACCAGCACATTCATTGCCCAAACATTCTAAAAGGGAAACACAGAACTGATAGCAGATGACTTACACAAAAAGCAACTACAGTGTGGGTTTTCCCCCACCTCCTCTTTCACAAACAGGTAATGAAATTTTACTATACCAAAAAAAAAATGAATAAAAGTGTTTTTGTTTCCTACCAGCAGCATTACTTCAGCTCAAGTTTCTTCTTACCAATCAAAGCCATATACACTGAAGATTCTCCCTGATTAATTTTGTTGGCTTTTTGCAGGAAACAAAGGTCTGATAAAACCGAGAAGTGCAGATTCAAATATTGGATTCCAGCTAGTTTACATAAATTTGGGGTCAGGTTGATATTCCATCAGAGACTGTGTGCTGAACACTTTCAGGACCACCAGAAAAAAATAATGCATTTTACCTGTGAGAGAGTGTGTGTGTATATATATAAAATGAGTTTCAAACTAGAAATTAAGAAATACTTGCAATTTCCCTTACAAGATACTTTGAGTATTCATTTGAAATCTAATTTCATACAGACTTTTCTAACAGTTAATCTAAATACACTTTGAAAATGTCTACTGCACCCTCTCAGCTGACCCATATCCCAGTGGCCGAAGTTCAGACAACAGGACCCAAGAAAACTAAAGTTCATTTCCTTACTTTAACATGCCTTTCCAAAACAGTGAACACAAGCCATTTTGGGAGTTTTCCTTTCTCAGATGGAAAGTGAAACACACCTAGATAACCAAAATTGACATCATGACCCCAAGCCAAAAATATACTGAACAAAAAAGAAAAGTTTTGCCCTTGTTTAGCAGCAAGAGTGCTTCAAACAAGGGAGCAGTTGTTCTCCTCTGCCTCCTTTTATACTGTGCTGCATCATTCAGTTGCTAACCTAGCAATTAGTTTTTCAGACCTTCTGGCAACATGATGTAAGCAGTGCAAAAAAAAAAAAAAAATCCTAAGGCCCTGAAGGTTAATCAAAGAACAAAAGCAGTGGAATAGACACACACACAAAAAGTAAATGCCAAGAATGAAGATGGTTGTCAAAATTTCTGAGAAACAATAGGTCAGCATTTCCAAATGGTGAGCCAGTAATACAGTAACAGAACCTTCAAATGATTGTTCCCTAAAGTTTTTAAAGTTTCTAAATTACTAAGTATATTTTCATTAATAAATGTCAGACTACTTAACTATCCTGCATGACATTACAGTATTCTTTACCCTAATAAATTCCCACCTTGTTCTGTGAAGTCCTTGTACAAAATCCACTATAGCCCTAAAACAAGGCAGCATTTTTATAGGAGCATGTTTTACATAGTAACTGAGGCTTAAATTAAATATTCAGAATAGCACTGCACAGTCTCCCAGCATTAACTAGCTTTGCACCTAATAAACCAAACAACCCTACTGATTTCAGCAAAAGTAGGGCCTGCTAATGGCAACTGGACTCTTCTCCCTTCCCTTTGCTCAAGTGTCACTGTTAAATCAACACTGAATTATAAGTATGTATCCTGATATCTGAAAATCCCACCAGGAATGCCGAGGGTACTTTAACCTACCCAGTGATTCTTATAAATACTAGACATTTTCTATTTTAACAGCATATTTTCTATATTGCTTTCCTATAATACCGGAGGAATTTTCAGCACACTCAAGGGAGCTACAACAGAATACCCATTCTAATAACTTTTCCTCCATGTGATATTCTTAAAAATCAGGATCTAAATAAACTTAAAAAAAAAAAGCTTTTAGTATATTCCCTTGCACTAAATTTACTGAACAATGCCCACCTTTTCCAACCAGAATACTCTCTCTCTGCTTCCCTAACTTGGAAAAACTTATTTGTGTAGCCTTCTTTTTAAGCCACTACTCCATAAAGTTTAAGACTTGCAAATCTGAGAGCTCAGACTGAGGAGGTCACCTAGAGACCTTCACTTCTAAGTCTGTATCAATCTATATTTTATACTTAAGAAGGGGAAAACATTCCTACTTCATTCTCCATAGAAGGGGGTTGCAAAGGAGAGGTTGCAAGGAAGTGCACATCCTCAAGAGTGGGAAAGGCTCTAAGTAGCACAAACAAGTTTTATGGCACCAGAACAACTGTCTCTTCTCAATTCCTCAATTACTTTTTTCTTCATATCATCATTGTAGCTTTACTCTTCTTGCACCTTCCAAAAACTTCCTTTTAGAGAAAAGGAAGAAAGAATCACCTTTTAAACCAGCTAATCCCTTCAAAAACTTTAATACTAATAGTGTTTGCAGTACTTTGCATTGAGTCTTTGCCACCTCATGCTTATCTTTATTTCAATTTTAAAACTTGCAGCTGACAGCATTTACAGATTACCTAGTGATCAATGAGCTTAGTCTTCATTATTACTGTACAACCTAGAGACAAATATCATAAAACCTCTTAATTCTGTGTGGTAGATACAATCTGCTGTGTTCTTGTTCTTTCATGCCTTTTTTATTTGATACACCATAGTTTAGAGTTTTGACTTATTATTGTAGCTCTTAAGTTTTCATGAAGAAAAAACAAAAAGAAATACATACTTCAAAAAAATCTTTAAACCTTGGTACCAAGGTTTATATGGTTCCAGAACGTTCAGGTGGTATCAAAAATGGTCTGGAAACTCTCATGGATTTGAAAGCCGCTTAAACACCATGACATCCATGGTTCAAGCCACCCTTCCCTGATGGGTAGATCATCAGACCCTGGAACCATATTCTGAAAGGCTTGATTACATGTTTATCCTTTTATTTTTTCCCTGGGTACTGACGCTGGACACACCACATGAAACAAAACACAAAGCCTAGAGACATTTCAGCCCTGGCCCAACAAAGACATCCTTAAGTTAGAGATCATAGCCTAGAATACGGTATTAAAAATATATAAATCTCTGCTGGGAAAGAAACAAACACTGTTGCATGGTTGCAGACATTTGCTGGCAAACAGACTGACTCAGAGAGATACTTCTATATTCCTTTTTTTCCATTACGATCTTAGCTGGTCATGCAACCAGCAAGTCTGCTGCAAAAAGAACCTAACTTCATGTTGTTATTTTAACTCACTTATCTCCTCTGGGTGGCCTTTATTTTGAATTTGTATGCACCACAGTATTGGCCCACTTTAAACTCCCTGTAATACTGCACCAGAGTTTCTGGCAAGATTAATGGGAAGTGAATTTTTGGAGAACCCTTTAAGCACTTTCTTTGTAAATAGCCACAGGATGCTCAATGGAATAAGAAGCTTTTCTCACAAGTCAGCTTTTCTGTGTAGTTTTCACTACTTGAACTTGAATAGAGGTCTAAGATCCTTACATTCCAGAGGTTACATGAGGATTTTGCCTTAGAGTTCACTTTCTGCATAGGGAAAACACTTTAAAAATATTTCATCATAGAATGGTTTGGGCTGGAAGGGACCTTAAGCAACACCCAGTTCCAACTTCCCTGTCATGGGCAGTGACACCTCCCACTAGACCAGGTTGCTCAGAGCTCCATCCAACCTGGCCTTGAACACTTCCAGGGATGGGGCATCCACAGCTTCTCCAGGCACCCTGTTTGAGTGTCACACCACCCTCACAGCAAAGAATTTCTTCCTAATTTCTAATCTAAACCTACTCTCTCTCAGTTTGAAGCCATTCCCCCTTATCCTGTCACTACATGCTCTTGTAAACAGTCTCTCCATTAAGAGGTCATATCAAAAATATTTAATTCCTAAGGTTCACTTTCAGGAGTTTCCTTTCTTTTTAATCAGAAGACATAAAAAGCGACTGGCTCAGTTGTAACTCTCTCTAAGCAAGAGTATTTTACAAAGTTACTTTGTAGTGATATATTGAACTGGGAAGCTGCAGATTTGCAAGTATTTTAGGAAAATTCATAGAATTAAAGTACCTCCATTGAAATGCTAGGTTTTCAAGATTTCACCAAGGACATGCTACCTCTGACATCACACCTACTTTCTAACTGATCTGGAAAAGCAGCAGCATCTCATCTTGGCCCGTTCACCTATATTTCTTTCCACTCCCCTGAACTCACAAATAATCTTTCACTTCCATTTACTTACTAGTGTCCCTTTTAATAGAGACAAAGAAAAGAAAAGCTTAAATCCTTAACATAATTTCCTTCCCCTATTAATTGTCCCAGAAACACTGTTAATCATTTTGGGATAGATATTTCTGAGATAGGCAGTATGCTTCTGCTGGCAATCCCCTCATTGGGATCAAGAATGGATTGTGAGCACCAGAAATTTCACTACAGAGTCACAAATCTCAACGAGCAAGAGCTGCAGCTGAATCGTTACAGTTATCAAAAAAAAAAAAAGGGCATAAATCTCACATTCACTAGTGCCTGGAAATCAATTTTAGAACGTCCCTCCTATTCAGACACATGGAAAACACTTTTACAGGCAAGAAAGAATGGACTGATTTTTAGGCAAAAATATAGAAATCTGAAAAGCAACTAACTACTGGAGTGAGTCACACAAGAGTTGAGAGTCTGATCTCCTGCGGTTTACTGTGATACAAACCTGATCTGGGATTCCCACAAGGACTTCTGTCTTCCAGCAACAGGTGACCATTTCTTGGCAACACCCAGTGACAAATTCTATATATCACATGACATAGCAAATTATCTACAGAACACACTTAACTAATGGAATAGAAAAATTAAAAAATATGATTTTTTTTTTATTTCTACAGCCTTCTGAAAGGTCTTTAAAAATGTAATGCTGTCAGATGTACTGCCTTCAAAGGAAAATTAGCTAATTTTGGTTTATGTGACATTCAGGAATGCATTTTATTAACTAATGACTGCTTTTACCAGAAGAAAATAAGCAGGCTCCTTACTTTGACAGCAAACTTTCATTTGATCATTTTAGCAGAAAATTTCATTCACTGTACCATGTAACATGATATAATTGTCTCGCATGAAATAGCAATGCCAGCTTCTGCTGCGTGATCCAGGAAGATGAGAACTGGAATTCAGCTGCATAATGAGCTTCTCCTACTAAAAAACTTTACAGCCTCCCGAGTTAAATGTTGATATTGTTGTAAATGTGCAAGGGAGACCAGTATTTACTTTACTCTCTGACTGCTCACACAACAGGGATTTGTAACTCAGAAGAAAAGCCCATTGGTGAAAGCATTAAGGTGAGCTACTGTTTCCAAAGAAAAATAGGTGTCAAATACATTCATGATGTAACTCCAATTTGGATCATTCTGAAAGACCACAGGGTTCAATAAATTACAAGCTGCACAAGTAATTCATCTTGGCTTGGAGCACCAGTAACTATTACCTCCTGCTAAAGAAAGATTCCTTAAGGCTAACAACATGCTCTTTCTTACCTCCTTCCCCGGTAGCAGAATGTTTACTTACAGGTAGATAATTTTTCACTGTCTTCCAATTTCAGAAATGCATTCAAGGAGCAAAAAAACCAGATTCAATTTTGTCTTGCATGCTTAGTCACCCAGCAATCAAATAAGCCATTGGCAAACAGTCTCCAAAAGAGCTATAGTCAACTACAAAATGTTCAAATGTTCAATGTTCAGCCAGTCCAGTCATCCTGGCAAGCTTGTTTAAGAATTATGAGTTATCTAGCTGGTTGTTTTGAGTAATAAATACAAAATTTTAACTCAATTTGCACAAAACTAAAACTTGTAGTTCAAAACTACTCTTATTACTTTCAAGCAAATACCAGATTTTCTGTGGTTAAGAAGGGCAGGTCAGAAAGGCCCAGTCTCGGTCTCGGAAGATGTTCATGGACCTCAACCCCAAACAAGTTTATTAGCTCCCATAAAGCCACAGTTTCCTAAGCTGCCTAAGCAGATTCAGGAGTGTCTGAGAGCAGGTTGATCTGCCCTCACCACACACTCACAGCATCTCCTTTCCTCCTACAGGCACTCTCATCCTGCTACATGGTAACCCAGGCCAATGAAAGGGCTGACCAGCCCAAGACTAAACAATGATTAAAAACATCTTTTTGGAACTTGGCCTGGTTCCAAAGCTCACCTACTTAAGGGAAGGAGGGTGGACCTGCAGCCACTGCACAGGGAAAAGAGGAAAGTGGTTTTTGGGCAAGAAGCCCCCAGCTGACAACTGTGGTGTTTTTAACTCTCAGAGGCAGCCCAGCAATAGCAGCAACTCAGTCAAAGTGGCATGGGGTTGTGATTACATGAAAGGACAATGCTACAGGTAAATTATTGAAATTATTAAACTCTGCATTCAGTGAGCAGCTCTGCCACAGATACTTCTGAGGGTCAGGTAAGTGATTTTTATCCCTTTATGCAACAGTGTCCTGTTTCTGTGATGATTGGCTCTACAGCAAAACTAGTTTAAAGACTTTCTCTTCTCCTTATTTTACCAGGACAGCTGACTAAGCACCTTCACTAAGTTATCCAAGTGGTCCACATTAAAGAGATGACTCACTTTTCCAAGCTAATTGCTCACAAGGGTGAACAAAGTAGACGACATTTAGCTTCTTGAGCAGTGCAAAGAGAACCACACCTGCTGAGTCTTCAGTAAGGGGCAATATGGTAGTTCATAAACACTTGTACTAGAATATAATTTGCAATAAAAATGATGTGCCCACAGGCTCCTTTCAACACCAGCTCTAAAACTTAAATAAAGGTTATATTTCATTTCTTGACCATCACATTTCTTCTAATAAGAAATTTTTTTTTTTTTTCGAATAATTGTAACCAAATTGAAGTCAGACAGCTATAAAGTGGTTATTTGGTGAATTAAAGGAAGCAAAGCATTTGCTTCCCCTTTCCCCTCCTCCAAGTCTGTCAGTCCATTTTACATATGACTAATCTTCTAGTCATCCCTCAAGTACTACAAACCTTGCTATCCTGAGTGGTAGCAAATTGAATTCAAAACCAATAACCTTTCCCTTTTTATCACTGCCTTCTCTTGTATTACATGTATTTGTTGCATTTTTCTTTCTCAAGCTAAAACAAGCACAGCATTAAGAACAAACACTGCCTCGTTGCATACATGTATTATTATGAAAGGTTTTAAAGAGCAGCATCTATTTCTGGAGAATGCAGAAATCTGACCAAGCTAGTCAGCATCCTGCACCTCTTCCACAGGTACTACTTTAACCCACTTCCCCTGCCACAACATTTTCAAGCTTTATCGCCACAGATTTACTGCAGTATTGTGGAAAGTGCAGAGTTCCACCACATGTTTACCATTGTAAAATCACTCATTAAAACGATTTTGGAAACACATTCAGAACTGCTTTTCACAGAACATTTTTCTTCTCCCAGCTTTCCTCCTACATCCTTTTAGGAAATGGGTCTATTCAAAACCAAGAAATTGAAGTAACTTTGCCAAACCTCCCTGCTCCAAGACCCCCTCTACATACATGTGCCTGAAGTTACTACAGCATCCCTAAGCAGAACCCGTCAGGGTGCTGCTCTGAGTCTCCAGCAAACCACTGGATGAAGAAAGGAAAGGAGAGAAAGGAGGTAGAACAGAAGAAAGATAAAACCCCTCAAGTCTCTTTTCTGAAGTGATTATAATTAAATTTTAACATTTTTCCTACAGCTGAGGCAGGGCTAATAAAATATTTGCTTTATTCCTTGAAAACATAATAGTTCTGTATGAAGTCACTCAGCATTCACATGTGACCCCTTTCTCTAATCCCCAAACTTAAAGAACAAATATTCATCCTCAATAAGATCTAGAAGCAACAGCGAAAAGTAAGATTTACAACCAAAACCGAATATTTAAGCATGTCTAATTGCTTTTTTCTTCCTTCTTCCAGCTAAACAACATTTAATTAAACCCTATTACAAAGCAGAGTAGAGCACTTAAGCAGTCTTCAGCAGCTAATTATGCAGCCTCACTGTTCTGGACATGGAAACAGGTAATAGTTGTGATTGTTACCTGAGGAACAAAACCATTCAACTGGAGACTGTAAGAGAGCAAGTAAGTTCTTAAAACATCATCACAAACTCTTGTTCTGGTCTCTAAATAGAACTCCTTTCATCTGTGTCTTATCACACTCACATGGAAATGGGTAAAATTTATATTTAAGCACTACTACATGCAGGCACATGTACACATTCACCCTCCTGCAGCACACTTTTGTGTGTCCTACCTTTGTTCTTTATTTCCTTTTCAAATTCCAAGGAGTTTATCACCAATATCTTTATATTGGCTTCAAAAAAGAGTAGCTAAAATAACGGAATAAAAATACCTCTTCTCTATTAAAATGCAGTTTTAAGCATTTCAGAATCTTTAGATCTTCCACCTTTATTAGGCAGATCAGCATTATGCTTATTAAAGCTTCAGAATACCTTTGAATTTTTCTTGCCTTTTTTGCAAATTGACCAGAATATTTTTCATTGATATGCATCCATTTTCAACATACATTTCATATGTATTGAGCCAAGTGTTTCAAGTTGATTAAACATCAGCTAGAGACATCAGTTTTGCTGCCTTTTTAAGACTCAGACAACCCACAGTGAAGGCAAGCATTCAGAATCTGAGAGCATAGGAAGCTGCAGAGTCAGAAAATTGAGTACTGTGGCTTCCTCAGTCCCTTCTTTTTAAATTTAGATTATTGGAAAGATTTAAAGGAAACCCTGCCCCTACAAGAGATACTGTAATGGCTTGAGAGCTTTGGGTTTCTTGAGGAAGGGCAGAGAGGGACAGACATACTATGTTTGGCTTGGAGCTTTATGTTTTGGTTTGTTGGGGTTTTTTGATTTGGTTGGGGTTTGTTAGGTTCGTTGGTTTGGTTTTTTTTGTCTTTTTTTTTTTTTTTTGACCATTTTGAGTCCTATGTCCCTCTTGCAGATGCTGGCAAGAACCCCCACTCTCTATTACAGGTAAATAGAGGCACTGAGGAAAGGCTTCTGTCCTTTTCTGGAGACTCATAAGCAACACAGTGTTCCTGAAGAGTCATGATGCAATAGCCTTAGGTCTCCATGCAAATAAATAATGTATTGCTACGCATATAGAGGAAGACAAGTATGCCATTCAGGATGTATCCTTTTACAACCTAAGTTAATGGCTTTTGGAATCATTATTAGAATTGCACAAGAACAGCACTCTGGAAAGATGAAAGCCAGTCAGGAATGAGTCAAGTCTCTCACACCATTTCTTAACAAACTATAAGTCTTACTGCAAAGAAGTATAACACACCTCCAATTTCAATGACAGGTGTAAGGCCTAATGGAGAAAAGGAAAAAAAAAAGGCTCTGATAATAGCATTTACTCAGCTTCCCTCAGCACAAGAGCTGAGCAGAGAAAAAGGAATCTAAGACACTGAAATGTCTTTTAGGCTGTTACACACCACACTTATGGACAGGAATCAGAAGTTAGGCCTTATTTGACTACAGAGTACTATAGTATAACCACACAGTTTGTTATTCTTGAATAAGTCTTCCAGGAATCTGCTATGTTCCTTAAAATTTGATGGAGCTTCCTTTCCACCTGCTTCACTACATTACTCCTTTAAGTCTCGGTCTAGACCTTTTATTGTTACAGTGGACTGGATTATTACGAATTACTAGCAAGAGTTTCAAGACCATCACATCAGAGAACATGGGAATAGAGAGGAAATCCTGGGTCACAAATTTCAGCCCCTCATATCAGAAGCAGTCCCCTTACTTTCCTTAAGGCAGCAGGGGCAAAGTTGTACACACAAGTGTTAATTATGACACTCCAATGGTCTTAGCAGTTCATGACCACCAATGCAAATTCCTTTCCTCCCCACCCCCAGTTTGTCCCTGCCTTTCATTACTTGGTTTATGCATATTGATTACAGAAAGGCTTTAAAGTGAGTACACTCTTATATGTTCTCCTCTCAGCAGCCACTTGCAAAATATGAAGCAAAGGTACCTGTTCAGCCCTTAAAACTGTCTTTTATGAGTCAAAAGAAAATTTATTTCTCAGAGTTAAAAAGCTTTGTCTTCAAAGACAAGATATTCGTAAGCTCTTTTTCCATAAATACCCTGGCTTCCATAGAAGTTAATATTTCAGAGACAGAATGCAATTAGTCATCAACAGCATGTTTTCAGTTGTCTTTAAAACTGGTCCTTTTAAAAAGCCACTACCCCACCACAAGGGTAGAGACCATTCTGGATTGCTCAGTGCTTTTCCCTGTAGTTGGATACATACCCTACCCAGTTAAATCCATGTCACCATGAGACACTGGAGAGACTGTCCTACTCTTTCTTCAAACAAAAATAATTCCTGAAGGTATCCCAAGTTCGTATAAACATACTTTTACTGCTCAGCTGTTTGGAATCAGCCCACTGGCTTCATTCTGAAAATACAGATTTATCCTTTGAAAGGCTACTTGACAAAAGACATTCAGAAAAACCCCACAAAATCTTGCTTCAAACGCTGTAAGACAACAGACATTTATCAGCAGGAATCCTTGTCTATTTATTAATACAATGAACTTAGAGTTTTTTACACATTTGGAGTTGCTATGCAAGCATTTAAGCATTTTGAACAGTTTAAACTCAGAAACACCAGGTAATGTTTTCATGATTAAAAGCTCTGTTAGCTTGACTGCAATATTATGTTTGTAGAATATCTACATTTCCTTGTCAAGAAGTTAATAAGTAAAGCCCACATTATAAGTAATAAACATAGTTTTGATCTTAGTTGAATCAGCAGAATGGTTTTAAAAAAAGAAAGCCAATGAAGGACATTCTCCTCTCAAAACCATGTCTTATACCTGAACTTCTGTTCTTTTCAATATTTGCAAATAACCCATCAAATACCAGAATCAATCTAAGAGCTCTGTATTAATGAACAGAGCAGACAGTATGAGAACTGCCTAGATACAAGCTGACAGCACAGCAACACAATATCATATATTTTGAACAGTTATTACAAAGTTAGCAGCAAAACTACACTTTATACTTGCAAAACTTTTGAGCACATGGTGTTTTAAGACCCTATTTTTAAGGTGCTTCATCCCTATCTATGAAAATACAAAGCAATTACACGGTTTTACATATTAAAAAGGTGGGTATGAATACAGATGCACAGAATCTGCCTACAGACATGACTCTTATAGAGGAAAAAGATGCACAAATGGCAAAGCACAAACGAGCTTCAAGTAAGGAAGGTGCATTCATTGACACAGAGCTAGAAATCCTTTGGGAACAAAGACAGGGGTGAAGCAAAACCACATCCAGCAAGGGGAAATACAGACACAAATCATCATCCTGGTCATTGCCAGACACCAAAATGCTGTGTTATATGATGGTGACAAATAATTAAGAGTAGTGGCTTTAAATTTGAATGGCTGACTTCATGTCACTTCCATGACAAACCAGCTACACAAGAAAGAGCATTTGGAAGTGGGACTCCACTCCACACCAGCAATAAGCAGCCAGTGTCTCTATCAGGAATTTGTATCCTTTTATTTCCAAAGGATGTTCTACTGGCACCCTGCTAATGAATTGGGGAGAGCAAGATAAATATGCAGAGCACAGTATTCTCTGCTCCCTTTCTGATCAGGCTCAGTAAAGACTTGCTCTCTAAGAGGGACTTAGAAGCGTGGATGTGGAAGCAGCAGAGCAGTGCAAAGCTGGAGGTTGCAAATGACCATACTATGTTGTCTGCTCCAATTACTATGAAGATATTGTACATTTACTTCCAGTCAATTACTTGTTATTCATTCAAGTGTTTCCCTCTGTAATACTGGGATTTAAATGGAATGCTTTTAACAGCACAAATGAAGGTAAGAGATTTTGGTTGATTAACATAGCTCAGCCATTGCTTTCAAGAGACAAATCATAAGGCAAGATTCCTCAAAAAAAACCCCAAGTACTTTAGAGCCTGCATATCCCTAGCACAAGGTAAAAAAAACCAAAGCCTGACAGGGCACTTAGTGACTGGTGGAAAATTAATTTGGGTCACTCTACAGTACGGTTGCCATGGCAACTGCATGCCAAATGTAGTAGGCATGTTCTTCATCAATGTTAATATAACATCAGCTATTCTTCACGAATTTCTAATCAATGTAAAACAAAGCACATTTCACAACTAGATATATATGAAAATAAAACTTGTATCACCATACAGCTCCTCTCTGTCAAGGAAGAAATGTCATCACCTCTTTCTTGTGCATACAGTAATCTGTCACATCATCTTAATTTCTTGAGAAAATTTCCACACCAAAATGCACATTAGGTAAAATAAGCATATCTGACTAGAAGTAGTGGGGGAAGGGTCAACCTGAAGAAAGGTTTTTCCCCTGCATGCATGAATTAATACCTGTGGTTTTTTTACAGTAGAGCTCTGGGCTAAAAATCTAAATTCAGTAACACCAGTTTAAACCAAAACAAGACTGCTGGCTTTACACAAGTAAGACACAACTTTATGTGACCTCTTGTTTGAGCATTTTACAATCTGTCCTCAAAAAGACACACTTTTGACCAGATGTGGTAGGAAGATAATGCCTGGAGCAAAGAGCAGTTTTTACACATACACACCAAACCTCTTAGCTTCCTTTCTGATTCTGATCATTATTTATTTTTAAGGTGAACTTTCTCTGCTTCAGAGCCTGATTTAACTCTTTAAACTTAAATGTGGTTGAGCATTTTAAGACTAGACCTTTCTGTCAGCTACAATTACATCACAGAACCAAAAATGCTTGAGCTATAAAAAAAATAGAAATTGTAGTTTTTCTCCTAGACAGTATCAGACCAATTTAGTTTTAGATCTTACTCAAAGATAGTAGTACTCAGTTATATAAATATATACAAATAAAGAAATCCTTGATGCTACACAAATCACCACTCCAAAACCAGAGGATTTCCTGCTCCCCACGAAAAAAGAAATCCATTTCCTCATTCCCACTAACTATATCATACAAGTATTCAGACCAACATAAGACCATTTCACTGGCATTTTGCTTTTCACAGGATGGCTACACACCACAGCAGGCTGGTTAAAACAGATTTTTGCAAAAGATTTCAATCTTTGAAGCCTGTTAGAATATAAACTGAGACACCAGAACACAGTAATGGTGGGTTAGCATGAAAGATTGCAGTGATGACAGGACTTGTTCAGCATTTATGCTACTTCAAAATATCACTGCACTGAAGGCAACAGTGTCACTTGATGTTTTGTGCAGCCTGAATGTAATCTTGGGGTCTGGTATCTTCCTTTGAGACATGTTTGTAGAGCATGCAGTTGATTGAACCAAAAAGAGATCATCTTTAAAACAGATCTCCACCTCCTCTTGACTGCCTCAAACAAAAACCCTGGTTTTGAACTGGACAGTCACCACATGGCTGAAGTTGATGTTGATACATAAAGCTGAAAACCTATATTCAAAGCTTTGTATTTGACAGAGTTGCCTCAATCTACGAATCTGAAATAGGACAAAACTCTTTTAGTCTTTGGTGTTAGACCAGGCATCAATATACCCCATATTACAAAACAGGTTCAAGGGTTTTAATCTGGACTAAAAAGTAAGAGTCCCAGTAGCCATTCCAAGCACATTATTAAGACAGAGCTAAATGAAGTGTTCAGTTTTTTATTTGTTTTACAGGAGCTGGGACATCAATATCTCAAAAGATGTTAATTTCCCAAGTAAAACAATTGAAGAGTCATTGAACATTAGAGTTCCTTCTAATTCTTGAGGGCCAGAAAGCAACTACAAGATTTTTTTTTTTTAATTTCCCCCTTTTTAAACATAGATAACAAGACAGCTTTCTCAACTTTTCATCTTTTTCAAGTCCATTAGTTCTGTAATAAACAGAATATCATCAACGGGCTTACAGAACTTGTCCCAGTATTAAAACAGTGCATTTCAGTGCTTGACTTTCAAAAGATGGTGGGCAGAATTGAGCTTGGTTTGTTGTATTTTATTCCTTATTAAACACTAAGAGGTGAGAAGAGAAGATTTTGCAAATGCATTACAGATCTGCCATCATCTAACAATAGGTAAACACCATAGAGGATTATAAATTTAAAAAAAAAGAGGAGTTGGATATTAAATATCAAACATCTATTAGCTGTCCACAATATATTTGCATCTAAAATTGGTTAAATTTTTGTGTATTTTCTCCCTTGAAAATTCTCATTGCATCAGTACCCACTTGATAAAGAAAGAACAGACTGCATAGCACACACCACTCAGAGCTGGAGAGAGTCAGGATGTTATTTTAAATCCCAATTTCAAACTTAGATTGCCACTCTCTTAAGAAGAAGCACCCTAGTGAAACAAAAGCAGTTTTATGAAAAAAATACCCACTTGAAGACAAAAACCTAAGGCACAAAACTAAAGAGGCAAAACAAATTATATAAGCAATTTCTAGTGAAACAGATGCCAAGTGGTCATGGCTGATATATTGTACTTAGGTTTTGAATTATTTGGATGACAGTTTGGATGAAAAAGGTGGTATTTTCTACAATAGGATTATTGTCCAAGTAGATGCTTTCAAGGCTGCTTAATTATTTCATAACCACAATAGTCTGGCTTTTTAGGTTAAGCAAAAAATGTTTTGAGCTCAGAGAAGTTAAAAACAAACAGTTTCAATTCAAGAAATTCTTTATCAGAATGAGAATTTTCTAAATGCACAAAAAGATGATATTCCTTAAACCTATCATTATTGACCTTTGCAAGAAAAACCACCAGAAGAGATTAAAGCTTTGGCTCTGGATTCTCTAACAATTCCTTATCCATTCCTAGTTTTATGCTAGGAGATACATATCCAAGTATTTTAACTTGTGTTTGCCACACATGGAATTAAAAACAAACAGCTAACAAATCCAGATTCATGGTTTAGCTGGCAAGAATAATGATCTGAAAAACAAAAAGGCCCTTTTCTTTCCACAGAACAGTTTTTAGCATTCAGATTTAAAATTCAGTTTAGCTAACCCAGATGACTGGAAATCATTCACAGGCAGTATTGCTGTCCTATCCCCTAAATAACCAAAATCCTATGCCCTTCATTGGAGGTGCTTCCCAAATCCTCTTTGTTGAAGCTGTTATGTTTCCACACTGAAGCACTGAGGAGCTGAAATTTAATTCAAGCCCTCCATGGCAACAGTATAATTTGAGACTGTGTCTGTCATATTTTATATGAACCTCCTTACAATTAAGCAATTTATATAAGAGACCCAGGAAGGATGTTGCACTCTAAGTTAACAGGCACCTTCAGACAAGGAAGGGAAAAAAAATAAAACAAACCACGTCTTCAAATCCTGTCAAGTTTTAGTCTTGGCACTAGTGAACACTTCAGCATCTGAGGTGAGTCAGACTAGGACCAGAAGCACAACATAAGGCAGAGAGGGAACATGAGCATTAGAAATTCAAGCTCACAGAGACGTCTGCCATATGCAGGGTTTGAGGCAGTTGGGCAGAACTTGATGGTCTAAATTTGAGTTGCAGGCGAAGATATTAAAACCCCCTAACAAATATCTCAGAGGTTTCAAACAGAACTGGGGAGTTTGTCTGTACTGCAGAGCCTCAAAGAGTTTGAATGGCAGTATATCAGTGGGCTGGTGTGAAAATAAGCATATTACACCTTAGATAGTGCTCACCAATTTGGTCAGAGGGGATATTTAGGATGAAAAATAACTGCAACGACCAAGAGGTTTCAGCTGGAAGCAACGTGTATTTTTGAGCAAATCCCTTTTAGTGTAAAACTGTAGAAGGAAGAAATAAAATCCAAACCTGACATCTGGCCAAAGCGTTAACCATTACATTCAATATCTCAGGACAAGTCTAGCATATGCAATGTATCTGAGCAGCAAGTTACAGATTCCTACCCATAAAAGTGAATAAATCAAACAGCAAAGTTCTGCCACAAATCTAGTGCAACACTTGTAGCTTAACTGGCCTTGATTTTGCTTAAGCAGTAGAAAAAGTGACATGCAAACCCTAAGAAACAGTAAGATATTTGATGTTCTATCCAATATGCTTAATACAGTGCTTTAAGCACTGCCTGAAATAAGAAAAACTTTACTGTGCTCAGCACAGTTCATTATATTTTTCATATTGTCTGACATTTTTGGGCACAGGAGATGGTTAATAATTTAAGCACACAGAACAATTAAGTGCTTAAACTGGGAACTGAGTGTCTGATAATGATTTACCAAAATATGAATATCGATATCCAACTGAGACGGACCTAAACTCTAACGGTTTAGAGTTAGAAAGTTTTAATGTTTTATTTGGCACCAGGCTCTGTGTGGGATAGCTCCCTAAGATGCAGGGCCCTGATCCAAGCAAACACAAAGCTTTTTATTTACAAAAATTATGAGTATCCAAAATACAAATGCATATTGATGACATTAACACCTCCCATTCTCCGCTTCGTATGGAAATGAGCTTAAATGTCATTAAGCACGTGCAGTGAGTGTCCTGAATTGAGTCAGTGGTCTCGAGTTGGGTCAGTGGTCCTAAAAAAAGATGAAGTAACTCATCTTCCTCATTTTGACCTTTTTGCCTTTCTGAACTTTAACAATCCTAATTAGTGACCTCTAAGTTTCCTCTTGTGTGACTTTTGAAGGGGTTCCCACCAAGGGAGGAAATTGGTAGTTGTCCTTGTTCCCTACACCAACTTATCAATGTTTCTACTCCTCATTCTAAGCACAGCTAAAGAAACATATAAATGATAGATCATTAATTATTTGGTAATCAGTTACTAACATCTTAAAACCCATTACAGGTCCAGCTCTCCTAACTATTTTAATTAACTCTCACTGGGCCCAAGAGCTTTCCTATTCCACCTAATCTCAACACAGCTAGCCTATAACCAAAATCTTCATGTTTCTTCTAAATCTATGTTTCAATAGGGCCTTATTTACCTGATGCCAGGACAAATCTCAGTACCTCATCCTATCCCTTTCTTTCCAACTGGAACTTCCATAGCCAATACCACCTGTGCTATCACTAGCTGAAAACAACATCTGGTGCTCCTTGCCATCAGCAGTCCCCAAAAACTCAAGATCCTGCACTGTATTACTTACTTATTGAGACAACTAGCTTGAAAACTGAAAGAAGAATGAATACATTCATTGTATTTACATAATTAGTGACCTTATTAACTCGGCCCTTCAGACATTAAATCCTTATCTTTACTCTTCTTCTTCCCAAATTCACTGCATAAACTACTTAGCGTAATTATAGCTTAGCACAGTTGTAAAATACCAACTCCACTGCAGTTCAAGGCCTGCTCGCACACAGATTATGGGTTTCCATTCCAGAGCAAAAAAAGTGATGATAAAAACCTAGCCTGGAATGACACTTGCTGAGAGAGACACCTGGCTTTGAATCAGAGTTCAGATAAACAGCCATTCATTTTCACAAGTGCCACATGAATTGGAGAAGCACATTTCCTCCCCCATGGTTTTAATTATAATACTACTCTACTAATGATATATATAAATACATGCCACAGATACTAAATTCTATATGGAAGCAAACAAGGATGCTATTATGTACAAAAGCCATCAATAATAATAAATAAAATATTTTAGAAAAGACTGCCCACCTCCTATTAAACAATCAACACTGGTTAACGGCATATTAATAATTTATATCTATTCAAGAGATACAGCAAAAAGAATGTTATAGGTACTTTGTTATCAGTAAACCCAACAAGGACCTGCCTCAGTTTCACATGGGTATAATCTCTTGAATTTTACACCTGCAAGCAACTGAAATAAAGGGAGTACATTTGGTCAACATCTGACAAGTGATTAAATATATGTAAGCAGGAAGTATTTAAAAATCACTGGCTCACAATACCAGTCAATACTAAAAAAGTTGGACACAATTTAGAGGGTCTTGAAAAGACATATGGGCCAAAAAGCTTCAAATCAAATATATGTAACTTTAAATTTAAAGTTGGTTTGTTTATCAAGGACTTACAACAAACTTAATGTAACAGTTGTTAACAGGAGAATTCTGATCAATATAGTGATGACAAGAAATGTATAACAAACAATTTTTGCAGTTCTGTCCTTCACGCTAAAGCACATTATTATCAAAGATCATTAAAACAATTAAGATTAAAATTTTACTGATTTTTGCATTATTTACACAACAATGTAAGACATCAGCTGCACAGACTATTTGCCTTAAAAGCTCACTAATAAGCAGGAAACAAAAGAAAGAGGTTTTATTTTAAATGTCATATTACTGAAATTACTACAGGTAAAATTTCACAGCAGACATTATCATGACCATTTCTTCAGTCTCTCATGATAACAAACCAGGCCATTTCAAGTAGTTAAGACTACACACATTTGTAACAGCTGAAATTTGGCACACCTACCTGCACAACTACTGTGTGTAGTAGTCCAGTTAGAAAAGCTAAAGAAAGCATTCATAGACTTCAAAAGCAGGAACAAAAGTGCTTAACTTTAGAAACAGCAATGGCAATGCCAGAAAATACTCTGAAACTAATCCCCACACCTGAATCCTATTTTCCTAATAAAACATAGGTCTGTTCACATTAGAAGGTTTACTGGGTAATACCTGTGACACCAAAACCCATCATGCAGTGAAGAAATAGCAGGTCCAGCTACCTTAAAGTTTGTATTTCAGATCAGGGGGATGCTTCTCAGTTACCTCTCCCAGTAATCCCTGTACTACTTGTCCCCAGGAACCACAAAACACATTCCTCTGAATTAAACTGAAAACTCTGTTCCAAGATTGCCTCTAACACTTCACAGGAGCAAATGGGCATTCAGTCCACTAGGTCACTCTGAAGTTTGTCAAAGATTTTAAGTGGCTGGATCACTAAACCTGTATGCTCCACAACCAAGGTCATCAGGTCTGACTGCTCTGCTCTCCACTTTTTCATCCACACTGCCTGGGAAAGGTGGCATGGCCCAATTAATGAGGGGTCTGGACTCAACCAGCTTCTGCAGAGTGGTAGGACCCTATTTATGCCTGCATATATTGCAAATCTTCATTAGGGAAATGGCCACAATCATGCATTTCATCCTTACCAGTGAAAATTGTTTTATTTCTGCTTCACTCACTAAGAACAAAAAGCTGGATTGGTATTATTTGCTCAGTGGATTACAATATAATCAGGTGATATGATTGTTATGTTTGGTGCTGTAAATCCTAAACATACAAATTACCAGAACTTTCAGATGATCTTTATGTTTACAATATGCTAAGAATAAAGCAACTTTATAGTAATAGCACCAAATTGAATAGTATCAAAATCAGCATATATAGCACTTAAGCTACAAAAATGCACAAACATTAAGAGGAAAAAGAGAAAACTATTTGAAAGAAAATTTGAAATAGTACTTCAGCAATCACTGATTTTTCATATTTAAATACATTACTTTTTCTGGAAATAACTTTGTGCTAATAGCTAACAAGCTCCTGTTTAATCTGCAAGATAAATGTGCTAGTTTAATACATTCAAAAAGCATAAGTATTGGAAAGTGCACTGTAAGTGCATATTTATAAACACACAGCAGGCAGTTTATGCCACTGCAAACTGCATTTGTCTGCTGACTCAAACGTTTTGCTTGCTGAGTAGAACGTAACTGTGTTGCACAGGTTGCACTAACAGTGTAACATTACACCTTGAGCTAAGAAAGCCTTTTCCAATCAAAGAACCCACAAATGCCATTTGCACTTGGTGCTGAGAGCAGAGCAGATCAGTCACATGTGACTAAGTTTGAATAAGATAGGAGATAAAAAAAACCAAAACAAAACAAAAAAAAAAAAACAAAAAAACAAAAAAACCCCAAACAAACAACAAAAAAAAACCACCTGCTTCTACCATAGTAACAGAATTTGATTCCTCAGGTGTTGAAAAAACCTTACAATCTGTACACACATGAAAACCTCTTATCCAGAAATCCAGCTGCTGACAAAACGGGATTAAGAGCTGCTCTACTTCAGCACACCACCAATGTGCAAGAATGTGCCACTGAAGAACAGCCTGATTTGCCTGACCACATAGTCATGTTTTTAAATTTCTGTATTTGCTCCCTTAGAAATCTGTGCTTGATTTTATTCACAAAACAAGTCTATTAAATATAAACCAACAGCAAACACACTCCATTTATGAATCTGGATCCTAATTTTATGTAAGAGATAAGGAGGGTAGCCAGGACAACCAAAACCACAAAAAGCCTTTTTTAAGAGGAAGAATTTAGTAGATTAGGACTGCTCAGTTGAAACAGTGCTGACCATAACAGGACATGACACAAGACCATAAAGGCACATTCAAAATGGGAAGGTGTTTAAGCAACCTCACCCTATTCAAAATCTTTCCCCAGTACAAATCCACAGGGCCCTTGAATGAAGCAGAAGCAAGAAAAAGCAAGAGATAATGCTTCACACAGTCCATAGTTAAGGTGTGAGTGCTGCTTATTTCAAAGATGGATTAGAGAATTATATGGACTTGAGGCTCAGCCATCAAAACCAGATGTTACTCAGGAAGCTACAAGCCACAAATACTTGAAGTACCTTGTAGCAGTCTTACTACATGCTTACCTGTACTAATGTTCCTTCTGGAATTGTCCAGGAATAAGTACCAGGCAGAAGAGACTCACAAACCATCTGGACACTGATTCTTATGTCAGTTATTCCACTTTAATTAACCCAAAGCCACACCCAGCACCATTTATTAAACACCTGATACCCTCCTTAAAAACCACTGGTGTCCTCACACCTGGTAAAGATAATGTACCTCCAAGTTCAATCACTATAGAAGAAAGTATTTTGCATATCCCCAGGTGAAATGTATCTACTACTGAACTGGTTACAGCTGGTATGAAGCTGCCTCTCAGGCACTGGGAATGAACCATAGGAGATGAGTGAATACAGAGTAATTTCCTTGGTGTTTTATCTTAGTCATCCCTTAAGTTTCATCATCAGGTAGTACTGAAAGTTCCCACACATTGTGCTATACCTTGAGGTGAGGAATGGGAAGTGCAAACACATTTACTCCAAGGCTTTGTTGACAGTACTATAATATACAGCCAACTATTTTATGACTATTGTGGGAGCAAGAGGAGCCAGTTAGAGAAACTGCCAAATGAAACAAGTAACTATGGAAGATTTGCTCAAATCTTTTCCCTTACAACCCACAACAACAGTGTTTAACTTCTGAGATCTGAAGGCAATTTTAAGATTTGGTTTTTCATTTGTTTGTTTTTTTTTTTTTTTCCTGTGTCTCTGTGTGTCTGGTTTGGGTTTTTTTGTTTTCTTTTTTTTTTTTTCAAAATAATATAGATCTCCAAAAGAGTTTCCACTACTAAAAGTTCAAAGCTTCCAACAGACACACTTAAAGTTGCCTCAAAAAAGAAAATGCAGAGAGTTCAAATGTAATTCACAAGCTAGTAACAAAATAACAAATTCTCTAGGAGGAGGGAGAAGTAACGTTTAAGTTCTCAGATTTTAATGCCAGAATATCTTAACATTTTTATAGACTAAGTTGCAATGGCCTTGAGTAAAGCAGCATTTTGGCATTTTTAAAACCAAATCCAGATTAGTTTACATGCTGAATGAGGCCTTTATAAATTCAAACCTGTGCAGGATTCCCCAAAAGTAGCACCATATGAAGACCCAGTCCTGCCACACTTCATGCCCTGGCAAACTTTTTACTGCAGATGAAACAGACACCAAGTCTTGTTCTTCAGGAGAATAGAAATTTGAACACATTGAATCAGAGCTTTATTATCAGAGATGATTTTGGTTTTGTAGAACTGGCATAAAGAACAAAAACTTAAGCTTCCATTTCTGTCAAAACACATTAATATTAAGACAGAGCTCCAAAAGACTTGGAAAATTGATGCTTTATAAAGGCAGCTATCATGTTTCACACAAGGGTAAATTAAAAGAAGAACAGTAGGACTATGTCAAACAAATTTATTTCCACAGTGCTTTTTTCAAAGCCACTCAATAGAAATCAAAGACCAGATTTCACTCTCCCATTCACATTCCACAGAGGCAGGTATATCCAAACCCAGAAATCATCACCTCTCTTTAAAGCCATCTTTGGCTACCTAAAATTGCTTACCTTGATTAAATTGCATCAAACTCAGCAGCCACAGCAAGCAAAGTTAATGCCAAGCCAAAGAGTTAATTGCATACAGTATTTTCTTTAAACTGTCATTTCAGGGTTTGCATTTGCACTCACATCTAAGGCAAAGCCACATCAGTGCCTCATGGAGGCTACTTTGCATTCTCTGTGTACTGAAACCCCCTCACACTTGAGGGAGCCATATCAAGGAAGAGCAGCAGCCTACACCTACCTTGCTTTCCATGTGTTTTCTATGCTGCTCCCTGACACTGCCAGGCTCAAAACCAGAATTAGCTAATGGACACGTAACAAATTAATTCAATATTCTTCTTTTCAAGATTGCTTTTGGACAAGCAGGCAATTACAAGGAACTGGAATTCAGAATGGTTTGATATTGCTTCTGTGTTAACAGTTCAGAGATTTGATGAGGCATCCATTAAGGCCATGCTATTTATCAGATTAATAAATGACTGCATCCCAGGCTAGTGAACCAAAGAGAAATCAAAAGTAACATGCACATTTGGGGGGGTTGCAATCACATTTGTTAAGAAAAGAGGTACACAAGGTAAAAAAAGGGATAAATTCTGTCAAGACCAGGTATGGATGCCGTTTGTAATAAGAGGCATTTCTGTCTCACTTAAAAAGAAAACATAAAACGAAAATACCACTTAAAAGATAATATCCATACAGTAACACATCCTGCTTCACCGTAATAGTGACAAACAGTAGAACCCTGAAAACAGTTTAAGACCTGAATTCAGAAAGCGCTATTCAAAAGACAGATATTCTGACAAAAATCAGAATAATACTCTATGTTAATGTGCTAAGACATTGTCCATAATATGACATTAAAACATTCCTGTCTCAAAACTAAAAACCAATATTAATTTCAACTACAGGAAATAATAAAAAGAGCTATAACATTTGTAAATAATTTTAATATTTAAATTAGATGTGAGAAATTTATTGTGAAGTTCATTGTAGGGAAAATTAACTTTTATACCTGAGGTTTTGATGTTCTATGTTGAAAAAAGACTTCAACAAGGTAGTTTAGGTTAGTTAGGTTCTTAGTCATTTCCAACAGAGAGAAATTCAGCAGATGACTGGAAAGCTGTAATTTTGATGCCATTTCCCTCTATAACTAGAACAAGACATAAGGCTAATAGAGCCAGCAGACCAGACAGGACAAGATTTCCCTATTTTACTACAGTATGAAGGGTACAGTACCATCTCTACCTAATCACAAAGTAGTGCAATAATTAAAATTTTTATCACTGAAACTACCTCCTTTGTCTCCCTTAATTCAACCCCATGAGGTATGTAAATAATATTGCCTTCTTTCATACATAAGAAAATAAGGCCTGGGGGAAAAGATTCCTCTAAATCCGTGTAGCAAAGAAAGTAGAAAACATGTAGCAAAGAAGTGCAGCACAAATATTTTGAAGAAGCTGGAGTCCAGATCTGGATTTTCCAAACATAGCTTTACATATTATTGCAGATAAGCACCCCAGAATACTAATACTGACAGTGTTCTGACACTGTAAGCATAAGATAAACACACAGGCACACACCCTCCCCATCACAACAACTTTTGCATATGGAAAACAAATTAAAGTATGAAAATATTTTCTTGAAAGGCAAGGCTTTATAATCGTGGCTGCCATGCAGAGTGCAGAGTGTAACATCTTGCAGAATGGAAGGGTATTTGTTGCACAGCAATTTCAGCTCTTGCCAGCTCGATTATCACCATACCGTGCTGGCAAGTGCAGCTTTTTCTGTATGAGAACATCTCAGAGCAGATCTCATTGTTGCTAGGGAGCTGCATAGCTCGAGGGCCCTGAAGGAAGCACAAATGCTGCAAATTGGTGGTACCCAATCAACAGTCAATCTGTTTAAGGTCTATTACTTCTCATTACCTTTTAACCATTATTTACTTTCTATTAGTTCAGACAGGATGATTGTAAAAAGGATGGCTGAAAAGGGCCAACTCAATAGACACTTTTTCAAGCCAATCCTAATTATTTTTGGTATAATTACACAGTCCATCAAAAGATAAATACAATCTCCAGTCCAAACTGGCATTATGTCTAACTTTGCACTGGCTACTTGTGAACACATTTGGAATGTGATGATGGGAAGGAAGGACATGCACTCTTTCATACACAGCTCTCAGTATTATTTCACTGTTCGGGACATGCAAACTATAAAGCCAAGGACTGCAAAACTGAGTCTTTTAAAGGATATTCCTAATGAAAATTCTGGACAGGATTTTTAGTGCAACATTTTGATAATGGTTTAAATTATTGAGAGGAGGACTTCTCCACTTCTATACTGGCTGAAAGAGATTAGCAGAGTGTTTCTTGAAGGTTGAAGACTTCATGATTCTGATTTTCAGGGCTAAGCTCTGCCTATAAGGTTACAAATGGTTGCCTGAACTTCATGCCCAAATTCACAACTCCCAGCTGTCTTTGCAGCCTGTGTAGTTCATTCATACAGTTATTTTGGTTTGGTTGTGTCATAGGTTAGCAAGCATAGTCCCGGAAGGGATGTCCTTGCTAAGGGGTGCTTACAGTTCCCTCTGGGAACTGACAGAACCTATCAGCTGGCCAGTTTGAATATGGACAATTCTCTAAGCCACTTAAAGTTGTGACCACCTCTGTGATCCACATTTAAGAATAGGCAAACTCCCCTCCAAGCTCTCTCTCGTTTCCGGCGCTGGCACAGGTGGCTGCGGGCCCCGTGTGGGGGCCAGCGGGCCCGGCCAGGCCCTGCTTGGGCCAGGCTGGGCCGGGCCGCGGCCATCCTGGAGCCATGGACCTGTTCCAGCCATGGAACCCCCCCCACTGCCTTGCCGTGGGCAGCCGGAGCGGCTCGGCTCTCCCCCCTCTCCACTGCGATAAGAAAAATTCAACATTCCAGCTGCAAGGCTGAGGTGAGATTAACCCTTTCAGTGCTGTGAAGAGCTGAAAACCTGAGGGAAGAGAGAGAGGAGATGCTTAAAGCTGAAATTCTGTTGTGAAGCTATGATATATCAGAGTATCCTGTTGTAATTTCATGAAGATATGGGGGGTGGAGTGTTCAACTCGTAAGCAAAAGCACCTGCGCTGAGATAGGCAGATGCTGACACAGCTGTAATTTCATGAGAAGTTTGGACAGGGAGAGATGAACCAGATGAGGACTTTTGCTCCAAATGGGAAAGGAGAAAACCTCAGTCCCTAGAGATGAACCAGATGAGGACTTTTGCTCCAAATGGGAAAGGAGAAAACCTCAGTTCCTAGAGATGCTCCCAGAGACAGTCCTAACAATGAAGATGAGGAAGACCCTTTGCTCCCAGGGAAGGAGAAGGGCCTCTGGTTTTGTTTCTGAACGGCTCAACCTTAAAATTGTACCCCCAAAAAACTTCAAGAGTGGACCCTCGAACGTGGGAAAACCAATTGCTATTTGTGTGTAACCTTGAACAAGCTGCAAGTCGGGGGAAGGGACTCACACGCAGGCAGAGAGACTCCTCTTCCTAAATGGACTGAACAATATTTGGAAGTGGGCGGCTGTCTCGTTGTGATACTGCTTTCATAGCATGAGCAAGAAGAGACTTCTCTTTCTAAATGGACAGAACAAGGTTATTATGGAAGTGGTAAACAGACTGAACATCTTAAGGGTTGTCTTTTTACATTGTCAGCAGGAGAAGGGAGGAAGGTGGGGGGAGGAGGAGAGTTCTGAAGGTGGTATAATTTTTTTTTTTCCTTTCTCCCTTCTTTTAGGTCTGTTAATAAACTTTTCTATATTCTTTCAAGTTTGGTGCCTGCTTTGCATTTCTCCTAATTCTTATCTCACAGCAGATAAACAGTAATGAGTATTTTGGACCAAACCACTACAGGTTGGAATGACTCTACCGTTGTAGCAACCTACCACGTGTGGTGATATGACCACTCTGGCATTGCAAGGTGGATTTCAGAGTCAGCCAAGTTTATTCTTTCACAAAGAGTGAAGAGTGGGACTGGGGAAGGAAGGGGGACCAATTATGTTCCTATTATATACACTTGAGAAGACTGGCTGGAAGATACAATTCCAAACAGTCACATTCAACCTACCTCACTGTGGTAAATACCAGCCATCATTAACCAGGGAAGTTTCAGGGAAGAAAGAGACTCCTTCCCAAAACCACCTCTTAGGTCTTTGCATGGAAGGAGAAAAAAAAACCCCAACCCAGGGTTAAAGCACAGACTGCTCATGTGTCTTATTTACAGGCAACTTTCGTGCCTTTTCTTCATTTGTTTGTACGGTAGAACCTTCTTAAATGGGTGCCCAGCTTTGGTTCATCACATTGTTAGTTCTGTATTCTGCAAAATCCCCCCATTCCATTCTGAATTTCTCAAACCTGCAATACCTTTCAATTTGAAGTTTAGTCTCAACTTATATTTTCTATGAGAAGTTTTAGACACTTGGAATTCATACCCAATATACGAGCTGCATTTTGTGTCTGTCTGATTCAAAGGTAGTTTATGTAATACTTAGCTATTAATGCCTCATTATCTGCTTTTGTTCTTGCCTTCTTATAATATATATTCCATTGCTGAAATATTATGAATATTTTAGTATCTAATTGTATGTGCATTTTCATTTACTGATATCACTTTCTGGAGGTGTTACTGGAATTGTGCTCTTCATCCCATGCTATTCTCGGCATAAGTAACTTTGCACAGAACCTCTTTGCAGTGCATTAAAATCTTTAACAATGGTGAAGTCATTTTCAGACACATGACTTCAAAGTATTTCTTTTTAACCTTTGTCCCTCTCTTCACAAATCATCTCCTGCAAAATTCCCACTTAAAAATCTTCACCTGTTTTTCACCAATGTAATAATGCATTAAAATATGCAATCTACTTCCCTTTTAGTAAACCTGGTTAGTGCCCCAAGGAATTTGAATTTTTACTGCAAAGCACATGCACACACATACCCATAAACACAGAAGATAACTCCAGATCAATAAAGTGTTTCCCTATGTGTTTATACACCTTGTAAGATTCGAGCAGCAAATGACAAACACAAATTCAGAATGCCATTAACCCATTTGCTGCTCCAATAGTGTGACCTTATTAAAAGTTTGCTCTTGCTTGAATTCACAGCTGCTGATTAACAATATAAGTGACATCGAAGAGCCAAGAGAGTGTGAATTGACCCAAATACAGTGGAACTACACAGATTTTGCATAGTATTCAATAAAATAACAAATTATTTTCAACATGAAAAATATTTTAAATGTAAGCAGATTTAGGAATTGCTCTGTAGAAAGCCATCTCCTTTATTTATGACAAAGAGTCTGCAGATTCCAGCTCTTTCACTCCCTCTGTCAATGCAACACGAGTTATCTGCTGTCACTGTGAGTGCTCACCAATTAATCTTCAGCTGCAGCCCTCTTCTAGAACATGTCACTGCTCTGATTTTGTTTCCCTCAGATGGCTTTCCTGTTATTATGCTCTCACATTCAGATTTGTATCTTAATTACATGTTAATATTTCTCTACAAGGAAGGGGGTGAATCAGTCTCATGAATTAATAGTGAACAGAGTGATAATCCAGGAAGGATAATGCATTGATAGAAGTGCTCTCATGGGATGTATTCTACAAGATTGAAAACAACAGCTCATAAAGAAGTGCACTGATTAGAAGTGATTGAAGGGGCATGAAAGTTGGGTATGGGCAGAACAGACCAAAGAAGGTAAAGTTTGCTTAAACTGAAAGAAGCAGCGTAATAATTTATATTCTTAATTTATTTATATTAATTTATATAAAATTTTGAAAAAAAGTGATGTCATTAAAACTGACTTAAATTATTTAACAATAATTACAGATGCATCTTCTTCCAGAATCCTGTTCATTTACCTTGGCATATACTAGAGGTGATGTAAGGATCACTTCCATTGCAATTACCTAAGAAGGCTCTTCCAAATTTTGCTGTATGCTACTAAACTTCCCTTCTGCTGTCCAGCCAGCAGGAACTATATTCAGGGCTAAAATGAACTGCCAAGTGGTCAGAAAAAAAAAGGCAGGGAGAATAAAAAGTGAAACAGAATAAGCATGACACAGGCCAAAATCCATATACTCATGGTAGAATTTTCCTCTAATTGGAAATATGTAGATAAACTTCCATTTCTAATAGACTTGGAAAAACTAGTCAAATTGGAAAAGAAACTTTGTGTAAATACTGTTCTATTTTTGTAGATTTTTTTTAATGTTGAGAAAACCATAAACGTTTTTATTTCAATTTTTTTTTTCAGATTAAAACTCCTCAGCATTGTTTTGCCTTGTGTTTCCATAAAAGGCCAAGATTGTCCTAGAAGCTTCAGTAAATTAAGGAGGAACTAGCAGATGGTTTGTGAATACAAGCAGTTTTGAAAAACAAGCTTCATTGAAAATTTACTTTCAGGCAACTGCTCCCAACTCCAATTAATCTTCTGTGACAAATAAGGAGATAATGCTTTCATGCTTTTTATTCCACATATGGCTAATAAAAGAGACAGAAAAAAAAATAATTAGAACCAAGCACTCTAAATAAAAAGTGTATCTCTTAGGTAAAAAACACCATAACGTAGTTGTAAAGAAATCTGAAAACATCCCACAATCATGAGGGGGAAAATAAAATATCAGATGGGAACAAAATGTGTGATGGAAGACAGTGAATACTGTCATTAGGGCTGTAAGTCTATTATCATACGTGCTTAGAATGATCTCAGAATAACTACAGATGAGGCAACAATAGGAATTTCAGCTTGTGCTGGGATCCAGATTTGGTTTAGATACCTGATATTTCAACACTGTTTCATCACAAATTGTTAGATGAGAGTAGACTTAGTTTTGTTTCTTATGATCATTCCATTCAGAATTAAAGAGAATTTTTCTGACTTTAATCTCCTCCTCCATTTAAATAGTAATCATTTTCCATATCTAAACCATCTAAAAGCATCCAAAGCACAGACGCAGTGATTTTCATAGAGAGATTTTCAGATTTTAGCTAGAAATACAGCAATCAAAGCTAGAATTTTCTTTTCTGGTACTGGTATCATGTTTCTAGTTACTTATTCCAGATACAGAAATATTTTTTCTCAATAATGAGCTTCCTATTGATATACTTTCTTCTCAGTATTTGCATTTTTTAAAACAATAATGAATTAGAGCAACAAAGGCAAAAAAGATTACTTTTATCTGTTAATTGTACTTGTTGTAGCTTGAGTTTATGCAGGGTATCAAAAGACCATCTGAAAACTTTTAGTTCAAATCTCTCCCAGTTGCAGCTTACTCTGCCCATTTCCATTATTTAAAATGTGCATCATTAAATCTCTAGCATGTAAAAGAAGCATACCATGTTTAAAATGAGATATCATTTATGGTGTCTGTGTACTCTCATTTCTTTTCATACATTGAAATAATTCCACAGTCCTTTCCAGAATGAAAATATCACATGTTTTCACTGGAGAGAGATATAATAAGACCATTAAAGAGCTTTTAAATCATTAAAACTTTCATATGTCTTAATATCCTCCTCATTTTTTTTTTTAACATCAAATAATGATGACTTGGCTTTTAATATTGCATTCCTTCACGGAATTATAAAAGATCAACAACAAAGTCCCTTGACATAAAAAGGAGGGATCCAAAGAAGTGGTCTGAAGAAAGCCTGGGGACTAAAACATTCCTCATGTGTGCAAACAACATGTTTTCTGAAAGGCTCACAAATGAGGGATCTTAAAATAGGCGAATTTTTTTTGCTGGGCATTTATGTTCTTGTTACAATTCTCAGTACAAAATATTAAGCAGAGAATATTGCCCAGTAACACAGGAGTTAATGGAAAGCCAGAATTCAGTTATATTCTTCTGATGTCAGCCAGGAAGAAGAAACACATGTTGAAAGTAACTTAATACCAGAGGGAAACTAAAACCACCAAGTACTATGACAAATTATAAACTTTAAATCAACAGAATATTTGTAAATAGGTGTTGGGCTCCCAAGACCTCTCAATCATTCTCTGCTTCTTTCAAAACCCCAGCCAAAGGTCTGGAGCCTCATTTAAATGGGATATGTACGAAGGAAACTTAAGAAGTCATCAGAGACTTATCATCATCATCATCATCAACTGTAGCTCAATTATTGAGTTGCATGGAGAACTAAATCGTATTTCCAAAGCTTTCAGTTCTAGAATAATTTTATTTTTAATTTTTCATGATTTATTTTTCATTTCTTTTGGTGACCAACTTCATTATGTCCCTTGAGTGTTACTTGGGCTCACAAACTGAAGTTTCTAGCTCAGCTACAAATAGGAAGTTGCAATGAAGCATATTTTAAGATTAATTTTAATGGTGCTGGTAAAGAGTTTTTCTGTCTTTTGGAAAGAATTTTCCCCTCATTCTCAATTTATTTATTTGCTAAGACCTTTGCTTATAGTACTTACATTCCCTGTGTACTGAAGATTTCTTACACTTTTTAGAAGTGTTTCCACTATCCCAAGACTCCACTTAGTGCTGTGCTCAGTAATGGCATACACTTCACCTGGTGATTAATTGGTGGAAAGATCATGTAAGCTTGGATTTTCCAAGATTTTTGTAATAGATTCTGAAGTGTAGCTTTAATATCTTATCCACCCTCTAAATTCACAGTGATTTGAGTAGAATAAAGAGAAAACACAAAAGGGCCAATTCACATAACTTTTTCTTTCTCTCCCCCTTTTCCCCCACTGGAGTCATGCATCCACCAGAGGGCAATGCTGCCGCTGAGAAGCAGCTGATTCCTAAAAATTCAGAACTTCACTTCATCAAAGCACTTAGAGAAAATGCATGAGTAACCAGAGACAGAGAACTCCTGATCTAGCAGTTCATTAGACTGATTTCTGAATGAGGCAAAGGGGACTGATGCACAGAATCTTACCCAGAATAAAGGGATAAAGCTGTGAGACAGAGTGGAAATTGGAGAGAAGAAAGCACATCTTGCCCAAAAAATTTTACTTTTGTTGGCAACAGAGATTAATTTATTTGAAAGAAGAGCTCTAATTCAAATACTGGCAGTTTAACATGACTCAAGACATCAGTGGGATGTGAAGCTTTCCCATCTCACTCAGCTTTGGTTTTTTCACTCTACTTCCTATCAACAATGTCCAAAAAAGTCATTGCTGCCTGCCAGAGCAGCTACAAATTAGTTGATAGTCTTAATATGGATTCTATTTAGAGTCAGTGATAAAACTTTGCAGGCTCAAGCTGGCACTCCTCTCGGCAGCTGTGAATGCACCTGATGAGTAGAGAAAGCAACCCACCTCCATAAATACAGAAATTGTTCAAGCTTGCAGGAATCGTGGCAAAAGATGAAGCACTCAAGCTACACCAGCTACAGCAGCACAAAAAATCTTTCATTAAAAACCCAGGAAACTCGAAAGAGAATCAGTGGCTCTCATTTAACTTCTCCACACTTCCAGGACAGCAGCTTTGAAAGGCCAGACTTAAATCCCAACCTGACAGGCTGACACTGCTTTGTCAGTAGAACAGGATTGACTGCAGTGGTTTGCAATCAGGTGTGAAAGTGCTAATGACAGTTTTCATCACAGCTCAGCTCCTCAGACTTTAAAAACCTTACAGTTCTCTCCTCTTATAAAAAAAAAAAAAAAAGAAGAACCAGTCACAGATTTATATATTTCTTTTCTTTGATGGAGAAGTGGCTTGTTAGCAATGAGGATTTCAAAACATCTTTATGCAAATTTTTGGTTTACTCTCTGATTAGGGTACATTAGAACCACAAGCATTTTAACTTTCAGCTTACTATGAACTTCCCAGATACAAATATGCCTCTTTTTATCCCTCCATTGGTCTAATAGGGCAGGAGCCCACTGAAATTTTAAAAGTTTTACTGTTTAGTTTAAATTTTTCTATGTGTATATCAGAAAATTGCTACCTAGCAATAGAACATACCTATTCCTGTAAAACTAATCAGAAAATGTTAAAATTAGTCTCTTGACAAATACACATTCTGAGGTACAACAGAATGGTCCTGGAAGCCAGCCAGATAAAGGAGAAACCATGGTTTGCTTGTAATGTTTGTATTCAAGATTTATTAGGCAGAGGGATGTGTGTTATGAATAACAAATTGTGGCATTCTCAATTCTTGCATCCCTGCCACTGTTCAGTGATTAGTCCTGTAACAAACCTAATCAAGCTGTGTTCTCTTCACATCCTTTTCAGATTAGTCTGTCTTCTTTGTGAACCCTGGGGATCAATGCATTGCCCTGGTCTTGGAGGGTAGGCGAGGTCACACATTTCAAGGATTCAGAGTGGTTAGGATATTCAGCGTGGTTACTTATTATAGCAGACTTAACATCTCATTTTTGGGCTGCCAAATCATATCCTAGTTAACAGCAAAACAAAACAAAGAACACCCACTCACACCTTCTTTACAGATGCTTGTTTTACAGTGTCCTAAAAACCTATTTATTCCACTGAATATGCAGTCAGATGGAAACCTCTCTGGAAAATGCAAGTAAACTCAATGAAAAAGGAAAAAAATAGTTCTCTGTAAAGAACTGAACTTGAGGGGACGGATACTTTAAAAAGACAAAGATGGTCAACAAACCTGGCAGATGAAGTGCAACTGAAATGAGCCCCTTGGCTTTGAAATTTTTAACTGGTCATCCTAAGGATTCTCTGTTAACAGTACAGATTTGTTCTCATCAGCACTTTTGTTAGTTAGCTACAGCTAAGCATTTGCAGATAAATACATCACAAGTTTCCATGAAGTATTTAAGATTTCAAGTCACTTGGTATGATTCTCACTTAGTTCTGTAAAATTAAAACAGTTATTTGGTTACTCCATTCTACATTGCAAAATACAAAAGCCTGACACCAAGTTTAGCCCCAGTTCATTAGAGCTCTTCAGAGCATCACCAATTATAGAAGTTCAGGGGTTTGATGGTTGGAAGCAAGGCTATGCAATTAATGAAAATAATACCTGAAGTCTGTGTGGTGCCAGAAAGATATATTAAAGTCACAGTTCTGGTTCCACTCCTTACCTTTTTTTTTTGATTTACTGCATTTCTCAGGTGAAATTTTCCGTATTTAGAGATCTGCCCATCCAAATCAACCACCATTCATTCATTCATTCATTCATTCATTTCTTCTGTCCTTCTGACTGTCTATTTCAACATATTGTGTGAGATTTTATACATTAATTGAGGTTGCCTGAAAATTTAATGTTTCCTGCCATCACCTAGTGTACAGGCAGATTTAAAGTCACCCCTGTAAGCTTTTCATATGTTTAAAACCTTTTAGGACAACCATGTGCTGGTCATGTTTAAAGAATCCAAGGCTATGGAATTGAGAAAAGAATACAGGATCCAATTCAATCTTTGTAAAAGTTACAAACACACACAGAGCACTGACTGAAAAATCAACATTGGGGTTAAAATTTACACCTCTGTATAGAGGCACTCAGGGACCTGCAGTGTGTTCCTGAAAAGTGGGGTTAAGGTATATCAGATGTGGCACCCACAAACAATCAGGAAATTATTTTGAATTACAGCTCAATGCAGTAATTAAACACAGAATGTGGCCAGCAATAGGTCATTTGTGGTTTAAAATACCTAAGTATATTTCTGTGGTTATAGAAATGTACACTTAGGGCTAAAGGGGTTGAAGCTGATATTTGCATTCTATACCTCTGTATCAGTGTCCAATAGGTGTTCTTTTATGGAAAAAAACACTGCAAGCACCCATCCCATTACACTGATTTTGTTACTTCCTATACCTGCACTACAGCTCCACCTGCTCTGTAAAACAACTGATGTTCATCTGACGTACAGCCAATATAAAGATTTATAAAATGCAGCACAATTCTGCTATTCTAAAAGCAAACCAATTTAAAAACCAAGCAAATGTACGTACACACATGAATTTATTGATTTGAAATGCGAATTTAACAACACAATTGGCCAAATGATCAATATCCTCCTATTCTCCCTAGATCAAAAATGACAAAAAAATAAGGCTACCTATACAGCATTATTCTGCACAGAGGGAACTTATGAACTAAATAGCTGTCATCAGATACTTGTCACGTAATAAAAACTATGAATATTTTGATACTAAAATCAAAACTGCAATTATACTTTTAACTATGACTCATTGCTGATTTAGATTGTTGTGATTAAGGATGTTTCTTTATGCATACAAATTATACATTCAGTTTGCAGGCTGTGTGAGAATTAGGAGAGCCCAGCTAGACATTGCTGCTAAGTGCTTGGACTTTGTGAGTGATGTTCCTGGAAAACACAATGGCTGCTTCTTGAAATCTTTCATTACTTCTGAAAGAAATCTAAGGGTTTGGAAGTCTTTCTATAAAGAGATGTATAAGCAATGTCTGTATATTCTCATTTACTCTTTGTTTCTTTTATTTTAGAAAAACTTGGTAATCACAGTGAATTATTTCCCTGGGCAAAGAGTTCCATGTGGGTGGTTGAATGAGTGAAAAACAATTTTTGTAGAGGAAATAAATTGAGAATAAGTGGTTTTACAACAATACTCCAACTAGTACTATCCATCACACTCAAAGGAAACACCATTGGAATAAACACTACAAAGCAATGCACATACAGTAACTTACATAAACAAATCAATACCAGCAGACTGCTATTGAGAGGCTGAATGCAAACAGCTCCTTTTATTAAAAAAAGTCTCTGCTCCCCCATTGACCACTACCCATATTTAACAAAGATGGTCCAAGTTACAAAGATATGCAATACATTTCTATACATTTAATATTTGGCACATAGGAAGGAAAAAGATTTTCAGAAACGTTCCTGTTTGAGAAGTTCAAGAGCCACTCTGGCTGCCACATTCCCACCACCAGAGATTTTCACTGCTGGGACCAAAGCCCCTTCCCCATGGGCAGCTCCAGAGAAACGCCAGGAACCCTGCTTGGCTCCCATACACCCCACTCTCACATTTAGACAAAGTTTCCTACACCAGTGCCCCATGTCTGGGTCCTTAAAGCAGTTTAACCACGGCACAGTAACACAGAAGCAGCTCTAGCTGGAGCCTTTTGGGGATGCCCTGGATATTTGTACCCTCACAGTGTGTGAGAGCCATAGTCAGGGCTCTTCCTGCAGGGCCATCAGCTCCTGATGTCTCTGAGTGTCCTGTTACCTGGCTGCTGTCACAGGTCCCTGTGCCCTGGTTGTGCAAATCTGGTGCCAACCCACAGCTCCTTGCCAGGGGCTCCAGCATTTCCCATCACCCAGAGTCCAGCCTGCAGCTCCCACAGCTCCCACCCAGCTACCTGCACTATCTGTTCCTCAACACCCCCTTAAAAACCTCCTAGAACCTCTCAGCATGTCACCAGACTGTCTTGTCCCAGGCACACCTCCAGTTCTTGCACATGTAACAATTGTGTCACGCTGGCCTCCCACAAGTCCCCTTAGAACCAAAGCCCAAAAATCAGTGACCATTTCTAGTAGTAAAGCAACTCAAGGATTAACAGCTGCATTCCTCACCACAGTGCTCTGACACCAGCAATACCCAGATATCTCAGCTGGAGAGAGCTTTTTTGTTCAGACTCTCAGAAGAAATTAAGTGTTTTTCATCCTCACCTGTAACAAAGAGGGCTCAATTATTCTCTTTTTTGAGTTACTTTCTGCCAGAGCTTCAGTTCTCAAGTGCTCATCCATACAAACATGCATCCTAATCTGCATTTGTCACTGTTATTTTTAATATGTAAGCCAATTATAGTTAGCTTTAAATAGAGAAGCCTAATGAGAAAATGTATCTCATAATTAAAAGGAAAAAGAATCAAGAACTTCCTGCCAACATTAACTGCTGATTTTACAGCAAGGTTGCCTACTCTTTTCTTCCATCTCTATATTTGAATTTTTGTGCCTTTTTTCCCTCTCCTAATTAAAAAAAATAAAGGTTAAGATATTTACTTAGGATTTCTTGAGATAAAGTTTTCCATGTGGAAACTTTTGCAACTTTTTTTTTTTGCTAATTTAAGTCTTTACATATTCCTTTCAAAAGCCTCAGCCTTGTAAAAAGGGAAAATATGTTTCTACACTGGCAAGAGCTCAATTACACATTCTAAACACTGTACAAAATTAAAGTATAGCAGACCATCTAAAATTCGCTGGCTGTCCACTTATTAAGATTAAATATACATTTAAAGGACAAAATTGTTTCTTCTTTGGCTAAGTAAAGATCTATTTCACACACTTCTCTGTTCCAGACACAAAACTGTAATTAACTTGAGACTTCTTTTTTGTATTAATATCGCCCTGTCAGCAAGCTAGAATGTTTAGTATGCACTGCTCCTCTGTAGGCATATTAATGAAGAATTGCCTGCCACTGCAAAACATGTTAAGTTCCAGCATTTCCATATGGCCAGATACCATGTCAAAGAAGTTTCAGGGCAGTGATTTTTAAGCCCCATGTCACCCCCATGACAATCTCTCTGAACTTAGAAACCCAGGCAAAACTGTCATTTGCAATAATCTGTGTAGGTATTCAAAATTTCTTGCTAAGTTTTCAGTTGAGCTCCTTCTTGACTATTTTAAGGGGAAAAAAAAAAAAGAAGTGGAGATTAGAACTGGCAAACCCCCAAGTTTCAAGTCTCCGCCTCAAAGTAAGATTTTAAAATAGAGTTTACAGTTAAATATATATAATTCCATATAAATAATGAATGGCTAAGGCATGAAATGGATTTGTAAGTGAAATTTTATGATCTATTTCAGAAGTACTGAAATGCAACCAGTCAATTCTTCAGTGAAATGCAGCCACTGGGCTTCCCAGAGGACTGTAAAGCAGAGTAGCTCTGACACATGCAAGATTTATTCTACACTCTACATGAGGAGGTTGATTTTCAGGTCCCTGGCTTTACTGAGGCACAATGAGAAATTTACCCCAAATCTCAGCTGGCTCCTATGTTCAGAGTTCACAAGTATCAAAGGAATGCTGTAATGTGGTTATTATTTACTTAATAGTAAACAAAACTGTTCTTTCTCGGACTGGTTCCCATTCAAAAGTTGTCATCCAGATTTCACTCACTGACAAATAAATATTGACAAATAGGTGGCTTTTGCACACCTAATGTCTTTAATGCAAAGCTGAGGTATTTAAGTGACCCTAGAGTTACCAGCTTTAGAGTCACGAATTCTTAAGAATGGTGATACAAATTGTTTCCATGGATTTAGTGGCTATAATGATTTCATTTTTAAAAAAGGGCTGAGATGGACGACAGAAGATGGTAAGAGTAAAATGCAAATGTTGAATTTGTAGAAAAGCAGTCTGATCTGTATCTTTGTATGGAAGAATTCTACCATGATTTCTTCGGTTCAGAAAACCATTACTTCTAACACCTTCAAAAACTTTTAGTGCATGTTATGTGACTACAAATTTCCTTGTAGTCAGAAAAGTCACTCAAACTCATGCCAAACCAAAACCATTACTTCAAACTAATATTTTCCAGTCAAGGTAAATCCTCTTTAAAAAAAGCAAAAAAAACCCTGAAACAACAACAAAAAACCCCAAATTATAAATGCAGTTTTAGATTAATTTTGCTTTGACACTCAGTGAAAATAGATGATTTTGACTGATACGACAACATTGCAAAAAAGAAGTGCTTAATTATGTTGAATATGAACTAAAGTTAATAAGATTCAATTACAGAAAGCATGTTTACAGCACTTACTTGAGCTTGCTACCACACAAGCTGTTCTACTTTTTAACTATTATGAAAAACATAACATCAAGACAGCCACATTAACAGAAACCATCCTGTTATGGTCTCAACTTTGTGTCTTCCACTGAACTGAATAAACTGGAGTCACAGTTTTGAGTAAAGATAGACAAGAAAAGTCTGTCATTTTAGTGAGGCAGAATATCATATGCCTAATGCCCATGGCCAGCCCTACAAAAGATCTTTCTTCTTCTGAACCTTGCACATCTACATCACCCCCTTCTGTTTTTTCAATACGAGTCTGTTTTTCTGGTCATCCTTCCCCTTAGCTGGAGACAACAACTCTGAAATTTTTAGGAAAAGCCTTCAGATCATTTAGGGAATATGCAGGTTTTGATCTAAATATCACAAAATATTCCTCCCAGGTCTGAAAAAATCACACCTGTTTTGAGGCCTGCTTGCTTCCTCACATGAATCTCGAAGATCATCCTCTGATTTTTACCTAGGATGATAACTGACTATAAATCCATTATGTTAATATAGTTATTTGTGGCCCCAAATATGAATGAGTACTCAGGGGTTCCAGCTTAATTTTACCTTTAAACCCGCAATGGTTACTTTTTCTTTAAAATACTCCTGGAAATGCATGTTTCTGACACAATAATTGTCATTACTATGAACTGCAGTCTACAACTTCTCAGAACAACACATATTGGGCAAAGGCTGAATCAGAGAATTAAGAACAGATTTTCAGCGGAGTTATGCTGTGCCATCTGTCCTCTCAGTTCTTGTTCTAGCTGGTTTTCAGTCTCCCAGGAGGAGACCAGTAAGATGGATATCAAGACATTCAGAAATAAGCTTCCCTTCTCTCTGTCCTTACATACTTCTCTCCCTTACCTTCCCTCCCTCGCTCTCTCTTTTCCCTCCTCTTTTTTCTCCATCTTTTTCTACTCTTTTCCACAGCTGTATGACCATCACAGCAGCAACTGGAAAGCAATATAAATACCAAGCCTGAGGTGGCTTTAAGTAAGAGATACCCAGCCTCAGGCGCATTAGTGCATCACAGAAACCAGCGCAGACGCCTGACTCTGTAAAGCTAGGATGCAGCACCTGCATGTTCACTTGGGAACGGTGCTAGGACACTTGTCATGCCCACCTGTCCCCTCGCCTGATGCACAGAAACCTGTCTGCTGCTGTGGTTCCTTGCAGGCACCTGCCACAGCTCCATGCCTTGTACCAGATCTCTTTTCCCCTGAGAACAGAGGCAGGGGCTTGTCAAGGTCTCTGTTATTCTACCCCAGCCTCGGATTTCTATCTACTAATTCAGGCCCATTAGAACAGAGTTTGTTCAGCAAAAACTGTGGTTAATCAGGGTACAGATTTTTCTAACAGTCTGCACCTATTTTAAACATTTCATCTGTTTGCAAATTTTTCTAAGATAATTTATTTGTTCGTAATCTGAGGAGCCTGCTTGGACTCACTAATGGTAATTACAAAATGTGAAAAAAGCATACTCCAAATATATGCATGGAGAGGACATTTTCAAATTTTTTAAACATCCTGATCAATTATAGTAATTAACATTATCTGGTCAACATCACCTAAATGATAGTGCTTCATTCAGAGGAATAAATGGAACCAACAATTATATCAAAGCTATATTTGCTTCCAGCTGATGCGCTGCTACCACGTGAGAAATCTGCTTATTTTCTGTGATTCCTTAAATGCCTTTCTCCATAGTATGCAATCTGTGAACTGTCTTTTAAAAATGCAAAACAAACTGAAGAACTCACTGGTTTCTTCAGCAAGTGTGTATATTGAATGCTGGAGAGGAATTAAAGCCACTTCTTGCAAAAAGCTGCAAACATGCAGCAGTGTGTACTTCCTCAAAAATATTCAAAACAAGGGAAAAAGACCAAATTTCCGAAATACCCTGAGCACCTCATTATAGCATAGAAGGAGTAAAATACATAAAATAAAAGGGTAAGGAGTTGAGGTAGTACTATCATAGAAACATAGAATTGTTTAAGCTGGAAAAATCTAATCTCATGGACTGTTTCCTTTCTGTTGTTGTTTATTTCCTGCTAAGCTGAAGTTCCCCAGGAGAATGCGGGCTAGGAACTGTGACACTTCTCCCAGCTGCTAATAGAGTATTTCATCTGCCTCTTGAGCCTTGCTGGGTGTTCTGTAACAGAATCCCACCAGGATTCTCTGCCTTGTTGGCTTTCCACCAGATTCTTACCCATAAACTCTCCACCTTGTCATCGTTGTAATGAAACATCTTGAAACAACTTAGACACTCCCCAACATTCAGCACTACCCTGTGGCCTACCCTCCCCGCTGATCCCTTCTGAAGAGCTTATAAGGATCCATTGCAGCCCTCCAGTTGTGACTCATCATGTTTCCACGATGCCTGTGTCACAGTTTTCCTGCAGCATGGTGGCTTCCAGCTCCTCCTGTTTTCTGCCTGCATTGCTGGAGATGCACTTCACTGGGGCTATTGATTCCACCACCTTCTAGGAGAGAGAAGCTTTAATCCCTGTGACTGTTCCCAGGGGTTTCCATGCTTTCTAGCACATCAAAGACCACGTGTCTTTGCTGCCATGTGGAGCTCCATTCCCTCACTGTACTGAGACAGCAGATTGAGGGACTTCCATAGCACGCCAGCACTCAAAGAATGTTGTCCCCATGCTTATCTCTACTGATCCTGGCTTTAACCCTTTCCCCCTTCTAACTTAGTTCAAAACTCTTTCAATGAACCCTGCAAATTTCTTTGCAAAGATCCTTTTCTCCCTTTGGGACAGGTGTGTCATTCTGTCGTGGGCAGACTTGCTCTTGTATAGATCGACCCATGATCAAAACACCCAAAATTCTGCTGGTGACACCAGGCTCAGAGCCACATCTTGGTCTGCTGGCTCTTGCTGGCTTTTCCCTCATCATTCCTTCCAAAAGGACAGATAGAGGGGAATGCTACTTGCACTCCTGTTTTCTTAACTAGTTGCCCCAAGGCCCTAAAGTCTCTTACTGATTACTCTTGAACTTCTTGTTGGAACTTCATCACAACCTACCTGAAAAATCAGTAATGGGTGATAATCTGAGGGCTTTACCAGGATAGAAAATAATCCAGGTATATAGGTAGGTATTATTATAGCATTAGACTTCCCAGTTTGTGGCTATGTCAGCATTAGTTTTAGAAGTACTGTGGCGCATGCAAAATACTTACTTTGTTTCAATCTGTCTGAAGGACCTGCTCAGTCTTTCTTCCAGTAAGCTTCTGTCTGATTTGGTTGTTCTGTATGACATCTAGAATAGAAGGGACTGACTGCTAAGCATCTGAAATTTTGTCTCCAGGTAAAGATACATAGTATCAAACCATGGTTTGAAACAGGGTTGAAGAAGGCAGCGTGGATAATTGTATGTTTGCTCCGCTGTTTGCCAACATTGTTGTCCTCTTTTTTCAATACAAATATAATTTACTCACTACATTGTGGATGCTAAAAGGCAGGAGCAGAGGAATTTTCCAGTTGCTGAAGCATTTGTGAAGTTTTTCCTTTCTCATGCCTTAGCTGAGAAACAGAGAAATCCAGCTTCTCACAGCTTCTCTGTGAAAGCTTTCGTTCTCATGCGAACAGGATGGACAACAGTTTGAGAGAATGGAAACTATTTCTACACCTGCAAGCTGTTGTGAGAACAGTGGAATTGTCTTCAGTCTTGTGAGAATAATATTTTGAAATGGGTGGTTGTACCACTCAGCCACTCACTGCGGTGGGTGGCTAGCCAAGGGCCAATCATGGAATTTCTCTTTTGCAATCCATGCTATAAAAGATGGGGTTTTGGCATTAAAGGAGGCTCAGCTCTGCTTCGGCCATATCATCTGACCTGGATTCATGTCGTGATTTCACCGTTCTCTGGGGATAACAGCACCACTACATTATACTGAAGATGTACATTCTGATGAAATAAAATCAACTACAGAGGACAGCAAATATCTGTAATATTTTATCCCGCTTTTTCAACAACTATCTCCTTATAGTCATAAAAATATTAAAGAAAATGAATAGCACTACCACGGGGTAATTATAAAATCAATCAATTTGATTGACCTTTTTTGTCAATAGCTTCAGGAGTTTTTCTATGTGGTCTCTATAATCTCACCTCCATGAAGTGATGCAATCTGATGCAAACATCACAGGATCTAATTTTCCAGCAGCAGATGCAAACTGACTGTTGATGAGATGTATGTAACTCATGTTCATCTTTCCCAAATTAGGAGAAGCTAGTGCATTACTTGCCTTGTACTCAGAACTCACCTTAAATCTACACAAAATATTTTTTCAATCAAGAAAATAATTTACCTGATTGCAGACGTTAAAACATTATGTAACATGTTGTTACATCAACACGTAAATGTTGATTTGCGTTTCTGTACAATGACAGCTTAATGAAAGTCCAATTGCTTCTTAAGCACCAACAGGCTTGGAGCATTGAGCACCTCTCTAGAAAGCCTGTTCCAGTGTTTGACCACCCTCTCCATAAAGAAATGTCCACTCTAAACCTCTCCTGACACAGCTTTGAACCATTCCCACACATCCTGTCACTGGATACCAGGGAGAAGAGCTCAGCACCTCCATCTCCACTTCCCACCCCAGGAAGCTGCAGAGGAATGAGGTTGTCCCTCAGCCTCTTTTTTTTCCAAACTGGGCAAGTCCAATGTCCTCACCCACTGCTCATATGACATTCCTTGGAGCCCATTAACCTACATGGGCTTTTTTGCCCTCCTCTGGATGCATTCAAGGACCTGTAGGTCCTTCTTAAATTGTGGGGCCCAGAACTGCCCACAACATGGGGTGAAGCTGCACCAACACTGAATAAAGTGGGATAATCACCTCTTCAGACTCAGAATCACTTCTTTAGGCTGGATTGTAACACTTTGTGTTCTGATCGAGAGCAGATGATCAGAGTACAAAAAACCGCAAGCAAATTTCAATAACATTTTTACCCAATATGGAGTATTATTTTGTAACATACCTTCAGGTGAGACAGGTGATACTTGTGTTCATACCTGTTTATTTCATCTTTAAAACCATAACAGATGATTACCTTTAATTTCCTTAGTAAGCTGAATTAACAAGACAAAAATATAATTTTTACTTTGCAGATTGGTCCAATGAGCACGACACTGGAGAGGAATACACATCACTAGCTAGAAATTATATCCTCTACCAAGAACATCACCTAGTTAAAAAAGAGTGTTTTACAAAATACCTTGCTCTACCTAAAATGATTTTGCATTTCTTTCTAGAAAAATCATTTGTTACGGGTTTTGTCTTTGAAAAAAAGTTGTTTTCAACCTGCTACTTAAAATCCTCTTTGGAAATCTCAAAGTTGTTCTGACAGTATTGTCACGTGTATGAAAAAAAGTGCAAGATCTTCTCACCAGAGGTGAGCACAATCAGATTTCTGTCCTCTGGCAGATGTTGGTTTCATTTATCCTCAGTTGACATGATAATGTTATTTATTTCATACACGTTATGGAAAAGAATTTCAAAAAAGCCCTGTTGATGATAATATTTTCTCCAAGATACAGCTTTAAAATTAGCTAATGCTCCAAATAATAATATACCCATTAAAAATTCCTGTTTATTTTCAAATTCTATATTCCATTTCAGACTGTACAGAGTATTTATATAAATAATAATTTAATGAGAAAAACACACACTTTTTCTACTAAAATTACCAGTATTTCTGGTGTGTTTATTTTTGCTTTTTTTCTAAAAAAATTCCCATGTAAGCTTATCGATATTAATTCTGGCATTTTTTGAATTAACAAAAACATTTCAGTTTTGAAATTCATTGCCTTACACATGCTATTAAATAATCCTTTGAGTTTTTATATTTAATTGCACAAAAGACTGTCAAATTTATACAAACTCTGAATATTGGATAAAAGCCTTTTTCTTGGATGGGTAATTTAACATTTAAAGTTGCAGAAGGGTAAACTTTACAACTGCCTGGCTCAGGTACAGTACAGAGTAACAGTAATTCCCAAAGTTGTGATGGACAACTGGACAGGAAAGGGGAAAACCTTCCTGGGTACAGGCATTATCTTCAAGACTTCATCGATCCAAGTATTATCCTGGAATAACTACTACTTGGAATAAAACCAGTGACATTTCAAAGTGACAATGCAGCAACCTGAGGAGTGTATTTAATTGAGAAATCACATCCCCAGAGTATTCAAGTCACTAAGCCATTATAATAATTAACCACATCCCCTGTCATTTTTTACTGTTTATGGTACAACCGAGATTTCTTCCGTGCACATCCCTATTGATTGGCAAGTCTGTCCCTGGAACACATCAGTCCTTCCCCAGAGTTTGTTTTGGGAACATCCATTTTATCATGCATCTCTATTATGCTCATAAGAAATTATTTCAATTATTTGTATTTTTAATTCGTGTGACATTGTTATCATGATACTAACTAAAAGGTTGGCATTTAAAGAAAGAGGCATAGTGCACACACTTCGAGGATCATTTCAGTACCCCATTATGAAAAATTGTTTATAATCATTGCAGACTTTATTTGTGCATTTTCAAAGTTCCAGCTTCAAGGGGAGTTTCAACCCAGTTTTCAGGTGGCCTCTAGATACATTCTAGGTGCAAATGACTCAGATGAAGAAGGAGAAGATTACAGGCATTTAGATCCTACTCTTTTAAAAAGCATGAAAAAGGCCTGATGCTGCAATGCCACATCAGTGGGGAAAGGAACAGTTTACTTTTGTCCTTCCATTGCCTCTTACAAGCTGTGCTGTTTTCCCAGTGGGACTGTAGAGCAGATTGGCTCAGGTGCTCAGAACATTAAAGAAAATTAATTAACATTCAGCATGTGGAAATATAATAAATGTATTTGTTTGCACCTGCAAGACAGAACTTCTTATGTGATAATACTGGCATCAAAATCTTGTGCTTTAAAAGAAAATGTTATTTTCCTGATTTTACTAAGGGACCTCTTTGCACTTACTGTTATCTGCTCAATCTGGGTGCCTTGCTCAGGCCAATTTTGCTCGGTAGTGATGCAAACTTCTTTTGACACAGCAAAAAAAGATGCACTAGAATAGCCATAATCACATAATAATAATAGGAATAATAACAATAACAATTATAAATATCTTTGGTGGTTCACCTGCTTTATGTGTGAGGATGCAGTAAGGCCACTCTAACAGAACTCCTCCCTCAGTCAGTGAGTGCAGAGGGTGCTAATGGAAATGCCTTTTTGGATGTACCAGACACATTTCCTCTCATCTTGAAATGCCAGTTTTCTAAAGAAAAATGGGCACTGAGCTTTGCAAAGGTGAGCCAGTTTTGCTTGCAGGACTTGAGGTAACCTTGGCATAATATAAAAATATTACTAAATAAATTTCTGATATATTTGCCACTTGGCTAATTAAAGACTTAGGGACTTCCTCATATATAATTATATATAGATAAAAAAATTTCTTTTGAAATTAGGATCTAGCACAAAAATGAATCAGGTTATGTTTTAATCTGTCTCAGCAGGACCTTTAACCTATGGTTATTGTTCTAGTACTATAATAGTAAAGTTAATAAGTTTCTATATAAAATTTTGGCATGACTTTATGAAGGTTATAAACAAATCCATCATCAACTGAAGTCAACAAAATATAAATCAGCAGCTTGCTAAACACAAAGCATATGATTTAAGGCAACTAAAGTTGACTAAGACATGAGATTTAACAGATATATGCACTTTTCTTTTGCAGTTTGAAACTTAAATTAACCAACTTCAGCTGTATAAAAGAGCAGTTTAATATCTACCTAACACTTTGGATAGAGATCTCCAGTTCCTATGTTTTGCAAGAAAAGGTTTTAATTACATTGTTTTATAGAACTCAAATCCTGTTTTTTTTCTCTAACTTGTAATTTTAGACTAAAAAGAAATGCAGGAGAGATGGAGAAAAAAATCCCTGAGAGTTTCTGCTGTAGAATGGTGATTAGTAAGAGGGACAATGTAGCTATGAAATGGTGAAACTTGCTGATAGACATTTTCATGAAGATCCCACATTAAGGAAAAAACCCCAATATTAAAATTTAATTAAGTCTTGTTTTTAGAATGAACCTAATTATTGATGTGTACTTTTTACTACAGGTTTTCTTTTGTACATCTAATTAAATGTCAACAACCAATGAATTGGTCACTATGAAGAGATAATTGACCACTATGGCTCATTCACTTTCACTTAGGGAAGAGAGAGATACCACATTTTATGAAGGCTGATTGTCTCCTGCCAAGAGTCATCTCCATTTAACATTTCTGTAAATGGAATATTTATTCCCATCTGTGCAGCTGGGAGAGTTTTACGCTGCTTTTGTTCTAAAAGAAATTAAAAACCTACTTGCAGTGCTACAGAGACATATCAAGGGAAAACTGACAAATAGATCTAATTGAAAAGTAGAAAAAGCCTTATTTAAAAAAAGTTTTTTGTTGAGGTAAAGGTCAGTGAAGTTGTAATGGAAGCCAACAGAGCTGTAATATATTTATGACTTGGCAGTTTGCTGGAGTGAATTGGTGCAGACCCAGCGACTCCAGCTGAAACCGTAATTATCAAAATAAGGTACCAGCCTGCTCTGCAGCTGAAGTGTTTGCATTTCCTTATGGTATTTATACTCCTCTCTCAATCTGAATATTATAGCATTTTCAAGAAACAAAGCAACCTTTTTTTTTTTCCCCTGAAGACAGATATTTTTCTGTTTTTAGAAAAAAAAAAAATTCTTGTTTCCCCCTCTTGTTTCTTAGTTATTGCTCAGTTTGCAGAAAAAGAATGCAATTTCATCTTTGCTTTCGAGCAACATAAAGCCCCACTCTTTGACTAATATTTGGCCTTTTTTCAATGAACCATGTTCTCAGAGTTTAAGGAAAGAGGCCATTAATAAAAGCCCGAAGCCAGTTATAGATTGTCACACCTTCCTGCCTGAAGAACATAATTTATAACATTTATTTTCTACTCCAAGGTTAAAAGGCTGAAATTATGGTCTGAAAGATGAAAAAAAAAAAAGACACAGATATCTTCGAATACAGAGAATATGGAGAGAGTAATTCGTTTTTATCATTTCTCATATCAATTTACCTAAAAAATAAGATTGATCTACCACATTTATAAACAAGCTTGAGAAAGAGCACAAAAAATACAGAGAGTATTGAAAATTAAAGCTGTTTGATAAACTAATTTTAATTTTTGTAATATGGGAATTTAACATCTTTTCAAGCTATTCTGGTCACTGCAAGAACACAATATGAAGACAATTCCTACTGAAACAGACAAATTTTTTGAGAGATTAGCAAGTGGCACGCTGTTCAGGAAAGCTGAATTTCATGAGTTTATGTGGAAACACTGAGGATTTGCTGCAGCTGGAATTTACAATTGGAAGATTTCTGATGTAGTAAAAATGCATCTCCAGGGATGGAGGGAGACATATTAGTGTTCAAGAGGTGACCAGGGCATCTGTACTGAATAATTAACTTCATTAAAGAGAAGAAAAACAAGCAGTTTCTAATTTCATCTCAAAAATGGGGAGCAGAACCTTTGCTGTGCTCTTGTTTTGCTCTCTGGCACCCTACAGATACTCCCTGACCTCAGCAGAGACACTGGGTAACACTGACTTCAGCAATTGTCTTTTCTTATACACAGAACTTCTGAAGATTTTTGAAAGCAGAAATGAACAGTTTTTGTCAATAAATAATTCCAATTCAGCAATAATTTCATAGATGATATACAGATTTTGCTGTTAGCAGGCTGTGCCCAGTACTGGTAGGGTGCCAGATTCAATACTAATTCTGTCTCAGTTTTACACAATTTCTGTTTTTAATATTTCTTCTTCACTTTCATATCTCAGAGTTATATGCTGTAAGTCTTGACTACTGATTGATCAGAACAAATTTCGTGCTTTAGAATTGCTGCAGTGGAATAAAATTTTCATCTTCATTGTCAATGCAAAATTGTTCACATAAATCATGGGGGTTTTTAAAGATTTCTTTTGGAATTACTTGGCATATGCATGATGCAAACTCAAGAGCGTTCATCAAAATTTACTAACCTGGAGAAAAAAAACAGATTTTAGCTATCAGAGAAGTCTGCATGTGACCTGAAAGAGGATTAAAGGTATCAACTTTTGGTCATACCTTAAATCCTCACAACGAGAGGTAAGACACATGAGCAACAAAAATTCTAGTCTTGGAAAATGTAGCTGACAACACCCCATCTAATTTTTTTTTTTAAACCTTGCCGAACTGTGCTACATGTAGGGTATATGTGTCTCCCATCTGCTCCTTGAGATGAAAGTGAATTATCTAGTCAAGAACGGGAAGGAACTATCTGCATCAGTGATTCCTTGTGTCTAAACTAGCTAAGCTTTTCTCCAGAAAAGCAGGGTTTTTTTGTTTTTTTCTTTTAGTCTGGCCCTGTTGTTTCTGGGAACCGTGCCAGTATCTCTATGTGATATTTTGCTTACCATCCTGGTATAATAGCTGGGAAGTTTCTGATCTTTTTCACAATATAGAACTACCCAGACAATTTTGTAAGCAGAGTCAAATGATCCCTTGCTAAAATCTTCAGGAGACATTTAGGCATGGAACTCTGCTGGAAATATAAGTGAGCAAAAGGACATGAGGAGCTTTGTGTCATGGGTACTTTAACTTTGAAATCCAAATTTCTGTTTAAATTCCTACATTAGAGGTCATTTAATGATGTGAGGCAAGGAGATGAATTATTAAAAGTCATATTATCAGGTAAGTTTTAGAAAGGAATAAGAGTCTCCCTAAGAAGCCCTTTAATCAGAGGGGAAACTCATTTAAAACAAACAGGCAGGACTCTTAAAACAAATAAAATATTTTTTGTACTTTCTTCTTCCCAAAAAATTCCGTATTTGTTTCTGCCCACAATATTTTCAGCGAAGGATAAAGTATTACAATTCTATAAAGCCCTCATGAGTCAAGCTTACTATCTCTCTGAATATTCAAGGGAAAAGGGATAGAGTTGGGAAAAGATTAATTGGTGAACAGTTCCAGCATTAAATTTGTCTTTCAGCATTTTATATGACCTTTAATAGTTCTCTTTTTTTTTTTTTTAGGCTATAATTTACATCAAGACTTTGGACTCACTGGATTAAAGAAATCTTCTTGTGATAGGGAGTAGCAATATCCTAATTTTAGGCATACATGTAATCTTAGTTGCAATCAATGATGATTTAACTGGTGGTGATCCCAAGTATTTAATGTCCTGTAGTGGCCAACTGTCTTTTCATTACAAATTCCATCTAGAAGAATGTTTCTAATAAGGAGCTAGATAGCTTCAGTTTTTGGTTTGGTTGGTTGTTTATTTTATATTTTTTTTTTACACAACACACATATATTGTAGAAAAGTGGGAAATGAAGCTAAGGAAATAGTTCCCATTTAGGACATGTGGTGTACAATGATCTCAACTCCCACTACTCTAATGAACAAAGCTGGAAAACCCAAACCCAGACCTCAGAAGGCAAAGGACTAAAATGAAGAGCCCAGAAACCATTTTGAAATCTCTTGAGTTTCAGTCTAACCAAGAATCAAAATTGAATTCTATTTTCGTAGCATACAGCCAGGTCTTAGAACCATTGGGGTTAGATAATGGATATCAAAAAACCAACACCCAAATACAGAGGTCTTTGTGCATTTAATACACAGGTAGGCTCATCTGAAGCAAAATGTGCTAAGAATAAACTTGGAGAAATTTCAGAAGGTGGTCAAATGCACATTTTGAAATGCATTAAGAGAGCTTCCCCAATGTTCTGAAGGCCTAAAAATAAAAAGCTCTTTCACTGTATAATCTCAACGATACCTGATTCACACAATGAGCACTTTTCCTTTAACACATCATCTGTACCGTGGGGCTCGTATCTCCTGTGATGTTTGAAATCTGCTTTTGCAGAAGCCAGTCTTTTTGAAAAATATAATACCGTATTTTAAATTATTTCCATTCTTTCTCTCCCTTGAGAACTGGACATCAAAGATTTATAACAGGCTGTGAAAAAATGATGCTGAACTGACAATACTTTTCCTGAAAGACTGGCCCCGAATGGCCCCAAAGTTTAGTAAATGAGGTAAAATATTAACCCTGATGTACAGGCTTTCCTTCAGAATACACCTTTAACACTAGTAAAAAATTCTGAGGATTGCACTAATTTCTCAAAAAATCGTTGAAGCAAATAAAAATAAACATACATAGAATCAAATACAGCCCTAGAGGTTTACATTCAGACAGAACCAAATTTGATAGAAGCTGACTGGTTTATGTCTGCAAAAGCCATCTTTGTCACAGGATGACAAATCCAGAGGGCGAGTACTTGACTACACCGTCCTAACAGTTCAACGGGGACTGTGATGTCCCAAATAATTATTTTTTTAAACAATTTCATTCTTATTTAGAGTGATCCTGCATGGGATTTCAGCTTCCTGTCTGGCTTTGGACTTCTCCACACACTTGTGTGCTAGAGGCAGTCACAGGTACTCCTTCCTCTCCTCTTTAGCCAAGTCCTACTCTGGGATCCTTATGCATACTAGTTGAGGTGCTAATAGAGCACTTAATGCTTCTTCCTGTGGTTCCAATAAGATCCACCCTTTTGCTTTCATCATAATATTTATTGTGATAATAACTCTCACTGATGTTTTGGATACAGTTTTACAATTAAGATTCAGCCACATCACCCTGAAATGACTTAGTCTACAAGTGACCTCTGAATGACTGTGTGAAAGACAAACCTGCAGCTACAGCTTATTTATGCCTGGACCACTGCATTATTTCTAAAATGCCTTTTTAAAATGTGGGACCATATCTGGGATGAGTATCATTGCTATCCTGCTGGCTCACGTGGAAGTTTTAAGCAAGGAAATAAGACAGAAACTCTGTGCATGAGGAGGGGTGTGGCCAGCAGGTCAAGGGAAGTGATCCTGCCCCTACTCCGTGCTGAAGATGCTGCATCTGGAGTGCTGTGTCTCATTCCAGGCTCTCCAGTTCAAGAAGGACAAGAAATTACTGGGGATGGTCCAGCGAAGGGCTGTGAGAATGGTAAGAGGACTGGAGCATCTCTGTTATGAAGAAAGGATGAGGGATCTGGGTCTGTTTAGGTTGGAGAAGAGAAGACTGAGACAGGACTTTAACAATGCTTACAAATCTTTTAAGGGTGGGTGTGTATAGGATGGGTCCAGAGTATTTTCAGTGATGCCCAGTGACAGAAGAGAGGGCAATGAGCACAAACTGAAGCACAGAAAGTTCCATCTGACTATGAGGAAAAAATGTCTTTACTTTGAGGGTGGCAGAGCACTGGAACAAGCTGCCCATAGAGGTTGTGAAGTTTTCTTCTTCTCAGATATCCCAAACTTGGCTGGGCGTGATCCCAGCACGCTGCTGTAGGATCCCATCCCAAGCTGCTGTAGGTGAACCTGCTTTGCCAGGGGAGGTTGGACTAGACCTCCACAGATCCCTTCAAGCACCACCTGTGCTGTGATTCTGTGAATTTGGATTTGAGAAGGGTTTTATCACTTTCAGCTTCCCCTGAAACTACTTCATCTTTGTAGAGAGCAGATGCTCAGCCCTGCTGATATATGGCTGAAACATATGGCTGTGGCTCTTCAAGTTAGGAAAGATATAAATAAAATATGCATGACTTGAAATAATACCATACAACACTATATATAGAGCTGTCTTAGAAAATGTTCAAATTAGGATGGCTATATATTTATTAAAAAAAAAAAAAAAGAGAGAGAGAATACTGTAATATTGATGTGCCACAGGGAAAGAAAGAAGATAGTTTAGTATTGGGTGAAAGTCCATACCAATACCTTGTCTGCCTGCAACACCCTGATCCTAAAAAGACCTCAAAAGATGTAAAATCTTGGGTAGCGGTACACATTTCTTAAGATCTGTCAGCAGGGAATATGCCAAAAATCCCAGCTGTTCTATAAAAGTATTTGTGAATTGCTTCATCAAAATAGTAATTTAGTCCTTAGACTAGAAATGAAAAATTATCTTTTAAAATCCAAAGGTATATTAAGAAAGAAAGTAAAAGCTATGATCTTTTTTCCTAAGGTAGATGTTAATGCAAACATTGTTTTAGAAATAGTTGAAAAATGCACTCAGATGTCATGGTCAATTCAAATCCTTTTTATTAGAAGTAGCTTTGCAGCTGTCTCTAGCATCTGTTGGCTCAGGTAGCAGGAAGAGTCTGCGAGTTGGTTCATCACCTTAGTACATAATGTAAAATGTCTATGATGCTAACACAATTTTTTCAAGTGATAGGATCATATTATATTTTTTTTTAACAGGAATCAATTAAAATACCTGCCAAGAAATCCAAGAAAAAGCCAAGCAAAAAAGGCTTAGATTAGAAAGTAGGAAGAAACTAAGTGAGGGTGGTGAGGCACTGGCACAGGTTGCCCAGAGAAGCTGTGGATGCCCCATCCCTGGAAGTGTTCAAGGCCAGGTTGGATGGGGCTCTGAGCAACCTGGTCTAGTGGGAGGTGTCCCTGCCCATGGCGGGGGGGTGGAACTAAATCATCTTTAATGTCCCTTCTAATCCAAACATTCTACGATCCCATGAAATCATCACAACTCTCTTCCAGATAGAGAAAAAGTAACATAGACCTTTCCTTGGAAGAATGGGTAGTGATCTCAATGCATTTTCAGCACCAGGAAAAAATAGCACTGTTACTTTCTATTTTTGCAGCTAGACATAATTATAACATACATTAGATTAATTATTTTGGGCCATAAAGATCTTGGAAAACTGGCTGCTTTTTTATTAATATTCTGGCCTTGCATGCTTGAGCTTGATTTGATATGGAGGGAGGGAGCAAGAGAAGGCCTTTGCTCTGATTCTCAGTGTGACCAAGGTGGGAAATAGGGAGCACTGGAAAACAAGTTCAGTGCATCTTCACCAGCAATTACAAGCAGTCAGATGAGACTTGTATACTGGCTGTAGTTATGTGGAAATTCTTGATTGTTATAAAATGAGAAGCAGGGTCACATTTACCTACTGCATTTGTCTTTGTTTTCTATCAAAACAAACTCAGTTCAACAGTACCCTAAATGTATTACAGCACACACATCTATTTGGAGCCTAGAAAGATTTCTTTCTCTGGAAATAAAGACTGTTCTCACAGCATCTCTCACATTTGCAGATAACTGTCAGAAGGTCCATACACTTTTTCCACTGTAAAAAGTAAGGTATATAGCTTCTCATATTCACAAAAAGAGAGAATGGGTATTTATAATGTTTACATTCTCCTGGTTATTACGAATAGTAATTAAATAAAAATAAATATATAGCAATATAATTAAGTATAAAAATTCTTCAAGTCACAGAAGCATTTAGGCTGGAAAAGACTTTTAAGATCATCCAGTCCAACTGTTAATCCACCACTAAACCATTTCCCTAAGTGCCCCAGCTACATGACTCCTAAATGGCTTCAGGCATGGTGACTCAATCCTTCCCTGGGCAGCCTATTCCAGTGCTTACAACCCTTTCCATGAAGAAAGTTTCCCTCATACCAAATCTAAAACACCCCTGGCACAACCTGAGGCCACTTCCTCTTGTTCTACTGCTAGTTACTTCGGAGAAGATACCAAACCCCCACCTCACTACAAACTCATTCTAAGTAGAGGGCTGAAATAGTTATATAATTATATAAATTGTATTAATTATTAAAATTAGTAGAAATAGTTCAGAAAACAACACAGATAAAATGTAGTAACAAAAGTAAATAAATATTTTTTGAGGGGGAGGAAAGAATACAGGGTTAGAAAGTAGTGTTTCTTCCCTGGAAGGCTAAATTAATGAAACAGTTTAAGAATCATCCATCCTTTCATCTGTCACTGTCGTTGAATGTGGGTCAGTTTTAAACTGGGTTAGAACATAACTCTGTTTCCCACTGCACGTTCTGGTTTGTGATCTCAGAAACCCTTAAGTGAAGCCCAAGTGAGTAAGATTTGCATACACTTTCAGCAACTTCTCAAGAGTCTCTTTCTTTCCTACCCATATTTAGGTGATTCTCTACAACATACTCAACTTATTTCTAAAGCTCAATCAAGTAATCAGGGCCTCCCAGAAAAAAATGTCATATACTTCTAGAAAATAGCAACATACATGATATTATTCTGCATTGAGAAGTGAACTAGCAAATTCCTCTGGCCAGGGTGCATTTTACAAATGTAGGAGCCATTTCTATAATGCAATGGGATGAGGTAAGTCCCTGTGGCACATGTGATGCTCAGGCTGAGCATGTGGCCCAAGAAGGCTCCAGATTGCATCCAGATTTGTAGCCGCGTATCCTTTTTTGATTATGATTCAATGAATCTCACATCAACACTATATCTGTAATAGCCAACATCGACAAAATGTGTCACTTCACAGAAAGTTCTGAAAACCCAGTTTTTATGGGATTTAAAAAAAAAAAAACAAAAAAAGTTTTTAAACTCCAGATTTTCCTACAGAGGAGGAATTATATTTTGATCACAAAGGCCTAAAGCAAATATAAAGATTTTTTAATTTTATTGCTCTGTTATGGGCTTGTGATATGCTGATTCCTAAAGATAAAAAAAGTACCTCTGAAGTCAGTATATTACCTAGTAAACAACCTTTCAGTTGCTTTCCTTGGCTTACTTCTTATGATCTCCAAAACCACTTAAAGAACTTTCTTAATTTAAATAAAGCTCAAGGTGGTAAGGTTTACAGGGTTCTCTCCAACATAGCTGGAGATGGTACCTTTGTTCAAACACTCATTAACAAGGAACCAATCAAATAAAAAACATACTTAGATGACAGAAACCAAAGAAACATCAATGTCTAGTCTACAAACTTCTACCAGAGAGTGCTCCTGTAAGGTTCTTGGTTCCACTCCAGCTGCTACATTTCAATAAATAAAAAGTCCTTAGAATGCAATTTGCAGCAGAAGCTGAAAATGCTCACCCTTAGTCTGGCTATCTTCAGTGTGGAGTACAGATGTTAACCATGGCAATGCTGAATAAAGATCAGATCCTTAACCTAGTGTGCACTGTCAAGATGGAGAGGTTTTCTATAACTAACAGATTTTTGAAGAAATAACCCAAACCATTAAATTAAAAGTCTGGTTCATTAAGTTTTTTCAATGACAATTAAGATGACTCTCTTTTAAAGGGTTATTGTTTTGGGCTCCTTTTTGCACAGAATATATAAGCATCCCTTCCTATTAAAAAAATGGAAATACTTTTAGCAGTATTTTATTTGCTTTTCTAATGTATTTATTAATATAGAATCACTCTTCAGAGCATCTTATCAATGACTTAACAATATATGTCAAATATCACTTGAAATCAAAATTGAGGAAGATACTATAAAACAAATATATCTCAGACAAATGTACTATAAAATAAATATATCTCCTCTCTAACTTAGCTTGATTGTTCAGGTCTTATTTTAAGGTTATATGAGAGAGAGGACACAGTTCTCTCTCCTGGGAGGTGTTGGTTTGCTTTACTACTGATCCCTGCTCAGACATGTGCATGAAGATAACATTAATTTATGGAAGAAACTCTCCAAATCTGGCTCTTGATTCTTGCCTTTCTCCCTCCCTACACAAAAGCTTCAGCCACGATGCTGCTCAGGTGAGGTTCTGAAGCTACACTGAGGCATTGTATTTGATTAAATAAATGCATAGTACAGAGTTCTTGAGGAGCACTCAAACTGTCCTAAAATTTAGTTCTGTTTATGACAAATATCCATCAGCATCCTGCTACATTCCTGCCACACGATACCTGTCAGCATGTTCAAAGTGAAAAAATCAGCTTGTAAAAAAAAAAAAAAAAAAAGTTTAAATTTTTGAAAGAAATTGGTATGCACCTCATCAGGCAGAGGGTGCAGAAAGTAATCCTTTTTGTGCAGAGTATGACATCCTTATTACAGGGAGGGATGCAATAGGGAGGGTGCACAGAAGAAGTGAGTCAGCACATTAAACATACACAAACGGGAGTGTTATCAGAGTATTTCACCTTTTGCATACTAGGGGTCATTGCACTTTAGTTGCAGTGATAATACTGCAGGACTCCTGGGTACAGCTTGCATCTGAAGTGAAAGTGATTTATCTACTATTCATGTATGTTAAAAAAGGGTGCTTCTGTTGATCAACTAGGAATAATTTAGGACAGTAAGAATTGCTGGGTATTAAAAAGAATTTCTATCTTCTCTCTCTGGTTTGCAGTATTTAACTTTTCCCTATAAAAGCATTCTTTATCAGACAGAAGTGAGGTGTTAATATCAACAGATTTTCTTATCATGATGCATGTCTTGTTATCCAAAATATTGCCCAAATTTATATTATGATGGAGAAGAAGGCTCAGGATCTAAGTCTTCAGATCTTCTTTTATCTACTGCAGTAGATTTTAAAAGTCACATGCATTGTGCATGTTGACCATATTGAACAGGGGAATGTCCTCTCTTTAAGAGAAAAAGATGTTATCAATGCTTTAGGAGATGCCAGAAGGAATAAGGTGTCTCTTGACGAACACATATTTGAGGACATGAGGTTCTCCATAGATAATTATTGACATAGAGTGGGGAATTATCATGACCATTTAGAATAAGCACAGTAATAGGTGTGGCAGAGCTTTTTAAAGCCTTCTTTACCAGCTTCTCTTCCTACCCTCTGGAAGTACCATTGAGAATGAAGTGATTCTCATTGTAGTAATGAATCTACTATTAATTACAAATCTTATAGACAATTTACTGAAATCACATCACATTTTTAAAGACAGTGATACCCTGGAGAAAAGTGTTGAAGGTTAAGTTATTTACAAAATATGAAAATAAAAGTATTGCTAGTTTCATATATTCCATAAAAGATACATACTACTAATTTTTTAGTTTAAACTTGCTTCTTAAAAAATTATTTAGAACAATTCCTATTATTTGTGGAACAGGAAAAGTATCTGTGGTGATCTCAGAGCACATTCTGACATCTAGTAGCTTTTAAGAAAAATAACAAAACCAGAAATTTCACACTCAAGCAAAGAAACATTTTTAACAGTTCTTGCTCTTCATATACAAACTCTACTCAGTGATAAGAAGATTACAGAAAAAAAATAAAAGAGGATATTGAGCAAGCTGCCTGCTGAACAGCTGTTAATTCTTCATGTAAGCAACATGATGCAAACATTTGAAAAGCTACTTAATTTTAGGGGCAAAGACATCAAGCACAAAAGGTCCATGTAAACATTATCATTGCCAAGTTTAGCAAAATGAGGACAGCATGCAAGTTTACAGGCAATGAAGGATTTCACTGGCAGCAGGACAGTTTGCAGATGGGTTTAAACACTAATATTGGAAAGAAGAGATTTAAAATTTTGAAACTAAGGAAGAAGAAAAGGTCTTTCTTCATTTCATTCTCTTCTCCCTGAGGCTTCCCTCTTCTGGCCTTTTCAATCTCCCTTTGTTCCAAGACTGCTTCAGATGGGAGCAAGAGGGAAAGGAAAGCCTGTTTAACTAGCAGAGAGCACAGTGCCATCTTTCCCCATGCAGGAAGAGGCTCTCACATCTTCTCTCAGTTGGCTCAGTCATTTGTGAGATGTTTGCCAGGCTCTCTCCTAGGTGCTCTGAACAAATGCTGCAGCACTCTGGGGGAACATTCAATATGAATGGGGCAAGAGAACGTGCAGAACAATTTCTAACACTTTCCTGGGGAAAGCACTTTATTTTATCTGTTTTCATCTGAAAACAGCAAGAGATCACTCCACCAGAAAAATATTCCTGAATTTCATTAGCATAGCTAGGGATTTCCAGCTGGGTACCAACTGGTACGACTTATATCCATGTATATATTTTCTGCCGTATGTCAAGGAGTTGGCTGTATCTTGGGAACATTGTAGTTCTGGCTGATTCAGCACAGCCAAAAATCTGCAGCCAAGCATTCAGTAATAGGGGCTTAGAGAAGGGAATAAGGATTTACAAGTCAGTCATTTTTTATTTGTAAAGGTAAAGAAAGTCATTGGCTTATGAATGTCAGATCAACTGAAGTTCCCATATGATTTCTTGCTCATATAGGATAATAAAAATACATCACCAGTTACAGAGAAATGCACAATAACTCCACAAAAAATGTGGCTTTATTTGCAGACCTAAAAATAATTTTGTAATTATTTTCCAAATATATAAGATTTAAATTTATTTTGCTAACAAAATAAGTAAGAAAAAGAAAGATAGGATTTATCTGTCTACAGCATATTATCTGTAATGTTTTCCCATGATAGAACTATTTCCACAGCTTGAGGTCTGCGATCTTTCTTGTTATAGTTCAGAGAAAGTGTGGAATTGCAAAACATATCCTAAATATTTATAAAATGGAGCAATGGCATGGAACATGAAACACCAAAATCTTTAGAGTGTCTACTATGCTCAGCATTTGGTAAGTCAACGCTTAGTACTTCACCTACGACAGCATTATAGGTGATTTTTCTGAGAAAATAAAGATACAAAAGATGAATTATAGGCCTCTACAAAACTATGTCGTATTAAAACTGAGATTTAAGACCAACCTAAAGAAGCAGCTTTGGGTTCAGTATCTAACATTACCAGAAAAGTGAAGTTCCCATGAAGCAGTGCTCTGTCACCATGGCAACCTTGCAAGGTAGCACAAAAGGGTTCATCTTTATGCAACGCAGTTTTATAAAATCCATCATCCTAAATGTGACAGCATGTACGATCTTGTGGGTCTGCTGTGACACCACAATGCATAGGAGTTATTAAATATAACCAATGCCTCATTTATTACCAGTCAAAGGAGCTACCTTTTAAATGCAAATGTTGAAAATTAAAATGAAGGGTTTAATCAATAAAGCTCCCCAACCCTAAATTACCATGGGGAGAGTAACAATATGGGCTTGCCGACATTGTGTTTTAAAATATTAATACCAAGATCTGTGCTTATTTTTGACAACTGTAACATGACCTTTAGAAGTAAAAGTAATAAAAACAGTATGACCACTATTTTTTGAAATAAAACCCTGTAATCTCAAAGCATAAAAGATATACTAATGAGTGATTACAAAGGGGATTACAGTGCAACCTAGTGAGTATATCTTTAACAATTCACAAGGCACTGCTTTTACCACATAAATATAATTTATTATACTTAAAACCTGCTTGAGAGCAAGGTTACCTGGCAAAACTGCAGCAGGTGCTCCAGGTTAATTTGATTCAAGTTATTTTCTGCAGAATGTCTAATTGTGAATGGCTCTGCCTATTGATCTCTTGCCAAGATCAATAAATTTTTTTCATCTCTGTGAAGCACACAGGGAGAAGAAAGAAAAAAAAGGCTTAAAATAGATTTCTTGCACAGTGGATGGTATCTTTTTTTTTCTTTTTCCCCAAATGTCATTCTTATTGTGAAAAATCATACAAAAAAATTCTAGAAGGGAATTAAACTAAAGCATGCAAACTGTAATGAATCATAAACTTTCAAATACTGTGATGAGGTCTTATTTTTCCTAATGTTTGTTTGGCTTTTTTTTTTCATACAGCATATATAAATCTAGAGAAAGATATTTTAAATGACCTTTAGGATGTCAGAACACGCACGATATTGGCTTAGTGAATGTAAAGAAAACTCACAACCTTCTCATGAAATTGCACCATAAATGGAACATTTTCTTTTTTTTTCCCCTTATTAGGGTATAAGCTCATGAACTCAGGCTTGGAGTCAGTAATAGAAATATACACTCAGATGCAGCTTGGTTTCAAAGGTTTTGTTTGTAGGTTAGCGTGACTAACAGTCACGTCTCTCAAGCAAATGTCTTTGTGTGTCACCAATACAATTCATATTCTTCAGAAATAACCAAGGTTTTGAGACTACTTAGACTAGGGAAGGCATAAATGTGCTTTTCAAATAAGTATATAGTCGTGTCAAGGGCAGAAACTAAAATCAGGATTATCTGCAGAACCATCTTCTCATGTAAGTGCTTTTTGAATTCCAAGTGAGCTCGTAAGGGAGGGAAAAAATGATACGAATGCTATGCCATGTGTCATAAGGGCAGGACAGCACTTTTCCAGCTTTCCTACTCATTTTCACGGGAGTCTGAAGACAGAAAAAGGACTATTAACACAGGTTAGCCAGGTTTCTGGGACTTACCCCAGCAGGAAAGAAAGCCCTGCATTGCACACAGCTGGCAAAGAGGCACCCTGGCACCACTTCACATGACTCTGCCACAATGAAGAACCTCCCTCAAGAAGCACTGTTTCCCATAAATCCTTTGATGGGGTAATGGGACATTTGAAGTTACATCATTTTTCATGAGTACTTCTGAGGTGGCCTGAAATCCAACAGCCACTGAATTAGATCCTTGCTGCTAGTAGAATTTATGAAACAGTTTAAGTTTTCATAAAATATACCCACTGGCTCTTTTGCCCCTTTCTTGCTCTCTGATTGCTCACATGAACATAGAGTTTTATAAATCTTCAATGTGACTATGAGCAATGGAAAAAAATCTTCAACAGAATGTAGAGAAAAACAACATAAATAAATCTGTAAATGACATCCAGAGCCTTCCAGCCTTTCAAAGACAGCACCTTGAAAGGGGTATTGCTGCTGACCTACCATCAGCATGCTGTGACTAAGATTTCATACTGAAGCAGTTGTAAATTAATCAAACAGTTCCTGGTCCTCCCCCAGAGCAAAACTGAATGGGGAGCAGATAAATGTCAAATACAGCAATTTGGCTTTAGGTTGCAAGCTCTAAGGCATATTTTATTATTCCCATGCCTGAAGATCAAACTATTCAGACATCAAAACCATCTATTTCTTCTTATAAAAAGAATCTCTTTAAAAACAAAGATTATTCATATGAAGTGTAATAGTTAGAGGTTTATATTTATATTTTACAGCAAACCAAACCCAGAAAAATGTTTAAAATCTACTTAGCACACCTATGCTTTTCCTTGCATCATACAACAGAGCCATGTTTGATTGACTACAAATTTTATCAGTAAGAGAACATGATGAAAAACAGAATCAATGGTCAGAAGAGTCTGAGCAATTTTATCTTAACAACAGCCTATTCCCAGCCCTGAAAACAATTTTTTCTTAGCATTGCTCATATTAAAACTGCATCTTAAATAATACAGTATTGTATCCTCATCTGTGTTATAATCTTAATACCATAATTAACAACAACTGCTTACCACCTTTGATTCAGAAATTATTTTTAATACTTGTGGAACTTGATATTTTCACAATATAATCTAATTTATTCTCTGCCATTAATTTATGACCTAGTTTATTTTTGTGATGGGGATAGTTTCTGCATGCTTGTGCAAATAGTTGTGTTAAATAGTAATTTCCTTCCTATATATTTCACATATTAAAAAAAATAGAGAAAGTTTAGAATAATTCTTTTAAATTTCTGTAAGATGTAGGATTTTAAGTTATCAAAAATAATAAGGCTGAACTGCCAACCTCATATTAAGAAGAATTTTGCTATAGACTTCAGTAAGGCTGGGATATTGCCCTTACAGACCTTAACGAATAAACAAGTTCACAGACAAATTATTGATTAAAAGTAGAGTTAAGATTACTCCATAAAGCTCAGAGAGAAGAAATGTCAATATATTTAAAGTTTTGATGTGTCTGAGTAATCTGACTTTAAATTGGTTAATTCAATTAAAAGCTTCAAAAAGGAATTTATACAAACACAAAATTAGTGACTGAGTTTCATACTATTCAATCTACTGCTTTTTCACACATCAATTTATTATAAACATTTAAATCCCCTACACTTTTATAAATTATACCAAAAATTAAAGTGTATTTTAATGACATAATCTGCCATAAAAGTCTTCCATTAAAGCCTGAAGTTAAAAACATTGCTTCAGCAGCTTTTGACTATTTCAAGGCATAGATTGAGGGATGTGTATTTTAATTTCTTAGAAGCGGAGAACAAAGAATGCCCCATATAAGAGAGATGGATCATGGCAAAGCAGTACTGCACGTTAAAAAAAAAAAATAAACAAACAATATTGAATCAATAGTAAATTAGCTATATTGATGACCCTTTTCATTACTATCATTCTGAACACAAAACAAATTTGTGCCACATCAGCCTGCCAATAATATCTGTGGGCTGCATGAAGGTGAGCAGGTGGGGCCTTTCTCCATTTTCCTACGAGTAACTCAATTGTAAGAGCAGCACTCTCAATTTACCACATAAGCAGATTAGTAGCTTGTTTCATGACAGAATATTGGCTTTTCTAGAGTTATATCCAATTCCTTTACAGTAAATATTACCACTGTCTACTCTCTTACATATTTAGAGCAATTAGTTGTTAATACCAAGGGATGGACTATGAAAACTTTTCTCACTGTGAAGAAACCACTGCTCACATATCTGTGCCACAAAACTGCTCTGCAAGCTCGGAATTCACCACAGAGGAATTCACCACTAGTGATCTCCAGCATCTTTAGCCTATTGAGGACTCCTTCTTAGCAGAAAGGTGCCATTTGAAATTAGTGGTCCATCCCTGACAGCCTCTTTCATTGCTTGACCACAACGGACTTACTGCCTGACATGTCTTCTCCTGTACTTCCAGCACCACCCTCCTGGACTTTACACTCATCCTGCTTGGCAACTGGCAGTAGCTGCAGAAAAATCTGGCTGCAGATTTAATAAAGCATTAAATTTAATAACTCTGTGAAATTTCATTCTGTGCCATGCTTGCAGGTTGAAACCTTGTTTATCAGTGTGGGGGCATTTCCTGCAGCTGAACAGTAAGACCTGGATATAGGGCATCAATCGTTTTGTCCTTCTCTCCAAAAAAAACCCCACAGAATAGTAGAACTTCCATGGAAGATTCCAAAGAAGTAAAACTGTGGAAAAAATATTGGTTTTGTAATCTCTGTCCTTATTTTAATACATAAAGCCCATTGAAAAATCATTGAATTGTTCAGGTTGGAAAAGACATCTAAGATCATCATCCAGCTGTTGACCACCATCAACATTTATGTGCATTCTTTCTCTAAGACAACTGAAATCAAGATAACAACGTAAGTAATTTCATAATAAGAGGTAGAATTATCATACAAAAAGGTAGTTATCTGTGGACATTTGATAATATAATTCATATGCAAATTCTCAATAGACTTCTAAGGCGTTTTCCCGCAATCCTACCTTGTGTACTAACAATTGTTTTACTTAAGGAAGTTATTAAATCATTGAAAGTTGATCTGTAGTTCTAGAAACTCAGCTTCTAACATTTGCAGAAGGCTGCATTTGATAGCTAAAATGGAACCTCAGACTTTTCATTACAAGATATATGCCAAGCTCAATGCCTTGGATAGCACCTCATTCAGCACACCTCAATTTTCACACTTTCATTGACTTTTATAACAGCAGATGGGTCCTGAGCCTCTGAGTTCTGGAAGGGAAATCATTTTACACCCCATATATTCTAGGCTGATCAAAACCTTAAATCTTTTCTGAGACCATCTCAGTCAGTAACAATAAAAGATTTGCGTATGTGAGATTGCACCATGCTGGTGATTCTGCTGTGTGTTGTGGATCAACCTGTTTCATGGAAGTGACTCTGCTCTCCATGCTTAAGGAAGGCTCCAGGCTCCAGCTCAGCCCAATTCCTAGTTTTGGGATTAGCTATGATGCAAAGATTCTACATATTGCTTTAACCTTCTTCTGTTTAGACCTTCTTTCCAGACCCTTAATAGGCAAGAAAAGGAGGCCAAAGGTCTAATAAAGACCTTGCCCAGTATTTACAGACTAATCAAATAGTAATATATCTCACACTTTAATGAGTTACTTAAATCAGGTTAAGAGTCTATAACCGTCATTACAATTAGAGACGCATATTTTTTGAGCTACTTTAAAATAAAATGGTTTAAAATAATGAGTTCAAAGCAACAAACAAAAGGTACAAGTTGCCAAAAAATGCCACAGAGCTGTGGCCATGGGTGTGCATTCTTAACGTTGCCACGTAGGAACGCCAAAATTGAGAAGTAAGCAAATTACAAATGTAGATTTTGATAAGCGCTTTTTAGATCTCACAACCTTTACTCAGCAACCTCACAGTTTTCACTTTGACAGTACTAAAATTCCCACAGCACCCAAAGACATTTTATATTTCCCCTTCTACTGCAGAACAAGCCTGTGTGCTGAGGTGAGGACTGTGCATTCTGGTGGGCAGGATTTCTCCAACCCTTTGGTAAGATCTCTGTTATCATTGCAAGGCTTAGGTCCCCTTTGTAGAGCTGGCCTTCAGTATGAAAGGATTTTTTTTTTTCCTGCAAAATTAATGGTAAGAAAGATTGACTGCCTCTGGATGTATAATTCAATTTGAAGTATCTGAAAAATGTTACTGAAAATCACCTCTATTTGCCAAAAGCTGACAAGCTATTTGCACAAAACCATGGAAAGAATTCTGGGAGATGTCAATAATGAATAGGATAAATGTTCTCAAGCTTGATAACTAAAGGGAGTTTGCTGATAAATTTTGAATGCCCTCAGCATGCTCTAGACTCATGGTATATAGATATTGCTCCTGGATTTATTAAAAAACAAAAGGAGTTCTGAAAAAGGGCTACTTTTGTTTTGGATTATTTGACATTTTAGTGCATGTAAGTAATGACTGAATGTATGCAATGTCTGTATGTTATTTCCTCGTAAAATGTTTAGATTTAAGAAATAGTGAAGGTTTTTGGGGTTTCTTTTCTTTTTCCATGTTTAGATATAAAAAAATTCAACACATTTCTTTAGGGGAAACACAAATGTTTGGACACCATATTCAAGCACATTATTAAATAATAACATATATTCTACCTAGTTGCTTCTCTCCACTCTATTTTCTTATACATTTATATTTCACATTAGACTCGAAGCATTTTTGCTTCAAGGTCTTTTAAACTATAATAATAATGTGGTTTTGAAATAGTCATCTAGAATACCTAATAGCATATGTAAGAGTTAAGTATCTTTTCCTACTTTTAAAAGGCTATAACAAAATGTTTATGTTCTGGAGAATCAGAGGTTATTTGATCTATTTACTTTGATTTAAGGCTAAGATACACAAAACATAATAGAAATTTTAGTGGAAATGGACAGAAGATCTATTTACATGTCATTGGTAAAAAAGGTATGAAGTAAAACTGGGTTTGACTGTCCCCACTTGCTGATTTCAGAGGCAAAATTCTTTCTGCTGTCTTATGTGGTATTTTTGCTTATTGCTTCCTTCTTTTGCCACCATTTTCACCTCCTTGATTATGTGAGAGCACTCTGCTACTCAGTTTTGCCCCAGGACCTAATCTGGTTAGGCAAATATTATAGACCTCTACTTAAGACCTAGAGGTCTTCAGTTTTTGTCTTCAATAACCTTCCTCTTGATACAGATCTACTTCATAACACCCTTCTTCTCAAGGTCTCTTTTAAGACCTTGGTCTTAAATCATCTATGCTAAGGTACATACAGCTCTTTTTAATTCACTGTATTTGCAAAGATTCTTTGCTGACGTGCAGGTGATCAAATCAAGTCTATAGCCCAAATATTTAATACTACTTTCAGAGATAGGAATTAAAATACAGTAATGAGGGGAGGAGAATGGTTGAAGGAAGACTTTCTCTCTCGAAAAATGTTGTCATGAACTTAATATTAAGTAATTTTGTTATCAAATCAATTATGAAAATTGAAGATATGGAAGCGTTGAAGTGCCTTTGACAGAAATGTAGCATTGTTGAATTCTGATCACACATCAAAAATGACAGAAATGCATAAGCAGGGTTCTTCTTTTTAAAGACTAAATGAAGAGCCAGAGAGCTTGCACAAGGCACATCTTCCACGTCTCTCAAGCAGTTTTCTATACATTCTCAATGTATAGCCAGGATCAAGGACTGCTAGGTCTGGGTTTTGCACTTCTAAATCGTGATCCACTCCCACAGCAACGTCTCTTTTGCCTTCACATTCTTCTAAACTTCTCCCTTTCCTGACCCTTGGAATATAAGTAACGAAGTGGATGAGGGGTTGGCTTTATTCAAGGTTTTATTGGAGTCTACTGAGTATTGGAACAGTCAGTCCTAGGAGAAAACACTTGGCAGGAAATAGCTATGGTATTTTAAAAATTTGGGAGCTGTTACCTTACCTTTCTCCTAGCAACAGGGGCACACCGTCAGTAGGAGAAAAGAATGGAATAATAAAATCTTTTATACCTGTACTTCTATGGCTCTTCAGAACATTCCTGCCTTCTTTGAGACTTCACAAACACAGGTAATTTTCAAATCTGTCTAGAACCAGATTTAAAGGTCAGGACACTGAAGTTTCCCCACGTAGTTTTCTACTTAATGTCTTAGTTTTTCAGGGGAAAGTTTTGAATACAATAATCCAGAACAGGCTGCTCTGACTACCTTGTGCCAGAAGTCATTGTCCTCCCACGCTGCAGCCATCTCAGAGGTGCTACAGGTACTTAATTAGCAAAGAGCTTCATAAAAGAAAGCTCAATGTTCACACAAGGAAAAACGTTGTCCTTCAGGAAAAAAGAGAGACAAGAGATGCGTAAAGTTTTAGTGAAGTCCTTGTCAGCTTTACTCACCCTTTTTGTATTCTCTGAGCTTTCCACTTAGCATAAGAAAAAAAACCTCTTTCTTTCAGTCCATATTCACACTACTGCCTTGATCATAGGAAAACTGAACACCTTCAGTGCACGATAATTAAGTGCACCTGTTATCCAATTAGTATTTCATTGGTCTCCACACATGCAGTGGCTTTGTTCTCAGACCACAGAAACCCTGTTTATGACTCAGTTTAAAAAAACCCCAAAACAACAATCAACAACAAAACCCAAAAAACAACCCCAAAACCAAAACAAAGCAGAAGGAAAAAAAGCCCAAATGCAACTTGCATAGCCTCTAAGAAAAGCTGAAATACAGAAAGAAATAATGCTAATTTATGTAACAATACACACCTATCAACAAAATTCAAATTTTCTCCTCTTTCTTCATGGCTCTGTGTTTCTGCTGATAAATTTCTCTTCCCAAACCATCCCAGACTGCACTAATGTCTGCTTGGTTTCATTCTTAGTGCCTGTTTACAGACCCACTACAATAAGCTCAAACACTGAAGCAGTCAGGGGTGTTCCATGTAGAATTACTAAAACCAAATTAATCTAGATTTTGAATCAGACACATTCTGGAGTACTGGAAAGCAGTTTTTTCAAATAACATGCCTGGCCACATCAACAGTCATGACCACACTTCACAGATAAACATCTGCTGAAACTGTCAGCAGATGTGCCATGGGCAAAATAGGAATTGAGAACCGTTTTTTGAGAAAGGAAGTTCATGCTTTAACTGCCAATTAGGTTTTCCTCAATTCTTTAGCATAATGACAGACATTGAGCAACAATGAACACATCAGGGCTTCATCAGCTCTCCCTAAACAATCTCTCTTGTAAACAGATGCAACATGAGATAAAAAAAAATATAAAATATATTGTATATCTAAAGGAAAAAAATTGTGTGGTGCTTTTCTCCGATGTACTCATTTATGTGAATTTGAATATTATAATCCAACATAAATTATACAAAACGACCTAATTATAACTGCTGGAGGGTCTAGGGTTGTTTTTTGTTGGCTTATTTACATTTTGGTTTGCTTTTTGCTGTCAATTCCTCTGTATCAGCCTTCAAACATATGATAGCATCCTTGTAGCGACATTTTAATATGCCCTGTTCTCAAACACTCTTCAAAAATTAATTCTCTGAGAATATCAGATGCTTCCAGTTGTGAGGGATGACACTGAGACCAAGCAGGAAGCTGCTCAGAGAATTTCTAAAGTGCCCACACTCACTGTGCAGCAGCACAAGAGGAACCAGGGGCATGGATTTGCCACATATTTGAAGCCTGTTCCTCTGTAAGACACCAGCATGGCTTGAACACAATCCAAAGGCGCGGAAAAATTGCACTCAGCTTTTCCTTAGGTGGTGATGTCCAGTTTGCCATTCCCCTATGGCTTTTCTCAACAGAGTAAGTTCACTGACAGCTGTATAAGTGCCAGCTTCATTAAGGACACAGAGGTAGATTAGAAAACAAGGACAGATGTGCCGAAAGAGAGGCTTCCTCTTCACTACACAGAGATGCTTCCATGCATAAAATAATAAGGAAAAAAATGGAGGAGAGACTTTTTTTCCCTATCCAAGTGAATATGCTTTTGCATTTTGCCCAATGACAAAAATTCAGTTTCTTGTACATATATTTGACCCATTGTATTAACAAATTGTCAAACAATAAGATGTTCAAAACTCAGACACTTAAGCCTACAAGGTATGTAGCTGAACACCAGTAATGAGGCATAGAAGATATACCTCAAAAATTGGTCTTCTTTCTCCTCCTCTCTGATAGTTAACATGTATTATCAGGGAAAGGTCTGGAATTCTTTTAAACTAGAAATATTCTAACTTCATTGAATTAAATAACTCCTTAATTTTTTTCACATGTTCTGGGAGAAACTACATAGTCCCATTTGTCTTCTTGAATTTTAGCAAATAACAGGATCTTTTCCTGGCTCCAGTAAAACTGAACATTAAGAAAGTATTTGAAGTCTTCATGAATAAAGATAATTCTGATGTAGAATAATAAGTCCTTCAGTAAAGTAGCCTATGATTCCATCCTCTCCTTTTGTGTGAGCATATTGCAACTAAAGAAGACTACTTAATTCTCAATGAATATAAATTTGAATAGTGAGGTTCAAAGAGAAACTAAATATTAGAACACTATGTTCAGTCTTTAAATGAAAAGACTCTGGGTCTTATAAGTTTGAATCTTTCTTCTGTCTAATTCAGAGCACTCTTATGGGACTGTTACCCTCTAGTTTATAACATTTCCTAGATTAGATCACAATTTCTATTCCTCATTTAATTTGTCAGCTTTATATATGCGTTTTTCCCTGTATAAAAGGGCAGAAATGGACAGCTCCAGTTTTGCTGCACAAATAATTCACTACAATATTTTGCCCAGGGTTTATCTGGTGTAGCAGTCACTGCATGACATGGTAAGCTCATTTCTTACAGTATAACTTGAAGATCTCCACAACCTGTTGTAAATGTGTTATGAGAACCTGTATAAAATAAAAATACTGACTGGCATAATGCTCCTGAAAATGAGATTAACTGCAGTATTCAATTTAAAGTATTCAAAATAAATAACCGCAGCAAAGTGTTGAAGTTTGAGAAAGATTAATCTCCCTTTGATTCAGACTTCCATATATGTTTGAGGTTTTCCCATGAAGGTGTTTCAGTTTTCATGTTACATCCTGGCTTAAGGGAATGCTTTGAATGTTTTTTCCAGTTAGTCTGTAAGGGCTTGACTTGGGGGAGCTCACCGATACATAATTCCATCTACACAGGAAACACCATAAAAGTGTCACTAATAAAGCAAAACTGGTGTGGCTCTTTTAATGTCTGACAATTTTCTTACATGTTACAACAGTAATTTTTCTATTCTGTGTGATTCATAGGCTTCAAGGCCAGAAAGGTTGTTTTTGATTATCTAGTCTCATTTCCTGCATAATACAAATTACAGGCTGTCAGCTAGTACATGAGAGACCTCCTCTTTAAGCAGTTTAATGGCTAAGAACCTAGGAAATGTATTTTTAGACTTTCTGAAGCCTGCTCTTCTGACTTGGGTCTCAAGAGTATGCCAACTAGGTAGAGGAGTATAGGCACATTCTTGCCTCCCAAGGTGGATAATTAGCATGACCTAGATATATGTACATTTCTGAGAGTTATATGTACTTATTAAAAGCTATAGGGCTGATATACAGATCTTTTAGGTGTTTTGAAAAGGAAAATATTAATTAAACTTTCATTTTGCTTTTATAGCAGAGCTCTCAAAAACCCATTTCTTTAACATGCCTATTCATTTCAGGGACAACCAAAATGAATAGTCTTGTTAGCAAGGTGTAACTCAATCAGCTATTTTAGAACACTGGATAAATACCAAATATATGTGTTTTCCTGGAAGAGAGAATAAATGACACATAATGACACGTGAGTAATTTTTATTACATATTTGTCATTATATAAAGCATTTTAAAACCTGAGATAGAGCTGTTTCTGAGAGGCAAACTGATGAAGTACAGCAGGTTATATTTACCTGCTTATGTGACTATGTCCTGAATGCAGCTCCATGTATGTATGGTAAATGTGTATATGCTAATAAAAATTGTTGAGGAATTTGTCCTTTAGAATTGTGAATGACTTACTGTGTTTTACTCCATGTATTCAGTACTTTCCAATATTTTCAAAAGGAATACAGGGATTTATCCTCTTCACAGTAGCCTGAACAGCCCCCTTCTTTGCTCTGGGGAAGTATGTAGCAGTAGAATAACAGTGGGACTCAGGAAGCTTTATGTAATGCTCAGAATATAGATTTGCCATAGATATTTTCCTGTCTCATATAGGATGTCTGGATACATATAACAGTTCTATACAGATAAGTGTGCTGCACAAGAATCTTACAAAACTACTAATTTCCAAGTCTAACTTTGTTGGTCCAATCTTGCACTTAGATATTTTTACATGATTCTTTTCTGAAATATAAATTTTCTTCCTACAGTCATGGACAGTATTCTTATTTGAATAATTCACTGCAGAGAAATATAGAGACAAAATTCTGCTAAGGACATTAAAAAATATCAGTGCATGATTGACACAGTCACAGCTGAATTTTCTGCATTTGAAGGTGCACAATGCTGTAAGAACTTAGAGGGCTACCTGCAAAATTCATGGTTTGCACAAGCATTTGGATAAAATGAAAGCACCAGTTTACTACTTGCACCACAATGACGTGGGGGTGTTCGGGTAAATGAAGGTTAAATTAAAAAAGAACCTTTTGAAATCTCCCATCACCTTTGTGATGATGTAAACATATACTAGTGTTACAGTTCAATATAACTACAGCCAAATGACTCTTCTAAAATTGAAAACTGCATAACATCTAGTCAGTAGTCGCAGTTATCAAATAGCCATTTAAATAAACATCCATTCATAGTGCAAATAGCATTGTCAAACAGGCATTTGGCTTTAAAACTAATTTATGCTTTGTTTTGGACAGCTTCAATAGTAAAATCACGACTTGCAAACATAGTTTTCAAAGGTGATTTGCCTGTACAAGACTTTCATGGGGTTTTAAAAAAATTTCTTATGGACTTGGGGAAATGTACCTTGTAAGTACCTGGTAAGACCAAGTGCTTAAGCATAGCCATTAAATGAGAAAATCAAAAGACCAGCTCGTATTACCAGCAAAATGCCTGCAATGCCCTTTTTCTGAGAACAAAAGTACTTATCTGGCACCTTTTTGATATAACTCAGGTTCTTCCTAACAAAGAAACTCAGGTTCAATGAAGTAGGAAATCAAGTAAATTCTTCCTGACTTCTAGTCCTAGGGAGGGATGTTGCTGTTGGTTGGGAGTGGGGTCACTTCAGTACCAATGTAGCTGTCATCAGGAACCTCTCAGGTATTTTTTCAGCTAAAAAATGCTTCAAAAGCAGAATGTTAATGGTCACAGAAAGATATTTAGCTTCCTTTCTTTTAGGTGGATACTCCTGAAAATGGAATAACCATGGCTCACGACATGGAATTCAGGATGGACCTATTAGCTAAGGGTAACTCCAGCAAAAATTTTCCAGACTTATACTCACTTAATGATGAATTTTGCTTTCCAGGCAGACTCCCCTCTGTCTGAAGAATATGCAAAGGCAGATGAAAGGAATTAGACCCAGCTGCTTTTATTTCTTCCCACCCCCAATACAGAGAAGCTACTGAAGTCAATGCTGTGATGCCAACAGTGCCAGGTGTTCTGTGGTAGCCTCTTGTTATCCAAGGTTGCTTCTATACAGCTTTATTAGTTGCCAGTGAATCAGTCCAGATGCTTTCTTTCTTTAAAGAATAAATGTCTACTTTAAGTGGGAAAAAAAAATGCACCAGAACCTCTAAGTCATAGCAGCAAATTACAAAAACTGCCTTTAATGAAATGCAGTGCTGATCAGAAAATTGTTGTAAGTGGGTGCCAACAGAAAAAAAACCCTTACCCTGAATATAGCTTTAATGAGGAAGAAAGGACTCCTTTCACTGGAACAAATTAATTCAATAAAAAGATGCAGTCATTTTTGTTTCCTCCCAAGTCTGGAAAAAAACATATCTGGATAACAGGTTGGTATCTATGAACTCCATTAAAAGAATGATGAAGGCAGAATTTCATAGCAAAGCCCATGTTCCGTGCTCCACACTCGTTTCCTATGACAGTCTTCCCTTGTGCTCCTGAACTTCCCAGTTCATTGCACAATTTCACTGCTCTGCTTAATTGCTCTAGGTGGACCCTGAAGTACATATAGAAAGCTACCTTCAAGCAATTAAGAACATCAGGGTTATAGAAGGCTTTGAAAATCAGGAAGGAGGTACATTAGTAGTATCAGCGCAAATAATATTGTTTAATTAAAAGGGTTTAAAGACGACTGGATAATTCAAATTTCTGTCGTTTCTAAGTACTTCAGCACGTTATTGCCACCAAAGAAAATGCCTGTAAAGAATAGGTTAAAAAATTTGTACACAGCATTCTTATTTCTACAAGAACAATCGATTATGACCTGACTATTTAAATATTTATTTTCATTTCCTTTCCAGGGAGTCTTTCTTGGTAGAAAAATATCATTATGTGCATTTAGAGGGCATAGTCCCCATTTTCAGTTATACCAGTACAATCTTAGAGTGGTCTTCGTAAGAGTTCTTCACTTTCATTAGATTTAGTTTTTTGGAAACTGTGAAAAAGTTTAGTCCAGAATTTTGTAATCCTGCATGCAGACAAATCTTAGAGATGTTTGAGAATACTCCTCCTTGCGGCTCTAATTTCTTTCCACTTAGCTGATGAAACTTCACTGAGCATGATTGATTGGATTAATGTTAAAATCAGCTGAGACTTCTGTTCTGAGTGAGATGTACAATAATTTCCAATTACTTTTGATTTTCTTTGAAACAGTAGAAATTAGATTCTCTTGGGCTCATTTGTTTAGTTGCTCTTGTAGATTTCAAGGACTGAATTTTATCGCAGGAAGATACAGTGCAATCTTAGGGTGAAACTGAAATCTTTAGGGTCACTCTGCTGATGTATTTGGCTTACAAGGAGGTTCAAGGATATTCCAATATCCAAGAAGTACACCTCTCTCAAATACCTGTTTCATTGGAAATGTCTGTGAAATATGTATAAAACTCTCATGGAATTTCACTGTGAAAAAGATACAGACCACTGCAGCTTTAAATTCTCTTTTTGTATGTACATTTATATATACATTAAAATAAAATTTATTTTAAGGAAGAAATGCTAAGTTTTCCTATTTCTTTATTGCTTACCTGCTGTACGTTTTTTTTACCTCTTCAGAGTGACAGCTTAACTGTTTTCCATCCTCAATAAATCCCCTTGTACTTTTTGGCCTGAAATACACATCGTTCCTCTTGAAAGAGCTTTAATATTATTTTGAAAGGTTCTCTGTCAACATACCCATCTTCTGGATAAACCTATGCTCAAAGAGGAGCCTTGTGTTGAGGAAGCCAAAATCTTAGATATGTACTCCCTCCTACCACAATGTTTACTGGACCCAGCAGAAATCTACACATTTGCAAATATAACATTTTTTTTTACATTAAATCCTTCATGGTTACTCATTTATTTTCTGTCTCTAAATCCATAGGAAGTCTATGAAAAACACACACATGTTACATGATAATTTTGAGTGACATCAGAATGATTCAGAACATGGTAAATGCTTTATTTTCATGGTGGTAAGAACTAGAACTCATGATGTGGATTGGATATTACCATATGGCGACTGTTTTAAAAATACGTGTGCTCCCCTTTCTTCAGAAAGTGCTCTTGATATTTGTGTCAGGTCCTTACAATTTGTTTTCACACTGCTGATGAGGAATCAGCCATCTCAGACAGAATTTTGAGTATGTGTGTCTCAAGGAAGACTGCATTTCTGTTTCTGATGTTGATTGGTTTCTTCTGAGCCATGTGCTTCAGAAAGAAAACTTCTTCAGCAGTCATGCTCTGCAGCATTTTTTTTCTCCTTAGGAGCTGTTAATTGATCACATTTCAACATAAATTTGAATCTGCAGCTTCAAATGTCAATATTCCAGGGTTGCAGGGTATCACCCACTGAAGTGCAAGGAAATTACTTGCTTCAAAGCATCACAATCAATATCTAGTATATGGTTCATTATGATAGTCAACCAAAATTTTAACATATTGACCATACAAATATAAGTACTATATAAATATTTACTGGAACATGTATTTGTAGGCATGGGGGTATGGGTTACACACAAAAAACTTAATTATAATATTTTTGGTGAACAACAGCCTCTATTTAACTATACTTATGAGGTTCTTTAGAAGAAAAGAAGTCATTATAGAAGAGATATGATATGTAGCTACTGCTCTTTGGAGCACTTAGAGGAACTTTATATTTAAAGCTCTTTAATTTATTAAAAAAAGGTAATGCTCATTAAAAATAGCCGTAATTTTATAGAAAATATTTTTTAAATTCTTATGCTCATAATTTTGCAAATTTTCCAAGACTTTCAAAATGTTTGGGACCTGTTAAATGGAGGATAAACTTTTAAACCTTTGTTGATTTGTTCCTTTTTATCAGTAGAAGAAACTATGGGATTGAGTGGGGAAGCTCAAGTTATCCGTTCTTCTCCTGTAACGTCATCTAGAAACAACTTCAGTTACCCAACACTATCAACCCCATTGTGTGTCAAACCCCTAAATTACCTCACTTCAGTTCTAGCAGGGAGTCTTTCCAATCAGCTGCTATCACCTAGGATATATAACTGTGTGAACAAGTCCAGAGAGTCAAGAATGCCCTCCATCCGTGTTTTGCGCCTCCCAGGCAAAAGCCAACTGCAGCTGAGAAGGCGTAAAACTGATTCCATGTCAACAGGGCACTGGGCCAAAACTAAGGAGCTGTGCTACAGCCCAGGGCTGTAACAAAGCATTTAAAAGCCTCTGGACTGTTGGGGGCTCGGGTCAGGGAAAGCTGGGGGATGGCTGTCTCTCAGGCCCATTTTGAAGCAGCACACACCCAAGCAGATGAGGAGAGGACAGGCTTTTCAATGATCCGCGAAAGATCAGAGAGTGCAAGAAGCCAAGACCACTTTAGTTTGAAACCAGAGCAAAAATGAAAGTCATTGCAGTAAGATGAATTTGTGGTGGCAGGAAGGTTAATGACTGAACTCCACACAGTTTGATGTTAGGGGAGGTTACTGGCACAAGGTAAGATTTGTGTTGCATGACCACAAGCACTACGTAATTACTTAGCTATAACATACCACTTTTATGCTCATGATTGTTTAAGGATTTATTTAAATTGCTTTTATTTTTCAGTGCTCTATTTTTCCAGTTGTCAAATGAATTGTGTGATTGACAATTAACAAATTAGTGGCATCACTTTGGCGTTACAGATATTGTATGATAGCTTGTGCAATAAAAAACTTGCTCTCCTTTGTCAAGGAAGTTGGCAGATACCTAAATTGCCATTCTGAAGTCCTTCTTCAGCACTTATACACAGTATAGCAAATAGCATCACATCAAAAGCCTGCAATCTAATACAATAAATTGCAGTTGTACTACCAATCTTTTGGTAGAAACACTTATTCCTCAGCTAGCTAACATTTAAGAGTTTGTTACGAACCTGAGTGACTCACGTACAATTTAAAGCTGCACATAATTTCTAAAATAATCGAACAGGAGTATGAACATAGTATTTAGGTATAGAATGAGTAATATATGTAGTCAAAAGTATGATAATTACATAGAAATAAACTATAGGTAAAAATATGTATAGGCTTAAGAGAACTGCAGTATAAAAAATGAAGTAATACATGTCACTGTAATAGTTTCTGAATTATAAATTCCTTTCATTGCTCACCAAAAGAATACTAAAAGGAGGGGATGGAATTTTATTTTTTTTTAATAAAGAAATTGAGTGTTTTACATTAGTTGCTGTGTAAATCACAAAATAATTCTTCATTACTTTGATAAGGCCTATAGGTGGAAATGGTGGTTTTATTAGACCACTTCCAACAGTTGGAGAAAACAGACAAAATTTTTTTAGATACAAATTTGTTTGGGGCAAACAAATCTGTCTGTTATGAACAGCAGATTTAAGGTTTGCTTTGAATTTAAAAAATTGTTCTGGGTAGCATTTTCAAGTAGTCTAATGAAAACACAAACACCATTTACAAACTTTACCTGGCCTATGTCTTTTCACCATCAGAGCGATGACAACCCTGCTGCTAGATTTCTATACAGCCGGGTTATTTCCAGGGACTGAAAAAGGAATTCCTAAGTATTTCTGAATATATGGTGCTTATCAGAAAATAAACGAATGCCAGTATAACTAAAAGGCTGCAGCTCTTCCTAGAATTAGGCATAGCATCTACAAGGATTAATTTGTGGGGAGATTATCCACAGTATCCCAATTTAGATTTACAACAAACATCAGGGGCGTCATGAGATGGGACTGGATTTAGTATTGCTTGTCCAGTTGGAGAGGCTGTCTCGAGTCTCCTTCCTCTGTCAACACCAGGTCCCTACCTTGTTAACACCCTGCCCTAATTCTGAAGATATGCTGATTTTTTTTTTTTTTTCCTTTTCCAGTACCCCAAAGAATATCTACACAATTAAAGGAGATGGTGATGCTTCAGCATTTTATACTCAGGACAAATTACATTGTAAAGCTTCTTAAAAGTGTTTTATTGCTTATATTTCCAAAGTAAGATTAATTCATGATATAATCACTCTGAATTTTGCAATTACTGACCTTGCATACCTCTTAAGGAATGGAACTTGTAACGAAGCTGTTTCCTCTTTTTTCCCTTCACTCCTTTCCATCACCCTCCTAATTTTTCATATCATCATGTGTTACGAATGTATGTTATCAAAACTGTTTCAAGGCCACATGTTTCAATAGCTGATATTAATAAATTTTCAGGATAGTCAACCAAACGAGGCTGTTTTTTGCTGGTTGAGGATATGGTGCAATATTGAGGGATATTTTCTGTTACAAGCAACTGGAGTGGTACACGTATAAACCCTTTCCATCCATTTGAACAAATATACACCATTATATGTGCAGAAATATTGTGATTCTCAAAACACAGTAATGATTATTTCTATATTAACTGAAAAAATCTAATAAAAATTAAAATATGAAAAGAAAAATGTAGTCAAATGATTAGATGACTGGTAATCAGTGTATAAATTATGTTACATGGCACATTATTGAACACTAAATGTAACTAATATATACAAGGTAATTTTTTGGTGAATATAGTTGTTAAACCTTTAAAAATAAAAATATAAATGTCTAAATGTTGCACAATACTTGAAAAGTTTCTGTTTTGCTAAAAATCTGCTCTCCAGATCAGCCACTACTACTAATAAATATTCATAATGTTTATATTTTAATCCTTTCACACAAAAAAACCCTTTGGTGTCATACACACTACATCATTTATTCATTTATACAGAACAATCTAGAAAAATATTTCTGCATTATTAATAAAAATTATCTATAATGTCAAGGTTCAGTTAATATGAAATGTCATTTTAAGGTAACTGCAGCCAGGATATCTACTGATTAGGAATAAGATAGTAATAAAAATAATAAGGAAGTCATACATACTAGGTACGATTAAGAAAAACAAAAGGATACTCCAAACAAAATGAAATGATCCTATAAAATGAAGAAATCAGCAGATTGTTTTTCATACTTGCTTAAAACCTTTTTCTGAGCAAGAAGATGTAGAGTTCCAGGACACACACAACCCTTTAAATGGTATCCCACCTATACAAGTACAGAGTCTTTCCAGGGTGTCTGATATGAGGAGGAGTGAGACACTACAGATTTGTATTTACAGTCTTTGCATCACATGAGCTTTCTAGCTATGGAAACACTAAATCAGCCAAGACACCAGCAAACCTGGAAGTTTGTTTCTAATGTAACTAGTTAGTTTAACTATTTGCAGCTATGACCATGCAAATTTGATTTCTGTTATATACAAAGAATACGCACCCCCTGACAAATGCTTAAGATGAATAAAACTGTATTATTCATCACAAGTAACAGGATTAAATGGCTTTTAATGACCAGCTTCTTATCATAAAAATATATTTACACAATGCCTGTGAACAAGTGTCCTTGTAGCAAAACCTGGTGTTTATACATACAGGAGAAAAATCGTGCCCCTACTGCATTGTTTCCTCTGGGAGAAGGGAAGTAAACATGGCTGGCATTCTTTACATAAAGAAACAAAAAGAATAAAAAAAAATCTGAAAGAAACCCCACACTTCTCTTTGGCTTTTATTCTTCCTCATTCCTTTGTCCAATTCTTATCTCGGATATGCTCAAAGTGATTAATATACAAGAAAACTCTCAGAGCAAAGACTTGCTAAAGTTAGTGCTATTCCCATTTAAAACATACATCAAGCTGTGGACTGAACCTGGACAGATTATCTCCAGAGAGTCTCTACTGAACAACATCACACTTTTTTTTCTGTGTCTGGTGGTTCAGACTACAACTCTTTCAGAACAGAACAAGGTATACCTCAAAATATGGCTGTTATTTCATCCTGAACACTTCCTGTAACTGTAGCCTCTTTTATCACTGCCAAAGCTTTACATCTCTCACAAAACCAGGAGACAAACTTTGAAAATGGCCAGCCTTTAGGTACTTTAGGATAATTCTCCTTACCTTGATATCCATGAAATATTTACTGTAAGAATATACCTACCTCATGTTATCAGTGCAAAAATTTTACATTTACTTGCATTATTTATACATACATTAAAGTATACTGAGGGCATTAAAAAGAAAGAAAATCATGTAATACCTTTACTTTTACCTATGGATTTGGTGAAATGGTTCCATGAAGAAAGCATTTCCAGACAAAAAGAGAATAAAGAAGAGGAGAGAAACAACAGTAAGAGTCATGAGTACATGTAAATGCAATAGTATCTGAACATGAAGAGACAAAGTATCAGGTAAGTGCCTGAAGACAAATGGAGATGCAATCAGTGTCATAGAAGGGATTTAGTTTATTTCTTCCCAATCATGTACATGCAGAGAAACACAGAAATAACCCATGCTTAGATAAGAAAGACTGCCACAAAAGTAACATGGACAATGGTTAGGAGGAAAAAAATCACTGGTTTTGTTAGGTAGCAAAATTGTACTCTCAGCATTCCAGAAGCCAGGAGCAGGTGCTTTCTGCACAATTCCAATCAGCCATGCATTAATGCAAATGGACTCTTCAATGTGTACAATGTGACAAGAGGAGTATCTTCTTTCAGGAGCTATCTGAAGAGAGGCCTTGCACTTTGTTTATCTTTTACAGAATCACCCGTAATTGGATTTTCTGATAAATACATGAAATTTTCTTAATAACTTTCTTATTTCTCTCACCTCTTTTTAGTTATTGTACTGCAAGAGGGGGAGTTGAGGAGGCAGGAAGGACAAAAGCTTATGGAGGAAACAAAAAAACCAAAAAATGAGATAAGAAAAAGATGTGACTAAAACCATGTGTTTCTTTGCAGCCAAAGACAGCTTTCAAGCATTTGCCCATCAGTTGCAGTGATGGATTCAAAGCAGCTACAGAACAAGAAGAAACAATGAAAGCAGAGTGGAAAAGGAACAGAGCCCATACCTTGGTCGCCCATCATCAGGTGCGCCAGACCTTGAAGGGAAACAAGAGCACAGTCAGCAATGAACAAGGGAGCACGGGAAGGTGGTGTTGTCACACTGACAAAAATGGTTTGTGACAGGCATCTGTTTCCTATGAGATGTCTGTATCACAGAGGGAAATCAAAGAGCATTTTTCAACCACTGGTTGGAATGCTTTGGGCTACGAGTAACAGAACTGCAATTCAAACACTGGGTGCTGGTTTATTGTGTATTTTTTTTTTTTCTGTGCAGTATTTGCAATGACAGAAAATAATAAAATGCTTTCAAATTCAACCAATTCCTTTAATAATCCATCTGTCTTTATCATATTTTGATTATATTGCTTTGAACACTTTGCTGGGAGGACTTCCTGTCCTCTACATGTGAAATGATGTTGAAACCCTGCAGAAGTTTAAACCTGGAAAATGGGCTGGGTCTGATCTTTTTCCCCTCATAAAAATGAGCATTTCAGGTAATTAAATAAAATGTCTTCATCACATTGAAATGATAATGCAAAGGATGTCTCCTTATTTGTGTGAAATGTGACAGTAGAATGAATTTGTTCCAGAGAAGGCAAATTATTACATATGCAATATAAAATACATAGTAATAAAGAAAATTTAAGAGACAGCTACTGCAACTACTTCATAAATCTGTGAGAAATAGATTTTGCTTTATACTTGTATTGTGAGATGAAATCCCATCATACCAGAATAGGTCCAGTGACATTTCAAAGCAGATGTCCATAATGATAATCACTCATCCAGAGCCAAATTTTGTTACTCTTTAAGGAAAAATATTCAGCTTTTTTAATTCACAATAATAAAATTATACTTATATCTCACTGAGTATAATGTGATGCAGGGAGAATATTTTTTCTAGATATATGAGGGTTTTTCACTTTTTATGTCTGACTTAAAAAACAGGCTTATTCTTGTTGAAATTAGCTGTCTTAGGATCCATTTCAGAACTTATTAATTGTTCATGTGTTAAATGTGCTCCTCTTCTTAAAAAGCCATACATTATTTTCTTAATTGCAATTAAATTAATTCACACAAAGAAGGTGAGCAATCAAATATCCTTCTCTTTATTGGAAAGCAGACTTCCTAGAGAGAGAGTTTCTGTGATTTCTAATTCACAAAGAAAATTAGGTGCACAAATGACTCACACTACTTGGGGGTAGTTCAAAGACGATACTCCCGACTGCAATCAGTCTGAAAGGATTCGTCTCTTATCAGTTCCAAATCTCAAGTGATGCTCCAAGTAGACTAACAATGGTTTTGCTGAATTATTGCTTTTTAATGTCACCCATTTTGGATGTGTAGTTAAACTGAAGGGCCTGATGTGCCTCATCTCTTGTGCAATAAATTGTGTTTCCAAATACAGTGCTCTGCAGCTGGTGGGATTACCTGGGGCTCACAGCAATGCAAACGAAAACTGACTGTGATCCTGAAGGGATGCCTGCATCAGCATTGCTTGGGAAACATCACACAGCTGTATTGGCAGTTTGCAGCATGTGAAAGAGAATAGAAATGCTTTCATGGGTGTTCTTTCTCTGTAAGTGTTGCTGCAAGAGAGGCTTGCTGGATAGAGTATAAAGACCAGGTGATATGTTTTTAATTCATTCTTTTAGTGCTGGGTGTCCTTGCTTAGATCCCCTGCCACACTGCCTTTTGGAAGTATCAGTCTCTTCCTGTGATTGTTTAATTAGTCTTTTGGGTTTTAACTTTTGTTGTTGGCAACTATAGCAAGAAATCTCAGACTTTTGACTTGACCCTAACTGTATTTGATAGAGGAAAATTTAAACCAGTTGAACATTGCAACATGTATTTTCTTTAATCAAACAGTGACTTTTCAGCCACTACTTTAGGTGAACTCTTTCAGCTCTTAGAAGGTGTGAAAAAAATCACTGTCCTGTCTCCCAGGGGTATGCAAAGAAGGTGATCTCTTACTAGCTCACATTTACATATGAACTTCGTAGCTATAGGAACCTAAACAAAAGTCCAGCTTCAGATTATCACTGCTTGATAGCTACTATTTTTGTTAAAATGATACGTGAAATTGGTCAGTTGCAAATAGATGACTCTTACATAATTTGAAGAAAAAAAATGTAAATAGCAGAAGCGCCTCTTGAAATCATCATAAAAACTACTTGAATTTTAAGAGTCACTTACAGTGTTGTTCAATGAAAAAAGGCAGTCAAGTGAATGTAAAAGATATACAGTGCTCAAACCAAACATCTACCAATTAAAAAATTTGGTACTACTCCTCAAGACACTGTATTTTGTTTGACTCTTTGTGCTATTTTATTTGCAAGCATTAAGGCCACCTATACTTCCTTGCTAAAGGCACATATTGATACTTACCTTATTTTCTATTTTTGCAATCTATGGATGAAGGCTATGGAAGAGTGAAGAATTACTAGTACTGTACCTGATCATTCCACAGAGTGGTTTAAAATTATACAGGTAAATCAGCAATCACTGCTAGAATTGCAAAATGAAAGCCTGCTTGTAATAGAGAATACCACAACAAATAGACCTGGGAAGTTTTTTCCTTAAGTAGCCACATATAGGCATCCCATACATTGAAAATACTCATTTGTGCACCATTACTTCAATTTCTTTGTGAATTAGGAATTCGAGATTTAGAAGGAATCCCTCCTGTGTAATCCACGCCAACCCTCTCCTGAACTTGGCTCTGAGAGGAGAGAGTTAAGGGGCACAGGGTGGGATAGTGGAAGGGGAAATGAAGATATCATTATAGTTTGGTGTGTAAGTTCCATGCAAAGCACAGGCCAAAACAAAATTTAAACATGATAAACCTGCAGTGAAGGTATTAGAGTCTAGTACAACTACAGTAAAATCAATAAACAGTAGCCTTTTTTACCAGCAGTACATACAAAATTAAATACTACATATTTCTGTCTGCTTATGTCACCTAATTTACAGATATGCTCACATATCACAGAGATCAAAGATGAAAAATTTTAGCTCAGTTTTCAAGTTGTGCTTTGGATACACCATTCTGTGCTTCCATTCTTTACATATTTATGCTTTGTAACTTTAATGTATGCATAAGTACCCAAACCTGTGTTGGAATAAATTTAAGGTTGCAATTTGAAGAATTAGATTCAGGTAAAGTCTGGATTAACTGTTATCCAGGTTTTATCTTGTACTGCTGTGCATAAATGAATATGTGAAATGCAATTGAACCTCCTTATCTAGTTGTACTGAACCTAATTCAAATTTTGAGACTCATGTTGACACCACTAAGAGTTTTATGCACAGATCAAATGCAAGATTAGGTAGTTATTTCTAGGCTTTTATGTTTTTCAGCTAGAATTTCTATCCCAGTGTTGTTGAATACATTTTTATCTCACAATTAAAACGAAATTTTATTGACGTGTATGAGCATGAAAGTGCACACAAGTAAAGCACCAGAATTGTTTGAATTTTCTTTCTCCTTGGGATAACATACATATTAATAAAATTGCACAGCATCATCTATGTGTTAAACCTGAGCACCTATCTTCATCCTTGAATACAGCAGCACAGAGGAATGAAGCACCAGCACTTCTAGGCTTGAGAAAACCACCTCAGAACAGGCAGGCAGTGGCCCATGGTGGCTTGAAACCTGAATGAACTCAGGCCCCAGAGTGGCTCACATGAGCACCCTGGGTCAGAGTCATTCCAGGGCAGTCACTTTGCATGTGAGTTACTTTACGAAGCCCTTGCTTTTAAAATAGTTTTTAAAATATTGGAAGGAAGTAAAATGAAAGCAATTTTTCAGTTTAGATAGGTAAACTAATTTTTTTTCCAATAGATAATCATTTATCCAGCAAAGATTCACCCCAGAGAGACTTTTAAAAACATTTGTACATAAAAAAGCACCTGCACTTTTTGGCTTAAAAGCAAAAAGGCTTTAAAACTATCATATACTTGCATGTTTTACCAGCTAATAGACTTACTTACCACTGCTCAGGATAGATGGCATTGTGCCTTAGTTTCCACTGCCCTATGCCATACTTTCTTTAAAGGGATTTAATTACATACCAACATAATTATTAAAATCACATGCTTCTTCTTTCACAATGTCCAAAAGGCAAGTGCATTATGCTAAAAAGTTAGACAGAAAACCTTTTTTCCTAAAGCTTTGTGCTGTAAAGGATGTAACAGTAAGCAAGGTTTGTGGTATTAAAGAGAAAAGCGCTTTCCATTTTCCTAAGCAATTAAAAGATGTGAATTTAACATGCATTACTATCTTATTGGGAGGATTTAGGCTCCACATTGATGAGGCATATAGTTTCTTGAAGTGTTTTTCATACAGAACATGAGAAGAAATCAGTCTTGCAAACCTCCAGAAAGATTTTGGATATGGTATCATTCATACAAGTACAAATCCTTTTGTTTCAGTGGGGATATTCTGGAATTAGAGCAAAAAGCCAAGGAGCTTTGCTTGAGTTCTGTATGAAAAAAGAAATCACATTTATTTAATAAACTTTTCTGCCTTTATGGGGGAAAAATACAACTTACCGTACTGACTGGTATGTGTACTTTTATAACATTAAGCAGAAGGAGAAAAAACCCCACTGAACAGAAGGGAAAAACAAGAGCTTAGGAAAATAAGGTAGAAAGCACCCACCTTCCACATAGTTGTCTTCTGTAAGCACATAACAGGGAAGGAGAGAAAAGGAAAACATTCATTAAGCAGCATGCAGACTGGAACTTGCCATTGCATGTCTTTATCATGCAAGGCATCAAACACAACATGCAAGTGCTCCATTGCTACAATCCAGAGGGAAAAACAAAAGCACCAGGGAAGCAGTGTTTCCTCTACTTAACAAAATGTATGTGATATGAAACAAAACAATACTCTTTCCAAAGTGCAAAAAATTGTACAGGATTTACTGCAGCTCTTTGAACATGCAATTATTATTATTGTTAGTTATTAATCAGAGGCTTTTCTTGTAAGACTTTTGTAACTATATTTTAAAGCCACCAGTCATTTGTGATAGGGATTCTAAGTTCATTTGGTTCTACTTTCCCATTCTGAATTCTCCTGGATGATGAAGTAGATGATTTTAAAGTTAAGAAAACTTAAATTCTTGAGTATGCTGTGAAGATGTTACCACAGGCAGCACGGCTGATCCTGCAGTCATTAGTGAGGCACTCTGGTCATTGGGCCAAATCTCCAAATCCAGCAGGGAAAAAAATGGCACTTAACCTGGGTGGAATAACTCAGAATTGTTGGATCATGTCCTACAGAATTGGTCAGCATAAGAAACTTGCACACTGTAAAAAATCAATTCTCTGCCTGGTACAGCCAGCAAAGGCCATAGCAGTGCTAAGGATGGGTTCTGCCCCCAGATTATAACAAAAGGAATTTTGCCTAAGGAAAGGCTGCCATCAACAAGCAAAATTTGTTCTTTCATCCCCAACCCAGCCATCAATACGGGGCACAAGAAAGAAGGTTCTCCCAAAGCTTACAAAGCAAAAGGGGACTAAGAATTGTTAATGAAGTGGACAGAATTTAAAGCTGAGAAAGAGGCTTGGTGTCCCAACACTCATGTTAGCATCTAGAGTCCTCAACTACTCCACTGGGAAGGTGATTTTGAGGGAGTATTTCTCTGCTACCCATTATGATCATGACTGAGGAGAGGATAGGAGAGAGAAAATGAGAGAGGTAAAATAATGAAGGAAAACCATCACAGAAGTCAAGGAGATGGACGGTGTGGAACCAACGAAGAGACGGGGAAGGGCGACAACACAGCAGTCTGACTGCCTGGGAAACCCCTTGCTGCAGTTTATGTTTTCTCCTCCAATGCTTCCCAGGGAGGAAGCACACAGAAGCCAGTGCAAACTGAGGGCCAGTTCTGCCATTATGGGTCATTTTGCATGGAGTCATCCCATAGGAATAAAGCCTTTTCATGTGACCATGAAACTAAACTAATTTTGATATATTTTAATCCAATAAAAGAATAAGAAAATGAGTTACACAGAACTGGGCTTAATGATATTTTTAAGCACAGTCATTTCCTCCCAGAATGTGTCACTTGTCATAGTGAAAAGCCTTTATAAGTCAATTCCAGAAGGCACTGAAAAAGGTCATCAAAACTAGACAGTATTCCAACAAATAATTTGAAAATCTTACCACTTTAAAAATAATAAATGCTATAAATGATGAATAATAGGGGTTTAAGTTTCTCAATTTTTAGTTCTACAGTTAAGATATTATAATTCACCTTTTCCATTCACACACCCTAAATCAAGAAAAGGAATAAAATTCACTGAGAAAATGCAGAACACCCAGTTTCACAAGATACAGATGTTATGTTCTATACACGACGTAAATTAGGGTGATGTTTGGGCTATTAGAAATAGCAGCTCTTAGCAAAACTTTTCTGGAATAGAGTTCTACCTTTAACTGCATACAGTAATTTCCTTCCTTTAAGTTAAAAAAAAAAACAAAAAACCACCCAAACTCAATGAAAAATGAATTAGTTATTTCAGTTGTAGTATAACTGCAGGCTCTTTCATCTAATTCTGGTTATCAGAGTGTTGGTATATTGCAATATCAACACTGTCATGGCGTCCTTTTTGGTGGCCATGTTTAGCTTAACATGATTTTTTAAAACCAGCATATAAACTTGCTGACAGGCCAGTTCAGTTCCTCATAATGTCAGAGTCAAAGAAAAGGGTTCTGAAAACGACATCATAGGCAGCATTAGATGGTTAAACTCATTTGGCTACAGGGTTTAGCATATTTTGTTTTCTATCATGAGTAAAAATTCTATCTTAGCAATAATTGGTATGCCTTTTTTGATGACTTTCACCAGAAAGATTCATACTAGCTGAGCAGCTTCCCCTAAATGTCTGATTGATTAAACTTTTAAGTGATAGCCAGTTAAGCTGTCAAAACATTTTGAATTAAATAAAATGGAAAAAAGTCGAATTCCTACTCTGTGAATTAACAGTGTATATAGCCAAACCCCTATGCACTAGTAAACAGCAATGAAAATTCATTCCTCCACAGGTTTTTGTCATGGTAAGTTAAACCATCTTAAACAGTTTTGCAATCTAAGAAAAAAATTAGTTCAGCTTCTTTATGGTACTTTACAAGGCTTTTACATTAGATTAGTGTTGAGCACTTTTCTTTAATTAAGGTAGTTTGTTTGTGATGGCTGATATATTTCCATATCACTAACACTTCATTTGGCTTTCCTGATTCCCATTTTCTTGTCATAGTCTGTTCATCTAAGCAGAATCTAAGAAGCCAGAAGGCCCAAATTCTAGCCTTGCTTTTTATTCATTTTGCTTACTCCAGCCACTCTTCAAACAAAACAAAAAAAAGGGAAAAAAAAAGGAAAAAAAGAAGAAAAAAAAAAGGAAAAAGGGAAACTCTTTGAAAGCTATGTATACAATCAAGTTGCAGTTCAGAGGGAACAAAATTTTCCTCATTTAAATCAGGAGTAACTGTATTTATGTCATTAGAGTTGCATTGGTGTAATATTTCTGTACCTGGAGGAGAGTAGAGCCGTACTACGCATTTCTGTCACTGCTGATGATTTAGCCACACACAGTCAGAATTTACCCACATTTATATGCATCCACTCTAAGGGACCTTACAGTCTACTGAGTAGCTCTTGACAACAGTGGAACTCAAGGTTTTCAGGACCCAAAATGCCAGGTCCAAATGCTGCAGGCAGTGGCACAGAGCAGCTCCTTCCTTCTCTGCACCAGCTGATTGTACCAACGACTTTTCACCATGAAAACAGGTGACTTTCTCTTCAGCATTCTGACTTCAAAGAGATGTGGGGACTCTTCTACTTTTCACTTTGCCCCGAGCTCCTCACTTGAAGAACTAGAGGATTCTTATCCATGGCAAATTCTTATTTCAAAGACCTTTCCCCATGCCCACCACCAACAAAATCAATTGCCCTGCTGCTTTCTGTGTTTGCAGCCTAATTCCTCCAGCCAAAGTCTGCTCTCAGTGCTACATGTGTAATCTGTTGCCTGTTCATATTGAGCCAAATACTGAGTTGATTTAAATCTGGTATGACACAGTTGAAATCAGAGGAAATATACAACTCACACAGGCTGTGAGTCTGGCTTATTATCTCCAGAGAAAGTGTCTCAGGCTGTCCTTGCTGAACTGAGAGCAGGTTTTGCTCCATATTTTTTTTTGCAGCAAAAGCACAACCAATTATAATTATTTTAGCATATCACTGTGTTTTAGGGATATGAAAATGGGAATAATATTTTTACAGTACATTTTTACTAATTAAAGAATCATTTTAATATTTCGTAATTCTTCACAGAAACCTTGATTTAAAAAAAAACCAACAAAACCTGACTCTTTCTATGTTTAGTGGTTATTTCTGCTATTACATTTTTTTAATCTGCTAGAGTATTTACACCTTTACCACACAATTATGTAAGAACTGCATTTTCATGACAAACAGAAGAAACAGTACATTAGTATTTTGAAATTACAAAACCAGAAACAACGCTATAAGAAATAGCATATTAGCAGAGGCTATATTTTTATAGTGGTTTTTTTTTCTCATGACAATTGTGATTCACAATCACATTCCAGAAAGGAAGGATACGACATACCACAGACATATTCTATGAAATTTCAAAAGGGATTCAGAAGTATGACAAGTGGTGAAATAGCCTGAAATAAAGCTATATTAGGAAGGTGTCTTGCAACAAAATTGATGGCTAGAAGTTTAAGATACAAAATTTTGTTTTCTCAAAGAATAATGCATAATCACACTTCTCTCTAAATTTATCTACAAAAAAAAAAACTGTACTCAGAAATATCATTTCAAGGGGCAGATTTATCTGAGGAACTGTTCTCAGCATTTCTTGGATAGTGTAATCTAGCTTGTCCCCTTTCTCAGATTGGTAGAGAAATTGGTTTTATTGACATGGTGTTCTAAACAAAATATTTGGAAAGGATATGAAAATATGAAGTATGTTATAAAGCCTGAACAGTCATATAGTCAATGATGATGAACTAAAGCTATATATTGAATATCCATGGTCATGAGCATTGATCTTCTCAATGCTGTGTATCTCACAAATTCCATTAGGATTATTTGCATTTCTTAGAAATGTACTTTTGAAAAATGTACTGCACATATTGATTGCCATTATTGACTGTAATTATGAATAATTAGAAATGGAATATACAGATACCTAGTACAGAACTCTGATTTTGTTGCTGTCTTCTTGCGGTTTGAGTAAAGAGGGAAACAGTATTTCCCAAACCTGTTGCAATTCCTACACAAAATCTATGAATCTACCAGAATCTAGGGAAGAGGGCCTGGGAGTTCCTACATTTCCACATGGCTCCATTAGGTCTGAGATCAATGTACAGCCCATCCTAGTCTCCACACAGCTTTGGACAGACACAGTCAGAGGACTTTGCAGTGCAGTTGATAGAAATATGAAGGAGACTTTATTGATATTTTTTGGGTGGAAAGGAGAAATTTCAGAATAACAGGAGTTTGGCCCCATTCTAGTTTCATTCTCTACCTATGTCTCTTTGAGAATCCCTTCTTTTCTGGAAAGAAAGGCAAGATCCTCTCAGGAGCACTAACAGCCTGCCTTGACTGAAAATAAGGACAAGACTTTCTGCCAAATGAGGATCATTAGGGCACAATTAGGTGTTTTTAACAGCTTTTTACAAGACAAAGCCATCAGCACAAATTCAGTACGCTTCTGTAAATCCCAGTAACATCCATGAATTTATTCTAAGTGAGGCCATCTTTTCTGGACAGTATCCCAAGTGCTTTGAAAATGAAATAATGACAAGATCACTTGAGTTAAGCTACTGTAGATGAGCTCCAAGTGTGAAGCAGCAAGTAAGGGGGTCAGTGCAAGTTTTGAGTGCCCAAGCAAAGAAATAATGAATAGAAATAGAATATGGCATTATTTTTTGTGGTATAACTAAAACCTTTACTGTGTTTAGTTCCAGTGTCATGTATTTAAAAGAAAATAACAAATGAGAGAGGTTTCAGAAAAAAACTTTCCCCAGAGTCATTCATGTCATTAAAACCCTAAGAAAACTCAGCAACCATGTCTTACAAAGAAAGCCCTAAGATGCTCAATCTGTAGAATATACTCAAGGTAAGATTAAGAGGTGTCTGAATGCAGTCTATAACTATCAAAAGTTCCTGATAGCTGGAAGTCCTTTCAATCAGACAAAGACTGTGATCAAAAGTCAGAAAAGTTCAAACTGAAAAGAAGACAAAAATATTCAATAAAGATAAAATAAGCATTGGCAATTCTAGGAAATTCTTCCCTGAACTCTTTAGAGATAGGCTTTCTCTAACAGACACTGTATATCAATCATTGCTTTTTGTAGGGCTGCATTATAGGAATCACTGGAAGAGATTCTGCCTTTTGCCATTTAGGAGGTCAGGTTAGCATTTTCACTGTGGTACATTCTGGCCAGAACCCCTATGAATCTATGTATTTTCTCTAGTTAAATGAGAACAGAAACCAAGCATAAACAGCAGCAAATACTTTGACACCCTGTTAAACACAAAAGTGTTCAAATAAATTGTTTTCTCAGAACCAATCTCTGCATCATTTACAAAAAGATTTCACTGAGAAATATTTCCCATGAAGAACTCAAATATAATGGGTGAAAAAAACAATTCAGACAAATTCCTATTTTCCCTGTGGTTCACAACAGGACAATACCCCCAGCCACAATTTACTTCTACCACCTGTTATATTTTTTAATATCTTCTCCAGTTATCTGAGAAACAGATGAGAAACAGAATCCAAATCAAGACGTAATTAAATCACTACTCTTTCTGAGGCAATATTTTTTCTGTGTTATTTCATTCCTGTGCAGATTTATCACTTTTCTAACGCTTATCATAACAAGTGTATCAAACATGAACACATTCAACATTGCTTTAGTTTAATGCTATTAATCTATGATGATTCTATTGTTACATATTTTTAGATATTACACATATGAATAGGATTTCGTGTCCTTGGAGCCACAGATGTTAACAAATAAGCACATCTTTGATACTTACATCTCCTTTTTCTCAATTGCTTCCTGGAACTGAAATTTTGGAAATATACTTGTTCTCTTCTCTTAATAGTTTTTACTCTACAAACTTCGACAGTCTCAGGGGAGAGATCACATATATAAGTTACTGCCTTTTAAATTGTATTACTATCCCAAGCAATTTTACTTTGGCCATATTTCCCCACCTCATTAAATGTATTTTTTTTTCTCCAAAATGGGTCTTGCTACTCTCATATTTACTATATTTATGACTTGCCTACAAGACATCAATTCTTTAAAGAAATTTTCATTAGTCACTGGGACAAGCATTCCTGGGTCTGTGTCATGGCTGTAGTAACCACAACCAGGGACCAACTTTATTTTAATAATTGAATTTAGTAACATTAATAGAGGTAATGAAATGAGAAATAAAATCATTTGCATATGTGAGGGTGAATCAACTAAACACATTCCCTCCTCAGTGGTTTAATTTTCATGCATAAATAGGAAATGAAACACAATGTAAATCTATGTATTTTACTCAGTGACCAGATATGCTTTAAGAACTGCTGCTCTTTTCCCATTTATCCTTGGGAACTATCTCTCTGGATCTGACACATTCAATTTCCACTGAAAATCTCTGGGATTTACACACTTTACCTTGCTTTGTGCATTAGGACGTCTTTCATGTAATCACTAGAGGTCTTATTTCCTATCACAGAGAATGAGTAGACTGGCTAGAACTACAAACTGACTGTATATGGTTCACTTTACAACTCCTCTTTTCTTCCTGGCGTTATTTTTATTCCTTTGGATTTGCCTCAGTTTCGCCCTGCTGGGTGCATGGCATGAAAATATATTTTCAGGCTATTCCTATCAAAAGCTTTCATACAGAATTAACTCTTCTGGCTGGCAGAGAGCAATGTCAAGTACAGATTATGTTCTATGAAAGCAATGTGGGGTGATACAGGTATTTCTATTTTAAGAATACCTATTTCGAAATTAATTTGATAAATTCATGATGTAACATATTTCAACACCTTTTTTAATAAACAGTTGTGAAATGAGGAATAAAGATTTTTCAGGATTACTTGTGCTTGTTTTCAGGTATATGAGAGTAGAAATACGCCCAACATTTCCTTATTGCACTGTGCTTTGTGCAGTCAATTACGGCTATCCAAGAGACTGCAAAATCAGGCCCCAGTTCCTATCAGAAGAAATCAAATCCCTCTCCAATCATCCTTTCAGCAAAAACTGGTGTCTTAGACCCATTAATAGAATAGGATTAGCTGAGCTGACAGTGAGCAAAAATGCTGTGCAGTGACTGAATGACAGAAGTAATTTTCCAACTGGATGGCAGCTTTACAGAGGTGATGATCCAGTGGATAACATGAGCAGGACACTCAAAGGAGAAGAGGTCGTGGGTTTTGTCCATGAGAGGGATATATTTTTACACAATGCTTCCTAAAACTTTTCTACTGCTTTTGTATTGAACAGTGTACTGGCAGCTATCTACACTTACACAATCTTGACTGTGCAAATATAGCATTTCCCGTTTATAGCACTTACTAAAGAGTGAAGACATATGACTGCACATTTTGCCTATCTGAGATATTCAATCAGGCCCTGACTCTGTATCTGGATACTTGTGCCTTCCCAGACTGGTACAACACCAAAATTAACAGGACTGCATGCAAAGTCAGCCATATTTTTGTATTCACACACTGTCTTTATAAAAAAAGAGAGGAATGTTTATGTGCTATCCTGATGCCATGACTTTGACACAGACGGCTGAAGATGATTTGGTATGAAGTGTTCTTGAGAGTTAGCAGCTAAAAATGTAGAAGACACACTGTACACAATTAAAAATAGAGTACCAATATTCTAAATCATTTTGTTGTATAGTTCTTCAGCTAGCCACCATAAAATTTTCTTGGCTACTACTGAGATTCATTTTGTGGATGTGAACTGAGCTGAAGCTGCCTTTGGAAGACATTAGAATGGTATAGAACAAACCTTCTCTTCATTTTAAAGGGAATTTCCTCTGAAGTGAGTAGAGCTGTACCCTGGAAGTCAGCATATGGTAACCAAGTTCTTAATTTGACATCAAATTAAAATTTAATCATAGCTATCTGTGACTGCAAGTGAACAAAATAGATATCTTTATTTTTTTTAAATGAACTTAATTTTCTCCTTTATTAGTCTACAACCATTTCAATGCTAACACTGAATGTTATTCTGATTAATTACTTGTTATAGATAATGACAATTAATCTAATTACAAGTAATTTTAAAATTTAAAAAAATCAACATTTCTTCACTTAAAATCTGGTTATCCTTAGCTAAAGTAAGACTGATACATCTCTTCATTCCATAGATTTTACAGAAGCTGCAAAAGGATGATTTTATTTTTTTTTTTAGCCATGTGAATGCCTGGATTGAGCTTCCATGTGTCCAGAGTACTTACACACATTGCAATCAGTGAGGTGCTTTAGAGCTGTTCTTAATTTTCATTAATCATTTTGATATGAATTGGTTAAAGTTATTTTCTTGGCATGAGGATATATATTGTAACTTTTATAACACTCCTAAGTGACATAACAGGCATTAGTTTAGTATAGGTGAAAAAGGTGGCTCTGAGAAGGAGAAATTGTACCTGATGTGCTTTTGCAACCCATGGTATTAGGGTGAGCTGCACTGATTTATCATCTATGAGTGTTCCCATCTCAAAACTGCACAAATAAAATTTCTAGTGGTAGTAGATAGCAGTAAATATTTCAAAATAGTCCAATATCTGGGGTTAATAGAAATTAATCCAAGACAGCTAGTTCTTCTCTTCCTACGAGTTAATCAGTAGCACAGAATCACAAAATGATTAAGGTAGAAAAGGCCTCTGTAGATCATGTTGTCCAACCTCCCTGTGCATGCAGGCAGGGTCACCTACAGCTGGTTGACCAGGGTCATGCTCAGATGGCTCTGGAATATATCCTGTGTTGGAAACTCCACCATCTCTCTGGGTAAGATGACCTGTCCCTATGGGAATCCTATGGGAGACAGTGTCAAAGTTTTTATTGAAGTCCAGGTAGACAACATTCGTATACCACGTCAGTCAACTCATCATTGAAGTTTGTGAAGCTGGTCAAGCATGACTTACCCTTGCTGAAGCCAACTCCTGATGATTTTCTCATCCTTAATGGTTTCCAGGATTATCTGCTCCATTTTGTTCTCAGACAACACTGAGTCTTGTCAGCCTGTAGTTCCCTGGTCCTTCTTCTTACACTCCTTGAAGATGGAAATGACATTTGAGCTCTTCCCACTTTGGAACTTCTCCCGGCTTCCGTTTGATCAAAGATTATCTTGAGTGGCCTCACAATGACAGGTGACAGTTTCCTCAGCATGGTTGCATCCCATCAGGTGCCAAGGACTTACGTATGGACAGTTTGCATAAGTATTCTCTGACCTGTTCCTTTCCACCAAGGGTACATCTACCTTGGTCCACCCTTTCCCCTTTTTCTCAGGGACCTGGGAGTCCTGAAGCTGGATTCTGCTACTAAAGGCTGAAGAAAAACAAGGCATTCAAGACTTCATTCTTTTTTGTGTCCTGTTACCATGTCCCCTCTCTAGTGGACAATGGGTCCACATTTTCCCTGGTCTTTTTGTCAGTAAGGTACTTATAGTAGCCCTTGTTGCCTTTGACACCTCTGAAGAGATGAAATTCCATTTGGGCTTTGGCTTTCCTCACTTCACTCTTGAACGCTCAGACAATGCTTCTGTATTCCTCCCAGCCCTACCTGTCCTTGTTTCTACCCTTTGTAGGCTTTTTTTATTATTATTTTGTGGAGGTGATCCATAAATACTAACTTGAAGGCAACTTTTGTGAGCTTTCTTCTCACGCTCCTCTGTGTCTTCAGAGTCCTGAACTCCACAGTGGTCACTGCAGACAAGGTTTCCCTGATCTTTACATTCTGAGAGAGCCCCTCCTTTTTGGTGTATGTGATCCAGTAGACTACCTCTCCTCATTGGCTCTGCTCTTATTTGGAGGTGGAAGTTGCCATCAATACACTCCAGGAGCCTCCCTGGTTGCTTATATCCTGCCATGTTGTCCCCTCAGCAGACATCATGGTGGCTGACATTCCCCATGAGGACCAGGGCCTGTGAGTGTGAAGCTCCTCCTATCTGTCTGTAGGCCTCATCTGCTTGCTCTTCCTGATCAAGTGGACTATAGCAGACACCTACTATAATGTCATTTTTGACAGCTCTTGAAGTCTTCCTTATTACCTTGGTGCCTTTCCAAAAGAAATTGCTCAGATATGTACCTCGATGCTCATCTTCAGTCACTTCAAATTTTTTCCTAAGCCCACATTCCCTTCAGTATATGGCACGTGAGTTATTTTTTGTTTAGTCATGCCGTAATGTAATTCATGTATCATAATACATCAGCACAGTAGCACGCTGCCAATGAAAATGTGGGAAAGCATCTTTTCCATTTTTAGCTCGTTCACAGCTGGAAAATTGGTTAGGATAACAAAGATGGCATCAAGAAAAAGAAATATAGGATTCTTTAGTGAAGAACCATTTCTGGTATAAAACTTTATCAGAACCAATTCTAACATCTTCTCGCAAAAACTTTTCCTCACAAAAAGTTGTCTCTGTGTTGCCCCAGAGTACATATGAAGGGGACAGTGGAGAACACTGTGATGACCTTTCATGGGACTGAGTCAAATAGGAGCTCAGAAAGAAATTACTGAAAACATCTAAATGTTAGAGCTACAGAAGGAGCTACAGGGGACACAAATATTACTGGTTGAGTAATATGAATAAATATATCTATTAAAATGTGTTCTGAATGTATTTCCTAGATTACATTCTTTTGAGGTTGCTTCTTAAGAATGATATAAAATGGTATTTCTTATGCCTTTAAAGCAAAATATTAATAATAAGTGGATTAAGCAAACTTTGCAACAATAAAAGTCCTTCTCTGTAAGGTAAATGCTGGCAAATAACAGAAATCTTGTTTGATTGTTAGCCCATTATTGAAATGAACACACAAATCATCTGCTTCCTAGTTTTAATTCATGAAGAGGAGGAATAATTCTGAGGTTCCCAAAGTGGAAAAACTCCTACATCTAAACCATAATTAAAATTTCTTTCCAGCAGAGTATTTATGCCATTAAGCAATTCGCAGAATTATAATGATGAAAGCAAGGATCCTGTATCATATAACTTATGTACTTAATCAAGTTAACAAACCTCCCAAACAAAGCACAAACATTTCTTGCATATTTTTTTAAATCACATTTTCAGAACAAAGAATCTTTCTGTATTACTAAGAGAGAAACTCATATTTGAAGGAGGTAGAATTTTTATGAGTATATTCTGAATACATAGACGACATCAGAATATGAACAGTCATTCAAGTAATAATAATGCCTTATGCAATGTAAAGGGTGTATAAATGCAATGAATGCAGACAACAGAGTGAACAATCACTGATGTGCTATGGTTCAATTAGTCATATCAAAACAGAAACAATCTTCACAATAATCATAGGAAAAAGATTTTACTTCACTAACACAAAACTCCAGAATGTCACATCAAGCCAAGGGACAGAAATGGATCACACTGAACTGCAGGAAAAGCCTCCTTACAAGTCAACAAAACAAAAACTAATGAAAAGGAAGGTGTTGAATTTGAGAAAGGAGCATCAATTAATAGGATTTTGATTTTTTTTGTATGTTCCTTTGTTTAAAGGAAATAGTTCAAAGAACTGTGATTCTATAATTATAGCTTGTTCAAAAACAAAACTATAAAAACTGTACAAAAGGCACTAACAACATAATTTAAATTATTTTCAATTGTAAAGCTCTTTATATCGCAGGTTAAAAAGTGTTTGATCCATTTTCTTATTCTGCTTTTTGCAGCCTATAGCAAGTGCCTTCTTGCTTTCTGAAATGCATACTTATTCCAAAAGTGTCTATTGTGAAGAACATCTAATGTTTGTAACTAATTTTCTTCTTAGAAAAAAAGAAAAAAATTCAAAGCACATTTCTCAAAACATGCTTATAATACATGGAGAGAAGTCACCTCATTTTACTTCCTTTAAAACAAACCAACTCACCCTCCCCCACACCCCATTTGTCTCCAAAAGTACTTTAGAATATAAAGGTCTCAGGTGTTTTTCTTCTATCACTTTGAATGTGTTTCAACATTCAATATTAAAAACGATACATTTTTATCTAGTGTGCATTTTCTGTGAGTTGCCACTGTTTTCTGTAGTGGGACAAATTCTTAAAATACACTTCTGGTTAGGGCATTGGCACAACCCTTAAGCAACACTGATGTTACTACTGTCTTACATCCTGCATCAAATGATATCAGTATGGATTTAAAAGACACGTAAAAGATGTATCCTAACAAATACTACAATCAAATGACATAAAAAGGACATATTGTTTATATAATGTCCTACATTACATGCTTCTCCCCTCCTCAGTAACAAATAGTCTGGTGAGAAGTGTAAAATTTCAATACTCAAACCATGTAAAATACTAGTAGAAAAATACGTGGAACAGAAAAACTGGGCAGGAATAGTCCTTATCACATACAGTGGGATCCTCTTTAGAAACCATTCAGGTGGACAGAAATGTTTTCATTAATTTATACAGCTGGGCTAAGATCTGGATTGCTCCGTGGATCTCATAGTTTACCTGCTGTGCTGCTATTTGTCATCGGCAACTTCCACTGAGATCTCACGATGAATCACTGGAACAAAATGAGTTCACCAGTCCCCTCTCTCTGCCAGGGAAGCATTTCTAATCAATAGGTTTTAGTGCAATGGAAGTTACCACAAAGCTTTCAAGATCTGGGTTTATGTTGTAGTTAAAATGAGCTTAGTGCCATCTCTAGTGTGTAGTTGTTTCACCAAGCTCACATTATAAATTAGGTCAAGGCTCTTTGTGCAAACTGGTATTTTAGAAGATGAAACGAAAGCAGTATCAACAGAAGGTGTTGCTACTATCACAGGGAAACCATCTTCATATGTTTTATTTGTGGATGCCTACATACACACATATTTAGATACATATTTAGATGTGATCGGAGACAGTAAAAATAGGTCAAATAAATTTTTCATCTAAATTGATTTGAGTGAGTATTCAATGGGAAAGTGCAGATTCTGACGGAAGATATGGTTATGTAAATCTCCACTGAGACAAGAGAGCTACTTCAAATATATGCAGACTGGTTTAAGTCCCTCATAACACAAGTTGGAATCTCTGGTTGAGACCCCCCAAAACTCATTTAAAATTAGAATTCTTCTCTTAGAGTTGTATCATTCAACTACATACACTTTGGAGTTTAAGAAGAGGAAAAAGGCATTTAGAAATAAAAGATTTCATACAAGTGTCAGCTATTTATTTCTTCTTTGTCAAGCTGTTGTAGAAAACAGCTATAGTAACAAACAATAAATAAAGTAAGCCAAATCCAGTGAAGACTGGAGTAGAGATTTGATCCGTGTAGGAACACCTCTTTTAAGTCCCATTTTCTCCAGGACTGAAGAGTAGTATTTCACACGTGCTGGAAGAAGACAGTGGTACAAAGCAAAACTGAAGTTCACTCTGTAGCACTAACAGCAGCCATGCTTCTCTGAAGTGAGACAAATGCCCCAGTGGAAATTTCAGGTCAACAGGAATATTGCAATGGGATTACAGGATTGGGCTGAAACGGCTGAAGCTGGCACAAAGAGTTTAGTCATTGTGCAGCAGCGACGCCCATTTGGTATCGTTTACATATAAAAGTTACCTCACTTGCTCATGTAAATTGAGTATTCCCCCCTGGAATTTGATAGTTTTCTTAGCAAATAGAAGGATGATGTACACATTAAAGAAGAACGGCAATAACAACAATAATGGGAGAAGAAGAATTTAAAACAAAAAAGGGGGGAAATAAGGAAAAGAATAGCGATTTCTTTTGGGAAAACTAAGTGTGTAAGAGTTAGTGTAATTTACTCAGCACAATCCCAGGAATCTCACTGACCTTGGGAGGTTTTCCAGGAGCCATTCCTTACACAAATATTTTCTGAACAATTATAAAGCATTGGAGCCACCTTTTTCCCATTTATAACCTGATTATTTTTTCTTTTCGTATCCATTTTCCTTTAACAAATATATTTATTGGGGCCATTTAAAGGAAACAGTACTGACATTTCAGATCTGTTTCTGTATATCTCTCTGAGTAATTCTCATGGTGATGTGAAATAAACTATATTAAGGTTGCTTGTTTTGTGCTTGGGATTTTTTAAAATATTTTATTAAGAAAACGAGTTGCAATTCCAGGCTTAGGTAGGAAAAAAAATACAAAAGATAATTGCCTTTTTTTTGCCTTCAAAGAATAGTTTAAATATATTCAGGGCAAACTATGAACATGATGGTGATTCTCTGTACCATTTGAAGTCTTTGCCCATTGTGCTTCTAGTGCAAGGCATGGGGAATTATTGATAGCTGTAAGAGGAAGCTGGAGGTCAGTCTACCAGTCAGGGTTAGACTAAGACTAGTTGAGCTTGATATCCAGGGATAAAAAAAAGAATTACACTCATTCATCAGTGTGAAATAGCACCCCATATGGAACTGTTCAGAAAGCATTTGGCTGAACAGTCTTAAGACGTAGAGAGTCTCACTAGCAAAACCTCAAACAAAAGAATTCCTAGGCAATAGATTTTCTGGCAGCCTTCTCTGCCATGGAAAGCAAAGTAACAAGTGTGTACCATTGTCCTCAGTCTCTACCAGCATCTCCCGCTGACTTGGAGAGATGCTGTTCACACAAAACAAGGCTGATGTAAGATCAGCAGCTAGGCAAGTACACAGTTTTTCACTACGAAATTTTCAAACTCATATGCCCAAATTTGATTTCCAGTGCAGTATCAACAAATCCTGTCACTGTTTTATATTGGTTTGTGAACAAAACATTGCAGGGCTAATATAAGGGTGATTTGAATGGAAGGCAAAATATTTGTAAAGAAACTGAACAACAGAAATGGGTGAACTGTTAGGTAACACAGGACACATTACCTTGCTGAACAGGACCCTCTCTAGAAGACAGGATGTGAATATCAACTTACACATAGTATGCAATATCATTTATTGTGCTACAGAGATCCAAAATATACTTTAGTAGACTCTGGAACTTTAGAACACTCATTCTTCATATGAATGGAAAAAACCCCAAACCATACCACCCTCAAAAAAAAAACCCATGCAGGAGTTACACAGTACCTTGAAAAATCAGATTCTGAGAAAGCATTTTCATCGCTTAGGACATGAGCATCACTCCTCACAGAAAATAATCACATAGCTCTGATGTTATGAAAAAGATGGAAATGACAGTTCACAAGACTACTAGTAAACAAATATCAAGAGAAAAAATGGATCTTGGTCTCTACAGGCAGCTACAAACATACCATGAGTCCAATGTGGAGTTAAACCAAAGCATTTAATCTTGTTCTAAAACTGTATTTTACAGGCAAACTTACTCCTTTGCTTTGGAGGAAAAACTCTCCTAAATTGGTTCTTCTTAGAGTTAATTTTCACTCATTCTACTTGTATTTTTTTTTTTTTTTTTTTAAATTTTTGGAGCTTGATCCCTAAAAATGTCTCGCCATTTTCGGGTGATTCTATACTCAGGCTTTGAGCACTGAGCTTGTAACTTTGAAGGGAGAAATTTTTTAGTTCAGTGATGAGGTATTCACACTTCATTAAGCAATAAAACCTCTTCAGAGTTCTACAGCGTGTTTCATGAAAGGACCTCAGCCATTTATGCTTATAAATGTCTCCATGCAGCAGACAAAAAATTTGGTAGTTAATATTTCTGTGCAAGCAGAAGTGGTGCTTGAGACTTGTGTGAGAGGCATTCAATTGAGGTGAATGTGTGCATCTAGGGCTTCTTCTGCTCGTAGCTGAGCAGGAGGAAACACAATAGTGGAATTTCAATTTGATTCAGGAAAAATGAAGAATAAAAACCATGATAGAGGAGGCTAGGCTTAGACATATAATACAGGTAGGTGATGTCCAGACAAAATTCTAGGACAGATCAGATAGGAATCATACAAGACATACAGTATTTTATTGAAACAGGAGAATTGTTTAAATTGTGTTTATTGCTGCTTCTTTAGACTATAATATCCGTGAAGATTGTTGCTATCTTTAACATGGAGGATTTAACTCTAAAACTCTGTTTTGTTAAGTAGGTAAAAATATGCTGTGTAGAATGTGATGAGAATTTGTGAGCTCCTTATTTTATTCAGCGAGGAGAATAAGGAGGGAAAGTTCCCATGGAAGTTGTTTATTGTCTAAAATCACAGAATCACAGAAAATTCTGAGCTGGAAGGGACTCACAAAGATCATTAAATGAATGGCCCATATGGGAATTGAACCTTGACCTTATTAGCACCACACTCTAAATGTTTGTTGTTGTTCCTCCATTTAGACTACCTTTTATTTTTAGCAATAGTACTGTTGGAACTATTATTTTTGCAACTCTTATCAAAACTAAAAGCAGTTCTCCTACTATCAATAAGTGGGCAAGAACAGATCAGAATCTTCTGCACCCCAGATACACGTACTTATTTTTAGGAAATGCCTCCCAAGTGCAAATTTAATTTATTGCAGACTTTCCCTTTTCCCTTTAGCTTTATGTCTCCTGTAGAAAGAATTGTAGATTTAATATGAAGAACAAAATGTCAAACAGAAGAAAATAAAGAAGACTTACTTTTTTTATTCCACCAAGAGGAAAGTTAAAAAATCTCTTCTTATCAAGCGTAATAGAGAAGAAATGTTGTTATATATGCAGAAAAACTTTCTCAGGAGAGAAATAAGGAAGAGAAATATTCAGTTTAGTTGGGTCCAAACTACAGGGTCTTCAAAAAGCAACCAGAACAACAAAAGCACCACATATTATTCATTGCAATAACATTACGTGCCAAAACATCAAGCCACTTCAGAAAAGAGGTATATACAAACAATTCCCTTAGACTTCCTCATCTACCTCTACACTACAGGATCTAAAATGCAGAGACATGAGAAGCAGTGAAGTTTCAACAAAGGTTTATGTTGTTACAGACTTACTTCTTTCATTTCTTGGGCTACTCATGACCCTCTAAATTCCAAACCAAGCAAACTGAAATAATGTTTTTGTTGCTGGATTATTTTACTTTTCTCTAATCATTCTAGAAAAACAGCGCCATAGCTCCACTTTTTCTACCACCACCATCCTTTGTCCTGTCCCTTCCTCTCTTCCAGTAACAAACTCCTGATGATACTGTCACCTTCTGTGGTTAGTCAATGTAGAAACAAGTAGAGTTTTTCCACAACCTGAATACTGGGAGTAAGGAAAGGGAAAAAAATAATCATAATTTCTAACCTAACGGCAAAAATATTTCATATTAAAATCAAATAATCACATACCAAATTATTACAGCTACTAGCACTTTTTGTCTTTGGCCTTTAGTGTATTGGAATATTTAATTCTGTGGCTACCAGCAGTTAAGCAGAATATTTTACCAGGGATGTATCAATGCAATTAACTGTGATAAAAGCCAGAACCATGCAGGATGTTTTTCTGTCTTAAAGTGGGATAAACTCTATGTCAGTCCTTATTTATCTAATGTCTTCTTATCCTCCAGTCCCATTACATCTATTTCAGTGTTTCACTATTTGCATCATTAAAAAAGATCTTCCTAGTGTTTAAACTTATACTTAATTGCTGCAATTTAACCCCATTATTTATTCTCCTATCCATCATTGATAAAATCCCAGATTATTTATTTCCTTTTTATATCACCTTTCACAACCTGATCTTTGTCATCAGTTCCTCCCTGAGTCACTTCTTCTGTAATGTACATAACCCAAACTGTTCAGGTTTTTAATTCATAGGTCTGCTTTGTTGCTGACATGCAATGGTTAAAATTTAATGCAGAATTCCAGCCTTGAGTACTGCCCTGAGCAGAACTGGATAATTACTTCACCATGTCTTACAAGCTGTATTTCCATTTGCAAGAGATAAAATGTTCCCTAGATTTTTTTACAACTTCATGGCTTTGCTAACCCCTGTACAGAATGTGATACATGCAGACTCACAGATTCTTTTCCAAAGAAACAGTATTTCACCAAGTTTTTTCTACACCATATTTTTGCTGTCCATAATTTCTTCCTACGCCTAACACCTTCCACTTGCTTCCACAGGGTTTTAACATATCTTTTGGTCCTTTTCTTTAATTTGTCAAAGCTGATTTTGAATTCAAAGCTTGCTCTTGAGTATGTGGTTTCTCTGCCCCAGCCCTGCATTATCACAGATTTAATAAACTTGGTCTGTGCTCTAGCATCCAGGCTGATTAAAGGAAAATAGCAAGGAATTGATTCCGGGAGGAACGCCTTGTGGTTGGTTTGTCCTTTCACTTTGACAGGCAATTACTGGCAACTCGCACAGTTATCCAGACAACTTTGCATGCAATTTACTATTAATTTAGAAATTCAATCTAGCCCAAGATTCGCTAGCTTGCTTAAGAGAATATCATGCTAGACAGTGCCTAAAGATTTGTTTAGGATTACATGACATCTGGTGCTTCTTGACAATCTCTAACAATTATTGAGGAATTGTTTTAATGTAATTTGTTGCTGACCTACAGATACTCATCTCTTTCTTGCCTTGCTACTGCTAACAAATAATTTTCTTAATTGTTTGTTCCAAAGTCTTCCAGGAACTGAAGTTAGACTGGCAAGCTAGACTTGACTCTTTTTTATTGCAAATTTAAAATTTGGCACCAAAATCGCCCTCTTGCAGTCTTTGAAAACATCCTATGCCTTTAGGAACATTCTTAAAGGAAACCTCCAACAGAGGTTAGATTGCTTCTGGCCAGCATCCTGTTAAACATCAAGGTGCAGTTCATCCCACCATGCTCATTCATGTACTGCAGGAGCATCAAGGACCTGAATGAGCTGAATGTAAAGAAAAGACCATTTTCACAAGGAATGCTTCAAATACTTATGCAGGATGGTCATGTACCTGATAAAGAAGCTAAGAACAAAGCAGCAATAAAGAGAGAGTATATTTTGCTATTTATTTCAGAAGTATTTTAGTATGCATTGAGACATTTAAGTTTGCAGCAGTCAAAGTACATATTTTAGGTCATGCAACTCCATTGAATACCTGCAAAAAATAAACATGTACATGACCTACCAAAGAATAACCACAGTTGTGTGTTGGGTCTGGCTGAGATGAAGTTAACTTTCTTTGTAGCAGCCCATATGGTGCTGTGGTTCGAATTTGTGACTAAAACAGCACCAAATCTTTCTTTGGTCCTTATTCTGCCACCCTGCGAGAAGGCTGGCAGTGGACAAAAAGCTGAGACCACACACAGTCAGGACAGCTGTCCTGAGCTGGCCAAAAAGGTGCTCTGTACCACATAATACCATACTCAGCAATAAACTGGGAGGTTTTGTTTTCAAACATAACCATTGTTTGGAGTCTGGCTGGGCATCAGTCTCCTCAATGAGAAAGTGGCTGCCTCTCCATCACTTGTTTTTTTCCCACCTTTTCTCCACTTCTCTTGACCCATGAGCTTTTACCTCTTATCTTTTGCTTTTCCTATTCTGTCCCTTTCCTGCTGGTAGAAAGTGAGCAAGTGGCTGGATGAGTGTGTAGCTTCTGGATGAGGTGAACTGACAACAGGTGTGTTAGATGGAACAGGATCATTCCCAAAAGTTCAGGCCATGACTTTATTACATGTAAAAACATTCTAAGAAATCTCTCTAGCAAAGTTAGTAACACAGACAGCTTAACCAGCTGAAAAAGATTGTTTAGCCATTTAAAAGTATACTGAATCCTGCTCAGACAATAATCACTGTATTGCATGCAGTAATTAGGATAATTATTTTTGCATAAAGTAATTACACTGTAATTTTTCATTGATTCAGGACCATTAAAATAATTTAATAATACATAAGTAGCACATTATGGATTTCACTTTGTCTGCAGATTTCTGTAGACTTTCCAAAATACAGTGTTTTGATTAAAATTACAGGTGTGACCGAACCACACATTTAGCTTTCATATCCATATTTTAGTTCATTACTTCATCCTGTAAAGACTATTTTCTAGCTTTCCATGGAAAAATGGAAGCTCTCCATACAGGCAAACCAACTCTTTGTTAATGTTCATGGTACAAGTGATAGAACTAGCAAATGTTGCTAGAAATATAATTGTTTGCACAATCTGAATTTTACATTGAAGGGCTCATACTTTTCCTGCAGATTGCACTTCAAGAAGCCACAGTTTCTGTGCATGGCAGCTACAAGAATTCATATATTTCATATACCAAAATCTATTTATTTCTCAAATAAAGAAGTGAACATTGGAAGTTTTTATCCATGTATTTAGTGCTGGCAATATTTCTGTCTTATGGCATTTTTACAGGCCTTGAAACAAGAATTATACTCCTAATTATAAGTTCAGACAAAGGAATTAATCATCTACAGTCAAAGCTTTACATATTTTGCTAGGTGTAAATTCTGTATCTAGAGAACAAGATTCCTACTGTTCTCAGTACTTAGGTTGCAATTCCATCTCTGCAGCAGGTTTGCACGAATGTGTAGATCAGCATTTTGCTAAATGATGTGTGAAAATAGTTACATACCTAGTGTGTTTAGATTTTGAAGTTTTATATTACTTTAAATAGGTACCAGACTACAGCTGACACTTTAATAACTTTTGTGGTGTACTCAATCCAGTACTGACAGGCAGGCATTACACTGCAAAAGCTGTTTAGGATGAGAAAAATTACAGATCTCAGCTTCTCAGCCACCCTAAGTGGATATTATACTTTGGGACTCTATAGAGAAGCAAGTCAGCCAGCTGCTGTTACAGGTGAAAGTTTTGAATATGTTGCTATTTAAATTGCCATTACCTATTTCCTTCGATACCCATTTTATTGATGCTATCCTGGGTAATGTTGAAAAGTAAAGTTGATGACCTCTGTAAGTTCTGAGTTTCAGAATCAAAAATATGCACTTGTAATTTTAACTATTTTTCTTGCTATTTTCTTCAGAGCTCAGCAATCAAATTCACCTGGGCCTAACACTTTGCAGATTTTCACTGGAGTAGCTTCTTTATTGTCTTTTCCAGCATAACAGCAAGGTCTTTAACATTTTTCTTTCCCTCAAGAAAATGTACCTGTCTCTGAGATGACATCTTCTGTGTTTTCTATCAGTACCAAGACAAAATAATCTTTCAGTCCCTCAGCAGAATCAAGCTCATTAGTTGCCATCCTTCTGTTCTTCTCAGTGATTCTGCTTTTTGCTTTTTCTCTTTTATTGTAGATTTAAATGATCTCAAATACCATTAAATTTAGTACAAGTCCCAAAGTTTCACCTTGAAAATTACACTTTAAAAAAAGTAATCTGTTTACTACATTTACCTCTGACATCTTCCTTATCTATATCATCATGTGTCTCCCTATGCATCCCATTCTGCACTATTGGCCACTAATCATCAAGGTATGACACCCATGGAAGGTCCAGTACTAGTCAGGTCAGCTTCTACGAAGTGGATGAAGCTGTGTGGACCATTTCAGGACATCCTGTATGTTCTTCTTATCTGATCCATAGGAATGGTGCTCTTGTGTGCTACTCATCTGCCACTGGATTGCAAAATAACTTCCTATTTACAAAAGGCAACTCTCCTATTAGCTGAGCTAATGGAGACCCACATGTCTGAAGGTTTGAGTTCTGCAATTCATACATAATGCCTGTGATTGTAAAAAAGCATCAAAAAGTCCAGGAATATACCCCAGAGCAAGAGAAAAAAGTTTGATAGCTTTCACTCTAACTATGATTGCACTGATGTGCATCCAGAGAAACTGCAGTCCTTGGAGGAGGCAGAATAACTGGAGTAATTCCAGCCTTACTAAAAATTTATTATCATTTCTAAAAGGATAGATTAGAAAACAAACAAAAAAATTAAATCTGGTATTGTCTTTAAGGAATGAAATGGTCAACACTGAAAAGGAGAGAAGGATGAGGGGACTTTTTCACCCCCATCTGCATCTTTCAAAAGTGGCCTTTTTGCTTTATGGGAGTATTTCTTCATTTAAAATGCTAAATGCAGTCACATTAGGCATTTGGAAGACAATAGGATTTATGGCTTGAGGGAGTATACTAAATTTCATGGTCTTCTAAAACCACTCTGTGTATTCAGCCATAGATTACCTAATACTTCAAGTCGCATATTGTTTCTCTAAATCTGAGTTCTCTAAGTTTTATTTGTCGTATCCACACTGGCAGCAGTACAAACAGTAAAATACATTTTTTGTTATTAATACAATTTTTCAACGATCTGCACTCTAAACAACAGAGATTAAACGCCTTTCATTTTTTAGCCTAAGTAAAATGTCAAAGGCTAATTTCATTCTGTGAACATCTGAAAAGTATTAGCAAAAGCTTTTATGGTCTTTTCAACATATTTATGGTTTCAGAACAAAAGTGGTAGAGAAATAAATAAGGTTTCTGGCCTCTAGCTTGAGACACAGCTTCTGCAAAATAAAAACAACAATCCTTTAGAAGAAGTACAAAGGAAAATTTGCTTTTTTTCATCAGGTCAAAGCTGGAGTTTCAAATGTTTGCAGGCAAATATTTTCCTGATTGTTTGCAGCTCCCAACTAGAACAGTTGCTTTATTGTCTTTTTCATCATAACAGAAAGGCCTTTATAATTTTCCATGAGTGAAAACAACTTTTGCTTAGGATTATGAGTTGGGCATTTAAATATCTTTCAAAAGCAATAACAAGCAGCAATCCAGCCACATATCTGGCCCACTTTACAAATGAGGAAACTAAGACCAAAAGGGTGAGATCATTTCCCCATGATGAAAAGAAAACAAGGAAAACCTGCATTTTCAACTAGCTTCTTACCAATTTTTAAACAAATTTATGTGAATATGAACTGTAGGGTTAGTTTGAATTACTTATTTGAATAGTATTATAGATTGTAAAACCTAATCTCAGAGGATGTGGATTGACACAAAGTTGTAATATAATTAAAGTAATGTTAAAGTTTAGTATTTCGCAAAAATACCTGACCCTATCCAGATAAAAAATTTTGATGGTGCAAGCCACTTCTGGATTGCTTTCCTTAAATCTCTCTTTTTGTTTTTTTTTTTTTTTGTGATTTTGTTCACTCACACTACAGAAAAGATAATAATTATCACAGAACCTTTACCACCATGAAAACATACTGAGAGATGAAAAGAGATTTTGAATAAATTTAAGAATAAGCACAATGACCATTAAAAAGAGCTTCAGTCTATGATCATACTGGTGAACAGTGAGAAAAATAGGTATGTCAAGAACAAGACAATGCACGGTTCAAGGCTCTTGCCTTTCCTGTATCTGTCAGATGACCGAATTTGGGGAGTAATTAATTGAGAGAGAGGGCTGCATTGAAAGCTAGTCTCAGATAATCATTGTTCCTGTGAAACAGTGTTTTCCACAGACAAAAATCCTGCTGAGTCCCAGAAGCATTTGCTGTTTTATGAAGCTCTACTGCTGGTTCCCATCAACTTCTAATTATGAATGATAAAACCTGAAGTCCCTCACAAAGCTCAGAAGTTTCACTTCTGCTTCCATTCAGGTCTGATCTAGCTCCAGCTGTAGCTAAAGTTCCAGGAATACAGAGAAGATTAGCAAAGCTGAGTTGAGGTGATGGCATTTTACAAGATGTGGAAGAACATACATCATTGCATTGTCAGTGAAGCTCACACTGCACAGTGTTCCTTTAAACATATTTATCTATCTACACGTGTATGAAATCTCTCTTATTCTGTTACATAAGGTACTATGAAAAACTTAGGAATAATAAAGCAAAGAAAAAAGCTGTTTTCTTTTTGAACTTACTCATCTATTAATATTTCTTTGCTCTGAATGATAGATTTTTAATAACAAATAATTACTTTGAAATATGATTAGCATTATCTACTGCTCACAGTACTCTGAATATAGAAATTCTATAAACTGCAGTAGGATCATTTAGCATTTAGATGGGTACTTAAACTTATACATGAACACCTGGAAGCAAGGGGAGTTTTCCTACACTTTTCTATCTTTTTTTCTTTTAAAATACACACCTCTAACCACATATTTAAAAACAACAAAAAGTTTCTATTTCATCTGTTCAAATTCATGAATGAACTATGGACTCTCACTGTTCTTCCCTGATTACTTCCAACATGATTTTTACTTCTGGTTATTTTATTTTACTTCTGGTACAGGATCCAGATCTCTCCTGCTGGTTTAAAACCAAAATACTTACCACTTACTGCCATTACTAAGGAGAATAAAGATAACTGAAAACACTTATAAACAAAAAGATTTTAGGGATTATTTTATAAAAATACATTTCAAAATGCAAGTAATCTTATATAAAGACCACTGAATTAAAAGGACATTTTTCATTGACCTAAGTGGGGGTTGCACCTGGCTGTGAATATAAAACTAGAAGCACTGACAGCAATGGAAATGACTCCTTAAGGTGTGCCACTGTATATCATAAGGAAAAGTTAAAGCTGGTAAAGGAAAAAGAAGATGCCAGACAGAGCTTCCTATGATGCAGAGAGAGTTCACAGCTCCTATTGAGATGCATCACACAGAAAGGAATCATGTGCAGGCCATTATGTTAATTCCTGAACTGGGAACAGTTCAGCGGTGGTTATTTTGAGAATCTCAGCATAGAATTAAAAAAACCCAAAACAAACAAAACCCACAAAACAAACAAACAAACAAAAGAGTAGCAAATACAAAGGAAACACTGTAAAGTGTGGAGACAATGTTCACTTGCTGGTAAATGGCTAAAAGCTGTCAGAGCTCATGAATATCTAAGGAAATATACTGAGACGATCACCCTTAAAAGGCTTTTTATAATTATCACTTTCTAAGGAATAAAGGAAAAAATAAGGTAATTTAAATCCACACAATTAGAAAGGTAGTTTAAATATTTCATTTCTACCTGCGCAAACAAACTATGAAACCTGGGAATTCATAAACTTTTTCTAGCCTGGTTTCTTGAAAATAAATCCTTGAATTTTAACATACATCTTTAACATCCACTTCCAGTTAACCCACTGATCTTATTAATGAAAAACTGCCTTGTTAAAAAGTGTCTAACAAACTCTGCTCCTTTCAATTCAGTGAAACTACACCAAGAGGATCAAGTCTCCTACAAATGCTACATTAAGCTGTAAAAGAGTTTACTTTTTGGCCATGGCTATTTATCAATCCAATTAGTTACAAGCATTTTCCAAATAAATAGCACTTGTTTCCCTAAAGACCTGTGGAAAATTTTCCGATAGTATATTTTCTAAATAATCTTCATACCTGAGAGATTTTGAAGTGCGTATGCCAGAATTGCAGTGTAGCCTCTTCCATTTACTTATGAGGAAACTATCTTTTTCCAGGCTTCTAAGCTGTAATATTACCCAAAGGTTTGAGGAGACAAGAATCGAGATCAACAAAAAACATTGATGAACTGGTGTATACTTTCATATATCTTCTCAAATACAATTTTTCATTTTGCAGGCTACTCACTGTATACTGGTTTTGCCTCTTATATAAACATTTATATAAAGTAGGTGATCTTTTAAAATTAAAAACTCTGCCAAGTCGCTGCTGCTATATTCTAATGCTATCTGAAGATAAAATTCTTTCCTGTCTGTGTCCTTTTGCCTGTGAAAGTGCTCTCTAAACTAAGCTAAAGCTTTGTTTTTATGATGACATACACTATAGAGATTTTGACTTGTAAAAGAATGGAAGAAAGACAATAAAATATGAGAGTACAAAGAATTAGCATTTAGCCGGTTATTAAAAAATTCCACAAATAAAATTGTTAACTAAAATATAGGATATTTTTTTTTCCTGTTCAAATCTCTACAGTTTGGGAATCCCGAGTCATTCGCACATCAACATTCACACATGAGAAAGAGAATTACAAACTGGTGCACTTCGTGCTTGACAAAAGGAATGGAGACATTTAGCTGAAGAAGTAATTAAGATGTAGGCACTCACCTGCCTACATTTCTTCCGGATTTATATTCAGCATACACCAAAGACACTATTTCTGCTTAAACCATCACAATACAACTGTGCCCCCACAGGAAGTATACAAATAAAACACAGAAATCAAAGACTAATCGAAGACTACAAGAAGATTTGCCTGAAAAACTCAGATTGCTGCCTATGCTGCTGAATAAAGTACAGCTGGGAACAGTCTAGATAACATCAGAAAATTTGCCAGACTGCACTGACAGGTGTAACCATTGTTACTTTAGCTCTTTTAAAAAACCTAGCAGCCCAACACCTTCTGTGACAATAAAATAGAACCGTAAGCATTGCTAACTTCTTTAAGTTTAGTGCTTAGATAATAAAACACATATCTGTTGAATTGTACTGTATTACATTATATGATGATACCAGGCATTAGTAGTAAAGAGGATATTATGCCTTCAACTGGCCTGTGATTGCAAAACAAGGCATGATCTTCCCATGTCAACAGCTATTATGTGCTTTGTTTTTTTGCTTTGTCTTCCTGGTTTAATTGTTGAGTTAGTTTCCTACTTCATCATTAAATTTCTATTTGAATATCAAAAGTTCCAACTTTCATGAATGTCAGGTTTGCTTCATATAAATATTTCAACTACTCTCCAAGAGACCAGGCTGCTTTTTTGGTGACCAGAGTAAGAATGTCTAAGTCCAGTTACTGCATAATATATGCATTTATATGCCATTGTAGATACAAAAATGCTGCTAGCAAGGATTTTCTTGCTATTTTCTAAGTCTGTGAGAGACTTTTCTCTCACACAGAGATAGTAGCAGAGTTGTAAACAATGAAACACGTGCAACCTTGAAAAGTCTTGTTTATGGTATAGTAGAAAAATATTTTGACAATGGATGTTTTAGGATTTTAGCCAATCACCCCAAGGGGTGGCTGATCCTTTGTCCAATTAGACTATGAAGAAAAAAGTCTATAAAAGAGTTTGTAAAATAATTAAATCAATCAATCTTGCTGCACGATTCCTGCCTGCTGGAGCTTCTCTCCTCCTCCTCCCTATGGCTGTGGGACACGGTGATGTACCCTAGGCCCAGGCCGGCGGTAATATGCCACAAGAAATGTGCTGCACTATTTTTTCACAAAAAAAGGAGATCATAAAGTTTTATTTCTGACACTAATTTATGAAAGGGTGGGGTATTTTAGAATAGCTTCTTCAGACAGAGTATTTTCAAGAAGATCAAGTCTTCTATTTCCTGATCCACTGCTTAAGTAATTTCATTGACTTTCCTAAACAGACAAAATTTAAAAAATTAGATAATTGATTCCTTTTCTTTTCTTGATGAATGAACAGAAATCCGTCAATTTAGCAAGGAAAAAAAAACCTGACTTTCAATTGTTTTTGCTGAGTAACTCTGGTCATGTCATATAGTCTATCAGTTGTCATGCTTTCAGCTTTCTTTTTTTTATAGAGAATCTCTTATCTGATCAGAGTGTCACTTTGGAACACTGTTAGTATGCAGCAGAAGTTAAGGGGTTTATTTTTATTCCATCCCATGACTTTCTAGAAACCCACGCTAATAGATTCTAATGCAACTCTCCTCACACTCACTTGTGAAAAGCAAGTTTACCAGGAGGAACAAGTGCCAGATTTTTCTGAGACATAGAGCATTCCCTTCCCAACAGCTGTTCCACATGTTGATCAACAATCTTTCTGCTTGGACACTGATGGATGTGTCCAAACAATTTTTGATTTCACATTATACTGTGCAATGTGTCTGTATTGGCAACAGATTGCTCCACTTCACTGAGGGCAAAATGTGACTCAGCAGCCTTTAAAATCACAGGTTTCTCTTTATATAACTCTATTAGCATTGTAAACACTTCTGGAAGGTGTGCTGTAAAACTGACAAACTTGCCACCCTTGAATAATTTCAAGCTCAGTAGGACTGCATTTATTTCTGCTTCTATTGCCACTTCTGCATTCCCAGGTTTCATACCAGTGAAGAAATGCGATTGAAATGCATAAATTTAGGTCCTCATTCTCTCCTGAGGTGTATCACAGCCTTAACTTAAATCTTCTTTCATAGATTTCTAGGTCAGGAATATTCTTCCATGGTAGCTTGTGACATGGAATTATCTCTAATGGCTAAAATCTAATAAAGCTCATCTATAGCTTTTCTTAGCCAAGTGATTACAGGTCTGCCTTAGGTAATTTACTATGCTTAATATCCTGTCTTGTCAGTCTTTTTCTGTGAATGCTCAGGCTGGGCTAGTAAGATAAATAAAAATCAGACCTCTATCATCTACCTCACTAACACTTATAATATCGAGTCTTTCTCAAAACTTTACTTCCTCAAACACATTGTGTTCCTGCAGCACATGTTGAGATTTTCAAAGTTCTGCTAAAGCCATAAAAAGGCTATTTCACTCTTCACAGTGTCCCCCTAAAAGTACAGGTTATATCACAGATCCATTTACAATTCTTAATTATACAATAAATTATTATATTTTAGGTGTATCTGTATATACACAGAAGAAACAACCACATTTCATAATCTGTGTCCATATTCTGCCCATTTTGCCTATGACAAAAAATCTATGATGTTCGTTTAGCATTGAAATGTTTAAACATTTCAATCTGTTCTGTGTTTACTTGGGGCTTGGTTTTATTACTAAATTCGTAGTGCATGAAGTAAAATCTATTATATCTGCAGTGGCGAAGGCCTTGTAAATATGGAACAAAAAGGAAGAAGTGATGGTGATGATCTACCTGTTATATGTGTTATAAGTCCCATTATTAAATAGAATATTCATTAATGACTGTAAAAATTAACAGGCTTGGACCTTTCTATGTTTTTGGCTCCTTCTCATGCGAGGTTTCTGCCAGCATGAATATATTGGCTCAGGGAAATATTTGTGTTCAGTTGAAGGCAGCTCTGCAATTCACAAAATAATATATCCAGATATTCAAGCCAGATAAACATTTAAAGAACTTTTTGAAGATACTGAAAGGCTGAGAGAAGTGGGATTGTTCAGCCTGAAGAAGAGATGGGTCTAAGGTGATTTTATTGAGGCCTTCCAGTACCCAAAGGGGGACTTCAAGAGGGCTGGAGAGGAACTTTCTACAAGAGGGAATGGCTTTAAACTGAGAGGGTATGTTTAGATTAGATATCAGGAAGAAATTCTTTACATGAGAGTGGTGAGGCACTGCAGCTGGTTTCCCAGATAAGCCATGGATGCCCCATCCCTGGAAGTGCTCTAGGCCAGGCTGGATGGGGCTCTGACCTAGCCAGTTGAGTGGAAGGTATCCCTGCCCACGGCAGGGGGGTTGGACCTGGGTGATCTTTAAAGTCTCTTCCAACACAAACCATGAATTTTTAAAAGAGGTCTCACCTACAGTACTGTGTGCCACCTAAAAAGAGGATATAAAGCTCTTGGAGAGCATCCAAAGGAGGGTCATGGAGATTGCAAAGGGCCTTGATGGGAAACTGCATGAGGAGCAGCTGAGGTCACTTGGTCTGTTCAGCCTGGAGAAGAGGAGGCTGAGGGAAAACCTTATCATGGTCCTAAAGATTTCTCATGAGAGGAAGCAGAGGGGCAAGCACTGATCTCCTTTCTCTGGTGACCAGTGACAGGACCTGAGGGAATGGCCTGGAGTTGTGTCAGGGGAGTTTAGGTTCGATATTACAAAAAGCTTTTTCACCCAGAGGGTGTTTGGGCACTGGAACAGGCTCCCCAGGGCAGTGATCACAGCACCAAGCCTGACAGAGTTCAAGAAGTGTCTGGACAATGCTCTCAGGCACATGGTGTAACCCTTGGGGTGTTCTGTGCAAGGCCAGGAGTTGGACTCGATGATCCTTGTGCATCTCCTCCAGCTTAGGATATTCTACAGTTCTAGGATACACATGACAACTAAAATGATGCATCTGGGCAAAACTCCATCTTCCTGTAGATACGGCATTTATCAGAACTCATCTAAAATAAATTGTATTGCCATCTGTTAAGAACAGTATTTCATTGCTTATTTTAAACTAGCACAATAACTATATGAAACAGTTGAGATTTTATTGTATTTAAAGGCCACATCTGATTTAATATTGTATTGCTTCACTAAAATCAATAGACCCATGCCAATTTATATGAGCTATGGATGCATTCATTTTAATTTATATTATACTGGTGGAAGGGAGTATAAGATTTATTGCTTTTTAAGTATACAAGGTATTTCAAAATTATTTTGAGCTCAGAATCAGGATCCATCTATATTTTTGGATTATTCCATGAGGAAGAGATTTATGTTTTGAAAACCTATAGCAAGCACTATCAGCCCATTAGTACTATTAGAAATTCATACCACTAATTTGTTTAAAAATGTTCATAATTTGATTTGTAGTGAACAAAATGTGATTATTTACATCAGATTTACCATTTGGTTAACATCAGACAGATTTTGGTCTTATATATGCTATTGCTAAATAATGAATACTGTCTGCTAAAATTTCTGTATCTCAATTTTATGAGGCTTTCAGCAGATAATATCATGAGCTATAAAACTGAAATCAAGAGGTAGATTCATCATCACATGATAATAATATCTGTTTCAGCTTCCCAATTGTGCCTTTTTCACTTTTAATGTTACCTAGCAAAAATATATATTTTTCAAGAATAATCCATACAATTCTTGAATGCACATTTCAAAACTTAAAACTTTTGTGAGTAAATCCATACTTGACAACTGAGAGTGTCTTAAAAGTGATGATTCACGGCCCCTTACAATCCTCAGTGATTTAGACATAAAGCTATAGACAACCTTAAGAGCCAAGGGTCTCCATGATCAAGATCTAACATTTATTTGTACATGTTTCAGCTCTCATTGCTAGGAAGATGTTAACACTTTTGTTTAATTGTCTACATCATCCCAGGATGTAATTAAAATAGTCTATTTTATTACATGCAGTAATACCAGTCAGCATGACATTCACAAATTAATTTCTTTCAAATCTTTCTTATTCTACAGTAGAACCAAAAACCTTCTGACCAATTTAATGTTTGTAGCAAGCCACTGGGGACCTGTTATGATGCCATGACATAAAGTGCAGAAATTACATCCACTTCACCTTGCCTTACATCATTTGACAACAGCGCTGCTCCCACTGCTCTGTTTGCAAGAGCAGGTTGTGAATAGATATCAAGTGGCTAAACCTGTACCTTGGTAAAAACACAGCAGGTTGCATCATGATTTATTTCCCTTAAACCTTTCATCCATTTGTCAATATATGATGGTGGCATTCACCAGTTTTAAAGAATTAGAAACCAATTAAAATAACTATACTTCATTTTTTTGCTCTGGGTGAAAGCAATATTCAGGGAGAAGCCAGAAAAGCAAAATGCAAACCTTCAACAATCTCCTGACTTCAACACTGTTTGGGTAAGTTCATAAAACTCTTTGGACATTGCCTTAACTCAACCATTAAGAAGTACAGCTGGCTGTTGGACCCCTGAGTTCTGAGAATTTCAGCCTTTCAGTGCTGAGAGGCAGTGATCCTCAGAAACACACTGTACTGGATCCAAAACCCTGGGAAAAGCTTCCTAAATTGTGTGATAACACTGAGGTTGTTGCTGTGTAATTAAAAGTTATGTCACTGGGTGGAATACGTAGAAATGTAGAAAATTAGGTTTAGAAGATATAGGTAAAAATAGGTTACAATATGGAGGATTTTGGGTGTGGATTTACGTCTTCTTCCTTCTCCTTCTCCAATCTGAATGTTCTGCCATTGGGTCAAAAGTTCCACACTGCAGAACATGAAAAGTTACTAATTGGGTTGTAAGTAAAAACATATGTCATAATTGGTGAGTTTAGACTTTAAAAAGCTTGGAAAATTAAAACTCATGGCAATTTTCCACCCTTCCAACAAAGAGGCACACTCTGTGCAGCTGTATTACTGCTAAGATACAATAAACAACTAAGTCTGAACAAGAATTCTCGATCTCCTGCGTCTCAGTTCAAGCTCTGAGTAAAAGAAATCAAGATACAGAAGAAAGAAAGGAAGAAAACTAATAGCTGGGGTTTGTTGTTTTTTTCAATTTTTGTTTGTTTGTTTGGGTTTTTTTATATCATTACTGCAAATAAAAGAAGAATAAGCTTCAAAATTTAGCAGTAAAAACTGAATAACAGAGGTGAACTTGCAGTTGCAACACTTATCTCTGTTGCATGTCTATGGCAAGAATGAGACAAGGGATCACAGGGTAATTAATTAAAACTTAAACATAGCTTATGAACTACAGGGGAGGAAAAAAATTCAAATTATGCAGCAGAACTGTTCATCTACAGTAGTCTGAAGTATTCAACTACGCAAGCAATTGCAAAAACCATAATACTGAAAATTTTTAGAACTTGTGACACATGGTAGAAATTCTTTCTAATGCACTCCAAACTTTTTATATGGAGACTAAGAGAGATAGCAAGAGGTGCAAGTGTAGCTGATTTGGAACACTGGAAAGTCCTGCTTTATTATTTGTCGTACAAAGTAAAGCCAAGGATCCATTAAATAATATAAAGTGTGCAGTAAAGTGGTACATAGCATATATGTCTTTATTTAGTTTATACATAAGAGCTGTTCACATTTTTGTAAGTAATTATAGCTTTGCTAATTTTTCCAAATAAGGTAACCATGAATTTATGATCCAATTAGACACAGTATTTAATATCTACAAGGTTATAGGGTTAGTTACCACTCTATCTGGTACATTAGGAATTAGTCTGGTCCCACAGTTATCTTTGAAAATTAAGTCCCACTGATGAAAAAAAAAAAAAAAAAATAATAATTTTAACTGTTTCACTTGATATTCTAGAAGTCCTATAAAAATGGTAAGTAGTTTCTTACTCTTTGAATATCAGTCATACATTTTTGGAAAAGCATTTTCAAGAATGTCTCCTGCCTGTGTTTGTAGAAAGATTTGTTAGATCTCTAATCAATTAAACTGGCACATTGCACTTGGACAATTCATCTGCATCAGGCAGCAAAATGCATGCCTAACTCTTTGGATCCACTTCCAAAAACCTAGCCAATGGATGTAAAAACGGCTTGGGCCATTTCTATATTTTGTGTTTCTGAGCTTAAGCCATGGTTTTATCTTATGCTTTTATTTTTCTCATTGTTTCCTGGCAAATTTACTTGCATATGATTTGTAGGAAAATGCAGAAAAAAAAAAATTCTGTCTCAGTTCTTCCCTGTGTTATAGTCAGACATCCTTTAAGATATTTTAGACAAGAACTTTTGCATATTTAGTATCACTTTATGATTACGAAAACATTTTTTAGATAGGAAAACACTTGTTTTCTCCACCCATGTAACAACTACACAGTAATGCCCTACTATGCAATGTTGCAATGGAACAAGAAGAATTTAGAAAGAGCCAAGAAAAAAAACCCTCTACTTTCAAGTGCCATTCAAGTATATGGTTTCCTAAAAAGCAGACTAAATTGCAGAAGTTGTTATAACTTCAAGAAATATCACAACACTGATGAAGTGAAAGAGAATAACTGACAGATGCTTTGTGTGAAGTTAATCTGAATGAGAAGCAAGGCTGATCTGACAGAAGCAACAAATGCAAAGCAGAAAATACACCATTCATCCTTAATATTCTCCTTGAGGGATGGATACATAAAGAATGGTTGCCAGATCAGAAATGCAGAACTTTTCTGTGCCTTTTTTTTTTTTTTGCAAAAAAAGGCAACCACAACTAAAATTGAATTTTAAACCAACTTTCTGCAAATTGTAAGCTGTGTAGCTACAGACAAAAGTATTGATGAAATATTATATTGATCAACTACATTCTATGCTTGTACAAGTCTTTGTCTTATTTAGAGTTGATATCGGTAACATTAACACAATTAGACAGTACCTTTTTTCACCCCCTGAGCTCTGCCCTAACAGGTAGCATGTTTAAAAGCAAGAATTATATACATTTCTGACTACAAAAAAAACCCCACCCAGCTGTAGAAATAGCATACCTGGACATGGAAATTTTTTTTCCATTTGTTATGATGACAACCCCATTTCTATCAATTCATTTACACAGTATATTGAAAATACCAAAAATTATGTAGAACCTTGCTGCAGTTTGTGCATCTTCAGAGAGGAAAGTATCTATGTTCTGATGAAAAAGTTTAAACTACTCTGCAAAATCATGCAGAGCTCCTTAAATGCCATTTCACTTAACTTCAGACATATTGTCAACACAGAGATATAAGCTAAATACCAAATTCATATGTAAGAGAAATGCTGTTAGGATAATCTTTTACTTTTGGCTTCTACAAACCCCAAATCAAAATGGCATCAAGGTGACATCAAAATTCTATTGCAATACCAATGCTAAGATGCAGATATATATATTTTAATGACACTCACATTCTGTGAATTTAAATTTTTGATAACTGAGAGAACAAAGAATCAGTACTGCACTGAAAATTTAGCAATTTCTAGAGCAGAGATAAGATTCTATTCAATACACTGCACAGGCAAGCAACAAGCTGAAACAACACGATTAGGAGACAACTCACCACAGCTGCAAACAGACTTGAGTAAACCATTATCTATTTGCTCAGCTGCATCTATACTCCCTTACTAAATAGGCCCATATTACTTACTAATTAGGTGCATATTTATGCATAGGTATATCACTTAACTACCTTACAGGTAATGTATTTATTTCCTTTGTAAGACTTGAAACCCTGCAGGTTGTGTCACTGAGGCCAGGGGACCTATTTAGCTAACAAGGTTTGTCTAGTCTCTTTAGCACAATTTATTCAGCTACAGAAAAGACAGCACAGCAGCTCGCACAGAGATTGGGGAAGAGGTGATTTTGTCTATCATGTGAATCCCATTTAAGGTTGTAAATTTATTTAAGATTGTAGAACTTTGCCTCAAATTACAAAATAGTTTTGTTTAGAGACAAGAACCAGAAAACTAACAAGTATAAGCACATAATTACCATAAACTTCTGCTCTACTGACAAGGTGATCTTTCTGCTTCTGAATGTGGTTTTAATACCAGCTGTTCATTTCTTCTGCATTTCAAGCTCCTGTCTTGACTACGTGAATGTAGTCAGGGAGAATTGCAGAGAAGGCATTGTATTGCTGGCTGCTCTTTCCATGAGTGCTTACAAGACAAAATTCTCTGAGTGGAAAATGACTCTTCTGAATGGATACAAGCACTGTTTGCCAAGTGATTGATTGAAATCAATCTATGCATTCATAGAGTATGGTAAATTATGAAAGCATTTTCATCACCTATTCTCCTATAAATGCTACAAGGTTTTATTCCTTTATACGTTTCTCTAATGCTTGTTGGTTCAGACCAAACCTAGGTATCTATCTCCTCAGCTCTGAGAATTTGATTTTGCTAGCTGTCTTAAGTTAGCACAAGTTTTATGTAGACTTAAGAACAGGCTCAGACAGTTTTTAGTAACATTTATATAAAGTATTTTTGGTAGTTCTTTAGTTAAAGGAAATGGAACTTGTTTTTAACACGTAAATAAATAGATAAGTCAAAGCAAAACAGATTTTGAAGGCCAATTAGCAATAGAAGTCTGCTGGTTCAACCTAGCTGGAAATCTTGTCCATAGTTTGAATTAAAATAAATTATGCACAGCTACTAAATGGTCCCATGCTTAGGGCAACACTTGCTTCTACTTTAGGAGGCACAATTTTTCTGTTGCTGACATGGTGAACTAAAGCTGGACAAATGTATAATATCTATATGTATTTAAAATTTGCAGAAACTCACAAAATCCAGTAGTGTAGCTAAAATGAGCTTGTTAAGATTTCTATTTGTTCTGTCCCCATTTTTTTCAGCTACTACAAGCAGATGGGCATTGGCACTGCTGTCTGTAGATTAGGACAGTTGGACTTTCAGTGGTATTACAGAGCAAAGTAGAACAGCTGGGCTGCCATTTGATGACTCAAAAAAATGTGTGAAAAATTATCCCAGAAACAGGACTCAAACTCTGCATATGCTGAACCATCCACATTTATGGAGTTTTCCCAGCTTGTAACCCAAGTAATCTAATTTTCTTTTTGAAAGAGTGTTCATAACTTTTATATTTGCAAAATTGTCTCTATGAATCTGAGCCCTTGTAAGTCACTGGACGTATTTCCATTGACTTCAATAGAGTCTGAGTTATACTGATGATGAACACTTAAGATGAATAGCTTTAGACAAAACCCAAAATAGTCAAGGTTATACTTGTATAATGTTCCCTACTCTTTCACATGGAAAAGGATCAGATGAGTTGAGATTTTACCTGCAAGGAATATGAAATGTTCGAAAATGAAAACTGAGACATTAACAAACCATTTATATTTTATTTTCAACAAAAAAATAGCTTCTCTTTTTTTTTTTTTTTTAATGTCTTGGAGGGACACAAGTCTACTTTCAAGTTCTTAAAGTTCCTTTACCACTGTGCTGTGTTGTCACAATATTCACAATATTGTACACAATATTCAAGGAGCGTGCAACTTCTGGAACTCCAGGAGTGTGTAACACCCCAGTGTGGGGTAAGTACCATACATCCACTTAGAAGAGTTAATTTCTGTTATAAGGGATTGCAACCAAAATGTGCAATTTGAAAGTAGGCAAAGGATGGGGAAGAAAACAAAGCACAACAGAGAGGAGAAGTGAATGGCCAATAGTGCAGAGAACAGATTCTCATGACCCAGGAACTAAGCAAAAATGCACATTTATGGTGTAGGAATGTGCTCTGCGTTTGTTTTTGTGCATTCACACAGACTCTGCAGTGATTAAAACCGTGGCTAACCACTGACAGACTGAAAATATAATGGCAGCATTGATTAAAATTGTGGAACACTAAATTGTGTGAGGAATAAGGCAAACACAGACTTTCTCGTTTTAAATGTTAGGCTTCTGGTTAGTCACTGATTTAAACTAGTGCCATCCCAGAAATCTAAGAAAACACAGTTGTCAATCATCATACCAGCAGAATGCTATTTCAGTGGCATAATCCAAGCTATTTGAATATATATGCACTTCCCATGCTTTGTCTCACTTGCACGAGATCTGCCTGTGGCATAGCTCAAACGTTCAGAGAAAATGACTGTTGCTGTGTACATTGCTATTTCAGGTCATATGCACTTGCTTCGATAGAAGAGGTTGCTAATTAAGCAATAACAATTAAGGCACTGGGCATTTCCTGCAGACTAATGACCAACTAGGAGGAGCTGTGCCAAGGGCCATTAACCCCAGCCAGTCACTCACTGTGATGGGACAGATTTCTTTGAAGAATATTAATGTTTGAAAATAACAAGGACGATTCTGGACATAATATAAATGTAAATAGGAATGAATCAAATTAAGTACATTATGATGATTTGTGTAGTGAATTCCAGGCCTCTCCTATATTCTGGGTAAGAGAGGAAAATGGATAGAAGGAAAATGGTACATCAAAGAATATTAAATTCCATTAAGTTCTCAAGCTTCTCTAAACTGCTCTCTTCACACCTGCCTCCTGGTATGTTTGCTCCTCTGATGACGATTTGTAACTGTGGTTATCATCATAAATTTTGATAATTTAGCAAAAGTAGGTGCCTACCAGTGCTCCTGGTAAAAGGTCTACACTTAGGAGAATACAAGGACAGACTTCACTGCTTTCTTTGTACTCTACGGTTCTTGACAGGCAGATCTGTGAAACTCTGTGAGACCTGACAGAATTTCTTTCCAGAGATATAGAAGAGGGTGCAGGCCTGGACTGTGTAGCTCTTCACCTTTTTTCATAACCTTTGCAGTGAAACATTTCTGAAAGGGTCTTTCTGAAAACAGTGCTACCAAACACCAGCCTGTTTGCCAATTATTGTTTTCTCAAATTAGAACAGTTTACCTTTTTATTATCCCTGCAAGAGATTCTTTGCATTCCTTCACACAGCCAGTTCTTCTCTGCAACAACCATTATCATCTCCTAATTTAAATTTTATCCATAAATAACATTCAGTAAAATAAAGGAGGGAGAAACCTAGAAGACAAGAGGAAACAAGCTAAGCAGGTATGTGCAAATCATCAATTACTTTCTCCCTTCCACAAGTAACTTATTGATAAGGCTCTCATCCACAGCCACCTTTTTCTCAACCCTGGTTCCCTCATCCGCTGGTGGTTTTCACCTCTTTAAATACATTGATTCAAAGAAGTGGGTTAGCTATGAAGCAACCATTGAATTTTCTGTCTCCAAGGTGAAATAAGCAGCTGTATTAAGATTATTTTTAACTAAATAAACTTCTCTAAGGAAAATGAATATGACTGCAGAATCCCTTTCTGAAACTTTTATAGCTGTTCAAGACTCTTTTTCTCTATTACATTTCTCCTAATAGCTCAAAAACCTGATTAACACCTACGTTTTACTCATAGCAAAGGAACATACATAAAAGCTTTGGAAAAAAATTGTAAGATGTGAATCAGCTACAATACATGAAGAAACATAATTTGTTTATTGGAAAAATATCCGGAAATGCATTCTTTATTTCTGATTTTCCACCTTTTCTGTCATTTTTCTGTAATAATGTGTCAGGAAAGTCCTAAAATTATTCTAAAGCTTCTGAATTTGCTTGTAGAAGTAAAACACTCCCATAACAACATGAATCTCCATAACATGGGTGTAAGGCAAAAGCACCAATTTTGGTTTTGTATGCATACCTGCATTATATTTGTACTGCCTAAATTATTATATAACAGCTATTTAGGCTCATCTGATATGACTAAGAACAATCAAAGCAATGAAGAATAAATGTTACATAATTTCAGAGAATTTTATCAGAAAGAACCAGTACCCAGAGCCCTCCTTTTTATTCTGTCTTTTTTTTCCTCTTTGTAATGCCTCTTCTTTTCTGACTGGTTTTCCATTAGTCTTGTGGGTAATTTAAAATGATAGGAACAACATTTAAACTCAACATTTTGAGCTTAAGGACAGTTCATATTTTCTCTCTAATATCATATTTGTCTGCTGTCCTAGGACTTATCTCTATAACTGTTGCTCACCAGATGTATTTTTCAAGGTGATGAGAATAGAGAAAGCAACTGCAGAAATTCCTGGGTCCACTTTTAAGTACTATAATACAGCAGCTGAAGTTTCCACAGAGATCAGGGCTTTATCATGCTTGGTAGAATTAGTTAGAAAAGTGCCTTTCCAAACCTAAAGAGTGTTAAAAATCTTAACTTTTTTTAAGGCCATGGGGAACAAGCAAAACTCAAAATAAAATAATAATTAAAAGATGGATACCATGGAATATTGGAAATGACTTCAAGAATAGGGAAAACCTGTATTAAGCTCCAAGAAACTTCTGCAAAGCATGAAAGCAAAGGGGAATTATGTTTGAATTATTACTGAGTGCTAAAGATTCAGATGCTTCTGTCTAGAGAATTAACTAAGAAGAAAATGAAATAACAAGAGAAAAGTTTCTGACAAGGCTGGTAGAGCTTCGGACCTCTCTATTTTGGACACTAACATTTATGAAAATTCACTGACAGCACATTAAGTATGCCATGTGATATTCCAGTTGAATAAAATGAGGAACTATTTAAATATCTCTTGCTGATTCACCTGAATTTTTCAAGCTCTTCTGAGAAAGAGAGACAGTTGAGAACCTTTGTTTTATTGTTTAAACTCCTCTATCATTTTAACCATAGAACACAGGCAAAAATCAGGAAAATAAAGAAGGAAGGAAAAGAAGGAATAGAAAAGATGAAGCCCTGGTGAAGAACAGTCTCCACCTAGATATTCACCACTACAAACACAAAACTACACTACATACCAAATCTTTGGGCCTGATCCTATAGTCTTATGTGCCAGCAAAAATCCTGGAAAACCACACCAGGAAAGAGACTGTCTTAAAGAGACTGTCTTAAAGCAAAACAGATGCTCTCTTTTCCATTAATTTTGTTTTGCCAATTATAGTTGTGTCGGTGAGAAGAAAACAGTCACTGAATTTCCTGTGTACAATTTCACTGTTATTTATGGCTGATTATTCAACCTAGCAGCTACCTTAGCTCTGTCAGTTTTCTAAAATCTTTTCACAATCACACTGAAGACAAGAATCTGACTAGCTCAATGCTAATTATTTTGGGGGGAAAAGGAAGTTGAGAAGATTTTTTTTTTTTTTCTCAGAAAGTACAGGTTAATTCAAATGAAAATTTCCAAGGAAGCCAAAGTAGTTTTTAAACAGTCTTCATCTGAATTTGGTTTTCCTTTAATTTATATTGCTTTGCATGATATTTTAGATTTTTGAGAATATTGTTTTTGAAAGCTATTGATAGGAATCATTTTGCTATTATCAAAATCAAATATTTCAATGTTTCTACCTCTGAATGGTATTTTTACAGAATATATCTTTATTTTCCTCAGGACAGAAACCTTTTCGAGACAGAGATACTAAATACCACAGGGAAACTTAAATCAACTTCCCATTGATACTGAGCTATCAATTAATCCAATATCAAACATTCAAAAACCCAGGCCATAGATATTAAGGAAACTACATAAATTTCTTCAAGCTTAGTTATATTTGGCTGCCCTGAGGTTCAAACTGGTACTAAAGCCTTTCTTTTCTTACTTTCAGCTCCATATTCTCTAAATCAAGAGGTAGTTTCTGGCTGGTATTTTAGGCTCCTTTACAACATAAGTTATATAAGAAGCCTGACAGACTTTGCTCATCTTTACATTTTCAATTTTGGGGATTACTTTGTTTAGCCACTTATGCTGCAGTGATCTGGGGCAGCTCTGTGGATTTTCAGAGCCGGCCATAGAGCACTGGTGGTGCTGGTCTTAGTATCTTTCAAAGGAATATTACAAAAAAATAATAATTTCACTGTCACACACTGTTTCGAGCAGTACTTCCAGATCCTCATTTAGAGAGATTGATGGTGGCTTGGCACATTACAATTTCATCTTAATACCGGTTAGATGGAAGAGGTTACTAATTATACAATAGCAATTAAGACATGGGGCTTTTCCTGGAGATTAATGACCAGCTAGCAAGAATTGTGCAGAAGGCTTTTAACCCCAGCCAGTCACTGCATTGCAGCAGAATCAGATGGCATTCTCTGAAGGATTTTGGTTTTCAAAATGACAAACACGGGTCTGCATATAAGTGCAGGGATTTTTTGCTCACCTACAGGGTACGTCTAGTAGCAGATAAGTAAGCCACGACGTCATTAATGAAAGGCAGATGCACACAGAAAAACCAACACAAACCATAATACTGCCCCCCCACCAATACAGCTAAGTATAGAAAAACACTTGAATGCTCTATCATGCATTTTAACTTTACATTCCTTTTAGAGATAGGATTCACTAATTTAAATGAGGCACCACTGACACCTAAATTAGCATTTTAAATCAGAACTAGCTTGAGTATTTGCAGGGAGTTCCCCACACGTAACCATTGTAAACTACACGTAAACCATGTGCTGGTTTAGCTCTTGAATGCATTACGAAGTGAGAAACTGTTTCCTCTCTGGATGAAGTTGAAGCAGAAGCCTCTCATTAGCTCATATCCCACCTCACTGAAAAGCAGGAAGTTGAGCCAACTTCAGCAACATTGCTCAGCAACACTGGAAACTCCTCCCAGTCAATGTTCTTCAAAAAGACAGTGATTGAAACAACCCTACCACTACTGCTTGGATCTCCAAACTGTCCCACAGCAAACATCTGAGCTCCTCCTGATCTTCAGGGTGCCCCACCTTCCTCCTCACCTTCCTCCCCTTTGCAATCTACACCCAGTCATGGCCTGAGTCCACTCATGTTCCTTCACTATTATTCCTATTAATTTCTTTTCCTCTTTTATCTTTATTTTCTTTTTTTTTTCTTTATATTCAAAATAGGTATTTCTTTCCCCAGCAACATTTCTATGGCAGTTTGACCTGTGGCTCCAAAATAAATAACCCACACTCATCTGGCTGTGGAGGGAAGAGTTTGGGGTTCTAGCAGATGGACTACACTGAGGCAGTACCAAGGGAAGTCCAGGTGATTTGCTGCTGCTAGACACGAGAGGAAAATGGAGTGGTGTTTCTTCAAGATTAAAAAAAATTAGGGTGAAGTTTCTGAAGGTCTGAGACATTAACTGCTAGACCAGTCAGACTCCTTTATTTGCATTTTGATGTCTCTTTTGGAAGCAGGGACCTGAGTGAACTGCCAGCCAGGGTGAACTCCTGGTTCCTTCATCCCAGGGTGTGCCTGGGGCAGCAGAGGGAAAAGGACAGAAGACAGCCCTGCTATCATCAAGGCTTCTCTCAGGACATCTCTGAACACTGAGGTACAGTTCTGTACCCCAGCCAGCACCCTGATCACACCACCCTTTTTCACAGCTTATGGTGGTACAATAACACGACACAGCTCTCTAGGCAAACAAGTGAGTCAGAAAAGGAGACCGCTGCTATGTTTAAATGTCATCTTGTTCATGGGAGCTGCTGGAACTCTCTTCTGCATGGCAACTCTCTCACAGTCCCGTCCCTCGGCCCATAATCAGCAGTTTGCTTAGTGTGAGACAGAATATTAAAGCCCGCTGCAGCATCCACACCTGTGCACACACAGGCACTCCACTCTCCACACACCACAGGCATCACAGCAGCACAGGCAGCTGCTGCAAGCCTCTTTCCTGCCCAAGACAGAGACAGCTATTTGTGTTTCCCAAGTTTCCATTTACACACCGTGAGAAGGTCCTGCCTGCTAAGGAGCAATTGAAGGGAGCCCTGACTCATCCCACAGCTGTCCTGGCTGCTCTTTTCACCACACAGGCACTGTGCTTCTGTTTTTACTAATCCCGAGGGCCAGGCTGTCCACGGCACATTAGGGATTTTCCTGTGGGTCCCACAGGTCTCCCTTTAGCAGCACTTCTGCCATGGCCCACGTTCTCCTGCTCGCCATCCTGGCACCACTGTGGCGTGATGAAGTGTGATGTGAGGAATTCAGACGACACCATGTCCCAGCTCCGGCATTCCGGCTGGCAGCACAAGAGCGGAAAGGTGGGGAGAGGAGCCAGGAGCTGGAGGTGGAGAAAGGGAACAACAACAGATGCTGTTGACCCGGAGAGGGAGAACGGGGCTCAGAGCAGCGCGGGGGCAGGTGTCCAGGAACAGCTGCTGGAAGCTGGCTGGGAAAGCTGCTGGGGTCTGGGAAGGGGGATGAGGACCCAACAGGGTCTGGCCGGGGTGGGGAGAGGGTCTGGAGCCAAACTCGTAGCGGGGTGAAGGCAACAGCTGCTGAGGATGAGGCGAGGCCAGGGAAAGAGCCGAAGGCGGAGGGGGAGCGGCAAAGGAGAAAGCATCCCGGCTCCGAGCCAGGGCGGAGGGCAGAGTCCTGGGAAGAAGAGGGACGCACCGTTCCGCAGGAGGCAGAGGCTCAGCGGGGCAGAGCCAGGCAGCTGCTGCGGCCGGGGCACAGGCACCGGGAGCCAAACCAGAGTCCTGGGAACACGGGCAGGACAGACGGGGAGAGAAGCAGAAGAAGAATCAAAAGCCATAGCCAAGGGGAAAGGAGCCAGAGTCCATCCCAGTGGAAGAGAAAAAGCACTGAGACACAAAGATTTGAGAATATACCCATGTTAAAAATAAAATACTGTTTTCTTTGTATAAAGCAGTTAAATTGTTTTGTCTTCTTAAGTACTACCCAAACAGCCCGCACCGGGGAGCACCACACGCTGACAGCCTCACGGACGGGCTGCGGATGCTGGAGAACTCCGGGATGTGGAGTGCCTTGCAGCATCCAGCCCTCCTGGCTGCTCTGGGGATGACAAGGGTCCCCCGTGCTCCTAGAAAGGCTCTACAATGTACAGCAGCTTCTGTCAGCCGTGATCTGGCGCAGAACTGGTCAAAATGTAGCTGGAGATCACATCCCCACCCTGCAGGCAGACGGGGTGCAGTTACACCCCCAAAACACCGCTGTTTGTCGTGGCAAAGATGGTGCACAGTTTGCTGGCGAAGGGTTTGAAAAGGTTTTGGTTTTGTTTTGGGGTTTTTTTAATGAAAAAGGGCTTCAAAGTGCTTCACCTTTGACAGCGCTGCACCCAGGTTAATCCACGTTCAGGCTATAACGTGGTCTTGCCATTTGGTGCCTGGGAACTTCATTTTGGGGCAGTGATCTCTGTGCCTGCCACCAAGCCATTCCCACAGGTGAGCTGGGAATCCTGAAAGAGCAAGCCGGGCAGCAGGGGCTCTGCAGAGGGGAAGAGCAGCCGTCAGACCACGTCTCCTGGGTGTCTGAACGTGTTCCGACTGCAGCTTGTGAATGAGGGCTGGGGCTGATGGCAGGCAGCGTGATCGTAGTGACATAAAAAACTGTGAAAGAGGAAAGAGCTTCCACATTTAGACTCGTACGTGGTAGATACTGCCATGGATACCAGTGTTGCTAAGCATGCTGCTTCCTAGGGAAGTCTGTGCTCGTGGAAGCACAGGCTTGTGGGACTACTTTAATTTAAGGATAATATTAATGCATCTTGTGGGAAGATATACAGCACTAAGCCAGGCCCATCCTAGATACTGCAGAGATGCAAAAACCTCAGCTATAACTACTTCAGGTCAATAATTTTTGTTTTAATTACCACAGGGAAATTGCTACTGTAGACCAGGCTGTCCGTAATAAGTGTAGCTGAAACTGAACTTAATGGAGCAAGTTCTATTTATCCAGGAGAGAATCTTGTATCTGCAATGTTATTTATTACTTTACCCTATGTTACATGGTTTTGCTTTAGTACTCTTCTATTACATTCTTTTTTCTAGTTTCTTTAGCATACAAGTCCATACCTTTTCTTTCATCATCTTAGAATTCTCCTTTCATATTCTTGCTCTCTAGGCATATGGAACTCCTTTTTTTCCTCTTTTCTGGTATTACTTTTTTGAATATTTCTACTGTGCTCTCAAACTCATTCTGTTCTTCTCCCACTTTTGTTCTCAGCCACATTTGCATCCTTATGCCTCTTTTTCCACATACAGTGTGAAACTATGATGAAATAAGATAAACACAAATATGCTTGTGCTCAAAATGAAGGATATGGAATTATCATGTGAATAGTGGAGCTCTTCTTTTCTCTTTCTTTGGGTGCCATTTAATATCACTGACAAAAATAACTTTATTAAGTGAACTTTTTTTTTTTTTGCCTTACAGATGTCTGACATTAAATATATTTTTTCATAAAATAGTTCTCCATGAGAATGACATCCCTAATCTGGCCATAAATAATTCATTATTTTGTTCAGTTTTCAAAGGATATAATCAGTAATAAAATGGAGGCATTGAAATTAGCAGCCTCATTACAAAGAAATGCCATTTTTTCTGCCTTCCTCTCTGTTAAGGCGCTGTACCCACTTGCCCCTCTCCTCCTAACACTTCTGGGTTGTCAAAGTATAAAGGTGTGAGAATATGCCTGGGCACTTCTTCCTTTATTGGTTATACAACTTCTGCTGGCATGTAGAAAAATTAATATTGAGGACAGAGTGCTTGAATCACTTCTCATCCTAGCATTCATTAATTCACTTAGCACCATTTAGGAGGTAAAGACAGAGAAGTAAAGCTAACCATTATCATTAGAATATGGAGATTTTATTGGGATGTTGTTCATGCTTTTTGATCAAGAAACACAATTAAAAATCAAATCTTTCAGCAGAGCCCTAAAACACTGTTATTTTCTTAAGTGGCATCTTCATTCAAGGCACACTGATATTGAGGCCATGCATTAATATTTCTGCAGCATAACAATAGCAGTGATCATTCACTACGCTCTTCCTTTTTTGGCACCTTTCAGGTATTTGTCTAAACAAGGTTTAGCTCAATAAATGTTCTGCTACGACAGAAAGAATTTGTGTTAATTTAAAGGAAAAGTAACCGAGTATATTACATGTCCTTTTTGGGGAGATTTCTGTCTCAAGTTCTTCAATTGGAAAATGTTACGGAACACAAACTGTTAGAGCCTAAGCCAGTGTGGCCATAAAAAAATATTAAAAAATGGCATAAATATACCAAATTCTTTCTAAGATAACAAGATTAACCACTAACTCATTCAGATACTGTAGACATCTGAGTATCTCTTTAACAATACTACATAAATTAAAAATGAAAAACTACCTATGTAATACTTATAGAAGCAAGGAATAACCAATTCTCCTTTGCAGGTGAGTAAGCAGCAGTCCCAAAGTGGTCAGAAAAAGTAATGAATGCAATGACATACTAATGGCTGTGTCATCTTTAGGTAATATAACTTAGAGCTCCAGGCTTATATGTTAAATGGTCAATAAGGTTCTTGTTTCTGCTGGCTCCCAGAGAGACTGTGAAGGACCAACCCATTTGGGCACTATATCCCTCATTCAAGTAACTCAACCAAAACAAGGCAGCCACTTCATAGCTTAAAATCAATATAGATGTCCTGAAGAAGGGAAGTTTCTGTTCTGCTTTCTGACGGACATATGAGAAGGTTACCTTTTTAACTTGACAGTAGCTTTCATATATTTTAATTAAAAATGACGTGGCCAGGATTGGGCTAACAGATGTCATATAATTTTTTTTAAAAAAATTGGCATAAATATCTTTTTAGGATCAACTGATTTTGAAAATTCAGTAGTTCCACATGAAAGTGTGACACACATTTATGTATGATTTCTTCAAATCTTGCCTTGCAAATCATAAATGGTAAAGGATAATCACTATTTGATAGCTAACAGGACTTAGGCCATATCCCTCATGGAGTTTTCCCATCAACACAAGTGATTTCTAAAACATCCTGACATTAATTTATAAAGACACTGGCTTAAAAATACTTATTGCATAAGGCTAAGACATCTATAAATTATTTTCAAAACAAACTTTTACAGGAGGCTACCAACTCTTTGATGCTTGCTGTTTTTTCCTGGTTTCTTGTTTGTTTGTTTTTTCTTTTCTTGTTTTATGACTACATGGACATTGGGAGTTAAAGCATTTCTGTGAATTAATCTGTAAGGACTCTGAGGGATGGAGACAAGGCTTGCAGCCTGTATACACACTATCTGGTGCTCTCTGCCCATTGAAAAATCCTCATCTTTGGGAGAGACAGGTCACCTCAGGCACCTTGACAGGCCTAGTTCTGGAAAAAGACATCCTCACAAATACGAAAATGAAGTCCAAATGCCTTGCATATGACTTCGTTAGAAGAACATGTCCAATAATACACTAAGTTTTAAAGGATCTTGTCTCCAATATTCTGCAACTGGAGCTGACTTCAACTTGACTTCAAGCAAAAAATGTAAAGGCTTTTACAGCTTGCTTTCACCCAGAAGAAAAATAGATCCCTTTCATCTTTGTGCATGTTCATGTTTTTATGTGTTGACAGGAGATGCACTTGCCCACTTAGGCAAAATTTGTTCTAAAGAGAATTTTATATATATATATACACACACATATATATTTAATTTATTCAAAAAAACAGGCACTGGAGATAAATGCCCTAGCCACTAAACTATTGATGCTGCAGGGATACAGCTCTCCCTTTCTAAACTAAGATGAGGATTATCTCTGATGGAATATTTCTTGCAACTGACACATTTCTGTGGGAGTATTTCATTAAAATTCTTAATAATATTCTAATGATGAATCACTTCATTAAAAAAATTCAGCTTAGTTATGTGTAAGCATATTTTAATCAGCAGGCATATTGTAATAAGTCTGTGCTTCAAAATTAAAGAAAACTTAATGCCATTTGAAGTGGATTTTTTATTAGTATAGTACACTAGTAGGGACCATCTAGAGATAGTGTAAAAGATGTGAACAGTAAATATTGTTTTCTTTGTCTCCAGACCACATTTTCCTGTAGGCTGATTCCTGTTTCCTTTAAATTCTTGGACTTATATGTTAGTTAATTTATATGTTAGTTAATTTAATCCTTTGGATTTCCTTTCCTTAAGGAATTACTATATAGAATTGTTTGGCCTGTATTATATAGGATACAGCATTAGATAAGCACAGACTAAACACATAGTTGGTGGCTCCAGATCTTCAAAGCAGCCAAACAGTAATTTAACTATTCAGAAGACAATTGTCACAGCATCACCATTTTTTAAAAATTTAAGTGAGATCCCAGAAGTTCCACACAACTTCTGTCTATTTTCACCCCAGATATTTCTACTGAATAGCTCTGCAGTAGCTATGAAGAACTACAAATTTGTTTTCATGCATAAGGGCTCATTAAATTGCTGGATTGCAAGAACATATAAATTATTTATCCTTATAGAGAAACAGGTTTTAGAAATCACAGCTCAGAATAGACTCCAATTCCCCTCTCATACAGAGAGTCACTGATGTAATTAAAGGCTAAAATAAAGGAGATCAAGTGTTAAAAGGATGAACGTGTTCCCTCTCTCCTGAGCTCACGCATGCAATGCACTGCCATGCTTCCTCTCTTCCTTAGCTGATGCTGGAACACCTTGACTATCTTCCTCCATAATTACCTCAGGTTAGAAACAGAGTCTAGCTGGTGATTTTATGATGTTTTCAGTGCTAGGGGACAGATCATTCTCTTCCTTCTGTCTTTGGCAAGGATAAAAGTGAAAACAAAAGAAAATACTCTGCTTCCACAGGAAATATTAGGTGAAGTGCTGTTACAGGCAATGGAAGCTCTGTCAGAAGAAGTTCCTCAGTTTCCTTGAGGTCTGCCTCATGTTGGAATTGCTTATAGGCTGAGCTAGGCTACCTGGCTTCCACATTGTCAAATGGCGAACATAAAATCTTTACTGAGGGAAAGGCTAATATAGCCCCTCATGAATTCTAATGACAGACAGTGTTTCCAAGCCTTCAGTGAGACCATTATAATCTTTATAGACTATAATCGATTTTTATGTCTCACAAACAGGCCATCTGCAATTTATAAGCTGCATCATTAGACCTTTCCTCATTGCTTCTAGTTTGTCCTTGGTGATGCATAATGTGTTGCTAGTCAAGAAAATTGATTAAATCCTTACTTTTGGCCCTTGGTTTTTGGACTAATTTTGTTTGACTTCCTCAGCTATTTTGATTCTAAAGAGGGAAAAAATCACCCCAGTTCAAGCCTTAGCTTCTTATTTATTTATTTATTGTATTTTATTTTTTATTAATAGCTTACTTGGACCTCTCTATGACTGCAGTGATAGAGTGGTAAGACAAAAGTAAAGATGGCTTTTTTACCACAGGTCCGACGTGAATGGCTTTCAGAATGAGCAGGAATGAAATTGCATTCCCTTTATCTGCTGATCTACCCAGACAATTGCATTTCACAGAGGTCCCAGGCAGCTGCCTTTCTTGGAGCATTTTCTATCCTCTGCAAGGCTGGTGAGGTCTCTCTGCCTGCACATTGGAACCCAGGGGAGTAGCAACAACAACAGCTGCAGTACAGAGCCTGCACTGGAAAACAAACAAGTGCTGCTCCAGATGTATGAAACCCAAACGTGGGCACCCAAAGGTGCCTCTGTAGGCAATTTGATTTAAATGTCTCCAGTATAACCAGTATTCAGTTTTGTTTTCAGCATGGTTTTCAAGGCATGAGAGCTCTGTATTACTGCACATGGATTTATTTTATGAACTGCATTAACAACTTTGAGGAGGAGGTCCTGGTGCTCTGCTGTTCCATTCGTGTCACTTTCTAGGTACATTTATAAGAAACTGTATAATATATATTTAATAAAGTGTATTATGTATTACAACAGGCAGCATTACAACATACCACTGTGTTAAAGCTCTCTAAATCCCACCTTTGGAGACAGCAATAAAAAGAAGTTGAATGAAATTACACCTTACGGTAGAAAGTTTACTTTTGCACACACAACTTCAAAGGTTTCACTGTGGGTGAGAAAAAAGTCATTACAGGGAGTGACCAAATGCTAGAGAGAGTGGTTCAAAGGAGAAAAATATGCAAAAGAATAAATACACTGAATAAAGAACTGTGAGCTCTTTGAAAACAGTTAACCCCTTCGCCAGGTCTTTATAGAAAGCATAGGCTGGGGGTAAAACTGGGGAGGTTGAAATGAAGAGTTCAACATCACTGAAATTGCAAAAGATCACCACACAGGAAATAGAGAAATGGAAAAGGAACAGATTTTAAGGAAAATAAATGGAAAGACATAGCAGTAAGGGGGGAGGTAGGGCACTCAAGGAGATTGTAAAGGAATAAAATACTTCCTGTAAACCCTTCAAACCTGTAGAGGCCATCTGCAGTAACACAGGCCATCTAAAACCAATTGTGAGTGCTACATACATTTCCTTATCTTTATTACTGTGTTTAATATCATTCAGTAAGGAATATGAGTAATTCTGACTTAGTATAAGAATCAAATATGTGAGGGAGGGAATTTTAGTGGAATGTGGTTCAACATCAAGAAAAAATCAGCAATGCAAATCAGGCGATGTGAAAACTGGGGAATGCTAAAAGGAAAGTTCATGAGAATCTCAGACATCCTGTCACTTCTGGGAAATGTGATCAACACAAGATGAGTATTATACTCATTAAAAAAGGAAAAAGAAGAATGGTTAGTAACAGGTGTATCTTCTTAAATTGGAATGGCACGTGAAGTAAAAGAGGAGCGCTGCAGTGAATTGAGTGCAGCTGACTGTCACAGAGACACCAACAGCATATTGCAGAAGTGCTGAACCGAAGATTAAATGGCATTTCTTGGCATACAATTGTGAGCAGAATCAATAGGAAGCACATAGTCATAGTCAAGTAGCAAAGTTAGCATGAAATTCCAACAGATGTTTCCACTGACCTGAAGGCTCTTGGTGATATTCTAAAGGAACCTGGGCCAATTCAACTGGTATCTGCCTAGAGCATGAGATTTGTGGCAGATAAAATCTAAGTTGTATCATTAGATCAGCACAAGCTGGAGTGCTTAGAGACACTGATCTTGTAGTACGTGTACACACTACTGGCTTACAAAATATAGTTGTTCAACTGAGACTAAATGATCATCTTTGCACACTTCACACAGCGCAGAGTCAAAACAACTATTTGGCAGAAGCTGAGATGGAAATGAGGACAAACGCATTCTATTGTGATGGACTCGTATCCTGATAGAAGATTCTGCTTGGTTGCTCTTATCAACAAATTCAGAAGTCTGAACCAGCCTGTTTGGAAAAGCAAGGCATGCAAACAGAATGTTACTGGACTTGTCCCTTTTTGGTTGATTTATTTAATACCTAAAGCCAAAGAGACTCCAAGACTAAGCAGAAAAGAGCACGAACAAGAGGAATGAGAAAATAAAACAGAACTGTGGAGATAACAGGGCAGCGAAAAGAGAAATGTAAATTGGGGGGAGGGGCTTTTTTAGTTGATAGAGAGCCAAATAAACACAAAGCAGAACAACCTTTGTGTATTCAGAGATTAAGTTCCAGGATATTCTCTAGGAAAATGCAACCCTATGGGCTTGCCTTTCCATGGTAGGACATTCAATGCTGCTATCAAATTCTGACCTTAGCATTGCTGTTCAGTTATCAGTTCTTGGACAGGTCCTAAATGTAATGTGAAAGCACCTGTTCTGAGTCAAACAATATATAGTCCAACTGCATCCTGCTGCTTTACTACTATTTTTTCCCACAGCCCAGACTGGCCATATGGTTAGGTTCTGGGATAATTTCCTCAGGAATGGCTATTCTTTGAAATGGCCAGTGTGAAGGTCTCCCTTGGAGAGCTCTTGTACTGCATTTCCAGCAATCTCATCTCTTACAGAAGCAAGAATCCTATTTTGCTGCTTTCAAGGGTACACCTGAGTGATAGATTTCCTTCATTTTCCTTGCCTTCTATACTGGCCTTTAATCAATGAGCTTAAAATACCTTCTTCACTTTGTCACTCAGAATTCTGGTATAGCTCCATAAAAAGGAGGAGATAATTCTTTCTTCTTTTTATACAACTGGTTGTATCAATTCCTATCTTTTCACAGCACAGACATATCACATTCTAATGTGATAATGTGATATTATTTTCTTAATAGAAATGCTCCACAATTAAACTTCTTGTTTCAATTTCACATATATTGCAGAAGAATTCTCCTTTCAGTGTATCTTTATTATATATAATTTGTCATTATTTCATATGTAATTATAATTCTGAATACACCCTTTTCTCTATAAGTGGAACATAAATTCAAATAAAAATATTCTGTCTTGTCAAAAAGGGAAGTGCAGGAAAACAATGTTTCTTCATGAAAGAGCCAAATCAACAAGGTCCTTGCAGAAATAATCTTAAAAAACCCAATTTGATCTTCTCTCTAAATCTAAGTGGAATATTAAATAAAAAATATGTGTCTACATTCCCTCAGCAAACTAGGTGACTTCTGTTACCTGCTTCTTTCACAGGCACATACCAGAAGGAGTAATGCAAATACAAAGAACAATTAAGACAATTTTCAAGCATTTGAGATCATGAGGGGACCAAATGTTGCCAAATCATTTTTGTCATTCTTTGACCCTAGAGAACTCTCATGCATCAGAACGGGTGCAACCATACCACTAATTCCAGAAACAAACTATTGGAATGGCAGAACTTTCATGGATTTAAGTGCAATGAAAATTTTATACTAAAAAGGCATTTAGCACAGAACCCACTAACCCATTCAGTCTTATATTTTGAAAGCACTGCAAACACAGTACAGACCACAAGCTAAAAGTCCTTCAGGTTCACTTCAGGCACAGAGAAAATATAACCTCTCAAGAGGACTTACAAAAAATAACCCCTGTTCCTGAGCATACTTAGAAAGTTTTTACAGTCATGCTGTTTAAGTTAGGTAGCTCATGAAAGATTTTGATATAATAAAATTTCTAAAAATACAATAAAATGATATTTCACCCAAGAATAACCTAATCCTCCTCAACATCTGTGCACAGGTATTAGAGGAAATCAAACCAAGTGTGTTAGTATTTTTATAAGAGAAAGTAGTTCCAGGCAGAAATTGGGTATGACACTCACATCCACTGACATTTAAAGAAGACTGAATTTAAAAAAACAAATACAGTCCCCAAATATAAGTACTGCAGGGGTGATATATCTGAAAGTTAGCACGTTATTATCAATTAATGGATGAGTATAAAACCTTTAGGATTTTATTCTCTCGCTGGTTGCTTCTTGAATGAAATTGCAGTGTGCAATTTATTACTAAGTGGATCTGAGTAGAGGACACAGTTTTTGTCAAGACAAACCAGTCAGAGAGAGATTTATGTCTTTCATTGCCGACATGTGATTTAAACACCACTCAACAATTTGGTATTATCCTTAAAGAAATTTTTAAAAATCTCTAAATGGGAATTCCAAGTCCCAAATCTAATGATCTCTTTTTCACAGCTTGAAATCTATATATATTTTGAGGTCTTTTTAAAGGATGCACATGGAAATCCTAAATAAACATATAATCTTGTCTCTCTGACTGCCATGTTTTATTTAAATATCCCCAAATTTCTGTTGATGAACAGTGTCTGCTAAAAACTGGTTTATGAGAAAGGTACAAAAACAACTTGATCCATTGCCCCAGACTCCAAACATTTTCTTTGCAAGCAAGTAATTTCAGTGGGATAAAAATGCATGTTTTTCCCTGTCCCCCCCCCAAATTAAAAGTGCTGTGTCATCGTTTGCTGAAATAGAACTGCACTGCAGTGTACCTTGCAGAATGGATTAAATACAGAGGAGAAATTACTTTCAGATGTTTGCCCCGAAAGAAATATATATTTTATACTAAGGAAACTGTACTTGCAATTTCTTGTCCAAAACCACCAGTGAAAACAGCTGATCAGAAGTGGCAACAGGTTTTTGGCACATGCAAATCTTACCAGCAACTAAAAAAATACACTATTCAGATTTTGGGAATGTAACATTTTGCCAGAGATTAGTAAGATTTTTCAAAGAGTACTTTACTTTTTATCTTGGAATGGTGTATCAGACACAGCATAAACTATTCCATGAAGTGTGTGTGCTACCTCCAGCAATCCCACAAAGGCAGCATACACCACTATGACAAGGAAAGAGAAAGGAATGGGATGCACTCATCAGTTTGTCAGCAAATTCCTACAGACATCATGAGAGGCGAGTAAGTACACTCTATGCCCAGAAAAACTCATAAAATCTTGTTATGGCTATGGCTACTTCCATTTAAAAGCATGTTTGAGTACATCTGTAAATTATAACAAAGATTTTTTTTTTTTTTCCAGTGGAGGGAACAGAGCAATATTATGGTCTTCAAAGCTACAGATTCTATATTTACTCACTACTTAGTGAAATTGAAATATCAGACTAAAAAGATTTTGAAGATAAAATAAACATATCAATATTATTCTCCTCAATAACATATTATTTCAAACCCCAGTAATCTGTTCAACAGTGCAGAGTAACCTGTTCTATTATTGTTTTCCTCTTTGTATTCCATTAATGATTAAACATGTAAGACATGCTTTACTTCTCCTTTGATTAGGACTTCCCACATTCAGTACACTCTCTCACAGATTTCAGGGAGTGAATTCTCCATGCTTCCTCCTGCAAACACAGACTTGCTGACATTTCATTTAGCCAAAGTTCTTTGCTTTCTCCAACCTCCTTGTCATCCTGTTTAAAATCAAACTGAAATTGAGAACATGGTGTGAGCACTGTGGATTGCTCATTCTGGGATTCTGCCTGTGTCATTAGATACAGCTTCTGCCTATCACTCTTTCCTTGTGATCCCATTTACAAGCCTTGCTTGGCTGTTCAGTTCAGCCGAATGTGTCATGCAGATGTCCCCATGGAAAGGAGCTGGCACATCAGTGGCTGTGCATGGCTCTCTAATACCTGATGATATCTAATAACATGGGAACTGGAATGCAACCTAGGATTCCCTTTCACGTACATTTAACCAGTTCTTTTTTTTTCCTGTAGATTTTGCATGCTTCAGTAGGTGATCATCTGACATCCGTATGACACAGGAGTCATACACTCTGCCTGGTCATTTCATCCAAACAGCAAACAATGTGGAACTGGACTGTCTGTTCAGTCCCACTTACATATTTTCACATGGTCATTTGGACAGTCTATCCATCCTTTTAAAAACAACTACCCATTGTGCATGAAAAACAAGTGAATGCTTATTAATCTACTGTCCAACTGCTATCTCAAGATACCCTCATGAGACCTCCATGACATCAAACATTATAGCTGAAGTCATCTAAGCTACATATCCTTGAAACCCTCATAACATTATTTCATCATAGAAAGATCTTACTGGAATTTTTTCTGCATAGCCTGTTTTATAAATTGTTAGTAAAAGCAACACATTTGGATATATTTTTCATGAAAAACAATATAACTAAACTCCATGACAGAGAGCTAAAGCAGTCCTGGTTAGAACCAAACCTCTTGAACCAAAAATTTCTGAAATCAAAAGAATATCCCCTTGCTTTCAAAGACTGCCTGAGGAGAATCATTCCACTATTACATTGATGAAAATCAGATCTTCATTTCAATTCAAATACAGCCGAACGAATTCATCTTATGCTTGTAGGCAAATTCTTAGGAGCAGAAGAACCAAAATCTGGAAGCTTACAAAAGTGCTTTTTTCCCTCTTTACCCACTAATCAGTCTGTATTGTTCAGAATAGCCTTCACCTAACCAGGTATTAAGGAAAATCACTGTTTCTCTCTTACACTTCTTTCCCACTACAAAGCTTTACATCCTTGTAAAGGATGCAAAGGACATTTTGTAAATGATTTCTGCTGGGAAGCTCTAAAATCCTTCATCCAACACCATCAGCAAGTACCATTAGAGTGCAGTTCACCAAAGAAAATTCTTATCCGCTGACATTTATTCCCATAAAATACAATTTTACATGTAGTCTAGGAGGTTTTCGATTCATTTCTAAAAAGCATCTTTGTTTTTACTTGCAAAGTAGACAAATTAAGACTCTTTTGATGGTAAGTTTTTTAAGGACACATTTATAAATGAACAGTTTTTACTCAATAGATCCTGTTTTCATATCATACTCTGAGCAATAAGCCAGAAACCAGGCCCAAAATGGTTATTCCAAAGAAGAACATCCATTTATAAACAAAATGTATTAACAAATCAGGAAATTAGCTGCCCCTAAAGCAATCTGGAATACCCTATATTACAATAATTTATTCATAATTTTTGCTCCAATGTTTGTATCTCAACTACAGCTCAATATTTTGTATAATATGTCACATCTAAAACCATAGGTAGGATCCACTTCTCTTGCAGCAGGTATTGGTAAAAATATAACAAAATTTGTTTTTAAACCTCAGACATCACTAAACAAAAAAAGACAGGGAATGGTAGAGGAGACAGTGAATATTATTAACCTTATTTTAGGGATGAAAAACTGTGAGGAAGATTAAATACTTGAGATGTATGAAGAACTTGTAATAGAATAGTGAAAATAAAAGAGCAATTCCAAATCCCATTTCCAGTACTTAATTACTTCTTAGTTCTTCATCTCTCCTTTTTTTTTTTCCCCCCCATTTTATGCTTCCAGATGTCTACCCTTCATCTGATGTAATCATTTATGAAGGATCCAGTTTCTAAAAAAGAAATAATATCTGGGTCCAAAGCCAAAAAGGCTTGTTTCATAATAAGTTTTTCTCAACTATAGACAATTCTGCAAAAACAAAACCCAACTGCAAACCATAGGAGCAAAAGGTGACTATCACAGTTAAAATTATTTTCTGAAGGGATCCAACATTTCGGAGGAGAACTTGCAGCTGGTTGTACACTAAGGACCATGCAGTTCTTATCAAGACAAAAAACACAGTAAGAAGTGCAGGATGAGACTCATGGTGAGGCTTTTGCTCTCTCTTTAGAGACAGGCAGTGCACAACACACTCAGTGACCAATAATTTGCTAAAACTTGATATATTACTATAACGTCTAATAAAACTTCAGATATTTTTGTTACATTTTGTTACATTCTTTTCCTGATATCACTTATTTGGTTACCAAAGGTTTGCTTCAACAATATTGCTGGTCTTTTATTTTGTCAAAAGTTTTCCAGGCTGTCTTTTGCATAAAGTCAAAGAAAACACCAAGTCATATTGATAATACCTGAAAAAAACTTTGGAAATCATTAAATTCAGGAACCTCTTTTGAATGCAGGGAAAAGGAAAGCAACTCTCAGAAATATTTTTGACAGTTACAAAAATTTCATTACAAAGAGGTTTTCCAAGATTTGATTTAAAAGTGATGCTACTGACTCACAGAAAATGGAGGTCCAGCTCCCAACCTCAGCTGAAAAACTTCATGGTTTTCATTAAGATACAGTACAATGAGGCTAACAGGCTTATTGAGAGACAAATTTTACCTTAAATAGTTTTAAAACTCCTTTAAAAGGGAGAAAATATTTTCCAAATCACTGAAAGCTTTCCTAATGTCTCTAATAAATTCCTTAAATAATTTTTGTTCTGGTCAGAACATTGGTAATAACTCATTCTTGCAGGAATCAATCACAGCCATATAGACAGAAATTCGAAGAGATGTAAGCAAGAGTCACATGCCCACTTCTCCTGTAGCTGAGAGAGCAAAAATTACTAATTTTTAAATTTAATGTTATAAATCACAGAGATGGCACATTAACAATTGTTAAACTGATATGCTTGTGGTTAATAAGGGAAGTATTGTCTTTAATTCTTTAATTATATATTTTTTTTAATTTAGGAGTCTCTGTAAAGTTACACTTAGGATAATCTGTTTTCTACAAATGTATTCAATTGAGCAGAGGTTTTAGCCAGTTTATGAAGTGCATGAATGCTGTAAACAATCACAGAAGTCTGAGAAGTGTAGGTAGTAGATTTAATGATGATGGAGTGTCAATACATTTTTATTGATATCCTGTGGTCCCCCTGGTCTACTAAACTTTTCCTTCACTCTAGGTCTATATCTTCTATGTTTCAAAAGGAAAAAAAGAAGTTTGCAGAGCAGTACTGCTGAGCTGGGGACATATTTTAAATGACAGTAAAATCAGAGTGTATTAAATTATACTCCCTTCACTGCTTAGCAAAAAACAGCCTTTAGGGATGTTACATAGGACTCGGGTTTCTGACTGGTACTATTTTGCTGCAGAATTTAAGCTTTCCTAAAGAAACAGCACTGCAATTCTTTCACAGAAAATGCCACAAAAAGGTGGTAAATGACACATACATTGAGCTTGAAGAAAATTTATACACATACAGACATCTGAGCTTAAGGTCATTATTATCCATTAAAAAAGGCATTTCTAAAGATGAGTCTAATTAGATTACATACCAGGCATGACATTTATAATATGTAAAAACATGAATAGTGTCTCTAAAATTATAAATACTGTCATTGGTCATTTATGATTCTGCAGTTTAGCTTGTATCTGATTCTGCTTAAACCATAATTTTTAATACTTTTTTGACTATTGAACTTCTTTATTTTAAAAACTTTTCTACTCATTCACATGAGACACATAGTCCCATTTAAATCAGTGGGAGTAATAGCATTTAATATTCCTGAAAATGTCACTGGATGATTAAAATACCATGAGGTAACATATAAGATAATCATATGCTTGTAAACAGCCACATTGTATTATTAAAATAAGTGTGGTTATCTGCAGCACAATAATACATACATTAAATTATACTGGGGATCAAGGGACTAAAATTACTCATACAAATAATCCAACCAAATACAGTGGGACCGTCTGTGAATTAAGTGATAAGAAAGAAATTTATTGGGAATTTGACTGTGACTTTATTCTGTCTTTACCTCTTGCCCTAAAAGCTTCTTATTTGTATTCTTTCCAGGCAAATACTACATTGTGTTACATAGTGCATACAAGATAAATCATGGAAAGGAAAAGGGAAAATAGATGTTTCTAATCTTCATAGGTTTTTTAACACACAGAGAAAGAAAGAGCAACTAGTTCTGCAAGTAGAGAAAGTAACAATCTCTAAATGAGGAAGGAAAATACTTAAGGTGTGTTCAAAGGCCCCGGAATATTAATAAATGTGGCTCTTACAAAGACAGAAACATCTTAAAAATATTGTCTGGTCACGTCAAAGATTAACCTTGCATTTTTTGCTCTTGTGTACAGAATATTTTATTATGGCTATACTACTCCTTATACAAAGCTTTTGCAGGGACAGTTTAAGAAATATTTTAGGCCATTTTTTTAATGGCAACACTGATAAGCAGACTTGCAAATACTAGGTCTATATTTTATTTTTAAAAACTCATTTCATTGGAAAAAACAGTACTGAAATATACTGAAACAATTTTGTGTAAGACTTTTATGTGGCTTTTTTAATTCTTTTGTTTAAAAGACACACTTGCCACAGAGGAACGTTGATTACAGTAATTAATGAAAATAGAGTGACCCAGTATAGTAAGGAAGTCTTCTTTTTTCAGTCTTAAAAGAAAAGTATTTGATTCAGTCACAAAAAAACCATCTCAGCTGAAAACCTGACATTTATGTTAACAGTAGTATATCCCCAAGGGAATTCTGAGTAAGTTTAATTTCTATTATGATTCCTTTTGACTTCACTCTTATTTTGAAGCAGAAATATAAAAACCATTTGGGCAGGAGTAACTTGACTTTCAGATTTAAGCCTTTTGCCAACCCCTTCAAAACCCAGCAGACTTTGTTCAAGTCGCAAATTTTCCCAAAAATGTGTTTGCACAGCATTAGTGGAGATGTCTTGGATTTTACCAGTAAACTCCTGAAAGACCTTAAACTTCAGTCTCAGTAGGTCTCCCCTGCCATTCAAAACTCTGGAACCTGTGCTAGGTCCAGCCACTCAGTTTTGGAGCAGGGAAAGTGCCAGTCCCTCATCAAATTCCGTGCTGGAACAGGCCCTGCAGAAAGACAGCTTCCTCATTCAAGTGCAGAAAACACAATGGCTGGGGCTGGGATGTCTGCGTGGGAGAAGAGCCTTAAAAACTAAAAAAAAAAAAAAAAAAATTATACACACTGCCTATTTTACTATCTTAAAAGAATGTTCTTTAGGTTGCAAAGTCAAAAATAGCAGCTCTGAGACATAAGGCTTCTTAAGTAACTGAGATCCATCTACTTTATTCATATAGGGTAAGATACAGCCTTTAATTACACAGTTTAATGCAATTCTCTCCAGAGCTTCCCTCACTTGATCTGCACACAGAGGAGGACTATTCTTAGCCATAAGTAATGACTGAGTACCACAGAAAGCTGCTGTGCCAGTGAGCAGTGCATCTGCCCTCGCTGAAAAGGAGTGGGGTGTACCTCAGAACAAGAAGAGCTGAATGAAGAAATATATTCTGTCCCCTTCTCTCCTAAAAGCCCCACGTGATTTTGGTCAGGGTTTTAAAGACAGGAGTTTTCTGGGTGGTCATTCATAATGTTGCTCCAAATATTTGTTTGGAGAGAGCACTGTGATGGATATCCCAGAACACAGAGTGAGCTGCACTTTGAAGTGTTAGTGGAGGCTTAGAGCATGTGGTGTTATCTGTGAAGTATTCAGAAAAACTTCAGAGGGGCACTCAGGGAATGTTTTTACCTGCAGCCTCTCTTGCCTCACTCCTCCTCTACGAACGAGATAATAGCATCTGTCCTCTTACACGGGCATTGTGCAATTTTTAGTATTTGCATAACAGCTCAGGTGTTGTAGCTATGAAAACCTTAGAAAAGCCTGGGAAATATTACCGATTTCTCTTCAGAGAAAGGATTTGAATATGGACAATAAATAAGGCTCAGGGCTAAAAGCTGAACATCGAAGAGAAAACAAAATATTGAAAAACTTATTATCCAGGCTATGCAGAAAATGAGGCAGAAAGCTCAAGGATGAAGTGGTATATGATCATGTACTTAAAGACTATTTCATAATGGATACCCAGAAACAGATGAAATTAAAAGTGCACAGTATATTTTGTCCTGACAGTTCATAGCTTCCAAGTGCTTTAATTTATAAAATTCTCAGAGCATAACTTTTGAGTGCAGCATGTTCATGGATGTTAGACTGACACTGAGGACTTAGGCTGACTGGAGAAGATGCAAACTGGCCATACTGAGCTGTGCTGAAAAAAACCTGTGCACTAAATGGGTGTCTAAGAGTAACAAAAGGAGTTCAAAGATTGATTCAAACATGCAGATGACAAAAACACTTGGCAGTGTACTTTCAAAGGGCAAGCATTTTAATACAGGATAGCTCATCTGATCAATAAGGATAAGAGTGGGGTTAAAATATTAAATTTTTAGCCATTAATTCATAATTTTGTAAGGGAAAATGGCATTGCAAGTTCTTACTATACCTCTACAACACAGAGAAACTGAAGAGTGGAAAAAGTACTTATTGTTACCTACAGGTGTGGGAGACAAGCAGGCAAAGCTTCCCACCAGTCATTTTTGTGCTGGCAAGATGTTTCTATAAATCTGAATGGAAAAGGGAACTTCTATACAGATTGCAAACTAGCATTACATAGTAGTGGGCAAGATTAAGCCTGTTTATTTCTTGACATTTTGAGGTGTTTTAATATTAATAAAGTCGAAAGATTTTTTTTTTTCCTAAACTGATTCTGACTTTACTCTTATTTCACAATGGCTTAACATATCAGCTTCAAGAGACATCAATCCTGATTTACATAGATGAGAAAGGAGTACTGCAACAAATTATTTTAAAACATCAATTGACAGAGCTGCTACCGAATGTGAAAAATCTACAAAAGCAAAATATTTTAAAAATACTGTACAGAACAATATATATGATTTCTAAGAACATTTTTATCTTCCAATTCCTTTGGGTAATCAACGTCCTTATTATCTCTTTCTACATTCTCTAATGCTGAAAGCTTTGTTTAAGTCACTGAGAGCTCAGACTGGGCAAGGGCAAGTTTCCCAGACATACTCATGTACAGTTTTTCAGATTTCTGATGAGGAAGCTAAGGAAGTGCAAAGCTGAGTAACATCAAAACCTGTACCCATCTCACTTTATATATTTAGACTATTCAAGCAGCTACGAGCCCAAATTAAAATGCAAAATCAAAACAATTAAATATTACTAAGCTCTTAGAAGCATGCTTTTGAATGTTATGTGCCTGTATCACAAAAGATACAGCATCACTAACTGTTTTTTATTATTTTTTAATGCAAATGTGAATAAAATGGCTGGACAAATTCCATGCTTAAACACAAGAAAGAAAAAAGATTAAAGCCACCACTCACTGAAGGCAGCTTTGCTTCTCAATTCCCGCGGTGCCGTTACCTTAGACTGCAATGGATGCTTCTGTTTGTATTCTTTTTTTTTTAATAGGAGAGAAATTGGAAGGAAATTTTATTCACTAGGGATGCCTTCATGGTTTAAGATTTACAAAATCCACCAGCATGACTCACAGTAGCACAATGGGTAATGTGTGCTGGAATAGCAAACTTGAATGATGTAGGTATTTATAATGTGCAAAAAAGACTTTGCTTATTTAAAGACTCAAGTGATACTTAAAAAAGGAGAATGGGATCCACCCAATGTTAAGAGAATAGGTAAAATCTCTGGATGTCAACATGAATGTGGTTGTCAGTGGATTTACAAGAATAGCAGGTCAAAACTTCTATCACTTGAACTTTTTTCTATCATGGGAATTTTTTTCTTTGTTATAAAAACTTGAATAGGAAATAGTGTGAAAATATTTCTCTCAGAACTTCCAACGCGATACATTATTTTTTTACATTTTGGGTTTCAAAACTTTTAATGTGGAAAACAAAAATAAAACCTGTGCTATACTGCTTATTATTACTGCACAACTTCCTGTAATTCCAGACTCAGTTGTTTAACTGCTGCAGTGCAAAAAAAAAAAAAAAAAAAAGAGTAAGCTCAAGGCTAAATTCAATCCTAGGTGCTCCTTCAAGTACTTTGGACCAAGAACAGTGACAAAAAAACCCCAAAGAAATTCCTGGAAACTACCACAACAGTTACATTGTTCACAGAAAAGTAGCGGAGGTTTGGGCCAACAAAGAAAATGTGATTTGAATATATCTTCTTCTGGGGAACTAGTGGGAAAATGCTGATGTTTTCCTCATAACACTTAAGTCAGGAATGTTTTATGTAAGAATGTGAGATCTATATTCAGAATTCTTCAGTGAATGTTTAACTAAACCAGACAAATCTTTTGTTAATGTTGAACAACCATCTGCATTTTATCTCTGAAAAACTATGTTCCAAAAAATCCCCTCCCATGTTCTTTGCAATGTGATAATGTCACAGAAGTTATTTTTCTGCAATATCACAGAAAAAAAAAACTTCACAGAGAATCAGCTCCTAAGAGGTTGAGCAACATTCATCTCAGAAGGATGTGGCAGGAAGGCATTTATCTGTTCTTAAAAATCTGTTTACAAATCTTTCCTATATCAGGCCACAATTGTCTTAAGAATTAAGTGACTTACAGCTATGGCTTTCTAAGTTTCATTTTCACCTGTCTCTCCACTGATGAGGAAAAATGGGAAAAAAAAGCAAATTCAAAACACGCAACACTATTAATCTCTCTGTCAGAACCAACGTTCCTGGCAACTTCCTGAAGAAATTCCACTGCTGTCCTGAGGGAGGATGTCATGTGAAGCACCAGTGCACCCCAGCAGACTGAGATCACTGAACATCACCTGAAGATCACCGTGCTTAAACACAGCAGTATGAGCAGTCTGGGAAGGAGCTGCAGTGTCTCACCTGCCTCTCTGACTCCTGTCCCTGGACCTTCCAGGTTAAGAGTTTGATTTTACAAATGTAAAATGTACAAATAATTTTACATTTGGAAAGTGTAAGCCTGTTGCTATGCAACAAGCAGCGGAATCCAAATTTTTTTATATCACTTTTATCACACCTGCATGATCCAGAATCAGGAAAGATAACATCCTTAAAGGCTGAAGAGCACTTTTTTTCTAGCATTAGGGCCCTATTCTCCCATTTTTAATAACAATGAATATAATCTTTACAAGACCGTCATTCATTCTAAAGCTATTCATTGTGGCTGTGCCCTAGACACCCATTGTACAAATGCTGACATGTGTGTGAAGATTCCTGTTGTCACCTTTGAAAACACAGAAGAATCAGGATAAGCTTCTAAAGAAAATGACAGTATTGAGATACAGATCTTCACTCCATGTCTACTCACTAACTCTGTGATTTTCTATACACTTATTCAAAAGAAAGTACATATAATTTATATTACATACATGCAGTCTTTCTCAAGGAATCTTTTCTTAATGGAAATACCTCCTTTGACAAAAGTGTCATTTTTAAATGTCTTTTGTTAAAGCTAAAAACCACAAAAGAGAAAGAAGATCAACATGAAGGTCATTCTATATCGGAAATTAAGATGGAACTGTGACATACATCACCAGTGCATAGGATAATGCCAGTGACCTCCTTAATGGCTGTACACATTCACTTATTTACAAGAAGACAGCACTGTGGGAAGAATCCATCAAGTTTCTCTGCCTTTAAGCAAGACAAAGCCCTTTCTCTAGACAAAATCACCAAAAAGTCAAATGTTCTCATTTCAAGACCTTGTGCAATGTGGCACAGTCTAAAAGGAATCTGTGACTTGCACGCCTGTGTAGCATTGTTGGGATGTAACACTTCCATAGGCAAAATCCACTGTTTCACAGCTTGTAGTGGCAGCAACTGCCAATGTGATTCCAGTGAATGCACCATCCATTTGTTTGGGAAACCAGGTTTTCCCTCAAATCATAGAGAGTCTTAAATGTAAGACAAAATTACTCATATAACTTCACTCTTCCAGCATGGTTCATAAGGCACATATTAAATTAATGAATAATTATAGTGATGATGATCATGGCAATAAATATCAGAATTTATGAAAAGTATTTTCTCTATAGACATTCCCAGATGAATACTGCAGGCAGAATCAGCAGGTTATTTAATTTGCCCTAGTTCTCTCTGTTTTCATGTTCCTACTTGAATAATAAGTTCAGAATCAGCAGGTTATTAGGTTTGCCCTAATTCCAAACTTGAGTCAATGGGACTTCAAATTGGCTCCAGTGGAAAATGAAAACAGAACACAGTTTTTTTCAGATATCTAAAAGGTGCCAAATCTGTTGCTTATAGCTAAGCAATTGTAGATTCATAATCCACTCCATACCATTAAAGAAATCTAAAATCTCATCACAGAATCCTGTTCTTGCAGACAGCTGCCAGCTACCTCTGTCTCATTTCTTGACAAGCTCAAACAAGGAATAACTGAGGCCACCTCTCACTTTCACCCCCATTGAAAATGGAAGAGAATGACACTAAAAAATTATGTGGTCTTTGACTGGGAGCAAGAGTTCTTCACTCTCCTCAGACATTAAATCCTAGATCCTTTTACAGTAATAAGGATCCCTCTACAGTAAGGATGACTTTTATATAGGTGAAATGTTGCAGAAGATGAGAACTCTTGTGACTGTGAGAAGAGCTGAATTTTCAAAGGAGAAGTGGCTGGCAGGAGACAAGCTACATCATTTCCAGTGTCTAGTCAGAACAATGGCAGACAAAAAAGCAAGAAAAAACACACTATTCTGAACACTAAGCTATGGATAGGCAGTAGGAAGGCCTTCAAAGCCAACTAACAATAATCAGTTCTGTAGACTGATGTGGTTGCACAACAGTAAAGGGAGCTTCAAGTCATGACTTTCCCTACTAGATCCCTAACAGGAATTCTGATCTTTCAAGTACCTGATGACCAGGAAAAATTCCTACCAAAAACTCCTGTATGGAGTAGTTTAACTTTACATATGGAGGGAAAAAAACTGGAAAAGAGCTGTGAACTGGTTGGGTCACTGAGAAAGCAATGTCCTATCAAAACCATGCAGGTTTTCCTACTTCCTTACTCCATTAGTTACTGCAAGTATTTTGTGCATTGAAGCACTCATTGATCCTACTGATTCTACTGCAAGTTCCAGGAGAATGGCTACACATTTGCATGAAATCACCACATACAACTTTTTTAGCTTGGCAGAGGAGCATCCGAGCTGAAAAATTGAGTTCTGCATACACGACAATATAATCCAGTCTAGTAAAGTGCTTGTGATACACTCAAGATACAGTCACCACAGTACAGAAGGAGAAACTTCCATTCAAGAAAGTGCACATCTTTTGTAGGAGACTAAATTATGATCCTAGCTCAGTGTAGAACTAAATAAAAGCAATAAAGTATTATTTACCCTGACTTTGCTAGTCAATTCTATATATAAGAACACAATTAAAGGTATGTCTGTTACACCCTAACCAATCATTCCCTGAAAGAAGTATGTTTGGTCTTTACAGTTTAGTCCTCAGGTTCACAAAGGTATTAAACACCTCAGAATGCCCTCCACTGTTCTGTAAATCATGTGTTTATGAAGGTACACAAATTTTAACTACAGCACAACAAACTGGACAGAGCATTTTTCCAGAAACTGGTATGGTCTCATGTTTTCTAAAAGGAACACCAAGCTTCTGGTGCATAAAACATCATATTAAGCTCACCAAGAGAGATTGATGATTGTGGGGTATGCCCAGCCACCGCCCTGGAGGGATGTCTGCTGAGATAAGGAGAGTGCCTAAACCTCCCAGCAGAACTCCCCTGGAAAGGCAACCACTTTTGCAGTAACGGTGAGAAGAAGACAAACCCAGAATCCTCTGGGAGACCCTATGCAGATCCTTTGTAGCCCATTGGCCTTTACCCTCTGACACCCACCCCCATATCCCTATAAAGCCCCTGCCCCTGTGAGGGCAGAGAGAGCTCATCCCTGGCCTCCCCTTTGCCAGACTAATAAAGCTACTTTGTGTGGGACAGCTACACGAGCCTCTCGTCTCTCTCTCTGGTCTGGCCTGGAGGCTGCCCTGCAGAGCTGAGCTGAAACCACGAGCTGACAATCACTAAAGAGCTGACAGCTTCTGCACAGGCCCTCCTGGCCAGCAGCTGAGGGAAGACACCGGGCCTCGGGAAGACGATTCCTCATGGGACCATCTCTCCGGACTGGTCACAGCTTCCTTGGTCAGAGCTACTGACCCCTCACCAGTCATAGATGATGTTCTCTGTTTTAAGTTACCAACCAATTTCAATATGTTTACTAAGAGAAGCATGAACCCCCCAAGCTGACCATATTAATGTTAGCCCCTACATAAACCTATTTCTATCAGGAACTCATTTTAATTGCCAGCCTGTTTCCCCATTCCTACCCATTAGGTCAGTAATGATTATGGGGTAAAATCCCACAAATCCTTGGCTCGCATCTACTGTTAAAAGACTGCCAGGGAGCCAACCTTCAGCTGTGAAAAAAGATCAAGTACATTTGGGCCAAAATGCCTGCAATCTTAAAGTGCAATTACATCAAAACATAGACAATTTTAATAGATATTATTTTGAAATTCTGAATGAATATGACCAACCTGACACAAATTCCTATGGTGCTAGCTAGATATAAATTCTTCTAGCATATTAGCTGTCTATAATTCCCAATATAGACTTAAATTTAACAAGGACCCAGAACCTCAACTAGGCACAAAGGGAAACAACAACTTCACTATTTAAAATATTGTTTACCTGGAGTACCAAGATCTAGGCTATAAGTGTAAGTGGTCCTTTGGAAGCATTTCAATACCAGCATTTTGAAGGGATTAGTAATACTCGACATGAAACCTCCTTAGAGCATAGTATAAAACAGACTCCCAACTCCTAATTACCAGTGAAACAGTATTTAAATTCCTGTGATTTTACATGAGGAAGATATTGAAATTAATATCCTATAATGCTGAATCCCAGCAAACGAAATAATATGTCAAATTTCATTAGGAAAATGATGCAAATTTGTGCTTTAAACTGACTTAAGGATTGTGTTTTCATATGACTAAATGTGAAGGGCACAGATTTAACACAGTCCTGAATGACTTTTTGATTACTTGACTATCTGCTCTCAAGATTCTACTCTGACAACAAAGTCACCATTTAAAAATATTAAATAAAATGAAATCATTATTGTTAAATTATTGACATAATTTGTAAATATGAAGAACCTCAGTACAATCTCTGGTGCATTTCTAGCCCTCCTTCTAAACCAACGTCACCTCAGTGTCCACTGGCACTGACAAGAAATTCAGCATGCAGAAGAAATACAGATCATGTAGATAAATGTAGCTAAAAATCAAAAAGGCAAGTTTTGTTCACAGTATTTACTAGTACAAAGTATATTTAGCTAGGATTCAAGAGGGATAGAGACCATGGTGACTACTCTGTTAAGGCTGACTATAGGCAATGAGTTCAACAACATCTCACTTAAACACGCAACTTGCAATAGATAATTAATGCCAACAGAAGTTTAAATGTTTCATTCAAGGCATAAAGAGAATAATATGGATTAAAATATCCAAAAACTTCAAAGAGATATAAACATTGGAGGACTTTTTTAAAAGTTAACATGCAAAAGGAAATACAACAAAGACTGATGTAGTATATTCAGAACCCAAACAAACAAATCTAAATGCTGGCTTGGCTGAGACATCTGGAACTCACTTCCTCAAAAATCACTTTCACAGTTCAAACCATAGCTGGCATCAACTTCTGAATATCTGACAAGGAAGAGTATCTCTTACAGTGAACAGCTGCATGAACAGTCCTCATTTTTCTCAGAAACCAGAAACTCAGTGGAACAGTTAAAATACAACATATTATAAAGAGGAATAGTTTGAATCCACAGAGCAATTGGCTGTATAGATGCTAATACTGAGGCAAGCCAGGAAGCTATATTTTAAAAAGATAAAGAATCCTGTCTGCATCTTTTTAAAGTTACAGATATAGAAAAGCAGAAGGCTATGGAGTGACAAGAAGTTAGCATCAGTGAGAAACTTCCCCCAACTCAATGCATCTTGTGTATTTTACTACCTCTTTTAGAGCTATCTGCTTATTTTCTCAGACAAGATACTGGACAAGCTTATTTTTATATAAATGATATTATAGCTTTTTTTTTTCTAAAGACAGAAGGTCACTGTTTTATTCATTTAATAGGCAAAATAGAGGTGTTTTTGGTTTGAAATTTTAACTTAAGGAGCAAAACTACAAGAAGAATATGGAGGTTCACTGATATGAATCACATATTCTCCTTACCTTCTAGGACCTTGCCTTAATTCATTAAAAATCTGACTTTAAAGTCCATGTTTTTAATAAAAATCTCCCCTTATCAGAGAATCAGGCCATACCAATTTGAGTAATTCCAGGAAATATCGTAATTTTCACTGAATAGAAGATTGAAATACATGTCAAAAACTTATCAGAAAATTGATATGGCAATCAGGGTTTATTTCAATGCTAGTCTTATTCCTAATAAAATTTATTATAATTTTGAGTATTTTTCCTTCTACTGAGTCACTATTATTATGTGCAATAATATACCCTTGCCTTCTTCAGTACAAAGGAGAGATTTGATTTTCTCTTTTAGAAGGCTCTTGTACTGTTTTTACTCATGGACTTATCAACCAGAGAACAGCTAGAGATTGTATTTTTCTTCGCTATGGACTGCACATCCTTGACACTTAAGCAAAATTCCAGCCCTTTTCTGTGATTTATGCCAAAGCTCCCATTGAAGAGAATTTGTTCCCTATCAGAACAAAGGGAATGACTGAATGGTTCTTTCCTAGCTTGCACTGTTCAAACAGTGGTGTAGTTCAGAAAACATAAATGAAGCTACTCCTGATTTAGACAGATATAAAACCAGTTAAGCCTACTGGAAATAATTTATATTACTATGGGGTTAAAAAAAAAAACAAAAAACAAAAAACGCAACCCAAAACTTGGTTGAAATTCATCCATACAAGAAAAGAAAAAAATACTTCAGGAATCTATTAATAATCTTTTCAAAGATGAAAATATGGGAAAAAAACCCACCAGATTTTCTCCTGAAAACAATTGAACTTCTATTAAAAATTGAGAAGTAAAAATTAAGACTTGAAACTTTGACTCTAAATCTATTACTTTTTAATTCCTAAACGTGCAAGTCAGGGTAGAAAATTTTGAAAAGGTTTTCTTTGTTGTTGTTGATATTAATTCCTACACTCCTCATTACACTGTGGAGCTCTGTGTTTTACCAGACTGCAGAGATATAGAACAACAACAAATCCAAGACAAAAAAAAATTTATATCTATAAAAAAAAATCCAAGCAAAACAGAATTTAATGACCATCTTTCACCTTAAAGAAAAGGTATCAACTAGGACACGTGGCTACAATTTCATATAAAAATGGAAAGTTGGGGGGCTTTCCCATCTAAAATCATTTTCAAACAAATAACCAAAACAAGGGTAGGAGTGAAAACTCAAAAGACCCCTTCAGATAATTTGCAGTCTGAGATGATCCTCTCGTAATGACAATGTCTTTCTAAGGCTTGAGGGAAATTTACACATTCTGGGAACAAAAGATCAAAGTTCAACAGCATAATGTCTATGTTGGCTACAAAAAACTAAACAGCAGAAGCCAAGGTTTCTTTCCTGGCAGATATAAAGGCTTTACTTGTCCTTCTGCCTTTTCTGTTTCTTGGAATATTAAATAATTTATAATAGTTCAATATCTTTGCCAGTACATATGAGTAAATTCTAATCCCTTCATCAAGGTCTGACTGATGAAAGTGTCAGTTGCTACCTTTTCTCAATTAACAGGTAGAAACTGCAATGTAGTTCCATTTATGTTGCTGTCAGGGGAAATGTTGCCTCCTGTTTCAAATTAAATCAGAATCTGAATACTTTATGCTAAAATTATAAATCTTGCTATTATTTTATAAGGCTTCTCAGTAGTCAAGGGACATGTGAGGAGAATCTTGATCCCACCATTATAATTTATAAAACCACTAGCATTTAAATGAAGTCAGCATTTTGCCTTAATTGGGGGTGGGGGTTCTAAATATTGAGAGTCATCTTCTTAAAAGTTCCATACAATTTTCACTAAATATAAATATAGACATGTATTTCACTAACATTCAATCTAAACATAAAAATGTTCCTTAAAAATAGTTACTGAACCTATTACTGTGTAAAGGCGAGAATTTATCTGACTGATATTACATGCAATTATGTGAACTTTTTCACATAAGTATTACATGATCAAAATAACTTCAAATAAATAAACTATGTTTTAGTGTAAAGGACATATAAATGTATAATAGTATTAATAGCATTTAAATTACCATTATTGCTTTAACAAAGCTGCTACATCTCATAATTTTCTTTTTTTTATAATAGGGCCTAACTCAGAGAAGCTAAGACAATTCAATATTGTACATACACCTATGTATTATGTAGTATCATGCATTAAAAATTGACACCCAAATACTAAATCCATTGAGATGGATTACCTAATAGGAAAGATATTTCATTTTACAGTTTCTGGGAACGGGTGCAATTGAAAGTACAAATGATTATTTTCTGAAACTGTTATTTGCTCCTATTAAAAATTTCTTTAAAGTGTTAATAGGGTTTGAATTTTTCACGAATGGCAGATGAGAGATAAACAGCTGATAAACAGGATACAGAATGACTAGTGTTTTGAGTATTGACACTAAGGACAGAAGGTGTTACATAATAAAGCACAGTCACAAATGATGTTTTCTTTCTTATAATGAGTGAAATCTGATAGAAATGCTAAAGGCAAATTATTCAGCCATAAATGTCATGCAGCCACTCAGTGAAGATCTTAATTTGGCCTTGATAATATCTTATTTATATTTACCTTTTACATTTTAAACTTAGGTCTTTGCTCTCCAATTCTGACATGATAATCATATTTTCCCTTGATAAATTTGCTTCTATTCATTTATACACCTTTACGTCCTGCTCTAGGTACACAACATACGTAATCTCTATGTCTAAGGAGCTGCAAGCAATGGTACATTTACTAACAAAATAATAAAAACAAGATTCCTGCATGCATCTGCAAAGTAAATGTTCACATTCTTTCCATTTGCCAAAAACAATGGGCACTAAATACGAGCCATATTTTATCCAGTGATTTATTTGTAGATGAGATTAAGGAAACTGCTGTTTTTCTAGGTTCCCTCTTCCTTGGTAAAACTATTCAGTCATTTTGTGGTCTTGAAGTATGTACTTCCCCCTTGCCCTTTTGTGTTCTCCCTGTCTAACTGGCATGGTGAATTGCTAAATATGTTGCAAAGCAGTACCATTCACATTCATGTAAAAAAATAATACTCTGTTTAATCTCCTTCCTCCCCGGCAACAATTTAAGGAATTAACAAATAAATCACTGATTTTAGTTCAATGACATAGCAGAGGCAAATACAAAGTGGACTCTGGGTCTCCTCTACCCTAGAAAATCAGACCCAGGTCATCTTTGCACTTAATCCAGTTCAATTATCCCCAGCATCACTTTCCCTGCTCCCCAACTTAATTACCACCAGCTGCTTGTAATAAGCATGCACATCCCCTCCCTCAGCTCCCACCGAGCGTGACGCCACCCCCTGCCATCTGGGTGACACCCGGTACCCAGCACCCATCTTTCCTTTACCCAGAACAACCCCAAATCCCACCCCGCCTCCGGAAGACGCTCAAACAACATCCTCTTCCTCCTCTCGCCCAGCCTCGCAGAGAACAGGAGAGTGATGGCACCATGGCTGGCCACAGAGACACGTGGAAGACAGGGAGGAGAAGGTGGGGAAGAGGGGAGCCGGGGACATGGTGAAAAGGGAGGGGAGGGAGGAAGATCCACTCATACAGATGAAACTTCATGCAGGCCTGGCCTCCGACCCGTCCCCTCCACAGAGCGATGGGGAGGGGGGGGATGGGGCGAGCTGAAATGGCCCCTTACCTTCACTGCAGTCCTTCCCTCGGAAGCCCGTTTGGGAGCAGTCGCAGACGGCCTGGTCATTGAGCACCGAGCAGACGCCCCCGTTGAGGCAGACGTCGTCCCTGGCGCACAGCCGGCTCTGCTCGTCGTCCAGCCGCACCTCCTGGCTCTCCACCGGCGACGCCTGCGTGTAGTTCACCCGCACGTCTGTTATCCAGCCCTTGAAGGGCTCCCGGTCCTTGACGGAGGAGAGTGTCAGCTTTAGCGTCGCCGACCGCAGCTCCGGCGGGAGCCCCCCTAAGAAGAGCCCGCTGAAGACAGTCATGTCCCGCCGTTTGGACTTCACCTCCACCCACTTGGCCTCGGCTCGGTCAATGATCAGCGTCGTGTTCTTGAAGTGGCGGCGGATGACAACAGCGTGCCAGAGGTTGTCGTTGACCGCCGTGTCCGAGAGCAGGGTGGCGGGCTCGGCGCAGAAGATGGAGAAGCTGAGCTGTAGCCGCCCTCCCTGGGTGAGGATGAGCTCCAGGAAGTCACAGAAGCCCTCATCGTCAAAGTAGAGCACCAGCCCGCTGGAGCTGCGCGTCTTCATGTTGAAGCTCATTTCGCTCTCGCAGCAGGCGTTCCACTTGGGGAAGCGGGTCCACTGGCCCTCCGCACCCGGGAACTCCAGCCCGCTGCCCAGCTCAGCCCAGCAGCCCAGCAGTAGGGCCAGCCAGAGCAGCAGGCAGCCCCCGCGCCGCACCAGCACCGCCCCCATCCTGCGCGGCCTGGGGCGGGCGAGAGGGGCGGCAGGGCTGGCGGGGGGCGGCACCGGGGCCCCGGCGGCAGACAGGGTAAAATCTTGCCGAGCGCTGGCCGCGCTGGAAGCTTCGGGCACACTCACCCCCGCCCCGGGTGCGGGGGTCACTGTGGGGGACTCCCCGGGGCGGGGGGCTGCAGCTGCCCCACGGGATAGGGTTGGGCACAAGATGGTGCCAGGGGCCACCGGAGGGGACCCGCAGTGGGGGTAAGGCGCCGTTGGATCTCTTCACTGGCCGGCCACGCTCCGCAAAAGGTGTCCAGGGGTGGGTGAGTCAGCAGAAATTTTCCCCAAAGCCAACATTACCAAACCGGGAAAAAACCCAAGATCAGTGGCAAAACTCTCCTCCAAGGGGATCCACCAGCTCGGCAAGGCTGTAGCAATATCCTGGCACATGCGCGCCTCCTTTTACATCCTCTCCACCAGCTGTAGTTTCCCAGGAAGCCAGTTATTGATCCCAATGCTGCCTCCCTAGGATGGATCCTCTTGTCATATCACAGCCTGTCTGCCATGGTGCTAGAGCAGCGTCAGCAGACGACAGGACTCATCGCTCGTGGTTGCTTGAGCTGCCTCAATCCCAATGGGGTTGAAACCCAGAAGCTGTCAAACAGCCGAGTGGCCACTTGACATGCAAAGCCTGACAGCTCCTCTTCTCTTTGCTTGAAAAAGGCCAAGGCTAAGATCCAGGGGAGTGATTTTCCTCTATTGTTTTTGTTTCTAATCTGCAAGGAATTGAAACAGAATAATAAGAAATGACAACTAATAACATGTTAAATCACAAAGTTGATCAACAGTAACACTTGCGATTATTTTTTTATTTTGACTGCTGTTGGACGTTAGGAAAATGCTGCTGTAATTTTCGAGTTACTGAAAAATTATAATAGGTTGAAGTGCCAAACACAAATCTTAACACATATGTTCAGATTACATTTTTATTATATAATCTAAACGTAAACTACTTACCTTTCCAAAACTGTCAAATATTTCAGCAGTACATTTTATTATTACAAGAACAGTGTTAAACAGAAAAGGTAGTGGTTAGTCTGCAACTTATTTTATTGTGATTTATTTGCGAAAACACCATCACCTGTGAAGCTACAGGGTCCTAGTCGTACAGACAATGCTACCAAGCCCAGTTCTGGCTGTTTCCAACACAGGTCAAAAAAATAAAGTGGCTTGAGCTCCCAGCAAGAACTGACAGGCTTCACCATGCATGGCACACCTACTGGTTTATTTTTCCGGGGGTGAGGAAGAATTGCAATAGTTTCTTAGAAGGCTTTTTGAAAATTTCGAACCACATTTTTTTCTCTGCCACCTGGTTTCTTTTGGGGCTGATATCTTCTGCTATGGCAGGGAAAATCCAATTCAAGCCAGCTCTGATGTTGACATTATTCACAATGTAGATCAGCTAATCCCAGGTGTTAGTCCTCTGAAATGGGTTGCAGTATTTTATGTATATTTACTCAGCTGCCCTTATTTAAGAGAACAACAAGAGAACAGCTCCCCTATTTTCAAAATTATATATATGCCACAGTTCACCCTCATCCTCTGAAGAGGTCTCTACATCCAAAACGTTTCAGTGGAGAGGCTGTTGTTCTCCCCCAAGCTGCTGTATCTTTTCTGGAAGCTGTGTATTAGCAGACCTCTCCTGATGGAAGAGAGGATCTCCAACACCTCCCTCACTCACCGCTTCCCCTTCCCCTCCCTTACATTTCTTCGCCAGCAGCACTTAGGCAGGCACAATACCATGGCCAGAGCTGCTGCCAAACCCCCTTTTGGGCTGGGGGGTGTGTGTGTGTGTGCGTGCATGCGTGTGTGGGGGGAGAGGAGGCAGAGATGACCCTGCCAGGGAGAAATGTTTTAAAAACAGGCACACACCTCAGCTGCCTGCACCTGACACGTTCAGAGCTGCTAAGTCACCTCCTACTCTCTCTATATTTAATTTCATTCCTCTAAATGTCAACACGATTATTTTTATTATTTGTCACACGTGAGGTGGGCAAGAGCAGCAAAAGGGAGGAGAGGAGAACCCCCAAACTTCGCGGGCAGAGGCCGGCCGTGCCCACCACCAGCAGCAGGCAGACCCCAGGTTTCCCCCACGCCCTCCCTGCCCCCCGGCGGGAACCACCTCTGGCAACGCCGCTACCAGCCGAGGGATCTTCCGCCGGCTTCCGGGAGGGCCGGCAGCGGGAGCCCCCGCAACCCCGCTCCCCAAAGGGCCTTCCCGGGCGCGGCGGTGGCCGCGGGCAGGGGCGCCGCTGGCGTGCGGCACCGCGCGAGCGGCCGCTCCCGTTCAGCACCCGGAACAGCTCCGCCCTGCGCGGCCCGACGGGGCGGCGGCGCCCGCTGCCCGCGCCCGCCCGAGAGGGAGCGGCCCCGCCGCTGCCCCTGCGCGCCGCCGTGGGGCTGCGCCCGAGTGGGAGCCCGCGGGCTGCGCCGAGGCAGGGCAGGGGACGTGCGGGCGGCCGCGGGGCCTCGCTGCGGCGGAGGGGAAGGAGGTGGTGATGGAGCAGATTTGGGGGGCGTGGGGGGTGCGGGGAGTTGGGTGCCGGCTGGCGGTGTGAGACACGGTGTGCGTGCCCGGGGACGGTGACATGGAGGGAGGGGGCTGTGTGTGGGGGGGGGATGAGGGGGGAAGGGGAGGTTTGTGGAGACGGGGTGCGTGGGGAAGGGGCGCGGTGTGCGTGTGTTGTATTCGCGGGGCTTACCGGGCAGCCGGGGCTGGGCTGGTCCCTTGGGGGAAGGGGCGGTGGGGAGGGAATGCGGGAGGCGCGGCGGGGAGGGGGGCGCAAGGTGTGCGGGGCGGGCGCCGCGGCTGCGGGAGGAGCGGGGGGAAGGAACGGAAGGGGTTTGCGCCTCTTGCGCGGAGCGCAGGAGCGGGAGGGTGCCAGGAGCCCGTGGTGTCTACCAGGGGTGGAGAGGGCGGGGGGAGCCAGGCAAGGACGCGGTGTGAGTGTGAGTGTGTGTGAGTGTGTGCGCGGCCGCCGTGCGTGCCAGAGCGATCCCTACAGGTGTCCGCGGAGAGCCGCCGCGCGGGGATCCCACCTCGCGAGCATCCCTGCCCGCTGCCTGCCGCTGGCTGCAGCGCCTGCCTTCCCCCTCACTCACATACACACACAGCAGCAGCGGCGGCGGCAAGAGGGGAGAAGAGAAAGGGAAAAGAAGAAAAAAAAAAAAAAAAGAGGAAAAGGAAAAAAAAAAGGAAATACCAAAAAAAAAAAAAAAAAAAGGCAGAGAGGGATGGAAAGACTGTAAAAGAAAGGAGAAAGACCCAAGGAAAAAATACCCCAACAATTGCTTATTTATTACTGCCGATATAATTCACACACTGCCAATAAACAGCACAGTCTTGTCTAGTCATTTCCAAAGCAGAGAGACACTTTCATTCTCGGAAGAGGACAATTTATTAACATATATCTATCTAAGTATCTATCTATCTCAGTTGGCTCTTAAGTACCAGGCATCCCTCCCAGCAATGTATCCATGATCACACATATATGTAGCGAGAAATAGGCACAAACCAACATAAATGTAGCTATTGCATTCAGTGCCTCGCCAGTGAATTCGTATGCTTCCCCCACCCCTTTACAACCATTTTTTATTCTTCAAAAATTATGATTTAGTCACAGGTGCCCCGATTGAGCCTTTTCAAATTAGAAAACGAGAGAGAGAGAGACACCCATAGGTCAATAAATCCTTAATAAATGCCAGGTCGGTTGGCATGCACAATCCTTGGCAGAATCCTTATTGTATGAAATACAGAGCATTGTCTCTGGGTGCGGGGAAGACCAGAGTTCACAAATTACAGGATGAAATAAAAGGATCTGAAAAACAACCTTGCTGCAGCCAAAGGGAGAAGCGCTCTAATTCAAAAGCAGACTTAGCAACATCATTAATCTTTTCCTTTCATTTCTACGTAATTTCTAGAATCAAATTCTTTCCTAAGCAGCTGGAATGATCGATTTTGCTCCTCTTCCAGTCTGCAGATGTCTTTATTTTAATATGCTTATGATATAATTTCTACCCCTTCGAAAACGCACACCATCAGCAGGAACCTGAACAGTTTCAAACACATATCGAAGAAGCCGGGTGCCCTCTTTCTTCTGGCACACAATAGAAAATGTCCCAAATTATCAATGCACTTCCCGCACAAGCCCCTCGTCTCTTTCAGACCGCCGCCGATAAATAACAATAATATTGCGATATCCCATCGCTGCCCCGGCTTCGCGTTTCACCACGGCACCTCACGCCAGGGAGAACATGCAGCAGATTGATTTTATCGCTCAAGTCTCGCAGACCCCCTCTCCCCTCCTCCTCCCCCCGCCTTGGCAAGGGGCAATAAATCACCGCATCCAACCTTTAACTTACACCTCCGCCACACCATCTCCTCTCCTCGCCATCCACCTCTCCACAACGCCGCACGCAAACCCACCAGCCTCTCGCGCCGCCACCGCCGCCACCACCGGCTCCGCCGCGGCGGAGCGGGGCTGGTCCTCCGCGGCGCCGCTCCGCCCGCGCTGCGGGCGCGCCTTACCTGCGCGGGGGCCGCGGGGCCGGGGCCGGGCCGGGGCAGGCGCGGCTGCCGGGGCTGCCTCTGCCCCTCGCCGACGGAGCGGAGCGGAGCGGAGCGGGCGCTGCTGCGGGTGCGCGGCGGCGGCGGCGGCGGCAGCGGGCGGGGGCGGCCGCCGGGAGCGGGGGGCGGTGCCGCCGCGTGACGCCGCCGCGCCCGTCTGCCCGCCGGGGGCGGAGCCGTGCGCGCTGCGGACCCCGCCCAGCCTGCACCGGCACCGCCACCGGCACCGGCACCGCCACCGCCACCGGCACCGGCACCGGCACCGCCACCGGCACCGGCTCCGCCGCAGCGCCGGGACACGGCGGGGCGCGGATGGAGCGACCGCGGGGGAGAGGCTGGGCCGGGCGGAGCGGGGGAGAGCCGAGGCTGGGGCGAGGGGTGCGCACGGTGCTGCCGTCTGACGGCGGGGGAGGGTCGGCGGGGTCGAATGGGCAGAGGGAGCGGGGATGCAACACGGCACGGGCCCGGAGGGAGCTGCTGCCGGCTTCCCGGGCAAAGCTCTTCCTTCTTGGCAGGGGGGGATTCTTTTGTTGGTAGTTTGTTTTAGTTTGGAGAGGGTTGGTTGGTTGGTTTCTTGGTGGTGGTGTGGGTATTTTGGTGGTACTACTATTATTATTATTATTCTTATCAACATCATCACCTTTATCATCATTCTTATTACGTCATCTCCCCCCCACACACACCCAGAATTGAAGTTTTCTGAATTCTGCACAGCCTGTGGGAAAATGGAGGTGTGATCTCATGAGCAGAGCACACCCAAGGAGCAGGTCTACCACAACCACAGGAGAAGTGCTTGGGAAAGCCCATTCACTTTCCAGTGTCAAACCTGCCTGAGTCTCTGTTGTCTCCAAATACTGGGAAACCATTAGAGAGATTCCAGGCTTCTCAAGATCATGTGGTTTAGTGGCATGGAAAGCGTTTGATTGTGCCAAACCTTTTTTCTAGGCCTTCCAGCTTAGTACCTGTGGCCTACAGAAAGGTGATGAATTGATTGTAAGGGATTTGCATGAAGCCTTAGCCAAGGTCCTGGCAACTTTTGAACACACAGAGTGATGTTTGTCACACCAAGAGTCAGAAGAACACTCCACTATTGGGCATGACACAATTTTTTGAGAATGGTCTGTAGAATTATATTTTTTCATATCTGGGGTATGAATGTAGCAACTTAGTTTTGAACTGAAACTTCGGAAATAGAAATCCTTTCTCCCATCTCAGTCCCGGAGGAGCTAGCCTTATGATTTCTTTTTTTTTAATGAAATGGGTTTCCTCACAGATGACAAGTTTTATGAGGTAACCAAGCAACATGTTAAGTAATGAGAAGAAAAGCTTCCTAGATATGCAGTGTATCTTCAGTACCTACAGCATAATCAGACATCCCTTTTGTTCAGCCAGCTGATATCCATATCCAGTTAATTTCAAACAGAATGAGGATTTCTCTTGACAATTCTAGTAACTTGACCCCTGCAAACAGAGCAAGGAGCAAATATCTCTTCTGCTATGAAAAGCAGATAAATTGGAGGCTGCAATATGATAAGTGATACACATTTTTAAAGGAACAAAGTTGTAACTCGATAGTAGTATTTTGTGTGTGTGTGAATATATATATATATAACCTCTCTTTTTAAGCTGTGGTTTTATTTTTACTAGGCTCACAGTGAGCACAAGGTAAAACTTCTTATGCTCTTAGATGGGGAATGTCAAAGGTCAAGGCCAATCCCCCCTGAATGTGCTGGCACAGTAGAGGTCCTGGCTCAGGTGGAGGATTCTTCCACCTTTAAGCTGAAGGACATCTCAGTTATTCCAGCAGTAGCCCGAGGATGCTCATGTTTCTCTAGAAGGAAGCCTGCCACAGTGAGAGGAGGGCTGGCAAGAGCCTACACAGAAATAAAACAACAAGTTGTTAAGTGAGCCAGGAAGATGCAGCAAGATTTAAGGGAAATACAATTTCCTTAATTTAATGGTGGTTTTTTGTTGAGTTTTGGGAAAATGTATTACTTTTGTCATTCTCAGCAATTGTTGTAGCATATGGTGTCATAGTTGATTCGTTTTGAAGCAGCACAAAAAAAAAAAAACAAGTACGAGGCAGAAAAAAATAAAGAAATGTGATTTCCATACCATCTCTGTAGGTTTTTCAGCTTGACAGATATATGAAATATCTTGAAGGAAGCACATGGCCTTACAGAAACCTGACTGTCTCCTGCATAAATTAACCTTCTGTGTTATACCAAAATATTTATAGATTTTGAAAAGTAAAGAGATAAAAGCAGCGACAAGATTCTCGAAAACAAACCAATCATATTTGCTGTCAGGGAGAACACGGTACATTATCCAACTTGCAAGTTCGAGACCTTTTGGAGGGTTGTGCATTGTCAGAACAAAGTGCCTTTGAAGTACATATGTGAACTTGTCCAATAGTTGTAATTTTAAATAACAGATCTTTTGGCAAGCTGCAGTGAGTGCTGGAGCTGTCTCTGAGGCACACACATGCAATTGCCATGGCTGTCAGAGCTAATAAGAAAGGAAGGAACCAGTCAAGACGCTGCAGAAGAAATAAGACTGATCCTGCTGAGAAAATAAAAAAAAAAAAAAAAAAACAAAAAATCACCACCAACAACAAAACCCCACAAAACCAGCAAACCCCACAATGAAAATCAAACTAAAGGTGCTTCCAGAGAGCACTGGCTTTCTGGACAGGCATGAGAAAGATATGAAAAGGGAGAAAGTTATTTCTGAGATTGAAGATAGCAGGAATTCTTTTAAAGATTTGGAAGAGAGGAAAACCTGTTTCTTTGCTGAAGTGGTCCAGGGTAGTGCTCAGGAATTGAGTGGTTAGATTTTGGGGGCATGTCAAAGCTCTCTTCTGGTTATAATCATGCCACATATGCCTGACATATTTCTCTGCTTTGAAACTATCATCAGTAATCCTTCTATACCAAATCAAATCTTTGAGAAGAGATCAGACTCACTAGAAGTTTGACCCTTTGCATGTGTGAATAAAAGTGGTTTTTTAGAGGACAGTCAGTAACGTTTTTTTGAACAATTCAGTAACATCTTTTGAACTTGGTCCAGAGTGAGGAGCAAATGGGACAACATAGATGTACAGCAGAACTGAGGGAGCTGTATGCAATTGTCTGTATCTGCATACAGCCAGTGAGGTTTAAAGAGATGTGGAGAAAAAAGGTATAATTTCTGCCTGTTAACTGCCATATTATTCAGCTGTGGATGAATCAAGTATGGGCAAACCTAAAATAAGAAATTAGAAGATACCTGCCTTGGAAAAAGTCAGTGTGTTATATAGGTCCTTGCTTGCTCAATTCAGACTAATTAAAGAAAATTTCAAAGCACTTTAAGATCTTGAAGTAAAAGAGAGAAGCAAATCTCTGTAGTTCAACAAAATTAATTGTAGCAAATAATGAAATACAATACTGGAGGTATTTGACTGAGACATGTTTGAAATGAGAAAATGGAACAGAGAGGCAACTCTCTGGATTTGATAGTTTCTCTAGATAATGAATTTTTGGAGCTAGCTAATACCTAACTTTGGAGGATTAAGGTGTTAAAAACTTGCTTAATACCAATTCTGAATGGATAAATAATAAAGTACAGGAGCATAGTTATGGGGATTTAAAATATTTATTGACCTTATACTCAGTACTGGAATTTAATCATATTTCCCAGTCTTCTGCTTTTGCAGAAGGTATCAGCTGTATTTAGTGATATAATGTTCTGGTCATGAAGAAAAGATTGGAAACTTATGCAGTTACAGGTGGCTTTGTGGGTCCAAAAGTAGTTTTATCCAAGGAAAGCAAACATGGTAAGAAAATGCATAGGCATAACTGAGGATCAGAAAATAGTTGTGGACTCCTGGTAAATAAAAAATCTCAGCTGACCACAAACCATTTCGAGGCTCGGATCCTTTCTCCCTGGAACTAGCTGCCTTCTTGTATATACTGTAATGGTGACAACTTAACATGAAATATGTTCAAGGAAATTCATAGTAATCCCAATTTAATCCCCAAGATGAAAATTTTGGGATGATTCAGAGATTAATTTAAATGCCTTTTTTTTGGCTTTGGATTTTCATTGCAGGAAATTACAACACTAAGAAACACAGACCAGTTTCATTGATCAAAGCATGGACATGGTATTTGCATTTATATGAAACATGTGTGAGACTTTGAATTAAATTTCTATTATCCATCAGGAATTGCATATCCAACCTGTGGGTTTTGTTTTGCTAGGTTTTTTTTAATTAAATGAGAAACTTGGTGAGTGTGAGGATATATTCCTATAACATAATGGTCATAAATTGTAGTGAGAAGAATACAGGAGCTACCAAGACCCCAAAAATCCTTAAAGTGCATTTCAAAAGACATCTTTAGTGACAAAGCCCTATAGTTTGATGGCTCTAACTCTCAGAGCTGAAGGTGTAGTCCACGTTCACACACAAGGCTTGGCTGATGGGCACAACTGCACACACGGCCAGGAGAAATCTGTAATGAAAGACCCCATCTCAGGTCTTCTGAGCTGTACAAAAACTCATTTATCAGCCAGCCCTCTTGATGAATCTTCAGAGTGGACGTGATATGACACAAGTAGCAATGTTTTTTTCATTGAAGCTCCATGAAAGTCAAAGTGATGCAAAATGTTCTTCTCAATCTAAATATTTGGATTTGACAAATGCTATCAGTCAGCTGGGCAAAGCATGGTAAAACAGAGAATTGATAAATCAACTGGATTCCAAAGCACATTTGGTTTGATATTAACTCTTAATAAGAAGGTGATAGCAGAATTTTCTTTATAGAAGAGTTTGTAAGGATTGATATGGACAGCAATACTGTGATTAAAAAAAAAAAAAAAAGAGTAAATGTCATATCAATAATCTGATGAATTTCAAAAGAAGCCCCCATGTTCATAGCTCAAAAAAGTGATAATTTTCTCTGAATCCCTGTGCAGTAACATGGCATAACATATATATAATATTTGTGCAAGCAGCAGGTACATCTCAAAGCCATTCTTGTAGATTTGCATTTAAGAATAATACATGTAAATACTGCAAATAATGCCTTTGACTGCAAAAATATAAGGAAATAATGAATTTAGAATAAATAAATCTTCTTTAGTTCAAATAGTTTCATTTTAATGTCTTCCAGCAGTTTTTAAGCAGGAAAGTACAGGCAATCTTAGGAAGAAGAATAATTGAAGAGAACAAACTGTTGCATGTTGTCCTTGAGTGAACAACAGTCACCAAAGGAACTTGGAAGCTCTGTTCATCCCTTAGCTGTCTGTGAAATCACTTCCTTGAAAGAAATGTGTAAGAAATCCCACCATTGGCAGATGTGGGATGAATATTTTGTAGCAGTCCTTAAGAGAGTTCATTTTAAACCCTAAAATATTTTGCTTCATATTTCTTTCAAAGCTCTTGACATGTAACAGACTTTTAAAAATGTTGCTCATAAAATTTCCCATAATTTCTTTTAAAAATCTCACTAAATTCATACTCCTAAATAATTGGCAGAATTTGTGTGAATGCCATTTGTATGTAATTTGTATAAATTTCCATGAAACCCATTCATCATCATCAGTCATCATGTTCCTCATTGTCTTTGCTGGGATCACAGAGCTGCCTGGATGCATCAGTGTGTTCATGACCCCCAAGTATTAGGAGAGTTTCTGGGTAGTCTCTATAGTGTGTGGCTCCAAGTGAAAAACAAACTCCTTTCCAAAGCCCCCAAAATTTGAAAAACGATGAATAGCAAGGCTGGCAGAACAACGTGATATTCTAGTGTCATTTATCAGCGTGCCCGAATCATAGCTGTAGTATGCAAATGAGCAGAAGCAATCAAAGAAATTTCATTTTGCCACAGCTGCAGGGTTGGGTCTGAGCTGGGAACTTCCCTCGAAGGTGCTGAATCCCCTCAACTCCCACTCTCCACTAATGTGGGCGGAGGGTACTGGGAGAAACTTGTCCCATTTTGAATCAAGCTCTTTGAGATCTTCCAGAAAATCACTGATTATAATAATTTGTTTTATAATGTGTCACTCTACACTTATGAAAAATGAGTATACTTGCTGTAATTCAAGTATTCTACAAATACTTAACTGTACTAAAAGTGTGCCAAGTATACTAAAAATACATTACTTTCCACAAGGATATAATTTCCTAGTAATCAGAAGATATACTCTGATTCAAAAATTGCTATAATTGTTAATGTTGGTGAGAATTCCTAAGGCATCAAAGCAGAGGAATATTTGTGGTGTGAGGCTGCAGATAGGTAGTTGAGATCATCAGTGTTTAAACCAGAAATGATGCACCTGCTGGAGAGACTCACTAAGGGAATACTGCAATGTGCCAGATTGATGGTATTTTTACCCTTCAGGGCAGCTTTATTGTTGGGCTGCTGAGTTCAAAAAACCTTTCGCTAGGGGAAGTAAGAGTTGCCCTTTCCAGGAATTGTAGTATTAATTGCTATTAGATTAAAAGCTCGATTCAGTTTATTTTTATTTAGTCCCCACAATCTGTCTTGGGAGTCCTTTGTGTTGTCATCACTTCTTAATAGTTCAGGAGTTTATAACGTGCTGCAGAATTGCTAGAGGAGGCAAGTAGGGAAGGAAAATTAAATGAAAGACAGATTGGAAGGGAGCAAAGGAGACAGGCGGGGGATGAAGGATACCATACATGAAGCACTAAAAGAAAAAAAAAAGAAAACAACCAAAAAATAAAAAAGCAAGAATTGCTGAGGTAATTAAAGAGAGGAATGGACAATAATAAGAAACACCCAATGTAAAATACCAAAATTTATCTACTCAAGGTGTGTGGTGGAGACAGAAGCAAACCCTATCCAAAACCAGAACAAGTTGTGTTTAGTGGTGCTAGGATCATGCCAAGGTCAGAAATGCTGTGACAGTAGACTTGAGCTGTTGGGAGAATTGTCTGTGGTTCCTGTGCCTGGTTGACACACATGATCTGTGGCACAGCAGGATTTTTCATGACTGATCCCATGGTGCTTCCAGGGCAAATTTGACTTTCTGCTGCTATAAATAAATTAATGTAGTTCTTGTAGTCCTGTCAGAGGGAAAAAGTCACAAAAGATTTTATAATATTATTTCCCTGCTGTTCAGCACTTACTCACTTCAAGATTCAAACAAAAAGAAAGCCCCAGCCAGAATCCAGGGCAGCTTATTCTTTCAACCCAGCAAACCACTTTTTCTACTCAGAATAAACATTCAAACTTTTTTATAGTATCTGGAAGGTTTGTGTCTCTTTCCGAGAAATACACTTCTCTGATATCAGAATGTGTGTTGCATTTGAGTTTTTAAGACTGCCAAATTACTATTCGCTTTGTGTAATCTTTCTGGTTTTCCTGTTATTGTTTCAAGTTTTTGCCTTCCTCTGACGTGCTCAATATATAGTTACTTTTTTACTCTTGTTCTTTCTCGTGGTTCTCTCCAGCCATATCCAGTGACTACAGACTCTGCTGACTACTGCTTTTGATTTAGCTGTACATTTGTACAAAAAAATACCATAGTTACCAAAGCAGTAGAAAGAACCAGAGATTTCATGGAGACTTTCATAGTGGCAGGAGAAAAGGTCAAGATACTGCATATTTTTAACAAGAGACTCAAGTTCTTTCTCATGTATTTGATAAATTCTTGTTTTGCTGGATGCATTGCAAGACAAAATTTTCTGTTCTGTATCCAGGTAACCTCATTCTGATCAACCCATAATAATCTGAAGTAGGTTTTAAATATCCAAATTGAACTGTGAGTACTATTTAATAGCTGTTCCCTGCTAGTAATCCTTCATTGTCATGTATGCAATTGCTGTTTCAATGAAGTGTATTCATATTTTCTCCAAATTATTTTAAATTGCATTCTTTATACACCCTCTCACCAACAAACTTCTCTGGCTGTAGTGACCACTGGAAAGCTATCTCCATCTACTGATTTTGTTTCAATTTCAAGTTATTTCAGCACACATAGAAGGATTTAACATGGCAAGTGATGAAAAGATGAAGTAATACAAATATTGCGCTTTTATTTTTGAGATGTAGGTACAGGCTGGATTCTATTCAGTTATGGCTGAAAGAAATTAGAAGATATGAATTGCTCTCCAACCATCCTACAAAGTATAATATCTAGCTTTAGTTCTTTATTTATCAGCTAAGCTTATAGCAATGTCTCCAAGTGGATGGATTGCCAGTATTTGTCAATTCCAAAGTATTGCTGAGTCAGAAAAAGTAGTTCTGGCCCTGCAGACAGTGAAATTACCATGGTTGTGTTGGTTATAGACAAGGGACCTGGACTGGAGTACCTCGAGGCTTTGATCCTATAATTTAGCTAATGCAGGAGTCCAGCAGGGCTTCCCTCTGGTTCTGGGAGCTTATATTGATTCAAAGGTGTTCAATGACTTAATGCTACAGGCAGAGAAACACACAGATTTTCCTGGTGTTTGCAGGTTTCAGGATGTTAAAATTATGCAAATTGAGCACAATTTGCCCAAAAAGAAAATTAGCATTGTGTGCCTGTAGCAAGCATAATATGTGTATCCCCATGAAAGTATGAACTCTCAGCAAATTTTTGCCTCATTAGCACTCCAGGGGTAGCACTGACTTAATTCTTTGCTGTTGCAAGCTCTGTAGCTGTTACCCACAGACATTTTACAGTTGTCCATAAAACACGTTCGTCAAAAACAAACATAAATTTTATGAAAAGTATTGAGAAGCCAGGGCAAGGATTCTTTTACAGAGTGAATGACTCTGCTCAGGGTGTAAAACTTTTGGCATCCTAATTCTGGGAGGCATAAAAAGAAATGCCACTCCCAGAACTGGCCTGCCTGGCTCCTCAACACTTCAGATTTGGAAGGAGATCCCTCCTATCCATGATGCAGAATCACAGAGCACAATATGAGGCTGCCCTTTGGAAAGGAAGGCTGAGATGAAAAAGGCCTAGGAAGAACATGATCCAAACCCCTCAGAAACGGACTTCACTGTGACATGGTGCAGAATGCTGGAATGGAATGTAAAATCCCATCTATTTATGGGGTTCTCTTGGTTTATGGCTGATTTATTTTTGGACAAAGTAAGCTTCAACTCTCCACAGAGTTATCACTGATATAAGGAATAAAAACCATGGGGTTATCCAAATTTTTCTCATATGGTTGAATCAAACAAGATTGAAAATTTTGCATTCCCCCATTAGACTTTTGAAAAATCTTGTTTTGAAATCTGTCTTTTAATTGCCCTTGAAGTGTCTTACTATAGTAATAATCCTTCAAGACGTCTTAGGGTTTTTTTTCCTGTTAGCTGAATCACTGAAAATGTTCGCTTTTTATTGAGAATGTCTTTTTTATTCCCTGAGTTCCCCTACTCCTGTCCTCATCTAGCTTTTGTTTTGTTTCATTCTAGGAATTTTACACTTTTAATGAGTTATTTTATATGGTAACTTTTATATAATATGCTTTACTGAACATTTCTCTCAGTCCACAAGTGTTCCTGTAGATGGGATAGGTACTTCTGAGTAACATCAGAACTTTTCATTCTTTTGAATATAATGGTTAAAATGGTTAATTAGATGACAAACCTCAGAACAGTTAAGGAAACAAACCTGAAGGTACCTTCTCAATCCACTCTTCAGAAAAGCCATCAGTTTTTGGAGTGATGGACAGAGGATTTAATGGAGAGCAATACTGGAAAATAACATAATACTAATATTATAATACTATATGACCTCAATTAAGATGCTTGCTGAAGTGTTTGTCCACCTGTCTCAAAGAATATTGTCACATTTCAGGACAGTTTCAGGACAATTTCAGGGCTAGGAGAGGAGAATCAATGAAAATGCTGAGACATCACAGGATTTCTTATTAAAAACTCAAATGACCAAAGTTTCATTTATGAAGAAGGGTCATATAAACAAGTACTTCAACACACGAGTGAACACCCACCTCTGCCAATGAACCTCAAACCTACAGAATAGCCAAAAAGACAATAGATCAGAATTTAGTGTTTCTTCTCATGTATAATGAGAAAGATGCTCTGTGAAACTGAAAAGAAGCTGATTCAAATCTGTGTTGGAAAATTCTCTTTCACACAGTACGTTACTGAACTATGAAGCACATTTGTACAGGTTGCTACTGAGGTCAAAGACTAAGCAAAATCCCATACAGATTTGACTATTCAAATAATGATGAAGAATTTACAAAATGTTTGTGATGATCATTGCCAACACATTTTTGAGGACTGGTAATTTTGAGATCCAACAATATCCTTAGTTTTATTGGGATGATTGTCTGCCATAGTTGTGGTGTGCAATTCTGTCTTCCTTTGATGCATCTCAACCTGGTCATTGTGAGAGGCAGCCTGCCAAATTAAAAGAACCCCGATCCTCTTCCAGTAGGGAATTCAGAAAGTCCTTTTCCTTACAAAAGAAGCTGTGAGTGTGTCTTCTCCGTCCTTCCGTGGGTTTTCTTTCGTTCCAGTGTAGTTCTGTTGCTGCACCATTTTGTAGACAGAAGTACATCTGTTCTGCCCCCACCAAAGTTAGCCAGCTGTGTGCCAGCTGTTAACATAGCACAATGTGTGAGTTAATGAGCCTTGCTGGGGACTTTTTTTCTTGGTAAGTGTTCCAACGGCTCTTAATCAGCAGCAGATTGTCCACTGAGTGATGTACGACATCATTCTCTGTGCTTTCTCCTCCTTGTGTGGCTGTAGTGCAGCCCTTATGCAGACTTTTAGTGACCTGCTCAGTGACCAAGTGTAGCCTACTTCAATTTATAAAGTGTCCACAAGCAGATGTGGATTTGAACATCTTCTATTTTTTATTTCACTTGTCCAATTCGGTGTCTGCAAAGAGTATAGCATCTGCATTGCTTGCCATTTTTTTCAAGCCTATGGAATTTTTATCAGTCAATCTGCTCACATGAATATTTTCACAAAGACATCGAGTGTTACTGTGCAGCAGGTGAAAGGTGTTGCAAACATCAATAAGACTTAATTCAGGAATGATGTTTTAAAAGTATACATTCATAGTTGCAAATACTGCCTGCAGTATTCCTCCTGCTCAGCTCATAGCAGACAACTGATTTAGGGATTTGGGGAAAAGGCTTCTGATGTGGCATGTTTTTTACTTACATAATTAGGAACAGGCAGCTACTGTTTGCAGTAACAGAGCTTAAAGATTATTAATACATCCATTCTCCCTTCTTTGCATTTGAAAGAATTTATCACTCATTAGTACATTGTCAAAGACAGGATTATGTCTTGGTCCTATGTGCACTAACAGGGAAACCCCTGCCAACTCTCTTCGTTACTGCCAGGAAGCCAGTGAATAGAAAATAATTTGGGTTTTTTAGGAGCATAGAAAAATAAAAAGGATTTTCCTTAAAAGCAGAGTCCTTAAGCATAGGAGCTGAAGTTTTGATCCTGGGCAGCACAGGGCCTGTGCACACCTGTCAAGGCTGTGGCTGGGGAGCCTCATTGTCCCTCCCAAGAGACCCATGAATTTTTTCCATGTCTTTACTGTGGCCTCGTATAGTTCATGCTGCAAGTTGAGTAATTAACATAAATAACTTTTACTGGAGTTTAGGTACTGAGCCTCTGTTAGCACAGGATGTACTGACAGCATCCTCAAGAGTGTGAACCTAAGGTCCTGAAGCTGTTTCAGGGGCATTTCCATTGCTTTACAGTAGTCAGTGAATGCATGACAGGTTCCTTTGAGCAATTTTTCAGCATTTGGTTCATTATGTACCCTTTCATTTTCCTCACAAAATTATTCTCAATACCTTGCCATCACTAAGGCATATAACAATTTAATAGTACAGCACCAGTAACAAGGTAAATCAGTCTAACAAATACTCTTTATGGCTAAAATTATACAACACAGGGTCTCCATGGAATGTAAGTGAAGCTGTGGCAAGGAATTTCTCTTGCATAAATAGTGACATTTTCCCCCATTTACCTGATTTGCTCAAAGGCTGTGTTACGTAGCAAACCTCACATGCTGTGATGGTTGTGGTGTGAGTACAAATGCTCATTTGTACAAGAGGAAAATATTCTCTATTGACATATTTTATTGAAATAGGTGAGAAAAACTTAAAAGCCAGAATTAGTAGTAGGACTTTAGGACAATTACTTAGCATGATGTGTAGGTTAATGGCAGTTACATGGTCACTTCCTTGCACATCACATTGAATTATTACCCTTTTTTTTTAGTCTGGAAACGTAATTAGTCTGTGATGGATGGGAGGCTAAATTCAGCACTTGGGGTCAAGCCACACCTTATAATGGAATAGCTGCAGAGACTTTCTGCATTTTGAAACATTAATTTATATCCAGTCTATATCGTGTCTTTCTAGCCTTCCAGGTCATGTAAACTTAGAAAGCCACAGACTATCATAATGAGAGAAAACTGCTACTACTCCTAAATCTCCTCTTCTCCTGCCCCTTTCACCCACCTGTTAAACATACCAGTTGTGAGGTAATCCAGGATAGAAACAATGCCCCTTCTACTTTTTATTTAATAACTCTTTCTATTTTTAGGACCTTGACATTGAAGTAGTAGTAATCAATATATCTCTCTAGCAGAGATAAGAGAATAATGAAAATGAATGTTCTCTAACATTTGTTTGAACATAATTTGATGACATACTTCACTAATATTTCTATGTGAAGTAGACTGAAAATTTTCTAATAAAACACACTGGAAATATGCTAATTTTTCTATTTTGAAATAATGTGGAAATCTGTTAATTCTAGAAAGCTTTTAGGTGAAAATAACTTGTTTGATGGTAAAGTCTTTGATTATCTGTGACCCAGCAGAGAGGGAACTTTAAAACCTGATATTTTTATTGTGAATATGGCATTTTAACACAGACATGCTTTATGAAGGTATTAAAAGCATTCAATTTTGTTTAAGTGCAAAATGAAAACAAATACTGAACACTTGGGAGTTTCTGTGAAATATGAAATGCCGGCTTTCTTTTTATATTCTTTCATACTCTCAATATTTTTCAGGGCATGTTTTTATCAGGGTTTTCACGTAGCATGAAATCCTTCATCATTCAGAGAGTTAAACAGAAGAGTTATGCAATATTTAAACCTTATTTAAGACTGTGAAATAGGGAGGAGGTGAAAGATACACATTGTAAAGGCAAAGTGTTATGCCTAGGCATAAAGATTAATTTTACCTAAGAAAAGTGCTGGGTATTTATTTTCAGATAAAAAATGCAGTCAGAAATTTTGCCTCCAATTTATTTTAAACGCAGAATTTTCTGCTTAGATGGAGAGCCTGGACTCTCTGTCCAGATAATGAAGAAAGATAAGCTGGTTCAGGAGAGGCTGAGAGCAGCCCCTTTGTGCCTTTGCCATGGTGGTAGCTTGGCCAAGCTGTCTCCAGAGCCAGCCTGTCACACACCATGGGCAGTGTGAGCTGCAAATACAAAGCACTTGACAGAAAAGCAGTTGGGAAGTACATTGGTATATTTCCATACTGATCGTTCCTAACAATGAATATGAGTTGAATTCTTCTTGCCAAAAAGACCGGTCAAGATAAATGGGTTTGTTCATCGCTACGCAGAAATGAAAAATAATTAGAGAAGGAGTGCAAAAGTGTTTCTGACAAAAAATATAGGTATTTCTAATACCTGAAGATTTTTCCACTTTATCCTATAGAGCATGTGAATGAACTCTATTTGCTTTGATTTTTTGGGGGTTTTTTTTGGTTGTTTTTTGGTTTTTTTCTGGCTATAATTTTAACTGTGGACTCTTAACTTGCTACTGTATCCACATTAAGAGATAACACTTTCTGTGCATTATCATCTTTAGAGACTTTACATATGAACACTGCAGACCAGCAAGCAATCAACTTAAAAGAAAAAAAATATTTTATTTAATAATTTTAACCAAAGTGATTTCTTTGTAGGATATGACTTTTTTTTTTTTTTTCCCATAAAATCCTGGAGTGCAACAGGGAAGCTCACAGCTACTTCAAAGAAAAATTGAAGAACATGCAAATCTTCTTTTATTAGTGAAATCTAACAGCGCATTTAAATGTATGGCTCTAGTAAAGAGATAATACTTCCTTTTTATTAGTGTTAGGGAGCCCTGGGACTTGCAAGGGTTGGCAGTGTCCTCAGGGCCCTGGCAATTTGCGTACATTATTTGTCTTTTAAAAAAACGATGTTGCTCAGTTTTGCCAAGGAGCTCTGAAGAATTCACATGTTGGCTTCTATTCTTAGGTGCCTTCTTTCCCTAAACAAGCCAAACAAGCCACCTAACAACAGTCAGAGGAGCATCTGGGAAATAAAGTGGAACGACTCTATAGGTAAGTATACGTTCTGCCCAAATGAACACCCAAATGAGCATGCATATTTAAAGAAAACCCTTGCCATGAAGGCAGAAATGACATTTGCATAATGATTTTACTGCTGCTGCATGATTTACTGTATAAATCTTTAATTTGATGTGAAATCCAGTGCAACAGAAATAAACAAAAAACCCTTTCGCATTTATTTATGTAATTATATTTTACCCTCGAAGATGACTTTTTATCACCTCCAGCTCCGTGGATACTTATGGATACTTTTGGAATACCAGGTAGCTTTGTTTCCTAGTTTTTTGCTTCCCTTCAAACTATCCATAGTCTAGGTTAACCAGTATTAAAATGTCTTGAACCACACATAAAATTTTTTCTCCAATTTCAGGTTATTTCTTTCCTTTTTAATTCTTCTTTTTGCATATTGCCTAAGTATTTCTAATACGTGAAACCGATAAATGGTTTATAATCCTAATAAATTGTGTTTGGGAAAGATTAAATTTCTGCACACTCATCACAGAATTTGCAGTCCCAGGGCAGACAGGCCATGGCTGCCCTCCAACACTGGATTTATTCAGGTGTCATCTGCTTTTTCACCTTTGCTTTTTACATCTTATCAGCACACCTCCAGGGACAAAAATTTCAGGGAAATCTGAATTCCTTTAGAGAAAAATGGCCATAAATCTTTTAGGACATGTACAAAAATTCTAAAAGGATAAAAAAAAGTGTATAATCTACTAAGTTTCTTCTGAGGAAAGTTAAGGAGCATTCTAAGGCTTTAGTCAGTCTCAGTCTAATGAAGACACTGGCCTGGCTGTCATTGGCACTGGGGATAAAATTGCTCTTTACAGTCAGCCTTTAGCAGAAGCTCACAAACAGATGGTGGGATAACAAGCTTCCTGGTCTTGATGCAGAACTTTACCAGATAATTTTTAGAGATTTGGGTTTTTTGTTGCTATTGTTCCATTCATGGAAAAGAGAATGAGAACACAAATTGTTTATGTGGGGAAAAAAAAATATTTGTTTTCTGCAATTACTGGAGATAATGAGAAATGAGAGTTTCCCAAGGGAGATCAAAGGTAACAACTGAATTTTTGATATTCATAATTCACTTCCTGCATCTTCCTTTACACGTGGGAGAAATCAACCTTGGGAGCTGATAGCAGCAGGACACTTTTCCTGCATATTCATGCATGCATTCATCAGTAGCATTATGGTTGGGGGTGGGAAGGAATCAGGTTGTGTGTATTCCTCATCCCTTTATGTTGCAAAAAGCAGTTTTGACTCACTTCCTAGTCCAATCCTAATATTGTTTAGGTGGATAATGGAGTTGAGGAGCACAGAAGAAAAAGAAATATGTTATTATATGTTTGCTGTCCAGAAAGTACGTTATTTCTGAGAGTAACAGCACTTGGAAATAAAGTATTTGGTATCAGAAACATCCTGGCTGTATTGTCTCCATTCATTTCTACAACTATGAATTTTGCTTGGAATTATAGTCAATCTGAGTTTTTGAGAAGGGCTGAAAAAAAGTAAAAAATACCAACTGATTGCAAAGGAGCTCCATGTTTTTATCTTTTGCTTCTCCTGTTGACTTGTTTTAAAGGCAGACACCTGAATAATTCAGACAATTGACTTTCTATAGGATGAATTCCTTAGGAGCAGGAAGGAAACCAAGAACCTGTCCGATCTTCCTCAGCATCAAGAACTCATTTGAAAACCATGTTGATAGTTCTGTGTGAATTCCTAATTCTTCTCATCCAGTAAACCACATTATTAATGCTTTTACCAGCAACTGTTTTGGAGTTTCACTACCTGAGTGTTTCTGTATTTCTGAACAGCTTGATGTTGCTTTCTGCAAGGAAAGTTTTCGGTTTCAAGATGCTCAGAGTTTCTGTAAACATCTTCCGTCAGGAAAAAAAATAAGAAAAAAGGAATATAAACCTGCACTGTAATAGAACCTTTGTTACTGTTCTGTGATTACAAATAGTTCCTTAGTAGTTGCAAAGCCAGGTCTCCTCAGAGTTATGTGGAGTCTTGCTTATTGAGTTTTCAGAGCACACTTTGGTGAGAGAATGATGCTGTTCCCATTTAAATGAGTAGCTTGAAGTCAAACGAGGCAGGCTAGAGGTCTAAGCAGTAACCATGTGTCCCTAAACAAGTATCATATCTGTTCTTTTGTAAGTTTATGAATCTTTTCATTACCAAATTTTCATTAAAAATTGAGCTGTTTTGCATATTTTTAATATATATATTAATACATATATGTATTATTTTAATTTTTTTATTTTTTTTTTTTTTTGTAACAAAGAATTGGTCTGTTTCCGATGTTCACTGTAACATTGCTACAAAAATATTTATCAGAAATAGCAAGAGCAGGCTTGGTTTAGGCCCACAGAAGTGAAGAAAGACCAGCTGCACTCTTCAGAAAGCTTTGGTAGCACATGAACTCCCCTTCAATCAAGACTGATGAATTTATTAGCATATGTGAGATAGTGTGGGAGCTTCACTGGTGGAAAATAACATAGCAGGGGAAGGAGAGTTGATTAACAGGAGCTGATTACTCAAGGTGTTGCATTAGTTAAATCTTCATGCAGATAGATGACCATCTGAGGTGGTCACATGTATTGCCCTTGAAATAGTTAATTCAAAACTCTGAAACATTCATGTCCTCTAATGGTTTAAAGAAAATTGAGTGTAGACTAGCAAATAAGGTGCTGAGACAGTCATCTATCAATCTGGTGTGGTAACATTGTCTTCTTGTGCTCCTTTATCTGTTATAAACTAAATAAGACATGGTAGATATTAGATATGCCTTTAAACTGTTTGTCAGTGTTCATGCAGACTTTGCCTTAGTAACAGATCTGTGACTGATTCATTTTACAGTGCAAATAAAGTTCTATAATAAAATGAAGAGAAAGACCCCTTTTAGTAGTCTGCAAAGATGATGAAGGGCCTCGAGAGGAAGCCTTATGGGGAGAGGCTGAGGCCAGTTGGTCTGCTCAACCTGAAGAAGAGGAGGCTGAGGGGAGACCTCATTGTAGTTACAACTTCCTCATGAGGGGTAGAGGAGGGGCAGGCACTGATCTCTGCTCTGTGTGACCAGTGACAGGACCCGAGGGAATGGCCTGGAGTTGTGTTGGGGAGGTTTAGGTTGGATATCAGGGAAAGGTTCTGCACCCAGAGGGTGGTTGGGCACTGGAATGGGCTCCCAGGGCAGTGGTCACAGCACCAGCCTGACAGAGTTCAAGATGCTTTAGGACAACACTCTCAGGCACATGGTGTGACTCTTGAGGATGGTGCTGTGCAGGGCCAGGAGTTGGCCTCAATGATCCTTGTGGGTCCCTTCCAGCTCAGGATATTCTATGATATGATGTTTACAGAAAATAAAAGTTGAAAGATATGCTGGAGTTCAAGGCCAATAATTTCTATTCATTTATCATATTTACTTTTAGACTTCAGTCATTTCAGTATTTCAGAATTCAATTTTTACCTCTGCAAATCTTCACATATCTTGAGAAATAAGCTATTGCTTTCAGGCTCCCATTTGCCACAATGCCAATCTGCCACTTTACATACCAAATAGGCAATGTCCTCTTCCTGACAAGATGCCACAAGCAATGAATTGCATCTTTTAAACAAAGAATATTAATTTATTTAGCATCTTTGAGAGAAGTTTCAAAAATAATACTGCTTCTAAGAGTGTAGTAGTGTCAAGGAAATCTTCCATTTTCTTCAGGATGACAGAGTAAATGTTTTGGAATGTCACAAAGGGCTTTATGTTACTACTTTTCTGTGAAATAAATGTATCTTTAAATGTTCATGTAAAATGTGTTTTCTATTTTTACACAGTGCTGATAATGTGGGAAAAGGAAAAAAATACTTATGTTTCCCTGAAATTTCTGTCTTGAACTGTTTCAGTAGCCCAGTGCATGGCTGAGAATCAAACACAGAATTCTCTGACTGTGAAAGTGGAAAAGGAAGAAGCTACTTTGCAGTCTTGTTTAAGAGCCTTTTTGCAAAGTGACACAGGTGTCCACTGGAGGACAGCATGAAGTCACAGAGGGTCTCTGTGAAGGAGCAGGATCATGGCACCCGTACACAGAACTCTATTTTATATGATGATTTCTGCTTTAGTTTCAGGGTATTTTGTAGAGAGACAAAGATGAGTTTCATCTTATTTTATCTTTAAATATCCATAATCACCTTCAATTAATTATCTGAAATTCCCTTTACAATAAATTGAGAGAGAAACATTGGTAACATTGCCCCAGGCATGGCAGTCAAAGAACATATGCAAAGGAAGGTTTGAAGGTTTAGGCAATAAATTTCATTAAGGAAACTAAAAGTCTTACAAAAAGTACACCTAACTTCCAGGGGAAAATGTGTATCCTCAAGTCTACTATAGAAGCAGCAGCCTTGAAAAGTAAAATAAAATTTGGCCCTGCTAGTCCTTCTGAAGAAAAATGTGCATGTTTGAACCAAAGTAATATCCATGGGCAACATAAGGTTGAAGCTGATCTACCCTATTTTAAATGTGTTTCAGGATGAAATGCATTAAACCCAGAACATCAGTAATTGCAATGAGTGGATCCACAATTAGGGAAGACAATTTTTGGAGTATTCAGAGAAACAGATGAGTCCTATCCTAAAATGAAGTTAATTTTTGAGGCACTGTTCTGATATTTTTGAGGATGGCTGTTTTTTTCCAACTGGATCTAGCCAACTCTGCTGTAGCAGTTAATAGGGGGATAAATCCTGCTCCAAACATACTCAGGGAAGTATTTACTAGGAATTTTAATGAAACAAGTTTTAACTGATTTCTATAAAAATCACTGTAGTATTTCTCTACAATAGATGCAGTTAGCATTATGGGAATCATGGAATCTGTCATAGGGTCAAGAGATAATACAATAAGAAAAAGATTTGTATAGGATACAGAAGGCACAGTGTCTGCAAAACTGCCTTGAAAGCTTAGAGAAGCAACAGCTGAGAAAATTCCCCCAAAAAAGCAAAGATTCTTCCAAAATTTTGGTGTCAACAACCTTCATTGTTCTATTTGATTATAGCATAATTTAAAGGTCTTGTCCTAAGTCTACTAGGTAGATTTTCCAAATTATTCAGGCATTTCAAGATGCAAGTAGGTCCCTCAGTTCTTATTTCATTGTGAGTGGAAACATCACTGGCTGCTGCTTTTTGTTCTTAAGTGTCTAAATGTCTTTAAAATCCTACTCAGAAATTCTTCCCATCCAAATACTCAGTCACCAGAGGAATATTGAAATTCAGCCTTCCTCAGGAAATTAAGATAATATGACTGTGAAACTGAGGCCTGAACCCATGCAGTTACTGAAAAACAGGTACTTCACACTTCACTGTCAAATTTTGGCTGTAGTTCAGGAAAGCACTTTAGTACATGCTTGAAGCCCATTAAAACTTCAATGAAAGTTAAATGTGTTCTTAAGTGTGGTCCTTAATATGAGCCATCCTTTTCTGGAGCCTTTCAGTTGAAAAAAAAACCCTGGACAGCAGAAGAGAATCTTTTGAAAGAAAACAGTGAAGCCTTTCTCATTGAGGGATTTAAATTTGTCACTGTAATCTGCATGTAAGATGGCAACGAGATGTGTTTTCCATGAGTTTTCAAAAATAACTGTTGAGATAGGTAATTTCTATATGGAAAAGCTGAATTTCTGAGAGAAAGATAATTTCTGTTGACCCTAACAAGTATGATATTAGGTTTTGTCATGGTGTTAAAACATATATATTGTAATCCTTTGTGTGATTCTCTCTTTACTGCATCTGTAGCTATATTTTTATTTAATTGATAGGATTCAAGTCACGAGTTTTATTCATTCAAGTATTCGAATAGTGCAAGCCAGAGACAGATTAAAGCTAACTAGGACCCACATGAATCAAACTCTTGGCTCTCCTGCAAATTTCAGACATTTGCAAATGGAAGAAAGTTGTCACCCCAGATGAAAGGGTTAAAGGGCTGTCCATCTGCATATTTGGAAAGGTTGTGGTGGCCTGGACACAAACTAATAGCCTTCTGAAGCTGAGTGAGAATGTTCACTTGCTTGAAATTTGCTGTTTCCCTTAGAAATTGCATTGTTTAACTGATAATTGCTTTTTGTCATGGTGAGTTCCATCTCTGTTCTTATAGAACCAAAGCAGTTACTTCTGTTTTCATTGAAGGCTTGAACTGACATTTGATTTTATATTTTGGGCAGTGGATGCCCCAAGACAGGACCCCGGATTTACAGCTTTCCAGTGTCACAAATTGTAGATGCTTAAGAGGCTAGCAGAGAAATTTTCCACCTTTTAGAGTCTCCTGTGAAAATCTCCATTCTCACATGAACTAGCTGAGAGACAGTTTGCTATTTTGCAAACTATTTGCAGGTGCAGGGTGTTGTGAGAATGCCATGGATATTGTTTTGGTTCACTGAAGAAAATATTTTGAAATAGGCATTGTAGCATTCAGCCAACCACTCTGGGAGGTGTATGGTCAAGCACCCAATAACGTTATACCACTTTTGTGAATCATGCTATAAAAAGATGGGTTTTTGGCATTAAAGGGTTGGCCTCAACCACCTTCTCTGACCTGAATTCGTGTCATTCTTCGCGCCGTCCCTGCGGACAACAGCGACAGAAATTGCTGTCTAACATCCTTTAATTTGTTTATTTTCCTAGAGGAGGAAAAAAAAAAAAATTGTACAAAATTTGTTAAACCCAACAAAGTCTCAGGAAAAAACTCGTCCACAGCTTCTGCAATGCTGATATAAGAAATTGATTCAGCTGGTGTAAATCCGTGACCTTTGCGAGGGCTCCTGCTCACTGCCTGTGTCATTACTCGATTTCCAATAGAAAGAGAGGGCATGACAAAAACTATTTGCAGCCATTTCCAGTCAGTGCTTATGATAGCTCTAACCTCAGGGTCAGGGATTAGTGTGTTTTGCAGTTTAATTCATTGACTATCTGGCCCCAGCTCTAGAAAGAAGGGAAGCACAGGAAAGGCAGAGAGGCAGCACAATGCCAAGCAGCATAATTCAGTGCTTGTGACACAGTTGGCTATTTACCTTTCAGATGGACAGAGTACAGTCAAGAGACATTTTCTGTGTTGTAGACTGATGAGTCTTGAATGTTGTCGAAAAGGGCAAGTGGCCTAATGGCTACTTAAAGTCTGTGTCTTTGCTAAATTTTCTATCCAGCATTAGTGTGTTTAGACATCTTCAGCGGTGGGTGTATGTTTGAGGCTTAGTAGTAATTACTCACAGTATTTTTGTGGTTTAATAGAAGTTGTAACACAATGTTCTTACCAAACATTTCAGCATCCAAATCATCCTTTGGTCTGGTGACATCATAAACCCCCAAACCTAAATCATTAAACCTTTTTTCCCCCCAAACATTTATAGCATATCTTGGTTAAAGAGTGCCAAACCATCCAGAGTAGTTATGTATTCTCCAAACACTACATATGTGGCTTCAGAAATTTACTGGCTTTGCTTTCCACAAGTAAAATACATCATCCAAGTAGTTTATGTCCTTTTCCTCCCAATACTGTGATCGCCCTGAATGTAAAAGAAATCTTGATTTTGATTTGTATTTGTTGCATGGTTCATTCACTCAGCCATCCAGATCTGTCATATATCATAATCTATATTCGTCGTTGGAATCATTAACTTGCATGAGATAGATAAGTTCCCAGAGATGTGCAACACTCACACAACCAATAAATTTAATACAGGAAAAAACCAAAGTCTGAGAAATAAAATTCCAGTACAGACAACACTGATAATATACAGTGAGTATATACTGGGGTGAATACAAGCCTTGCTAGCTTTTTTGTAGTCATTTATTGAAGGATCTTCCTCTGATTTATGTATGTAAGTAAAATAACTATAAAATATAATAGCCATGAAATGATGCCTTGTGTATACTGTACACACAATGTATCCTTACATGTATGTATTCCAAACCAAGGACTGCAAAATTGATCAGTTTAAGGTACACTTTGAATAAATTAAAAATACTCTACCAAACAATGTCTTTTTGGATTAGGATGATAAGAAATTGCAGTCTAACGTTGCAGTCATACTTTTAATCATCTTTCTTTAATTATGTGTTGATGAATTTAGCCAGCATAGCTGAAAAGAGTGAGCAACACAATTATAAGGATAAAAAAGAATACTAGAGAGAGGTTTTCTTCTGCAAGAAAAGCAGTATGTGATCATAGATCTAACTATAGATTACATATAACTTCAAAATTTTGCCATTGGAAATTATGAGTATGAAAACTGCATCACACTTTTATTCACTTGGGTTTAAAATATGGAATTTATATCTTAAAAATTTAAGAACTTTTATCTTGCAATGATCTAGAAGTTCTCAGTTCTCCTCTATTGAGGCTAGATTTTTAGAATCTTATCTAGGCACTGATTTCTTTGTGGTTTTTTTTTTTAATTTCAGTATATCATTTTCCTCCTTTCATTGCATTCTTCCTCCTACATTCTTTATATTCTTCTGTCCTCCTTGCTGATAGCTGTCTCCTGGCTGGCCACAAGAATTTCTTTGGTTTCTGAGGAATGTCTTTTCACTGGAAGCAAAGCTTGTTCGAATACATTTCTTATGCCCATGCTATTGAGAGCTTAAATAGAAAGATATCACCACACCTGGATTCCTGCAGCATCCTGCTGGTTGTTCTTCACCCTGGTCTTTGGAGTTGGGGGTCCCAAAGTTATTCCTTTGGAGGTGCCATTTAATACAATCCAAGTCCTGGCTATCCCTGGGGTGTAGATGCCACTCCTGTAACTTGAGACAGGGAAAATAGAGTATGCTGGGTCTTCTTCTGCTTTATCTGAAATCAAACAGTTGCACCCTCTCAGAAATTGCTTTTTAAAATTCTTTATTTTCTACAGAATATTAAATTTAAAAACCACTATGAACAGACATCTAAGAAAGGTATTTCCCTTATTTGAATAGTTTAGAATAACCATGAAAAATTAAAGAGAAATTTTAATAAAAAATGTAAAAATAAAATCTCTATATCCAAAGAGAAAGTATCTTAGCAGTGGAGAACATTTTTTAGGTAAGTTTAAAGGTTTTATTTCCAGTTAGAGAAATTTTAACTGTATAAAAAGATATACAGTGTCATTTCTTCCAGAGCAAAGCCCAGAGTGTAACACCATTAACAATTTGCTCACTTTTTAACTGCATGTTAATTAGAGGGAATTTAGTGAGCTGCACAGAAGCGAAATTCTCAGAAAATAATTTAACAACCAACCACTAATCTTTACAGCTGTGGATTACAGCACCATATTTTAGAGGTTATGCTTAAAGCCATTTTCTCTATTTTTCTCCATGTTTTTTTGTTTTGTTTGCAGAAAGTTATAGCAATGTTTCATAGAAAAGTTTCAGTATGATCTGAAAAAGCCCTAAAATCCTTCAGATTTATAATAGACCTGTGAGTTATGGCTTCATAATGGTGTATTGAAAAAAAAGTGTTCTCAAGTGCACAAAAAAATAGTAGGGTTTGCATGTCTTTCTCTTAGGAATTTTCTCCATACCCTGAGACCAGGTTAAGTCATTTATTACTGTACAGTTGCACACAAGCTTTTAGCCCACAGTCAGTCAAGATATCGACACACTTTGTACATTCTGTGCCCCCTGGGATCAAAAAAAGCTGCACCAAGTCGCTGCCATGGCTTGTCTCCCTGGAATGAGAGTTTCCAGTGGCTCAGCTCATTTACAGACCTATGAGCTTTTTTGCTCTTAAAACTCAGAAATGTCAACAATGGGTAAATCTAACATCTGGGACCTCTTTGCTTCCACTGTGAGAGTCACTGTGGTGCTCAGAAATGAGCATTCAGCAAAGCATACACACTCTCTGGAAATTAATATCATAAATACTAAATTGGGCAAAAAAGTGTAATTTTACTTAAAGATACTTGTACAAAGGTTTAAATTATACAGAAAAGTGCTTGGTGAAGTACAATGCACTTGACATGTTTTATTGTTTTAATATGTTTTTAATAGTACATTTTTACAATTTTTCTTCTTATTCACAGAGTTATTATTAGGTAACTGCAATTAATAATTTAAAGGGGCTTATTCTGGCTTTTAGTACATTTATATGAGTCCCATGGCAGTAATGAGAGTTTGAAACATACAGCATACCCTTTTATCTGGGTTATAACATGAATCTTGTGGTATTGTCCATAGAATTTTAGATAGGAATTTTCCACATTAGCTTTACATTTGTGCTATGTATGTTTTGGGGTTTGTAATTCTTATCCTCATATAGAAACTATGGTCTCAAGAGGATGAGCTACACCAGCTTTTCTCTCTGAAATTTTCCAGTGTTTCTCGCTCTGGTTTATTTCCCAGGACTGGCAGAGCTGGATCCTGGGCAGACTGGATTCCAGAATCTGCAGACACCATGGAACTCCACATCACTCCAACACATCTCTGCAGTGGCACCAGAGGGAAAGAGGGCTTTACCCACCCAGCCCTTAGGAGCTCTGCCGGAGTTTGGCTTCAACTTCACGTCCCCAGTTGCTCAAAAAAGTTCAGTTTGTGTTGAAAAATGTATGAACTATTTATGTTTAAAAGCAGAGAACTCAGATATGAGCTGTTCCTGCAGCTTCAGCCTGGCTGTCCTTACAGGGAAGTCCAGTTAGCTCACTTCTAATTAAATGTGAAATGCAGGTCACCTTCGTGACAGTGAGGAGAATGAAGGAGTTTAGGCTTGTGCTCTTGTTCCAAGTTGAACTGACAGAACCATCATTGCTTAAATTACAAATTAGGCTTTTTTTTCCCCCATTCAATGACCCAGTTCAGCCTCATTCTTTAATCTTTTACACACGTATAGGTTTAGCCTCACACATAGCAAAATAGCTGCACTGCACATTTAGTTTTGTGTGCAAGAGATACACATCAATGAATGTTGTGGTCAAATGTGAAGGTCATGTAGGACTCAGGTTCTCAGGGAAGTTATCACTTCTGCTGCCACCAAGCAGCACATGCATACCTTTTGTGGGGGTTTCATTTCTTGGAAACTGCACGATCAGGAGGTGATAATCCCATACTGCTTGCACCTACAGCATTCACAAAGGTCTGAGAATTATTCTAGTGTTTCAGGAAGACACTTTGTGAAGTTTTATCTTGTGGTTCCCTAAAGATTAAAGATCCTATTGTGATTTTATATGACTGAGTAGTAAAAACATGCTACACAACAGAAACATTTTATGATATCATCCTCTATCTATATCTGGACAATCTTCAGGCCACACTAGCAATTTTTATGGTAGCCCCAGATGTCAGATTTTTTCATGGCTCAGAGATAAAAGTCTTATTTTTTGATCTTCTTTTCTCTCTTTTCAGCAACATCTCACTAGCAGGACTTCAAGTAAAGTACTTTAGTCCCAGACAATAAAACCAAAACATGACAGGGTACTCTTGTATTTCCTTTGCCTTTTGACAGTATATATAGTAAGGAGTAGTGGATAGATTGTAAATTCTGGTAAACAAAGAAAATATATGCTGGTGTGAAGCTTGCAAGAAAATTCAGTATTAATAAAATGTTAAGATTTGTTCTGAACATATGACCAGCTTCCCTTTTCTGTGAATTTACAGGTTTCAGGAATATCCTACACTCTCCATGGAACAGAATAATGGCTTAATTGTTCTTTCAAATGACAGCTTTACTTGGCTGTGAGTTTATGAGGCAGTAAATTTGCCTCATAACTTGCAGTGTTTACCCAACACATCTCCGTGATGCTGTGAACAATTTATTATTAAGTGTGTGAAAGTAAAGTGAAATGATCATATAGGCACTCAAAGGAGTCTTATTATGAGGAAAAAAATACTCTTCCAGTAGTGTATTTTTGGTGTCTCATTCTCTTCCCAGTTCCTTCCAAATACCGGTCCACTGATATCAGTGATGTAAGAGGTCAGATGGACATGGCTGAATAGCTTGTATAACCAAGAAATTTTTAATTTAAAATTAATCTATAGGCTAGGTACATTTAGTCATACATGGAGGTGATACTCAAAGAAAGAGCAAATTAATCTGAATCACTGTGCTGAATTGGACTGAAGAGCCATCTAACCAAATCACATATGTGTGGATTATTTATATATATACACATATATATTATGTATGTACATATATATATACGTACATATATAAATATAGAAATATATATCTATAAAATTATATAAAAATATATATAATTATAAAACAAGGATTCCCCTGAATTCATCTGAGTTTCCAGTACCATAGGACAAAAGGGCCTTAGAGATCAAATATTTTCTGAATGAGAAATTATGCCTTTTATTTTATTTATTTTTCTTTTAAATACGCTTTGTCACACTTGTAACATTGGAAATGCTTATCCATTGTCGTTTTTAGGCTGTTTTAATAATGGTTGCAAATATGCAATATCATACATAACATCAGTGTCAGTAATTTATTGGGCTGATACCCAAGGTCTGTGAAAATATACATCTGTTCCCAGATTCATTAATTGCATGCAATGCATTGTACACACTGCATGTGTAGTCATTCTCAGTGGTCCTAGTGTATGCTAATGCCCAATAAAGTATGTAAATCTGTCTTGTGAAGTCTGGTTTCCCCTTGATATATACAAGCAATGACTCCTAACACTTGTGTGAGCTAAGCCTTATTTATTGTTAACTGGAAAATAAATAGCTCAGCGACAAGGAAGTCCTCATTTGTCAGTAAAGCAGTTTTTCACAGGAGCAAACAAACTAATTAAAATAGAACCATTTCCCTTTTTAAATGCCCTAATCTTCCAGTGATATTTGTCCCTATAGCCCAGCTCCTGTATACTGGTACAGATTCTGTAGGTACATTCCTAGAACAATAACCAGATGTGAATATTATCAGTGCTCTGCATGAAGATAGGAAGAAATGCAGTTTTCATCACTTCTTCACTCACATTTATTGTCATTTCAGTCCCTGAAACAGGCTGGTCAGAGGAATTTCAGAAACCTGCTTCTCACCACATTTATTATTACTTTTCTAGAGCTCCTATCTTTTAAGTGGTGTCTCTAGGAATCTAAAAGAAGTTAGACCATCAGATCTCTTTAAAACATTTGCAGTGCCTATTGAAGTATGATATTCAGGGAGGTCAAGCATTCTGCAGCTGTGGCAGGGGACAGTGAGGTTTTTCTTGACTGTGAGATACTCTAAGTGGATTATTTTTGTTTTTAAGTTTCTTTAATCTGGTCATTCAAATCTATTGCAGGTAACATGTTTTTTGCACAATGATACTTGGCTGAACACTTGCTTTATTACCTTTTATTGCTCCTGCATTTACTTTCTGGTTTTAGAGCAAAACTGTGATCAGTTAAAGAGAGGGAAAGAAGGGAGGAGGTGGCAACTAAGGGTGGCAGTGAATGTTTTCCAGCATGCTTTCCTCTAGCAGTACATACATTAAGTTTTGCTCAAAATTTGTGTCGTTACTGTTTTTTCACCCTAAATAGGTTAGAGGTGATCCACATGTACCTTTTCAGGTGCAGGTGGTGTGGGATAGCTGGTTGCTCACCTGCTTGAAGGTAAATTGTTTGGTAACTCAATATTTGCTGCATCTCAGAGAATAATGCACCCTAAATAACTCATCCTAGCTTTAAACTTACGTATGTAGTTTAGGTTAAATTTGAATTTCTTTCCAAAAAGCAGGTGATTTCTTCCTGGTTAGAATTATGGCAATCAACAAGCACTGACTGATACTGAGAAAGCAAAGAAAAATTTCTGGGTAGCCAGAGAATGTCACAGCATGATTTGAGAAAGTCTAGAAAGAGGGATGCATCCTGATATTTTAATTATCCTATCTGGTAATGTAATCAAAAGCTAATTATGAATCACAGTTATTTTCAATGATACACTGTGGAAAAGAATTGAGGGCAAAAAATGAGGACAAAACAAATCATAGCCTGATCTGCTAAATCTCTGATTGAGCTGTCCTTCTGATCAATGTAGACTGCTGACTGACAGCTTTTTCTTTCAGTGCTGTCATTCTCATTATGTGGTTATTTGTCTACTTCATCTAATAAGGGGTTATTCCTAAATTTAGGGGGAATTTTATGGACAAATTGGACTGAATCTCTTTGAGTGGCTACTTTTACAGCCTGCATTTCAACTGTACTCACAAATGTGTCCCAGTTGCTATTGCTATTTTGTATAGCTTCAACTTATTTTGCCCAGGAATTAACAGCAATGAAGCAGGAAAATCTTCTTTCTGTATTTCATGACCTCCTCTCTGTAGATCCTGGCTACTTGCTAAGAGCTGTATCCAGCAATCACCAAGCTCAGTGCATTCAGTCTGCAATCCTGTGCAAATGTACATGTCTTGAGTACTGGTGTTTGCATCCCTAATGGGGAGCAGGTTCTGTTCAAGATTTAGCATGCAGTGTGCAAAGTATGGCATCATCTCACTCGGCGAGGCTCACTGTCCTTGTGAATTTTCTGTCTGCATTAGCTGCAAAAAGAAAAGCAGCTGCCTTTTATCAGTGTGTCTGCATACAGTAAAAACTTTTAGATGAAGACTTTATACTTTCATCTGCTTTTGAAACAATTAAATTTTTTTTTGACTTTTACCATTGACAATTTCCCAAACTGTATTTTTTTTACCTTGTTAATAATTCGTGGTTGCTGGTAGTTCACATCAAATAGATAACCATAACATATATCTGAGAGACATAAATACTTGTACAGAAACCTTTTTCCTCCTTGTCCAGCATGAAAAGGAACTAAGGGATAAGCATTTTATGAAGTGAATTATATAGTGTTTCCTTATGAAATCTGGCCAGCTAATTATCCCTTAGTCCATCTGTGCATTCCAGGAGAAAAATAAAATTAAGTTTGGGTAATGCACACAACTGAAAACATATGAATAGGTATTTTCTAGTCTTTACTTTTCTCCTATCATAGAATTGTGGTCAGAACTTGCAAATGGACAGTCCAAATGGACTCTAGATTTCAATTACCATGAAACCCCTTATGCTACCCCTAGAATTACAGGTATAGCCTATTACAAGGCAAATTTTGAAATGCATTCCACATCTTTGTCAGAAGAGACAATATTCTTCTTCTCATTGAAATATTAAAGGAGTATTATTTTCCAGGGAAGAGAATATTATTTTTTCATATTAAGTAGGCTTTGAGGCACGTTTCAGATTCAAAAAATATTGCAGTCTATGACAGTGATAAATGTATGACAGTGAGAGATCATGGTTTACCTCAAGCACAGAATGAACACTGGACAAAAAAACAAAAAAAAAGAAAAAAGGAGCTTTGGCTCTCAGGTGCCTCTTTAAGAATAGAGATGATGATGATGTGTCCCATATTCAAGTTTCTAAAGAGCAAAAAAAAAAAAAATACATTCCAATATTTCTATTACTTTTTAGTTTATTCTGTTACCTTGGACTCAGGCTGAACTTGTAAACCACTTACAGAAAAATTAATGCTTAAACTTTTTAAGGGTAGGTTGCTGAATCCTCATTCCCAGAAAAAATGATCCTTTTCTTGTCGTACACTGACAAAAGCAATAATTAGATAATATTTTTAAAAAGTGGTATTGGTTAAGATTTCCCAGACCTCATGTGAGTAGGTCAGTATCCTTAAATAAATATGTAATTTTTCAGTTGTTATAAGCTTCAAGTCTGTCCTCTTAAAGACAAAAATTGTTCTTGGAAATGTATGACATTTATTCTATTTGGAATTAATCTCCTTTATGTTGCACAGATTTTGAATATTTCACTTCCTCTGCTGTTTTTCAAGTAATATGTTTCAGTACAAAATATTTGCATAATCTAGGTTCCTTATTTGTGAATTTTTTTTTTTTTTTTTGTGTTTATTTCTGAAGCTAGGATATAAAAACTATCACTTAAATTAGTGACACTTATAAATAGCTGTGCATGAGTTCCTTCCTTCAACATTATAGAAATAGAAAACCCATGTAAGAGAACCCATATGGAAACAGCTCAATGCCTGGTGCCTGCTACCTCTTCCCTACACGTTTTGTTTTACAGGTTGGCATCCTTTCATTAGATGATGAAAACTTTGATTTCCTGGCACTTAGATTGAGAAGCTGGTTTTTACAACACAAACATCAAGGTCATGATACTTCAGGCATTTTTGGACTTGTCATACTTCAGTCAAGTATGGATTTTATACTTCACTCAACTGTCTTGGTGCTTATTGACTTCCTTTCTGCCTGTTCCAATGACAGGCAGCTGGTATCACATTTCTGTAATTCTTTCATCATTAAAGAAACACAGAGGCTCAGGGATGTCTCCTCACACCAGGGAGGCATAAGCCCGACTTTGCAGGTATTGGCCCACGTAGAAAAGTAAGACAATTATTAGAAGTACTCAGCTCCACAAGTTGTAATTTCTTTTTTGAAATTTTCTTGGAGTAACAGAGAACATTTCCCTGCCAGAGGGTAAAATCTATTGCTAAGGAAATAAGTCAATTTATGTTCCTACGTAAGGATACTTACAGGTGTCTAGCACATGAGTATTAACAACATGTGAACAGATGTATATGAATTTGTGAGTCTATGTGTGTCTGGCTGACTCTGCACCTTCCTGGGGCAAGTTTAGAAAGGAAAATTCTTTTAAGTTTTTAATAATAATGCTCTTACCAGATTCTTGATCAGACCCAAAGAAGTTTGCAAACAGCCAGGCTGCTTAATCCCTCTGTTTCTGAAGTGAGGAAAACCATTGATGGTGCCATTTTTTTAGCGCGTGTTGATTCATTCGGCAGCACGTGTGCAACAGCCTTGCTGTTATGTAATGATCTGCCCACACCACAACATGTACCTTCCCATCTTGCCTGCCTCTCTCATCAGCCTTGCAATTAAAGTCTGGGCTGATCCCTTCTGGCAGCTTACCATCTGCAAAATGGGAAGAGCTGGCTTTGTTGTGATTTCACACTTCTCTTGATTAGGCTCGCTTATGTCTGAGAGCCTCCAGGAGGGCCACGGAATGCTCGGTGTCTGCGGCCGCGCGTTCCGTGGGGACAGACATGCAGAGGGAGCAGGGAGCAATCTGGAGCACACAACCGTGCTGTCCGAAGCTGTTAGTTGCTTTTACACTTTCAAAGCTGCACGTTATGAAATCAGTGGTCTGGTTTCAAGGCAGGCAGATCTGCCCTCCTAGAAGGAAATTGCGCATATTGTTTTACCACCTTGCAGTCTATTTCTGGGGAGATAAATGCAACAGGAAGGGTGAGGATGGCTAAAGTTCTGCAAACAGAAGTATCTTTTTTAAATGACAATGGTTAGAAAATCAAATTCCCTTTCATTGCTGGTGCTCCCATATATAACTTTCTCCTTCCCTGGCTGCGAGGCCACAGAAAGGAGTTTATTATGTATTACGGTCAATGATCTGTCACTGTTACTTCTTGAGATTGGCAGCACTCAGAAGTGCTCCCAGTGAAGGTTTTTTCAAACCTTTTCACAGTCAGATCACACTTTTTAGAGGATGGTAAGAAGCTATTATGACCATTCTGCTTGCCCAGTTCCTTCATGTGAACCTCAGTAGGTAACCATAAAATCCCCTTTCGATCTCACTGTAATTCTATAAGTGATAACTGCCTGTAGAGAGCTATTGTTTTTCTTCAATTAAAGACACTGTGAAGTGAAATGAATATAGCCTCATTGTAGAAATGGCTCCATTTAATTCCAATATAAAAAAAAATATACTGCATTTCTTGTTTAAATTTTCTGTGGTTTTCTAATACATACATAATCCTCTTTTTAGAATATGTAAACTAACAAACTTTTGATTTGCTTAATTTCTTCGACAATAAATTTCCCTCAGCTGGACATGTTTATGATAATTGCTTCTTTCCCCAGCTTGTTTTAACATTTTCTCCTTCTGCTGTGAATCTCCTTGGCTTAGTTGTCCTTGCTGATCACCATGAGCTTTTCTCAAGGGAGCAAGAGGATTCCTTTTTAACAGTACAACTTATATAGCGAGTTTTTCAAAATTAATGCACTAGAGCAACCCATTAATCCATTTTTTTCTTTTGGGAAGACACTGACTACCCACAGTCTTTGTACTCAGCCCATCAGAGTACAGACCAATTTCAGGAAGACTGAATGCAGAAACTGTATTTTCCATATCAAGAGTATGGTTTCGTTTCGAACACATGGAATGCCTGAAGTTGTGGGTGAGAAGCCCACAGAGATTTAATCTCTGATTTGCTATCATAGTATGTTCCCAAGAAATTTTTAAGTCTCCAGTTATTTCCAAATTTGCCGTGGCATTACTGTCATCCATCACCTTGCCATCTTCTTACCTTAATTTCTCATATTACCTGGAACTGCCGACTTCCCTGTGCATGCAATCCTTTTATTGCTCTAGCATATATTTAATATTTGATGCATCTGTCATTACTGGTGCTGCTCTGAGGGCTGCTGGGGATTACACTCTTAAAATGTTAGTACAGCAAGTTTCCCATTTGAGTTTAAAAAATTGTTTTTGTGGGGATCAAAATAAAAAAAATACTGAAGCTCCACAGAAAATGGTTCAGAAAAAAAACTTGGAAATGGCACTGTGATCTGGAGACTAGATTTGACATTAACAGTTGGTAGTTTTCATCTTGACACCATTTTTAAAAGGCATAATAATGTGAAACATTTTAATTAGATCAAATTGAAATATAATTTGATGAGTGTGTATGAATATGGTAAATAGATGTGAACAGTATTCTGTAGTGATTCATTATTGAGTTACGCCATGTAAAACAAGCACAATAACTCTCAACGAAAAAGTATTTTCTTAATACTTGCTTTTTTTTTCTGTGTTGCACTCAAGCCACTGTTTTCCTCTTGAATCCCACTAAATTCTGTATAAATGTATTTGTGGGGTATTTGTATGTACTTGTATATTAGTGGAGGGATGTTCATCATCATAACAAAATATGTACTCATAAAGTGGTCACCTGGAGGTAAACTGACATATGCCCCAAATTCTTGTCTTGTTGGACCATTTTTGTTAAAAAAAGCAAAATTTCTAAGTGTTTACTGATAATAACATCTATGCACCCATGAGACTGTGACTGTAATTAGTGAGTTGCTTCTTACATTCAAGGTGCCTTTGTTAATTTGGAGGCTGCCTAAGGAAGGTTGTCACTTTTAACTTCAGCAATTAACAATAATTTAGGACCGTGAAAAGTTCCAGCAGTACAGGGATAACTTTCATCAGGACCCTAGCATATAGAAATACAAAAGGAGAACAATTTTTGTTATCACGCCTCTAAATAGCTGGTGGAATCAACCACTTTTGAAATACACTTTGCACTCATGTCTTTATTAAATTTTATCTATCTGAGAAAGCATCAGAAGCCCTACTAATGCCAAAAATTAATCTCAAGTTTAGATTTATTCATCCATATCCTAAGCATGGACAATCTATGCCACAAAAAAAACCTGCAGTTTGAAATACAAGCCCCAGTGTTTTTTAATGGGGTGGAAAAGAAGGGATGATTCTACAACAGGACAAAGCCCAGTCATGTGAGTTTTTCACTATGTGAAATTTTCATCATTTTTTAGTAGGGTTACTCGTGTGAAGGAAATTTCCAGGAGAAGATACGGATTTTTTTGTTTTGCTTTTTTAGATTTAGAAAGGATTGTTGCAAGAGAGAAACAACTTATGAATCTTCTGCAGCTTTAAAAACTGCAGAATTGACATGGGCTTGATTTTCAAGCTATATAATATAAGCTGATTGAGATAACATAACTGTGTTTTACTTTACAGCTGTAATGAAGAGAAAGGATTTAGAAGTCAGTTCTGGCATTTCTTTAATATTTTCCAGAACAACTTAATCTTTCTTGTAATGTAATCACTGCCTACTTTCCTCCTGAGCAGATTCGCTTTACCCTTGCTTTGTCTCACTACATCATAGAAAACTTCAGTCTTTTAGGGATAACAGCTATACCATGAGTTCAGTGGCCTTCTGTTTAAGGTGGAACCTAGACCCTTGATCAGGGTACAGAATCCTTTGCCAGAGCCATACAGAGACATCCACCACACTGGTGGTCCTTAGCCTGGGGAAGATTTCTTTTCTCAGTTTGATTTCAGCACAGTTAAGCCTATTTAGTAGATTGTGTCTGTCCTGTATCTGAACTACTGAAGACTCAAATTCTGATCATTTCTCCCAGAGTCTAACAGTGGATATAGCTCTTAAACAGGTTTTTTTAGCAATGAACATTGATTGTACACTTCTCTAGGTGCATCTGTGTGAGAAAACAACTGATTTCCATAACTGCTGCACTCACAGGAGCAGGGTAGCAGCTGGGGTGGAGCTGCTGGTGAGGCTGAGTGCAGACATGATGCTCACCAAAAAATGATTAGTTGAGAAACTAAATATATAGGACACCTAAAATAGCCAAAAGTGGGAGCAAGGTTCAAAGTCCGGGCACAGACAAAGAACAAGGGCAAGGCTTTACAATACATGAACTGAGGCAAGAGACAGGAGCAGCAATTAAAAGTGAAAAGAAAGCTAAACTGGAAAAAGGAACTTAGGACAGTAGGAAGGAAATTGGACACGGCTAGGTAAAAACACAGGGCAGGAGGAGATATCATAATGCTCACTCTAGAGGAGCAAGCAGGAACAGGAATTCATTATGTATCTGGTCCTGGGACAGTAGTATCTCCTCCTTCAAATCTTGCTTCCACTAATTTATGGGAACTGTAATGATACGATTTGCAAATTATAAGGTCCCTCCTGAGTTCAGATGTGCATCTGTAAATACTATCCGCTCTTTTTTCAGACCCACTGTGAAAATGTTTAATTAATATTTATGAAGCCATCACAATATTCTGTGAGTCTGACTTTTGTGATTCTAAAATGTTATACTGAAAAGCACCACAGAAATAACTGTGGCAAAAGCAATGCCAGTTTCAGGGCCGGATTTGATGTAGTAAATAAAACACTTCAAGCAAGGCGAGCACAAAATATTGACTACTTGCTCAGTAAGTGAGCCACATCCATATTGTGCCCTAAGGCAGGCATTCTGTTGGAAAAGCAGTGTGTGCTCATGTAATTAAAGAGTATCTCACAATACACCCAAACAAAGGGTTCAGATAAAAATTACACTCCAGACTTCACTCTGGTATTTCATAACTTTGGAGTTCTTGACATTACAGCTCAAAAATGACCATTTCTAACAGTCTGCACTGCACATAGTGAAGCACCTGGATGCCTGGTGAGGTTCTCTATCTATAAGGAGATGCCCTATGGCTTCTCCTTAAATGACTGCATGAGCTACGGAATTAGTTTCAAAAGTCTTGTGAGGCTGAAATAAATTGGCCCAGTTCTATATATAATAAGGAGCCTCTCATGTTTTGTTTCCCATCTTTTGAGCTGGTCAGCAAGACTTAGCAGATTAGCAGCCATTTGAATTATCTACTTGTTTTTCTATTAAATAGTCTGTAAGTATGGTGATAAAAATCCCTTGTAAAACTAAATATTAATTTGCATTTTTATATGTACTAAACCTATCCAATTTAAATAAATAAGTGAAAAAATAATGAAAGCCTGGACTGGAAAATGTGGGTGTTTACATTGTGTACTATTTTGCTTTGTGCCAGTGAGGTTCCCAGGAAATTATTTTCTTGACATTTTAATGTAAAGATCACATGACCTCTAGCATTAATTATTTCCATGAGCTAGTTAGCAAATGAGTCCTTCAGGGCCCATGATGTCTGAAAGTAAATTAAACCTCTGAGTTTTATATGATTTTTGAATAATATTTTTGCTTTGCCATTAGTTGTGGAAGAGCTGTTCTGCTCCAGTTTTTACAGGGAAAGGTTTTAAAACACCTCTGCAACCCTACTGGTCTTGTGATCAACTTGAAATTAAACATAAGGGCCACCTCTTGACTGACAGACTTTGATTTCTGCTTGCTGAAACTCACTAAAACAAGAGAGCATAACACTAGCTTGCAGGATATGTTGATTTCTTTTTGCAATTTTCATAAAGCATAAAAGCAGAAGAATTGAGATAATACAGTGGGGGAAATATGAGTGAACTGGGAAAGCATTATTTTGTATATAATATTTTTTGTATCTGGCAGTAAAAGCAACATTGTCACTTTTATACTCTGATAAAACAATGATTTACCCATATGAATTGTAGGAGAAGGAGTTAAAAAAAAAGGCAATAGTTGCAAAAAATGGTGACAAATGCTGAAAGATGCATTAAATGCCGTAAAGAAATATATGCCTTGGAATGTCTGGATGATAATGTATTACTTGTGATCCCTGTCGAAATTCTCAATGGTCTGTCCCCAGAGTCTGGGGTGTTTGGGGGAGTCCATTTTTCATCCTAGCCAATAATTTATGTGCGTTTTCTAGCTCATCTTGTGTGAAGAATCTTATGCCAATGTTCAAATGGATGCAGCAGAGACTTGCCCTCTAGAGTATCCTTTGAGAACAGGCAGGAGAATGTCATCGGTTCAATTCTGTGTGCCTGTAGTATTTCTATAGAGTCTTGCTTGACTCTTACTGACGGTGCTGCTTTTTGCTGCTTTTTTTGCTTCATACCACTTTGCAGCACTTTTAGACAACAGCAAAACTTTAGTGAAGTTCTGACTTCCAGTAACAGTTGGTAGGGAAAAATGATGGCTCAGTGGGTCAGAGATGGGAGGATATGGACCACCTGGATTCCAGTTTGCCAATTCAATTCTCACCCAGCTTGATTGCATTGGAAAAATATTGCTCTCTGTGGGCTCTTTGACTTGTGTACAACAACTTAACACACTCCAACCACTATAGAGTTTTCATGTGACACCAGAGAATACTGTATTTGGAATTAATTGGAAGTTTTGGCAGGCTGGCCAAAGTTGTGAAGAAAATGAGCTATTCCATAAACCCAGCAATTAGAAAAGGCCCAGTTGTTGCCTAATGGCACATTGGTGGTAGGGAAACAAGGGTAAAAGAATGAGATTATGATTTTGCTACCTTGAGTATACTTGGATTATTGTGAAAATTCTGTTAGCTTTTGTTCTCATAGTACTGTCCTTTCAGCTGGGATCCAGACTCTCTCTCCAAGCACCACCAACTCTGACTGTCTGCACCATGCTGAAATCTCCTATGAAAGGAATCTGTTTCCATTCTTCCAATTTATCTCCACATGTTTCTTTTCCTACCTGCTATCACCCCACAAGAAACGAGAGCGTGTCTGATAGCTCGTTTTGCACCTACTACTCAGTACAACATCTCCTGTAGGATAACCCTGACTTTTCCCTTCAAACAGAATCTCTAAGGAAACTTCTAACAGGTAACAGTAAGGATGCATGACTATTTCAGCTTCAAAACATTTATGTAATATTCCAGGTTAGTCTGCACATTGGTGCAGATATAGTTCTTGCTGCTGCACTCTGACAATCATTGCTGGACAGGTGGGGTGGTTCTTGACTACCACAGCTAGGAAGGCCCAGGTAGAGTGCAAGAGAATTAATGTAAGAAACCCTGACACGTAAACAGTCTCAGTAACAGGCAAAATGCACCACCATTGATCAGCTACATTGATAACTTGTGAACGTTTGATTGGGTAATGCCACAAATACTGTGACAATTTATCACAGTAGCTGCAGATATTGGCTTGATTGAGAAAGTTTTTCAGGCCATTGAAATTACTGCATGATCACTGCATCACATTCCCTTTCATTTTGTCCTATTTTCCTCTCCCACCTTGTTGCTGACCCTGCATTTGTTGTCCATCTCCTTGAATATCCTTGTCGCCACAAGAACGCTCAGTAACTGAAAAGATGAAGCCTCACAGCAATAGAGATATATCTTGTTCTCTTTCCTTACTTCTCCATATGTCCATTGGTATGCTGTTTCACCAAAGTACACACAGGAATAATTCCAAGGCTATGCCTGACACAGGATTATATAGGCAATGACTGCTGTTTGTGCTGCAGGAAGGAAAGGATTGTTTTTTACTGCTCTTCTCTGTGTCAGTACTGGTCTCTCTGAAGGGGTCTGTGTATCAGTTTGCACTGGGAGATCAACTGCTTCAAAGCAGTGTTGTCCACAAAAAAGAAAGTTCACTATTTATGTAATGCTGCCTATGACCATAGGTCTGGAAAGCACCCTCCAAGTTTTTTGTCCAAAAAATGTTAAGCTCACTGGAGCATGGACGTTCCACACTATCCTAAGTCTTAAGGGTTAGAAAAAAGTGCACCCAGCCTTCGCTTTTGGTCTGAGCAGTGTTGTTGGTAATACTTTTGCCACATTAGTAGACTGACTAATTTCTTCATTAGACTACTCATAAATAATTACAGGTCACTTCTTGTAAAGTCTGTGCTTTTGCACGAAGTGCATTAGTCAGGAATCATTGTTGCTCCGAGACACAGGGTAACAGATGGCTACAGCAATAGCAGGAGTGACTGTCTCTTGCCTCAGCTGCCTGAATGTCTAGTCAGTCAAGAAAATTAGTTTGTTGTGCCCCTGATTTATTTGAACTTTGCCTATTTCAACTCCAAAATGCACATGAATATTAAATTTTAAATACAGTTCTTACATTTGTTCATTCGAAAGATAAGGGATTATTTCCATAAAGAAACATATTATAATTTCCACACCTAACTTATAAATCTGGACTGATAAATACTTTTTATCTCTGTTTGGAAAAAAAGATACTATAGAGTGCAGAAGGAGTCTGTCTAAGAAGTTATTTGGAAATATTCAAATTTAATGTCTTACTCTGGGTTCAAGGCTTAACTCTGAAGTTATATTGGTGTTATTATTTTTTCATGAACTTATAAAGTTCAGTAGATTTACCTGGGCTTCAGAATGCAGTTTTATAGCCATATCTAATATAGTATGGGTACCTCCTCTTGATGAAGCCAGACATCTGGGTTTATTGGTGTATTATGGCTCCTCAGTTACCATGCCAAGGGGCAGATGAATGCACGCAAGAAAAATATTGGGGTTTGGTGAGACAGAGAGCAGGTTCAGTGCATCCTCTGGGGTGTTTCTCATCTGATAAAAAACAAAAACTTCCTCTGCTCCCTGGCCAGGCCTTTGCTTCTGATGGTATAAAAGGCTCTAGTTGCTGTCCTTTAATCTTGGAGCATGAAAAATACAAGCCTTCATTTAGTTGCTCCTTGTTCTGAAGCAGATGCCAACTTCACAGCCAACCTTTCTTAGCAGCAGTGTGCTCAAAACAGAGACTTTCATTTTTTCCCTTAGAATTACACTCTTTTTAAAAACAAACAAACAAACAAACAAACATCTTCAAAGGACTACGTAGATCATCTTGTAGAGAATACATGGTACATAGTGGTAACTGACATTTCCATAGAAGAGAGGCTCATTTTTCATTGAGTTCTCTCTACAGTGAATAAAACCACACAGAGTCAGAGGTAATTGAACTAGGAATGTCAGCTTTTCACAGTTTTTCTCAGGTGTAATAACAATATATACTGTGGAGTACAGGCCTGATAGTGTTAAATGTCCAGACAGCTCACCAGAAAAGATTCATTGCATTATAACACCTTGAATCGTAAGGTAAGAACAACCCATAAGGAGGAAGATACAATTTCTCCCTGACTCCATGTTGGCTGTGCTTATCTTAACATCTTTAATCCTATATATCTTCCATACAAAAAAAAATACAAAAGCACAGCCTACAATAGCACAGGAGTCTGTGTCAGCTCGCTGAGGGAAGGCAGCCTCTCTGCTCCTCCCAAAAGAGTGATCATTTTGTCAGGCACATCGAAGCTTAGAAATTCTAAGTTGCAATATAAACAATTGTTATGATTCCCAACCCAGCTGGTGCTGTCAGGGATAAAAACCTGCAGTCATTTGAATGCAGCAGGATAAACACACTAGAACACTAATTTGTTCAGCTACCGTTCCAGCTTGTTACCCAGCTTTGGCAGATATAAGTGCTTAATTACAGTAGTGATGTCCACAAGTATCACAGAAGATGGTTTATCAGGTGTTTATAATACCAACAAACATCAGGCTGAAGTACAATAAGCAACAACTCAGCCCTCTAAAATTATGTGCATAATATTATAAAACACAATCAGAAGAAAAGTTATTTTTCATAGGCAAGCGGCAGGGTTCATTCTGGTGGTTGGATTATGGCTAGTTTATGGTGGGACCTATGCAAGACTGGTGGGACCTGTGTGGTTTCTGCTCTGCTCTCCCTTGGAAATTTCTTCAAAGGGAAGAAGCCAAGAGTTTGGAAGCCCATAGCCCTTTTGTTTCAGAGAATTCAGAATAAAATCAAATTGTAAGTAAAGCAAGCTCTGAAATTTCTAGATGCTTCATGAAGCTCAATACACTATTGCATTTAATCAGATATTATTGATTATTATATCATTATTTAAAGCTAAGGAACTGGGCTATTTGAGCAGTGACTTTGCTGTGGAGATATGGCATGGTAGAAGCCTCCCTTCCATTTTTACCCTGAGCTACACATTGTCAGCACCCTTCAGAAGAGCTACTGAATGATTTTCTCAAACAGAATAGATGTGCACTTTATAAGTACAGGTAAATCAGTTCCTTAGTCCCTCCTCTTCTAAGACTTGAACACACTTGTAGTTTGTTAACAGGATAGAAGGAGAAAATTTATAAGCATTAACTTTGGCTGTTCAACAACAGTGTCCCTTCCATCTTATTTTTATCCCCCCTCCCCTGTTCCCAGTGACAAGGTTTGGTTGCAAATCTTGGTGGAAGAGATTGCAATCTCCCTCCTGCCATCACCTAGCAGGAAGGGGCTTTGCAGCTGACATCCAAGTGCTTCAGCATTAATACTTTGATTACAAAGCAGTTTTTGTGTTACCTCTCTGTGAACACAAGAAACCAGGGCAGCTGGTTGGACAGCATGAATAATCCATGCTTAACAAGTCAATAAAAGACAACCTGCAAGGCCACACTTCAACTTATCAATAAATAGGTGTAACTCTTTTGAAATTCACTAGAGACATAGTCACAAGAAAATTACCTTGATTACCACCAACTTATTAATTATTTTCAACTAATTAAGTGATATCTGTAAAAAAATTAAAAAATACCAAAACAAAAACAAGAATTTAAAGTCTAGGAATGAGTAGTACAGTTCAATTTTTCTTTTGAAAAGAACCCAGATAACAAAACATGGGTATGCACATAAAATGTGTGTGCATGCAATTAAAATATCAAAAAATATATATATTTAGGAGATCTGGGGGAGTGAAGAAGCAGAACAGTTTTTCTAACTAAGTATTCTTCTGCAGTGTATGAATGCTAGGTGCTGACTTGCTTATGTATATTAAATTTTTAAATGATGAAATTAATGTAAACTTGTGCAAGCAACACCTTTGTGTAGACCTTGGGGGGGAAAAAAGGAAAAATTTTGACTGGATAAATATACAGAAATTTAACCTGTGACACTAAAAAATGGGTGACACTGAAAAGCCCTGGCTACCTAATTCATATAGAGTTAGGTGAGGTAATTAAGACTTTGAAAAACTCACTAGCTGCCAATTTGTAATTTCAGACAATTTAAAATTCAGGACATCCATTGTAGTTATTATTTGGAATCCTCAGGATGTGGTGTTGTTAATGAACTAATTTTCATGGTCTAATTACACCTGAAAAATCTTAGCCTGAGACCAAAAAAAGATTTAAGTGAACTTAAATTGACAACATTTTACACACAGCTTGGATACTACTCGTTAGATCCCAAACAAATAAAGAGGAAACATTGCTGTATCCATTCTGAGCTGGATTTTGGTAAATGCCTGAAAATATAAATTTCAGTGAGAGTGTGTTTGTTATTTATGTCTGCGCAGACAGACAGCCCTAAATCAGTGCAGCACTTAATTTTCACACATACCCTGTTTTCAGAATTATAGGTAGCACTTTGCAGGCTTTGTGGATGTCCTCTGAACAGGGGTGAACTCTCACACACTGGGTATCCCTTGTTCACTGTGAAATGGGACTTAGGTAAAATTCTCCTGTACTGTAAGTGGCACCAATTATCAAAGTCATGTTTGCTTTGAAAATGTATCTAAACCAGCGTACAGCTTATCTCAGCTGAAAGAATCAGGGCATTTTAAGCATTGCCAAATAAAAGATAATTTTATCCTTTAGACCTTATGCATAGGTGTGCATAGAGGTTACATCCTATGACTGTTAAGGACAGAGAGAGGCTATTTCACATCATTTGGCTGAAAATGGTGACTGTGGTGAGGGAAAAACCAGTACAAAGGACCTCACTACAGTTTGTAGTGCTGCAGTACCCCTATTTCCAGAAGAATAGTACTCTTGGAAGATGTTTTTTTTACCAGGAGTATTGATATCCTGAAAATTATTATGCCTTTATTGTTGATAGAGATTCCCTTTCAATGCACTTTATCAATTAACAAGCAGAGGAGCACTCCAGGTACACAGACCATGTGTTATCTAAATACAGGGAGAGAGAGTTCTGGCTTCCTTCTGATGATTTTCTGTGCATTCAGACTAGCTTTTTGTTGTTTGATTTTTTTTTTTTTTTTAACATACATTTTCACAAAATAATCTAAAGCAGAAAGAAACAATTATGTGGCAAAATTAATCTCATCTAATACTCACATTAATGACCTATTTTTAGACAAAACACTGATTATTATAGTGCCTCTCCTGTAAAGTCTTCTTTTATGATTATGTGAATGGATCTTTCAAAACAAGCTGAAACTGCCTGCATTTGGCACAATACAGTAATTTTGATTGCCTTTCTTTTGTTCCCCCCAAGAGCTATTTTTCATTTCTGCTTGGGACTAAGAAACTCCTTTTATTTTAATCTGATTTTTTTTTTCCTGGCATAGAAACAATCAATAAGGAACCTGCCTCAATACCAGAAGAGAATGACCTTTGCATTCTCAGCTGATGATACTGCAGAAAGGTTTGACTCTGGTGTCAGGCTATTACTTCTCTACATTTTCCAACTACTTGGAATTTTCCTAATACAGATATAAATAAAATTAAATGAAAGTAGTTTAGTATAAATGAGCACAGATGTCTATAGTTCTGCTTGAAGTGCAATATTTTCCTTCACCAAACATTATTTAGAGGGTCATTACAGGGTTATACCTAGAACAATTTTACATGTAGGAAATGACAACATGTGAGTATGGGTTTTTAGTATTGCTTCTGTGTTTTGGTGAGATATAAAATAACTGCACTCTTATTTGAGCCTTTCTGAACCAAATAGATCCATATACACCTTATAGATCCTTTCATCACTAATGATGTTGAGTTTAAATCTTTGCTTCATTCATTCCTGCCATATGTGTTCTTATGTGTTTCTATTCCCCAGCGTCAGGGAGCTGCAGAAATGGCTGGAATAATATGATAACTGAGACCTTGTGCAGGCTTTCTGTGGCACTGCTGGAGTTCACTCCTAGGCCATTTAACTATTTTCTTTCAATTTATTTCTTAATCATTTTAATTATGCTTCATTACATTCCCAAAATTGCCAAATGCTAAGGTTTTTCATGGGGTCATTCATTTTAGCAAGCTGAGCTTTGCAAACACTGCAGCAAAAGCTGAGCACCAGGCAGTTTTACATTAATCATAAATTTTTACTTAAAAACTGCAAGGAAAATGTACATTCTTATCAGTTATGGCAAGTGCTTCCAAGTAATTTAGTAACAATCTGCCTGCATCAATTGTATTGCTTCCTAGCTGCACTAGCAGCACCACAGCATTGTGAACCTAAGGAAGTTCAGTTTCCTGGACAAATGACCTCTATCCCCATGGCAGGCACACCACTGTGGCACTGCAGCAGCATCACCATCCACTCCAGGACCACAGGGCTTCAGGAAACCGTAAGTGGAAATACTGCAATGTTGATTTTATTTCATTGTTTTGTGGGAAGCCACCAGCTCATTCTGAGTTGGGAGGGAGTTTTTATGTACTAAAACTTATGGAAACCAACATGTTTTCTGTGAGTTCTCTTGATGACAAGACAAATTGGGCTCTTGTCTAAATTGGGGCTCAACTATCAGAAAAGACTCTCAGCCAACTAAAGGTGGTAGAAAGCTCTGTTTGTAGAGTGCTTCTAGGCAAGTCAGTGTCAGCAAAGCCAAGGGTAGCTGGCTGTAAATTGTTTATATTATTGATTAATATTATCTACAAGAGTAAAATGTGAGTAGATCAGGACATCATAGTTGTCCTTAGTGGAGTTACTCACATATCTAGATGTAGAATTTCTGTGTAGTCAGAGGAAGTCTTGGTGAGGTCTTAGTGTTATCACCCTTTGCAAGTTGTACCGGTTTGGCCAAATTTAGAAATACATCCTCTGAAAAAAGGTACAACCACCCCTCCCCCACCAGGTTCCGGGAAAATAAATTTTCCTCAAAAGAAAGTGAAAGAGATAAAAACTATTTATTTAACAAACACACAAGAAAAGGAAAGTAATGCTAAATAATAAAATGCCTCGCTGTGGAGAAAAAACCTGGGAAAAGTGTTAGAGTCCTCCTCCCGATGTGTTCTGATATTGAAGCAGTCCAGTAGAAAAGGGAGAAAATCCGAAATTCCAGGGAAGGAAAAAAAAAATTCAACTCTCAGTCTCTCTCTGAAGAAAAAGAAACTGAAAAACCGGCCAGAAACTGACCTGGGAGCAGGAAGCCGGGTGCTTCCTCACTTCCCTGCCGCAGCTGGGGAAAAAAAAGTCTCTATCTCTGTGTGACCTTGAACAAGCTGCAAACTGCTTTGAAAAAGTTTTGCTCAGTTTTTCTTTCCCTTTCTCAGGCTCATTTTAGAGGCATAGAAAGGCACAAAGTTAATTTCTGGGCATAGGGCAGCAATATGGGATACACATCATAAAGTCACCCCAAGACACAAGTGTTCCTCTTAGAAGACCAAAAGATCGGTCAATCTAGAGTGGCAAAACACTCTTTTCCTTTGTTAAATTAAATATGGAGGTCAATCAAAGCATGTGTCAAACCACGTTGTGTGGCAACTTGGGGAAAATGTTGTAAAACAAGTGCATTTCTCTTCACTGAAGTAAGGAAATCAACCAAGGGGGAAAAAAGATTCTATAACTGTAATTGGAAAAGGACTGTGAAAACAAAGGGTGGTATTCATCTCACCTTTAGTAAAAATAATGTGATGAAACAATCCTTCAGCAGGTGTCTGTCTGTCTGTATTGGTAAGGGGAAATAAGTCAGGATGAGCACCTCAAACAAGACGCATGAATTTGTTGTAAATAAAATAAATCCAGAAGTGTCAGCATTTTGAAAATATAATACTTTTTGTCCCTTTATTTTTCAGTACTATAGTAGGCGACTTTTTTTGCTTGTGTTGTAAATTCTATAATAAAAAGGAGGCACATCTAATCCTATAGTAAAAAATCCTCATTGATATTAAGAAATGCTAGATTTTGTACTCTTTCAAGACTCCTTATGTGTTTGTATTTGGACTGCAAATCTGGATCCTGATACAATGTCAAGGTTGAAGTCTGTATGCCTGACAGCCTTTCTTAATTTTTGCCAATGTTCATGACTTTTAAGATCACTACAGTTTGCTGAATACATATTTAAAAAAAAAAATTAGATCTATTTTTGCTCCAAAACAAATGCTTACATTTATTGACAAATTTTGCCAGTTTTATATATTTGTTTATGATTTGTTTTGGAGTTATTTTGTCAAATTGAAGTGTGTACAACAAATAAAGTGTATAGTAGAGAAAGCAGTTGTAAAAGCTTCAGACCTGTGATAGGAGAAAGAATGGGCTCTTTGACATTGCCTCCAGAATGTGAGTCAAATGTACAAAATACCAATATAATCCCAATATTGGGTTCAGATGAATGCTGAAACATTTTAAGATCTAACAGGAACAATTAAAAGACTCTCGTCTTGAGTCATCTGAAAAAGAGACAAAATACACCACTTCTCCCTACATTTTGTAAGACTATTTTGTACATAAGCATTTTGTATATGTGCATAGCAGACCTCAACTTTTGCCTGCAGGTCTTCCGCTAGCTTTTACTGCTGAGTTTACCAGAAAGAGAAACACTTGTGACAGCAGTGCTCTAGGAATTGTCCTACTGAAATGGTTTCCATGGAATGACACTCTGGCAAGGCTGTGTTTGGTTACTGCAAAGAGTGGCAGCCCTTGTTTTATGTTCCCTCGCTCACTCTTCCTTTAAGTGGGCTGTAGAATAGAAATCTTTCCAGCTGTGAGGATGATCCTGATGGATGAGTGTGAGCAGTTGTTGCAGTTTTGCCTGCATCATCTCTGCCACACAGCATTAGCATGAGACCATCTTCCTTTGGAAGCTGCCACTTTACTATTTGTTAATGGGTCTGCAGCATTTCCTTAATCTGAAGGACCTCACTGAGACACTGTTTCATACATGTAATTTATCTTTAAAAAAAGAAATATTTTCCTTCCTGAAAAAAACCCCATATTTCAGAATATAACAATGATCTCTTTTTCTAGCTTGGACTTGTTCACACAGTCATGCTGGACCAAATGCCATTAATTCATATGTTTGGCTGTCTTACTTGATTATACAATGCCTAGTGATATCAGCTTTCAATCCTGAGTGATAATTTTAGATACAATTGCAGTGTATCACTAATATTCTTCCTCTGCAAAATGTCTAGGAAGTTTTCCTAAAAACATATGCTACAAACACGTCTCTTGTGGTTAAGAAATAGACCATTAATATATAATGTATGCATGTTGACTCATTAATACAATGCAGACTTTTGCATAGCAGGTGCAGATTCCACCCACTTTAAATTTTATCTAGCATATAGTTGATACTAATGAATTCACTTTCAGATGATATAAAGTGCATTCCTTGACTTCCAGTTATTTCTGTAGTCATGGCATATAAAATTATATAATTAAAATGTTTTATTTATGGCTATAGAAAATTATAGTAATACTGTTACATGAACAAAATTAACGTGGGTTTCTTTTTTTTAATTACTTTTAAATCAGTGTAGTGCTTGTGAAGTGTATCAGGCAGGCAGCTCCAGAAGCTCTGAAAAGAGGAGCCGTGGGCTATGGGCTTGCAGGGATCACCAGGATTTGATTGGGCTCACCAGGATTTCATTGGGCTCTCTTGTCAGGGCAGAGCCAGGGCCAGTGCCCCTGTGTGACAGGGACAGTTGTGAGCGTGGTGAGATGAGGTGACAATGACATCATGAGATCTGCTTATCACCTCTCAGGCTCTTACTGCGTTTTGTCACTGTTGTCGAAGATCTCATCTGAAAAAGCTGATGTGCCCTTGAAGTTGAGAGGACATGCAACAGCCCAATGGACAAGATACAGGATCTGGACTCAGAAGTGCAGTGTACTGACCCACATGTTCTCTGTAATCATTACATCACCAGTGCTGGGGATCTGGGGGGGAATCAGGAGATCCATGGGCTTTATTTGGGCCATTTGCTCAGAGATCATTTTCACTGGGAACAAATGTTGAATTGAGTTGTGTTCATGAATTGTTCATTTCTGATTCAGTTCATTTCTGAGCCTAATCACATCAGGAAGACAGTTCATGCTGATGTTCAGCTTCTATTTTTTCTGTGAAAGGCTCAAATACCAGGTACAAAAAAACTTGTGCTGGACTGAGTTGGTTATTTAAGAAATTTTGTACCTGTATGTCATGCAGGTATAAAAAGGAATAAACCTGTAGGGCTCAAGTCTGTGAAAGTTCTGGAGCTTAAAAATATATTTATTAATAAACTAGAAATTTCCAAAATGTTTACACCTAATTTAGGACTAAAACACTCAACCCCAATGTTGAAACTACTGTTTGAAGCCTATTCATGGATATTATGTTTCTTCTGCACATTCATGAAAACTCTTCATTTGCATGTAATAGCTAACTAATAAAAATAATATGCTCACAGTACTAAAGAAGGAGATTACTCTGTTCATTTCCAGAGTGTGTGTATCTCCTATTGTTTCTTTTGGATGCTTTTTATTGGTATGTATATGACACGGAAAGAAATAAACTGCAACATTGCTTTTAATGTGGTAAAGTCACAGAAAATAGTTTGTTAAGTTTCTAATAACACTATATTTCTAATAACTTTTGCATTAATGAATTAATTGAAATTAAGGTGTTGACATGTTTCATATTTCAAATATTTAATAAATCATATTTTATTAAGATACTTGTCAATAAAAGCAATGCTTATGGATTACTTAAAAATAAGCTTAAACCTTTAATTTTCATTAACTTTTCATAAGATGTAGAAAATAGGTTGCAATTTCATGAGAAACTGCCAATTTTTTTTGTATTATCAATAGATATTTACTTTAGAGGTGATTACTCACTGTTTACTGGGTCCTGCATACAGATTATAGGAGCTTCATTTTGTTGTTATATTTGTACTCGAGCTGTTTTCAGATTATTACTCTACTGAATATTTAAATATTAGTTCTCAAGTAATGACCAATCTGGAAATATAATGCCATATAAAGGAAATTGGCTACATTTGCCATAATTTCAGCCCAGTACCCACACATGCTTACTCCAGACTAAGGATCACTCCCAACATTTTGTTCTAGAGTCTAGACATCCCTACTTTTGAGGACATGCTAGAAATCAGGGAAAGACCACCACAGATCCCTCATTGATTGCTGATCATTTACTGTCACTTCCAATCCCTTTTATTTTTGAACAGCTGTTAATAGGCAGAAAGCTCTGTGTGGTCCTTTATAGCACGTGTGTCACTGTGCTACACAAAATCATGATGCTGAGCTGCTTCAGTGGTGTGGTTTTGATTTTGTGAGAAAACTACAAACGTTCCAAAGTCCTCTTGGGTCCAACTACAAAACATTTCCTGTTTTAATTTTCCTGCTGATTTCAGTGGGAGGCTTGGTTGCAGATTGGCAAAATCTGATGCTTAATAAGATTAAACTTCAAAGACTAATTAGGCTCAATTGCAAGTACTTTCATGGCTGATCATCACTAGTTGAGGCATGTCTAGCTGACAAACATTTCCAGGGCGACAAGATTTACTTATCCCAGGTGACCTTCAGCAGAAACAAAAATGCAATTTTGTCCACACAAAAGGGCAGATGTTTTATTGATTTTTTTTTTTTTTTTTTTTTTTTTGACAACTGAGTTACATGTTGCTATCCCACAAAATTAACTATAATGTTTCTAAGTATTATGGCTAAAAAGAAGGTGGGAATAATAAATACTAAAAAAACCCAACAAAGCAACAAGAAAAGCACCGGCACTGTACACCTCTACCTGTTGGCACAATCCTCCTGCTCCTGATGTGAAATGCATTTTTCTAGCCCTTTTTTGACCATAATCGTGCTTCACTGAGTGAAATGGAGCAATGCTGAGCAGAGCACAGGATGCATTTGAAGCTGTGAACTGCTGCCCCCAAGGATGCAGCAAAACTCTGACAATGCTGCGGTTACCCGGTTTTGATTAATTTTTGAGCTCTGAGGAAGATGCTGCTTTGTGCTATGGGTGGTTACTGATAAGCAGCTGATAAATGGTTATTTGTATCCATGCAAAATAGAACAACTGAGTACTACTATGAGAGTCGACAGGGCACCCACAATGAAGAGCATTTCTTTCAAGGATAAAAAAGAATAACTTAGTACTCAGAAGGAAAAGAAGATTTGTAGCAACACCAAATCAGCATCTTACCTCATGCATGCGGTTAATTAATGCCCCTCTTCCCTGACAGCCCATTTGGTTTCCCCAGCCCAACATTTTCGGAATAGGATACTGAAACCTTTTTCACAGGTGTCCTCTACGAATAACCCTGAAGACAGCAGCTCATTTGGAATGAAATTGAGACTGGGATGTAGTTTTTAAAGGATTTAGAACTGGTTAGATTAAGAGCCCTGAAAATAGCGAATGTTGTTTGTCCCAGGGCAGGTGAAGTAGGGACAGCGTTTATATCATTTCTGTAAAAATTAGTTCAGCGGCAGTAAAGCATGTTCTGTTAAACAGCTAATAAACATTCCTGAAGGCCACGTGGGGGCCTCCTGTAATGTATAGTGTTAAAATAGAAGGCTGTAGCTGAGGAAAAAAGGAAATACAATTCCAGAATGAAATACTGCACAATGAAACCTTTTGGATAGTGGTCACGCTTGCTCATGGACATATGAATGAATTCATAATTGCAGATAACGAAGGATAGAAAGATCAAAGCTTCTTATCTCAACCACTTGCAATGGACCTCAGGGTCAAAATCTAGGAACATTAGATCCCAAACAATTTTTTTCCATCATATGCCACACAAGTATGATTTCCTTCACCTTTTGTACTGAATAACAACAGTTTATGTCTTCTTACAAGCAGCTGTTGGGTGAAGACCCGATCACGAACACCAGTATGGATCTTTCTCTATCCAGCAGAGGGCACTGACATGCACGTACAGCACTATACGTAAACCTTTTTTTTTTTGACAAAGGCTTCTTCTAAAACATCGATTAGAAGTCTAATTTCATTATTACTGTTAATATAATAAGACATGTTTGATATTACAGAAGTTATTATTTCTAGGCTTTTGTGTCACTCATAATTGCCTTCTCCTACTGGCAAATGATTTAAGTGAATATATTTTTTTAAATTGCATCAGTGCAGTAGCATTATTTTGTCTGTTTTGCCATCTAAAATGCATACACAAGGCTTTTTCCTTCAGTACAATTTTGAAGGCAAATCATTCAAGCATAAATAACTTTAATCAAATAGTATCTGGCTGAAATCAGTACTGAAGCACTGATTACAGCAGGTGGTATCCTCTATGTTGTTCCCAGACAAACATATCCAATGCCAGTAGGAACTTCCTGCAGTTCCCATGTTATAAAAGTTCATGGCAGGAAAGCTAAAATAAGAAACAGCTGAGCATGGTCACTGTAAACAAACTGAGTTTAGTTTTGACTTTATAAAAGCATGAGAATAGCTCAAGAACATTGCTTTCCCCACTCAAATATGCTGAATATGCAAATTACCAGGGATAAAATGGAATTAAACAAGAACTAAAAATCTCATGAATCACCTTACACCTAGATCACAAGATAACATAAAGATGCAACATGTTTTGCTTGTCTGCTTGTGTTAGGACTGGCTAGAGCAAAGTGTGGGAAACAGGAGTAGAAACTCCTGCAATTAAAGGAGGCTTTGATTTACAACCCTGGAAGAGACTAGGTCTGGCTTAATTGACAGAGATTTATAGACTTTAAGCAAAAGGATTACAAGCTTGTATTCCTATAATTACAAGTAAAATTGTACCCTGGGTGTTTTGGTGGAGGGTTTTAAAATATAATAGTGTGGGTTTATATAGTTTAAGTTAAGAATGTAGATGGTATAAGAGAGACATCTGTGTGTAGGTGACATGAGAAGTTATTGGTCAAGACATAGCTGCATTGCAGTGAGAAGTGCCACAGGTGGTAGGTCATAAATCCAAAACAAAGTGTCATTTTAAGGGCCTATTGGATTAGAAAGATATAAATTATGATGTAACCCTAAATCTTGTGCCTAGTCACCATTACTCAGAGGTGTTGTAAAATCTCACACCTCGACTGATGAGTTTGTTATTTTAAACAATAAAGCCGTGTAATTGCATAGTCCCATCCCTTAAAGTTATTTCCTCCAACGAGTGAACAGCCGGGAAATTTGACAGCAAGGATAGCAGGTGAGATTTCCTTTTGGAAGGCCAAGAGTAACTGGCCTTTCATAACCTTTCTCCTCTGAGGAGGTTGATCAAGTTTCTGAGTTAATTAATCAAACTGTAATTAGCAACAGGTGTGTAAACTCACACCTCGAGAAAGTGGAGTACAAATGGAGAAACTGGAGCGCAAGTTTCATTAATCAATTAATTAGCTCATTCTTCAAGAAAGGAAGGAAAAGTAAGTGATTAACCTTATGAAAAGGAATAAATGTAGAGTCAAGACTGCAAATTTCAGTAATGAAAGATTGTAAATCCCTGGACTCAGTTTTGTTTTTATCAAAATTACTGGCAGCATGTGACAAAAGTAGGAGCGGGCCATAAGAAAGTTGAAATTTTCTCTGCTGAGGCTGAACTGAGGTTAGCTCAGTCAATGCTTGAAAGAATGGGGAATTACAGTTTTCACAGGCACTTTATGTTTGCTGATCATTAAATGTCCTCCCAAGGAATGATACGTGCAGACCATAGCAAGAGCTGTAATGGTTGGTGTTTTCTTTCCTTGCTGTTAATGTCATAACCTGCCTTGCCAAAAAAAATGTTCCTAAAAGCTGTGTTGAATATCATAGCAAAGGGTGTCAAGCAATTGCAGAATGACCAGGTAGGTGAATAGATATTAATTCTTCTGTCGTCTGCAATTCCAGAAACACTTGGTAAAGAGCAAAGTTACTTTTAAAACCAAAACCTCCTTTCCCCCGATCTTCTAGTTCCGCCTTTGTTGCTTCATAGTTTTCTTGTTTTATATTTTTTTTTTTAATACTTGAAATGAGAAATCATCCCCCAAATCTGGAATTGTTACAGTCTGACTGTTAGCTAAGTTCCTAAATATGTTCTTGGTAGCTCATTACATTCCCTGCTTTTGATTAATGCAAGTTAAGAACAATTGACCTGACAACTGACTCAATATGCATCAAGTAAGCAGAGAAAGCTTTTTATACTGTGGTGTGGAAAAGATTTGCTGATCTAAAAAGTGCATGTTGTCTCTTCTGTTATATGTTCTTTGTTGCAATAACAATGGCTGTTATTTGATCCAATGTGAGTAATAATTTTAAGTACTCAAGGTCACTAGTCTGGAAATTCAAGATTACTTACAATTTTGTGATATTATAAAAGGTGAATTTATGCTGTGTTTGCTTCAAAATAGAAACAACTATCCAGGGCTTTTCCCCTTTGGAAAAGATGTTCATCATTTTGACTTAAAGTTATATAGCTCTTTTTCCTGATAGCAGAAAGCAGTAGGAAATATAAAGTTTGAGGGTCTTCATGATGAAAGTGCCTGCTATTTACACTCTCTATATGTAAACTGGCTTTGATTATTCATAAGAGCAGAAGAAAATGGTATGGGAAGAATGGCACCATGTTATTAATGCCAAATGCTGTTATCAGTTATGGAGGCTTCTAAATTCATCTGTAATATTTTCTCCTGTGTGCTCACATTTATATCTGTGTTCAATATACACTTAGCATACTTGTAATCAGAGTTTTTTCAGGTCAAAGCTCTGACTTCTCAGCTGCTCAGGTTTAGGAACACTGAACAGAATAAAGTAAGATTCATAACTCCCATCCCTATAGTTACAGGTGTCATTTCCACACTGAAGGATCATTAGGATCCGATTATAAGAGAAAAAAGGGTGTTGTATTCATAAGTGGAGTATTGTGACTGACTAAAAGCATGAACGGCTGATAAGGTACTTTTGGGAATTCAGGTGGGAATGCGTTGGCATTTGTCAACTTTGTAGAGTATGGTATTCAACCATAAGCTGAGATAAACAGGTTGGCTTAGAGACATCTGTAGATTTTTAGGGAAGGAAAGTGCGAGGGTGCTTTGCACTTTGAGCCTCTTTTGTAAGAGGCGACTGTTTTATTCTTATAGAACAAATTTATCATTTAATATATTCAGATCTATATTCATCAAACACCTCTTGGGTGTGGTCGAGCTATGGGAAGTTTACTGTACAATTAAAATATGTTCTTGATATTGCTGGAGCATTTTTTGAATACTTTCAGTATTCTGTATTATAAAATGTATGTACGTACAGGCACTTGTGAGTCTGGCATTAGATGACCCTGTGACCCTTGAAGAAGATTATTAATTTTCCCAAGCTGCCTGAAGGAGCCTTTCATATTTCTCTAGAGTCTTAAGTGAGTCAGAGAGCTCTATGGCAGGAAATGCTAGGAGAAACCTGGAAGAAAAAAATATAGATTGGCACAGAAGGAAAACCATTAAAAAAAAAAAAAAACAAATCAGGTCTATGAAATAAAATTTAAAATTACACAGAGAATTGCTCTATCCTGTCTTAATTTGTAGATTTAACATTCTCTCTACATTATAAGTACAAAAAAGTGTTCTTGCTCCTTCATTAGCAACCATAAGATTTAAAAAAAACAAGTAGATTTTCTGTATGTCTAAACTAATCAGTTTAGCAACTGGTTCAGGCTTGTTCCTGTTGAGAGAGATAGCCTTACATAACAGATCTGATTTGTGCAGCACAATGAAGTTTTCAACTCAGTTTATTGTTTGCTCCCAAATGAATCCTCCTCTGTTAGACAATATATCATAGTGCCTGCAATTTTCTGACACTCCTGCTCAGGACAAACCTTCAGTGAGAGCAAAAGCAGAGCACTGTCTTCCTGAGAGATCTGGTGACCTTGGCTACAAACTTCTCCAGGCCTGGTAGATCATAGAGCAGATCTTATGCTTTATAAATCTCATGGCAAATGTCCATCATTCAACTTGGATTGTAAAACTCGTGTCATGGAAGCCTTAATAGCATTTTGGAATAGAACCCATGGATAAAAGCTACGCCAAGAAGCTGAGAAATGTCAAGGGATTTGTTTTTCACCAGATCCTAGAAATGCTAAGTATCTTGCACATATACTGAAGAAGACACATTTTTGGTGCTGTCTTTAGGTTCTCAGAAAGGTAAATGGTGGACATTCAGTCTTTTTTGATCTCATAATCCCCTTTTAAAATTGTTCTGCCCAGATCCTGAGTCTGCATATTTGACAGTATAGTGAGTGATCAAACTAGAGCCCGAGTTGATCCTGAAAAGCCTGTATGAGACAATTCCTTCTCCCCACCTAATCCTTGCAAAACCTTGGTGGTTGTTTAGGGTAATAATCACACAGAATCATCAAATAGTTTGGTCTGAAGGGATTACTAAAGACGATCTGACCCAGCTTCTCAGACATGGGCTGGGACATCTTTCCCTAGACCAGGTTGCTCAAAGCCCCATCCAACCTGACTTAAACATTTTCAATGGTGAGGAATCCCCCACTTCTCTGGGCAGCCTGTACAAGTGCCTCCCCACCCTCATCATAAAAAATTTCTTTCCTTAAAGTCAGTCTCAATCTACCCTAAATATGAAGCACTGGATATTTAATAAAGCTGCTTGGAGATCTCACTGCTGTTCAATATTAGTGATGATGATACGGAAGCTTTTGTACCTAAAGCACTTTTTATCCACTGGTCTAAGGAGGGAGTTCTACTTTTCTCCTATATTTTATTAATAGGGAAATAAATCCTTCTGACTTATGTGGATTAAGACATTAAAGCTTGAAGATATGTTTCTTTACCACATGTATAAACTAGTATTTTGTGCTGTTGTTTTAACCATCTGTATTTTAGCCTGGCATTATATGGCTAACAGATTAAATTTTTACGACAACATATGAAGCAGCTCCAATCAGTTTTGTATGTTGCTCTGCCCTTTCCCAACAGCAAGTAATTAAATACTATGCCAATATATCTATATATATTCATTAATGCTTCCTTATTTACGTTTGCTGCTGTACTTTATCTCCCTGAACACGCAGTGGCCAAAAGCCTCCTTCTGTGGTGAGTAGTGGGGCCAGATGAGTGAACAAACACCTCTGAGAAGTGATATGCCTCTAAAAATGCATCATCCTCGTTTAACAAAATTTATTGTACTGTATGCTTGCCCACAGCACTTCCAGTGTGGTTCTGCTTGATGAGTGTGCATTCATTATCTTATGATAAGTGTAGGTTCATGGATTTGAACCAGAGAGAGTTGGTTTGTGAATTCATTGCGGCGATACATTTGTGGAGGGGAAATGCTGCATCATAAAAAGAAACTGGTTGCAGCAATTATGACATCTTGGGAAAGAAGGCTTCTTGGTACAAAAGTGTCCTCATAGCAGCAAAAGGAAGGAAAGTGGGCTGCCCTAGGCTTTCATCAACTCAGAGGAAGAGCTATTCTGCAATGCAGATAAATTGCAAAAGCAAAGAATAAACCAAGTCTGTGATATTGTAAATCTGAGCATGCTTGGTTCCAGCTTTTGCGGCACAAAGACATTTAAGATAAAATTTACTGTTTTCTAAACATGCATTTAATAGTAGGTAGCAATTAATGATGCTGGGCAATACAGAAGAGGGAATGGATGTCTGCTTGGTGCCACAAGTTCTTATGCTTGTTATTCATCAAAACTTTCTTGTTATGAACATTAAAAACATTGAGCCAACTTTACATGGAGACTTGTTAGAGGTGAGCTTTCAGTGTGAAAGTTTGAATTCTCTCAACCACCAGAAGAAAAAAGAAAATCACTATATACGTAATCTTAGTTATTAGTATCCAACCAGGATGCAAGTATCATTTTCTTTGCATAGTTGCATGTTAGCTCTTTAATTGACTAGCAAAAAACAAACTAGAAATTAATGTTATTCACAGATCACTGTATGATAATGAACTTATTGATAGACAAGAATCATTCACTGAAGAAATTAAAAAAGAAATCTGAACAGCAAATGCATTTGAAAGTTTCTGGGATTCTAAACATTCATCAATTAGCTGTCAGAAACAGCTGCACAGAGAAATCCATATGCATTTTGAGAACACTTCCCTCAGTATGCTTTTTATTCCAAAATATACAAACATCTCATAGTTTCACGTTCCATTCACAGTTTTCTTCCAAAGACTCTGAACATCATAGTAGAGATAAGAGCACTGCAACGTGCAGATGTCTATGGTTAATATCCTTACCCAAACATAAATATCATTGCAAGGGAACCCAAATGTAGCTACACATGAACACAAAAGAGACAAGTAATAGACAAGTCAAATCTTTTTTTTTTTTTTATAAATACCCTATTTTCCAGATGCCAAAATTGGTATCCCTGACCTCTCTGAATTATACTGCCTACTTAGATCAATGTTCCTGCATTTCTGCTGACAGCACTTGCTCTCTTTTCCCAGAATTTTTCCCATCCCATAGAAGAGCTGGTTGAGGACTAAGATAACTGTAGCTTACAAGACATTGTCTTGCTGGGGATAAAGAAATTGCTGCAGCAAGCTGGACTGAATAAGAATTGGCTGTTCCATTGAGATTTTGATTTATGTGTCTGAACTATTTATTCTCCCATTTAATTTTATATTGCAAAGTGCTGGATTTTACACAGGCAAATCTAGGGTGTCTGAGTGCTATTTTTAGTCCCTATATATCTCTTGCACATTCATTGTCCTATATATAATTTACATAAGCTGACATGTTAGCAGCCCATGATTAAATATGTGGCATTACATTGGTTTAACGTGAGGGTAATTTTTCTTTTATTCTGCTTCAGTTTCTGTCTGGAGAGAGATATGATTTTGGGATTTTACATTGGTCAAGGATTCTTTTTGCCTGCATATGTCAAATAAGTGGTCCAACAGATTCTCAGACATCCCCTGGACTTTCTCCAACTTCTAAATGCTAACTGTGTTTTTCTATTTCTCTGTACACAGGTTTAAGCACTTCCCTTAGGCTTCTATGAAACCAGAAAAGTACCTCTAAGCTGGAGTGTCAGAGGTGAGTAAACAGCTCCACAACACTTTTCATTTTAATTTTGCCAGTATTTCAAGAAAATGCAGCCCTCCACACATTTTACTTACCACATTAAAATGTAACTGCACTGTTCAGTCATCTTCTGCACAGACCTGGTTTAGAAATAGAAGGAGCAGGATATCTACAGCTGTAATGACTTTCCCATGGCTCCCAATGCATCCAAGTGAGAAAGTCAGCATTAGAAAATCTAGTTACTGATTTTCCTGCTTAATCTATTTAATCCAACAAAGCAAACAAGTGAATATTTGGTAAAGGATATGTAGTGTGACTAGAAGTCACATCATACAGCAGTCTCATGAGAAGAGTGCACAGTCTGCATAAGAAAGAGGTATGCAAAAGCATTAGCTGTAGTCAGGAGTAAAACCTTATGATTAATTGTGATTAACACACATAAATATTATATGAAAAAATATCATAAATAATTGAGATCCACACGAATAATAAATAGACAATGTCTTACTGAAATTTACTTTTCATGGATGATTTGTGTGTTTAATGCCAGATATGAAAATTACTCTTGAAATTATTATGATAATTTCATATGATGATCTCAAGATCATCAGGTAAATAGTGTCCCTCAAAAAAATACTGCAATAAAACAAAATAAAATAAAATAAAATGTTTTTTAAAAAAAAAACTTTGAGCAAAGATATTATAGAATCTACCTTGCTTTGACCATTTAATGTGATTACTTTGAGTTATATCTCTGGATTGAATTGCTGACAAAATAAGAATAAGCATGACATGACTGATAGGATCTGCCATGTTAATAAGTAAAACTCTGGAAAAAATTAAGTTGACATTTGAAGAAGGGGAGAAAATGTCAAGGAATAATTATTTTTATTCAATATTGTTTGTGAGAAGCTTATTGTCCCAAACCAGATCTGGGCATATTGTCTGTATATTTAATAATCTGTCTAGAGTTTCCTTTCATTAATTGAGATATAATCAATTATAACCAATTACAGGTAAAATGCCCTCTTCCCCCCCTCCTCCTACAGCTACACTTTCATCCCCTGCCCCCCAGCTGACTTGTTCCTAAGCCATTCCTTGGTCTCAACCACTTTCCTGCAATTCACCCTCAGTCCTTTATTTCTACATACATTTATTTATATGAAAACTTGGAAAGGGGATTACTAAGGTGCCCTCACTAATTGGACTGGAAAACCTGTTTATTCCATTTCTTCTTGGCGAAACAATGCCTTCAGGGACTACAAACTCCTTAAAACACTGCTCATTCACTATGTATTTGATACAAAATGGATATCTTGGAGCAAAGCCCAGGGCCAGCTACAGCTGCCTCTGCAAAATGAAGTGCTCTTAAATCCAGTTCACTTAAACAGTGAAGCTTTCTTCATGCAGAGAGGTCCTGTGTGTCTGAGGACCACTTATCATTTCCTGGATCAGGCTCCATTCATCCCCCACCACGTCCCCTGGTGCAAGGAATGCCAGCAGAACCTCTGAAGGGCTTTCCCTCGTGTTACTGAGCCTTAAATTTTGCTAAAACCCAGCGATTTTAGCCAGGAACCACACAGAGGATGTTCTACATTTCATGGCCTTATTTTACTGTCTTGTTGCTTGTACTTACACTTACTGTAAGTCCAGTGCTGCACTTACACATCTGTGCTTTATTTCCTGATCTTACACCACAGACAGAAGAGGACATCTTTTCAAATCAGTGACATAATGTCATTATATAGAGTCTGACATAACTCCTAAAAGCATGTTTTACAGAATGTGAGTTGGGCAGCACAAGAGCTCTCCCTTAAGCATTAGGGTGACCTAACTGGGGAACAACACATTTTGGTCTCTGAGTGATAGTTTGTTCATATACCATGGTTGTTTCAAATGATCTTTGGATTTTCTTTTGAGCTGAAAGCTGATTTCAGCACATTTTATGGACAAAATACACCGACATCATGTGGAATAACACTGTATTGCCCTACATCTGTTAATCTGATAGTTCTTTTCCATCTGGAAATGACAGTGGATCAGAACACAGTTTCCTAACTGTGACACACGATGCTGAGCTCTGTCATTAACAGCTTCAAGTCCTTTTCCTATATATTTAGGAGAAAACAAAAAACAAACAAACAAACAAAGCCCCCCAAAAAAACAAAAAAAAAAAACAAAAAACCCCACCCCCAAGCCCCCCCCCCAAAAAAAAAAAAAAAAAAAAAACTGGAGAAAAGAAAAATAATGCACCAAACCCCAGAAAACTAATCACCAAACCAGATATTTTTATCTGGGTATCTAATTGTACACTCTGTATTCTATATATGTTTGAGAAAAAAAGCAACAATTTGGACAAGCATAGCTCTGAAAGTCACCATTTTCACATCCTTTTTTTATGAAAAGTCATGTCAGCCATATGTAGAGAAAAAACATCTCTACAGAAACTAAATATAAGAACCGCAATTCAATCAGTAGAACATTATGATTAATTGTATTTCTTTATCAATAAATAAGAGGAAAAGCAGGGAGACTTCCTAGACAATTTTGAAATGGGTCTGCAAGATGCCACGGCATTTTTCTATTCCCCTGCTGATACTGTGACATTGGTGCACAGAATCACACACACCCCCCAAAAAAAAAAGCATTTATCATTCTCTTGAGTGAATTAGTGCACTCTCTTACATTCTAGAGGAAAATTTCATGATGAAATATGGTCCTTATGAAAAATATATAAGCATATGCAGCCTGAGTTTTCTTTGCTCTGGATGAAACTCTGCATTAAAATTGAACCTCTGCAGGATAAATGTGCCTTTTTACCTGCTTGGCTATGCCAGTCACATGAAAATCACACTTTGCTATGGGTGGACAAGAGTTGACAGTGGTTGATAGTGTGTCCTTTCTGAATTTTCTGTGACAGTGGGACGAGGAGTGGAATTGTCTCTGTTTGAGCCACTGGGCTTTTTAGCCATGACACCAGTGGAGCAAGGACTGTGTTGTGTGATTTTTGGTTAGAAAATTCTTTCTTCTGCTTGGAAAATTCCAGCTCTTGGCCTTATCAGTGTGCAGGGTATGAAGTCTTCTGAAAATATATGAGCAGTTTCCTATGGGAGGATTCTTAATTCTCATCCTCCAGATTCACAGACAGGGAACTCTAGATGCTGCTGTGTCTGAGGGAACAGATCTGAAATAACAGACGTGTTCTGGTGGGGCACAAAGGGGAGAAGATGTTATGAAGAGGGATTGGCTAAGAATGACTCATGATGCACAACTTCTCTCCTTTCTCCGGGCAGGACTGATCTAGGGAATTTCTGCAATATTTGATACCTCATAGCATTCTTGCTTTAAGAAGAGAGAAGGAAAAAAAAATGCATCAATTTGCTTTATTGCACTGTCAGGATTTGATTCTTGAGCTACTGTGTCCCTATTGATGTCTTAATGGGGCCTAAGAAATAATACTTTTGGCCTAGAAAATAATAATTCTACTATAAAGACCTGCTTACTCTCTTCTGTTCTCTTTTTAATATTTGTAAGGCAACAATCCAGATAATTCATCACTGCATCAAGAAAATAAAAATGCTTTTGCCAGGGGAAACTGAAATACTTCACACAGCTATTTGGAAACTCATTTACAATATTCATAGAAGTGACTTACAAAAATTCATGTATTTGACAACTTTTAGAAGAAGTCAGTCTTTCTAACAAGATCCAGTGTTAAAATAAGGACTTTATTACAGTTTTGCACAATTTATCAATACTATGTAGATTTTATCTTGCCCTAAACACTTCACCATTTGCCCTAAACACTTCATTTACCCAGAGATCTTTGGGCTACATTTATCTTGAAAAACCCCCAAGTGTAAGCACAGTAAAGCTTAGGTTATTTTTCTCCACCTGCAGAAATTGTATGATCTGCATCTTATACATCTTGTGTTTGGTGCAGGGTGTTGCAAACTGAGTCTTTATCAGTTCATCTGTCTTTGCTTACCACGTTTACTCGATTTTTTTCACCTCAGATTTCAAGCAGTTTGGGAAGACCAACACTAAATACAAAAAGAAAAGCAACACGGAAGCCAAAAATATCCTGATGACATTTATGCTTCATTATTGATTTTCATACAAGATGCATGAAGCTTTCATAAAAGATGCACATAGTATATGTTATGCTATTCGTAGCAAGTCCTGGTCCATATCAGAAACATCACAGTGTTATTTCTGTTTCAGCAATCACTGGCATTAATAATTATTTTGTAATCAACAAGTGGGGGACAGTTCTGTTGATGCCACATGAGACACTGGAACTGCCCTCATCCTTGCCCTGCCACAGTGACTAAAATGGCAAATGTGCTGTTGTCAGGAAACCAGGCTGCTGTAGTTTTTGCAGTAACTAAACAAATTCTCTAAAGAATTTCAGTGTTTATAGGCACTGTCTCACACATATTAACAGCCTTTAAATATGCTGTCAGAGATCATGTAACAGCAGTGAACCTTTCCTTTCCTGTCACTCTTCCTGGGTGGGGTTGGGTTAGTCTGTGGTCTGCTTGTTTATCATGCCTCCCATATTCTCTGCTCTCTATTAATACATTTCTAGGTTTCTCAGCACTGCTTTGGAATTATCAAGGCATGTCATGGCTGGCAAGTGTGAATGTTTCACCTTGCTGCTGCTGTGCCATTTTGGGAGGAGAGCTATCCAATTATGACAAGTTGTTTGCTATTAACCTTTGATTGCTGAATGTTGTTTGTTGAGATGCGGAAAGCAAGAACATAAAGGCAATTATAATTCTCTCATCCTTACTGATTTCAAACACTCTTTCCTTTCTTGCCTTTCTGTTGTGGAATGAGCTCCTGTTTTCAATTCATTCTCTTACATCAGTGTGCTCTTTCAAATCTGTTCTAAAAGCTCATTTATTCTCAGCATCTCATTAACCAAACAGTTGTCTCTTCTCTATTATTATTTCTATTTCACCTGGCCTTTCATAAGCCTTATTTGTATTCCCTTTTCTTTCCTACTTCTTTCATCGTGCTTATTTCCATAAATTTTTTTTTTTGTACTATTTAAAAGTTTAGAGTGCCTTAGCCAGGGGTGCTAAGCAAAATCCACAGTCAGAATTACTAAAGTGAAATCATATCTGCAATGTACATGAAGTAAAAGCAGGCATTTGGTTCTTCATTAACACTTAATTAAGGGTCCTATTCTGAAGTTCATTGAAACCATTGAGGTCACTCAATGGGCTGCTGCTACATTTGGATAAGGCCAGGATGGGAAAATGAAAAGGCAAGGTAGAAGGAGGAATGGAATGGAATGGAATGGAATGGAATGGAATGGAATGGAATGGAATGGAATGGAATGGAAATAAGTCCAAGAGAATGTATTGGAGATTCACATGAAGCGTCTCTGTTAACCATTTTAATAAGTGTGCACAAAAGCCCCAGAACCAAAGTTTTTCAAAATGCAAAGTACATATGCAATAGAACTGATAAGGACTAAAGCCAGGATGTGAAGTAATATTCATTAAACACACAGGAATAATAACCAGAAAAGGCATTCTTCCATTTTGTGTGGCATTCCTGGCTTACCAGTCACATTAACGTACAATGAATTGAGGCTTTTATTTCTTTTTGAAAGAACAACACACTGAAAATATCAAATGCTTATAGCTTTCTGTTATAGCTTGAAACATGTATTTTTAAGTTCATCAGTGTATGATCACTTGCTTTTTGTTAATTCCATATTCCCCTAAAGCAATAACTAAACCAAAATAGGCATTTCTTCTGAAATTCTTTTGAAACAACAAAAGACAAAGACATTTCAAACCAGATAACATTTAGGAACTAAATTCAGCTACATGTGGTGATTTAAAATGGAATTTGAGATAATTTCTGGTTTTTTAGATTTCTTTTCTGTCTTTCAGGTTTTAGAAATGAACATCCAGGCCAAAAAAATGAATGGTATTTCTGATATAAATCACCTATTTGGAATGCAAGCTACAAAACCTTTTTCAAATAAAATTGCATTTGCCATGGTAGTGCAAGGGAATATTAGGATTTTTTTAAACAGGAAAGACTAAAATCATACTAAAATTCAAATAGGTCAAGCAATTGTGACTGTTCATCTTTACCACTGTGAAAATTTTATATGTGCCATTGTAACGGGAAAAAAAGAAACCTTTTGCTGCCTGAGAAAAGTGTTATTTTTCACTTACCTTGCCATGACATTAATAAGGAGCAATCTCAGCAAAATACCCAGTGAACTGTATGACTTAGCACCAATTAAGCCTTTCAGTTAAAGCAATATTGAGTTAAGTATGGTGCTGCAAATCTGGAACACACCAAAGTTACAAACGTACCTTTTCCAACAGTAGTATTGGAATAGTAGTTTTTATCTCTCTTGGTTGAGCATAGAACTGTTCCATTTTGTTCATAAAAGATAAAAACCTACCATGATGACCTATTTAGAGTATTTTTTATATTTTTGCCTAGGCAGTAGAAGCTCTTGCTTCTAACACAAATTCAGGTTCAATATAGTGTATGGTTTTCAGCAGGTGTACCCCAAAATACATTTTACGTGGGTGTTCAGCTGTGAGAAGTGGCTTCTAGAAAATATTAAAGTACCCTGAAACACTTGCTGATGATAGGAGAACAATGAAAAGAAGACAAGCACTTGAAATAAGTTCAAACAAAAAGGCCAACAAATATTACTGACAAAGTGCTGAGATTTCGTCTAGTAAATAAAAGGAATGTTGGCTCCAAAATCAATGAACCAAAATTGTGTGTTGGAACCAATTTTGGCTCATTGATTTGGGCTTGTACAACCCCCAAAGGGAAAATGGTCTATTTTATCAAAACCAGAAAGGGAATCACAGTAATCACAGCAGATGACTTGGGATTTGATTATTGAACCAACCTTTTCTTTTCCACTATAAAGAACTTCAGAATAGATTAAGAGATTCTTAATATTGTACTTTAAAATTATCTCAGTGGCCTCAAGTGAATCTTTATATAAAAAAAGAAAACGTTATTGGGATACTGCACTTACCCTTTTGGGTTCTTTTTGCATTTAATGCTGCTCTTTTCACATGAGCTAGGAAGCTGTTCAGTGACAATATTTCTTCGTGTCATTGAGGCAGATAAATGCTAAGATCTACCTGTACCTGAGTGAAGTCCTTTGCTCTTGATGATGATGCCTGTGATGACATGTCTCCCTTGCTGTTGCCCCTTAAATGTGCAGGATCCCAGCTGCCCATTACAGTCCTACCTTCACTCTGTGGCTCTAACTCTGCACTCTGGGACACCTAAAACACTTCTGGAAATGTGGATACTGAGTTGGGAGGATGCTGGTTCATTGCTGGTACATTGCTGAGAGGATCACTGACTAGATGCAGCCTGGATTCAGAAGGTTGGGTGTTCCTGTTGTACACACAGGGTTTGTTCGCTTTACAGTCTGGCGGTGAGAATGGCTCGCATACTTGAAAACCAAATAGCAAATTTGGAATAAACAGATTAAATGTTATTCTGTGCTCAGTCATGAGCAGCCCTCTCAACCTTCTATAATCAGAGATGAAGGAGGCAGTGATGCAGAATAACATAAAAAATACACTGATAGTTGTCCTGGTTTCAGCTAGGGCAGAGTTAACATCTCAGTAGCTGTCACAGTGCTGTGGTTCGGATTCAGAATGAGAACGGTGTTGATAACACACTGATGTTTTGGGTTTTGCAAAGTTGTGTTTGTCCTAAGGCAAGGACTTTTTTCCTGTCTCACGTTCTGCCAGTGAGGAGGTACCCCAAAAACCCTGAGAGGGAGCATAGGTGGGACAGATGACCAAAGGGATATTCCACACCATAGAATATCATGCTCAGTATATAAACTGGGGGGAATTACCCATGAGAGGAGACAATTTGAGTTCAGGAAGGCAGCTGAATTGTGCATCACTTTTTTTTATCTTTTTATTTTCATTATTGTTATAATTTACCATTATCAGCGTATTATACTATATTTTAAATTATTAAACTGGTCTTAACTTACCAGTTTTACTTTGATTCTCTTCCCCATTCCACCAAGGTGAGAGGAGAGAGAGGCAGGGATTGAGCAAGCAGCTGGGTGGTGCTTAATTTCCATCTGGGCTTAAAATCACAAAAACAGTACAGTAACTACCAGAAATACCAAGATATAAGCACACTCAACAAATGTGTCTCTGTTTATTTTGTAAGTAAAGTTTGCTTTCTTCAATTAATTTGGTGATGATTCACACAGTAATTTTATTATTATTTTTGTAGTGTAGCTCTGGTATTCTTCATTAACACCCACAGATTATTTTCTCATGTTACAAAAATTAAAACAAAATTCGTTCAGTTGGCCAGAGCATGGTGTTAAAAACACTGAGACTGTGAGTTCAATCCCTATGTGGGCCATTCTCTTAAGAGCTGGACTTGATCCTTGTGGGTCCCTTCCATCTCAGAGTATCCTGTGATTCAGTGAAAACACACAACTTAATAAAATTTCCTTTAACTTAGTCATAAAAATTGATCCTCTGGTTTTGGCCTCATTTTTCTGTTATAGTAATGATTAAGACACATAATGAAAATATTGCTAATTAGGAGTGTGACCCAGTTAAAATAAAAATAATATATAAGGAAAAAGAAAAGACTGTTATTGACTCCTCAGTCTGATAAAATAGGGTTTTTTATCCTTCTGATCTAGTTTGAAAAAGGACTGGGTTAATGCAAAGTGTACAAGCAAGAGGAAAAGAAATTTATTTTCCATTTCCTCCTCTCTTGTGAATATTTGTGCTCTGGTTTAGACTGTGAAGAATGTTTGGAGAATATTTAGCAGGGTGAAGTATCTGGGGCCTTTCAGGAGGACTAATCAGTGTTTGGGACAAGAGTGTTAACTAGTGATATTGGCCACATTATTTCACAATTATTATGTGCATCCACAGATTAAGGGACAGAACCTTCTCAGATGTACCACAGGTATAGCTTTGTTATTCTATAATGGCCTGGGCATGACTTCACCTCCTAAGAGGTTCTAATCCTTGGTGCCACGTAAGCAAAAATATGCTTACCAGCTACACACATTCTCCTTTAGCTGGGAAAAGTCAGGAAAGAAAAAGAAAAGTACTAATCTGTATGTACTGTACATAAAAAGCAATCAAATTCCTCAGATTTTTACTCTGCATTGTCATATCTGAGGAGAAGGATTGCATCTGTTCTAACTAGCCTTGTTACAAAAAAAAAGGCCAAATCAAACCCAAATCATTAATCTGGGGACATACTATAACTAATGGTGGTTCTGGGGTGGCATCAATACATTTTTTCCCGTTCCTATATTGTCTTCTGCGTGAGATGTCTCATATAGCACATTCTGTACATACTGTAAACATCTCCAGAAAAATAAATATCTGGTACAGAACTCATATATCTTTACTTCTTACCTCTGGGCCAATCAAATATATTTGATGTTAAAACAATGCTAAATGGATGTTTCAAGCTTTGGAACGTTCACTCCTGAACTGGAACTCTGCAAATACTCTGAATATCTTCATGGTGTTTTGAAAATTTGAAACTGATCTTCTGTGTGATGTTGCACAACTCTTTCTGCCTCCAGGTTCTTTTTGCATATTCTATGTATTTTGATTGTAGTCTTAAAGCACAGATACATTCCCTTCAAGCGTACATGCACTTTTGAAAAAAGTAATTTTTAAGGCAATCCGGATCAGAGTCTCAAAACAATACCAAAGAGAAATATTAAATAATATACTTTGTATTAGCTGTTGGAGGCAGCCTATATATTTAATCTGTCAAGCAGTACTTTCCTTTGTAGTGCCAACAGCAGTGTAATCACAGAAGAGCCATCTCTGAATATCTCTCTTTGAGTCTTTATTAACAGGATGGAAAACCCTTCCAGCTAATAAGACTGTAGATCTTGGTAGAAAGTTTTTTTCAAATAGTTCCACTGGGGTCGATAGGCATCAGTGAAGGTTTCTTTCTGGTTCTAAGAGCTTTTGTCTATAAGCTGACACATTTAGAAACATGTACATATCCATTAATACATTCAGGACGTAAGGATTAGAAATCTATGCTTTGCCTGCTTTTTCTAATGAGAAACTTTAACCAAATGATGATGTATAACAATGGTAGGAGATGACCCAACAGGAACAAGCAGAGTACTTCTGCTCTCTAGCTGATTGCAAACACAATTTCAAAATACCCGGCCTGCTTTCACGGTGTTTCTATAGAGTATGACAACTACACAGTTACCTATGCCAGACAAACCCTATTCTCTAGAGGCAGTTTTTTCCTAAACCAGGGTTTAGTTGCAATCATCCCCCCAAGGCCCTGTTCACCACTTCTGCATATAAAGAAACTCAGCACTTTGACAGACACGGTCTTGCAAATCCAGCTGAGTGGTATAAGGCATGATTTGAAGTGTTGTTTCTGAGTTTTCCTATGCTAAAATTTGATAACAGTGTGAAGGCTCATAATCCACTGTAGTCACTTGAAGCTGATATGTTTCATTTAACAATTCCATGGACTGGAAGCCTTGGGCTTAGGTTCTGGAATTAACCTACAGAAAGACATCATTAGACAGTTCATATACTTTACTAGGCACAGGTAATTCAGAGTGGGTTCTGACATACTTTTGGAGTTCTGGGTAGAGATACTTTAAGTAGGTACAAGCCCCATTGCTTTTTATACTTCTAATTTCAGCTGGGATTACTATTCAGCCTGTTTCTGAATGTGCAGCCAGCTATATTGAAATGAGGGAATCAGTGTAAAGTTGTTTTTCCCAGGGTGTTTTGATTGTAAATTTTTAAAATGTGAGACTGTAATAAAACAAAACTCTTGTGCTTATGTACATTTGTCAGAGATAAATGGATTTGTCTCTAGCCTGTTAACAAAACACGTTCAAAATAAACATCATCCAGCCATTGGTTAATAGAAGAAACTTGTCAGGCATCAATGAAATAGGAATAAAACTTTATTTTTTAGTTTGCATTTTAATAAATCTCAAGACTGAGTGTCTGAAGACAAAGTCTTAAAACTATGTTGAGGTTACTAAATGGAATTACTTTGATTGGCAAGGTAATGCTAAGTAATGCCAGCATTTCTGGGGTCACTGAGAAGACTCCAGGGGATTAATCATCACAGGAGTACAAATAGTTATTATAACTAGAAAGGAGAACACATGAAACATCACAATTAGATACTGTTTGTCCAGGGGAAAAACATGGCAAAGGAGAAAGTTTTTTGATACAACCCCTAAGAAAGGAATAAAATTGAATACAAAAAAAATGTCAAAATCGCAGCAATTTTTTCTCCATCAGGCTTTTCAGACCTCCTGAAAACGTTTTGGGTTTTCATGTGGATGCCTGCTAGTCTGAAGACATGCTCCACTTTAAAAACAAAGAAAAACCTTGTAAAATACAGTTGCTTTGAAGTGCAAAGTTACAATCACTGATATGTATGGTGGGGCATCAAAACCGGGCAATTATGTTATGCACTGTAGAAATTATTAAGATATATAAATATTTATAAATTATTAAGAGGCTGTGTGAACTTAAGGTCTCATACCCATCCCAGGTCCCCCTGTCTATATTGGCACCAGTTCATGTGCCTTCCTCTACTTCCAGCTTCCACGATTGACTGTTTCCAGTATCTGTTTGTGGTCTCATTGCTGAGCACCAGGATCAGAAGAACAGATAAGAACAAAGAGACAAAAATCTGGGAAAAGAGGAAGGCTGTGCGGATATGGGTAGTAGGTGACAATATTCTTACTACTGGTTTTGGAGACCCAAAAAAACTTCTGTCCTGGAAGGAGTGCCATTTGAAAGGGTCAGGCTCTCCCTCAGCTGCCACTGGCTGTGCTCTCTAAGGAGACGCTTCATGCACAGAGCCCTGGGTGATGGAAATGGAGTTCCATCATACAATTTTTATGAAGTATATCTATATTTTAATATGCTTACACTGTTATGCAGCAGTCTACAATGTTTGTTTACCCAGTCTGTTGCTTGATATGAAACTTTTCTTGTTTTAGTGAGACTCCTGGCTTTTTTTGTGGATTAAAACAGTGTGTGCTGTGTGCCAAATCTTTCTTCTGCTCTTAAAGGATACTTCATCTGAACTAATACTCGGTTCTATTTGCAAGGTGCAGTTAACAGCAGAATAGAAAATTTTATCTCAGCTCATATTTACTGGGAGCTTGCAAGTTTCCTCTTATTTTGCCTTAAAATTCCGTTTTCAGTTACAAGTGCTCTATCAAGCTTTATTTTAGCTCGGAAGCTGCTTTTCACAGCTTATCAGCTACAGTCAAAAGAGAAGGAAACAGCTCAAGTCTTTGCATTTACAACTGCACATTTGAAGTGCTCTTTTGCACCTTTACTATTATTCCTGCTTCTTGTTCTATTTTAAGAACTCTTCCCCATTAAAATATGAGATATGAGGGAGGTGATCCTTCCCCTCTACTCAGCACTGGTAAGGTCATACCTGGAACTCTGTATCCAGTTCTGAATTCATCAGTACAGGAGAGACATGGACATAATGAAGAGAACCCAATCAAGGGTCATAAGATGATGAAGGGACTAAGCCATCTCTCCCCTGACAAAAGACTGAGAGAGCTGGGACTGCTTATCCTAGAGAAGACTCAGGGATGTTTTTATTAATGGATAAAAATAGTTGATGGAACAGTGTAGAGGACAGAGGGAGGCTCTTTTCAGTGGTCTCCAGAGACAGGACCAAGGGGAACTGTGGGAGTGTGTTTTGCTTTGGTTCAGTCCGGGTCTCCCCTCGAGTTTTGTACCTTTGTATTTACCCAGTTTGTATCCCCCCAGTTTGCTGCCAATTACCCCATTTCCCACCTTTGTCTCCTCCCTGGCCCTTGCCAATCATGCTGGCACCCCTCCCAGGCTTCTAGAAAGTTCTGGCAGGGGCGTCGTGTGGTTGGCTTGGGGAAAAAGATCCCTCCCTTTCTCTCCGATGGTTGGTTCCCTGAAACATTCTGTTTGCCATACCCTTCCCTCCTTTGATTGGTCATCACTGTAATCCCTCCCGTGTTACCACCCACCCATAAAACCTCCCGCAGGTGCCTCTGGAGCTCGCTCCGAACTGGGCATCCCTGGGAGGTGGGACCTTGCGTCCGAGGCTCAATAAACCTCCCAGATTTAACCCAGTTCTGAGTCTGCCTCCTCCCTCCACTGCTTGCCTCCATCCCGGCGGTCCTGTGGAAGGACCCACGAGCCAGACCTCTGGTCTCCCAGAGTCCGGGGGCTGGCCCCCGCAGCCGACTGCGTCCGGAGCTGACCGGGCTCAGTGGGATCCACTCCAAGGGGACGCAGAGACAGGGAACAAACACAAACTGAAAGACAGGAAGTTCCATGTGAACATAAGGAAACACTTCCCTGCTGTGAGAGTGACCAAGCACTGGCACAGTTTTCCCAGAAAGATTGTGGAGTTTCCAGTACTGGAGATATTCAAAAGCCATCTGAACATGGTCCAGGGCAGCCGATTTTAGATGGCACTGCTTGAGCTGAGGGGTTGGACAAGATGACCTTGGATTCCTTTTCAACCTTAACCATTCTGTTGTTCTGTGCAATTCTGCACCCCATAACAAAGCAAAACCAGTTGCATTTGGTGGAGGCAGGGTCGACCAAATATGAGATCCAGGTGTGCAGGTGGTTTCTGCATGACATGCTCAATGAGCCTTACATACCTAAAAGTACTGTTGTAGTTGTAGTAGATGCAACCTGTGTAATACACTTTTAAGCAGTAAAGCTAAACCTGCAAAAACATGCACTTTTCATATGGGAAAGAAAAACAAGGAAGGCATGACCCTATGAAAAATCCATAATCCAGAACTATTCATAAAACTTTGGCATTTGAAAGCAATCTATAGGTCAAAGCAGACATTAATTAATTTTCAGCACTCCTTTGAGCAGTAGATGAGAAAATATTAGTTAAGGTGAAGAAAATAAACCAGTTAAATATTTCATCGCCTGAGGCTAAAGCATGAAATCTTATGCCCTGATATTTTTTTCTGTTAGTATTTCTGCTAGGTTTATGTTAATCACATTAATTTACTATCAGTTCTGATTTCAGTACATCTGTTTATTTCTAAGCTATATTTCAGTTATAGCTGTGGGCCCACTGTAGAACTGCACAAAAAAGGCAGTATAACGATTTTTGCTCTGAAATGACAGCAGTAGGCAACAGTTGCTTACTTTGTGTGTTCTTTCCTTCCTACTCCCATATTATTCATTAGATGTTATAACAGTGTCAGATGTCCCATTTAACTGGGTAGTATTTCACAAGCATCAACCGTTTGGTAACCACACTAACCAGAAAATTGTAGTGATGAAGAATATCTTCTGCTCTACAAACCAATAGCTCTGTTACTCAGAACTGGCCTAATCTGACAAGTCTCTTGCACATCCACATTAGCATCTGAGACTCTTCCAGTGCTCAAGGAGTGGACATTCCACCCAATTTTTGAGCAGCCTGTCAGGATATGCCAAACTACCCTCTCTATTATGGTACTCTTGTCTAAATCTTCTGCGTCAGGTGCTGTGAAAGTGCAGAGGAATAATAAAATGATGGCTTGCTAGCATTCTTCTTAGGCAAGCTTTAAAACAGGACCTCAGGTCCAATAAGAAAAACAGACAGGCTTTCAGACTGATGGAAAATTTTGTGATGGCACAAATCAAGTGGGTTGTCATCTGAATGCATAGCAGGCACAAGCTGTATTTTTTTTATTCCTTTGTTAAAAAAGGCTCTGGGGACATAATGACAGCTTTCTATTTGCACATGGACTCAAGGAATGCAAGAGTTGTGTTCTGTCCTGGCTGTGGTGGTAGTCCCTGCAGGCACATCCTCTAGAACAGGAAGGTGGGGGTCTCTGGATCCCACCCACACACCAACTGGCAGAGTTGGCAAGCTGGAGAGGAATCATTGTTGCCAGCCTTTGCAATTTTGTCTTGATCTTGATATATTTGATATTTTTCCTTAATCCCCCACACAGAGTTGAATGACTATCAGTAAATTACCACTGTTTCTAGAAAAATAATAAAGTCGTCTTGCTTGTGGAGGAAAGATGAAAAGTAGAGATTAACAAAAAAAAAAAAAAAAAGAGAAAAAATGTTTTGTTTTATTGATCACAATATTTTGGGAGAGCTATCATGTTAAATGGTTGTATTGTCTGATATTAGAAGACTGCAATGCTCCATGAAGGGGAAAAGGTGCATTGTCCTGGACCCAGTGGTCTCAATGTTTTGATTATTGTGGGTTTTAACCCAGTACTCTCTTTATTACACAAAAATACTTTTCTTCCTACTGACTTCTAGTTTCAGAATAAAACACATCTCATTTTGAGGCTCTTCTTGTAACATGGAACTTGCAGCACTCAGTGTCAGAAATAAAAGTCATCCACAGAAACAGTGCAAAGCCTCATTTCAGTGAACTGTAGCTAAAAATGTCGATTGGCTTTAGTCAAACCTTTCTCATTTGTGTCTAGCACCAGTTTGAGAAGTCATTTTAATCTGCTGCTCTTCTCATGCACAGAGTGAATATGGTGAAATGATTTAGAAGAGAATTGCTAGAAAGAGTTTAACTTTGCTAACATAGGCAGAAGGACAAGGGTTTAACATTAACAACTGGAGATGCATGTGTATGGATGTGGAAGGGGGGAAAATGCTTCATTTTATTAGAAATATAGTCAGCAAACACTGAGCACGGGAGTTTATATGTAATGCTCTAGACACAGAAAATCAGCAGTGAATTGTGCAAGAGCATGGCTCCAACAAGAGCTTAAAATTAAGTCAATCCCCTGGTTAGATATGTGCTTGTTACTTGTGCAATTAGCCTTGCAGTAGTACTGAGATGAGCTGAGAAGGATTTACTGACTGAGGCCAAACCTTATCAGAGCAGCCTTTTCGGGCCTAGATTAATGTGGAAATGACTTTTGCATGCCTCAGTAAACTGGTGCATTAGTAGTAAAGACTTTGCTAAAATGCATTACAAAGGCCATTTTGCCCTGTACTAGACAGAACAGTTTGCCCTTTCTGCAGCAGATGTTGTTGCAGATTGCCCCTGCTGACTGACTGCACTGGGATTTAAAAAGTGGAGGATTTAATAAAAATCTGCCTTTTAAAAAATTATTTCAGTTTTTATTAGGTAAAAAAAATGGAGTCTTGAAAAAAATCAGTTCCTGGTGATTGATAATACAATGTAAATAAATACTACCTGAAAAAGGAATGCACACAAGTTAAAGTATAGAATATTTATCAAAATGGGAGACCCAACTCTTTAACAGACAGAAAGTTGTGAGCAAGAACTGATAAAACAAGGACAGGCTAACAAATGAGAAAAGAAAGGGACAAATAAGTCATTAAACAGGGATGTCTAGCCACAGTCCAATGCTATGATAAAGAGTAAGGCATAATATATTTGGGCAGGGTTTTTGGTGAAGTAGTTCAGGAAACACAGGTTGTGTGCATATTCCTATCCAATTTTTGACCAACTAAAAAGATGGTGAACAAGATTTTGAAATCTTAAACTAAATAATTTAAGAAGTTGTGAAGAAAATAACTTCAAAGTAAAAAGAAATATGATTTCTGTACCTTTGTATAGAATAGCCAGCGCACCCACCATGGTGCTTCAGGAAAATGCCCACTTAATCTGTCAAATGCAAAAAAGAGATTTGAATTGTAGGTTCTTCTGAGGTGGGCAGCATGGCCTAAGCTATTACCTGTTTCTGGGAAATTCTCTCTGGCACCTGCTTGGTTATTCAGTTTTGAATACCAACATGTGCATTAGAAAGTTGCTCAGCCCACATGAGTGATAGAAAATATAGGTTTGACCTGGTGGTGAAAACATCATGGAGAGGAGTAGCATTGATGTACTTGTGTGACCATGTAACACTTTGAGTCACAGGTTTGTACAGGTTTCAGTAAAGAGTGAGTGAGCTCATGGAACAGAAATCTTTAGAGAATTCTGTAACACATTGATGAGGGGGAATCTTAAATTGGAGTGGTTTCCAGAGCCTGGGGAAAAGGTATCACATATTTTTGCCTCGTTCCTAGACTGCAACCACGTATGGACTGGGGTGCATTTACATGGCACTCCTCCACCATCTGTCCCTAGCCAGCCCTGTATGGACTCTGGCAGAGTATTGGGACAGAACTTTTACAGGAAAACCTTTTGTCTGTACTACGGTAGACTAGTCCATCTATCTCCAGTTCTAATGAAGATATCTGGGGACAAAAAAAAAAAAAAATATAAAATCAAGGGTGGTGTTGATTTGTGCAAGGAAAAATGAAAAGGCATAAGAATTTCAAAGTCATTAACTGTATATGAAAAATTCTTGCCTGACAGCCTCATACTTAAAAATCGTTGGAAATAAGGTGCCATGCAGGTGTTTGCTCAGACAAGGGGAAGAAATGCCTTGAGTCATATTTCAGTGACCTCACCTTTTTTTTGACCTGAATGGGAAAGCAGCCTTAGAGCTTTAACATTTTTTTTCTAGAGATATCTTTGCTTCTACTACTAAGAGCACTGAAAAGGCTGGCAAGTTTAAGAACGAGAAGAATTCTTCAGAAAAGTAAAGAATACATGCAGGAAATACCTCAATACAAGATCAGAATAACAAACATATGAATCAACTCCTTCTCATATTTCCACATGAAGGAAGCTGGATCAGCTGGATAAACTGAATTTGATTTGCTGACTATTCTACAGGAGAAATTTTGTTGCATGGGAATATAGCAGCAAAATACAGTGCCTAAATGCCACAAGGAGGCCCAGGTATTACCCAGGTGTCCCAGATAATAGACTGCATCATGATTTGATAAGATTATCAGTTAATAAAATTGCCTGTTTCTATTAATAATATATAATATAATAATAATAATAAAATAATATATAATAATAAAATAGCTGGTTCCAGCTGTTAGACAGTGGGAATTGAGTGAGACTGTCCCATGGAATCTGGAGCCACCAGGGCAGATCAGAAAAGACATTCAGTAAAAGAGACCAGCATGAAAGCTTCTCATATGTTGTGTTCTCCAGAACTCACCCAGCCTCTTGATCATCTCCCTTGGAGCATGTTGCCTCTTCCTATAGACTGTACACGAAATCCATGATCTAGGAAGCTGATATGAATCACTGTCTCCTCTCTCTCTGCAGTTGTTTAGAAGAGAGGTCAGAAAAAACTGTAAAAATCAGTCTTATCGAATATTCATAGACCACAGATAAGCGATATTCATCTAAAACTGGAGTTTCACAAGCACTTTAAGCTCAAGGCAACACTGTCAACACAAGGAACTGCACAAGGAGCTCCTTTTCACAATGACAGAACTGCTTGGCTCAGGCATGTCTGTCAGATGAAGAAAAAAGACAGGGAGGAAAAACAACACGTCTGAAGATGTAGTTACATTTCCCAGCAGGGTCCATAGCTCATTCACACTTGCTAAATCACACCCTGTGCCTCCTTTCCCTGACTCATTCCTGTAGCTCTGGGTCCTGTTGGGAGACCCTGCAGAAGCAGAATGATTTCCTGGTTCAAAGCAGTAAAAGTTTCTGTTTCCTATGAACAGGGATCCTAACCCTCCCTCTTCCACTCTAGATTCACTCTAGATTTCTGATACATAGTCCTGTTAAACAAGATTTCATTTAGTCCCCTCATTTGTCTGTAAATCTGGTGCATGTATTTCTTCTGTGTATAAAGCAAATTAAAATCATCTGACTAGCTACATTTGGTTACTGAACAGCAGTTAACTTTTTCCTTCTAAACAATGGGAATAGCAAAATTAATTAGAGAGGCCAAAGAATAGTTCCAAAGGGACCATTTCTCTGCTTAACAAAATTAATACTAAGGAAGAGTAAATATTTTTACTATAAACACTGGTTTTCAAGTACTCTTTTTCATTACTTTTATTCTAATACTTAATCTTTTATACCAAGGTATATGTAAATAATTTCTTTGTTTTTTCTTACATAAAGAAAAGCAGTATAACCATGTGACTTTAATTCTGATCTTAGTGGATAAATCATTTGATTGAAGACAATAGGTTTGTTTTCTTTTACATTTTAAGAGCCAATAGCCATGGGACTTTGAGCACTTTGGCTTTTCAAATTCATCTGGAAAAAAATTTAAAACACTGAGAGTTTACTGACTAAAGAGATGCAACTTTGGTTGGGTTGCTGGTTTGTTTTTGTTGGTTGGTTGGTTTGGTTTTCATGCAGCATTGTAACACTTGCCATTTGAAATAGATGCATATCTTCTAGGTCACTCAAAAATATTTAACATCATTTTCATAGTTCTTTGCTATTTTTCATGTTCTGTAAAGGTTTAAAGAGCAGTTTCTGGCTGGCTGGGGAGAGCATGGTGGTAAGGTGGTATTCCTGCTTCTTGTCAGCTGTTCTAAGAGCTGGAAAAGACTTCTGAAAAGAAAAAGTCAGCTTCTTCCTTTGTCTGTGACAAAGAATAAAAAGAAGAAGGCATCAAAAAAAATTTTAAGGAACAAAAACACTCTGGGGGGAGAGGACCAAAACTCAAAAAAAAAAAAAAAAAGGTAATACCTGGAAACACAAAGGCAAATGAAAGTGCTTATGTGGGAAGAGATTTCTACATTTTTGCTCATATGCTTAAATTTGACAATCCTCATAAACTCAGGAAGTTCAGTAAGATTATTCAAATGTTTAAGATCTCTCATTAAATTACAGTTTTGATATAGTTTTTGTGCTGTTAGTGGGATATACTTACATATAATTTATGGTATTATGAATAAAGCTTAATGGGAGATGAATTATAAAGATGAGTTAATGGACTTCTTTCCCACAGGATTAGAAATCCCACTGTGTACCCGTTAACGCCCCCTCCACACTGAATATCCCCTCATTACCAGTAGATTATAACTCTTCATGATGCACCTGGCTAACTAATATTTTCCAGCTTAATTCTAAAGAGAGAGTAGTCCTCCTTCAAATTTCTCATCAGTTGGTTAATCATTAGTCGCTTGCACTAGAATTCTAATTTCACAGAGAACAACTCCATCCATCTCAAGTGGACTAAATCCCTCTCTGCATGAGCTTGCTTGCTTCTATGGTGCATCTCTCAGACAGCTCTTCAAGACTTAAAGACTCAGTAAATTTAGCTGTTTGTTCCTGAAATCTAGTGATTTCCCCATGCTTTCCTTACCTAGCTCAATTAGAATCTTTTTTTTTTTTTTTTGAGACCCAGCATGGACACTGCTGCTCAATGAAAAAAAAAAAAAACCAACATAAAATATTAATATTGTAATTAATAAGGCTGTATTTCAAGCTTGAGTGCAGCTCTGATCAAAATACTAGTTTCAGTTGCAAAGGAAAGTCTTTACTCTGAGTTCAAAATTGGTCAAAAAATCGGCACTGTGAATGGAATAAACCTTAAAATTTAAAATTAAATGTTTAAAGTCATGTTGCTTACATTATTAAATCATCCTTTTCCAAAATCAGTTGTAGAGTTCCATCAGAGAAAGTTTGTTTTGAATCAAATCCAGAACCACAGACACACAACTCTAAGTATAGCAGCTCATTGTTTAACTTCATATAGACTTTGGGTGCATGTTGTTTCAATATTGCTTGTAGACTCTAAGTGGGGAATGATCCATGGAAAACAGTTTGTCTTCATATCAAAATGATAGTACCATAAACTTCAACCCATTTGTTTCTGATGTTCATATTCATTTTGGCCATTAAACCTTATCTTTCATTGCTCAGGGTTGGCTTCATTTTTCTTCTGTCCTTGCACTCTGCTTAAGTGATAACTCACCAACCATAAAACAATGACTGAGATATGGAACCTAGGGCAAATACTGTATAAAATTGTCATCAAAACCATGTCCTAAGGCACATCATCAGTGATTTAGGGACCATTTGCTTGTTAGATTTCGAGAATAAATTGTTGCTTCTTCATTAAACCATTAAGTTCCTACATGTGCATTTCCAAAGGGTCAGTACCACACCTGTCACAACACACCCCTGTACGTGATGCAGCATTTCTGTCAAAAAATTTAATAACACTGGAAAATTCCGGTGAGCAATTCCACAGTGAAGGTGTTCCAAATATACTGTCACTGAGTGATACTGATACATGTATGTCAGGAAAAAATGTTTAAGCATAATAAATATTCCACCTATGTCTCTAGTCTCATTTTGCTTATGATTCTTGCTCTTTCAAGAAAAATAATTAAATACCCAATACACTGGAAATACTACAACGATATTTTGATGAATCCCTCTATTCTCTATATAACTCTCAATTGGTTTGGGTTAAATTATTTCAGTATCTTTATCAGACGAATCAACATTCAAACAAATTTTAAGTTTCAATCAATTTATCAAATGCATAGATTAAATCTAAAACTAATTCAGCATCTTGATGGGAGGAATTTAAATTCATTTTGGTATTTGATCAGATTTTATTTTTCCATCAAATCATATTTTATGCATCCATGTTGAGGTAGAATTTAATGATTAATAAGGCATACAACCATATAAATCAAGTATGAAAACATCAATCACATTAGAAATCACACTGGACTATTTTATTTTGTTTAAAAATATATTATTGCATTGTTGTGACCATATTCTTCTTACAGGCATTTTACTTTGTTAGTTGTCAAGGAAAGCAGGTCACCTGCAGTTCTTAAATATTTCTCATTTGCATCCTGATTCTCCATAGTGTTACCTGAGGTTTTTCAACCATGTTGAGACATCAAAGCATCTGTGAGCTTTGGTGAGAGCCAAAACCTCTCATAAATTAATTGATAAATATAAGAAAAAAGAATAATTGCAGTATTGTGGATATGCTAGAACACAGAACAGTGTTTTGACATGTGAATATAGTTTATCAAAAATCAGTGTTGGAATTCAGGAGCATTTTAGAAAACATGTATGAAAACTTTTCTTGCAAAAATGTTCAATAATACTCAACAAAGAAAGCCTTTGAATTTCAAACCAATCAGTCTAAAAATTCGCAAAACTTATTAGAATTTCAGAAAGAACTCCTCAGACTGACTTCTGCATACTTAAGTGTTATAGAAATATAGAAACAATGTGCTACAAGTTGTGTTGATATATAAGGTAAATGACTAGAAGTGGTGAAGCCCATGACTTTGTTGAAATAAAGAAAATGTAATTTTCTCCTTAACTAAAACCAAGCTATGCTAAACCATGACATCATCAAAATTGCAAGATGAGAGAGCCTATAGAGCTCCATGAGCACACTGCACCTGAAAAACTCCTAAAATTTTCCCTATTCACAAAAAACCTTTTGATCATTTGCAAAAATATCTTTTTAGGCTTCTTGACATTGTCATGGAACCGCTGTTTAGTCAGTGCTTTTTCATTTCTACCATGTCTTTATGCCTATTTTCTCCTTATAAAAATCATATCTTCATGCAAATAGGGAAAAATACAACACTTCAATAACTTTAAAACTTATTAAGGAGTTCTTGCAAAATACTATTCCAAATCTGCTGTAGAAATATAAGAATATGGGATTGGACATATCCCCTGTTTAGTGCTCTCCCTAGAGAATATATTTAACTTTTCCAAAACTATATTATCATTTATTATTTAGATCTATACACTCTTCTTACCAATTAAATAGGAAAGTTTTTGTGACATTTTGTTAAACTCTTGGCCTCAAAGGCATGCTGTGGCAGTAAATTCCAAAGCCTGAAATCTCACTCTGTAAAAAAGTGTTTCTTTTCATCCTGACTTCCCATTTTTCAGTCTCACTAAGTGATTCCTTGTTCCTTTGTTGAAAAGAGAACTAGAGTTTCTCTCTTATCATCTCTTCACCAATTATCATTTTATATGCTTTTGTCATGAACCTTCTTAGTCCTTACCTTTCTGAGGCAAGTAATCCAAATCCATTAAGCCATCCTTTCAAAAAGGAACTTTCCAAGGCTGGTAATTATAGTTATTGCCAGTCACTGATGTTTTTTCCCTGGTTTTTTTTTTTTTGATTTTTTTTTAGATAGAATGAAGGATACTCTGTGATATCTTGGCTAAAAACAAATTTATAAAGAATGTTTTCTGTGGACAACTATAGGTATTTCTGGTGTCTTTACTTTTCCAAAATATTTTATTAAGCAGAGGTTTTCATTTAAATACTACAGCTTGAAAAAATACCATCATTTAGAGCCCAGAAATTTTTGCACGTTCATACTTTTCCTTGAGTATGAAGTACTTTCAGTTTATCAATAGCTCGTGTCATGCGGCATTAAATTATATTTTCAGGCCACCCTGAAGTTCCTCACACTCTTTCTCAAAGTAAACTGTTATGGGTCATACTTCGTTCATTCAGCAAAATATTGTGAATTTGGTAGAACTTAGGTATTCCACTCTTTCCTTTAGCATATTTGGACAGTTTCTTTGAGTCCTGGTAAGATATGTTACAGGGGAATAGGTCAGAAAGCAGCTGGATGCAATTTTTCTCCAATTTATTGGAAGGTGTGAAGTGAAGCAGCTAAGATGTAGTGGAGAATTTGTTTAACAGACTTTATGTCACATAAAATATTTTAGTTACTAAAATGCAGTCTTATCTGGATTTTTTTAAAATAAATGATACAATGGCTTAAGGCAAAATTTCATCATCACTGGTTTATCCTACCCTGGGCTTGCTTCTTCAAACTTCTCAGTTTTCCAGAAAAATCTTACTTAACAAGTGATGTCAGGAGAGATGTCTATGGGTTGATGTCTCTGCTGTTACAGGAATTGCTGAAAGAAGGAAAACAAGAGAGGCATTTACTTGTCAAACACATGAAATGTTAGTCTATTAGCTTAATGGTGTTATTTTTACAGGTGTGGGTAACTGTGGTAAATCTGCCTCTTCCAAACTATGAATTTTCATTCTCTTTCAGGGACATGCCCCAGAGAGGGGCTCAGGAGCTGCCCTGCTGCCCTGTTCTGCCCTGGCTGCCAGACCCTGCCCTCCCATCCCTGGAATCCCCAGGCCCTGCAGCCCCTGGATGCCATTCTGCAAGCATAAACTCCAGAAACTCAGCACTGAGCCCAAACACCTCAATTTCATTACATTAGGGATGTTTGGGTTTGTTTTTTTAAATGGAGGCAACTGCTGGCCCAGTGTCACACTGTGAGCAGCAGCTCACAGCCTCAGGCAGCCGAAATGCTGACACTTTGACAGACAACCTGGGAAATGAATGTTGATCTTGGCAAGTGAGGGGGAGGCTGGCATCTCAGAAGCAAACCTTCCCCAAGTGGGAATAGCACCTGAAACCCCCAGTGCTGCCCTGTTTTGATGGGTATTGGTGGCTCTGACCCGCAGGATGGATCCTGCAGGGTCGTCAAATATTGCGAATTAGAGCAGCAGTGTTGTCTCTGCCTGCAGTCGATTTTCTAATACTTCACTACAGAGATACTTGCAGCACTGCTGGTTTCAGTCAAAGATTTCCAATAGCAGCTGAACAGGATCACAGTTTAGAAAGTGGTTTTTTTTTTTTATAGGCGGAACTGACAGGATAAAAAGGGGGAAAAAATATGACTTACATGAATCTTCTCTGCAAGCTTCCATTTGAATAAGAAAAATAAATATTTTCATTCCTCTGATATCACCAGAGGAAGGTGTAAGGAATTAAATTATAACTGAAAACTTAGCTCAGGAAACCTGTAGCTTTGAGTGGTAGTTAGCTGAGAGACTTTTAAATGTATTTTTCATTTCTATTACCACTAATTCTTTTGAAACAAAATCAATCCTTCTACAAGCTAGCTCCTCTCTGTGTTTTTCTTGGGCAATGGGACTTTGCCTCATAGGAGAGAGAGGCCAGAACAGCTTTTTGTACTTTTTTTTAGGGCTTCAAGGCAGTGATGCTTGCCTGAGTTGTAAATCAGAGAAATCCAAGGGGACTTTCAATTTGCAGTGGCCTTCTAGGAGTTCAAAACTGCCCAGGATCTCCCACAGGGCCTGCAGTCAAGCCATTTCTTCATTTTTGGCATGCTCAGGAGATGCATATTGTCTTTGCATAGCCTGCACAATGAAATAGCTGTCCTTGGATCTCCATGCAGCTTTCAGGATTTTGGCTGTAGCATTTGTACTTGAAATAAGATACGCTTGTATTAATAATTCTTTGTCAACTGAAATCTGGGAAGAATAGTTAACACTCTGTAGAGAAACTATATTGTGTTTCCTGTGTGTTTGTGAAAGTGAATCACTGTCTGACTGGTTCACAGGAGGATTACCTCGAGAAGGTGAAAATGCAGAAGTGGCATCTTCTGCATGCATATTCTCAGTTTTATTATAACTTATTTCAGATCAGCTGAAGTCCAGGTTACATGAACTCCAAGCAATTTCCTCCCTAAACTTTCCTCCCTTAACTCTTTATTAGCTTCCTCTGAGGTGACATTTACTTGACAAGACCTTGCTCAATGTCAGGGCCCTGTTAGGGTTTATTGGTCCTGACCAGCCTCACCTGGGACTCCCCTAACCACCCTACCCATGGTCCCAAGGGCTCTATTTAGGCTCTGCCTGGGCTGTTGGTTCCTTCTTTGGGTGATGCTGCAGTAATAGTTGTATTCAGCCTTGTTCACTGCTCAGCCTGAGTTCCTTCAATTTTCTTGGAGCTGACTGTGTATCTCACTTTGCTTTCTGATCCCTGGATGTTTGGACCTGTTGATCTCACCAGTCTTGCTCAGGTACTCTGGGTCTGTAGAGGAGGTGGTAGAGGGATCACCTTGACTCCTGGCTCATATTCCTCCTTCTGGAGCACCCTGACTTACTGCTCCACAACAAGGACATGGAAATAATTTATTTCCACTGCAATACATTTTCAAGAAAAATATTTAGGGTACATGCCTAATTATTCCTCACACCTCAGGAGTTACCTCTTTCCACCAAACCTAGGTTTGTTACGGGAGTCCAGAGGGATGGAGGGAGATGAGTGTTGCCTGGCAGAGCTGCTCTCTATCATCTCTTGGATTGCTTGCATGGCAGTGGTCTGGGAAGGAAAACATAGAAGAGTCATAAAACCAGTTTTATGTCATAAAAACATTTGTTTTAGTGATAGCTTTTTTGGGTTGCTGTTTGCTGTCATATTTCATTCCCAAAGAAGTCAATGTTCACTAAGATTTCTCACTGCAGCTCTGGAAGGAAGTTTAAATCAAGAGCCTATCAACTTTTTGTGTAGTGCCTGTCAGAGTGTGCATTTTGCAGAAGCAGAGTAAGAATTCTGTGTTGAAATGGTGATCTGTGGCATAACTGTCGGTCAGCTGCTGTAACTGATGAAAGAAATGCTGACCACTGCTAGTAAATGTATTTTCCTACAAAAAGTAATAGAGAAGAAACTTCTGGCTTTTAAGTATTTTCCTTTAAAAGTTTGAAATGGGCAATCCAGGAAAACACCAGATAGTAATTTTTCAAGAGAGGTTTTTTTCACAAATAAAAGTCTTCCTGAATAGGATAAAAATATTTCAGTCTGTCAGCAAGAGCTAAAACAGCTTGAATATTAAGTAATAAAAAAAAACCCTTCTCTTCTCTGTTGTAATATAATGGTATATGATAAAATAAGATTACAAAAGGGCTTTTGACCTTTTGTGATTCAGTCTGATATTCTTAAACTATTAGTTATGAAGGAAACAACATATGGGAGGAAAGAATTAAAGCTGCTAATAATTAAATCTATTTAGATGTTTACTACTGTCTGTCCATAGAATTTGGAGACAGCAAAACATTACTGGGTAGTCTTTAATGTTTGTTTTCTAAGCAGACTTGACAGTGCATCGGTTTATGACCACCTATATTAGTTTGTAGACATGTTCTACAATTTTTGAATAATGTTTAAAATTAATATCTGGCAAATTACCCATCCACATAAATCATGAGTTTTTAAAGTCATTGGGAAGACTGTAAAACCTCCCAGGTAAAAGGGAGCCAGAAGTAGTAAAGCTTGTTTTTGAAACTGTAGATTTTTTTTTCTGAGGGCAATCAGAAGAAATGGTACAGGAAATTTTTGTTCACCGAGGTTCCAGCTAGCAAGTTCTCTGTACAGCTGGCTAGTCTGAAATAACTAAAGTGGTATTTCAATTATTAATAAGAAATTGCTCAACATCTCATTCTTTTTCCTGGTAAATCTGAACATCTTGAAGTCAAAATATCAGGTTCATCAGACATTTTGGACATACCTCATTCTCCTTATATAAATCTTGGGCCATTGAGAAGGAAATCAGTTTTGTTTCTGACTGTCACAATATTGTCTCTTTTCAGGGTACTGCTTTACAAAAATACTTTGTGAAACTATCACTCCTCTGGGTTTGTCTGTAAGTTGAGAATTGTTGGTGGCTATAATGGATTTCCATCCATTCACATACATTGTCTCCAGAAAAGGATTGTCTTCCTATGGCCTTTTACTTAGGTGGATAAAAATTATAGAATAAATCTTGTAGTACATGTTTTTGCCATGTAGTACAATTTAATGGGCTCAGGCACAAGAAATGTGCTTCCTATTTTTGTTTTTGTTCTGATATGACTTAGTCCAAATCTCCTTAATTTCTGTTTTATATTTAGAAGAGTAAATAAGGATGTCAGACTCTACACCACTGGGTAGAGACTTTTTTGAATCCAAAAATTCCTGGGAAATTTTTTGTCGAGGACAGGAACAGGTGTTTTGTGTGTTTTTTATTGCTGGACCATCTGCAGTAAGAGTTGGCTGACCAAAACAAGTCATCTTAGTTGTCATTCAGAATGTTAAGCCTCAATTTGGGAGCTTCTAAAGTGGAATGGAGTTATAGTTTATCTCATGGATATTAGGCACAGAAGTTTAAAGCTATAGTAAGTTGTTGAATTTCTGGTATAAATTGTTTTTCCTATATAGCATTCTTTAGAAACACCACTTTAAATGTGCTCAATGCTGAAACATCTTTCTATTTGATTATTTGACCCAGGTATCTTGCTACTGAAATGTGTCCACTGTTTTCAGTAACTGGACTAGACTGTCATGGGCATGAAAGTGAGTTCTCCAGCTCCTTCCTGAAAGGAATTTCTCCAAAGTCAATGTTCTTTGTATTGTTATTCACGTTTTTCTCTTTGAGTATCTATGCCTAATGAAATAAGAAATGTTTCCCCAGTGTGAGGCAGATGAGGAATTATTTTAAATGCATAGGAAGACTCTTTCTTTTACAGAAAGATCGCTAGAGGATTGGAGTTGAGAAGAAGCATATGGTGTTTGTTTCAGTGTTTCGAGCAAGTAGCTTGTCCCAGCAAAAGCAAATATCCAAGTATGTGGAATCATCCAGAAATAGAGGCCTTTAAAGAGGAGAAGAAAAATTTTCAGGCTAGTTCTGGAAAGGTATTTTTTGCAAGAGCAGTCGCCCTAGTGATTCATCTAAGCTAATAATAGCTGGGATTCCTTCCACAAGGGGGAGATGTGTGGCATGGTATGTTTTTTCCGTATTCCTGTGATTTAATAAATTCATTATTGCGTCTAAGTCCAAATATTGATCTGATAACTTTTTATGCGTTTATTTTTACTGTCAGTGAAACTTTGAGGGATTTGTAAGCATCAATTTTTTTTATTATTATTTTTCCAGAAGCTGATGAAGATGTTTGTGTCTGTTAAGACAAAAGAGCCAAAATTGTCAGGGGCTATAAAAGCTTGGTCAGTGTGGGTCCTTCTTGTGGTGTAACTCTTCCTTGGTAATAACTGGTACCAGTGACACAAAGCTCACCTGAAATTTCAATGCAGAGTGCTTGATTTTTTGTGATTCTTTAGCTTGGTGAAAGATCACACATTTCTTGACGACACACTGACTAGCTGCCTTAGCAAGGTTTCATCCTGAGTCATAAAAGCTTGCCAAAATCTCAACTAATGTGAATAATTTACGTTGATAGACAGTGTTACAAAATCCTAATTTAGCCATTTCATTTGTTCTGTCTGCAATGAATTCAGCAATGTATGTACTTTTCCAGTTAAAAATTAGTTAGAACTATGCTTGAACTTTTTTCAGAAAATTATAACACATTTTCCTGCGGAAATGTTTCACTGACTCATACATATATGTGTGTGTACATACATTCACACCAGTCTTGGAAATATGTATGTAGGTTGTTTTAACTGCAGGAACTGAGTGCGTCTGCTAAAAATTCCTGTGCTTGTCAACAAACATAGCAACATACTTAGAGTATTCATCAATGATGCTTCCAGTTATAAACTATTAAACAGAAAGTTAATAAATGTTGTATGGGAAAACATGTCATTAAGTGTCTGACTAGAATCTGCAGTGTGTCTCTATATGAATTGAAGTGCCTGGGATCTAATTACAAGCTCTTGAACATAGAAAGAAAATGTCCATTAAAATCAGATGTTATTCTGACTTTGGAAGGCCTCATAGAACACTTAATGTTGCTATTATGGAACAGGTTGCCCAGAAAAAGCTGTAGATGCCCCATCCCTGGTAATGCTCAAGGCTGGATTGGATGGGGCTCTGAACAGCCTGGTCTAGTGCAAGGTGTCCCTGCCCCTGGCAGAGAAGTTGGGATGACATGATCTGTAGGGTCCCTTCCAATCCAAAGTACTCTGACTATATGATTAATTAAAAAATAATTCATTGTTGTCTGTAAATAGCAATATTAATAAACACCCCTTATGCAAAGTAAAGTAAAATATCTTCAGCTGCAATGTTCTCTTGTGGTTTGTTTTTCTTGTCCAGACTTTGGATATAGTGACATAGCAGACAGAGGTGAACCTATGTATCAAGACAAGATGGTAATAGTTTATTACCAGGAGGCATGTTTCTGCTTTGTTCTTCATAATTCTTTCTTCTTTGCAGAGCACAGTGGTCAAGAGATAATTTTAGATATATTATTTAGCTGACTTGCTGGAGGTAAGGGGTTTTCAGTAAAGTTTAATTATCTTTAGTTTTATTTCCTTAAGCATACTGTTTTTTGGCGTGTGCATCCTGTGCAATATTATCAATGTGTTTTAACATTGCTGCTGATATTGGAAGTAAGAGATTTATTTTTGTTTTGAAATGTTTGTTCATTTCCCATCCTACTTTTAGAAATAGGATTAAACAACATGGTGTGTTTATATGTGAATGCTTTCTGTGCTATAGAAAAGGTTGACTCTGAAGTTACTATGAAAAATGGCTGTGCTGATATATGATTTTAGTTTTTATTAAAAGTTTGAGCTGCTTACTAGAGAATTAATAAAATTTCGAAGTGAAAAGAAGAAATAATCTCTTTTTGTTTAAAATCTAACCAAGATGTGGAATATGTGGGCCCTAGCACTTTCTGTCTCTACTGTATTGAATCTCCTGCTGAAAACCACCTGCTGCTATCCTGTGAGTACAACAGGCTGTGGAAAGCAGTACAAAGACTTTGGACTTGATATGTTTGCCTTGATGAGCTGCCTGAGTTAAGGATAAGCTGGAGGCTGTAGAAGGGACCTGTGCTGCTTAGAGGTGGATATGGTGTGGTTTCCCCACGCTGGTATCCCTTCAGAATAATGGCAAAGAGATAGGGATGGCAACAGTGACAATAAAAACAAAGTCTGAGCAGCAGACAGAAGAACATGCTTTTATTAAAACACAACAATTGCACTAAAAATGGTTCTGTAGAAATCAGGTGTGGCATTCCATGGCCATACTTGCCGTGAGAAAGCTGATGAGAGAAAAATCTTTTTGCAAATAGAGGAACTTCTTCATTTTTCGGAGGGATGGTTTGGCGATTTCACTCTAATTAAGAGCCTTATAAATGAGCCCAGGTCCTGTAATGAAGGTAATTTTTCTTACATGTGCTGAAGAATTGTCCAGGTAATATATCTGCAATGCACCTAACTCTGTGTCAGTGTATAAAGACTATGTGTGTGTAGGAATGTGTGATTTTTATTCATATCACTGTAGTACTACACTATATCTATACCAGTAATGTAGATCATCTAAATTTCTATCTTTCTTGTATTAAGACCACAGAAGACTGAATTTTTCTCTGTTTTAATTAGGCAAGTACCATCACCAAATAAGATAGAATATCTCATGTGGGTTTTTTTTTGTACAGTTATATTGTTCCTTTTCTTTCCCTGCCAAATTTTGTGAGATTTTGTTTGCACTGTTTCATCCTTAGTAATCTGAATAATAAATTGCACTCCTAATTTAAAGTCTTAACCCTATTTCATGAGTCTGCCAAGTATATCTATCCCTTTCCTGTTGACAGCTTATTTTAAGGAGCACTTGAGTAATTTACCTCTGTGAATAATTGCTAATCAAAATTTTCACATGTTTCAGAGGCTGATGAAAAAGTTTGGATTATTTTTCTTTGTGCTTTTTCTTACCTCCAACTAACAGCAGATACTGACAGATCTTTCAATTCACTGATATCAAATAAGTTTTAATAATTATTTCAAAGATTCATGCATACATATTGGCAGATATCTACTCACTGGTTCTTAGACTTCAGCTTTTGAATTTCTTATGAGACACAAGTAGCATAGTAAAAGTCAGTTCAGAAACTTGTATTAGAATAACATAATATGAACATATGGTTTGGGATTTCATTGTCATAATCCCTGAAGTGGAACATTAAGCTGAAATCTTTTTTGCTCAGAAATTCCAAAACTCCAGTTTACTATTTACAGCTGTAACCCTAAATGGATGTTACTCACTTCACATACAATTATTTGATACAGCACAAATTGTTTTCACTAGAAGAAATACTCTCTTTTGCATGCAGATGAAAAATTTGGGTATGAAGTAGCACTCCATGAGCAGAAGCCTCAGTCACAACACAAAATATTTTGTGTTGTATCTTGCCCTTTTTTACACTTTTCCCACACACTTCTCTTTTTTTGAAAATTCTATAGTGAAGGTAAATGTTACCAATTAGTTTAAAAAAAAGCTTGGCAATCTCTTTATGTGAGGACCTTGATGATAATTTGAGGTTAAGGTAAAAGTCAAACATTAATTCCTAGGGTTTACATTTAATGAGGCTAATAATAGATGCCTTTATAAAACTATTAAAAACTTTTTAATCTAAAGGTATTTTATTGCCCAAATTTTTGCTTGCAAAGTATTACAATAAAAAGAAAATTGAAGCACAATAATATCATATTTGGCAAATATGATGGGAAATAAATCCAGGAATACCAGATATTATGCAAAACTCTCAGAGCTTGGCTTAGGACTCAAACATTATTCAAAATGGTGTCATGCCATAAATAACACTAAAATTCAAAAATTGTCATCTGAAGAGAAGTTTCTTTGCATGTGTCCTGCCTTCCATTTGGGTCGTTAATGTATAAAAGAAGGTCAGGAAGAGGAAGGGTAGCAGCAATATCTAAGTACACCAATGCAAATTCATTTTTCAGGGTAGAAACAAGCCAGTAAGAGATGGACTGTTGAATTATCCCAAGCCAGCATTTCACAGAACACCACACACCTGGGGGACCAGACAAACACTTTGGACAATAATTCATCTTGCAGCAGTTCTTGTCTGACAACGCACCATTAGGAAAAACATAAATCATGTGCACTGGAAAAAGGAAGAAACAAAATGCCTGTGACCTTGATCTCTCAAATACATATGCTGGCATTTAAATTTATAATATTCTGTGAGCAGCTCCACCGAGATCATTGGGACCACGTCCTTAACTAAAATTTGGGATGGATGAGTTAGGCAAGCTTGTCTGTTGTTGCCACTCTTCTCACAGCTAATGAAACTAATCTTCTGAATGGGCCTTTGCAGGGTAAAGGTCTTGACCTCTCCATCCTTGAGGCAGGAACCCCTCTTTATGATCTACATCCAGCACCCAGCTGTGTACAGCAGAGCTGGAACTGAAGCTCAGGCTTTAATGCTTATGCATTAGGATGAAGTCGAACGTGAATACGAAATGAAGAATGTTATTAAGATATGCATGAATGTAGAAGGACAATTTAATTTTCAAATGGCTTGCAGTATTTTAGAACTCTTTTTCTGTGCCAACATTTAAGTTAAAATTTCTGCAGAACTGCTTCAGTAAAGGAGAGGATACTTCTAGGAGACCAGTAAAGCCCAGGTTCAGTTTCCTCTCTGTCTGATTTAAACTAGGTTTTAATTCCCCAGAACAGAGGAATTTGATTTTTTTTTTTTAATTCACATTTTAAGCTTTAATCCAATATTATGTCTATAGATTGGCTATACAGGCTCAAGGGCATCTTTTAAGGCAAGATATACCTGCAGCTGTTAAAATCTGTCTTTTTCAAAATAAAATGTGAATGTTAGTGCTTGGTAAAATCTGATTTCAAAAGACAATTGGTGGATAAGTTTCAATAGCACATTGCCAATGGCTATGATACCTTCTTGACAAGGCACCTTGTCAAAATGAACATAAAAATCACTTTTTAAAATCTTTATTTGCTTTAAAAAGCTCGGCTTATTCGATTAACAAGATCTCAAAAAACGTTGTGTACCAAGTGAAGTGAATGACATTTATCTTTGGTATAGACAATGTTTGATTGCCCAGGATATCCGTGTCTCAGTCCCTTTGAAGTCTGTGTGGAAGCTGTCCTGTCACTCCACTCAACCACACTGGAGGATTAGTCAGTTATTTGGTGGTTTGTAGTTTGTGTCTTCCACTGATGTTGCATCTTTCTATATTTTTTACATGAATAAATGTTGGGTATTACTATATCAAATGCAGAAAGTCACATACATATATTTATATATATATATAAACATATATATAAGCTTATATATATATATATGCTTTAAAAAAATAACTTCCCAAACATGGAATGGTGAATTATTTTGCTGAAAGTATTTCTTCTGAAAATGTCTCAGCCTCTACTGAGAATTGCATCATCTTATTTTTTTGTTGTGAAAGTTGGCACAACATTAACATTCATTAAGTGGTATAGGTTTCAACAGTTTCTCAATATTTATTTTACAATCTTCATAACATCAGATATCCTCAGCTGTTGGAGTTATTCTCCATTTGGTTTGTTAGTGTTTATCCATATCACAAGCTTTATAGCCATCTTCAGTTGAAAATATTTTCTGAGCTTGTGGAATGAGGGTATATCAGACATCTAAATACAGAAAGTGTTTGCTTAACACTTGCTTCTCCTGTGTTATTTTTGGCAGTTTTATTATTCTCATTTTGGTGAAAGTTTGCATCTTTGCCATGTTTTTGCTACACTTAAATCCCTGATTGGCCCAACACCAAGTGACAGACCTTTTTCCTTGATATTTTAAATTTTTAATTAATTTTTACATTTCATTGGGTCATAGTTTATAAAATTGTGTACATTTTTACCATTAGCTAAGAGTTTGCTAATTTTTCATTTCCAGTTGCTGTTCTCTGAGTTAGGGGTAAGGTCTGGACAAAGCTGCTATTATTTTTGACTATGGAATCATGATTTTATAGTCATAGAAGAAATTTCTTTGTAAGACGTGACTACAAAGGTGAAAGCTCCTACCCAACACAATTTGGTTAAAAATAAAACAAAGAAAACTAAGATATATTAATTATTAATTCATTACTAATTCAATATCAGCAGAGAAAAATATTCTTTTGAATCCTGGAGTGGTGATATGCAATTACATATATATGAATTGTGTTGCATAAATTGTATCCAGTGAATTTTGGCATTTCGCATTGAATAAAATATTAACAAGTCAAGTTTGTTATTTATAAATTAGCTGAATCAATGAGTAAAATATTTATTCAAAATTATTCTACCATCAGGCTTTCCTCATAAACAGTTGAATAAATTATACATGAATGTTTTACATCTTTCCAAAGCTACTTAGCAAAATTCTGCCTGTATTACTAAGGAGTAAAGCAACATGAGCATAAATTCACATATTGCTATTTAAATTTGCAAAACTTTGGGTTTCTACAAACATGCTAATTTAAGGCAGGGAGTGCTCTACATTCTCCGTAGTTGACACCAATGATATGAAGGTTTAGTAACCTTTTTCTATTCTACATCAAGATAGAAATTTTAAAAATGTGAAAAAAGCAGCAGCAGATCCTGCAAGATAACTAGATATGCATGAACTCCCATGGATGATATGGAAACAGTAATTTTCTGCCTTGATTTTAGCCAGAAATTCTAACTTTTGTTGCAGTCTTTGTCAAAACTGACATATGCTTGTGGAAATTCAAGTTTTTAACAAATTAGGTCTTATCTATATTTATAGAAATAACTTAGGTTGCAGTGATTTATAACAGGAGTCACCTTTGTTAGTCAGCATTTTGGTAGTGACAAAGCACGCAGAGAGAGTGAAAGCAGAATGATGCAGCAGGAAAGATCTTGAAGGAAGAGATCATTATAATGAAAAAACGACATGGTGGCAGAGGAGGTACCACTAAAAATCATCCACTGGTCACACAGGTAGAGGTGTCATCTTCTGCAGCTTCTGGAGCTGAGTTGCCTTTTGCAAGCTATTGGTAGAAGGTATTATTTGTTTGTTTTGCATTTCTGCCTTGTTTTTTGTTAGAGTCACTGGAACATTTACAGAAATAGAAAACAAAGAAGCCAAACACAGCCCTCAAGAAAACCCCCCAAACCAAACCCTCACCCCAAAAGCAACAGTCATATTGCAAGGATGAGGAATATGCTTAAAGTGTTGCTGTGTCCTGCTACCTACTAGTCTAGCAAATATAACTACAGCTCTCTATAGCAAAATGGCACATTTCCATATTATCACTATGCAAACATTTCTTCGTTAGTGTGACTACACAAGACAATTTAAACAATTCTTAGATCAAAATGTTGGCAACTTATTCATTCAGAAAGGAATGTCCTAAAGACAAAGGTCCAGATATTTACAGATCAAAGTGTACTGACTCATATAAACCTCTCTTAAGCCATGCCATGGATGTTTAATACTAAACTTCTCCTACCCACAGGCACTTCCCAAATGTCAGCCAATCATCAGCATCCATGTGATGAAATATCTCTGCCCACTGCCCACACTCTGAATGATAAAGACAACCACAATCTGGTTTGGATTAGTGACCCTTGAGATATCTTGTGTGCTTAGAAGGGATCTACTCCACAGAAATAAAGCTTGGAAGGCACTACAGAAATTCTCCAGGACGCTGTTGATATGCAGGGGAAATATTTTGCATTTCCCAGGAAAGGCAGGTCTACTAAGGTGTTCAAGCAGAAAAAAATGGGACCCCTGTTAAAAGGTATTCTACAAACTGACATTTTCTTTTCCTTCTTCAATCTAAAATTCAGGAATCCTCAGAAATTTTGACCATGCATCTGAAAAGAATTTCATTTAACACACCTTTTATGGTGGAGTCTGTGAGTTGAGGGCTAGATAGACTCCACTGTCCACTATCTGGGTGGATCTAATATTTCAGCTTTGCTGGGAAACTGAAAGGCCAGTTATTTGCAAAGTCCCTGAAGGGACTCAAATAGACAAAGTTTAATCTTTTGGAAGATGTCTACTTTGCTGCAAGCAAACACACTTTTTTTCTCTTGAAACTGTATTTTAAGTCATGAAACACAAGCCCAGTGGTCTCTACAGAATTTCAGTAAAGCTCTGGAGTTTCTTGTGGGATGTGTGACTCTGTGGGTGAGTAGTGACTCTGTTGTCACTGGAAATCTGATGTTTAGCCAGGATATGGGGAAGGTGCATGGTTCTCAGTATGAGTCTTAATACGAAGATTCCTAAATGTATTTTATTATAGAGGCAAAGAGGAAGATAAGCATGGAAAATGGATTCAAAGAACAAAACATACAGTAGATACTTGCGGCATTCAGTGGACAGAAAATGTCAACACTGCAGGCCATACCTCCCATGGGTCTTATCTGCAGCCCATTAACTTGACAGGAAACTCCAATGCACTCTGCATCTGGTTCTGGATCAGCAGATTGCACTTAGCAGTCATTTAATGTGTTCACTTTTATTAAAGTTTGGTAAAAACTAAACCTTCATGTATTCCTGTTTTTTCTTAAGCACACTACTCTTAAACAGCTTTAGTTTTAATGTTGCTTCAGGCTTGTTTAGTCCTAAAGCTCTTGAAAAAAACATCAGCTATTGCTTACTACTATAGACTAGCAATATCACCCTTTATATAAATATACTTGGCATAAAACTTTCACATGCTCAGGTAAGGGGCTTTTTTTTTTTTTTTTTCTACAGTCCTCTTTTACATCTTCTATCTATAGCAAAGTTTAATTTTTTTTCCTGTCTTACTGACAGGACCATTAGTGCCTTGAAGGCACAGTTTTCTGCTGGAATTATGCTGAGCTGCACTGTCATTGGGAAGCTCCTAAAAAGCGTCTGCTCTCACTTCCAGGTAGATGCAGTTACTGACATGTAGTATGTAGACTTCATTACCTGCTTGTGGTGCTAATTTCTTCAAAATGCAGGTTTTGGAAGGGTAAGAATTAGAACCCTGACTCATCCCTAAGTGGAATATAAAATAATTGCTGTGTTATGGAAGTACAGGTACAGTGATCTCTATGACCCTGGATAAACCTGAAATAACATAGGATATTCGACCTCATTTATTGTTTGCTAAATTCCCTGGCAGTTCCTGGTGTCTGTTTACAGTGAAAATGTTATTAGCACACGCACACTGTTCCAGGAATGAGGTCAAACAACAGAATTCACCAGAGGAAGCATATTTTTCAAATATCAATGTGAACTGGGATCTGGCTACTTTAGAAATATACTGTGGCATATATTTGTAGTAATTAGAAAGGAGAAATTTTTAAACCTTAAGTATCAGTGGAAAGATTATGACTTGGTGGTGAAAAAATCTATCCACAAAACACTTTGATCTGACAAAATGTTGTTGTTAATCCAGCAATACAGTGCTGTTGCTGCCAGTATCAGGCTGTTAATTTTGTACTGATTTTTCAAGGCTTCAGGACTGATGCTTCTCAGATTTGCTGTCTCTGAACTGCTCTGCAGATCTGAGTGGATGTGATGTTCAATCAGCTCACTGTTGCTCTTAGGAGAGTGTCTAGATGGAGCTCACCATCAATGGTGTTGAATATAGACTTTGGGATATCTGACTGCTCTCTAGAGTCTACCGTGTTTTGATTTTTTTTATCACTTGAATAAAAAAAAATAGCAATTTTGATTCAATTTTTGGATAAAATTTATAGTTGCCAAGAAAACTGTTTACATTCTCAGAGGTTCTTGTATGTAACACAAGGAAACTTTCAGCTTTTCAGGCACTCAGACTTTCCAAAAAATGCAATGATCACAGATGAAATGTATATTTTTGAGATACATCTATTTATGTAGACCAAACAAGTTTGTTCTAAGTGTTGTCTTTGGTAAAACAGATTTATGGAATTTTCATTCTGATAAAAAAGACTTATGGGTCAAATGTTTGTGCAGATGAAATTAACCCCAGGTAAAGTGTATTAAGACTATAGTTGATCAAAAATAAAAATATGAAGCAGAATGCATTTGAAAACTTTTTCAGCTACAGTGAGGTTTCTCTTAATTTTTTTTGTCCAGTGCTAAGCAAAAAAGAGCAATAAAATATTGATTGTGGTGCCACTTCTAAAATTCAAATATATTCTAGAAGACAGTCTTATGACGTGTTCAAATTACCCCTAGTGGTAATACATTAATGCAAAATTATTAGTATTTTAACTTCTGGTGATTGTCAGAAATAATTGCATAAATAAAAAATGCTCCATAAGCTAAGGGAATCAAAAGAGTGCCAAAGGATCTTGTATGTTTTCTAACAGTCTTCTGATACTGTGTTCAGTGGCTGTGGTTAGTTGTTCCTTTTTCTTTTTGCTGAAGCAAACATAAAACATTCTGCAGCTTTTCTCTCTTCAGTGATCTGCTCCCAGAAGAAAATGAAAGGCTGAATTTCAGCAACGTTTTCTGTTTGATTCTTTCTTTAAACAGCTGTGTGTAAGACACACAACCTTTCTTTGTACCACCATTTTTACTCCAATTCCTGTTTGAAAATGCCTAAATCATAGTCCCTTCTTCTGAGGTTTTGTGCTCAACTACAAAGACAAGAAAGTATGAGCTAAAATTTTCTATTTTTCATGCATGCACCCAGTTTTTTCTTGATGCAGGTTGGTTCGAATCAAGACTTTCTTTTGTACTTTGTCAGAAGTTCATGCACACAGTCTGCCTTCACTCTCAAGGTGCTTCTGAAGCTGGGCTTTCTATCCTTAACACAATCTTTGTTTGTACTTAATTCTTTCTGCTGTCACAAAGATCAGTTGATATGGCTTTGCTGCGCTTATTGTTGTTTGAGACTGGAAGGATTCAGATACATCCTGAGCAGTTTTTCAATACCTTCTCTCCTTTTAGAGTGAAAAACATTTTTTTTAATGATTTTTCAGTTAGTGCATGGGGTTTGTGATCTTAAGCCAAAGGCTTTTTTTGGGGAAGCTCTCTTGAAACTCTAGACAGGTTTGTTTCAAAGCCATTACTGACTTAGTTTTTCCTCAGTCTGTAACAGTCTTGTGAAAAAGGAAGGAACACTTTAGTCCCTTTATGATGTCTCTCTAATTTTCCTCTTAATACCTCATTCCACGCACTAGTGAAGTCAATGAGCAATTGATTATGTGTTTGTAGGTTGCTCCTTGGGACAACCCAGTCCTTTTCAGTAAGACCTCTGTTGTATTTTTATGCAGGAAAACACTGTTGGTTACAGGATATATGGACAGCTCAACAGTTCATGAACTTCTCTTACCTTTTCACGTGGTCTGATCACAAATCTTGTTGAAGTATAGGACTTAAGTTATGGTATAATTTGTTGTGGGTGGTAATAGGGGTTTACCATTGCCTGTTAATTATTGGTGCATAGTGCACTTCCATGTGTTTTTCTCTATGAAGGACATTTCCTTTCAAGTGTGTATTTACAAGCTTGCTTGGCACAAAGATCAATTTAAAATGAGCCTTCTCCCATCCTGGTTAAAGAGTGGTAAAGTTTGACTCCAAGGATGTATTTTTAAATTTTAACTCCCAGAGCATGCACCAGAATACTGAAATGACTGCTGATGCCTCTGTTGGCAGGCATAACATTTCTTCTTCTTTTTTTTTTTTTTAATAATGGGAGATACCTATTTCCTATCTCTAGCAGTGCTACTTCAACAGCAGTGTTGTTTTGTGTAGTAGGTTATCTTGCTCCAATGTATTAGAGATACAATTCCTGACATCCCACTTCTGGTAAGCTGTCTGTATTTCTGCAGATTAGAGAGAATAATTCATTGCTAGGACAGTCCTAAATACTACTCTTCTTTTTTTTTTTTTTTCTTTTTTAATGGGAGGAAAAAAAATCTCCCTTTAGAATATGGATGCTGAAAGAATTCTATTTTTTCTCATGACAAAATCCCAAACTTTGAAGAAATGGTGCCTCCAGCCCCCAGCTTCCAACACCTTTAGATTAATTCTCAGTATCTTTCTGCTTAAAGTGACAAGGAAATTTAGATAAACTGTACTTTTCACATTTAAAAAACTACACTGTAAGGTGTCAAAATTTAAAAGTGAAAGTGTTACTTCCAGAGCAAAGCTGTTAAGTGTTGAAAAGAGAAACAGAGACAGCAAAACACTCAAAATAGCTGAAGATGGATCTTTTCAAGTTCATGAATAATACGTGACATGGTTTCTTGCAACAGGACAGACACACATGATTCAGAGAGTTTATTTCTTTCTAAGAGTTTTTATTTGCTGTTTCCTAAAGCTATTGCAGTAAAATGTTGGAGAAAAAAATCTGATTCTTTTTCCTATGCTGCTTTCCTTTTGGTACATTTTTGCCAGCATAAAGCGTCTAAACATGGAAAATACTTCCACAAGTTTAAACTGAAAAAAAGGTTTAAAAAGGACACTTCTAAACTTTCCTCTTATGTCCCTTTTATCTTTATAAAACCATTTTATATTTTTTGGTTTCAAATAAAGGAAACATTTATATGCAGTCTATTACCAAACTTTAGGAATGATCAATTTTTACTGCCTTCTCTGGCAGCAAGAAATGGAAGTTTGTTTCTTCTGTCATGAGCAACTGTGAGAGGTTGGTTGCAGTGCTGAAGAGGTCTTCAGTTTTGTCTTTTACTGACTAAATTTAGACATTTGGATTTGTGTTAAAACCTTCTTTGTTAGATTCAGCCAGATGGCAAATGACAATTAAATGTTAACAATCCGCTCCTCTTTCTTCTTCTGTCTTCCTTTTATTGCAGAATGTCTCCTCATTTCAGTGTAAAATCCTACTATTTACATGCAAGTTCACACGAGGGCTGTGCTTGTCCTGGAGTGGGAGGTTTCTCCATATGGAGTAGGAGAAATGTGTCATTTCAAAGCCCATTACCTTGATGGTGGGATGGAGCAGCAGCAATTTTCAGTATAGTTTTCCTGCTATTAATGACTCTGAACATTTATCTTGCGATTTTGGTCACTCACATGTCTCTGCGTGGAGCTGGGTCACTACTCCCAAGCACTGGCCCACTGCTTCTGGAAGGAAGAGCTAAATTAGGGTTTGAGGCTTCCATGCCTGGCTATTTAAAGAACTTTTTGGAGAACGAGTGCAATGTGTATCTAGCAATCTAGCAATAGCTAGATCCTTAATGTCCTGAGGGAATGGATGGGAATGGTTATAGTTGCAGAATTATTCAGAATAATCAGAATATAAATGTCCTCAAGGAAGGTTTGGGGGAGAATCTCAAATATAAGCCAGGCACAGGGGGAATTCTCATGACAGGTGGTTTCTGTTTTAAAAATATATATTAGTGCACACTGAGAAAAGTTAATATGTCACACATACACACTGAATTCTGTATTAAGTAACTTCAGGAAAACAAAGATAGGGTGAATACAATGAAAACCTCTGTTTCTGAAAAAATACAGACTGGGGAAAATATGTCTGAAAAAAAAGATCTAATCAAAATTGAGATTCCTGTTCAGATTTTTAATGGAAGGACAGTCTTTTGGAAAGTCAGCTCAACGTCTTGGATTTGTGCTCTCAGAAAATCTGGAATCCAGTCATTTGGTTCTTCTGCATTGAAGGGTGCTGACATTCTCTAAGGGACTCTCCCCCACCAAAAGTACGGGACCACTCTAATAAGACATCAGATTGATACATATAAAATGACAATGCATTTAATTCAAAGATGGCCCTCAAATTAGAGCTGGAAACCAGAAATACAGAATTTCTAGAATATAATAGCTTTTGTATCTCTCACTACACTTCATCTGTGAAATGGGCCCAGCTGGAAACTTGACCGAGAAATGTTTCATATTTGAGACCTGAAAGCAAAATATGAGCTGCAAATTCAGTAGACACATTTCATTCATTCCTATTTTTGTTTGGTTTGCACATTATGAATTAGATTTTTTATAAATTAAACATGGATGCCCAACTGTTATTTCTAGTGCAACATTACCACAGTGAACAGCCAATTCAAGTGAACTTGTCTTTGGAACAAGGGATCTCGAGCCATTCTTTTCCTTCACTTCACATGTATGTGAATATGCTGTTAGAGAGAACCACACCTTGATATTTTTTTTTCTTCACTATTTATTCCAGGAAGGATGGAAATGACAATTGATATAACTAATAGTTCAGCAGTGGGTTTTTCAAAGCTGGAATTGATCTCTTTTCTGTCATTCTGCAGCATAATGATTGTCTTTACTATTTCCATTTTTCACATGGCAAAAATTATTAATTCTTTTGAGAATGCTGCTCCTTGTGCAATAAATTGTATGTCTGTGGAAAGTGAGTGGCTGTATGTTGAGAACCTTTTAAATGACTATAATTCTTTATCGAGTTTTGAACTTGGTCACTATGCAAATTCACTCTATAATGAACAAAAGGGACTTCCATTTGCTTAAGTGTGTACAATGAACTGTCTTGGTTTGGCCCTTAACGAACAGGGAGAGCCTGCAGTGCTAATTTGGTGTATAAATGTGAAATAAAACTTGGCACTGTGGTCATCACCATAGTGCCTTCCTCCTATTTTCTCTGCATGGCTCCTATTTTCCATATTACTGGCACTTTATGCCACCTTGGCACTGTAAGATCACACAGTTGGGACATCTCCTTTTTTTCTGTTCTTTGGGTTTTTATGTGCACTCCATCTTTCAGGCTTAGCTAAAAGTACTAAAAACCCATATAGCCCATACCTGACTGCATGTCCTTGTTTCAACTCTGCTAAACTTTACTGGGATTTCTGATCCTTTTCCAGCCCCAAAGGTACCAAATTTAATTGGACTCTCTCGCTGTATTTAAGCAAGCTTTCAAAGAAAAAAAGTCACTCATACTCAGAGAAACGTTACATCTCTATGGATTCATAGCTATACTACATTGACTTGTCCTTTGTAAAACTTCCAGGTTTTACTATGACAATCCTTTTCTCTTGAATGAAAAGGGGAAAAAAAATCAATTTAGTGTTCACTTCAGTGTTTATGGAAATGGACCTATGTATCAGTCTGTGCTTGACTTTCTGCTCCCAATCTGCAAATGAAAACTGAGAGACAGGAGGCTGATTTTAAGAAAAGCAGTGGATGCCTTCACAAAAGGAAATCTGTTATGGTTGACACAATATGTTGGGACTTTTTTTCCATGTACAGCAGACTTGCTTTGCAACAGGAATTTTTGGTCAGAAATCCTAGATATTTTCAACGTGATTTAGACTAGCAAATGAGCAGATCTAATTCTGAAAGTCATTAAGTCACTTTACTAAGTCATAGCAAAGAATTGTGATGCCTCATGTTAGACTTAGGCACCTCTATTGTCATGTGACTCCTATCATGGTGCTTAAAGAAACACCTTGTCAGAGCTGTATCACATTTTAATAATTTTACCTGGTGTTGCAATCTGGTTTTTAAGTCATAAAGGTCATAATCCAGATGCTTTAAAATGAAACCATTGTACCAGCCTGCTGCACAAGATTTTTATACATATTTATGTGTAGAATATAAAAGACATTTTTGGGGTGTGGTGGAATGGAGTGTTGCAAGACATACATCTTAAAATGCCTTAATCTTCTCTGTATTTTTCATTTAGAAAGTACTGTATGTGCCATATGTCCCCCTTCCTAAAAAATAGGGTTTTTTCCTCAGTTTTCGTAATTTTTGTTCATTAACTTCTACTGGAATCAGAAATTCCTATTAACTGAAAATATTATTTCTAATATTTCAAGAAAGTATTTTGTAATGAACTTGTTAAGAAACTGTCTATTCAACTCTTTGAAAAATGCATTTTAGAAAATATTGGTCAGAACTGTACAAATGGCAGAGTACAATGGGTGAGACAAATGCAGATAAACAGCATGAACATCCACCTTTTAGATTTTTTCTCCTCCCACTCACCTTTATATTCCACAATGGGTGGAAAAAACGGTCATTTTTCCTCCTTTCAGCCCAGCAACATAACATCTAAAATTACAACATATTTCTTCATAGTTTTGCATGCAAAGTGCCTAGATACATTCCTATATTAATTACTAAGAAATATGTACTATTAATAGATGGAGAAACAAATATTTATCTGGCAATTTCCATTTTTTCCTGGATAAACCAGGAATATTTCCTTTTTCATTATGCAGCTTCCATTAAATCTCTACCTGTAATAATTTGCTGTGGTGTTAACAGGTTATTTTCTAGAGGAAATAAATTTATATAAAGTAAACACAGACAAAACCTTTCAGGATATGTCTTAGCTGTACTTAAGCACCTATTGCAGATGTATTTCAATTCTATGAATGCAGCCAATAAAATCTGTGCTCTGTAAGAACAATCAGCAAAGTGTTTATTATGCAGGTTTATAAGACAATAAACTTTAATTTAAAGAACTGATATTTCCTCAGAAAAAAGTTTGTTGTCTGGAGAACCTGATAAGGAAAAAATTAATTTCTGATCAGATGCTTGAGGCAAGCAACAGCAGTAAATAATCTTTTTTTACAGTAATGGTGGGGAACAAAATTGTAATTACAGCTGCAATGTTTGATGAGTATATGGGCTGATTTCACTGAAAACAATTTTTTTTTCCTTTTTAGTTTAGATAGAAATATGTTTGAGAATCATATTCAGAGTTTGAACTTTGGTAGGGTATGAGTAATAATATTTTGATGCACCTTAAAAATGGAGAAAATTATATAAAGATAATAAATAGTAGAAATATATAAACATAAAGAAGGTAGAATGTGATTTAATTTTAGCAATACCTAGACATTTTCTACTAATGAATTAAAAATCAGAAGATTTTATTATGATCATGGGCTGCTGAGCTTCAATGTAGTTGTCTGAGTTTTAATAGCAGCCTGCATCTACTCATGTGCTGTGCAATTCTAAGACTTCCAATGGGATTTGACATTTTGTGTTACTCCTTTCTAGATTGTTTATTGCTTTACTGACATTTTACCCACTATATATTTAGTAGGAAAACACAGTTCAATATATTTCTGTGAAATTAAAGAGCAAACAGTCTTGAGAAATAGTTGTGACTGAATACTGTAAAAGAAATTTTTAAGGTTGTGGCAATTAAATTTCCAGATGCAAGGAAGGCACTGAAAGCTGGGCTTATAAACCCTGCACACCTTTAAAGTGCTTGCAAATCTGACAAAAACAAGCAAAAAACAACACAGCTGTCTTGAAGTTGCTGCAACCTCAGGCTTCCTAACCACAGGCATTGTGGTAGAACTGTTATGGTATAGAGACTGTTGGAAACCAATCTATTTCTTATCTCAGATTTTGTATGTGAATATGTAGATACACACACATCTATATTGCAAATATATTTTTGCAGTCAGGAAAACCCAAAATTTACTTATATTGTCCAGAAAGTAACTGGTACAAAACTCTCAGAACAAGCAACATTAAAACGAATTTATATGCAGAAGGTGGGGGTGGGGGGAGAAATCAACAATCATTAATTTATTTAAGCTAAACTGGCAAGAATGGTGATCTGCTGGTTTGAAGAGAGTTTCAACTGAAGGGCTTCCAGACCCTTTTACATATAAGCTAAATGACACAACAGTGCAAGCTTGGCTTCGTCTTCTGGCAGAGGAATTCATGAGAAAACGTAGCCAGGCTTTACAGAGCAATGAGGCTACATTTTGTGTTACTGTCTCCACTGGCAGAGTAAGAGGCTTCTGAGCTTATTCACAGTGCACTTCCTTTTGGTAGGGAACAGTAGGGCTCTTTTCTGTGTAGGGCAATTAATGCAGCCAGAAGCTCTTATTATTCAGGAGAAAAAAAACCCAAAAAATCCCCAGAAGATAATTCATGTGAACTTGTGCACCTGCATAATTAACAAATTCTAAAAAAGAGAAAAGCATGGTTAGAGTAGATGCCTCTGCAAATACCCGGGGGGTGGAATTGACAAAACAGATAACTATATCTTTTAAATGGTTTTTATCTACTACAAATGGAAACAAAAGTAGCCCACAGAAAACACAGAGAATCGGTGAAAGAACATAAGAAGACAGAGTCAGTTTTGTAACTACTACAAATGTTTCATGTTGATTCTTTTTCCTTCTTTGGGAAAAATTTCTCATTGCAGTGGATCTGAAGGGGAAGATGTAGAGAATGTATTCAATTTTTTTTTAAAAGGGGCTAAGTGTAATTTATAAAGTCGAGAATTTGGGAAATATGTATCATTTAGGACAAACGATAACAAAATTTTTGAATGAGAGTAGATGTGAAATGTGCACCAGGAGACAGGTTTGCTAATCTAGTCCTGGTTAACAAATGTATTTCTTCTACTGCAACTCACCAGTTTCTTGATCTGAGTTGTTTCTAATTCATTTTTTGTGTCTGATGAGAATAGTTAATGTAAAATGATTTAGGTTTGGTTGGTTTTATTATTGTTTGCTGAAAAATTCAGGATCCATGGCTAAATAATTCACAAAATTCAAGCCAAATTCAAAACAAATAATCCTATCAGGGGAAAAGAAAATGGGGAATAAGCAAAACATTCAGTTTTAAAATCCTTGAAATTCAATATAAAATTTGAAAGAATTCTTTTAACACAGAAAATAATAGAAATTGTATAAAAATTAAAATAGTTAAACTGTAATACAGAAATAAATTTCTTTTTCAATAGAACTCTGCTCTGGATTTTTTGGTAAGAAATACATTAAGAAGTTAAACTAAGGTCAATTAAAACTAAGTTTCTTCAAATATCCCTTCAGTCAGAAACTTAAAGTTATTCAGTATACTTTACATCTAAGTCCCAGGGACGTTTTATTTCTTCAAGTTAAGAAATCACTCAAGCATTTTTGAACTTTTTACACTTAACAATTTGATTGAATATATATGCACACTGGTCATTTATTTGAACATTTTAAACCTTTACTATGTTTTGAAATACTTGTTTATTTTCCTGTGGTTGGCACCTACTGCCTAGTAAGAAGCATGTAATTAATCAACAAATTAAAGGTTCTTTTTAGGTCAATGCTTTGCAAAAAATAGTTTCGTTTAGTTCAAAATTTTTTAAATTAGTTTTATTGTCAAACTGGCTGCAAGACTGTTCCAGTATTCAAGTGTCACTTTATACTTTGCGTTCAGGCTCCCTCAGATCCATTTTGCTTTCACCATCTGTTTTGACAGCAAAGTTCTTCATGGCATAATTTTTCATATTTGGTTTTTATATCCAAGATCCCACTTGGAACAAGTCCCTTAAAGTGAGCAGTTGTTTTGCTGGCAAACAGTAGCAGAGATTGGTGATGGAACACATAAGCAATAGTTTGGGCAAAGTGCAATTTAAACTTTTTTAAAAAAGCTCGATTATATTTCTAGTTTGCTGTTCTCTCAAGCAAAGGAAATCAATGAATAAATACTAATGAAGCATTTCTAGTAGGTAGATTTCTTGTGTTTTCTTTTTGCATTGCAGTGAATTTCCTTGAGTGGCTCAGCTGCCCATGGGGAAGAAGGAGAATAGAAACACAAGTAAGCACCAGTAATGTATTAGCATAATAGCTGAGCTTGAAAAGTATGCAGGTTCTGCAGAGTGATTTCACGTAATTTATCAATGGATTAATAAATGCTGGTGGAACATTTTTATTGCTCTGTGGCCACAAATAGCATGAGTGTGGTCAGTGTAAACAAACATGAAGTACAGGGGCATAAAAAGGGAGAAGAGAGTTCTGGGAGGGACCATCGTGGGCAGCAATCTTGTGCTGGAAGTAATCCATGTATAAAATCATCATTAGACAGATGGTCTGTGCTGGCATACAGCTGGAAGAAGCCCTTAATAGGACAGGGCATCAGGGCTAAGTAGAGGGGAGGGAAGGAAACAAAGCAGGAAAATAGGAAATGCAGCATTGTTTTTTTCCATGGGAAAGCCAAAAACCCTCAATTTTCAGAAACTATGGTGCAATATACACTGTCTAGAATTCTTGCAGATATTTGGCATTTGGATAAGCAGTGTGACAGGTATGAATAATTATGCTTGAATCGAGGCTACCAATAAGTCTCCCAAACCCCACTAATGACTTTTGATTTTAAGTGAGATTTTATACTTGAATTGTCATTTTTATTAAACTTCAGGAATCATACCAATTCCCAAGAGATGAACGCAGTAAAATAACCTTCAGCTTGATATCAGCTGAGGTGCCTGTCCATGGCAGATTGATGGAATTGAGAGGTGTTAAGAGCACAGGACAGAGGACTAGGTATGAAGGAAGGGGGAGATGTCCCTCCTTAATGAGAAGGACTGTGGGATTTTAGCTGAATTGTTCTTATTCATGGTGTCTCAGGAAGGATGTGTTTGTCAGGCTTCAGGTGATTTAAGAGAGGTAGGCTTAGAGAAAGGACACACACATATCAGCAGAATTGCTGTCCCCAGCCCATAAATAAACCTGCAGAAAAATAAACCTTCTTTTAAATGGAAAAGCAGGTCTTTTTCTGTTGAGGGAGTAGGTAACTGGGAGGAGCTCTAGTTTATAGCTTACTTCAGCCCAGCAGACTAAGAGCAGCTGACAAAAATCAGGTAATCTGTGTGGAGACAGAATCACTATATGCACCTTTTCTTTACAAGATTTCAACTAATTAGGGCCACAGAAAATCCATCAATTTCTGAACACCATATTTTATAAGGGAATCTATAATTAAATGCTGACTTTGGAGGTTTTTTGCTGATGAGTTTTCCAGTCTGAATATCCCTATCTTTTCTTTCCCAAGGAAAGTCCTTTTCTAAATAGAAGTGTGAATGAATGCCGGTATTTCTGAGCCACTGACCAAACCTTTACTAGGAAAATTCAAGGACCAGCAATTAAAGTGAACAAATTTGTGGGAAAATTGCTTACCAAACCAAATAATTTTTGTCACCAAAATCTGGAAATATGAGTACTTGAATTGCTTTAATAGCAGAGAAAGGGGATGATCTAAATCACACATACTTTTGGTTGTGCCCAAGAACTTAATGAATTCAGAACACTTGTTTCATAACATTTAGAAAAGGAGAAATTGTTTAATATAAGTTTAGTCAACTCTCAAAATGCATGATAGAAGAGTGATTTTTGGCTTTTGCAAGATGTACTTTCAGACCTAAATTTTAAATTTAAGTAAGAAAAGGTCTCCACTGAAGTGAATGCTTTTAGTTCTCGGGGGAAAGTTGACCGGATCTTAGTGTGGGAAAATTCTGTTTTGCTTCCTACCTTCTTTTCTAGTGAATTTGCAACTATTGCTGTTTTCCTTATTAAGTAGTATAAAAATGTTCCCATTTCCCATGGTTGCAGTCCAATATTAACTTTTCCCCTCAAAATTTGACCAGTACTGAGTCCTATATTGTTGTTTGGATTCACCATTTCAAGTTTCTTATAAATATTTGTTTCTTTTCCTTGTAATTTTTAATACTAAGGTTTACCTTCCAAAAATACCAAAAAATACATAATGAATTCAAGTAAAATATAAATATTGTTGGAAGTGGAAATATCAGAGGGGTTTAGCCCAAGTAAGGACTGCAGATTGCAATGTCTAAGATCCTGTTGCATTCTCCTGTGGCCATGAGCACAACTGGGGAATAAACTCTGAATTACTGAGCGCTGTGGTAACTCTGGCTTCATCTGGAAGTTTTAAGAGCTGTGGCAGTAGTACACACAGTCTCCAAAAGAAGGTCGAAGTAGATAGAAGTAGTTATGGCATCATCAATAGGGATTTAAATACAAGGAAGTTGGAGATGTGAGTCTGAAAGCTCTTTTATTTATTACAACTCTGTTGTGCACTTAATGCTTTGAGAAGGATTTTATTACTTTCTAAGAGCAGTTGCACATTAAATCTTTAAACTAACTTCTGTCCTGCTTGAATATAAGCATCTTCTCCACTGGGCAGGAGTTCAACAAGACAGAGACAAGAGAGCTTTGAAGCTTTAGATGATACGATGACTGCTCCAAACTATCTCCAAACTTGCACTTCCAGTACACAAATTTACAGTTCACAGATTTACCTTAAGAGTGCTGATGAGAATTCCATGTTAATGCTTAGGATTTTTCTTCCTTTTCTTTATGCTCCATCACATTTTCCTGAATTCACTTTATGCCCTAACTTCTTTCATTCAAGCTTGCAAGCCAAAATTAAGCGAGTTTTGTGTTAAAGAGCAGTTGCCTGTCTCCCTGGGAAGCAGAACAGAACCACTGTAATGCTCAACTGGAGGTATTCCATAGTAAGTTTATATCAGCAATCACCACCTAGCCAGAGCTTACAGGGAGTTTAGCTTTGGTTAATTGTCTTCCAAAAAGAAGTAAGAGGAAAAAAAAAAACGGAGGTTGCTCACATGGACAGGAAAAATACTGCCAGAAGGTACAACTGAAAACAAAAAAAGGTGTCAGGAAAAAAAAAAATCTCCCTTTCTCAGCTATGCTAAAGCCATTTCTTCAGCTCTTTGCTCTACAAATCTTTAAAATATTGCTGCAAATATTCTTCTCTCTAGAAAAATATCGATGAAAGATCTAAACCCAAAATATTTCACTTTGAAAAGTTACCTTGGTGCTCTCTGGGACTATAATTCAGCAATTGTGTTTCCATTCTCTTGTCCATTATGGTCTTAAGTTGGGTTATATCTCCTGTGGTACCTATCTGTCAGTCCTTGTACGGATTTGGTGATTATAGTTGATCACGGGGAATATGTGCATGGAAGTGAAGCTCTCTACAGACAATGAAAACATTGAGACGAAGAAAAATAGGTCCCCTGAGGTATTATAACGGTAAATTTCTGTTGGCAAAATCTTTTAATGAATTAAAAATAAATCCATGGAAAGTTAGCAATTTCTGTTTTAAAACGTGGTTTTAGTAGGAACCTGGTGTTTTTACTGAAGAGCTGTTTAGCAAGCTGATTGGAAATATCTGACCTAAAATTTATTTTGTGCTTGGAGATGTTACAAGATGTAGGTGCCAAGACACAATCCAGAAATTATCTGTGTCTACTCTGTCAGGGGAACATAACCAGTTGCTGAGCTCCAGATATGGCACTTTTTTCTCTCTTGGTGGTTTCACAGAGCCTTCTCCACTGACCAGAGAGCATTGATGGTGAAATTCTTCATGAAGAAGAACTGGAGGAGAGTGAATTATCTTTCTTGTTGCTTCTGCATAGGGCCTTTCTGAGCATTTGGGGGGGTGTGTGTTTGTGAGTGGAAGGGGATTGGAAACAAAGAGTAGCCAAAAGATTTGTACTGATCTGCTTATGACACTAAGTTGAGCTACCTTTACTATGCCTTTACTTGTGTCCCAGGTAAGCCTGTTTCTCCTGAGGTCTCAGTCACTGAAAATAGCTTTTATGAGAAGAAAAAAATTGCCAAAACTTGGAAAATTACCATTGATGCAAATTCCCATCATATTTTTTTTTTTTGTCCTACTTGTCAGACGCATACACTGCTTATATGTCAATTGAGGATAGACCACAACAGGAAGCAGTGATCTGTAGCACTTATCCTGTCTTCAAATAGATCATTGACACGACTGGGTTGTTTAAAGAATCATTTGTCTTCCAGGATCTTCTAGGATGCTGGAGAAAGGTGCCTGAATTGATTATTTTAATGTTACTGAGAATTAATTGCAATATTTATGGTGTATTAGGGTACCTAGAGCCTGGTACATCTCCCTTTCAGTAGTTCTTTAAAAGAAAGTAGAATACAACATATATTGATGTCTTTAGACCTCTTCTTATTTGCATACTTAAAAAATAATTGTTGTTGTCTCAAACATCACTGGCCAATTTCAAGTTTAATTAAGCTTAAGCCTTCTGTGTCTTCTTCCTGCACAAATGCACCTCAGCTCTGTGCTCAGTCTGCAAATCCTGACCTTGCTTCCAAAGATGCTACAATTTCTTTTTCCTCTTGAGCATCACAGGATGTTCCTTCCCTGTTCAGCCAAGCTGGTCATCTGCTCAGCTCACTTGATTTACAACACAGTGGAATTGCCTGGGATTGTAATATTAAGGAAGTAAACAGGCAAATTTATTTTTATCCTTCTGGAGTTCTAATGAGTGTAAGTTACTTAGAGCTGATTGTCTCTTCAAGTTCTCATAACCAGAAGCAAAGATAACATCCTCCCCGGGCAGGTTTGGGCCACCTTCAATGATCACGGAATCACAGAATGGATAGGCTTGAAAGGGACCATGAGGTCGTCTGGTCCAGTGAATGTCACTCAGAGCAGATAACTCAGGATTGTGTCTGTACAGCTCTTGAATATCTGCAGTGAGGGAGATTCCACAACTTCTTTGGGCAATCTGTTCCCCAGTCACTCTCACTGTACTGAAGTTCTTACCACCATTCATATGGAACCTCCTTGTGCATTAGTTTGTCCCTGTTCCATTTTGTCCTCTTACTCAGCGCACCAAAAACCGCCTGGATCCAGCTTCTTGACACCTACCCTTCAAATACTCATATATTGATGAGGTCTCCTCTCAGTCTTCTCTTCAGGAGAAGCAGGCCCAGTTCCTCCAGCCTTTTCTCATAAGTGAGGTGCTCAAGTTCTCTGGTCACCTTCATAGCCCCCCACTGAACCTGCTCCAGGAGCTCCGTGTCTCTCTTGCCCTGAGGAGCCCAGAACTGGACACAGCACTCCAGATGTGCCTCACCAGGGCTGAGTACAGGGGCAGGATCACCTCCCTTGACCTGCTGGCAATTCTCTTCCTAAAGCTCCCCACGATCCCACTGGCCTTCTTTGCCCCAGGGGCACCCTTCTGGCTCATGGACAGCTTGTTGTCCACCAGCACCCCCAGGACCTTTTCTGCTGAGCTGCTCCCCACAAGGTCAGCCCCAAGCCTGTGCTGGTGCCTGGGGTTGTTCCTCCTCAGGTGCAGGATCACACACAGAAAACTACAGAAATCAAGCATTTTGTAGTCTGTGGGAAGTTTTATTTAGCTGATTAAATCAACTTGCTGTTCTAGGTCTTTGGGTGGTATGTTTATGCCCAAAATTTAAATTAACAGGGATTCAAGTACATAACAGTATTACCGTAGCATGCAATGGCTTTGCCACCACAAGAACACCATCAGCAAAGGACTGCATTTGTTTTCAGTCAGGGCTGTCATGGCCCTAAACATATGTGTGGCCCTTTAAGAGATCCCTGGATAAGGTTAATGTTTCAGAGAGGATAAACTGGAAAGATCAGATAACGACCTTAGTGTTAGAGAGGCTTAAGGTTTTAGCATTAGAGTAGATACAGAGACCACAAATAAAGGATTATAGTTATGAAGCATGATAATGGAATTGAGCAATGTCAGAAAATGCCTTAAAAATCAAGACAATATCATAAACTATGAAACTAAAAATGGATGAGCCTGCCTTTTTGGTCCATGAATTTACAATCCTTTGCAAATTTTGCTTGCCAGTAACAGTATTTAATTTTTAACCTGGTTAAATCTAGTCTGTTGCAATTTTAATTCCAATCCAGCCATTTGGGAGCTATTTTGTATTGCCTTGCAAGTGTTTTTTTCTCTCTCTTTTTTTTTTTTTTTTCTTCTGTAAAACCCAGCAGGTAATTCAAGATGGAAATTAACTTTGGTTACCTATTTCTCTGGGCAGCAAAAATGCCCTCCTAGAACTATCAGGTTTGTAAGTTCATATAAAGACTTATTGTTCATTAACTATAGAAATCTAAAATCAAACAAGAAATTATTAAGTTTTTTCTCTTCTCAGTTCTTCATCGTTTGCTAGACACCAGTTAGTGAGGACACACATAATGGAAGAGTGTCTGAGTTGCTACTTGTGTGAAATTGCTGAACTCTATTGCATTCAACAGACCTGTAACAACCATCCCATATGAGAAAAAACCCCAATCTTTCCATATAGATTATCTGTTCAATGCTTTTTTCTTTTATCTATTGATTTTAAACGGGGAAACAGCCATCACTCATGCTTGTTGTCTTTCTAAAAGCTGAAAACACATCACCTGTAAAACACACTTTGAAATAACTCTGCCCTTTTTTATATCTGGAAACTCTACAGGGATCAGTTATCTATAGCTACCAGGTTCACATTCCTTTTTACTTTTTTTCAGAATAGGGTAAATTTGAACAGTCTGAATAGTTTAAGAGCACATTATCATTACAATTTAGAGGCAAACCAGAGGGGGGATGCACTATAGAATAGCCAATACTGACATCATGTCTCAGCAGTCTAGGTGGTAGCTTATTGATCTTACTGTACATAAGAGAGCAGGACTTGATTTCCCAGATCACTAGTTGAGAATTGAAACACAGGGTAATTAGCAGCCAGTTTTCAGATCTCAGTTTACTGAGCAAGCAAGTTAGAATAGTTTTCTCCTGGGAAGATGGGAAAACAAGTGAAGGAAATCAGAGGAATAGTTTCTGGACTTCATCTCAGGGAAAAACTAGCAAATCTGATTTACAGTGTCCGTGGCTGAATTTCTACAATTTACGGCACTAGGCAATACTTATTGTGAATGCCATAAACTTAAAAATTCCTACACTTGTGCCCTGACAAATGTGATTTCATGCAGCTGTAAGCATCATTGGGGGGGGGGGGGGGGGTGTTACTTTATCACACCAAGACAGATCAGAATTACTTATTTGTGTTGACTGAAGCAGTATGCCAGGATTCCTACCACCAAATATTCATGGGAATGTTTGACAGCTGCTGCCTGGCGAATTCCAACACAGTGATTCACTTCTTTGTTTTCCAGAGCTTCTCTGGGGCTGAAGTTTGCATGCCCAGGTTACACTTCACTGCCTGTGAAAATTCAGAGTGCCATTTGGGAGCCCAGCCTTACTGAAGCTATTGGAAGTTTTGCCACTGACTCATTGGAGCCAGGAATTTGCCCACAGTTTACAGAATCATATCAGAAGACCTTTTGTTTCTTTGTTTGTTTGTTTTTTCTGTCTTATAAACCAAACCTGCCTGGTCCTTATAGTAAGCCACAGGACCAGTACGACCCTGCATGTTTAAAACCACAACTCTTTACTACAAAGTTTGCCTTTACAAACAGAGAGATGTGCAAAAAGCATCTTCAAGCCAATTCTAACTGGTAGATTGACCCACCAATGATTGTATTTGCTGGATTCTCTGAAAATGAAGTCTATTAAATGCGAAAGTAATAAAATAAGGATACCATGTGCATCATTTTAGTGTTGTGATCTTTGGGTTTGGTGCTTGTTTTGGGATTTTAGGGAGGTTTTTTTTTTCCCCCTCAAGATGTATATTGGTATTTCATTTGAGAGCAACTGTGAGTTACAGGAGGAAAAGTGTATTTTTGAAATGTTCTCAGATTATGAGATTTCTTGCACTGCCTGCTTGCTTATGCTCTTTACTTCTGAAGCTCTGCATCTCTGTAAATTCAGCCAATTATATTTTGATGCATAAACAGTTGCCTGATTGCTCTGCATCCTCATTTTCCTGTGTGATGGATTGAATGTATGGCAGCTGTCCCCAGAGGCCATCCTGAAAAGAAGATGTTGCAGCTCATGAGTTTATCCAAGTGAATAAAACTGAAAATATCTCATAAGTACACAGAATTTTTTTTTTTTTTAATTTCTTGTTAGTAAAGAGAGATTAACATACAATAGTATCTGTCACATAGGGGAAACTTCTTAAAATACCTGAGCCCATTTTAAAAATGTGGAAGTTGGGACATGCATTGTGTACTGATAGCAGGGTGTCACCATGGACACCAACAGAGAAAAGTCAAATATGATGAAAGAGAGAAAAGAGAAAAAGAAGATGTAGTATCCATGACAACAAGTAGAAAAGAGTAAGACTTAAAAAAGTTTAAATCCCCATTCTTGTCTCTATTATTAAAATGAAATTTTCAGAGTTAGACACACATACAACATTATTTTTGTGTAGCTGGATTTTGTGCAAGTAGTCGGTGTCAGGCAGGTACAGAGGAGGTTCAGATGGTGCATGGATGTCTCCTGTTGTTTTTGGGTATCCCTGGAGTGATTTGTGTGACACCAAACGGCAGCTGGATGAACAGTGGAGATCAGATCCAGTTATCTTTGTATGTACATATGCACATCCATGAGCCTGTCTTCAGCCCAAGTGTCTGCTCTGGCACATTGCAAATGTGGGTAACTGCCTGTAAATTCAGTATGATCTGAAGTAAAACAATGTGGGATGAAGAGATGAGCTGAATGGACTAAGAAATGCTGTTTTCTTCTCATGTGACAGGAGCTTTCCTTTTGAAGCTGGAGTGTGCAGTTTGAAGCCAGTGCAAGGGACAGAGAGAGTGACAGAAAAAGCCCAGAGGAGACTGTACATTTATGTCTCTGTGAATTATTTTGGGCAGCCCTCCACACACACAAATGGAACTGGTTTGCATTTGCTTCATCATATTTGATTTTACCTTTTGGATCTCTAGCATGTAGTCCATGTGATGTTGTAATGCCCTCCTGCAGGGTTTTGAGACTTGAACTGATGTAATGGTGAATGTATCATTGCAGAATTTATCTCCTAAAATGTAACTCTTCAGCAAAAGATGTTTTTGTACAAGTAGAAATAATGAGATCTTTCTATTTTTATTTTAACATTACACTCCATGTCATTGTAGAAATACTTATAAATATTATTCAGTAAAGAAAGGTTACATTAAAATTTGCTGGTGTTGAATTCAGGAATATGCAGCAAACATCCTAAAAACATTTGTGAAAGATGTTGTTCTCTTATGTTCAGTGAGAGCTTGCATCCTCAAACAGCATGGAACAAGAGAACATTTTTATTTAAATTCCAACTGTGTCCCTCCAAAACCTAGATCCAGTATTTAAGTAGATTTAAGATACTGATTAGTACAATTTTCAGGATATTTTTTTGATGTATTTTATAGTCTAGGGCTTGTGTTCACATGAGCTTGCAAAAATGTTAATGAAAAACAATTTAGACTTTTTTTGTATACCAAAAGCCTTAATTTGGGAAAATATCTGCCAGTGTGATTTGAAATGTCCTGGAGAAGAAGAGTACTCCGTGGATGAATTTTGCATGGAGGGATTTTTGGGACAAGAAAATGAACATCTAGAATAAGCGGCTAAGCAGAGACAGAGGAGAATTGTTCAGGGACAAGAAATAGAAGGAACCTTTCTTTCCAATAACAGGCTTTTCCCTGTGTTTGGAATGGAGATGAAATTAACATGACTGTATTTGTGATCATGCTCCAGCACTGCTAATTAGATGAGGAGAGTTCCCAGAGGAGAGTGATTTTGGTTAACTGTTAAGGCAAGAGTGCAAACAGAGCAGAAAGCTTTCTTCTAAAAAGCGATGGGAAAGTTAGTTTGGTTTCTGTTCCACTTTGGACCCTAAGATCTGAAATGCATGGCAGCACCTCTTGGAAAAGGGAAGGAATAATTCAGCCTGGTGAAACAATAGAATTCTGTGCTTAAAAATAGCTTTCCACATTTCATATTTTAATTAGTGACTTAAAAGCAGACGGGTGTCAGACAAGCATGGAAGTGTAATTAGTACTAAGGGGAAAGCAGACGTGGAACACAGGAAATAATTTTATTCATCATCTTGGTTTGGAAAACTTTCCTGGTATCTAGAAAAATAGATGAGAAATATTTCTTCTTTGTTTTTATAAATAACACTTCTATCTTTTCTCTCTCTGTGATGTTCAATAATTTGCTAAAAGTTTTTCATATAGTGGGACAAAATCTCAGCAGCTGTAAATTATAATGTCTTTAACGACTTTATTACTGTAAATGCAGTTCACCCTATTGATTAATTTGTTGTTCTGCAAACAATCCCAGTTTATATGATTAAGAATACAATTTTTGAAAGGCAAACACATACACTTATGGCATGGATACAGTATATAGAACAGGTGTATTTTATTCCTTTGTGAATTCGCCGTTCCTTGCATTGCAAAACTCGACCTTGTCCCATGGCACTAGAAATCTAGTGGAAAAACCCACCCAAGAGCATATCTGTGGATGTGATCAAACTTCCTATTCTGGATGCAGCTGAGCAGCTTCCTAGATCACTGGCTTGGGTGGTTTCTTGCTGTCTCCTCTGTACCCTCTGTCTTTGTAAGGAGAATTTATCACCCTTTGGATCTGACAGCTTAACTATGCATCTGGTTCCCTCTCATCCCATCTGTGGTTTGTTGTGTTGCTTTTTTCTTTAAACTCAGCCCCTTTGACAGAACTGGAGCAGGCAGAGACTCTGCTGCAATAGCAGCTGACCTGCAGCAGTTGCCTTCTGAGAGGAGCAACAAGCACCCCCTCAAGAGGTTGAGCCGTAACCTCTTAACCCAGTATTTGTGACATGAGAGCTCTTTCTTTGGCTGAGCTCGTGAAGGGAAGGGGGAACTGAAATGGTGTGATGTGTGTCCTTTGTGTTATGCAAAGTTTCGACACGTATCGTATTGCAGAGTGTGAGGCATAAGGATCAACCTCTAGACAACTAATTCTGCATGCCAGAGTAATTCTTAGTTTGTGCTCTCCTAGGATAGTACAAAATGGAACACAAGGCCTCAGCCAACTAATAAAAAAAAAACCCCAAACCCAAGCTAAAGAAAGGTTGCTGAAGCAAAATGTGTTTTGTATTCTCTTCTGCTGGCTCAGAGAAGCAGATATAGACCTGCTGCTCCTATAAATGGGAAATGAAACTTAAGAAGCAAGTATCTTCAGGACAGCTGTAAGAAATGCAGTGTGAATGAGTTTGTGAGCTGGTTTCTATGAATTCTCTGGTGGGAATTCAACCTACTATCCCTCATAAATTTTCAAATTATATCAATCATCAAAACCCCCAAACTCTTGGGTTTCCTCTATTTCTTTGGGGGGCGGGGAGAGAAGATGACTTTCTGTCAAAGTTGAATCCACACTGAAATAGGGAATTCTGCAATTAATTATCAAATTATATTGATTACCAAATATTATTTCCATGGTCCAGCAGGCATCTGCTGCAGTTTGAAGGATTCAGGTTCAAGTACTATCTCTTGAGTACAAATGAATTTTTGTAATTGATAAGATTATTTTTTAGCTGATCTGTTCCATTTGATCTGCATGCTTAAGTAATACTTCCCTCTGTGGGTATCTTGTAAAAGTATTTATAACTGTTGTGTGAAACTGCAAACACTTTTGCAGTTTCACGCATCAGTTACAAATACTTTTCCAGGATATATTTTTAAAAGTGCTTCCGTCTTTGTTAGAACTTTTACTTTACTAGAAACTGGCAGGAATATAAAAAAATAGGAAAATGATAACTTAGTGTAAGGTTTAAAAACAAGAACCTCACCACAAACTTGCTGAAGTCACTGAAAATAATCCTTCTGCTTTTCAGCAATATTCATTATACATCTTGCTGTACCTCTGCAGCAGTTCACTTTTGTTCTTGCTGCTGTTCGACTACAGAGACGGCCACAGTTTAGTGAGGTAGATATGTCAAAAGAGTATAAAATTCATGTGTATTGGCAGTTATGTGGAGAATACAGATCCTGGACATTGAGTGACTTAAACACAACACTTCAGTGATCCAGAATTTGAGTGGTGTTCTCCCTGTGAAGAGGAGCAATTTTGCTCAGAGTTTTTAATGTGCTTCCATTTATCACTATCAAAGTATTTGCCATTTCTGAAAGAAATGGCTGTCACTACTCAAGCTTTGAAATCCAATCATTTATTAGAAACACTTGATTTTAATATCAATGATACATACAACAGTGGATGTTCTGAAGGCAGCCAGTAACAACTGACTAATTATTTGAGTTATATCTTAGGAAGAAAGATTTGGTTAATGCAAGAGCATGAGAAGGATTTTTTGTTTTATTACCTGAAAACCATTAATTCCTCTACAGTTTCCTTTTTAATCAGAACACAGCATGGCTTCTGCTGAAAATAATAGATTTCTTTTTAGGAAGTCTTAAAAGACAGCACTGAGAAATGCAAGAAATGATTACAAGACAGAATGGAATGAGATTTATTTGGAAAACTGTCATATAGAGTATCAGCCTGTCTCTGAGACAGCAACGTGTTTCAGGTAAATGATGTCATACATTCCAGAGCCACTTTTTCATTGTCAGGTATTACAAACGAGTCTCCTTCACAGTTTTCAATGGAAAAAAGAAATAATATCCCATGTATTGACACTTGCTTAAGAATATGAATGCTGAAAAACTGTGTTTTTCACAGGAAAGGCTGGGATACAGTGGGGCAGGCAAAGCTTCAGGACTCTCCCCTCCCCCATGAATCATTTTGTAAACAAGTGTTTCCTGTGTCAAAACAAACAGTATCTGTCACTCATGTGGTAGTCAAATTCATTATTTTCTGTTCATGTCACCATCCATATATTTTGCCCATATTTTCAAACCCAGTTAAATATACCAGCTACTTGGCAATGAAACCGCCTTATCTTGCCTGGTATAATGGGCTTTTGGCTCACACAACAACAATGAAAGTCAAGAAAAGCCCTCTGGGTTTTACAGTACCATAGCAGAGAAATCTTGTCTTTCAACCCATGAAAAAAAGGTCTATCACAACAGAAAAAAAACCCTCTCTTAAAATTCAAGTAGCAAAGTAATTAATCCAAATGTATTCCAATAAATTAATTATAATATGCTAATACCAGCCATATAAATTTTTTTAAGTGAGGAAAACCATGAAGTATTTTAAATTTGATTCCTTTATGAAAGTACAACTATGCACACCTGTGCATTGAGGAAATTATTTCAGGACCCAGGGTTAGAGGTGTAGAATGTGTTTGGTGTGATGTGCTGTGTAGCACATGTGTGTAGAGATATATGTACAAGCTGAGCTCCTGCAAATTACTGTGCCCTGAGCAGAAAGGAAGTGACCTGATGAGGTTCCTTCCAGTCTCAATCATCCTATGACCCTTGATAAAACCAAAGCTGAAACCCAAGAAATGTAGCTGAAAGAGGCCACATTATTCAGGGACAGATTATCTTTTACCAGTATTGCTCAGTGGCTGAGGTTTCAATGTAGGCATCTCTTTCATCTTTGAAAGTTCAGTGGGAAAGTTTAACCTTTTGCCAGGGTTTCACACAGAGTAGCCTTGAAATTGTGTAACATTTCCCAAAAAGTCTCAGACAAACTGTTCTTTCCTATTCAACAGAAGATAAAATTGTGGTACAAGAGAACTGTAATTTCAACACCAGATATATGGCATTTCTCTAAGCACTTGCTCCATCACTCCCTCTGAATTCAGCTCCACACATAAAAATTATCCACATGAATGAATTGATTTTGATGTTCACTTTGTTATGAAACACGAAGGTATCCCAAATAACCTTCTATAACACAAATTCTAACAAGTGTGGGAGAGGAAAAATGGAGCTTAGTCCAAGAAAGTCATATAAGTATTGACAAGGTAAATTTTTGTGTAAAATCCTTACATTTACAATAATGGTAAAATTTCTATTTGCTTCATTGAAAATACAATTTCATCCGTGTTTGTAGAGAAAGTTCTTATATTTAAAGTGCTCCCTGTAAGTATTCTTTAAGATTACTTAAAGACTCCTTTAACACTGGGAATGTAGCAGACACATCTTGACTTGGTACAGAAGGCATCTTCCAAGGATTCATTTATCCAGATTAAGCTTTTGTTCAAGATGACTTTAATATTTTCTGAAAACTTGAATTTCTAAAAGTTAAAAGCTCTACTTTAAAAAGCAGCTCAAGTGTACAAAAGGTGAAGCCACTCAGGTTTGCTCAAAAAATGTTTCCTTTAGGAAAATTCACCTTTGGGTATGAATTCCCATGGTAAAAAATACTTGAGACTACCAACTCACCAGATAATTTTTTTTTTAGCTTACACTTTTCTTTCCTTTTAACATATCTGCACTGAGATTTTTTTTTCTTTTAAGAAAGATATCAGCAGAGAGATAAGAGCTAAATTGAAGAGGAGGTTTGAACATTATCATTTGAGATTGAGAGGTTAGAAAGAGAACATATGGTGTTACCTCAGCTAACAGTGCTTTTCCACCAGGATTTTTATCCTGTCTGTTAAGACCTTTCTGCATGCGTGTGTTTCAGTTCTTTGCAACACTGATACTGTTTACCTTTTTTTTGAGTTACACTTCCAAGTAAAGTGGGAAAAATATTGACTCTTTTTCCTTCCTCCAATTACAAATAAACTTGAGCCCCTCCCAAGAGACAACTTCTCTCTCCAATGAATTTTAAATCAAATTTGCCTCTGAAAACACAGCACAGATGTACCAGGAACACTTTTTCTTGTTTGCTGTTGTTTTGTATTCACTCTTCATAGGAAGGGGTTTAGCTTCAATGAGACATTGAGGACAAATTATATTTAGTTTCCCTTTTAGAATATAAATTGTGTTATTTTTCAGTGAATCAAAACAAAATCAAGCCAGAAGTTCTAGCAAATAATTCCAGTTTATGACAGTTAATTACGGAAAGCAAAATACTGAGGAGTTTTTATAGACAAAACAGAAAAAAATCAGGTAAAAAAGTGTCAATTACGAAAGTAGGAATTACTGCAACAACTCTTTCCTGTCTTCCTTTGAACAATAAAAGAAAAAATCCCTTGCTAATTAACACTTTCAGGTAGTATACTGATTTGTTAGTTAGCTGTTACAAGAATCTGTCCCAGTTGCTAGAATCTGCTACCAGCTCAGGTCCTTTCCAAAGGACTGTAAATCAATGCAGCTCTCTCTTCACGGGAAGGAACTTTTCAGGATGAGTTAGCGAGAAGAGAGGTAGAGCTGATTTATTGCAGTGTGGAGTTGGCTTCACAGCTGAAATCACAGGGCTGGTGCCAGTTACAGAACTCCTGCTCAGCACAGTTAATTTCATCTACTAAAATGTTCATTTTTCACATTTCGTTTAGGTGACTTCCCATAGACTGAGATCCTCTAAGTAATATTTACATTGCAAACTTATAATAAGAAGATTTAAGATTATTTTGGTAAACTCAGTGGTCTCCCATTGTAGTGCAGCAAATGAAGGAGAAGATTAGTGTAGTTATATTAAAAAAAAAGATAAAATAATTAATCTGTTGCATTCTGGGAGGAAGCATAATCGTTGTGGTATTGTCTTACCTCTTGTCCTTCTGTCCTGTTGTCAGATATGAATGAAGATACAGCCTGACTAATAACAAGAAGATGTTAAAACAATTATTCCGAATTAGGTATTAATGAAGAGTTTGCCTGAAGGATTTGTCTTAAGGACAGTGGTGTCGATTGATTAATCACACCGTTCAAACAAGTTTAATTTAGAGGTGGGACTGAAGAACTCATCGTGTGTCACAGGAAACCATCAAAAATTCATGGAAACATTTCTGGGCCACACCCCGACAGTGGATGTGTAAATTAAAGAGCTGATGGGCCATGAGTTGAGTTAAAAAATAGGTATTTTCCTAAATCTCTTTCTAGTGTCAGTATTCTCTGAACTTCTTTTATTTGAAACTTTAATGATATAGTAAAAAAGGATTATAGCTCTTATACAAGCTACCTATCAGTCACAAGAATAAAGGTATTAATTATAGTAAATTTTGTAGCATTCCCAATAATTCATTTTTTTTCCCTCACTTATAGATTTTCATGAGATGGTAAATATTGAAAAACTTCAAATTTTTAATATAAGGAACAGCTGCTGAGTAATACATCCTGAATCAGCCAGTAAAGTGTACATCCCCATAGCTACTGATTCAGTCTCCCTACAAACTCAGTCCATTATTTCTGTATGACCAAGAATGAATTGATATTTTTTGTGATCAAAGACTGAACTCTTTGCAGCTAATGAACATGAGTATAAAGTGGAGCAGGTGAGCTGAACAAGTGAGAGACATTTGACTGCTCCTGGGATATTGGCACAGGAATTTAATGCCAGGTTGTCAGCCTCTGAAAAAGGCTGTGACAGTAAGATAGAATTGCTGCCTAGACAGAGGGTATTAAGGATCACCACTTGAGGCTCAGAAAAGGCAGACTTTTAAATTGTAGTTTCCTATTGCTACTGATGTGTTTTTTCCTCTGCTTGTATTGCTGAGGGCCACTCAGCAGTAGTTGATGAGAAGAATTTTCCCCTTCCCCACCTCTCTAAACTTAAGAGAAATTGAAAAATGTGCCACAAATCTCTTGACAAAGATTCTTACACATTGTGAAAGTGAATTATGATAATTTCTTACTGATTTTAGCAGGGAAGAACGTGTTCAGAGAGATACAGAGAATAAGACTACAAAGGTCTCTCCATCAGTGCATTGGCAGGGACTTTGAAGGGATATCCATGCTGTCTGAGGTGCTTTGTCTCTTGCATAGCTGTGCAATGGATCTGTGCTATGTTGGAGTTTGATCCCATTGCTCCCAAGAGTCACACAGGAGACTATCTCAGGCAAACCAGTGGGAAGTGATCAAGATAAATTATTTTCTGTCTTGGCCTATTTTTATTCTTTCTTTTGACACTGGTGTTTCAGTGCGACACATTGTCACACCTCTGAGTAAGACAGCTCCTGGGATTTTGCCATGGAGAAAATATCATTGATAAACTCTCTATGAAACTCATTTCCTCTACGCTTCTGAGTGAAAAAGCACCAAAAAGAATGGCATGACAAGCTGTTTTTCCAAGAATTTCACCAAGTTTAATCAAAACCCAAATGAGAAGACTATATGTACTGTTTTCCTCCTTCCCTGTCTTCTGCAGAATCTTTGTCTGAAGCTATAAAATCTCACAGACCAAAGATGTGATCAGGCATGTGAATCTTGAATTCCAAAAGACTGGTTTTTCCAATGAGTTGGCTCTGGGATTTAGGAGGAAACTATTAACTGCTGGGGAACTTACATCATGACTTTTACTTAAGGCGTAATTGGTTGAAGGTAAAGGAAAAATTCAAGCAGAATCCAAAGAGAAACAGTCTGAAGGTGAAAAGTCTGTGGAGAATATACATGAGGGACACGGTGATACACCAGACAAAGAGGAAGGAAACCATTATCATGTGGATATACAACCTCAGGTAATATAAAAGGGTACTTTAAGCTACTTAAAGTGACTTGAAGGACACATTTTATATTGAGATAGGCATTTCCTCACAAGCTCTGTTTTGCTGAAAGGTTGTTGCATATGTGCTCTGGGCCATCCTCTCAGGGTTCGTATGGAATTCTTGCCACATATTATACTCTCAAGGGCATATTTACAAATAAATGAAATCTTTAACTAGAAGAAAATTTGAAATAATAAACATGAGAGTGGGAACACAGCTTAAATGGAAGGTAATACCAATTTTTTTTTTTTTTTTTAAATGAAAGTTACATTCTTCTATTTAGATTGGTCTTTGATTAAGGTAGGCTTTATGGAAAATCCTATTCCTGCAGGGGTTTTTAAACATGAGCAGGTATCAAGCGGCAGAAAAACCTTCTATTTCCTTGTCAGCTGAGGCCTTAGGTGCTCTGCACTTGCTGATGGAGATCAGGTTTTCCCACTTTATCAACACCCAGCAGCTCCCATTGAAATACTTATGACCAGACAACATTTTGTAAACTATAGTCAAGTTGAACATTATTTTCCTCAACATCCAAAAACGGGGTTTGACAGACCTAAAACATAAATCTTAGATTTTCAGAGAAATTTTTTAAAAATCAGACTTAAACCAAACAAAGTGCTCTAGCAATGTTTCTGATCTGGAATTTTATTACACAAACATTAGAAAAGGGACAATTGAGCCCATGCCTTGAGAAATGAGATAAATCCTGTTCTATTTTTCTTAAAAACACTTTCCATGTGAAGCAGATCTAGTACGACAATGAAAATAGCCTTAAAATAATAATGAAAAATTAAAAACCCTATCCCATATCCTCAAATCTGTTTAATTCATTACCTGGGTACCTAAGGGTATATGTTAAATTTAGAGCAGAACACTTTAATTAAAATCTCATAAACTCATGAGCTTTGAAAGTTGCATTTTTTAAAGTAGGTTTGCTCATTAGTTAAGACCTTATAAATACCTGACTGTTATTTACTTATTGAATCTGGACTCCATTTAACCCTACACCTATTAGATAATACCCCTATTCATAAAGATGATTTAAAACCCACTACAGGTATTATCAACCTACAGATTGAGGGTCCTTTTTCATTCTTTATACTGTAGTGGCATACAAAACGTGAGGGGGTTTATATCAGTTATTTGGTTTGGACTAGGTGAAAATAAAAAGAGCTGTAGTGACTTTATATAATGAAAGTGTCTCAAGGCTGTTCCAGAATTCAGGTGGTTCAAACTAGATAAGTTTAGGGACACTCTTAGGCTGTAATCATGTACTAGAGAAGGATTTGAAGCAAGACATAGCTGGGGAAGGAAACGTTCAGCTGCTTTTCTGTTGTAATAATGTGCTTAGCAAACATTCTGTGATGTTAATGCTTCTATGTAAGTGAATGTGTTATTTATTTTTTTCTATATGATGCTACTGAGTGGTCATTAATGTATTGTGAGAAAAAAAATGAAATTAAAAATATCAAAATTTATACATATTATTTTAAATTTTTAATGATTATATGACTGAATATATAAAGAATCATGCTTGCTGCTGAAAAAGTCTACTGGAGGCAAAAACACATGCAGTGTTACTTCTAAACACCACAGTTTATCACTGAAGTGATGTAGACTGCTAGAAATTTCCCTATTTTCTCAAACCTCTTTACTTCCAAGATGCTCAAGTCTATTCCTTCTTTTATATCCTGTATCTGAAATGAGGGAGGACTGTTTCTTTAGTGCACAGCCTTTTTTAATGATTTAATTTGTGTCAATAATAAAGCAGAAACAGAAGACCAAAATATCTCTTATAAGCCACCCCTGTCTAAGTAAGAATTTGAGGACTGAGTTCTGCATATGGACTTAGAAAATATTAGGATAAACCTTAGTGTCCAAAGGATCACTTTTACTGGTGTTGGGGTTGTTCCATTTTATCACAGCTGAATTTCTGCCAATTTTTAATCTCTACTATGGTAGAGAGATAGGAAAATATTCTGGAAGGTCAGCTCAGTGCTTTATACAGTTATTTGCTTTGTGCTGACAATTGGGTACAGGAGGAAGCTCTTCGTAACACCTCATAAAGCAACACTTCTAATTATTATTGTCTTATAGTTATGTATAAAAATCAAAGAAAATCTAAAAATCCCTCAAAGCAAACTTTCATCTTTTATAAACTTACTGGTAATTCCAAAGCATCTACTAAAAGAAAATATTTTCCCTGCTTGTTTATCTTTCTTTTCGTTCTTAAAATACATTCAATTAACTGTTAATCTTGGGGTTTTGTGCCACCTGATGTTGTGAAAAAGGTTTTCCAGACACTCAAAATGGGGGAAAATTGGCCACAAAAGAGGCAAATGCATTTATTTGTCTTCTTCCGTGAGGTGTCTCAACTGCTTCACCTATATTCTATAAATTCACTCATTTTTGCCTGGAAAACTACTGTTTCTCCAGATTCCAAACAATTTTTGGGGGAAACAGAAGTGCTTTCTCTCCTGAAGATGCCTCTGCTCTCCTGTGCAGTGTTTTGAAGCTTGGTAATGGGAGCCATGCTGAATGTAAGGTCTGTTGCCATTAGTGCTGGCTGGAAAGTGCTTGAAATTGAGTTTGTCACCACCAGCCCTGACAGCTCCATGTGACAGTGACTAAGCAGCTTCAATAAAGTTCACTGATAAACTCTCAGCCCTGTAGAAGATATTTAAGCCTTTTTGTTTGGGGCTTTTTTCCCCTACCTTTAAGTCTTTCAAAACAAAACAAGTGATAACAGTTAATTGGTATTTTAGTAAGAAGAGAAATTCTATTTTACATTTATTCATCCATTTCCTTGGATGGCTCTGTTGACATTTTGGGCTTCAAAAGCTGGCTCTGCCTACCTGCATATTAAAAAAACCACCCTCCAGCAGATAAGGAGGGTGTTACTGCTGTGCTATCATACAGGTGGAATGCAGTTTAACTTGCATAATTTGTAAGAGCTTACAAATCCAACAGCTTCATGAGATACAGGTGCAAACTATTCTCTTCTGCTGAAAAGTCAGACTTACCTTTACTGCAGTCAGTTCAAAACCCAGTGAAATCAGTGGGGCTTCAGCAGATCCTGTTAGCAACAGCCAGATCCTCTCAGTTGTACCATTCACTTACCCTGAGCTCACTCTGTACTCCCTGCTTCCACTGCTGCAGGAAGGAAATGTTATAACTGAATTATTTCCTGGCTATTCCCAAACCCTGTGTGTTGGGAAATTCACACCTATTTTCTGACTTGTTTGCATGGGCTCAACAGGATAAAACGGGAGAGTTTTCAATGCTGGCTTGCCAACCCACGCTTGAAAAAGGGGATGCAAAACCAAATTGAATTTAAGTCTTGAAAAAAGAAGTCAAATTGCACTGCCTGCATTCAGAATATTTTCCTTTTCAAAGCAGGAATAGAAATTTTCTTAGTGGGAAGTCTGGTGACAACAGAAACAAACAATCTCTCTAAGGCTTGTTTTCTTGTTTTGAAATGCATTTCACACCTATCCTAAAATGAAGCTCTTTTCACATATTTACATCAATTGCTCTATTAGTAACATGTAAAACTGTTCAACTTGCACTTTTGTGAAGTAAATGACAGAGAGTTTTCCACTTAAAATTATTTGTTGGCTTTTGTTATTTGTGTCATATTCCTAATTTTCTTGTTGTGTAGTTTTTTGCTGAGCATAAAATTTCATTCCTTCACAAATACCTTTTCAAAGACAAGTAAATTCTGACTTTGCAAGCCTCTTCTTGTCTGAAAGGAGTGTGGTTTTCTGTCTACATAATTTGTTTCTGTTTATGAATGCTGCAGTTGAAACAGAGTAACTGAAATCAGCAGAGTGGTACAAAGTCTGCTTTGGCAGTCTTCCTATGTCTATAAATCAATCCTGAATGCAATAGCAGCAATTTGCAAAAACAGACAGTTCTGCAAATAACAGAGTATTGTATATACTTGTGTAACCATTTAAAATAAATTGTTATTATGAAATATGCCAAATAGTTAACTTTGAAGATTAAAAGCCCTCTACAGAACAGAAACAGAAATTCTTTATCTGCTGGGAGGGTGCAGGCATTCATCTGAGGTGAAATAATTTGTCATCTCTGTGTCTGTGCCTGAATGTGTGACTTGTGAGTGTAACAAGCTCAGGGATAGTTCTTATGCTCTTTTTCACCAAAGTAATAAAAATAAGGTTGATCACCGTCTTTTTCTGACTTCTCTTCTTTGAATTTTGAAGCAGCTTTTTTTTCATTCGAGATACTTTTGTAAGAGCAACATTTTTATTACACAGCAAATACATTGGCTCCTTCTGCTCTAAAACCATTGCATATAAGGACTGGGGCTCATCTGCTGCTGCTTCTGTTAATAAAGATTTTACTATGAGAGACTTCCTTCTATGAGCTGGTGTCTGTGTAATGAAGTAGCTGGTGATTTTACTTTGATCCATCTCATCCATGGCCAATGTTTGAAATGAAGAACTACAAATCTCTTGTGAGGAAGGGTCTGAGAGGAGGGATCCATTAACTGTTGCAAAGCCAGCAGCAGTGGAATGAGAACTGAGATATGCGTGGGCACCACTAGCTGATAAGGAAAAGGGGGTGCAGACAAAGTGTGTTACTAAAGCTGTGATTCAAAATAAATGCAAGAAGAACATGGGAAAAAGAGAACTATTTAAAAGTTCTTTACTATGCCATCCATGATGACACCTGTTAATAACAACGGTTATTTTAGGGAGCAAGTAAAATTAATGTTTTTATTTTCAATTGTGCTCCTTCACATTCACTCACATTTCAGGAATTTAATCAGCTTTGCTGTCCTTTTCAACTCATTTTCAAGTATTTAATAGCCAACCAACTCAAGTTTTCATTTAAGCATTCTGTCCAATAGTAAAAAAACCCCAACCCAATATACTTTGTTTCAATACCAAGCATGCTAAAGTAGCCTATGATTGTTTGATGTTTCCTTACAAAATATTTTATAACATATGTTGATGTATATCTCAATATCTTCAAATAATCTCAGAGCAAATAAATTAGAAGAAAAAAAAAAAGAAAAATTGTGATTTATTTGTAGGAGAGCCTAATTTTTATTCAGTTCTTATTATGGTTCTGTGTTGGATAATTCTTGATGAACCTCTGACAAACTCAACAAGTTGTGTCTCTTGAATATCTTTATGATGATGTTGACCACATAAAAATAATGGTTTCTTAGTAAATGTTCACAGTTCTTGGAAGCTGGTACTTGTCAAAAACCTTGAAGGAATCACTTCTGTTCAGCTTTGTTTCATTTCAGAGTGAAAACTAAGCTTATCCAAGGTTTTTGATGTATGAAGGAAAGAGAGAAATGTATTTCTCCTGTACCAAAGAATATAAAGAACAGTGAAAAAATTTAATTATTTTCCTGGAACTTCTCCTGAGAAATCTTACCTTTCAAATATTAAATTAGATTTTTATAAGCAACTTCCATTGCAAGAACCACCATGTAGGATAAAAAAATTTTTTTTTAACATTTGATTCCCTCTTCCTTTTCTCAAAGGTCAGTCTTTTCATATACAGACAAGCTGCTTGATATGAATCAGGCACCAATCTGCAGGAAAGACTTGTTATATGCACTGATTTTGGACAGCATGTACAATTTGAACTTTCCTATGCCACTGAGGGTCATGGCGTAAATACTTTTTTTTTAATTTAAGCACACAGGATCTTAAAAAAGAGTTATCAAAAGAATAATAAGCACAGTTCAGATTATTAATTGATTATTTATAGAGTGGGTTTTTTTCTTGAGACCATAACACATTAACATGAAATAATGAAGAATTTCAAAACAGTGTAATTCTCTGGGGTAAGCAATGTTTATTCTGAGTAATAGAAATCAATGTCAATGTTCTGTTTGGATTAATATGGTTTCCTTGAAAAGCAATAAATCATATCTAAAAAAGACACCTTTGGAATTCAGAAATATACCTTATTAGTGCTCCTGCCTCTTTAACTTGAAGAAACTTCAAAAATACTTTGAGGGCTGAGAAAAAAATCCCTTGATTAGAATTGCAGCCTTTTCAGTTCTCATGATAAAGTTCTCTACCCATCTTTTGAGCAAATTCGGTGTTCTTGTATTGAGTCTCTTAGTCAAGGAAGGTTTAGCCTGGGAAGTGGCAGTGATCTGTTGTGAATATTCATCACTTATAAGAGGTCACTTCCTCACTGGAGTTGTTTTTCTGACTGCAATTTTTATAGCATCATCAACTTTCTCCCTGGAAGGAGAAGCAGCATTCTGAATACTTTTTTGGTTGTATTAGTACCAGGTTGGGATAACATCATAATGGGATTTTTCCAAGTATGAGAGGTTTATACTTTATTAAGCATTAACAACAACAGCAAAATATCACCTCCCTAGATGTACTTTTAAATTCTATAATACAAAATATTTATTCTGATCTCAGAACAGACTTTATCTCTGGTAAAATGGCTTAGCAATTCTCTTAGCTTTATTTAGTGTGAGCTAACAGTGAAATTTTGGGACCATGTCAGGTTCTGCCAGCAGCTCACACAGCCTCCAGATATGCCCTGTGCTTTTGCCTGGCAGGTGGGAAACAAATTATTCGAAGCTTATTTTATGAAGTTTCTGATATTTCTGAGACAAGGTATTGGTAGATTTCAGTTTCTTTTTTTTTTTTTTTTTTTATGTGTTTGGATTTAATTTTTATTAGATACATACATTTTCAGGAATTTTGGATTAATCAACATTTAGTTTCTTAGCCAGGGAGATTATTTATTTTGTTAAACTTTTGTTTTGTTAAACTTGTGTTATATTTAACTATGGTATAAACAGAAATGAACAAGCAAATCACTTGCATCTGTGTCTCTTAAATATGCTATCTGTATGTTAATTTACATTTGAATTGGAGGATTCACATGCAATTAAACTACTCACTCTACTGCTAAATGAATTGTTAAACTGGTCTATAATTTTTTGTTTCCAAAAGCTCTTGGTTGCCTCTCACAGAATCGTTTACAAATGTTCTAGGAGTTCACTGGAAGTGCAATGATAACACATCTGTAATTGCTTCCCTTGTTGTGCATGTGTATGCTTGCTCATCCCTGGGTCAAAGGCTTCAGTGTCCCACTTCTCCAGCCAGGCACAAACAAGTGGAATAAGCAGGACATTATGTAGTTACTGGGCAAAAGCACCTACTGATTAGTGCCACCCAGTATTTGGCAGGAAGACAGTCAAAGACAAAAAGTTTATCCTTGCTCCATCACCCACATTTCTCCTCTGTTGCATTATTTGTACCAAAATCGGCCTGTTTAGAAGCAAGAGAGATGTTTTTGTAATGGAATCAGAGCAACTGGTTGTTTGGTTTTTCTGAAATTCAAGTAAGCCATCTATATAACTTTCTATAGCTTAATTTTGCTTCACTGGCATCAAGCCTGACACCCTACTGAGCAGAATGCTGTGCCTTTGTTGTCCAATATGCAAAATGTTTACTTTTGGAGAGGAGTGAGGGGGTAGTGGTTCGTAGGCTAAATGTTGTGCTTCCTCTTACATGCAGATTCCTCTAAAGCCACCAAGCAGAAAGTCTTTAAAAGAAACTAAGATCTTATTCTGATAGCAGCTTGTGTCTAGAGTGATAAATACTTTGAAAACAGCCACAGACCCATGTTTATGAGGTTACTTTCTCTCATTTTGTGTGCCAGCCTGGATTCTACCTGCTTTTCTCACATCTAAGAACAGTGTAGTATTCTGATTTATATCAAAACTCAATATGTGAAGGCACTGGGCTTCTTGGGGTGCATTTGTAAGTGCTTGCACTGATGGAATATGAAACTGCATGTCTGCAGATATAATTTTGCAGCAATAGAGATTGGTTACTGAAGAACTTCTAGATGTTTCTGACTTTAAATACTTTGTGCTTTGTGACCACAAGCAGAGCATCAACATTCAAAGAGAGCTTTTGAGTTAAAGATACATTTGTGACAAAGAAAACTATATGCAGATAAAGAATTACCAAGAAGGGTGTTCATTAGAAAATTCACCAAATTTTTCATTGATATAAAAAAGTCAAAGGGATGGAATTTGTATTTCCTGTAAACTGACACAGGTCCTTGGAACTCGGGGCAGATACACTCATATTCAGGGGATCCATCTCCTTCAGAAGCTATTACACTCCAAGGAAAGTGGAGTCCCATAAGACTTCACAAGGATGATATTTCATTTTCATCTCAAGATTATTGTAGTAGGTCATCAGCTTTGACTGTATGATAAAGCTACTTCTGGGGTGTTACTTTCCTTGCAGAGAGCCTAAAGCAAACAAAGCCTGCTTTTTCAAAAGTGAATATCCATTTTGACAAGAAAATGGAATCAACTCTAATAAAACTAGGAGAGAAGGGGAAAAACTATTACTTGCAGGCTGAGGATTGAAAACTAATCTGACTGTTCTTGCTGCTTTGATTTTTAAAGGAAGCCTGATTGGGTTTTGGGTTAGTTTTGTTGTTGTTTTATTTTTGTTTTTCCCTCAACGGGGGAAAAAATATACCAACTTGAAGACCTTCTGTTCTCTGTAAGAAACACACCATACAGTATCCTTTGTGGTTAAAATGTGATTTATGATTTTATGTTGAGTATTTAGCAGAGTGGTTTTTTCCCCTATTCTAGATAATATGGAACATATTGAAGCTTGTTTTTTAATGGAATTTGATTCTTCTGTAAAGTCAGTTTCTGATTCTTCCACAGGTTTCCCGAGTGACTTCCTAAGCCACAGTTTGTCACCTTGTAACACTGAATTAATTTGTTCCATATTTTAGAGGTCTTCTGAGAATAGATCTACATATTCATGCAAAGTGGCAAGATATTAAGTGATGACTATCCTTTTTAGAGAAAAAAATCTATAAATAAAGAAACCCCCGTAAGACTGCAGCATTTTAGCACAATCAATTTTTTGTGAATGAATTTTTTTCTTCCTTGTTACAGTCTAACAGATCACTGATTTTTATTAGGAAAGAAAGGCTACAATTACCAAGTACTGGAATGATTCGTGATCCAGTCTAACTTCCAGTAATGTTAACAGAACCTTCTCATTGCTATTGGAAGACATAATTGGGTACCCTTATTCTGCAAAACACTTCGCCATCTAAACAAGGAGTTACTTCTTCAGCAACAGCTATATTTGTGCTAGAAGTCTGAAAAATATTGTACCAGATTCAGATGTCCTGGATCATTCCCCAGCTTCATATTCATTTATAACGTTAACTATTGATCTATAACAAAACAAAAAAAAAAACACACCAATTTTATACCTTTTATAATTACCTAAAAGCAAAATGCAAGTCTACTTTGAGTTTTCAGAATAAGTTGCCCCATTTCCTAGAACAGTCAAATTGTGTGATTAGATATGACAAAAATTTTGTTTAGAATGACAGTAACGTATTATGCAATATCTCAGCATTTCGCTGAGGCACACTGAAATGCACTCTGTGGTTAATCCCAATTGATCCATTTCTGATGGAGTCAGTGAAAATGTTTTCAATTATTTTACCGCAAATTTTGTCAGGTTACTAATATTTAAAGTGGGAAGAATGATAATATTAAGATAGTTCTAAAATATCTCAGAAAATACGAGGTTATACATACGCAAGAAATTTATATTTCTTGGAAAAATAGAGAGTAGCAGAGATAATATTGGCTTAAAGGTGTTAATTCTGCATTTCACGCTTTGTAGGTGTGTTTCCTTGTCCCATAAATATATGATACATCATACAACTGTTTTTACAGTATTTTCATGTAAGAAAAACTCATTTTAAGCAAGCACAAAAGAGATATCAAGAAAACAAATTAAATGTAACACTGAGAACTTGAGATAATTCAAGTATGAATTTAATTGCGGATGTACTGCAATTCTGGAGAAACTATTTTGACTTCCACACTTAAAACCAAAAAATAAATCTAAGTTACTAAAACAAAACCTGACAATTAATTTCTATTCACCTACTTATCAAACCTAATTAATTTAGAGAGAGGAATCTGAAGAAATAGGACAGATCATTCTGAAAGGAAAGACAATTATTCATGAGTCTGTGTGTCTGCCTATGCTTAGCAAAATTAAGCTACAGAAAGTTATATAGATGGCTTACTTGAATTTCACAAATGTCTAATTCAGATAATTTAGGAGTTATGTAACTTAAATTTGTATTAAATATTCTCAACTGCATATGCAATATTTGCTGTTGTGGGTCTTAATATAACCTAGAGATTTCTGCTTTTAAAAATTAATCGAGTGTCCTGGTAGCTCTGATATCATATATTTTTTCCTTCTATTTAAAGAAGGAAATAATATCCTTTCACATCCTCCAAGGCATCTTTCCAGTATTCTCAAGGCTTAAATGCTAGCTGTAAAGAATGGGACACAATGTGAATATTAATGTCCTGGTTGAGCTGACAAATGTGTTCTCTTTGGGCCGGGGCCAGACATGAGCATTCAAAGTATGGAACTAGTCCAGGAGGCTGAGATTTTCAGAGAATCTGGGGAAAAGCCTGCCAAAAGTGCTCAGCAGCTTCCCCGTAAAGAGATTGCTCTAGAAATCTGCAATGTGTGGGTGAAAAAAAAAAAATGAGTTGTGACAGGACTGGAATGAGTTGAAACTGTTCAGGATGGTGAAGGAGGACAAGGTTTCTGGTGCATCGGGACATGGACAAAGTGGGAATGACAGGTGAACTAAAGCACAAGAAGGTAAACTTTGCCATGGTTGGTTGCAGGGAAATGTTTGAAAATAGCTAAACATTTCACCATGTTCTAGATTTCACCAGTGTTACAAAGATCAGGCAGATTATTTGAACTTTTTAAATAATATTAATTTATTTTCCTGTACAACCAAGTCTGCTCCAGTGGTGTGCTGACCTTAAGAGGGATTTGGTAGTGAAATCAGTAATCCTATCACATCTTTCACTGGAAATGGCAGAATCAAGGTCAGGAGGCTTGTAAAGGGAGCTGCCAAAAGACATCTTTCTCCTGTATCCTTTTGGACATCCATGTGCATAGAAGACCTTCTTAAACCACCCTTTGTACAAAATTCCCGAAGTCTGTAGGAAACTATGGCATAATATGAGGGCAGAGATGGCTCATTAGACCCTCCAATGAGTACAAATTAGGAAGTGTGTCCCCAGAGGGACATGCAGAGAGGATTTAAGACATTACTCCAAAGAAAAGGTGCTCTTGGAACAGACAAGCAATTTAGAAATTTTGTCTGAAAGCCACTCAAACATTTCAGCAACAGGGTAAACTTGCTGCCTCTATCAAGCTTAGGTTGGAATTCCATCTCTCTACACTCTCCTACTGTGTTTCCAGCCTTCATTTTTGCTGATTACTTCCCTCTGCTTATATTCACACACTGGGAAGGTCAACTTGCTAGGTAAAAGGTAAAATATCTTTTACCACCAGGGTATATGTTTGTGAATATATCTTTTAGCCAGATCATAGAGGTATTCTGATTCACAAGAAAGGTGCCTGGCCTCTATGAACATTTCATGGGAACTGCTACTCTCATTCTCAAAACAGGAGAACATATGCTGCTATTAGGAGGGGGGAAAAGAGCTAGGTAGAAGTTCAGCTCTCTGAAACCTTATTCACTCCCTCATATGAGCAGTTCTTTATTCCCCAGCTCAAAGGTCACCTGAGATTCACTAATTTTTAGTTGTTTTTTTTTTCCCCTTCAGAAGTCTACATGTAATTTGTTTGGCCAACTCTTTGTAGTAAATGGAGTAGTCTTGCTCTGACAAAATCACAAGGACTGGCAGACAAATTTTTGATCCTCCTTTCTTAGAAATTCCCTTCCTTCTTATTTTTTGCAATGCAGGTGCTCGACAAAGTTCCTCCATGTTTTATTCTAAAAGTCACAAATTCTTGCTGCAAAGAAAGTGCTTTATTTTAATTCTACAGACAAGGAATGTTTTTCTTTCACTGTTCCATGCTGAGAGGCCCTTCACATGTCACAGGCCGCTCAGAAGCCAAGCTCTGTGATGACTGCACTAGATTTTTTGTAGGAATGCTCAATGAGCATGTATCCTAGGGTAAAACACTGAAATCATCCCAGATGTGTGTGTTCGTTCCTCACCTTTCTTCTAGATGTTGAGATTAGCTTCAGTTCAGCAAAATGCATCAACAGGAGGTACAGATGTCATTTTTAAAGGCAGGTCTTCGTCTGTTAAAAGCCAATTTTTAGGCCTGACTCTTCTGGGCAAACTACAACTTTTATATATAGTCCAAGCTTAAGTTTAGAAACTTTGGTACCCAGTTTCCAAGCTGGCTTTCCACTTACAGGATCTGTATTCAGAATTTACCTTATCCTAGTCTTCCAAACAGACAAAACATAAAGGGAAATGTGCAACCAGTTGGTGAAAGATGCAGCCTGTGGGATGTAGAAGCATCTAGGGAGGCTGATCACAAACTGAACAATTGGAAGAAAGGAAGGACCCTTGCAACAGCACAATACTGAATACAAGAAAAACGTAAATACTTAGTAGTGAGGAGAAGAGCAAAATTGCTAATAAAAATAAAATTTCCCAACTCACCCAAACCTGGGGTTTATTAGTCATTGTTTTGATTCAGGCTCATTAAAATGAGGGGCTTTGCAAACAATTAAACTTGCCTGATTTCTTTCTATGTATTCATTCATTTGTCCCCCCCCCAAAAAAGGCCCAAACCCAGAAAAACAACAACAGAAGAAAAACCAAACCAAACCAAAAAACAACAAAAGCAACAACAGAAAAACCCACAATTTTTTTTTCTAATAGCCCCACTGGTATTCTGACACAGTTTTTTTGTGAAATAAGATAAAGTATTAGGAAAACATTTTGTTCTCTCCTTGATATTGGTATAAATGTCTTATGAGTTAAAAGTTGTCAAATCAGTTTATTTCCCACTGCTTTGTTAATAACCAGAAGGATAGGAAAGAACAGAAATATTATGCAATACCTCATATAACGTCACAGAAAAATCCTTAAGATTTCAACAATTGTTCTGAAATTACAAGTATTAAAGGAAAAGATCTCATAATTTTTGAGATTACTGGTGCATAAATGTACATAATTGCTATTCTGGTTTGATGCTTGTCTGGTTAGCCTGTGATTTTTTAATGAAAATGTTAACAACTACTGGCCTGGGTTGCCCAGTAAATAGTAATGACAACCTGTGGTGGAAATTAAAGGGACAATACTGACACATAATAAAAAGCAGCAGTTGGTGAACCAAGGGGAAACAACACAAAAGAAATAAAGTAGGTGATCATTAGGTGGACTGGCTACCGGTATATTTTACAGATTACAAATGCTATTTTCTAAACATAGCTTTTAATGTGACCAAACTGTGCATAAAAATGGTTTGAGAAGACACTGATATTGATCCATGCTGACCTTTCTCAACATGACAAAGCAGCATTTAATTCAGTAGATCTTGCATTACAGCCCACCCAATGCATTTAATGATGTGCAGTATCGTACAGTTATAAGCGATTTCCATAGCAATGCTAGAAATCTTTTAACAGGACAAGCTGGAAAAGAGGACTTCTGCTGTGATCCCCATTCTGGTGTATCATTAAAGTTAAAAATTTCCCCTCAGCACTTAGCAATGACAAAAGTTACAACCTTGGGAGAAGGGTTTCAGAATGATAAGTGGAATGACTCCTTTCATGCAAAGTGCTCTTCCCACTGTATTGCTAGAGGGAAATTTATGAAGTTTGAAGCTTAAGGGCATGTTCTTTTATTCATTTGGGAGCATATTCTCAGGCCAGATGCAGTCTTCCATGCCATGCTGTTATGTAAGCAAAGTTTTAAAACTGTTTCTATTGTAAGATTTTAAAGGAACTCTTAAGGGGTGTTGCTGATATTGTTCTATAAACATTCCTGACAAGGCAATTTAAGGTTATGAATCAAATGTCAGATCCTAAACTGTATACTTTGTAACTTACATCATTATAGTTTGTCAGAAAGGTCTTCAAATCGTAATCATGCTTTTTACTGAAGACTTAACTTAAGCACTTGCTATATGAGTCAGGAAAAGAGACTTGATGAGTACATCTCTTATCTTCAAAACAAGTAACTTAACTGCAAAACTTGTAGATAACCTGAAGTATGAGTATACATTTCTCCCCTTTACCTTCAGTCATTATTCATTACAGCAGGGATCCTGGCTCTGAGTGATTTAAATGGAATAGCAGGGCCTCTGTGCTCTGATAAAATTTTATCTTTATAATTTGCCAAAAGGTCCCTGTCTCCCATGACCTACTTTTGGGTGCAATTCTAGCCTCATATGTGGCTAAGTTAGGATAGTATCTTGAACTTGATGTTCCTATTCCTAGGCAGTGCCTCAGTAACCAGCAATAAAGTGACAAAAGGATGCAGTCTTTACCCTCTACTATCTGGCAATTAGGAAGAAAATAATGAGCTGTGATGGAGCTCATTGTGAGGCAGTAGTGAAAGAGATGGATATCAATCAGCTGACATTACTTCAGTCCATGCCTCTTCATATAAATAGTAATTACACACTGGTTGAAATACTGTTGAAAAAATGATTTCTGTGTTAGCTTTTATGTTTTCTCTGTTCTATGTATTTTTAATGTAAAAATGTAGATATATACCTTTGGAGGCTCCTATGGCAAATTACTTTCAGCTTTACTTAGGTTTTTATTTATATTTACCAAGGTTACATGATTTACAATGGATTTACCATTCCATGGTTAAATGACCTGATGAGCATTCCATATAAAATATTAAAATTAGGTTATTTTGCAAATATAATTATGATACAATCAAGTTAACAACAGCATACACAGGTGTATGTATAGATGCAGAGCATAGATGCAGTCATATATTAGTCTCATTCGCATTTATACAAAGTCAAGCTCAAAGGACAAATTTAAACTTCTTTAACTGTATTTCAAGAATATGGATGAACAATTTTTTTCAGGTGGATGAGATGCTTCACTGAGACTAGTTTAGTAAAATTTCAGTCAGCAAATACACAGTAACACTTTTTTTTAATAATTGCATACAAGAGCTAAGTGTTGGAAGATTCTCTTGCACTTTCTGTCTTGATAACAAAACATTTTAGGTCTTAAACCAGTTTTTGCTGGAGTCAGCACCTTTGCTTTCAAAGGGTGTCAGCATGTGGCACAGACTATTGTATTCTGAGTAATATTTTTAATGGTTTAGTACAATACTGGTTCTGCTAATATTAGAAAATTTCACATTTGTGCAATGATGCACTGTTATCTACCACCTTTCCCCATGTACTTAATTTTAGGGAATAAATGGTTCCTTTCCTTTTGTTACAAGGCACAGCAGATTGTTGCTCCAGTTTTAGAATTGAAGGAATATTAATAGATTTTACACTGCCAATTTCTTTTTATCTGTGTATAGAATAATTTGACATTCCTAAGACTGTTTCCATGGCATGAATGAGTTGCAGATGCATGCTCAGTATCAGTAGGTCAGCTTTGTTAAGGTGGAGAAACTGTCAATAATTCTGATGAAAAGAATCCAGGGAATATGAAATGTGTCGAGGTATATTAGGTATATGGGTTAGAATGTGATTGGGAGTAAACATTTAAGGGGTAAGAGAAAATAAAAGAAAAAATGTTAGTTGATTATTTTAGGTACATTTAAAAATATTTTGATACAGCTTGTGACAGCCATTGGCAATGCTATATTCCACTTCATTAAAAAAACTTATGAGGTAAGTGTCAAGAGGTAAATGGCTACTTTCACAGAGAGTTCTTAAATAAATCCCCTCTTACTAACAGAATGAATCAGTTTTAAATAAGAAAATTAGCTTCCCACAGTACATGTTGATAATAGCCCTAAAAAGTGCTCTGCTGCTGTCTAAGGAGGGATGGCAATGAGCTAATAAACTATTATTTTCTTTTTCAAATCTGACATAATCTTTTTAAAAAGTAAAAAATTCAGCATCAATAGAAATATTTAACATCAAAAATATTTAGCATCAAAGTAATTTGCAAATTGCATCTGGCGTAAGGTGAATGGGACATGATTCCTCCATACATTCACTAAGAAGTGAATCATACCAACCCTTAAATTCACATAATTCCAAGTACGTGAGTAGACCAAATTAAGTCACCTGGATTAGTTACATTTGTAGAATTAGGAAGATGCAAAAGCTCTAAAATTGAGCTAAAATTTAATGTTCTGTCTCATAAATATAGGGAAGCATTTTATTACTGGAACACCGTTTTCTAACAACTGAAAGCTGGTCTCTCCCTTGTCTATAATATTGATTATATATTATATAATATATATTATATTATATATTATATAATTAATTATATGTCTTCAATGTGTTTTAAAACAACAGCTACCTCTATTAGTTTGTCAAGGAAACATTGCCTTTCAATTTCTCCTTCAACTGCCAAACCTTCTGGATAATTAGAACTCAGCAAGGGATGATCAATACATATATTGTATACATGCAATATATATAAATTAAAATGTGATATGGATTTAAATTGAAAAAAGATGCATGTCCTCACTAAACTATTCAAGTCTTAACCCATTAAATACCTGATTCAGCTGAATTTTATATCAGAATGCCTGCAAAAGCTTACCAAAGACTCCACACTCATTAGCCTCTTAGTAAAGCTGCTTTAAAAAGTGTTTTGGGAAAAATTGTAGCAGAGCTGATAGCATTAGGTAGCTTTCTTTCGCTACTTTCTTCAAATTTTGCCTGTAAAAATCATACCACATCCTGCTGCATGCAAAACTATACTTTAAAGCTCATTTTATTCGTTCAGTCAAAGCAACTGTTCCCTGCATTCTGCAAAGTCCATGATCACACATAATTCCCCTCATAGGTGCTATGAATCTTGTTCCAGATCTCAGGGAATGCTAGAACGCTCCAAGTTAGCTGAGCACTCCGAGGCAATGTGGCCAACCATTTCAGTGATGGCTTTTCCTGGTCTTAAAAATTAAGAGCCAGACATGGTTAAGGGTAAAAGGGTTTTTACCTCAGTATTTAATAAGGATCTTTATGGTGCACCACTTTGCCAAGGTGGAATGCACCGAAATGCACACACACAATAGATCACGTATACAAGTTATAGACTTTTGCAAATTGGCATATCTAACAAAGATTCCCCAATGAGAGGCTTCAATGATTAGGGTGATATCTCCCCATCCCGAGGAATTGCCCCTGGATGGACTATCTTAGTTTTCAGGATGTGTTCTAGAGAGGACCTTGGTTTCTCAGGATAGCATAGGGCTTTCCGGCCTCCAACTGCAAGGCTTGTAGGATGTTTGGTTTCCTGGCTTAACAGGAATGCTAAGTTATTGGACTTAAGGAATCACAAGCATGCATGCTAAGAGCAGAGGATACATAAAAGCTATATAAAAGATATATAAAGGGTATATAAAAGAAAAGACAAAAAGTCATCATGGCGTCATCAGGAAAAGGCTTGATCATCTTCAAAAGCAGTTTTCCTTGTTTGATGGATCTTCCAGTTAATTTTGAAGTTGAAAATTTTCCATCTTCAATCAGATTGAGATAGAAACTGTTGAAATGGTATCTTTTAAGAAAAACCAAAGGGAGGTATCCACCAACTGATGGCTGAAAATTCATCTGCAAATCACAGAGTGGAGACGTATTTTCTAGCCCTCACCTCTTCTGTCAAATGCCCCTAAATCCTAGTTTATTTAGAAGAGATTTCTAAACTTTTAACTTGAAAATTCAGCTAGAGCCTGGGAAAAATTCACCTGATGTGTTGAAGTGAATATCTTCTTATCGTATCTTTTTATCAACCCAGCTACAAGAACTCATCAGTGTCAGTGAATATTTGCCAGTGTCAAAGCCTTTGCATTATTAATCCCTCTTTCTTCTGAACACAGTCCCACTGGGATTTGTTTGTGCTGAGCAATGGCCAATACCAGTTGCTGGCTGAAAGGACTTCTTTCCTTTCCTCCAGAGGCCTAGGGCTCCCCTACCTGTGGATGTGCTGTGCCAAAAGAGCATCCTGTGAGTTCTCTAAAAATAAAACTCTGTGTAACACAGCCACTCACAAAAGAACTGCCTGTAAAATGTTTTTTGATGGGTTGTCAGTGCTGAAAAACGTGCTGTGCTCAGGCCTGCCAGGTCCACCAATACGAGCAGCAAGCTGTGGCTTTGAGGGTTCAAACAACCAATTTGAGAGCTAATCTACTGCCCTGCTGCTTCTGGCAAAGAGCTGTTGCCTTTGAGGGAGTCTGGCAAGCCAGGCTGGAGATATTTGGAAGTACTGGGCAAACGGATGTTGTATGTAGTAGGTTTGACACCAGAAAAGTTGGAGCTGCTGCTGTTGGTTCTGCCAGCTCTGGCAGAGCTGCAGACAGTACTTTTCCAGCATGGACTGTTCATTTTCAATGCACGTATGTTCCAGCTTTTCAGGAGAATGTCTCTCATCTGCAGAGCAGATGCCCAGGGATATTTGTGTGAGTTGGGGAAGGTTAGCAGTGCTCACCTTTAGAGGAATTTGCCACACCAGAGCCAGTGAGCAGTCTCTGAACTGCAAGATTGTGTTCAATTACTGGGCATGAAGAGACTTCAGCAACAGATTGGAAGCTGAAAGAGTGGAGCAGATTGTTCGTAAAGGGTTTCAAAGTTACCAAGATTTGAAAATAATATGTTTTCTAACCTTAATATAATATGAAAGAATCAGGATAATTAAGTGTAAATTTTATTTTAAATGATAAAATGAAAAGTTTAGTAAGAAAGTTAAGACGCTTAATTTACAAAAGGACCGTTTTTAGAAACATCTGAGTATATCTGACCTTCTCCCACTGCATGCTGCTTCTTTCAATTTATTATAAAAACCTCTTAGGGTAACTCAAATGTAAACCATGTTGCTGATCACTTCAAATAGACCCAGACAAGTTGAGACCCAGACAACGTGGATGTGTTTTAAAAGAAGTGAAAGGTAGAGCTTAATCAACCCCCCCTGTACTATGTACCACTAAACTGCTGCTGGAGTGTTATGGCAGGGGCTTTTAATGATACTGTTACAAAACTCAAAACTGAGTTTTCAATAGAATTGGATAGATTCTTAAATGCATTTATGCTACACTGTTCATAGGATCCATCACATCTTGAAAAACTCAGCAGGTCAGTTCATCATACAGGCAATCACCGGGTCGTATACCTTAGGCATGGTACGTAAGTCCAAAAATCTATTCAATAGATACTGCCTTGAATAGAATTTGTGATCTGTTGTCCAATTGTTAATGGCAGAGGAGATTTCAGGTCATATTGTTCATATTTGAACAAAATACTCAGATTTACTGAACATACTTTGGTTTTGATAGGTCAATTATAGTGTAAAAAAGAACTGATAGTCTCCTCGCTAGATAGAAGATAATGCCAAGTGCCTTCCAACCAACAGAGTGTATGAGAGTAATAAATATTGAAAACAGATAAAAATACTTGCTTTAACTTTGGATGTCAAGAGACATTAAAATTTCAGTGATGTGTTTTGTCAACATACTTCTACCTGCAGTCCTAGTATGCTTAGAAAAGAATTATCACCATCTGGGAGTGTTACAGAAGTATGAAGTTGTTATCTGTTGTTTTCACCAAAACTTCAAATAAAACGGTGGCAGCAGGATCCATTTAATCAAATTTATCACTGAGTTCATATTTTTGGTAGCAGCAGATGGGTGGCAGTCTGGAAGACTTACCTAGAAAAGACTTGGGGTAGTTTTGAATATTTTCTTAGCATTTCAGCATATGCTGGAAGTGAGTGAGTTCCCACACTTTAGCAAGTTACCACTCATTAGTAGAAGCTGTGGAAAGTGATCATGTGCAGATTTAGTCCATACAATTGCAAAGCATAAAACACATTAGACTGTGGAGCTCATATTATGAGTAGGTTTTAAAGATGTTAAAGTTGATCTGAGGGAATGGTTCCCATGATGTAACTGGAACAGACTAAGAGCAGTCTGGTTATCAGGTTTATAATACATTAAAAAATAGCAGATATAATACATTTATTTTTCAGTGTTGATCTGTGCACTCTTACTGAGGAAGAATGTGGTGAGTCACTGGAGACCGAAATTCTCTTCTCCCCTTTGCCACTAAATTATTTCCTGAACCCTAAAGTTATTTATATTTTCTGCCTTTTTTTCCCCCTAAAATTAGAGTATAGTAAGGATTTTCTATCACTTTTAGTATTGTCTTCCTTTTAAGCAGTTAATTGCATTTCTGAAAACACTTGCCTTTTAAATGCCTGTGTAAAACTAGAAAGGTGCAAATTTTATATATAGTTTTTGTATAGTTATTATAGTTTGAAAACTGAGACAGGAACAACTGTGTTAATTGATGTTAAGGTATAAATTCAGCAAAATACAAAACCCTTTCAATCTGAAAGGATTTAGTATTAAAAAGATTGTAAGAATTTTGAAAGTTTTTATTCCAAAAATTTGTGCCAGCACAAGTTCTGATTTTTCAGTTCAAAAAATACAGGTTCCCTTCTGTTTCCATGGACCCCCTCTGACTTTCATACATCCATGCATGTAGTGAGTAACATGCTTTACCATTGTGCAGTGAATACCAAGGCCAGAAATCTGACAAAAATCTGCTTTCTTTGTTGTGTACTTTCACTGCAAAGAAATGTACAGTGCAAAACTGGCACCACCACCAGTACATCCAAATGCCTTACACCAAATTTTCTTAAAGCCTCAGAGGAGTTTTATAAATACATTACAGAATTCAGAAATGAGCCCTGCCATTGCAAATTATAATTCAATGTGTCTTCTTCCTTTCTGCCTTCCTCTCTTCCCCCTTCCCTCTTCTTTTCTTCTTGTCCCTCTCCTTCTTCCTCTTGCTCCCCTCCCAGCTGTATCCCAAAGATGTCTCTGCCTATGACACTAATCACAATCCCCACCAACAGGTTGTTATGCAGTTTTTTTCAATTTCCACCACTGTCTAAATGAAATACCTGTTGGTGCAGCTGCTAGTGACAGGCTTTTGCCATTTGTCTTTATGTGGGGACTCTGGTGCCACCCCATTCTTGTATTTTGGAGGCCTCTATTAAGAATTTCTGATATCTGCAGGTTTGAGGGTTTCTACCTTGTCTGTGTCAAAACAGCAGCATGGTTAATCAGGTTATGTTAAAGAGTCAGACATTATGACCAGGTGGTGTTCAAGGACTCAGCAGGCTTTACTTCCATATGGAGTCCTTAAATTTTGTAGCCTGTCTGAAGGTCTCTTGGAACACTCTGTGGAGGGTTTGTTAAAGCACACTTTGTAAAAGTCTACTTAGACTGAAAACCAAACCCTACAGGGCTTTATGATGATTTCTTTAAATAATTTAACCTCAATTTATTTTTAAAAAATAGTAATTCCTGAAAAGTTGCAATGGCTTTAAAATTGAACTCTGCTAGGGGAGATAGAATAATAAGGGGAGATATTATAGTCTATAAAATAGCAGCATATGCCATACTGTTAAATTTGAAGGATTTCTGGTATATGTAATATAATTTCCAATTCTATGTCAAATACTTAATTTTTCTTGCTTTAGTAGTCCTACACCTCCAGTAGTCAGACTGATATTTAAGACCACTTATGAGCAGACAAACTCAGATAACCTTGTGACTATAGTAGTTCAACTACTAAAATCTCCTTTTTTAAATCAAATTTGCTAGTTTTCTGAGACTTTGTTTTGCCTCTTCTTAGATTCATACCTGAGGGTGTCATAATACCTCTGTAGCTTGTCAGGAATTTTTCTTCTAAAAATGTCAGCAGATTAGGAGCTTCTGATGGAGGCATAACTTTTGCAGTAATGTGCAGATTTTGGTAAATTGTCAGAAAGAAAAAAATTATTAGGGTTCTCATAAATAGCTAATGAGAGAAAGAGGTCCTTTCTTACAGATGGCTGTATCAGTCTTCCATCTGAAGTTGGAGCTTGCATTTGCTAAAAAAAAAAAGAAAAATTAAGACTGTCAAGTGCAAACTAAGATCAGGATTTCCGTGAAGTACGGCACCATTTCTCTGGAAGTTTTCCAAGAGTAGAAAAATGTTGATCCATGGCTGAGAAAAATATGCAGGAGGAGAAGAACTTGAGGAAAGAGAGAGAACTTATGGAGAATTGATTGGCTTCACTAAATCCAAAATAGGATGAGGCTTCTGGCATGTCAAATTAGGAAACTTTTGGATAGAATCATTGAAATAAAAACTGCTTGAAAGTCAGGAAGTGCTTCATTCTCCACAGGTACATAAATTAGAAAAAAAAAATAATTATGCTTAGCAACATTAGATAGGGCCAAAATCAATAAATGTAATGTAGGAAATATTAACAACATGAAACGGCAAAATTAAAATAAAAGATCAAGTGTACATCTACTTCTGTACAAATATCAGAACCCAGAAATAATGGAATTAACTGAAAAGCCTGATTTTAGATAAGGCTGATGCTACTTTGGGCACCAAAATAAAGACTTTTTGTGAAAAATAAATTATAATCTACAGGATTATAATTTAATATAATGTAATTTAAATATTGTGGAGTAAAGAATTTAGAGATACTGAAATTAACCGTAAAAAGTGGTTCCAAAAGATGAAGAAATGGAGAAAGCATGGAGTGAATGCAAACACTTGAAGAATATCAACAAGCACCATAGTGTTATCTGAGTCTGAAGATCCAGGGATAGCTCAGGGGAGTGCAACAGCAGTAATACAAGAATGTTTATCGCTACCAGTCGCCCTGTTAGGAGCAGAGTGGGCAGAATTCTCAAAAACCGAATCGAGGCAGATAAGAGATTTTTACCATTTCCCTGTAAATCGGCTACATTTTAAAAGATGGTTTCTCAGAGGAAGAGTTCAAAATCAAAATGCATCAGTAGTGTTTAGAAAGACATTACTTCTTCCTGGAAGTGACCAGATGGTACCCACATTTAAAATCACTGTAGGAAAGGAAAGAATCCACTACGACAATGTTTCACTTCAGAGAGGAAAATGAAGTGGTTGGCTGAAATATCTGTCTGAAAGGCTGGAAGAGCTGCAGGAGCACTTTCATTAAAAGATGGGAGTGAATTTTCAGAATAGATGTGTTCCCCACACAAACAGAAGAAGGAGAAGGAAGTAGAGGAAAAAACTTGTATCTGTAACAGAATAGAAGAGAAAGATAATGGAAATATAAGATCTTATGATAAGAGAAGTGTCCAGCTGAAAGAAAAAGGCATACCAGGCAGTTAAAACTTCGACCTGGCAATTCTTTAACAAGGTAAGGAAAAACTTACTAAAGGAAAAAAAAAACCACCAAAACCTATGAATAAAACTTCTTTTTCAAATTGACCATTACAGAATTTATATGGTTAAAAAATGGTCAAGAAATTAAAGGGTTACTCTTGGAAACTGGTCATTGCTAGTTTACTCTAGGGAAATTACCACTGATATTTTTGGTGGAATTGAATTTGACAAATTGTTTTAAATTTAGGCGACAATGGCAAAAGTTTGAGAGTAATAACTACTGACCATCCTGGATAGTATATGCACAAAACTAATAAAATTTTCCTTGACCTATTACCTTTGTGTGGTTTCTGTGGCCTTCAAATCAGCCTCAGGACCTGAAGATCAGACAATTGTAGATGCAGTGTGACTTTTTTTTTGATGTTTTGGGGATAGGAGAGATTATTGAAGAGCAATAGACCAGAAAATATGATTTATCTACTGGATAAACTGGAAGAAAATGAAATTAAAACCACAGATATAAGAAACATGGACAAATATGATACACAATGATTGTACAGTCAGCAATGCTTTTGCAAGAATGAAGTAATGTCTGTGAAATTTTATTAGGTTTCTCTGAACTCACAGCTGCAGAATGGAATAAAGGTGACCTGGCTGTTCTCAGGAATTAGGATATTCAAAAACGGTTTTGACAGGATGCCCCCCTAAAGCTCTCAGCTAAACTAAATTAATAGAAGCAAAGATCAAATCAAGAATTAATAACCAAATAAAAGAGAGGGGGGGAAATTGAGCAACACATGGCGGGCTCAAGTAACCAATGAGATCTGAAAGCACCCGTGATGGATCATTTCATATTTCTTTACTCTTGCATGTCTTCCTTAGTAATTTGAAGGTGGATAAGAGTAGTGAAACGACATTATTTGATGAAGATAACATTCTAGGTAGCAAAAAGCAAAACTGATTATTAAGCCTTGCAGAAAGATCTCTATTACTAAGCAATGTCAATGAACATAATCTGCCATTTCAACTCAGGAATAGCTGAACCTTCATAAATAAAATGACAACCATATTGTCAAGTATGCAGACCAGACCCACTCCTTCGGGAAGACTGCTGCCTCCCGGGGACCTGGTTGGAGGATGTGAAGAGAAAGTTTCCTGTGCTGGTAAGGCCCTCAGATTATTTTCCATTATGGATTTCTCAGGTAAATAGAAATTTGTGGGGTTTTGATCATGGCTCAGTTTACATGACACCACAGGCCTGCTGTCAGATGATGGAGGACACCCATCTCAACGAGGCAGAAAGGATCTTTGAACAGGCATTAGCAGGGCTCATTGACAGAGCTTTACAGGAGGGAAAGGGGTAAAATCGGGCTCACTAGAGATAAACCTGGGGGCAGCATGCCAGGGTTTGTGGAATAATTTTCTAGCAAGGTTGTTTGGTCTTCTGTCTCAGTGATCTTAAAGGTCTTTTCTTACCTAAATGATGAATATAACTCCAGATGCATCCATTTCTTGAGCATTGAGTGCACTGCATGTGTGATCATGGAATTATAGAAACATAGAATGGCTTGGATCGAAAGGGACCTTAAAGACTCTCTAATCCCACTGGCCATGGGCAGGGACATCTTGAACTAGATCAGGCGACTCAGAGCTCCAACCAATCTGGCTTTGAATACTTCCAAGGATGGGACATCCACAGCTTCTCTGGGCAGCCAGTTCCACCACTCTCATAGTAAAGAAAAATATAGAATCTTCATGGATTTTCCAGGAGGTATTATCCTCAAAGACCCAACCCTGCTTAACTCATGTGAGCTGACAGGAATGCAGCCTGATCTGTCACACATGTGTAAAAAATTTATGGAAATGGTGAACCTGATTTATTTCAAATTTGAAGCTCAAATGGACTCTGGAGTTGAGCTATTCTTTGTCAAGTTTCAGCCCACAGAAAGATTATAAAGCTGAGCTCTGAACTAGTAAAAATAGAATTTGCAAATGAAGTGCTGACACAAGTCTCAGGCATAAGTAGGATGAGCACTATCATATATGAATGAGCCTTTCTCTCTTTCACAGTAGCATGCCATGCAATATGCAAATCACTGGGTTTAATGAACAGCTTCATTTAAAAAAAGAGTTCATGTGGTTAAACACTCAGAGACAGTTATTAATGTTTTAATTTTACGGACTGAACTAGGATCCATAAAATTAAATCCAATAAAACTCTAAAAATAATTAGAAAGAAGCCAGCTAAATGTAAATGATCATAAGAATGTTGGTTTCTGCTGGGTCGGGGTTTCAAAATTCAGGAAGCCAAAAGGAATATATCTTGCAGGGATTAAGCAATAAAAACATTCATACAAAAACACATCAAAATAACTTTGGTTTGGTTAAAGAAGCTTGAGATGACTGAATGGTGGTATATAGGGATAAGGTACAGATATACACTAGATATATATAGGAAGAAGGATTAAAGTTACATAATACCTATACAGGTTACTGCTTTAGAGGAGTGAATATAACTTCACACACCTTTAAAGGAAGAGAATCTCAGTGAGAAGCTTTGAATAAAACAGACACACACAACAATATTGAGAGTCTAAACTCATTACAGAGGTACTTATATCCCAAATTTAAAGAAACAGAATAGATCTAAATAAACAAAGAAAACTCCCTTGTATTTGCCTTGAAACTGTGAATGATATCTGTCCTACCAAATTAGAGTATTTTCCATGTGTTTCCATGCATGATTGCATCAGGGCTGCATCCAGGCACATATATGTGATAAACTACATCCCTCCTACCTGATATAACACCCTGTATACATCTCTGATCTGAAGCAAACTATCTTGGTTTAAGATAATTTAAGGGGAACATTCCAAAATTAGTTCTCCCCTTTTATTTAAACCACTCCCTTTCCACTAATAAGGAGAAATCAATAGGAGTAGATATATTAGTGAAAAAATAACAGTATACTAAAAAAATACTGAAATAGCAACCTTGCCCAAAATGCCACATCAGCTCCATCCCTTCCTGGGCCTGCCATGGTACCACTGCTCCAGCCAAAAATGCCACTTCAGGCATTCTTCGTCCCCTCCTTGGGCTCCATCTCATGTATATCTATTGCTGACTGAAAGAAATTATGTATTGATATTTCAACACCCTTTACAAAAAAAAGAAAGAAAGAGTTAATCAGGTGGTAGTGGACTCCTGCTAGAAGTTGAGGTCAGTCACTTACTATCTTGCAAAAACATAGTGCTCATTCTACTAATGACAATTACATGAAAATAGGAGAAGAAATTAATGTCATGCACAAAGAAGAGGTGGAATAACAGTCTGCTTGGGGAAACTTTTGGGGGTGGTACCTTTCATACCCCACAGAATCCCGCCAAAACAAAACAAATAGGAAGATTTGAATTGAAAAGTTTGTGCTGGCAGTAATGTAATAGGGGGGCAAAAAAGAAGGAGTCTTTTCAGTATCACAAAAATTTCAAATTATTAGGAATTTATTTTGGTATGAGAGTTTGAGAGCACCATGTAGGGCATAGAATATGCAAAAAAACCCCTCCTGCTTCCTATTTCAAATTTAACATAAGATACACTGCAATTAATACAATCCACCACACCTCTATCACTCTTTATTTTTCTCTGCATTCCTATTTCTTTTTAACCTTTTTCAAGCTTGTTTCCCCCAAATTGTTTCTATTTGTCTGTCATTCATCCAGCCACACTAATTTTGATATGAGCCAATATTTACAACTGATAACATCTCTATAATATTTTTACTTATTCTGAACCTAAACAGGTCATGTTACCCACAATGTTCACATTATGGATCTAAAGACTGTGTCTAAAAATAAAATAAAATAAAAATCCCCAAAATTTTAGTATAAGATTTTCATGCTGATGAGGGAAAATTAATAGGATGGAGAAACAGAGACAGATGCCAGAGTTTAAGGATAACAACTGTTGTTTCATGCTGGGCTGGTAGCTGGATGTGAGGAACAGATGTGAGGTTGACAGGAAGACTGAGCCAGTAGATAAGAAAATTTTGGAGGTTTTGGAAAAAGGTTTTAAGAACAACTTGGCCTGTGCTGTCCTAAAGATGGCACAGGAAAAGCCACTGAATGAGTCTGGGATCAGGGAAAATAAAGTTGTCAGCAAAAACACAGACAAACCAGTCAATGCAGAACTGTGAAAGCAAAGAGTTGAAGAGTGTAGACCAGACAGAGCAAGCAAAAAGTAAAAAAGATTTTCCTTCCTTCTTGCTCGTTAGACCTAATAATGGATTCTCATTTTCAAGGAAGAATTTTTTCAGACAGTTGGAACAAATTCTTTAGGTACATTGATGTGAGGAAGCAGAAAAACTGTGCATTGGCAAGGGGAGTCTAAAGCAAGTTTTTAAAGCAAAGTTCTTTATGTTCTGTAAAACCTGTGTTCTTCAACACTTGTTGGTCAGAGGGCTGGAACCAAAGGAAGCATGAAGTAAAGCATAGAGGCAAGAAAAAATGACAGAAGATGCTAATATTAAAGGAAAACTTGATCCAGTTTGGAAAGGACAATAGTCACCAACTAGATTATAATTATTTCTGATTTATTTTATGGTTAAAATTAAAGTCATATTGCAGTGAAGGTGATCCCTCTAGTGTAGTGAAGAGAGAAATAGTGATCTAATGATCAAATCACGACCTTTGGTTTGCTGTGCTAATGGATCTCTCTCTGTGGCTGCTTGGAATCTAATGGCAAGTTCAAAACCTGAGCTGCACCACTGGTGCTCTGTTTTTGGTCAATGTTTTCTAAGTCATTACAGCTCTGATGATTTGCATTTTAATATTACCATTTTAAAATTACTTTATTTTCTCTGAAATGATCTTAAAGCAAAGTTGACACTTGGAACCTTATGTTTCATTTAATTTAAGCCCAAATCATTAGTATAATTTGGAAATATAAGCACCTTGCAACTTTTTTTTAAAATTCCGTTAATTTCTTCCTAACATGAAGATATAGTGAAATGTCTGTTTGATTTTAGAAGTGAATCAATCTACCACTTTCATTTAATGAAATGTCAGATTTATCAGATAGAAACAAATTTACCTCTGCTCTTAGTGAACAATGACAACTGCAGTAGACTCCCCCTCCCCCTCCCCCCATCAAAATGAAGCCAAATTAAATTGTAGACCCGAAATAGCTGTTGGACTTTGAACACTCCAAGCAGATTCTGGATGTAAACGTGCTAAGCAAAAGGCTTCAGCGATCCTGCTACTCTAAAATACTGAGGGGCTTCCCTGGGCTGCATTTCTTTAGGGTGTTTAAGAATCATAATGCAACAGAAGTTTAGAAAATCAAACACAGCCTACAAACTAGTCAACACAGACGAGAATCAAAAACCCTTGTGAATACCCAAACCCCTGCACATATGTAGAAACAGATGATTAGAGTGTTGTATCTGTCCTGTCTTTCAGTTGGAAGTGGTTAAATGTTCAGCTGAACTGCCTCTTGAGTAAATCTTTTTTGTAGTCCAGGTTTTAGCATTCCCCTAATCTTACAGGATGGTGCCTTGATGCATCTAAATGTTCTGGTTGGTTAATAAGAATAATGAGGAGCTGCTTGCCATTCCATTCTTTTACTTCTGTTGATACATTAAAATGTTCCCTTTCCAGGACATTCAGATGATCTTCCATAATCTTTGCTGTTATAAATCCATGCCTCATTATTAGCTAGAAATTACTTTTTCAAATAGTTGCTTCAACAATTTACAAGTCATGTCATGGATACTATAAAAAATAGGCTGTAGGACAAATAAGAAATGAATAGACATTGTTTTCTTAAAAGAAATACCACATTTCTCACTTAAAATGGACTGATTTGGGGAGCTGAACAGCAGAGAATAAGTTACTTTGAAGACTGATGTGAAAAATAGCACAAGGTGGACCTTATCATTAAAAAATGTGGGGTTTTACAACAATTTGCTCATTAGAGGGTATTAAATAAGCATTTTGACACATAAAACGTATTTCAAAAAGACAAAATTGGGAAATATCCTTTAAAGAGCTGATGAAGAGGACGATAAATCCAACACAGTCTGTTCATTAGGAATAGCTCATAAGTTCAATATATTTACAGGATGCTTATTTGGTTCAATAAAATATCAGCTAAAATAAAGCTGTCAAGAAAAAAAAAATTAACAGAACAAAATTATAAAATTCAACTTTTTAAATTTCCATTTTAGCTCATACGGTATGTAAAGTCAAAAAACCTGTTTTACAGTACAACCTTTAATTGAATGTGTTTGACTGCTTTCCAGTTCCTAGAAATTTCAAGAAATAAAATATATGCCTGCAGAGGGAGATTAAATGGGACTCCTTTTTCTCTGTTTATCTACCTATTTAGTAACAATATTTATAGAGAGAAAGTTCTGAATAAGAAAAATACCCTCCCTCCTACGTAGTTAAAAAACCCCAATCAAACAGATTAACTGTACTTCTTTTTATAAGCCCATTATTTTCAGGTGATCAGATACAGAAAATTATGTATTTAACTATAATTCAGGTTAGTACTTTCTACTAGAAGATATTAAAATCTGAATATTAATGATGTTAGTTTCAAGGCTAAAAACAATGAAGATATTAGAATAGCTGTGAGCAGTAAAGTTTTGTCTAATAAAATATGAATTTTGAAAGTCAGGAGAGTTATATAAGGTTATAGCTGTTGTAATAATGCTTTACTGTGCTGAGTTTTATGGGGAAAGTTATTCTGTATTATTTGGATTTTGACCAGCAGACTTGTAAATACCAAGCAGTATTATTCAAGAAAATGAAAATATTGGATTAGGAGTTAACTCATTACTTCAAGAGAAGGTTGGTTCAATGTGTTGCAACGTTAAAATGTGCAATACTGTAAAGCTTGGACACCATCTGTCTCTACATGGCCCAGGTGAGTACATAAGAAATTCATGTCCTGAATTATTTGCCAAAGTGACTAAAAGTTGTAGCTCTTCTCTTTCATGAAATACGTTCAGTGAAAAATACCTCAGTGACTGGGGAAATAATGGAGGAGGAAGGTGATTTTTTAATGTTGCTTTATTTGTGTGAGTTTGATAATATTTCTGTTCATTCCAGAATGAAAACACCAGTAGCTTCTTAATCTTTCCTGGCAGATATTTGACCTTGTTCCTGCAAACTTGAAAGAGCATGATTAACTTTACATGTACCAGCAGTCCGAGGAAACCGCTTGAACAGAATGGTAAACAGGGGATTTTGAGCAAATTTGGAGAAACAGAGTGGAGTTTCTCCCACTAACAGATGGCTTTGCAGCAGGTAGCAGAAGAAGATAATGAGTAATCAAGTGCAATGACTAAGCTGTCTTGGACAGGTTGTGTTTTCTATTCTGCTTCCCACTTCATCTCTCCTTCTCCCTGTATGTAGGTATTCAACCACTAACCTACATATTGGTGAAGCCCTCATCCTTAAAACAATTCCAAGTGAAAAAAGAAATTGCAGCAGCATAAGTATAATGTGTTAATTGTGAAGAAGAAGGTTGGTACTTTGGAATGAAAGCATTAACACACTATTTGGGAAAACCAAGTTTTCCTGAGATGACATAGTTTGAGATCCCTGCCAGAAACACTACAAAGAAAAAGAAACAGATTGGTGATTTGATAACCAACTGCTAAGGAGAAGTAGGAGGCCTTCTCTCTACATTACATTTTCATCATAGATTTGATGAATCATATAGTGAGATAGCTGTTTTGGAAGGACAAAAGACAGAGTTACAGGGAATATATTTAGTGAACGTTATTTGGCATGAGGAAGCAGGTATTAAGGGAAGTTATTCAAGCATGTTATAGAAGCAAGAAGTCATCAAGAGTTCTGTATTACAAATAGTGAAAAGAGGTCTTCTTTTTAGAAACAAAATAGAGAGTGCTCTACGCCTATGTAGTGGAAATCATAAAAGCAATTTTTGTCCAAAGTATAAAGCCATTTTACAGAATGTTATATGGGATATCAATTATAAATAAATTATGGAATCACATGAAACTGCAGACTTAAAAAAACCTCTGTAGAAGTTGCAATTGCATGGGATAAAAATATGAACTGTCCTTGAAAAATACCTTATGGTTTCATAAAGAAGAAATAGATGGCAGAAAATACATGATTGAACTATTGTATGTATGGTCTGTGTATGTTTTGGGAGCACTGTCTTTTCTCAAGAAAAACAGCTGAGAGTGTGGGACAGCCTGTTCTCATAGTGACAGGCAAGCTGAATCGTCCTAGAGACCATTAAATAAACAAGTCCTGTATAAATACAGGTTCACAAAATTGTGAAGAATGGCAGTTTCTAATTTGCTTTATCTGTGTTAAATAAAAAAAGAGGTAGAAACTCTCAATGGTGTGAAATATTTTATGTAGGTGGTATTATCAAAGAAAATTATTGGAGTGATTCACATGACTAGAATAATTTAAACCCTTTTTCCTCAATCTGGAATTTAGAATACTTGTTTGTGTCTGTCTGAGAAAGAGACCTTCTCTGTTACAGAAATGATTACCTGATTTAAGGCTACTGAAAGCTCAGAAGTACTAGATCTTGAATGCCTGCAAAAGAATTTATTAATGAGCAAAGTTCAATGAGAAATGCAGAAATGAGTCTTTTCTATACTGGTCAAATCAAATTAGAGAAAAGGATAAGCTACCTTTTTAAAACATAAGTTTAGTATTAATATGGACTACTTACAGATATAAGCTGGAGAATGCCTGTAATAACTATTGTAAGAGGACTAGGTTTCAAGAATTGCAGTATTTCAAAGCTAAGAAGACTTTTGAGAGAGAAGTTGAGAGAGTGGGAAAAATTCAATGGGAATGTGAATAAATATTGAGAATGCTTGGTGCACCACAACTCCACAGCCCAGGATAAATGCTTAGATAAACCAGAGTAAGAATGCATCATTCTTACATCATGCTTATCACTAGTAGATGTCAAATATCTTCATACAGAGGTGAAGGATTTTCTCTGAAATATCAATTTCAGGTTCAAGGCTTGTGTTCTCTTTCCACTTGTACGGCCAGTCAGTCTCCTTTTCTGTGGCCTTTGAGAAGTCTGCCTCTTTCTTCTCTGTACAGCTCAATCCACTGAAGAGCGCAGGTGGTGAAATTAAGTCAAAAAAGAGTTATTAAAAAGTACCATACAGTCAAAGGAAAGAGGAGATAAGAAAAGAACAGTCAGTGAAAATTAGAAGTTTGAAGCTGTAGAAACAAGAAGAGATATCAGGGAAGAAATCCCTGACTCTTAATGCAAAGAAATAAAATAGTGGGCTGGGTGGGGGATTTTTGGACTCGATTTGGAACATAATAAAGCCCACTGGGTCATAAGTCAGACATCCCATGGAGATGATGAACCATTGAATAACAAAGTAGAAAAGGGACAGGTAGTCACTAATGACAAAACTTGTTTTCTCTTTGGGAAGCTGTGAAACTATGTGCGTGTGTCTGGTAATGTGATTGACAGCAATGAAGCACTTTCTAGTGCATTAGCAATAGCAGACTGTAAAGAGCAGTAAAAAGATACAATTTTTAATGTCACCAGGGCTAAAGAACTTGTGCTTTCAGGGATGATGTTTCTTAAGCTGCACTGGAACTCCTCTTTCTCCATTTGGGATAGGACAGGAAGTAAATAAGATATTTTAAAACAAGTTTAAATACTCAATAAATCCTGAACTCTACACACCTTACAAATAGGCATGGCTGAAAATATTTTTTCTTTTTTTAGTTTTTAATATATCTGCTGAAATAGATATACTGAGGTAGCCCTACAAGGCTGATGTGTCTTTTTTAAAGAAAAGCAAGCAAGATAGACTCTTATAAACTGGTCAATCTGACAGGCTTTTAATAAAACACCTGAAATTAGCAAGGAAAACAAAAAAAAACACAAAGCCCCAAAAACCAAAACAAAAAAAGAAACAAACAAAATCCCAAACCACTACAGCACCAAAGAATGTAAAAAGTATTCCATACACTATATGCAAAATGTGCCCTTCAGCATAAAGTTATTTTCAGTATTTGAGAATGTTGTTTTGATGGATAAAGGTAACACTGTATATATAATATAGTTGTTTTCAGTGTTTGGTAGAAAAATAGTGCTATTCACATAAAGACCGTGTGAAATTAATTAAGTGGTAGGTAGTTGACAGATCTCAAAAGCAGTTTTCTCTGCTGATGTTTTCTAGCAGAATCTTGAAAAGACAAATAATAGGTCTAATATTATTTAGTATTCCTTCAATAGGCCAAATCACTTCAATAGGCCAAATCACTTAAAAGTCACTTATAAATGTTGCTGCACAGCTAAACTATTAACATCAAAGAACCGTTTTGACTGACAGGTAAATTATACCACTGAAAGAAAAAAAAGGTACTTTAAATTATGCACAGAGTAGCAAATAATCCAGGTAATGCCTACATGAAGGTGTAAGAGAAGAAAGAACAAGACACATGGTGGAGACAGTATGGAAACGAGGGTGATCAGAGCTGAAAAATAATTCAGCACGATCTCTGTGTGTGTTGTGGTAAATGAGGGTTCAATGTGATCTATGGTTGGATTTTAATAATATTGGGATATGTGCCTGTTTCTCCCATGATTATGGAAAAAAATTAAATTTCAAAAATATGGGACCTATAAATAATGTTGAGGGCTTGGAGAAATGCACCAAATTACACTCTTAAATAAATAAAGATGTGATTGCACTGTGTTGACACTTCCATAGGAAGCAAATGTAAGATATGTTACAGCAAAATAAAAAAAAAGTTAAAAATATTATAATTTCAAACTGAAGCTAGGTAAACTTGAAAAACTAAAGCCATTGAGAATTTATACTAAACTAAAGATGGAATTAATATTTTCCTCACTTCTTTGTGCCTGGATTCCTTGCATGAAACTCTAATTCCTTTATTTCTCTTCCTGTTTCAGGAGTAGAATTGGTTTGCTTGGAGTTTTGTGGATTTTTTTCTTTCTCCTGAATTTCCATCTTCTCTGATATGTACTGCAGCATATTGTCTGATTGCATCAATCACATTGTTTCTCCTGGAGTAAATAATATATTGTCAAGTTATGTATTATTCAGTGCTGAAGAGAGCCTTCACATGTGAGTACACAGGTATAAACTTACAACTTGTTGTGGTGCTGGAACCTATATTTACCAGATGTTATAAAGGAAGAGATGAGTGAATTCATTTTGTCTAGTGTTGGACTTAGTTCAATAGTGACTGAAAAGTTCAAGGTGAACTCTATTATCTATTTAGAAGAGATTATTAAATGTTTGTAACGGCAATGTGTTTTCTGTTGTTTAATATCAATGCTATCAAATCAAAAAGCAAGCACTGAAGTATATTTTAAGACCCTCAGCTGTCTACATTTCATCTAACAATTATGAGGGTTAGGGTTGGAGGTTGTGTTATTCCTTTGATTTTTACAATGGTAAATTCTTGTACATTTAAGGCTTAATCCATTTCTTTTCCACGGGACTCCTGGTTTGATACATTGAGTTGCAGTGTCTGCACTGTAACACCGTATCTGCTACTCCACTGAATCATTTCATCTGAGTCATGTAAACAGTAAATTTGAGGCCTCAAGGTTGTACATATTTACATTATCATATAGATCCCGTAAAGTTGTTCTCTGATAAGTTTCAGATTTGCATTTAATGATTTATACATGTGAGTCCCAGTGTCATTCACCCACTGGAAACTGAGCCTCACATAGTGGTTTATGGTGGTACCCAAAGGTTTCCTGGGTTTTGCCTTGGTTGAAAATCTGAATTTCACCACTTTATGTGGTAAAAAATCTGGTGTTGAGGAGCACTGTCTAAATTTTGCGGTTATAGTTCACTCTGATTTCGAGTAAAAGCTGTGTTCCAATTGTCAAGGTGGTAAATTTGCAAGTACAGCTTCTTATTTCCCCTGCATTACTCAGTATAGGAAACATTAAGCAAATTGAGAACTAAGAAGTTTGCTTATTAGCTTGATCAAAACCATCAGTCCCTTGAAGTACTGATGCCTGCTCTGCGTGAGTGAGTTATCCCTGACTAAGAAGCTGCATGGCCAAAATGAGTACCAGCAGAAACATTGCTCGTACTGATGTTCAAACTCAGGTCCTTGCCTTGGCCTTTTTAGTCCTGCAGCACCAAAGAAAGAAGAACTTTCGAAGCTTCATTTGATAGTTTTTCTCCTTCTAGTCATTCCAGAACTAAGGTGGGAAAGTGGATACATAGGGCCCCTGGTCATTGACACATACAACTTGTGATAAGTCCCTGATAAGTGAGAGCACTTAAGTGCAGTGATTTATGTCACATGTGCCCTCATACTGACAGGATCAATGTTACTGCAGTGACAACAGGGCTAAAAGCTTTTTTAAAGATTATTCTCTTTTCTACATTTTAATTTCAATGCCAATATTTTAAAGTTCAGTCAAGAAATCAAATCACAAATATTTAGTATTATTCCACTTAGCAATCTTTGAATGGTCTCTTTTGGGTTCTGTGGGTGTATTTATTATTTAGTTATTTGAGCAATATTTTTGTAGAATATGTGCAGCCTGTTAGTTGCCTGTAAACCCTTTTGCTGAGTACTTTCTGTCTGTTGTGCTTTGTTTATGATCATTGAATCCATGTTAATGTTGGTTTAGCAAGGAGGTAACAGATGTGTCAGGCAAGAGGACTGTGAAAGAATTCTGGATAATTAGAGCAAAAATTTTAGTTGTTGCTATTAAAGTCCAGTAACTGTCAAAATATTTACAGCTTGTTAATATCATTCCTGAGTGCATAACTATTACATATGTAGTCTGGTGCTTTGTGTTAGAAAAATAATGTTTTTATTTAACCACATTATGACCTTGAAGTGAAGAGCTAAACCATCTGATTTCAAAACTATTAACTTAAATAACACATGCAATATTTACTTATGGATAAACATAAAGAAAAGAAAGATGATATCTTGTGATTAAAGACACTGAATTAAATTTTCATGTGATTGATATGTTTCATGTGATAAATATAAATATTTTTCTGGATTTGCTATAAGATTACAGTATAAGTCTGGAAGAATACAAGTTATTTTCTTTGTGTGCAAGACTTCCAACTATAAGTTGGCATTCCAGGATTTGCTTTCAGAATTTTAATTTTAAGCTTTTACTGGAGTTATGACTTTGCAGTTACTGACCTCAAGAGCAAAACTCTCACAGGTTTCCTAAAGTAACAGTGGGCACCACTTTAAGTGGTTTGATAGTTATGCTTTGGTCTGAATGTCTGAATTTAATTGTGATGCAAACAAGTTGTAAAAAACCAGTGACTTATGGCTTACTCATAAAAATTATAACTTCACAATTAGACAACTTTAATATTCCAGACACCTTTGTATACAATACTTAGAATAAGCTGTTCAGGTGTGATATGTGTGCATTTCCAGAAAATTATATTTTACGTGTTTGATAACTCATTTACGTTAGGGAGCAGCTTATTCTCTTTTCAAAATGTCATTATTTGTTAAATTCAATTATAGATTAAACTGTTTAATGACATAAAAATAAAATTCAGTGTTATGTAAGTCTGGAATTATAGGTTAATAGACTGTTAATTAAACACTACAGTTCCATAAAAAGCATGTACTTGAGGGAAAAAAATGAGCAAGAGTTTCTAGTGAAGAAATGTAAAAATATATTGAAAAATATTCCCCCAAAGTAGAATTTTAAACATTGCTGCAATTTTTTGAACCTAATTTTATTCAGCTTCAGCCTTTACATATTAAAAATATTAAACCTTTGACACTTTTGTTATTACTGAAATGCTTGGATTTTACTCTTCCTACGCAAAATATCAGAACTTCCTAAGTTTCAATATTGACAAAGTCAATACTACTAATCAAAAAATATTTAGCAATAAATTCATCTAACTGAAGAAATATTTTGTGCATTTTGAGTCCCATAGTGTTTGTGTACTGCTGATTTTGGTGTTTATCATAGAATCATAGCATGGCTTGGGTTGGAAGGGACCTTAAAGGTCATCTTGTTCCAACCCTGCTGTCATGGGCAGAGATGCATTCCAGACCAGGTTGCTCAAAGCCCCATCCAACCTGACCTTGAACACTTCCAGGGATGGGGCATCCACAGCTTCTCTGGGCAACCTGTGCCAGTGCCTCACCACCCCCACAGAAAAGAATTTTTAATATCCTTTTTAACACCAGTCTTTCAGATTGAACCCATTACCCTTTTCCCTGTCACTACATGCTCTTGTAAAAAGTCCCTGACCCAGGTGCAGCACCTTGCACATGGTCTTACTAAACCTCATAAGATTCCCATTGGTCCACTGCTCAAGCTACTCCCTTTGGAGGGGCTCCCATCTTCAGGTGTGTCATTATTGTGATATGGTGTTATATGTTCAAAGCTAAAAAAAGATATGTTTTCATTTGAGTGCATTTATTAACCAAATAGAATACATTAATATAATGCTACTACAATAATGCGTCATTGTAAGTTAAAAACTCTCTCTTAATATTTTGAATGGGATGTGGCTTATTAAAATGAGTGCACTCATTGTGTTAAGCACTGAACTCATTTTAAAAATATTTTCTAACATTTGAAGGATAATTTTACAAATGCAGAGAAGTACATATCTGTACAGCACAGAGCACGTTGGTTAGGCAGGATTAGCTCTCTGACACAGTCAACTTTCTGCTACAGATCCTTGACCAAGGTATTTTCAGAGTGCCACTGTGATCTCAGCTCTATGTATCATAGGTTGAAGACTTTTTTTTCTTTTTAAACTGTCACTAAATAAGCATCTGTGTGAGAGAAAATAAAATGGTTTAGTGCTATCAATTGGTTTTATTATCCCATTCACAAGACATGACATTATTTGACAGAACTATAAACCAGGGAGAAGTAAACATTGCTAACATCCTCTAGAACAGTACCATGAGAAAAGGCAGGGTGCTATTAAAGTGCTGCTAGCTTTCCTGAATGCCAAAGGCCAGCCAAGACCCTTCTGAAAATTTCACACAAATTTCTTATTCAAAACAGTGAATTTTATGGAACAGAATGTCCGCTGAATTAAAAAAAAAAAATACACAAAGTGCTACAAGTATAACCTGTTATGAAACAGAAATATCACTGCTTTATAGTGATGTCTGGAATTTAATTTTACCTAATTCTAAGGAATTATTAAGAAGAAATTAATCTGTGACTACAATTTTTACTCCTATGTAACCATATACTATCTTTCCCTACTTACATGGTATCTGATGTGAACCATTATTCACTCTTTTGATCATGGCTCAAATAAAATCTAGGAGAGAAGTGCTAGGAAAGAAACTTTCTTGAAAGAGATGGTAATCTGAAGCTTTATGTTAAATGAGCATAGAGTTTAATTTCATCTGAGTTTTGACTTTACTATTCACATTTGGATTTTGGTGGTTTTTTGTTGTTGTTGTTGTTTTTTGTCCAGAATTTGAAGCTTTTTTACTGAGTAGTACTGGATAGAGCATGATAATGATAAGTCAGAAACACATCTCACCCTAAAGCAGTCAGACTGACAGCAGAGCAATATAGTAATGCAAATTATATTTGCTATTCTGGTATTTTTTTGTGATATACAACTATTTTAGGTCAGTCATGCTTGACCAACCTGATAGATTTCTAAAATGAGAAGACTGGCTCAGTGGATGAGGGGGAGAACCTTGAACACTGCTCATGTTACCTGCAGCAAGGGTTGTGATGATGAAATACAGGGTAGGTGAGGGAAAGTTGGATTAAAATTGGCTGAACTGCCAAGAGAGAGAAGGACTTTGGGGTCCTAGTGGACAATGAGGTGAGCAGAAGCAAGTACTGAGCCTTTGAGCTGGCAGAGCATTTCCAGCAGTTCAAGGGGGATGATCCTTCTCTTCTACTCAGCATTACTGATACATGTCTGGAGTGTTGAGTCCCGTTCTGGGCTCCCCAGTACAGTGGACATACTGGACAAAGACAGTTAAGCATTGGAGCTTCTCTCATAGGAGGAGAGGATGAGAGAGTTGGGACTATTCAGACTGAAATAGATAAAGCTCTTGGGGTAATCTTTATGGTGGGTATAAATGCCTTGAAGGGAGAGGGAAGAACAAGTGGGAGCCAGACTCTTCCCTGTGGTGTCCAGTGAAAACACAAAAGGCAACAAGGACAAATCAAAACACAGATGAAATTCCATTCAAGACTAAGGGGAAAAAAAGTAGTGTGAGAGTCCAGCTAGGAAAAATTACACAGGATGGTTGTAGAATCTCCATCTGTTGAGATATTTAAACATAACTGAACACAGTTCTGAGCAGCTCCTTAAAGTTGACCGTACTCTGATCTGGAAGTTTGGTCTAGACAATCTTCAAATATGTATTCCAGGCTCAAACACTCTGTGATTCCATGCACTTCTGAATGTGAGTTTAACTCTACTTCAGAATGAAATTAAATTAAAAAGCCAAGATCTTCGGAAGATAAAAACAATGTTGAATTAACTACTCTTTGAAGTAGATATTAAGACATATTTGTTGCAACTCAAATGGTCCAAACCTTGGTCTTCTGTTTTGCATGGCATGTTTTTAATCTGATATTGTTTCTACCTTACAGACACAAAGGACTGCAAGCTAATGCCAAGGGCCTTGCTCTTCCAGTGAGAATCTTTAATTTTATTCTTTTTATGTGAGCCTATGTCTGTGAGAGACCTTTCATTGACGATAGCCGGAGGATAACCTCCGGAAAGACCGGCCCAGAGATGTTATCATCATTTTTTTGGTTCAGAATTGGGCTTAATTTATCAGGGAAGATCTAGCCTCTTTTGATGGTGTGAATCAGCTGGCCAGGACTGCCATTATAAGCAAATACAATCAATTTTTGATTCTGTATAAAATTTTTAAAAGTGGCAAGACTGCTTCTAGGCAAATTGGTTTAGATTTGGTTTGCTTTGTGGTCCTGCTTAATTATAAATAATTATCTTCATTGATAGCAAACTCTTCTCTATAGACTGTGAGGACTGGGCAATCCTTATTTCTCTCCTGTGCTGGTTTTAACAACTACAGAGAAATAAATCTTCTCCCTTTCCCTCCACTCCTTCCAATAATTGAGGAACAATAAGAAGCAATTATAAATCGGAATAACAATTTATTAAAAACACAATAACTACAGCAATATTCATAACAAAGAACAGGAAAAAGAGATAGAGTGTTTTACCCACAAAAGGATATTTACCTCCAAGAACAAACAAAGACACTTCCCAAAATTAGTGCTGCCCACATGGTCTGGAGACAGAGGCGATATTGAAGTAACTCGCTGAAGGAATGGGGAATGGGAAAGGGACTGGTGACGGCAGAGTGCTGATCCCGACTCTTTTTCTCCAGAGAGAGACAGGCAAGATGGGGAATTTCCAGTTCCCAGCACTCGGCTCTTCCTCAAGTAAACATGCTCCCAGCGATGATGTGGGTGGTATGGAACCGAAAAGTGACAGAAACTTCACCTCCTTTTCTCCATAACCAGGACATATCCGAAAGAGGTTTTCATCATTGTGGGAAAGCCGATTCAGCCACCGGTCCTAAGTCATGTTCAGACTATAAAAAGTTTCCAAGAAAATCCTCTTCACTGCCAGATTTGCAGAGCAAGTTCAGTGTTGGGAACTCTGAGCTAAGCTAGGCATTTCTAATAATATAGAATTTATTCAATAGAGAATTCACCTTGTGTTTTTCTGAAAACTGCAGACTCTTCCTTGCAAGCTCTCTCAAGACTGGGTAGAGGCAGATTAGCACTGGGCTTGCCCCAGGCTACTAAATCCTGCAGAGAGACAGAAAATAACGTCTCAGCCCTGGGACTGCTTGTCTGGGTTTGTTAACATGCAAACTGCATTCACACAGCTTCCTGTTTGCTTTGCCCCATGACCCAGACACTCAAAAAGAGCCCAACTGCTGAATGCTCATTGTTGCTGATGCCAATGTAATGGAATTACTCTTAAGTGCTGGTGTGAAATTTCCCCAGGGTTAACAAATACTTAGTCCATGACTACATGGCAAGTCTTTTAAGCCTATTGGCATAAACTACTTTGAAAGTGCACACAAATAATCTGAAAGAAGCTATGCAAAAAGAAAAGAACGTGTGAAATGCAGGAGCAGTTTCAGTCTGATCTTACAGCCAGTGGGATGTCCAAAAACCTGCCAAAGGCTGAGAACTGACAAAGACAAAAGCACATTCCTGGGAGGGTCCCAGTGCTGCTATGAAGTTAAACTGTGGCATAAAGAATCCCCAAAGAAAGTCAAGACACCAGCTAGACCTTAATAAGGCAAAGGCACAGGTTGAGCCAGATTTTCCTTCAAGGGACTACCACTGAGAAGCCTTGGGCTATGCTGACTCTCTCCTTGGTAGAAACTTTAGAGGTGACACATGTCCATGGTTTTTGTCACTATTACAGCACTCCAGTAAATGGGGAATTAGAATACTGCTTGTCACAGTGTCTGAGCTTCAATATTGTCTGTGTCAATAATGCTTTTTATTTCACAGCTGACATCTGCTTGCAAGTTTTCCATATACATCTTGCATTTAATGGCAGATTTTGCTAAAGTCAAATTCACATTTGTCCATTGTTTTCAGTCCTGTATTTTCTTTCTTCCCTCAGGCCCCCATAGAGTTCCCCACAATGGTGCCCAAGGTTAAAGGTAAATTCCTGTAAATGGTCTTGCATTTCATTTGCACTTATTACTACATCTATGTTGTTCCATTTCCTCCAGTGATCTTCCATGCTGCTTGATTTTCCTTAATCCCTTTGTATGACCGCTCTTCACTTTGAGGGAATGAAACCTTCAAGACAAAACCAATACATCTAAGGCAGGATTGCTTTAGAAAAGTTCCATCAAATATGCCCCTAACTTGGGCAGTTAGAAGTACAACTGGACTGTTGTACTGAGTTATTTAGATTTTTATATACATAAAATTAAACAAATTACACAGAGTTCTCGGCTTCAATTAATTATGATATTTTATTTTGATCTCTGCCATTGGGACTGTATCCTTGTTCTCCAGAAGTGTTCCAAGGGTCCTCTAATTAGATAGGGAATCTGATGAAGCTTTAAACAAAGGAATTGTAGGCATATTCTCGTCTTTGACTATGCCTGCATGAATACATATTGTCAACTGCATTTTACTTTATATCAAAGCTGGTTTCAGTTATAGTTTTTCTAGACCTAAGAAGCAGCCAGGCTGTTTGATTTCTTGCGTCTTCTCCAGCATTCTTCTTTCTCTTACTCTCAGTTATTTATTGCTTTTCATTACTAACCACTAAGTGCCTCCAGAATTATTGTCATGCTCATGTCTTCTGTTAGTAATTTCTTATCAAATCTTCAGCCCCATAATTCTATAAAATGCCTTCTTTTTCATAACAACATGTTAATTCATGTTCAAAGTATTGTACATTGCAATCTGTTTCATAGCTTCCCATAAGCATTTTCTTTTGATTCAATTTATTTTTCATCACCTAGCAACCTCCAAATTCAGAAAACATAAAATGAATCTGCAACAGATATTTTATTAATTTTCAGGTCATTGTCAGAGGCATTTTACACTGTCCTGAGATGAAATTAGAAAGTTAGGGTTTGACTTTGAATAATGTATTTGTCAGGGAGGATTTTATTCCACTGGGGTTATGATTCATCAAATGAATTTGTTTGCAGTTCAGCAGTCACCTGAGACGTTCATTGAAAGTTCAGAACATCTGTGTTTCTGATCAGATTTAGCTGATAGCACATTTGGATTAATTCATTACAACTTGAAGAAAAGAATAAGGTATTTATTTTTAATCTGCCTACACATTTAAAGGGATCTTGAATTAAGAATTGATGTACTATATGAAAGAGGAAAAAGAGGAAGATGGTCTTGGAAAACAGAGCAAAAAATCCTTTATTACTCAGAACGAGCTTTGTGTAGGGTCATTTGTTGAATTATATTTCAGGTTTAAAGGCAATAAGGAATACTTGTAAGGTAGAAGCAGAAGGTTATGAAGCTGGTACAGAATTATGATCTTGAAATGGAATTTGAACATTCCCAGGGGAATTTTATGTGAGAAAAGAACTCTTTAATCAAGGCCATGCTTCCATTTTCATTTTACAATACTAAGTTCTGTAGATTTTTGCACACTTTGTTATTTGTACAGTTGTCAGATAATTTCTGTAGCAGCTTTTTTAACACAGCCATACTGACCTTCTGCAGCAGAATTCAAAAGATCACAGCATAAAATTTCCTGTACTGCATACATGCTGTAAGATCAGACATTTGTGAATAGTGGTCATGAGAATGATACACCAAAAGCAGGGATTTCTCCAACATGCTGTAAGGAACAGAGCTGGAATTCTACCTCTGGCACAGGTCTGACTGTGCATGAGATCTGAATTGGCAGATTCCAACAGCTGTGGTTGCACAGGTGACCCTGTGGATTTGGTTGCCTTTCTCAGTTTTCTCTTGAAAAATATCTCAGTGCATTTTGAGGGCTCTCTCAAAGGAAAGGTAACTCTAGTTTTATATCTCCATTAGCCTTAAGTGGTTCAAATCTGTATCTCCTGTCTCTGCCCAATCCTAGGTTTGATGGGTTACACTGGAAGGGAAATTTCTTTTGTCTGCTTTTTAAGAATGTGCAGCTGAGATGGAGAAATGTTTTAAACTGGTTCCCCATCTCAGGAAGGGTGAAGGTTTTTTCACTGTTTTGCCCTTGGACCTAAAAACCAAAAAAACTCCAGGAAAATAAAAAAGGGCAGGGGAAGAAATAAATAGAGAAATCATCAGAAAATGGCAAGTGTATGCTTATACACTTAATGGTAATTTAAGGTTTTGGGCATTTATTTTGATTTAAATATTGTTTACAACCTCACAATTCTTCAGTGACCCCATCTATGTGGGCTTTTACAAAGGCAAGATTGTGGGGCTGAAATATTCCCAGACTTAGGAGATGGCGTGGTCAAATGTGCAGCTGCGTCAGGCAAAGGGATTTTTGTCCCTCAGGCTGCCAATCCTCTCCCCAGACCTCATCCCTGGTCTGCTGGCAGGCTTTCATGTGCTGTAGTCCCTCTTCTCTACACAAACAGCCTCAGTTTCCACAAAAGCCAACCCAAAGGTTAATATTGACAGGATTGATGCCTACACAGGGTGCTTTGACGGGAGCAGATAAGGCAGTGACTGCATTTCAGTCTCTGGCCATCTGAGATGGTGCTTTCACCTGGAGCACAGGGATGGCTGGGAGGTGGCCTGGGGACAGCAGCCCTGCACCTGACTCAGCAGCCACAGGGACAGTGTGCCTACCTGCCAGCAATGACCTTTTTCTTTTCTTTTTTTTCAATTTTCTTAGCTTTAACAGTGCTGATAACAGTTGTGTCTCAAGCAGACACAGTAGCAATTTCTACCACAAATCAAAATAGCAGTTGCTGCAATTGCCAATTTGTGTGGTCTCTGAAATCCTGAATAAAAGGCAGCATTTTTCAAAGGTCAGTTCCTCACTGAGGAAAGAATGTGGATCATAAGATAAAAGAGAATGACTCTGAATGTTTGGTATATGATGTTAATCAATACTTCATAATTTATTGATTTTTACTTTTAAAAAATTCCTCACAGTAATGTGTTTGTCTGCCACTGTTTTATTTAGTATTTGGAGGGAATAGGATTCTAGCACCATCAGAAGTCGTCTTCCTTTTTCACTCATTTGACAGAATTAAAACATTATAGTCACTGACAGCATCTTTATTTCACTCAGGAGATGCATTTTATGAAGGTAACACTTAAATCTAGCATAAACAAGCACCCATCACCATTCATAAAATTGAAAAAAAAAGGTTCTTCATCTATTTGGGGCTTTTTTGTTTGTTTTTTGTGATCCCAGCCTGTCACTTAGTAGTGATAGGACTAAACAGAGACAAGCTAGGAAAGCAAATTTAGCTGTGACGCCCTGTCAGTGAACTCCATTTGTTTATCAGAATAATATATGTTTTGTCACGCATCTGCAGCTTCACTCTTAATTCAACCTTTTTTGCCTGACTGATTTCATTGCCTCATTAAAAAAAAAAAAAAAGATGGACAGGTCATATAGGTGAAACAATATACATAGCTCATTATGGATTATTATATATAAAGCATAAATTACAGTATTGGTAAACAACCTTATCATAAAATAAAAAATTATTTTAACCTTTCCCGATAAGATCACACTGTGGAACTCCTGTGCACATTCAGAAAATCAGACAGGGCACTATTTGGGAGACTTCAGTCAGCATCTACTATTTTTCAGATTTGCTCCACAAGTAAACAATTCTCTATGCCTTTAGAGGAGAAGTTCCTAGTATTTTGCAAACTCTTTTTTTGTTGCATTTTGGGAAATGTGGTCTGTTGAAGTAAATTCTTTAAAGATGTGAGGATATTTCAGGACCACAAGATTCACTCTTAGGCACATCAAATTTTGGTGATAAAGAAATAGAGAAAATAAATGCAACTCTTCCCCCCCTCCCCAACAACAGTTGAGGACACTTGGCTACATCTTACTTGCCTAAGAAAAGCCATCTGTTCTTTGAGCTGGGTGGGTTGCCTCACTGGCCTGTTCTTTGACAAGCTGCTAAATTACCTGAATAAAGTAAAATTTTGAGTAAAGTCCACCAGGATTGTTTGAGAATAATATTTCTAAAAAAAAAAAAAATATATATTTAAGCATGCTTGTTTAATACCTAATCACAGAAGACCCAGATGAACTACTTGGGGCACTGGGTCAGAGACAATATCTTACCTCCATGTCCAGAACTATTTGTGTCAATGAGTTGATTGATGTGCTTCTTTTCACATTGACCTCTTAGCCTGTGTTTGCACCATATCTTCACCAGGAATATTCCTTTTTCTTCAGTACATATATTAAACCACTTCAAATTTCTTGATTTTTCATTCTTCTGCTTCCTGCTGTAAACCACCTTTCTTAGGTGGTTATAAAGCAATAAAAAATGACAAAATGCCCTCCCAGTATTATGTTATTCCTGCACTCTGTTGTTTAATAATGTCTTAACTTGTGTTTTTACCTTCTGAGTGTTTATTTCCCAGCTAACTTAAGAATTTTTTTTTTCCAAACAGTTTGGATGAAGAATTTTGAATGAAAAAGGTGTCTGCTTTAATGACGCTGATTCATGAAAAATGCTGTTCTTCCTCAGCTCCTGCTTCTGCAAATACAAACACAAACACACACAAACACACAGAGACACACAAAATATTTCCAGTTACTGTTTTGGCCACTGTTCTTATTAGAGCTGTAAGTTGTACATTTATGCCCAGGCTGTAGCTCATGCAGAAGCAGAGTCTCCTCTCCCTCCCCTCTGACCTGAGACAATGTCATTGCATGGTGATGACAGAAACAAATTTTTCAGCTTCTGGACAAAGAAGAAATCTCACTCTTGGCAACTTGTCATCTTCATAGATTCTCTGTTACATTTTGACAAATCTTGGCTGAGTCTGTGAGTTCCGTAGTAAGAAATGCTGCCTAATTTAGTCTGGCAGGTAGAACAGATGTGTTCATCAGAAGTTCTTTCTTTCCTGTAGTAAATTAAGACATGGCAGTGTGAGATGTTAAAGAGAAACCTGCCTCTTTGATGACTAAACCAATTCAAATTTACACAGGACAGATTAAATCTTTTATTCTACCAACAAGTTAAAGAATATAGTTAATAGTTCTGCAGGTCTTTTCTTCAACTGTTTAACTCATTCTGAGTATTTTACCTTGTTTTGTCTTCACATTGTGTACTTTTGCTGACACTTATATGTTTCATAGGACCTGTACTCAAAACTCAGTCTACTGGCTGAGTTTTATCTGCTGTTCACCGTGACATAGTTTGCAGAAAAACTGCTAAAACCTTGTAAAATATTCATAAGAGTAACAATTTCTGACTAACTGCAAGAATCCCCTTGGTCTCAGCTGCAGAATATGTGGGGCTAATATCCTCTTCAATAATAAATAGGTACTTGCCTCCCCTAAAGTTGTTTAAATAATAATAAGTAAACTGAACTTCAGTATCTAGGGTGACATTCTATTGCTTTCTAATATTTACCTATTTATTTTTGTTTTTATTAATATTGATATGAATTCTTAAACCAGAATTTCAATTAAATGTTTTCACAGTTGTGAAAAAAAAACTAAACCCAAACATTGAAGAGACATATTATTATGTGGAAGTCATAATTTTCAGACAAAAGAAAACATTGTCTGAGATTATAATTGGTCTTTTAAGAGACATATGGGTAATAGTGGCCAAACCTATTTTGCAACTATGCAAAGAATAGCAGATGATCCTTTCTGATTTCCCATCATCTTACAGAGTACAGTATCACCTTCTTAACTGACACCTTGCTAATCCTCATTCTTTATGAATCTGCACAAAAAAATTGGCAGTGTTTTCACTTCCACTGAGCAAAGATTTAAGATTAGGAAAAAGTGCTGAGAGAATGATTCATGTATTGCTGGGATGTCGCTATCTTTAGAATATGAACTTAGTAGGATAAAGTACATTATTAAATAGCTGACATGTGTGACATACATCCTTATTTTTTATTCTGCTTTCATGCCTGATAAATTTCTAAGCCTGGTACAGTGTATGGACAACTCGATAGGTGTTGAAATTGTACAACTTTACCACACAGAATTCTTCATTCCTCCTTGCAGAACTGAGCCATAAACTGGGCATCAAGATTTTGGAGGCTGTAATTTTGTGTGCAGTTGTGGTACATGAGCTGCACTGTGCATCTGCTGAATTATAAAGTATAGTTGAAATTATTCATGAGATTCCTCTTTTTAGTCTTACAGTAAAAACAATTTTTAGATAATTGCAGGTGACTTGATTAGGAATCTCTGCTTGCAATGATTTTTACTGAGACGGACGTCATGGATAATTTTTTTCACCCTGCATATATTTTTGGATATTAAAAATGGTTATTTCTAGGGCTTCTAAATTCCATTTCAGGATGGGATTTTCTGGAATTCTGAGAATTTGTTGGGGCTTTTAGTTAAAATTAAAAGGCACATCTGAGTAGTGTGTAGATTTAAATTACTACTCCATTTCAATTTAGAGAACAGTCCCTTACTATGGAGATAAATGTCTTACAAAGTGATGTCAGATCATAACTTTCCTACACCCATCTGGTTCACCTACCTTCATAGACCCTCTCATCCTCCTACAGCTTCATGCATTTTTTTTACTCTACAAATGCACTCAGGAACGGTATCCTGGATTTCAAACACTAAATAGGATTTAAGTTTAAAACACTCACAGTTGCAGGTTTTGGAGGGAGGAAAGCAAGGTGCTATGAGGACAGACTTGTCTAAATTGTCAGGCAACATGAGCATTGCTATTTGTTCCAGTCAAAAGCAATTAATATTGTTTTTTAGATTTTTAAGGAATCGTGCAGGCTTACTTGTTAATTATGGTCAAGGATCTGTGGTCTGCTTGCCTTCAAAATATTCCTTGAAAGGGTTATTCTGGAGCAAAGGCTGTTACAGTTTGCACCAAAATAATAAATACATATCCTTCAGAAATTATATAAGTAGTTACTTATGACCATGTGGTCACCCTTAAAACAAATACAGTTCATCATAATTTTTTTTCCAAGCAATTGAAAAATATGTAAACTACACTTGAATTCAAACATGTCGCGTGTTAGGAAATTGCTTACTTAGATTTTTTTACATCAAGTTCATGGACTTCATAAGATTTGCCTTACCAGCTCTCCAAGATAACTAGAACAGAGTGTACCATAATCATGAATTGTTGATCAAATCAAAATCTATATAACATTAATGCAGACTAATTCTAAAATTGTTTCTGAAGGAATCATATTATAGAGAGTATGTGTTTCTACTCTTAGTTTTTGCTTAAAAAGTTACCTCATTAAATGACGAATTACTCATTGTTTTAAGAACAAGACACACCTTCCTCTTTCATTTAGAATCTTACAGCAAGGGACATGTAACAGCAATCTCATGTGAGAATGCTCACATAGCATTTGTTTGATATTTCTATTCTTTTCTAAGTCTCTGGGTAGATACATGACCTTTTTACAATAATATCTAGCACTATGCTAACTTTTTGGCATTTGAGAATTGCCTTCCCTAATGTTTAAACAGAATATGTGTGTTGCAATTTAAGTAAAACACATTTTATTTTTTTCTTGTCCTCTCTGAGAAGTCAGAATATTTGAAGCCTTTTTATAACATCCTTATTGTTATTTCCTGAAAATTTGTTCTTCCTGAGTTATCTTTTCTTGACTCTAAGCATGCTCTTTTATCATCAGCTTTACTTTCCTAACTTTTAATCACTCTCTGTCATTCAAGGTTGTGAACTCTACTTTCTTTGTTCTCTTTTGGAACTGAGTCAAAAAGGTTGAGTCTGGGCCCTTAACAGTGTATAATAAAGGGAAGTATACTAATTGCTGATTTTGCACCTAATGCTCCTAATAATGTATTTCAAATCTCCATTTGCTTTCTTGTTGCCAGTTTTGAAGTATAATCTGTGATCCAAGATCTTGGCATTGAGATAGTTATCCTCTATTTTCTACTGTTTCTTCAGAACTCATTATTTGTCTCTATTTAAGTGTCTGTATACATCTTTATTCAACTGCATAATTGCTGCCAGTCTAATTTTTTCAATTTGTCAAGCTCTTATTATTATTCTTTTCCTGAAATATGTTTAATGTTTCATTTCCCAAGCTTTAAATAACTCATAAATTTGATTAGTATACTGCTTTCTTTTCAGTTCTCCAGTCTAAGTCTTTATTTGAATCCCGAGAATCCCTAGCTTGGATTTTCAAGGCCTAGATCAAAACTCAGTAGCCCAACATGGCTTCAGACACTAACGATGTTCCACTTGGACTGATATTTTTACTGGCTGCGCTTTTCTATGAGGAAGCTTAACTAATCCCTGATCTTTACATACTTCTAAAGGGTGTTTCTGGTAATTACCAAAACCTACTGAGGGTATAATCTTCTGTCAGATCAGCTAAAGGGAATTAGCTGAGTAGTTGGATATAGTTGCAGGAATAATATGATGTAATACCTCTCTGCTGTGCCTCCTTTGTCTCTATTCCTGCTCAAAGACCTGGAGAAAGACTGTTATGGCTGCCCTCCCTACTTCCCTATCCCCCACAACACTGTGCCACTGGACTGTGGACTTCCTTGCTAGCTGAGACTGAAAGGGCACCAGGGACCCAGGATGTTAGCAGAAGTCACTCTTCCATATTCCATATTATTCCCCAGCATTCTTTTAGGCATGGTAAGATGCAGACTCAGACTCAGAGATTTTTTGCTTCCATACAAAAATTGCTTCAGCTGATCCCTGTGGCTCTGCACCCTTTCTCAGAAAGCCCCTGCTTTATACAACAGCATTTTTAGAAAGTGGTGCATCCAGAGACCACTGACTGCTTTCAGTCAGGAATCAAGCCCATGTTTTTCGTGGTGGATGAAAAGGAGAGCAATCCTCTGTGTCCCCTTCTTGGCCTCTTTTAGACAACACAGTAATAAAGCAACTATGTGGGGTTTGGAGGCTAATCTTGGTGCATGTTTCCAGTGTTTACTTAGTATATTTCTGCAGAGTAATCTTCCTGACAGTGAGAACATCTTCAAGCAACCTTGATTCCCAGAGTGCCCATTCCTTGCAGCTGGAGCTGTCAGGAGAGGAGCAGAGCTATTTCTGCTCTGGTTTCTGCCGAAGCTTTGCTGACAGTGGAAAGAGCTGCAGCTGCTGCAATGAGAGGTAATAATACCAATGGATTTAGTCTGCAGTGTGAGGGCCTTCTTTCGTGTCCAAATCATGAAGACCAGATCAGACCATAATGTCTTATAGGACCAGGTATAGATAAGTTGTGTTGGTGGTCTCAGTTTTCGTGAGGAGTTTGTTACATTTTGACACTCTTCAACACAGATTTCCCCTCCGTTCACAATGTCAGAGAGACTTTACTGGGTCTTCTTGATAAAGCCTCAAAGTCTTCCCCTCTTCGAGCTATCACTTATTAAATAAGTCTCTTACTAAAGTTACACAAGTTGATTTTTACACAAAACACTCTCTGCTTTGTCCTCTGCTCCTTCGCCCACAAATTATTTATTTTGATTTCTTTAAGGTTTTCTTCTTGTTAAGACTGTATTAAATACATTAGGATGACTCTATCCTGCAGTATGAGACCAAAAAAGAACACCAGACATTGTCTTGGCTGCTAATTTTTTCTATCTCTGAATCCCCAGCATGCCAATACAGGACTGACTTGTGAGGCAGAAGACTTAAGTGAAAAATGTGCTGTGGAACACCAGAGCTGCTGGAGGAAGGAGAGGAGCTCAGCTTAGTTACAATACTCTTTGTTCAGGTACATTTGTTGTTAAAGTGAAGTGACAGCTAGTCAGACTAGCATGTAAACAGGCTAGGCAGAAAGGGGGAAAAAAGGCTAGAGTGGCTGTAAGAGTTATTCGAAATTGCTGCCTCTTTGATGTAAAATAGCAACCAAGCAAAATCAGAAAAAATAAAAATGGGGCGGCATAATTGTGTGTGCTGTGTTTTCATTTTGTTTGTTTGTTGGCTTTCTGTTAGTCACCAGACATTCTACCAAAAAAAATTGAGCTTATGGGCAAAATTATTTTTATATTAAACAGATGAATCAAAAAGTCTATGAGAAAGTCCACATAGCCCCAAAGAAGTAAAGAAATTTTACCAGAAAGTTTGGCAAGCAACTAATAGGATGACTTGAGAAAAATACAGGGGAAAGCTTCACACGTGAAATCTGGGCTGGTCATTTTTGCAATATTGCAGTGATGGCTCCAAAAGTTTGTCAACACTGTTAAGGAAAAATGGAAAAATCAATACAGGCATTGTAAACAACTCTTTTGAGCTTACAGTGGCACAAAGCTGAATTTTGATTTGCTGTATTCCTATAGTACTTTTTGGCTATTTCCATGTTAGTGCTTTTAGATTTTTGGAAGCTAACTAAGATTTGCTTTACTGCAGCTTAGGAAAGCAACAATTTGAGCATTAGCTAGTTACAGACTAAACTTCTGCTTCATCTCAGTGAAACTTTAGGGACCTATCTCAGTAGAAAAACTCAACCTAAACTGTTTTTAATATATTCTATTTCCCTGTTAACTTAATAATCACCTCTAACCACTACTTAGATTTTGTGAATCCCTCTGCGCTCTCCCCAATAAGAAGCTGTATGAAAAACTACTTTGTATTGATTACGAATATAATTCTTGGTATAATAGCTAGAAGTGTTGCCAAACTACTGGCACCACTGGAACATTTTGAAAATTATATAACTCCCAGGTAATAGGGAGTGTTCTTACATATCTTTCTTAGAATATGCACAAAACGACCATCAACATTATTTCAGATTTTGAGCTTAAAAAACAACTGGGGAGAGGAAGATCTTTGCAGACCCGCTTTCTGCCAACAGGTTTGGAAGATTAATATTTTCCATCACTCACGTAAGTTTTCTATTAATTTTGTTGGAAAAAGTGACCTGGTTCTTTCATCAATAATATAAGTCCCTACATGTGTAAAGAACAAAGTAAGCATTTTCTGCTGTTTTTGTACGTGCCATAGGAATGTTTGTGGATCAAATTGAGGGAGAATATTAATCAATTAAATGTTGGTAGCATAATTAAGAAACATTCTTACTTAGATCTCTAATTGATTAGGGACTAATTTAGACTTTTCTGCAAAAATAGCAGTAAAATTTGGGGACTTTATATATGTGTATATATACCTAGTTAACACCTTGAGCAGAATGCTTTCATGCTCTATTTCATTTTTTCTCAAAAATATTTTTTCTAGCTTCTTGTGTACTACAATGAAATATGCTTACTGGAAATTTTCCCGGGGGAAAAAAAATCACTCTCCTAATATTTGCAAGAAGCAAGCATATAAAATGAATATAACCTAGATGGATCAAACTTACCACCAGAAACCATTTATGTCCACCATATTTTGTGGCAGAATCACTTTTATTAGGTGATATTGGAACAGTGAGAATGAAATTAATGATGAAATTAATTCTTTTAATATACTAACCTTGTTTGAGCCCATTGGGGCGATTATTATGCAGTTGAATCCCAGAAAGGATGACACCATCAGGACACTGGTTGGCCTTTATGGCCCTGACTGGCTTCACCTGGGAGTTCCACCCACACCTACTGCCCCAGGGCTCCAGTTAAGCCCAGGCTTGGGACCTGTTTCTTTTCCAAGCTGTGTTACAGGAGTGTTAGTGCTTGTTTTTCCCTCTAGCTGCATGCTCTAAGTAGCTTCTCACCTGGATAGAGCCTTTAAATGTCTGGTTTAGCCTTATCTCCAACTTCTGTTTTGGTAAATTTTTGTCTCTGGCCTAATAACCTTTTGTTCTTGCCTAGACATTGGCCACAGTCCCTTTTGAAGTGCCTGGGGCTGTCAGTGGCCTTTGCTTCCACTGTCTATCCCAGCCCACCTGGCTCAGGTATTGGGGTCTGCACTCTGTTAGTAGGGCTTTGCCATAACAGGAGTCATCTTCCCCTCAGGAACAGCCTGTCCTTGCTGCTCCCCACGAGACAGCAATTACCTGACTGGTGCTCAAGGAAAAATGGTCATATTTGCATTCAGAGAAAAATAGAAGAGTTTTGGAGAGTAGGACCTTATCAAATAAGTTCATCAAACAGATCTGTGCCCCACTAAATCTTCTGGGTTTCTTAGTTCAAGAGGAATAGCTTATATGGATACAAGTCAAAAGACCATTCTAGCTCTTTAACTAACAAATTGCACGTTCTAAAACTATGTTTGCAACTTAAGAGACAGAGACATTTAAATTATTTCAGTTACCATTGGGTTTATCTTCATCATCCAGTCTGGGTCAGGGTAATAAAGTAAATTCTGTGAGTGGAATATCATGCAAAGTATTTGTTTGACTAAAAACATAATGCTTTTAAGATTTGTGACCAGCAGCTTTAACTAGTAGGCACAGATTTGTAGTTTGTAACAGGAATTTTAGCATGACATGGGCACAAGAAAAATGAATTCTCTGTCTGTAAGTGATGCACTTCAGTGGGAGACCCATCTGCATATGTCCAGGGCTGAATTTGGCTATAAAACTATCCCAAAACATTGTCCAGCAACTACACTGATATGTTCTTTGACTATGTTGTAGTTCATCACTCTACAGTGCATGAGTACTCTACAGTACAACAGCAATATAGAAGAATTGAATTTCTCTCCTTTGTGACTGATTTTACTTGTGTTGTGTTCCTGTTCAGTGGCTAGTGGACTTGCACTGGAGATATAAAATCAGTAATAAATTTGCAGTCTTGTAAAAACAGTTTCAATGACTAAATATTCTTGTTTGAGTTTGACTAATTGAGAAAATAAATCTGTCAACCCTACTTGAACCATATCCCATAGGACTCTAATCTACCCAGTCAAGTATGAAACAGACTATCTAGGAATTATTGAATAGAACACTGGAAAAAGGATAAGGGATTAATAAGGTCACAAAGAAACTATTTATTTTGAGACCCAAATTTACAAGGGCTTACCTGTAAATTCAACTTTGGCCCAGTGAATAGTGTTATCAAATTCAACTAAATGTCCCAAAACTTGGAGAGCTAAGTATGTAATATATCTTTGCAGGATCAGGACTTACTTCAGGCTACAAGTCTGCATTTCAAAATAGCATATGAATTCTGTTTTAAAAACTTGTAGTAATAATAAAATGTTGAGTTTCAAGAGAAGACTATCAAACCCTTATTTCTCCCGATGGTCTTGACATTAAGGGACTCTAACATTACACTTCAGTCTGAAAAAGAAAAAAATATATTTTTAAAGTGGAGGTGATCCATGAGATCTAGTCTGAGACCTCCAAAGAAAAATAACAATTTTAGAAAGCACAAATTTTTTGCATTGAAATTTTCATCTCAGCTGAACTTTCATAGCTCACATCTACAAAGCAGTCACCTGCAGGTTTGACAAAGAAAGAAAAATAAGAAATGACTGTAAGATACTAAGCAAAAGAAATTAAATTATTTTACTGAAAGAAGGCAGTAAGCAAAGGGCAGAACTGGGATGAGAAATGAGGTTAGTTTCTCAGTACAACAGATTGCGCTTCAATTTGAATTGAGAATAGTTTGTGTTTTCAGTTCGTACTTTCTTATTTGCTTCTGTCATGGGTTAGCAAGCATAGTCCCAGAAGTGATGGTCTTGAAAAGGGGTGCTTACAGCTCCTCTATGACCTGACAGAACCTATCAGGTGGCCAGTTTGAATATGGACAATTCTTTAAGCCACTTAGAATTTTGACCTCCTCTGTGGTCCACATTTAAGAATGGACAAAGCCTGGGAAGCTCTCTATTGCTTCCGGCTGGAGGACAGGTAACTGGGCTGGGCCCATACAGGGCCCAGTGGCCTTGCTGGGTCCTGCCGGGCCAGGCCACGGCCATTCTGGAGCCGATGGGCCCGTTGCACCCGTGGCCCCCCCTAGACCTGCTACTTGCAGATGGAGCTGCCCAGCTCCCCCTCTCCAGTGCGAATTCAGCCCAATGCCTGGCAAAGATCATGTGACCAACAGCGATAAGCCACATTCCAGCTGCAAGGCCTGGGTGAGATTAACCCTTTTAGTGCTGTGAGGAGGTGAAAACCTGAGGGAGGGGGAAGAGGAGATGCTTAAAGCTGAAATTCTGTTGTGAAGCTATGGTGGTGATGGACTATGATATATCAGAGTACCCGCTGTAATTTCATGAAAGCTTGGGGGGTGGAGCGTTCAACTTGTACTTGTGAGCAAAAGCACCCGTGCTGTGATGCCATGAAGATTTTTTTGCCTTTTCTTTTATACCCCTGTTATACCTTTTTACAACTTCTGTATTCTTAGTGCTTTTTCCCTACATTCTTGGACTTGTTTGTTAAGCTAAGAGACGAAATATTTTAGAAGCTTCATAGCTAGGGATCAGTGTGCCCCAGACCCCAAGGTCCTCTCCAGAACACATTCTGTAAACCAAGATAGACCCATCCAGGGGAAGGCTCTTTGGGGAGGGGGGCTCACTTGAGCCTCTCACTGGGGAATCTTTGATAGATATGCTAATTAGTAACACCTATAATGTTATACCTGATCTTTGGGGAGATACTTGGTGGGGTGCATCTCGATGCATATGACCTGGACGTGTGCACCTAAGGATCCTTAAAATAAATACCAAGGTAAAATCCCTTTTCCCCTTCTAACCGTGTATGCCTCTTGATTTTAAGACCAGTAAAAGGCATCAGCTGGAATAAGCAAATGCTGAAGCAGCTGTAATTTGATGAGAAGTTTGCACAGAGAGAGATGGAAGTGATGAGGACTCTTGCTCCAATTGGAAGGAGAAGACCTCTGTTCCTAGAAATACTCCAAGAGATAGTCCTAGAGATGAAGATGATGAGGACCCTTTTCCTCCCAGGGAAGGGGAGGGCCTCTGTTCTTAGAGATAAAATAACGCAGGGTTTGGTGCTCAAGGCACGAGCTCTGGCGTGCCCCAGGTCAGAGAGAGTCCAGCTGTGTTACTTCTGCCCGTTGCAGAAGCGACTTCGGCATCAGGAAAAGAGCTGCTTGCTGGGCTAGCTAGCTGGCTTCTTGGCAGAGGGAACATGGCAGGAGCCGATGATGTCGGCTCACGTTAGCTCGGAGACAAAGGAAGAAAGGAGCTGTTCGGGTCTGGATTCTAACGGGTTTATTGTTAGAAGTTTCACAACTCAAACAGGCTGGAATCCAATGTGATGGGATGGAATCCGATGGGATTGTGATGGGACGATGATGGGAGAGTGATGGGATGGCTCCTCGGAGCCTTGTCCTCAGTTTTACAGGGAATTTGAAAACCGCGGGGAAAGGGGAAAACAACCAATGAGTTACAAGCCAGGGGGAGGATACAGTGTAACAAGAACCACTGGGGGGTAAACCGAGAGGCGGGAGTTATAACAGAACCAATGAACAACCGAGGAACCGAGAATTTTCCCGAACCGGGGGAGGCAGCTTGTACCCGGGCACCGCCTGGGGGGTGTGGCTTAGGCTTCTGAGCTGCCCCGAGTTTGACTCTTCGGGTAGCTCGATGCAGGGGAGGGGCTGGGATTGATTGGCATTACGAAGCCCCAGCCCTGCAGTGGGCTGGGTCACCCCAACAATAAAATGCCCTCAGAGATGGGTGAAGAGAACTTTTGTTTGTGAACGGCTCAACCTTAAAATTGTAACCCCATTAGCTCAAGATTTGGACCCTCGAAAGCAATTGTGGGAAAAGCTGCAAGTCATGGGAGGGGACTCACATGAGAGCAGAGAACCAACGCGGGCAGCTGTCTTGTTGTGATAATGTCTCCATAGTATGAGCAAGAGAGACTCCTCTTCCTAAATGGGCTGAACAAGGTTATTATGGAAGTGGAAAACAGACTGAACACCTCAAGGGTTGTCTTTTTACATTGTCAATGGGAGAAGGGAGAAAGGTGGGGGGAGGAGAAGAGTTCTGAAGGTGTGGTATATATATTTTTTTTTCCCCTGCCCATTCTTTTAGGTCTATTAATGAACTTCTTTATATTCTTTCAAGTTTTGTGCCTGCTTTGCTTTTCTCCTAATTCTTATCTCACAGAAGGTAAATAGTGGTGAGTAGTATTTTGGACCAGACGACTACAGCTTCATGAATCTTGCTGAGAATCTTATTGTTTTAGAAATGTATATATTTTTATTTACTGGGTCTCTAATATCAGTAATTTCATATTTATATGTATATTAGACAAGAAATACCCCAAAAAAATGTAGTTGAGATCAACTGGCATGCCCCACTAGGACCTAAAACCCCTTGTTAGCAGTAAGATATTTCTGTAAATTGAGATTTTAGTGAATAATCTGTTCTGGGTGATGGTAGAATCATTTAAGTATTCCCTTCTAAGATTTCTAAGTGGCCTCATGTATCCTGAAAAAAATGTATGTTTCTCCTATGAACAGTAGTTTTCTCTCTGACAGCATGGCTCTTCTAATTTCAAAAAAATGTATGTTTCTCCTATGAACAGTAGTTTTCTCTCTGACAGCATGGCTCTTCTAGTTTCCAGAATGTAAATTATACTAAATTAAATATTGCTAAACTATATTCCATTTCAGAATGGAATTATACTTAAGATTTTGGGTGGGATATATCACTGAAAAATAAATCTGTTTATTATCCCTTTGTCACTGTTCATGAAATATGATGTGCCTACTAAACATTTAACCATTAAGGTGTATTAATATGGTGTATTGAAGGAGCAACATAAAACCAGAAAATCTGCAGTAATACACTTCACATCAAATGATACGAGATGAGAAGCTCATATAGTCTTTAATCAGAAATACTGTATTTATTATTGTATCCAAGTGTCCTGAGAATGTTGTAATTTAATGGTTAGAACTTGTTCAAAGCTGGCCTAAGCATATCCTGAAACAGAAATGAGAAGCCTAAATTACCTTCTGTGATATATTTCTGCTGGAAATAATGAAGATGTTTTTGTCTGCCTTGCGGGCACTTAAATGTTTGAGAACCTGAATCAAAATATTCTTAGTACACACTAGCATTGTCTAAAATAAATCATATTATCAGTTGTATGTCTAGGGAATGTGTGGTTTTAAATAGCTAAAGAAAAAAATGAATTCTTTTAGTTCAAAACGCTGAGGTGCAGTATAACAGAACTTTGTTGCTCAAGAGCATTTCCTACTAACCTTACTTATGATTAAAGCTGACAGTTTATTTTTTTTTCTTTAAATCCTATTAAATCTTTTTTGTCCCTGAAAGAGCAAGTTTTCCAGGAAGCTTAGAAAAGAGTCTATTTCTGCATTTCATTACTGTTATTTAGAAATTTTACAAAGTCTGTTTTGAAGAAAACTCCAAAGGAAGCCTTTATTTCACAAAATGTTATGACTTGAACAGAAGCTATGCCTCTGTTACTCACCATCCATCTTCTTTTATTGAGCAGTTTGGCCTCCTACAAAAATTACATATGAAAAATTATGAAAATTACAGTTCCGTCACGTTAGAAAGCTTTCCCTGAAAAATTACTTTATTTATCCTTTTCCTTTTAAAATGCCCTTTTCCTGCCAAAGGAAGGGAAAGTTCAGCAACACCATGGAGATCCTCCAATGTGTAGCAGAAATACTGGGGGGAAAATGTCACTAAGAATTACAGGAACATAGGCCTTACTAAAAGGTCTCTTGCCATAGCCTGCTATTTCTATAAAAGCTTGGCAATGTCCCTTCTTAATGGAATGATGAAAAATATGTACTTTACGAAGATCCAGACTCATTGGACAAACAATTCAACACATATGATTACATTTCAGTAAGGCACACGAGTGCCATTTTCAGTAGCTCAATATTTTGCCCATTTCTACTCCCTTGACACCTTACACACAGGTTATTTTGTCTGGTCAAGTGTGGTCAGCATGAGTCAATGACACCTGATCTGGAAATCTTACTTGACAATTTGTACTAGAATCTGTGTTCTGTTCCAGGACCAGCACTCTGCAGATTGATGGCTAAAGAAGAAAATGTACATGAGTTTTCTTTATCAAGGAAGAAAAGAAAGGTAAAATGGAAGCATCTGTGGACTGGAACTCAAAAAAAAATACGAAAGCAAAATGTGTTTGAAGAGTAAGATGCAGGTCTAAATTATAGAAGACTTTAGTATACTTGTTTAGGACTTCTCACTGGGTTAACTACCTTTTTTTTTTTTTTTAAGTCAGCTGTCTCTTAAAGATATTAAACCATCTTTAAAGACAGAGTGTTTATTTTCTGATGTTTTATCTCCATTTTCTGTGCTTTTCTGACTACCACTGATGGGCTGGCTGGTTGATGATTACAGATCCATTACTCATTGTTGATCATGTTTTCCTGTGGAACCACTCTTCACCAGACTACTGTCACTTCAGCTGAAGGCTTTATCTGCATTTGCTTTTCCAAAGAAGATAGCAAAAAGCATAGCTGAGATTAATCTTAGATGTTTATGAACCTTCCTGGTCTTAGAATATTAGAAAAAATTCTCAACAGAGGATAAGAAGTATTAGAGAAGGACAAATGAAGAACAAAGGCACAAGCAATCATAAAGCAATATGTATTTGTCAGGTTTCCTGCTAAGTTACTCTAAATAAATGTCCCATATTACATCTCAGAGGACACCGTTATATTTTGTACTTTATCGCTACACCCAATTGCATCTTGAATGAAACAGTTTTTCTGTACGTTCTTGGGGATCAGCTGTTAATGACTAATCTCCATCTCTCCACTCCCCAACCCCCCCCTTTTTTTCTTGAAACTAAATGCAAAATAAAGTCTTGTGCTCAGCAGAAATAGATATGAATGAAAACACCATGTTATTGTAATGTCAAGCATCCAGGAGGAAGGTCAATGATAGGAGGCACTTTGACATGAGAGAGGATTATTCTGCTGCTTCGCAAACACTTTGATACCAGAGAATATCCATAAGTAAAATGCAAATTCATGACTGTAGATATTAATGTGAATTCGAATTTCTACTGACAAAAGCAAGAAAATGGAATTTTGAATATACACTGCATTTATTTTTGTGCTCAGGTTAGATTTTTGTGGGTGAGTTGCAGAGTTAACTGTTGAAATTAATGATAAAAATTGTTTCAAGTGATAAATATACCAGAGAAAGTGTGGTCTTCTTTGGGGGCTTTCTGCAATCAGAGAGAAAGACAGCAATTTGCTCAATTATGCACCTTATTCTAATATTGGCTATTGGTGTACTCTGTGTTGGGGGAAAGGAATTTCGGTTCTCAATGTGCTTCCCAGCTGGAAATGTCTACAGCAGGGATATCTGTGCTTCACTTGATGACAGCCTCACCAGACAAGGTCTTATACACCTGGTAATCATTTCCTACCTTGATGCCTTAGGTTTTAACTTTTATATTTTTAAAATCCTGTACTGTAACTCTGAAGTTTCCTGCAGCCAGTTAATTTCTGCTCTCTCGTGCTAGGTAGACATAACAAAGCCTCTCCAGGCCTGCTCTCCAGGGACACTCTGACTGTCCTAGGCCCAAAAAGTATAAACCAAAGAGCCTCAAAGAGGGGGTAAGCTGAGGGGAATTACTTCATTAAACTGAAGCTTTAATTGGAGAATTAACCCTGATATGCAAATGAACCAAACTTACAAAAGTGTGAAGAACTCGTGACCTGTTGTCCATCTTGGGTCCATTTTGAGAGTAGCCTCTGGCCCCCAGGGTGTACCTTTGAAGGCCCTTCAAATAAGCACCTACTTTTATTCCCTCACTCCTGTCTAGTGTCTGTGTCTAGGAGGCCTCTTAAGGCATCAACCCGATGGTGACCCCCATGAATAAACAACATGGCACAAAGGAGCAGAAGCAGTAGTATTGAATTTGCTTCCTAGAAGATCTTGTAAGAGAAATGAGGAAACCACATGTAAATCCTATGTGATAACATAGAAGACATCATAATGATACAGTGGAACATCACTCACCTGCCTCTCTCTTACACCTCTTAATGCCTTCCCCTGGGAGGCCACACCAGGAGGAGCACCACACTTTTGAAACCTAGACTGTATTTGATGTAAGTTAAATTATGGCTTCTATCCCATCTTTATCTGGCTGTCTATAAGATTATTATTGTAAAATAAAATTCCCCCAGCATTTCATACAGCACATCCTATCCTTGATTGATTTACTGGCATCAGTAATAGTTGCTGAACTCTGTCTAAATCATTACAATCAGAGGCTGGGTCTCCACAAAAGCACTAAAGAGGGCATTTTTTAAGCTTACAATAATAGAAGAAAAATCTTAACAAATCTGAATAAGGCTGTTTTGTTCCTTTTCCTCTCTTCTTCCTTATTTTGTACAAAGAGGTCTTAGCACTTCACAAGAGCTCATATGGAGGTAATGGTAATAGAAATAAATAAGAGTTAGGCTGGTCACCAGAGCTGACAGAACATGCAAGAATTCCAACAGCTGGTCAACATGTACAATATATCAAAATAGGGACGAATTGAGGTGGTCTTTATCATACATCATTTTCATTACTTCTTTTTTTCCACATTGAGAAAAGATAGAAGATAGAACATCCTAACAGTTTCTCCTATTATAAAAATCACAGGCAGCCCTCTGGTGATGTAAGTCTCTAAAATAGTTATAATTATTGATAATTAAAATAATTTGCTAGTAATCTGCCTGTCAATTTCTAACAGTCAGGAATTGATTACTTCCTAAAAAAAAGTTATAGTTGCTTTATTTTTTCCTTTTTGTGTGCCATTCTGAAATAGTTAGGAAGTATAAATTAAAACAAAATGTCATCATAAATATTAAAGTAAAACCATTTCAAAGTTCAACAATATCATGTGACCAACCTGAGTGGAAAAAATATTTCTTAAGAAAAAAACTCCCACCAGAAACCTGGAAATATCCTTATCTTAATTCTTACTCACCTCTGGCTGTCCAATATTAATTTCCACTTGTATTTGCTTCCATGCTTGAATGGTGGTGCTGCATTTTATTAAATTTTAACCCTTTTCTTTCTCTTTAAAAAATGTATTACTTATGTGGAGGCATTACAGTCTTTCTGTAAACATTTTTCAATGTGACTTTTAACCTCACTAACTTTACATGAGTAAATCAAACTATAAAAGCATTCTTTTTTAGTAATATCTCAAGACATGAAAAATACCGTGTAAGGTATGGTAAGACTCAGACATAATCATCCTAATGAGTCATCATTTGCTAAGTGGAGTCATAAAAGGTGAGGTGACATCTCAAAGAAACTACAAACTGTTTATTTGAACAGTTTATTTGGGAATTATTCTAAAATCAGAATATCTATCACTTCCAGGATTTTGTTGTCCGGGTTCAGTGGGGCTCTGAGCAACCTGTTCTACTGGATGGTGTCCCTGGCCATGGCAGGGTTGTTTGAACACAATGGTCTTTAAGGTCATTTCCAACTCAAAACATTATATGATTCAATGATTCAATGATACTGATTCTTTTTTACATTGCTGCTATGTAAAGCCTTGCTCCTTGGCAATTTGCTGTTTACAAACAATGTGTTAAATTTCAAACACCGTCTAAATTTAAACCAAAATGATGGTAAACAATCTCCAAGACAAATTCAAGCCCCCATTACCTAAAATTTAAGCTGAGTTCTACAGAATGGTTTTCTGAAGGTGGTCAATGATCAAAAAATTAGGGAAGCACTGCTGAAAGCAGATGCCATCTATGGCAATTTGTGTTTTAATTGACAGAGGTTTAGTGTTTACTGAAGTAACACTGAGATGTACGACTGTCCTCTGATACTGCAGAAGTACTTCAGCAAACATTTTTTGCTCTGATTTTGAGTGCCTGTGTCAAAACACGATCATCCAAATGCAAATGACATTGCAATTGCTGGATTTCAATGATGTCCCTGACAGGAAAAGCGGGGTAAGAATGTGGATCCATATATTCATTTATTACTCTTTCTCAGAATATTCTTCAACATCAAGCAGTCCTTGATCAAGAACTTCCTGAGCAAGAAGTGGTATGTTTTTTTTAATGGCTATGTAAAGAAGGTTTTACATATGTCTATGTGAATATGAAGACACATTAAATGTAAAGCGAGTTTTAAAAGCTTGTACCATTTTATAAACACTTTGAAGCCACAGCTGTGTGCATCTAAATCTGAGATAACATCTTTAATAGTCTAATTAATGATAGAGAGGAGTGGGGCAATTGCAAAAATAGAACTCTAATTTAGGCAGAGTCACAGCCTCTTTGCCAGGTTCTCTATCAAAAGTAGTTTTTTCCTCCTTTTTCACTGAAACAGAATCAATCCTCAACCCAAGAGATTCTACTGAGGCAGGTGCCTGCAGATTTATACCACCCATCCCCATAATTTTTCTGAAGCAACCTCATCGTGTGTACCACCTGAGAAGCTCTTTCAAAATGTGTTCAATTTATATATTGTTATTTGCCCTTATGGGATATAAACCATTTTCCAAATTACCTTATCTTTGGTTTGTTTGTTTTTTTTTTCCCCCACAGAAACACAGCTGGCTCTGGAGATGTAAAACAGTTCTTTTGGCGGCAGGTAACGGGACTTGGACAAGAAGTAAGAACTGTATCCAGTCTCCAATAAGAAGAATAAGCACTAGGATGTCAATTTGGTTAAGGTATTTGGACTAATGCACTACTAATAAGCACAATGCTTTGAATTTTTGGGGGACCAGGTGAATAGTAGCACTTATTTACAAATACTTGGCAGATATACTTCTGCAGAAAAGACTAGCTGGCTTTCTTGCCAGTCAATTTTTAGTACAAAGGAAGATACTAAAGTCATACTTGGATCATCTTTGCTGGCTTGAGTAAAATTCCAAGAAGATATTAAATTTGATTTGTTTTCAATTTAGAAAAAAACCAACCAAACTATACTTCAAAATAAAATATTCAAGCTAGAATTGATGAAGGCAAATTTGTATATGTGAGAAATACATTTTTTTTATTGTGGTTCTTTGTTGACATCAGGTGAGACTGTTTAAGAACTGTGGGTTCCAGTAAAAAAATGTGGAATCTAAACTAGACTGATGGACTACTTCATTGAAAACACACTAGGAGAGAAAAATATGGAATGCTGTAGACTTTAAACTGGTCAAGGAATACTTTTAGGGCTTTTATCTAAAATACAGATGTGTGAAGTTCAATAGCTGTTTTTAAAATTCCTGTGAGAACGCAGAATAAAAGTATTATTCTGAAGTCACTGTATTGTCTTAATCTGTCCACTACATGTGTTATAATTTTAATATATAATATTATATCTGGAATATATTATATATAAATGCATATAATTAGTATCACCAACGTTAAATATTCTGATTAAACTATTTATATGTACTTAATTAAAATTATTTTGTGATACTTTTTTTACATTACTACCTTTCTAGGACAATTAGTACAAAATCATATAAAAATCAGCAGAATAGAAAGCTGCACATTTGGTGTGTCCTATTGTATATCTTTCTGCTGACAGACTGTGGCTTGATGTAGGATCTGAATGGTGCAGGTGGGATTTTTTTTAAGTAGAATTGGGTTTCCACTACTTTCCACTGAATTTTGATTACCTTCTAGGTACTTGCTCTGTATCTACCATATCAGTTTCCTGCTCATGTCTCATTTCTGCAAGCAGGTAGCAGAAGCACTACACAGTGTTTGCCTAGCACTGGTTTTCCATGGTGAAAACTCAAGGAGGAAAAGCAAGGATCAGTTTGTACATAACAGATCCATTTACAGTGGACCGGTGAATCCCCATTTTTCTTGCCTCTGTCAGAGAAGGAAAGCTGTTTAAGGGAGTGTGCTGGCAAATCTGACTTTGGGGTTCAGTTTCTGTCAAGGTGTTGGGAACAGGGTCCAAAAAACCCAACCATACTGGTTTGTACCACTTGAGTCTCCCTGAAAACTTAAAGTTTTGATGTGTGTATAAGGAAAACTTATACACAGGTTAAAAAATAAGAATTTTATGCATAAAAAACTCGAGAATTAATTTCCATATACCATCCCACTGAGCAATGTGTCATTACTGAATCCTCATAAAGATACATGCTGAGCTATTTACAGGATGAACCAAAGCAATTAGCTCTATCTGTTGTAATTAGGAGTCAGTCAGTATGTCATCTGAGATAATTATGTTGCAATATAGATAATTTTCCTGAACAGTAGATATTGCATGGAATTATTTGTCTACTAGTATGATGATACTTCTCCAGGTAAAAATTTCAGTGATGGCTGGGAGAATAAGATATTGCAATGACTGATAAAAACTTCATTAAATTGAGTTAATTTCAACATTGTTTCTATTATTCATATGATTGTAATAATTCTACCTTTATGTTTTTATAGTTTTGTTACAGAAACACAGTTGTATTTAAGCAAGAAGAAGCATGAAAATTCATCTCTTTGTAGAACTTCACTGGAGTCAGCAGAAGTAGAACAACCTTGACTTTTTTCAGATTTCTTATTTCAGGTATGGGACCCTAAATAAACTTTGTTTGTTGTAGTACTAGGGGTTATCATTAAGGAAAAAACAATTTGAAAATGCAAATTGTTTGCATAGCAACACTTAATAGTTTTCATAGGTTCTTATTGAAGGACTAATGAAGTTTTTGCATGTAATGTGACTTGATTAGATGTCTCATACACTAAAACATTTATTTGCATGAAAGTCAGATAAATAGTTGTAGTGGGTTGACCCTGGCTGGATGTCAGACATGCACCAAAGCCTGTCCATCACTCCTCTCCACAGCTGGGCAGGTGAGAGAAGAAAATATAGCAGAGGGTCCATGGGTTGAGATAAGGATGGAGGGACATCATTCACTAAATACCATCATGAGCAAAACAGGCTCAAATTGCAGATATTAATTTAATTTATTGCTAACAAAATCAGAGCAGAATAAGGAGCAGTAAAAACAGAGCTTAAAAACATCTTTCCCCCACCTGTCCCTCCTTCCCAGCTCTACCTCCTACCTACCCTGGTGGTGCAGGGACATGGAATGGGGATTGTGGTCAGTTCATCACCCCTGGTTTCTCCCCTTGCTCAGGGAGAGGACTCTTTCCCCTGCTCCAGCACAAGGTGCCTCGCATAGGAGATAGTTCTCCATGAACTTTTCCAATGTGAGTCCATCCCATGGGAAAGAGTTCTCTGCAAACTGGTGCCATATGACTTCATCCTCCTGGCAATATTTCTCCATGAACTGCTGCAATGTGGGTCACTCTTCCACGGGGTGCAGTCCTTCAGGGACAGGCTGCTCCAGTGTGGGTCCCCCATGGGGTGACAAGTCCTACCAGGAAACCTTCTCCAGTGTGGTCTTCTGCTCTCTCCATGGGTCTGCAGGTCCTGTCAGGAGCCTGTCCCAGCACAGGTCTCCCACTGGATCACAGCCTCCTCCCAGGCATCCACCTGCTCCAGTGTGGGGCTCCACCATGGGCTGCAGGTGGATCTCTGCATCCCCGTGGTCCTTCATGGGCTGCAGGGGCACAGCTGCCTCACCATGGTCTGTACCACGAGCTGCAGAGGAATCTCAATTCTGGCACCCAAAGCACCTCCTGCACTGCCTTCTCCACTGACGTGGGTGTCTGCAGAGCTGCTCCTCTCACATGTTCTCACCCTGCTTTTCTCCGGCCACAGTTACAACTGTACAACAACATTTTTTTCCTTCTTAAATCTGTTATCACAGAGGTGTTGCCACCATTTCTAATTGGCCCAGCCTTGACCAGCAGCATATTTGTCTTGGAGCCACCAGGGATTGACTCTGCTGGACATGGACATCATGAGGACACTGTGAGCTGGAAGAAGTATTATCTGTTGAGAAATTTCTCATCTGTAGGCTCCCCTGTGGTCTTTGACTTAGGCTTGGTGTAGTAACAGAGTTAATGCAGAAATAGTTCTGCTTTTATTTATTTGGGCTATCATGCCCCTGGCTGATGGTGGCAGCTGTTTTTGGAACATGGTTTATTTTCATGGAAGCTCTCCCTGGTTACTTTGAATTAGGAGTTTCTAGTTCCAAAGCCGAAAGGCTTTTCTTCCTGCCAGTAGTCAGCACTTTAAATTAAACATTTCTGGGTAGATTTCCAGCTGGTGAATACAGATACCTGTGGCAGAATTCAACACTTAAAAATAACATAATTATTGCAGCAGCAGGGTGTCGCAGCCCAGCTGAATTAATTACCTGCATGTGTGGCAAAAATGAGGCCTTTCTTGCAGGGGGATTGAGGAAACTCAAGGCTTGGACAAGGAAATGCCAAGATCTACAATAAATTCATGAAGCACCAAGATAAAAGTTATGTACCTTTGTGTACTTCTGGATGTTCAGTGATGAGATCTGCAACCAACTGTTTAGCAAGGAGGAAGGCAGCAACTGGCACCTCTTTTTTTAATAGTCAAGCAATGGCCGGTGTATGACAGCACATAACGGGAGGTCCTGTTTTTTAAGTGGCCTCTGGCTAGGAAAGCATGAATCTTCATCCCAGCTTCTATATCCTAAGTAGGCAGCATAAGTATCAGACTGGCCCATACAAGCAAGGTTGTCTCATTTTAAGACAATTATATGGGTCAGAGACTGCAAAATGATCTACCTCCCCTTCAGTTTTAACCACTCCCCTTTCACCAATAGACACAACTGAGAGAAGACATAAGTGAAAAGAAAGCAGTTTACTAAAAAACAAAATAGCAACAACCAAGATAACAGTAATGAGCACCAGATAAAAAGGTGCTGAATCCCATGGACTCCCTGGGAACAAAGAAAATGAAATATTGGTCTCTGTAGAAACCAAACACAAGATGGAGAAGCCTTCTCCAAACTATGTGGTGGAGAGAGAGTTCAAAGGAAAAATGACACAGCAACCAAGCCTCCACAATTACAGAGCTCCCTCTTCATCTAGAAAACAACAGGAACAAACCTGAAAACCCGGAAGAACTATTTTTTTGTCTGAAAACAAGAGTCAGTGCTGCTGGACTGCCTGCTCCACACCACCTGACAGGGGCTCTCCTGGTGGCAGCGGTCCCATTGGCAATGGTGGCTGGAACTGGGACAACAGCTAAAAAACTTGTGGAGAGAAGAGTCTGACATCCCAGCATAGCTGTCCCAAGTGCCAGTAGTGAAAATGTCCAAAGAAAACATCTTCCCCTAGTCCAGGAACAGGGTTGCCATGGTGGCCAAAAAGGTATTATGAAATTCTTCATAGCCCAAAAGAGAGCCTCTGCCTCTCACAGCCTGGGCTCGAAGAACCTGCCCCAGGCAACTCTCTTGGCAGCCCAGAAAGAATCTAAAGAGCCTTTGCCTCTGCTCCAAAGCCAGAAGGGAACAAAAAGAGAGCACTGTGTGAGTGTTCCCTGTCTCTTAAATGGATCCCGAACCACTCGGTGTGAACCACCCCAGATCTGCTTCCAGACCCTGGGTCTCAATGGGACAGCAATAATCTTGAGAGATGTGGAATACAATACAATACACATTTTTTATGGGTTATCCAGGACAAGGATTCAAAAGGCTAGAAGAAGCCAGACAAGAAGATGTACATTTCTCCCTTTTGGGCAGGGCTTTGAACAGGAAAGATGAACTTTTCTTCTGACTCCATTTGTCTCTATGCATTTTTATCCAAGTTCAGTATCATTTTAAATGTCCTTCCCCTATAGCTTGGATGTTGTGACACTTCTCTATGGTAAGAGAGGTTTGGATCTGAAACTAATGTGCTTAGGATACTGAAGACTTCTCCATAAGTCTCTTGTGAAATAAGGTGAGGAACTTTCTCTACTTTGTCAGTCATGGTTTGAGAAAAAATGATTATTCTCTGCATCTTATGGGAAATTAGCATTTAGGTGTGACTCTGCACAAGACTGAATTGCCACAAGGCTTAAAACCAGTCAAATTCGAAAAATTCTACGCAACAGAACCAAGCTCTAATAAACAATTTTTATGTTGATGAACTCAGCCAGGAGTAGTAGCGCATGAAAGAGGATGTTGAGTACCTAACAGAAGGGTAATCCTACCTCTAAGTAAAATTATTTCTGTAGCAGGAAAAAGTTTTTAAAAATCTATTCCATGAACAAAAAGGCACATATGGTGGGGAATTTTATCTGTGTCTTCTAGAATGGGATTTTTGCAATGTGATCTTAATGGACACAGAGGCATATATCCCACAGGCCTGCTTTTAGCTTTTAAATGCACTTTTGTAAGACCATGGAGAAACCAAATTATTTTTAAAACTACATACAATAGATTATAAATCACATAGTATCCATATTATACTGTTTAGCTGATTGACTTTATGAATATGCAGCTCTCAGTTTGGCCTAAAATAAAAGCCGATAACTATTTTGGTTTTAAAAATGGTGGGGAGATTATATGTAACTGATTGTTAGGTCTGACAGATGGTTCCCAGTTATTCAGCTATATCCTGTCACCCTGACAGGAATGCTTTTTGTGTTAGCCTTCAATTTTCCTCTATGAACCCTGTGAGAATGTCCAGTAAAATCACAGCCTACTAGAGAGCAGAGTGACCTTTATCATGTCATCTGTGCTTAAGTGGCCTTTAAGGAAACTTACTGACCTTGTCTGGATTTCTTTTGGGTTCAATTTGTGACAAAATAAACTCAAACTTGTTTAGGATCCTCATGAAGAACTGCACCACATACTGTTATTGTTTTCTTCCCATCACCTTCAAATGTGGTGCTTGATACTGATTAATTGCCTCTCTTTTCTCTTTACCAGGTGCATTTGCCAGGTCTCATCTCTGATAACAGATGCCACTATCTGTGTTTTTTCAGTTTTTTGTGATAGTGAATTAACCGTTTCTGCTCTAAATCCCTCATAGCCTAAACTGTAACTCAGAATTTAACAGAGCCTGTGCTGCACACGACTGAGGGGTTGGGCACATGGCCATAAAGGCTCATTCAGGTCACTCCCTCTGTAGGCTGCCACTTCTCACCGCACAGCAGTGGGATTAACTTAATGAAATAAGACAAAAATGTTGTGTTGATACAAGCAGTGTATGGATCAAACTTATAAAATGCAGTGAAATCGTAGCTGCACTGGCATGATTCTAATCCTCATATACTCACACCACAAACATTTACAGTGTGTGCATGGCATTTTTGCTTCCACCTGCTCCCTTCAGCATTATGCTCAGAGTGGGTCTGAAATTGGTTCCTGTCAACTTTCAGTGTTTCTGGGGAAAAAAAAATCCAAATATTTATTAAATATGTACTATTTATTTTAAATTTTTGAACAATATTCATTAGTCTGAAGCTACAAAATATGCATAAAATTGAAAATTATTCTTCAGATATATTATCAAAATGCCAAGATTCCTTTTAGCACAGAAACGTGAACTGGATAATGATGTGCCTTTATTAAAAAAAAAGAATAAATCTGAGATTACAGATTGCAATAGACAGACAGGGAAAATACTCTGTATTCTACAAGTCCTATCCATAGCATGTCCTGATGGGATTTTCCCTCCTATTTTCTCCTTTTCTTTATTTAAGTGAATGTAATGCACTATGTTATTGAAAACAATCATTGTAAAAATGCTACTTTTTCCCCCTGCCTTGTGTGGTTTCATTTACTGTGTCACTGGCACCAATTTCTCCATTAATGACTCTCAATCTGTTGACCTTGATGAAGTTATTGATTGGCAATGGTTTTTTCAGGTGTCTAATCTTGTGGCACTAACAGACTGGAACTTGGTAAACATGTTCTTCACTTTTCTTTTGTGAAATGTTAGGTAGTTTAAAAAGAAAAGTACTGATCCCCCAAATAATTATATTTCATACATATTCTGTCCTGAAAAGTAGAATTAGAAATACCCTGTTTATCCTTTTAACAACTTCTGGGCAAATCTACCCCATTTACAGAGAAGTAGGTTTCAGTTATTATTTGTAAATGTGATGCCTGGAAATTGGCCTGAAGTCTAACTCCAGGCTCAGCAACAAAAGACATTTTCTCATGGAAGTTTAAAACAGCATCTCAGTCCTTTGATATCCACCCCTCTAAACTTCTGCAAGATTTGTATGCCCAATTCATTTAGATTATTTGAAAATCACCAGGCTGCAATAATTAAACTAATTATTTGGGTACCAAAGCAGCTTTCTTCCAGAGATGCCTTGTCTATTCAGTGCTAGCAAAAATAATATTATGTTCAGTCAGGTCAGTTGGGCCATGATAAAAAAAGAGATTACAGAGATGTCATTTGATGAACAAATTGTTTGGTTCTTTTGGGGTTTAGGTTTGTTTGGGTTTTGTTGTTTTGGGGTTTTTTTTTTTGCGAGGGGGGGAGTTTTTGGTTTCTTGCCTGTGTTTTTTGGTTTGGTTTTGTTTTGTGTTATTTTGTTTTGTTGGTTTTGTTTTTTGGTTGGTTGGTTGGTTGGTTTTTTTTAAGCCCCTGTCACCGGAATTATTAATTGAAAATAGTGCTAGAGGTGGCTCTGTGATATTTCCACTCAGTGAAGAATCAAGATAAATTTATCCAGCTTTGTAAGAACAGGATCTGGGGATAGTGGTTGGTTCAAATATGAGTTACTTGTTTCTTCTGGGAGAATGCTGAGAGCTTTTGAAATCCTACCTGGTAAAAAACCAATTTTTTATTAAATTATCCCAAACACTGAATGTATTTTCTAAGGAGATAACTAAGCATCATCACTATCTCACCTGTGCTTGCAGCATTTATCCCTATGTGTCCCCAAGGCTTATTTTAAACCTTTCTTCACTTCCCACATTTGTCTTTAGTGTAGTGAGGTTACAAAAAATTAAAAGTTGAAGTTACCCCATTCTGATGGTGATAAAAACTAGACACCTTTTTTTTTACACTTTGTTCCTACACTATGTGTGTTTCTGTTCACATAGAGTAAACTGTTTAAACTCTGTAGATGCTCTTGGAAGAGTTGGATGCAGAGAGAAGACAATGGAGGCGATGGAGATAGTTGTATTGCACATCAGGAAATGCCAGCTTTTCTGCAGAACATGGACATATGGGCAGAAGGTAGAATATCCCATCCCAGGAATCGCTAATGATCTTACCTAAATTTTGTGGTTAAATTTGTTGAAAATTCATCAGAAAGTAAATACCAAAAATTACTGCTTTAGCCAAGCCGCCACAAAGATTCAGAAACATAAAAATTTTGGAAGTGTGTCAGGGATCCAGCATTCAAAATATAAGTAGATGCTTTATGACTGAACTGTCTTTTATGGGCCTAAGTTGAATAGTATGGAGGATGATGACTGGGAGTCCCAGGTGTCTCTGTCAAGAGGGCACTTGGCATTTTTTGGCTTGTAAAGAGAGCTATGACATTAGTTACCGGAATGGATGCCCCTGTGAGGCTTAGCCAAACTGTTTCTTAACACAGTTAAGTTGTACATTTTATGACTGAGCATTTGGAGGTGTGGTTTGGGTTTTTTTCCTCAAACGCTGAAGAATCCCAACAAGTCTAAAAAGAATATTTTCTTGCCCTAGAAGGAGTGCTATCGTTTTCCTTCAGAAGTGAAATCACCTGCTATCTCATTAGGAGTTAGGTATCTCTGGAAGTTATGCAAATGTACTCCTCATCTACAACAGGGAACTTACAGTCTAAAACCAGACCTTGCAAATGCTTTCTTTCAAGAGTCTGAATCAAAAGCCTGGGCACCAAAATTTGCATTTGATCTCCACTAATCAGAATTACGTCTGTCTCCGACCTTTACTAGTTGCCAGAAGGGTAACTTACTTGAGGTCTGACAGGGTAAGATTTGAATTAGCTCAACTTCTGAATCTTCTTGATGTCTCTCCACTGCAGTTTGTCATTCCTGCATAGCTCTGATACCCCCTGAGGAATATCAAAATCCAGTGGACCTTAGACAGAGACAGTCATGAATCCACATATGACATTTTTCTCAACATAGTTTTAAAATTCTGAAGAAAAATTCTAACCCAACAATTTCTGACCAGAGAGAATAGAAAATATTAGAAGTAATTAACATATTTTATTTGTTTAAATCAAAGGTTTTTTTAAGAAGAAGAAAGGTGTAGAAAATTCTGTTCTCCAATAGAATTAATAAATATTACAACAAGAAGAAAGTTGAGGCTCTTGTGGGAACAGAAATTAATAAAGAGGCCAACAGAAGGAGAAACATACAGACACTGAGGTGAAAGACTAAAGAAAAAAACTGCTAGGCACATTTTGAAGTAATTATATTTGTAACAGATATTTCCCAGCTATATTGCATGTTATATGACTGAGCAACTTTAATTTTGACTGCTGATCAGTGCAGTGGCATGTTCAGTTTTATAAAACATTTGGGGAACAGTCCTAAGTCAGATGCACTAGCATGAATAATGGCATATAAAGCCTGATAATATATCAATTATTATAGTGCCTCAGACTGTGAAACTTTACACAGAGTTAATTATCCCCATGTTAATGAGTGGTGTAATGATAAATACAGAGTGGGTAATTTCATTTGTTCAGTGCATTTGAGGAGCTAGGTATTCATTATAGTGCTAAAATTAGGAGTGAATAACCTCAATTTTCCCACTGTTCCCAACATCCACACTATTAATGTTAGCAACTGCACTGTGCTGTGGATGCAAACAAGCTGTTCATTAACAGAAATAAGCTGTGTCTCTGTTCCATTTTGTCTTAAGGTGTCTGAGAATAGTGCCACTATTGTCTGTCATTTCTATACATAGGAAGAATTTTTTCTTTGCCTAAATATTTGAGAAAAATGCCCAGAGTGGAGTCTTCACAGTTTCTTGACCTCCTTCAATCTTTGATGTTTCCAAACCACCAGATCCAAGAAAAAAAATAGCAATCTGAATCTAGAAACGCTTTATATTCAGTAGCCATGGGCCTGCTGCTCTAATTACTGTTTCCAGTACCCAAGATGCAGTTTACAAAATCAGCTCCAGCAGGTTACAGGCAGTAGAACCTTGGTAATGAGAAGGTAAGGCAAAATTTCATGGCAAACCAAAGATAAATCTGACTCCATATTCGTACACTGACTGTTGAACACCGTGTTTGGTATTCAGCAAGACCAGACCAAGTTATGTGCCAGCAATCTGGTAAGGGGTAAAGGCTATAACTGCTGAAGTTGAGAGGGAGGCAAAGGTGAAAGTCCCACTGGGAGTGAGCACCTCGAGTGTCATAAAGGATGGGATAATCTGAAAAAAAGATTTGTTCTTTGAAAATATCTTCATTTGTGACGGGCTGGGGGTCTGGATAAGAATCTGTCCACATCCAGGATAAGTGCTAGGGCCAGGCAGTCCCTCATCAGTTTCCCTGCAAGTGCAGCTCTCCCTGAGCTGGTTGCTCAGCCCTTGCTCAGGTTCTCTGCTCCATTTAGAGTCTCCTTGTTTTCTCAGATTATTTAATTCCCATGCTTCTTACCTCGTTTCACAGCCACTGTTTTGTACGTGTATACTATGTCTACTATGTATGTAATTTTTGCTGACTGAATGCAAAAATAAATGCAGGGATGAACGTGCTGCACATAAGCTTCTCTTCAGAAAAGACTTTTTCAGCATATCAGCTGCTTCCTCTCAATACAAACTTCTATTGTTTGTTATTACACATTTTTAAATTCTCATGCGTTTCCACATTGGCTTGCACATCAGTGTTCCGCTCTGGGGAGCCTTTTGTGGAACTTTTTATGAATAACACTAACTTAGATGTTGGGTCTACTTTTACGTATAACTCTGATTTGCTTATTGTTAGTAGGCAGACTCCAGCTCTTTGTGTATTTTATTGCTTAATTTTGTTTCACACCTGAGACATTTTGAGAGCCTTTAAAGCACGAATGTTCTGCATGATCCCCTCCCTGGATGATTTATTAAAATGAAAGTTTTCAGTCATAACCAGCACTTTAGAAGGCAAATTTTGTTATCATTTCATTGCAGTCCTTTAGGTGGTTATGCAACTGATAATATTTAACTGTCAACAGGTCATTTCCTTCAATAGATTTAAGTTTATGGCATATAAAATCAAACACCATGTTTCGTTTGGTTTTTTGCCCGATTGATGTTCCCCATGCAGCTTGAATATGTCCACCTGCACAGTGGTGCTTAAGCCTGTTCGGGACAGCAACAGAAATATTTTCTATACATGACTTGCAAGGACTTTACTAAGAATATTTCAGAGTTACTTTAAGAATAAAGGAAAAAGGAACTCTAAGAATGGCAAGGCCAGTTAGGACAATTTTTTTGTTTGAATGGTCTGAGCTTAATATGAACTTCAAGTAGCAAGAGGAAAATCCTGTGTGATGATACTGAACTGGGAGACTGTTGACTCCCTTAAAGGCAGAAAGACCCTACAGAGAGACCTAAAGAGATTAGAGGACTGGGCAATCACCAGTCATATTGAGTTCAACAATGACGAGTACTGCATTCTGCACCTGGGATGGGGCAACCCTGGATGTACAGACTGGGGAATGAGAGGCTGGAGAGCAGCCCTCTGGAAATCTGGGGATTCTGGTCCATGGCAAGTTGAACATGAGTCAGCAGTGCCCTGGCAGCCAGGAGGGCCACCTGTGTCCTGGGGCTCATGAGGCATAGCATCACCAGCGGGGCAAGGGAGGGGATTGTCCCTCTCTGCTCTGCACTGGGGCAGCCTCACCTTAAATATTACGTGCACTGTTGGGCACCAAAATATAAAAAAAAGATATTGTGCCATTAGAAAAGATATTACGCCATCACTCAAAGAGCACTGAAGGTGTAGGGTCTGGAGGGGATATATGAGGAGCAGCTGGGGTCATGTGGCTTGTCCAACCTGAAGAAGAGGAGATTGAGGGGAGACCTTATAGCGATCTGCACCTTCCTCGTGAGGGGAAGATCAAGTCTTCTCTGTGGTGACCAGTGACAGGACCCCAGAGAAAGGCCTGGAATTGTGTCAGGGGAGGTTTAGGTTGGATATCAGGAGAAGGTTGTTCACCCAGAGGATGGCTGGGCACTGGAACAGGCTCCCCAGAGCAGTGGTCACAGCACCAGACCTGACTGAGTCTGAGAAGTATTTGGACAATGCTCTCAGGCACATGGTGTGACTCTTGGGGTGTTCTGTGAAAGGTTAGGAGTTGAACTTCAATGATCCTGGTGAATGCCTTCCAACTCAGGATATTCTATGATGGTTACAGAGGACAGTTTAATTTGAACTGACAATCATAAAAGAAAGAAGTCAATAACACCACTTAAATATTCTCATCTGAGGTCTCTTGCGTTTCTCAAATTTAGGAAGTTTTATATGCCTTCTCCTTCAAAGAAGAATAAAACAGAGCAAGGAGTACTGAAGCTGACAACGGTTTTGTCAGATGACTGCATTATCACCTGCTTCACGTCCCACTCAAACTGTCTTTCAGCCCAGCTGTACTCAGTTGAATTCTTTGGGAACAGGTTGTAGCATTATGTGAAAAGGGATATGTAACAATTTCCTCAAGGCTTATGAGAAGTAAACACCTGGCTGATTGTCTAAACTCAAGGATGATGTTGCCTTGATATTAATACAATATTAATTACATGAGCAATTTATATCCTTCGAGAAATGGTTTTACAACTTCACCTCTCTGCACATCTTTTTATATATATCTATTGAAATATATAGATTAAAATACACATCCAGTGAAGTTTTTCATCTATCATGTAAATATATATCATAACTTTTTTTAAAAACTGGGTCCTCCTGTCTTTGAGGCAGGAGAGTTTAATGCTTAATGAGCAATTATCCTCTTTTTATGTCTCCTCTCCAGCACTGTGCTCAGTTTGCCATGTTCAGCCCTCTTTTGGTGGTCAGGATGAATAAAACATTTCCTGCTTTGGAGGACAGTGCTACTGGATGTGTTTTATTACTGAACTAGCTTGAATACATTGGTAACAGTCAGAGTCAGTCATTCTTGTTTCTATAATTGGTAGCATGACAGAACTCTGATGGAAGACATAAAGTTACTGAAAGTTATGAAAAAGGAAGACAGAACAAAAAAAGTCCACACATGGTCTAAGTAGATAAACTTGCATTTTTTTTGTGAGATGCACATAACCAGGACATTAATGGAAACTATTTGGAAGAATGGACTCTAGAACCAAATAGCCGAGAAAGTAACTTTTTTCTAGAAATCAGTGCTGTAATAGAGTTCACCTGCTGGGATAGAAGAGCTATCATATGCATGTGAGTTGAGTAATGGATGCATTTCTGAAGCCTTCAGAGGGGGCTCCATAGTATTCCAAATTCAAAATACTGATCCACATTATCTGTGTTCTGAACAGTGCATAGGTGTGGCAATTTGAAATTACATCAGGACCAACAACACTGTATTCTACCACAAGATTTTAAGGTGTGATGCAGATTGCTTTAATCAAGTGTAGCACTTTCCTGACTTTTTGCTTCCCATTTTGAATCACTGTAACATTGTAGAGAAAGAGGAACTTAAAACAGTTTATAAAAAAACCTAAAAAGGTTTTGTTTCAGATAGGAATGAGAAAAAAACCTGCTCTGATAATGTAAAGGAGGTGTTGAACATGTGTTACTTTGCAGTACAGTATCAATGTGTGGAAGACTCTGAGAATGACTGCCAGGGAGCCTAACAGCTGAAATTGCTGTTAAAGAACAGTGACATTGCTAATGACTCAAGATATTACACACCAGAAAGTAAGTTCAGACAGGATCAGGTGCAGAAATGAACCACAAGAAATGTTCAAGGAATGGAGATGATTTTGTTAGAGGAGTCCAAGAGAGCCAGGCTCAGGCAGCTGAGCCCAGTGCTGGCAGAGGAGATAAGTCAGCTCTCCAAGGATGCCTATGGAAGGAAAGCAACAGAGAAAAAAAACAAGTTCTGAACCACTGTACAATGTTGGCATGAAACCAAAAGTGTGCAAACCACCCACGAATACAGCACAACTGTAAATCAGAGAGGCTGTAAATTACCCAACCACTTTTGCTCTTTAGGGTTTCTATCACAAAGCAAGAGCAAAGAATGGGTCTAATCCTCTCAGCCAGTTCCTTCCTTCTGTGCATGTTTGCTGGCATTTAGTAACTAAAATCCTGTCCCCTAACCTGCTTTTTTTTAGTGTATTGACACCACTAAATGGCACAATGTGGGCAATTAAGCCCTTTCTCCAGATTTACATCGCAGTCCACGGCAGATAATAGGAATAAAAAGGAGTGGTTGTTCTGCTGTAATACCATCATTAAGTCATTGCAATCCTGAAAGATCCAAGGAGGATCTACACTCCACTGCTTATATCATGAGATAGGGTGGTTTAGTCCAGCACTAGACTGGAGTTACAGGCATAATTCTAAAAGCTGTACTACAGTTTAAAAGTAGATATAACATACATGTCAGACTGGCCCACTGCCTAGACTACCAAAGCAGTAAGAAAGATAACTCAGTGCTTTTTTACACCATTAGTCTCAACAATAAATCTGCAGGATATTTTTTATTAGAAGTAACATATTTCAGATAGATATTCAGAAAACATTTAAGGCTTTCATTATGTGTGTGCAAGAAGCTGGGTCCTTTTGTCAACAGTGATAAGTCAAATGGCTTACAGTGAGGCAGCATGGTAACAACACAGAGCTGTACAAAACATATTGCTGCATGGAAATTGTAACACTTCATAAGCAAAAAAATAATGGGACTATTTAGAAGAAAACCACTCAAATCCTGGATGGATGAGACAGCATAAAGGGAAAAATAAAATGCTACTGAAGTAGCAGATAGTGTGGAAAAAGAAGCTGTGTTCCTTGGAGAAAGACTCCATGTGTGGTGCATGGGTGTGGGTGTGGGTGTGGGTGGGGGTAGAGGTGTGGGTGTGCTCATCAATTTCCAAGCGATAGAATTTTAAATGTCCATCACTGTGTCTTGCAAAATAAGCTAAATATATTACTTTGTTCTGAATTTCTGGATTTAATAGTCTTAGTACAGGGGAAAAATACTATGCAAGGGTGTCCATTCTCTTACAAAAAAAAGTATGAAAATATATATCACTTCCTGCATGATAAATAGAAATCCAACATGAAGACATTTTTAAACAATACCTGTTTATCAGAATATACTGTTGATGCTATTACTTAGAAATGAAGTATTCATTGTCATATTCCTTCATCTCCTTTATCAATGTATTCATCTCTTCCACAACTACTTGGAGTGCAAGACCTTTGGGACCGAAACTTGAGTTTCTTTATTAAACTGCTGCCAAAGCCAGCAAGACTCCAACTCTGAAAATGTTACCCTGCACAAAACATACTGGTATCAGTAAGGTTCTTCTACGTTTTGGGTATCTCATGTTTCCATCAGGCCCTGGGCTTTAATCTAAAATGTATTCTCATAAATATTATTTTCTTTCCAGCCTCTCAGAACAACCATGAATTATTTTAACTTAGTTCTTCCCACATTTTTCCCCACAACTGATAGCCTCACCAACCAGCATTAGCATCTTACATGGAATGAAGCCAGTAATCTACATGTTTGGTAAAAGGAAAATTTGTTCTTCAGCTTATTAAAGTAATTTAGTTTGGATCTACACCAGAATGAGTATGATCAGAATTTAGCCTGATATACTTAATTGTCAAGAGTATTGTACATTTGGGGAGAGGCTATTACAATGCAAAACCAACACAGCCAATACCATTTGGTTTACTTGGCGTTCTCCCAGTTAACATCAATTTTCATGCAGCAGTGGCCAGTTGAAATTGCTGATGCAAGAAGTGATAATTTTCTTGATGTGGGATGAATAGGACATGTTAAATTTAGCACTAAAGTAGAGAATGATTTAGTATCTGTTATGGAAGAAAATGTTAAAATAAAATGAAAAAAACCCCACTTAATGAAGAATTAACTTGTCAGAGCTGTAACTTCCTATGAATCGTGAAAAGGGAATATGATCAATTAATATCAATTAATATCATATGTCATGAGTTAGATTAAGCAATTGAACAATAACATTGCTGCAAAGGCCTGTGGCGAGCTTACAAAATAATCTTCTTCCCTTTCTGATGTCTTTGCCCAGGTGTGTTTTGCAGTTTTCTTCTTAATTTGACAGTGCTTGTCCTGAATTTTGAGTCACAATTCAAACACACTGATTGCCTGAGTAGTTTGTTGGTTTATCTTTAAGTTTGTCTATATAAAGCTGAAGGAATGAGGACCAAATGATAGTTTCTGCATGGAGATGTTGCGCTGCTCCCATCTCACCCAACCATCATCTCGTCTTTCCCTGGCACCACAGCTCTACTTTGCACATATTTCATTTCTCCCTTTAAACCATTCATCTCTAACCATACACAGTACATCCTCTTAATTTAATTTTGTTTCTAATGCATGAGAGTGCTCGTTTGAGTTTCTGTTTCCTCCACTGGTATTTCTGGTCCTGCTGAGTGCTTTCATATTAATGGCAACCCATGGTCGAGTGTGACAGCAAGATCCCTGGCAGACACAATAGAAATCAGTACATGCTTTACACTGTCTGCATCTTCTGCTGATTGCAGGCACTCTCCAAAACTCAGCCATGCTCTGGGACTTGTCTTCTCACTGCCAAGAACCTGCACTCTTTTCCCTAACTCTCAACGCCCAAATATTCTTATCAACAGTATCTTTTCCTTCCTGAAATACTGAACTACAACCATCCTTGTTCAAACTACAGTGTAAGCCTAGGGGGTGCAGTGATTATAACTCTTATGGTTTTTTAATCCTATACATGCTAATTTTTCCATGTTAATCCAAATGCATTTCACAGAGCTGTGTATACCCAAACTGCTCACAGAGCATGAAACAAATATTTCTATACAAATAACCGGTAAATAAAAAGTCCACAGTTATTGTCTAGCTCTTTTGTGGCAAGGAGGTGCAATTGTCTTCATTTTGAAGGTCTTCTGGATTGTCTTCAAAGTCATCCAGTCAGAGGACCCCCTGACTGAGGAAAATTCAGGGTACAAACCAGGCAAGGCAGTTTGACATCAGATGGCAATGTATATTTGTCATTAATTAACACTTGCAGATGCTTCCCCAGGGCAGTGGTCACAGCATCAAGCCATACAGAGTTCAAGAGGCTTTTGGACAATGCCCTCAGGCACATGGAGTGGCTCCTGGGGTGTCCTCTGCAGGGCCAGGAGCTGGACTTGATGATCCTGATGAGTCCCTTCCAACTCAGCATCTTCTGTTATTCTGTGAAGGGATGTGAAACAGCCTTTTAGGCCGGTCCCTTCCCCAAACTCTTGGTGCTCAAAATAAAAGCAAATAGGAACCATATGACAGAACATTTCAAGCTGCTGTGAAATGATGGGGAAGGTTCCTCCAGTGATCTACTGTTTAAAACTGAATTCTCCAGCTAATTTTCATAGATCAGATAAACGTTCTGTTCCTTGGCTTCCCCATCTGGAACAGCAGTGCATACCTTTCTCACTGGGGAACTATGCACTTTAATTAATCAACAATTGTAGATTGCTATATAGAGCGGAGCAAACAATCTGGAGTGAACAGTTTATTCAATGAATTCAGCCTGCTTGCAGAAAATCCTCGAGCAGATGGTGTTGCCATCAACTGCAGAGGAAAAGAGAGAAATATCACCCCAGTCTGACTATTTCTGCTTTGTTTTATTTCACTTACATAATCTTTAGCCCCAGGGAAATATTTCTCAAGGATGAGGAACCTTTTCTTTACAACAGTCTAAGAGCTGCCTCCAAAAATCCAGTGCCCATGGGACCACTGGAGCTCCCTCTGCACAATTCCCAAGGAGGTAGGTGGAGGGGACTTCCATATGCAGTTTGACTGATGGAAGACCACAGGGAACTGTTCCCACTTCAGGGAAGATTTTTACCATATCTGGAAAGCCTTTTTAACAATTTTCTCTTGGCTGTAGTCTTCTGATAATTGGATAGCCTTGCCTTGACATCAGGAACTACAATAGATATTTTCAAGGATAACAGAAAGATAACAATCCAGAATGCTTTTTACTCTGAAATATTAAAAAATCTATTATGCAGTTTAACAGTCACATAGTACAAAAATTCACTGTTATTCAAGAGAACAGCTGTGTTTTGTTATAGGATATAACTTATTTCAAAGCATGGTTCCTCATTTTATTTTGCTTTATTTTTTCATTTGTATTCCCCTGTGTCATAGGTTAGCAAGCATAGTCCCGGAAGGGATGTCCTTGCTAAGGGGTGCTTACAGTTTCCTCTGGGAACTGATAGAACCTATCAGCTGGCCAGTTTGAATATGGACAATTCTCTAAGCCACTTAAAGTTGTGAACACCTCTGTGATCCACATTTAAGAATGGGCAAACTCCCCCTCCAAGCTCTCTCTCGTTTCCGGCGCTGGCACAGGTGGCTGCGGGCCCCGTGTGGGGGCCAGCGGGCCCGGCCAGGCCCTGCTTGGGCCAGGCTGGGCCGGGCCACGGCCATCCTGGAGCCATGGACCTGTTCCAGCCATGGAACCCCCCCACTGCCTTGCCGTGGGCAGCCGGAGCGGCTCGGCTCTCCCCCCTCTCCACTGCGATAAGAAAAATTCAACATTCCAGCTGCAAGGCTGCAAGGCCGAGGTGAGATTAACCCTTTTACTGCTGTGAAGAGCTGAAAACCTGAGGGAAGAGAGAGAGGAGATGCTTAAAGCTGAAATTCTGTTGTGAAGCTATGATATATCAGAGTATCCTGTTGTAATTTCATGAAGATATGGGGGGTGGAGTGTTCAACTCGTGAGCAAAAGCACCTGCACTGAGATAGGCAGATGCTGACGCAGCTGTAATTTCATGAGAAGTTTGGACAGGGAGAGATGGAAGCGATGAGGACTTTTGCTCCAAATGGGAAAGGAGAAAACCTCAGTTCCTAGAGATGCTCCCAGAGACAGTCCTAACAATGAAGATGAGGAAGACCCTTTGCTCCCAGGGAAGGAGAAGGGCCTCTGGTTTTGTTTCTGAACGGCTCAACCTTAAAATTGTACCCCAAAAACCTTCAAGAGTGGACCCTCGAACGTGGGAAAACCAATTGCTATCTGTGTGTGACCTTGAACAAGCTGCAAGTCGGGGGAAGGGACTCACACACAGGCAGAGAGACTCCTCTTCCTAAATGGACTGAACGATATTTGGAAGTGGGCGGCTGTCTCATTGTGATAATGTTTTCATAGCATGAGCAAGAAGAGACTTCTCTTTCTAAATGGACTGAACAAGGTTATTATGGAAGTGGTAAACAGACTGAACATCTTAAGGGTTGTTTTTTCACATTGTCAGTGGGAGAAGGGAGGAAGGTGGGGGGAGGAGGAGAGTTTTGAAGGTGGTATAATTTTTTTTTTCTTTTCTCCCTTCTTTTAGGTCTGTTAATAAACTTTTCTATATTCTTTCAAGTTTGGTGCCTGCTTTGCATTTCTCCTAATTCTTATCTCACAGCAGATAAACAGTAATGAGTATTTTGGACCAAACCACTACACCCTGGAGACTAAATTAGGGTTAACATGAATTTTCAGAAAGATATTTTATTAATTACAATGTTGTGTTATCCACTGCAGAGCAGCCAACATATGAAATAATGACTGTGTATATGGATTATATCTTGAGCTGCAATTAATAGCCTTGCAGGGACCACTCACACAGCATTTGACAGCTAATGGTCAGTGTGATGATGTGGACTGTCACTCAGTCTCTAGACACACAGAGAAAGTAGACAAAATATTAGCTTAAAACTAGATGTTATAAAGGATTTTGCTGCTGAGTCAGAATTTATATGACTTTCGTTTTCTAAGTCCCAAGCTGAATTGCCTTTCTGTACCTTTTTTTTTTTTTTTTTTAATTCTTTTCTGTTTACAGTTTTAGAAGTACCTAAAACCCACAGATGTCCTTCTTATGCTTGATATATGAAGCCTGGGAGACTGCTGCTTTTGGGGCCTGTTTTTTCTTCAGCAGTGAAGAACTCTAAATGTCTGATCCCAAATCTTGTTTTAAAGTAAATCCTGAGCCTCTTTGCTTGTCAGCTCCTGATAGTAAAGTAGAAATATCTTTTACTGTTCCTACTTGACTGGAAGTTACATGAGAGATCATTACATACTTAGTGCCTATGGTGATACAATGGAGATATAATTGTGATTAAGACTGAATATTCCTAAACAAATGGCAAAGCAAACATGCTTATTTGGATTGCAGATGGGAGAAGGAGTTAGTTAAGGACAGGTCAGTGAAAAATAAGACTTGGAAATGTGTTTGGACCTGAAGTTCTTCCTCACAAGCCATCTGTAAAGGAAAGGTTTATTAGTAATAAACATAATTAACAATTATGAGTGAAAGGAAACGGATGTTTTGTTTCACAGATTGCTTGAAAATAAAAGCCTCATGGCCAAACACCATTGTTTATTTAAAGAAAGCTTAATGAAGGTATGTATGGTGTCTTTCCTGGTCAATGCCACATATCTTACTAGAGCTTTGTTTAGTGCAAGTATAAAATACAGTCTGATAAAAATTTTACTTATAAGAGCAAGATGTCATGGGGCTGGGTTTTTTTTTAAGTTAGTTATATTTTTATATTGAAAATTATTCTATAGTAGGTAACAGCTTTCCAAACTGAGGCCCTTTTCTGCACAAATTCCCTGAATTTTGACAGACTATGAATCCATTTGGACTATGTTGTAGAAGGCTTTAAAATGTGTCTTGATTTGCCCCTTAAAACTCCTGATGAAGTGCATTTGATCAGTCTAATTGAAGCAAAAGGAAACCTTTTTTCTTTATTGATTTTTGAAAGACTTAGCCTAACACCGCTGTCTCTAGAAATAAAACAATACAGGAGATTAGGATGTCTTTGGTTTTCTGCGTAGTCATATCGTACTAGACAAAGCCAAAATTAACTCCTTGTAGCCAGAGTCTACAACCTTGTCCTCAGTTTGGCCAGGACAGGGTTAATTTTTTACAGTAGCTGGGTAGGGTTTCAGCATTTTCCCTCTCACACTGCTGGCAATGGTGGCAAGTATACCAGACACAGAGGTGAAAGCTGATTTAACAAGAATCCCTGCACAATATCCAGTTGTTCGTTCCTGTCCATGAGAAACAGAGAAAACAATCTTTAATTGAGCCTTCTAGCATGACCCGTAGGAGATGAAGCCATGCTCTCCTGAAGGAAAAGTCATGACTCTATCCTGCAGCTGACAGCAGTCATCAAGGAGATTTTTCACCGAGGTGCACTTTCTTTTCTTTTCTTCTCCTTGAGCCTCTTTTTTTATCCCTGTTTTTCACCACAGAATTTGACAAGATATGCCTTTCATCTTAATTTAATCTTAGGCCATTTTTTCTGCATTTTAAAAGATGCTCAGGAAAAAAGAGTTCTGTATCACAATGGAAAAAGCTAAAAGGAAAGGTTGTTGAGGTGTGCACCTGCTAATGAAGTGGTCATTTTTTTAATTGCTAAATATACAAATGCTAAATAGACAATGTCTCTTTATACATCTTAATTAAGATAATTATTCCTTGGATCCCAGATGTTTAAAAACAAAAAAGGCTCAAAGCAAATTTCTGGGTTTGGAAACATGAATAACATTTAAATTTTGTTTAAATCTGTGATGTAGTCCTATTTACATAACTGAATTCCATTTCAGAAACCCAGCTGTTAGTCTTTGACCTTTTTAAAGTTACTGTTATTTTATGTAATAGGCCACAACTTCCCAAAGTGAGGCCCTTCTCTCCAGAAACTCCCTAGATTCTGACTGACTGTGAATCCGTTGAAATGGTTTCTTCTTGTGAACATAAATCACATGCAAAGCCAAAATATTATTGTCTACAAAATTACAGGGATATTTTAAAATTTCAATATGCCCTTAAACTATGCTAGATTTCAGACTATGGATGTAGAAGGCCTCACTTCACACACATTTTCAGGAACTGGAAACAGAACTTAGCAAGCAAACTTGGCAACTGAACTTTGCAAACTATTTGCCTGCAGCCTAGAAGTCATCTTTTGCTTTCATTTTGAGTTTTACCTTTTGAAATAAAATGGAATATTCTTCTTTCAAGTGAGAATTAATAAGGGTATATAAAACATCTATCTGTGAGTTCCTTCTGCATGCCTCTAACATTTCATGGATACATAAATAAGAATGAAGAAAGCACATTTTGCAAGCTTGTTCCATGATGAGATTGTATGTCAAATGAGAAGACATTTAGTGCTTTGATGTTGAATGTAGTTTTGTCTGGATTTTATGAATCATGGTTTGGTTTTTGAATGACAGTTAAAAGGGCTGTGAAGGGAGAAGGGAAATAGCAGACAGAGAGTTATTTTCTCATGATTAGATTTTCAAACACCAGCATAAAAGCCCATAGTGATCCATGAAGAGTTATTGTTGTGGGAAACTATTTACCCTGGAAGTTTTGCAGTTTTAGGCATTCAGCAAGAAACAAGCTACGAAAAAACCTTTAAAGCATGAATAAAATTGGTAGGGGAAAAAATGTTTATCAGCAATCTACTTTGTCCTGAGATTTGAAGGAAAAGGAGCTATTGTTCAAACAATGCCCAGAAATTTTGTTGGAATTTCAGTTCTGCTCACTTTGATAAACATTTCCTAGTCCTCAGTGTGGCAATAGCTCAGTTTCTCAGGTGAGGTAATCAGGCTCAGTTTCACTAACATACAGTGCTAGAACTTTAATGAAAAGGAGATGACAGAATATATTCTGACAGATTTCAGTGTGCTTATCAGAAGGAAACAAAAGCATATCTACATTGCTAACGGGCAACTGGTGTGTGGCACTGGTGTTGCCAAGGAGTTCCTGCTGGCATCATGCTTTCTGTAAGCAAGTATATTTTTTAAAGATGTATCAGAGAAGAAAAAACTGATCCCTGAAGGGAATTAGGACTTTGCCTTCTGTCTCACCAGGGCTGCTTGGGAGGATGCCAGACTGTCCTCTTCCATGACAAAGAGAGAAAAGTCCATTACAGCCTAAAAAACTACCTAAAACAATCAAGATTACACTTTTCTTAGATGTGTTTGTCTTACTCAAGAAGATGAACACAGTGCAAATATGTTTTCTTCATAAATAGTGTCTTTCAAGTACCCAGTCCAATTTAAACTTTGATTGTTTCTTTTTGCTTCTGCTGCTTGTAACTCAAAAGATAAATACAGTCAGGCAGTACCCAAACAAGTGTCAAGCCCATATTGAAGAGTGTGTTGAGTGTTACTCTCAGAACATCATTAAAAACTCCCTTCTCTATAAATTGCCTCAGTTTATTTTCGAAGAAAATAATAGCTGTAATAAAGGAAGTGGTATGGAAACCAATGTTAGCAGAGCCATACTTTCATTATTATCTGATATATAGATGCTCTCACAATAACAACAGTTCACCTCTGTGTTTAGCCCCATCCATTTTATATTAATAGGGTTTGCACAGATGTTATTTGCACATAGGAATCTGAGCAAGTTTTACTTCCCTTTCTAGCCATGCCCAAACACCTAAACATAATGTATTTGGAAAGGCAGTGATTATTTAGATTCGTGGCTGTACTACAAAAATGCATGAATCTCAAAGTCTCACAAAATCCCCATCTGCTGAGAACTTGCAGCAAATACACAGCAAGGGATTTTCAGGCATTTATAAAAAAGACATTTAGAAGGTCTGTGTTACATTGCAAGGAACAGTTGCACGCACTAAACATCATTAGCCTACATGAAGAACGGAAAGCACCATGAAAAGTAACAGAACTCATAAATGTACATATAGGAGAGTACAGTTAATCTTTAGTTGGGCAGAAGCAAGTGCATATTAGAGAAATTATGTTAAAAACAACAAAATTAACACCAAAGTCATGTCTCAAACAACTTCCATTTGCAAGCTGGGTTTTTTTGTTATTTTCTGATATTTCTTGCTAAATAGTAATTTATGTCCCACACATAAATTGCACATTTCTCTCTCTGGACTGCATACACTTAAAACTGTTCTCTATTGTATTATTTCTCATATAAATGTTAAAAAACTCTGGGTTTTGTCTGGTTTCTGTGCCAGTTTCCAGGGGTCAGTTAAGCCAACACAAGCTCTGCTACACTTTAGTCATAAGGAGGTGTAGTAGAAGCATGATCTGTGTTGCTGGTTAGCACCATCCTTCCCACATTTCTCCTCACAAGGAATTTGCCTTTGCTCCCATCTGTGGGCTAACCTGGAAATTCAATGCAAGACCTTTAAAAGAGGAGGAAATAAAATGTTTCCTTTGGCAGATTACGATTTTGCCTTGCATAGTTCTGATGTGGGTAACAGACAATAAAAATTTCATGCTAGTGCAGGCAGTTTATGGCCTTGCAGTGAATCACAGTGAACACCCAGAGAGAAGGAATCTGAAGAAGACTCTTTCCAACAATTTCTTAGCAGAAGCCCATGTGTAGCATCACAGCCAGCTCTCATAGGCTCAGTTTAAAGCAGAAATATATTTGCATTACTGGCTGGGACATGTTTGTCACTTGCCAGGTGTAATGATGGAAGTGCAGTCTTCCTGGTTCTTCCATTTCAGTGCCTTTAAAAAAAGCTTACACTCACCAAATAAATAAATAAATAAATAAATTGGAATCCCCAAAGAGGTCTTGTACAGATTGAGAGACAGATGCATTAATGGTTTGGTAAGAAGTAGATGAAACTAATGTATACCTGATTGCTAACAGCACACTGGGAAATTGAAATGAGTGATCTGCACAGAGGTGAGAGGCTGATGATACAAACAGCAAATTTGCAGGGAAATTAAGCAGTTTGTGTATCAGTGAGCACTGAATATCTGAAAGGCTGCACAGAGATTAGGACCACATAGTGAAGTGGCATAAGGGAGGCAGCAACAAGGCCAGCAAAAGCACCTCAGGGATAAACTCTGGCCCTGTCTCCAGTTGCACATAGTAAAAGGATGCTGATTTCCCCTCCAGTACAAGGATGGTGTCTCTGTGAGGACCAGTAAATGTGTTTATGAGGAGTATTTAGAGTTTGCTCATTGGATCAGTTACAAACGGGATTCTGTCTCTTACTGGCACTGGCATTTATGTGAGCCACACAAATTAATCAGCTTAATTGCTAGGGATGCCAATTAACTTTTGGACCAAACCCCAATGAAGTCAAAACCATATCCACTGAAGTAAAAGCCAAAAATGCCATTGATTTCAGCAGTGACAGGTGTCTCTCCTAGCAGGCATCTCTGTGCTGCAGTGGGATCATGCTGAACTGCCTGCACCAAGGAAAATGTCTCTTTATGTCCTCCACTCCCTTTGCATGGAAGTGAATGATGTGGTAGAACATCTATCACTTGATTAATAAAGGAGGTTATACAGTACAGACTCCAAAAACTAAAGCCAGATAACAAAAGATGTTACATGGATGAGTGAAAAAACTGCAGATCTCAGCAGGACCCATGTCCTGTGTTCAACAGAAATTGTGGCCAAACAATTGACAACAAACATTCACTGTCATGGAGATTGTGTAGTCATGGGCTGGAGAACACTGAGGAAGCACTTGAATTCTTTCAAGCTTGTCAAATGTTTGGAGGAGTGTAACACAGAGGGATTTTTCTTTCTTTTTTCTTTTTAGTTGGATTTTTTTGGGGGCTTCAAGTAATGGCTTTTGAATGTAAGGGGCCATAAGCAAGACAAGAATCACATAGATGTTTCATAAAATGACAATCCAAAACACACCGAGGCAGCCCACAAAGGTAAAAGTCAATTCAAATTCAAATTAAATTCTGATAAGGCCAAGCAACTGTGCAGTTGTTTAGTATCCATCATGTGGCCATTTCTTTTGACATCTGACTCTTTTTCCTTGATCTCAGACCTTCTAATCTGGGTCAGTTTAACCACTACAATGTTTCACATTCCTGGTTCTTCTCAAAAAAATGTTTGAGGTAACAATGCAGAGGATGCAGTTAACTCAGTTGTAACACATTAAACACCATGTCTGAGTACCTGTGCTGGTTACTCAGTAATTCAGAGGTCTTCTCTGTGTTGGCAGAGTGCAAACTTTCCACTGGTAGAGCTTTAGGCAGCTGATGCAGATAGTTTATCTTCTGAGCACGGACAGATTTGAAGATCTGATGGGGTCCAGTGCACCACTTAAAATCCCCTGCAGCATCCCGCTTCTGTCAGAGGCTTGCAGGCCCTGCCAGCAGCCAGATTTCCTCAGCTCTCCTTCCACCAGCCACAAGAGTTCCCTGCTGGAACCTACCACACTTCCAAGCAATAACAGAAGAACAGCAGGTTATCATTTCATCAGCTACTGAACAGATTTCAGGATGATCCTTTGCACATTCTGGACTCTCAAGTTAAATGTAAGAAAACATTAACCACACAAAACACCTGGTGGGGATTACAGCCTTCTCAATGAGCTTTTAGGATGTAACCATAGCTATTCCATTTTACATTACAGGTGTATAAAAACTGTTGTCCTTTAAAAATGTATTTTTATTGAAGCTAAGAAGGTCCTCATCTTGCATCTTCCTCATTGTGGGATAAGAATTAAAAGGGATCACACATGGTTGCAAGGGATTTTCTGCTACATATTGTATATTGCTCTCATGCTGAATATTGTGGCTATGTATTACAGTCAAATCAATGGTGTACAACAAAGTTTTGTTTCAGGATGATGCTACTTGGAACTGTAGAAAGCAGTGATGTATTTTGGTGAGAGATCCTAGGTTGGTACGTTTAACACTTACACATCAGAGTAGCTGAGCAAAATAAGCAGGACCATATTTTGCTAGCTCACTTCAAATGTGAGAGTTAAAAAGATGTCCTGGGTGTGAAGGCTGGACTCAGAGTAGTGAATCAGACTAGTGCATTACAGGACTTTTCCTTGTTTTGTAAAAGCCATCACCCCTGTCATTACTGGGGCATTATTAGCAGAATTCTCGTTAACAGCTGGATTGACGTAAAATCCATTATTTAATTTAGACTACAGTAGTATGACCTACTCACACATGCAGAGATCTGCATGATCACTTCATTGATCTTTCTACCTATTTGTTTCTCATTCAGCTTTGCCTGAAATCTGTTAAACCTGCATTGATTGCAATGGCAGCTGATGCTGCAGAGTTTTATAAAAGACAAGGAGATAGATAAAAAGCCAAAACAGCTGAACCCCATAATTTCATACACCCATGTAGCCTTCCCAGACTTCATTGCAGAAGCTTCTAGACTTACATGCATTCTCACACAGGCTTGCAATAACAGTGACCCTGAAAATCATGCCATTATCTCTTACCTGTGGAATTTTAACCACCTAAAGCACAGAAGTGAACTGTTGTTCAGTACCCATTGCTTCACATTTAGAAAGAAATTAGTGTGCCATGACAATCCCCCACTGGAATGTGATTTTTGTAAATATTTTTAAATTTTAGGGAAACACATGAGAAACATTAAAGGGACTAAATCACTAAGGAAAGTAAAATTAATGCACACTTAGCATTAGTAACTACCAAACCAAAATGGCTACTTGTACATCTCTAGAACCAAACAATACCTTCCACAGGGTAATGTCATCCAGAGCAGGCATTAAAGAAATGAAGGAGCCAGCTGGGTGTGCAGTGAAAGCTGAGAAAGATCCCTCAAACACCCCAGCAGATAAAGAGCTCCAGGTAAAGAGATTCTTCCTTTGTTTAATGAAAGGAAGTGGGAACAATGTTTAGTTCTAGTGGAATAATGTTTCGTTTTCGTATTCTATTTTACAGAATTTAAAAAAAAAAAAAAAAAAAAAAAGCCATGGCCTGCTTTAGCTGTCAGTTAGTCACAGACTTTAGCTACCCTAGATTTATCCCCTCGTATCCTGGTTTCCATTCATCTACTCCTCTGTAACACCAGCAGAGGTATTATGCCATGCCTTCAGCAAAGTAACACGCCTGCTTTGTCATCAGGCTGTGCTAGATGTGTGCAGTATCGAATGGAGGCTTGTTCAAGCTGTACACTCTTTTTTATGAAAAAATACTTGCCTAAGTATTTCCTGGTTAGGTCTACTTTCCACAGACAAGTTTCAAACACCACTAGGTGAGGAGCCAGGATCATCACTCTGAACTTCTTTCATGCACATTAGCATATCAGTGTGCAGACACTGAGCACTGCCATCTGGAAGGATTAGACTCTTCTCAAAGCAGACTTCCTTTTAACGTATTTATACAAGATATGCACAACAAGTGGGAATGCAAATCATTGCTTTTAGCTTGCTTTATTTCAGTCTTATCAAGTGCCGAAGAGTTGTCAGTCTCATAACTGAAATATTTTTAGTGTTAGTTATACAAAACATATTTTGTGTTTTGGCTCTCCAGGACTGCATGAAGTATCATCAACTTGATGGGGTATTATTCAGCCAGAATGCAGTTATAATGTTTGCTCTTAACTTGCATGCCCACATTTTTTTCAGGGAAGAGACAAATAAAATGAGTATCCATCAAGACATGGGGAGAGAAAATTAATTTTTTGGAATTTTGCCAAAAGTCTCACCACAGATATGAATTTTGTGAAAAAAACCACATATTATTTTGGAATTTATATTGTAATGATCAAAGAATTTCACTAAATAATATGGAAACATTTTAGGGTTTATGATGCAATACCTATAAGTACCTAAAATGCTTTTTAACAGATTAATAATAATGATACGCTTGTCACAAAAGTTTGAGTGACATTTCTTCCATCAAAATAGGCTTGGTCAAATGAGTTAATGCTTTAAGAGCACACAAATCTCAGAAGATTTTACCAGCTCTTGTTTCACTGTCAGCCTTGCTCAGCACCAATACTCTACCCTGGCTAAGTACCCATAAACTGGACCTTTGTAAGAGGATGATTCAACATGCAAGGATTGTGACAGTTTTCTACACATGCCATCTCTAATGGAGCTTCAAAACTTTTTCACACCTGTTACTTTAAATCAGAAGGTCACACTTTTCCCTCCATTTGTTGGGGTATGAGATTATGATAAAAAATAATTTCGACAGAGGTTGTTAGAGACATCAGATGATTTTGTACAACCTATGTTAGATAGCATTTGACAGCTTTTAACCCAAGCAGTTCATCTGCTGGTGATAATCAGATATTCATGGACAGGGTTCTCTTCAGAAAACACACTGTAATTCCAATCTCTGTTTCAGGTTGCAACAAATAAGAGTTGTTGTACATGCCCAGGGGTTTCCTGACTTCTGTTGTCTATTTCGTGCCAAAAAGGTGTTAGAGATGCCAAAAGGGTGTTAGAGATGCACATCTCCAAACTCAATTTCTACCTGAGAGCTTTAGTAGTTTGGTTGTAGTTTTTTGCTTTGTAATGTTGGTTTTGGTTTTGTTTTGTTAAGTTAGGAGAGTGGATAACTTCATTCTGTTTTGTTGGATCAGTGCAATCCTCTAACAGCTCTACCACCTGAGCATTGAAGAGTGCAATTTGTCTCTCTTTCTCTCCCCTCCCCTCTATCTAACCCATTCACAGATGCACACACACACTTTATTTTATTGAAGCTTCTAAGTACTTGCATTGACAGTTTTGGCAGAAGTGCACTGCTGGCAATCAGTCTGATAAGCAATGACTTGTGATTGCGGTAACAGCAGTGACGTGAAGGTAGTGACAGCTCTGGAGTCTAAAGTGTTGATTGAAAATATGCATTTAAAAGATGCAAATTTCCTAAACAAGTGACAGTTGCTGCATTGGAAGTAATTGATACAGCACTGCTTACCATTAGAGCTGGTTAAACAGCAGGATTGCCAGTTCATTGGGAAATTATTTTTTTCTAAGCTCCCCAGCAAATGACCCTTTCTTTCAGTTGGTGACATGGAGCATTTGCCCATTTCATTGCTAACAGCAACACTGGAGTGCATTTGAAAAATTTAGTGGAGCTTATCAGGGACAGACAAGGTGGTTTGAGAGATACAGCCTCTTTTGGAGCCCGGCTGGCCGAGTCCTCCCCTGCAAATTGTGCTTCTTGTTAGTGCCCAGCAGGATGGTGGCCACAACCCCCTCTTTCCTGCTCCTCACTTAAGTCTCCTCTGCCTTATGTCTCTTCCTGACTCTCCTTACCCTTTGCATTTCTCCGTCAGTGTTGCTCAAAGTAGAAATTACACGTTATTGGAGCTACACACTGCTGCAAGCATCTGTGGACTATTTTGTGTCTCTCTCAACTATCACAGCTTAAAACTCCTTCAGGTGCTCAGTGAACTAAACTGGTGGCACTCCACAATTCTGGCCCATGTAGATAGCCAAGGTACCAAATTTCCCCAGTGTCGCGCTGTCTGACTTGTTTCTTTACTCCAGGTCATCATTTTCCATCAGAGGGTCTGTCATGTGCAGGCTGTGGAGACAGACCTGCCACTTGTGTGACTCTTGTGACATCAGAGCCCTTCCTGGATTGCACCTTGTACAGGTGTCAGAGATTTTCACACTCTGCCCTCCCCAGAAATGGGATTTGTTCCTTTTTACTCAGGTGTCTGTCTTACCAATGTTTTTCCTGTATGAATGTTGAAAACAAAAGACACTGACAATCATCTCTGGCCGTTGCATAACATGTGAAATCAGTTCTGGGACTGGAGATACCTGAAAGGATACCTTTTGACCCAATGGAAGGTGCTCAACCCATCTGCTACACCCTACACATAAGCAATGCTTTCTTATATTTCACTGTGCAGTTACACTGGCGCTGCTTTTTGGAAGGGCAGCCACTCCCATTTGTCTTCTCACTTACAACCCTTGAGTTTTTGGTGACATTGTGATTTCTTAGCCCCAGCAGAGTGCAGAGCCTCTCGTCCATTGGCGGTAGCTGTCGGTACTGGAACCAGCACAGGTGTAGCGGTAGAAATAGAAGTTACAGGATGCTCTTTCTTTCCATCAAAACCCACAACCAATGTGTCACTGACATCCTGTAGCTGGTTTCTCGTGGCCTGGGGATGGCAGTGTCACAACCATCGTTAGTGTGTTGATGAACAAGAGGTGCTCATGGAACTGCTCTGACAAGTGGCTCCTCCTTCAAATGCCAATCAATCTCTTTCCCTGGTTTATTTCAGTCTCCTTCATCCTTGGCAGCATTTCTAGCACACAGGGAACATAAATGGTTGGAGATGATTTAGTGTGATAAAGAGAAATAGTTGGTGCAATTGATATAGGAAGCATTACCTGGCACTTTCTGCAGCCACGTCAGAGGAAGTAATTGCACAGGTGGAAATGTTCCCTTCTGTCCTGCACATGAGTTAAAGAAGAATGAAATACTGAAGCTGAATGTGTGTCTGAGGTGTGTATCAATTTACCTTAGGAAAAGGAAGTAAAGATGTTTATAATATTTCACCACTGAGACCAGAGTATATCAATATACATTCCTGATCTTCTACAGCCAGTTATTCTGTATTATACTATATTCTCATTTTTAGTAATTATTGATTTTATTAGTGATCCAGTGGTTCTCCCACTATGGTCCAGGCTGACTTCCTGGGTTAAAGCATGACAAGCTTCTTTTAGCTATGAGAGATTTTAAGCAGCACCAATCAGCATATCTATTTACATATTAGGATTTAAGTTTGCTGAATAGAATAAACTATAAAGAGTACCAGATTAAATAACATGTTCTGAGAGTATTTAAGTGTTCCACAGTTGAAATGAACATGTATAATGCACACAAAATAATGTGTGTAATGTAATGTGTATGTGTAATGTAAATCTACTAATCTCTGTGTAATGTAAATCTACTAAAATAGGTTCACTTTCTTTGTGTTAGATTATTATTATCATTATGTATTCAACTTCAGACAGATACAATTGTATAAACATCCATGTACCAATTGTATAGATCTATAGCCCGTTCCTTGGGACATGTAGCAATGCAAGCCCCTTCCTTTGTCAGTGAAATGCACTTTGAGTTTGATCACTAAATGAAGTCTCAGAGAATAAACAATGCCCAGTTGTTCCCTGTACTGAAGAGGCTTTGAATCATCTGTATTCAGATGCCAAAAGCATAGAGTTCACTTTCAGCCACAGAAGAGAGTCTCAGGATATGCTGCAGATGTTCTTAGAAAAGCTGGGTAACAGTGTGGACTGTGTCTGTGTCTTCCAGGACAAATTCTGCCCTCATTTACATGCACATGTGTGCTTGCAAAGAAAAACAGGTCAGTGTTTTCACAAGTGAATTTGAGCATCAAATTGGTTTTGAATGGATAAAGTGTTCTGTAGTGTCCCTGAAGGCTGCATATTGCATGTGAACTGCAGGAAGAAGTCACCCTATGGAAATACCTTGTCTTTTTTTTTTTTTTTTTTTGAAACTATTTGTTTACTAAGTAGTTCCAGGATGTAATCACACCTTTATAGTAGTTGCCACATGAATAATTCCATGTGTGTAATCCTAACTGCCTCTTAATTTTGCTAGTCTGTTTAAATGCAATAGTACAATGATATATTCTTGTAGCCTGCTCTACCAAACGTAAGGTAATGCACTGAAAGCTGCAACACACTGTTGGAAATGAAGCTGTTCCCAGATGTTCTTCTTCAGCATGAATGTATAAATAATTCCACATCTACAACTTTAGAGGCCATGCATAACCTCCTCCCTCCATGGAGACATGGAGGAGAAATGGGCTGATACAGACAAACCTTGTGGAAGCTGTGATTTGCAGTCAAGTTTTCAGGGTGTGTTGTGTGCCTTCACAACAGGCCTTGATGGAGGTTATTATTCATATACAACTATTCCTTCTACGATTTATATACACACACAGAGGTGTGTGGAATGTGCAGCTCAAAGGTCCATGGGTATGCCAAAACCCAAAGAATGTACCAGCTCAAAAGTGTGTACACCAATACCTGCTTTTATAGAAGATTTCAAAAAGAATGCATATGAATTAATATCTCATCTCCATTTCTGGTGTTACTTAGAAAGAAAATCAGAAATGAAATCCACTGGGCTGTTGAACAAATTCAATTGAAAATGCCTATACTTGCTTTGTGTGCTTAGCATTATAAACAGTGGGCAATCATGAAATGAGAGCAGTATGTTTATGAATGAGAGAACAAGTGGAAAATTTTCTTGATAAAACACCTTTCCTCTAAAAATGCATATTTGACTAAATTATGTTTTGCAGAAATATATTGCTTTTGGTGCAATCCAATAAAATTCTAAAGATCTAATTTTCACTGAGTTGAAAATATACCATTTTTCCTCAGAGGGATATCAAACTTCTCAAATCAGTTAGCAAGGATTCCTACATCCACCTGTGCAAGCCTAATGTCGCAAGAGAAGGCAGTCTTCTCACTGTTTGGGCTTCTATTCCTATTCCTCTTTCCACATGGGAGGCACACCCTGCTGCAGTAACCAGCCTCCACAAGTGTTCTGAACCACATCCCAGAGGATAAGTTTTTCTGGAAGGCTGGCTTAAGTAGGAATACTGTAGGGACTTTATGAATAAAGCTTTATGAGATAGCAGCTCAGATATCTCAATGTCATGGTTTACCTGAATCAGTGTTAAATATTTTTAAATCCCATTGTCATCTATGAGTGAAGGCTTTCAAATGACAACCCCTGAAGCACCATGAGCATCCCAACATGTCAGAAATAGCTTCCTAAAAGAAAAAGACAGGTGAAAAGAAGGGGAGGTTCCCAAATATTGCAACAGTTGTTTGCGAATTAACATTAATTATTAATGTAAGTCCAGGTGATACTGAGAAAAAATTAACTTGCAGCCATTGTGTTCTCTTTCCTCTTACAGTGGTGAGCTCCTTAAGGTGATGAGTAAAATTTTGCTAGGTATTGTTATTGTTTTACTGGCAGAATTTCTCACAGACATGGTCATTGTCACACTTTTACTGATGTTCTTAACTTCAAGTGTGATTTTTAAAACTTATGAGAGTGTTATTTTTATAAGAAAAGCCAAGCTTTATGAATTAAAGCATAATTTGTTATATTGTGTGCCCAGGCTGCCCAAACTTTGCCAGTGTAGAATTCCAGAACTGTTAGTGGAAACTTTCTATTCTTTTTAAGCAATTCACAATTTTTCCTAAACTGTTCACCCAGAAGTGGTTGACGCAATGTAATGAAGCTCTTTCTACTGGTATAAGTAGATTTGCCTAAATGCTTTTAAATCTATAGTCTCCATATAGGATAAATAGGAACAGGAGCAAATATAATGCACAGATATAAAATTATTTTCCTCTTATATAGAGGCAATATATTTTTTTCTTTTAGAAGCTATTGAGAATTATGCATACATCAGTCAGTCTGTGTCTAGCCTCTGTTCATCATCATTAAAGTAAATGTTCTACCTTCTATATATTATTGGTAATGGAGACTGTAATACATGCATCAGTATTTAGGAAGTTTCTGCAGTGTTGACTTTGTATCCCAATGCATTTCATAAGTGGATTTATGTATAATAAATCTATGAAACAAATGCATGCAGAAACACTTTTCTGAATTTATTACTTCATTAAGTTAAGCTTCAGTAAGGTTGCTGAGGTAAAGCTAATATCTGGGCATGCTGTATTGTACAGGCTTTCTAGATTTTTCTAAGCAATAGAAATAAATCATAGAAGCATTTCTTCTTGTGTTGTGAAGGCTTATGTATAATTACCAATGTGGCCATTCCCCCAAACCCCAATGTTTTAGGATTACTCCTATATTTCATTTTCAGCACTAAAAATCTTTGTAGTAGGGATAAAAATGTTGAATCAAAAGAAAAATGTAACAGTCCATAAAAAGAAACAGATGTTTTTGGGGTTTTTTTAATCAGTCATATTTATTTACAATTTCGCATTTCTAAGTATGTCTTTTTCCTTGTTAAACATTATGGAGATGGGCCCACTCTGAAAGCTCTATAATCTGCAGGGACCTTCTCTCAGGACAGCAAATTGGGGCCAAAATATACAGACAAAGTCATAAATCCTAGTGAGAAACCTAACTTGTACTACAATCCCAAGGAAAAAAGAAGAAAGAGACACTCCTATGTCACTGTCCTGGACATGGACCTAAGTTCTTAATTTTTAAAAACAGAAAAAACAAATAGTGCCTTGAGGGGAAAACTTTCTCTATTTGAATTTGTTAGCTGTAAACATCATTTGCAGAAGCTGATGACCATGTTGCTGTGGCTGTCACTACACACCTGGCCTTGCAGGCAGGGTTATCAGTGTTATCAGCACAGACCCAACATTACTGGCACGTATTTGCCCAGCTCAGAGCAGAGGCAAATCTCCCCAGGAACTCCACCCCTAGAGACATACATCATATGGAATATCTCCTCATGGCCAACTATAACACTGGAGTCCAACACTGAGCAGAATGGAAAGATCACCTGCTTTGATCTGTTGGCAGAGCTCTGTCTAATGGAGGCTGTTGGACTTCTTTGCCCCAAGGACACATTTCTGGCTTCTCTCCGACCTGGTGTCCACCAGGACCCCTGTGGCATTTTCTGCAAACCTACTCTCCAACCAGACTGCCACCAGCCTGCCTGGGTGCATGGGATTATTCATCCACAGCTGCAGAGCGTTTTTTTCCCTCTGTTGAAGATGAAGGTTCTGTTCCCTTGTTGAAGGTTCTGAAACTTTTTTGAAGGTTCTGATCAGTCCATTTCTCCTCATCCCCATCCTCCTCTCCTCTCCACATGCCTCTGATGCCATGATGATTTTTTGCCTTTTCTTTTACACCCCTTTTATACCCTTTTACAACTTCTGTATTCTTAGTGCTTTTTCCCTACATTCTTGGACTTGTTTGTCAAGCTGAGAGACGAAACATTTCAGAAGCTTCGTAGCTGGGGATCAGTGTGCCCCAGACCCCAAGGTCCTCTCCAGAACACATTCTGTAAACTAAGATAGAACCATCCAAGGGAAATTTCCTTGGGGAGGGGGGCTCACTTGAGCCTCTCATTGAGTAATCGTTGATAGATATGCTAATTAGTAACACCTACAGGGTTATACCTGATTAATTGTGTGTATGCATTGCCGTGTGCATTGGGGTGCACTCGACCTGGACATGGTGCACCTAAGGATCCTTAAAATAAATACCAAGGTAAAATCCCTTTTTCCCTCCTAACTGTGTTTGATTCTTGATTTTAAGACCAGGAAAAGGCATCACGTCTGCATGGTAGTGCATCCAGCTGGTGTACTGACCATTCCTGCTGATTTTATACCATCTGCAAACCTGTTGAGAGTGTGCTCTGCCCAAGGCATTTATGACAATGTTAAATAGTACTGGCCTTAATATATTCCCTGGAGTACACCACTGCTGACTGAGATCCACCTGGATTTCATGCCACTCATCCCCATCCTGTGACCCTGACAGTTTAGCTGGTTTTCAGCCCACCCCACCGACCACTTATGTAGTCTGTATTTAATCCGTACTATAAGGCCATAAATCTATGAGTCTATGAGTCTATAAGGGTGCATTAAAATCTGTTTGGAACCCTCAGTTTTACAGGATAACATATTCTATGAAATTAATCTTTATTTTATGAGTTCATTAGGAAAGAAAGCAAACACATCAAATGAAGGCTGGATCCCACTTGTAAGGACTAGTCCAATGTGGATTAACTAGTTCATCTCCCTGTCAATTCATTCATCTAATTTCTAATTTGCAAGTTCTCTAATTCATAACTTGTAACTCATAACTTGCAATTCATGACTTGTTCACCTATGAGCAAAATAATTACCCAGCCAACAGTGAGAGTGCTCATCCTTCCTCCTCCATCACACTGTAGGGTGAAGAAGGACCAGCAGGACACTGCAGAAATCCACGTGGTGGTGATATCTTTCTGCTTGTTTCCCATGTGCAGCATGGCCCATTAGGGTGCCACCTTAGTTAGGAGGATGATCCCACAATTTTGTTCATGTTGTTCTGTGGAGTTCACAGTCTGAATACTCAACAACTTGTTGTTGTTGTTGTTCTACCCCTTCTCCCCTTTTTCAGATGAAAGTATTTTTTGAGACTTTTGTAAGATTCCTGTTTATGGTGTCCTACAACATGGCACGATTCAAGTTTTAAATATTGTGTGGAAACATGCTTGATAACTACTTGAAGATTTTAGTTCACTATTAGATGTTATCTGCATTTCTAATGCTAGATCGGTTTAAAGAGAAATTAATCAGCTTTTTTCCTGTTTGTATGCTTCTAAACACCCATCATAATATATAGCTGCATTTTCAAGATCAAGAAGATTACAACCATTCAAGGATACCCTATTTATCTTTCTGTCCTTGGAGACAAAGTTATCAGAAGTTATGGATGTTTGTGAATTATCAAAAGAAAAATGCCTGTAATGAAACTTACAGAAAAGACATGTAATGAGTAAGGAAAAGTAATTTAAATTCAAAAGAATGAAATTAGATTCCATAATGAAAGACGCTGTCATATTATATGGCAATACTTTAAGTCTCATAATGACAATATATTCTTATTGCAACAGAGTGATCTGAATTGTGAAGAAATTGAAAATATTTAAAGAAAAGGGCTGCGCAAATGTGATGATTCATCATGTTTCTTTTTAGATAAAGACATAACTTAGAGCTTTGAGAAGGAACTGATGGTTCCCTGCTTATCTTTAAGTTGGGTTTTTCTGACAGTTACAAATTTGACAACTTCTGAATCCAGTTTTTTTTTCCAAAGTCAGAAGATTCTTCCACAAACTGCTTACTAACCTGCAAGAGACTTCTGCAGTAAAAAATATTTTTTTCTTGCTTGTTTTTTTCATATCCTACGCTATCACTTGTCTACTTTTAATGGGATATAACATTAGAAAGATGAATTACATGCAGGTTTTGCACAGCATCTGAATACACTGTTGCATTTGGGGGCGATATATATTTTTAAGTTCAGTGTTGCATCTGAGTGTGTCCCACCAATGAAACTGTGCACCCACTGAAGCCCTAAAAGCTGAAGCTGAAAACAGGAAATCAGAAACTTACTGCTCAATTTGGGCCACTCTTTCCCAGGGCAAATTCATTGCCAATACAAAATCAGTGATTTGGGTAAAAGACATTAGAATTCTGATATTCAAAATTCTCGTGTTTAAAGAGGTTTTTGTTTAAAAACTGGTCAACAATATTTTGTTAGGACACGAAAAGACCAAAGAGGTTGAGTGTATCTTATAGCATCCAAACTCTAACTGTTTGGGCTGAGAAAGTCTCTGGCCTTTTGGAGAGAATCCATTGATGTATATAACTTAATTTAATACATGTAGAATTATGTATTTTTAAAAGCAACATTAACATTCTTCAGCAAGAAACTCATGGTGACAAGCCATCACCATGCCTTCGAGTCTAGGTAATTCTTATTAGATTAAAAAACCTCACCTAGCACAAGCTGATGAAGCCCACACACGTGCACTTATTTGCATGAGGAGAATGTAAGACTTTTATCTGCAAAGCTGTGTGTTTAATGTCTGTTTTGCCAGCACCACTGAAACTGGAGTTGTGACGCTAATTGGGATAGAAAAGAGGGCAGAAAAGGAGGAAGCTGAGAATTCACAGGCTCCACAATCCTTATGAAGCTCCAGATGACTTCCCAGTATGATTTGAAGGTGAAATGGGGAAAGGAGAACCTGATAAAAAATATAAAATCAGTCCCCCCCAGGGACATTTTAATTAGCATTTATTCAGTGTCATGTGATTTGGTGAGAAAGCAGCTCCTTCAGAATATGGTTGTGTTTGCCCGTATTTCTTTCCCTCTCTATCCTCTTCTTCAAGGCAGGAGATAAAACAGTCCCAAAGTAAAAACTGAAGGAGCAAGTGGATGACAAGGATTTAATTCCATCATTATTGTAATTATGTTTCAGGTCTTCATCACATTAGCTCTTCTAAAACATTAATAATGATGACAAGAGAAATAACAGTACACTGCAGCTTTCCTAAGGCCATTGGGTTTGCTACAAACATTGCAGTGTGAAATGTTATGGACTCTGTCATAGCAAGACAGAGGTGGTCTGAATTGAAGATCGACTTCATCCCGTGGCCTTAGAAAGCAGGATTTTCATGAATAAACAGACTATTTTGATGCTAATCACCTGTCTCACTGATCTGCAAAGGGAAACTGCAGCTTGATCCCAGATGTAGCCAGCAATGTTGAAGTTAAGTGCTGAGTTGCTGAGTTTACAGAAACAATTTTAAACATTTTTGTTTGCTTAGCAAAATAGTCAGCAAATAAATAATTTGAGCTCTAGCTCTAAATATAAGATGCAAGAGGCAGAGTCTGAGTTCTGTTGTCTGCTGTATTTTCTATTCAGTTAAGAAACTGGTAGTGAAATTTCCCTCAATAATCAATTCTTTCACTTATTGGTTTTCTATTTTAATGAATGACTATGAAACTAAGATATTTATTTACTGCTGTAATGTGGAAGAAGCATCATTATGCTGTGATAATTTGTACTAAGGTGCATATAGAACCAGAACCTGTGCCCCAATATAAAAGTCAGCTGATATAAAAAGCCAGCTTCCTGCACTAATAAAGGAAAACTTATATTAATGAAAACTTTAGGGATTTCTTTGCTAAATGGGACCTGATGCTGACTTTTTTTTTACAGCAGTTTATTTCTTTATTGAGTACAGCAGTTTTATTTATTTACAAACATCTTAGCTATCAATACCAATAATTTTTCTAAACATCTATTTAACAAGCCATGATTACAGACATATATATTTTGTAGGTTTTTACTGGAATCTAATCAGCTGATCTAAAACAGTAGGTTAACCTGCAAAAACATATTTGGCTTCATATGTTGCTCATCAGTGCTATGTAACTAAAGATTTTGCTTTCTATCCCACAGTAAAAGGTCTTAGATTTGCCAAATATAATTTATTAAGACTAAGATGAAGCGTCTTTTAAATTTCACCACATGATCTAGGGCTGGTGATGAGAAAGAAATATGGAGGCTCCACAATTCTTGAGAATCTATAAAACACTGTGCTGGCTTTAGCATTTATCAATTTTTAACTACCACTACAAGGCTCCAAGCAATCAATTATTTCCCAGCTCAGTGAGAGACTCAGAGCTATACCAGATAAACCAGAAATCAATTTTACTGCCTTGTGGCTGGTTGCTAAATATGTTTCTGTATACCACACTTAAAAACAAACAAAGCTAGACTTTTTAATTTTTTTTTTTATTATTATTACAGACATGGCTGAATTTCCTTCATACCTCACTTGACATTGCGAATTCAGAAAGGGATAAACCTTATCTTTTTTTGGGATATAGATACATCGTCCTTTTATTATTTCTTTCTTAAGAAGCAGAGGAACAAATCTATTCTATTTCATTTTTGAGTCTGGCAATGCATCTGGGAACTATTTTTCATAGTGAAGGGTCTCTTGGCTGGTCTTGTATATCACCCTTCTGGAGTTCCCTGCCACAAGGGAAGCACTGGATTGGCATGAAGGGCGCAGTACTCTGCTAAGGAACCACAGGAGGTATGATGGAAATTCTCAGCAGGTTTATGAAAAGCATAATTTCCCCCATAGAATGAGCAAAACCTTTCGTGACATCCAAAGAAAATTTTATGGATGCTTTTAAAGGTAGATATGGATGCTTTTAAAGGTAGACCAAACAACTCCTTATTTAGGGGGAAGTCTACAACACAGAAGGGCTCCATTCCTCTGTTGTGTTTATCAGTTCACATGTACCATGTCCCTTAGCCTCAACATGCACTGTAGCTCCAGGAGATTGGTTTTGCATTAAAAAATAAATAAACAAAACAGACTATTTCTACTTTTGAAAGATTTGAAACTTATGCAACTTCTAAGGAGTTTTCCTTCTATTCTTTTCCTGTTATGTGAAATGGGAAACACTTCTGTGTGTGGCTGTACTCAAGTTCTAGAGGATTTTTTTCACTCCTGCATCACGGAAAAACATGGAATAGTGAAGGTTGGGAGGAACCTGTGGTCCAACCCCCTACAAAACCAGTTGCCCAGGACCACATCAAGACAGGTTTTGAGTATATCCAAAGATTGAGACTCCACAACCTCTCTGGGCAACCTGTGCAGATGTTCTGGCAACCTGTGCAGGTGTTCAGCCACCCTTACAGTAAAAGAGTGTCTCCTGATGTTCAGATGAAATGTTTGTGTTTCTGCTTTTATCCATTGCCTCTGGTCCTTTCCGTAGGCACCACAAAAGAGCCTGGGTTCATCTTCTCTTCTAGTATTTATGTATGTTAGTGAGATTGCCACTGAGATTTCTATTCCACCTTTTTTTTAACTTCTCTGTGAAGATCTTATCGGACACAGCATTGAAAACCTTCAAAATTCCAGGTAGCCAATATCCATTTCTCTCCCCTCATCTTGTAGGCCAAACCTTTTATTATTCCTGCTTACACAGGAATAGATCCTCTGCATGTAAATGGTACGTAGAAACTTGGAAAAGTGGAATATATTCTACTTTTGCAGTCTTCTGCAGCGTTTTGCAACTGCTTTTTTGTCAATATCTAATGAAAAATGTTAAAAAAATTCACTTACTAGATGTCAACCTGTATGACACTTCTCCTTTGCCTAAAAAATATTCCTAGTTTACTTTAAATAATATGAATAAGAAGGTTGGGGAAAAGACAGGTCGGTTTCAAAGCCTGTGAACTTCAAACTGCTTAATATACTTATTTTCCTATTGAATCCTTTTCTGTTCTGACCAGCTCAACCAGGACAATGCCTAAAGGCCGATAAAATTTTGACCAGCAGTGAAAGCACAGGTGACCAGTGGTGAGGACTGTGTACAACAGTTGGAAACATTTTCACTGGAAATGGGTCAAAAGTTCAAAGCAATAGTGCCCTGAACCCATTTCAAATATAAACTAGGCCATGCTCAACTGTTTAAGCCTGTCTTATCAGGAGATTCATGGCCACTACAAGGTCATCTACCTCAGGAAAGGCATCAAGCACATGTTGTTTGCCTGCATGTGTTCCTACAGCACTCTGCAGTGAGAACAATTCTGCTTTTACCTTTTTACAAGCTGAGCCATTTGCCTATCAGCAATAACTCAATTGTATGTTCTTTCCACTCAGCATATACATAAACAATCCCCCTCTGGTGTGACTTGTAAAGCTGTGTTTTGAGGCTTTGCCATCATATTCCAAAATAAGTTTATTTTCCTGCATAAATTTTTACCTATGAAAACTTTATTAAATAACTAAAATACAGAGTCAGAGTAAAGACCTATCTATTTATACTTTTCCAAATGTACACAGAAGTGGTTTAAAGTGCTTTATGTAGTCTGTACCATATTGGATTTCATTAAAATTTAAAGTAAATACTGGTGATTTACAATTTCATGTATAAAACCTTTTTTTTTTCTCTGAGACAAATGTTTATCAGATTTCACACTATATGAAAAATAAAGCCTTTCAGTACATTGTAAGCTCACAGTGCCAGTGTCTGTAGCTGCACAGTAGTCAGACTGTGTTGTACTGCAGCCTGAAAGGGGCCATCAAGGACAGAAGTTTCGGTTCAAGAAAAGATGACATCTCTGACAGCATTTTGCAACCTGGTTGTTCTCATAAAGTGACTGGAGCATATGCAAAAAATATGTATATGTCAGATCAATAATTTTTATAGAACCACAGAATGGTTTGGGTTGGAAGGGGACCTTGAAGATCATCTGGTTCCAATCCCCACTGCCATGGGCAGGGACACCTCCCACTAGACCAGGTTGCTGAGACCTCCATCCAACCTGGCCTTGAACACTTCCAGGGGTGGGGCATCCACAGCTTCTCTGGGCAACCTGTGCCAGTGCCTCACCACCCTCACAGTAAGGAATTTTTCCCTAATATCCAATCTAAACCTATTCTCTTTCAGTTTGAAGCCATTCCCCCTTTTCCTGACACTACATGTTCTTGTTAAAAGTCATTCTCTGTCTTGCTGTAAGTTCCCCTCAGGTACTGGAAGGCCACAGTTAGGTCACCCCGAAGCTTCTCTTTTTCAGTCTGCACAATCCCAGTTTTCTCAGCCTTTCCTAGGAGAGGTGCTCCAGCCCTTGGATCATCTTGGGGTCCCTCCTCTGGACTCACTCCAGCAGCTCCATGTCCCTCCTGTGCTGGGGGTCCCAGAGCTGGAGCACTGCAGGTGGGGTCTCAGATTTTATTTTTAATTCTTTTTTTTTTTTTTGCCATGCCTACACAGTACACATTTCTCTGTCAAAGACTGAATATTTTAGCATTGTAATACGATAATTGCTTTTCATGCTTCTTAAGGAGAATGACCTATTCCAAACTTTGTTGATTTAAGTCACACTAACAGAACATAAACCAAGGAGTTGTTCTATTAAAATTAGTTATTTCTGTATTGACATTACATACACAATGTTAGTTATTATTTATTGGATGAATATGCAGACCTACCACCTTTAATGACATTTTATATCACATATAACCTGCATAAACCAGAATCTGGAATGTATAGTATACACACAAAAGAACAATAAATGGAGAAGGGAGAGACTGAATAACAAAAATGTTCCTGATCATCCTACTCTTTAATCTCCTTTACTGGATTGCATATATAAATAAAATCTATCTTTTATATACATATATAGTTTAAACAGAGTGGGCCAAATTCTGCCCTCACATCTGTGCAAACTAATTTCAGAGAACTAGTATTGTGTGAGAGTAAATGAAGGCCTAATTTCACCCAGAATGAACACACTGGATCAGATCCTAGGGAGATGGAAACTTTGTACAAGTTTTAATTCCATCCAAACAATTTTAACTACTATATGGTATTTGTCTGAAAGCTTTACTTTGCTTCTCTTTTGAGCAGTTGGCATGATACGCTTGTTGACAGAAGACTTCATTAAAAGTTATTAAATTGGGAAAAAAAGGAAGCTTTTCCATCAGGAAACTTTGAGCTTGGTAGTAAAGCATAGAAAAGGCAAGAACTTGTCAACTCAGCTTTAAATCCCCTCTGGTCTGTGTGTATCCATTACATATGTCTAATACACATGGACATTGTTTGGATTACTTTGTCACCTCATATTTCTTTCCCAGATCTCTCATTGGACAAGAGGCCATGGGCAGGAACTGATGCCCAGGATATTCCACCTGAACATGAGGAAGAACTTCTTTCCTGTGCAGTGTCCGAGCACTGGGACAGATTGCCCAGAGAGGCTGTGGAGTCTCCCTCACTGGGGATATCGAAGGACCCTCTGGACACCATCCTGTGCCATGTCCTGTGGGATGACTCTGCTTGGGAAGGGAGGTTGGACCACATGACCCACTGAGCTCCCTTCCAACCTGACCCATTCTCTGATTCTGTGACTCAAATCAACTCAGGGGACAGAGTTTGTCCACCCAATGAGAAAACACCTACCTCTGGGTTTTATCTCCCTTTTTAAATATGTAATCCTATGCCTTCTTCTCTTTACATGATTAAAATCCTGTTACAGAATTATTAATTTCCTCAAGGACTTTCCACTATATTAATTGCTATTACTAGTTCATAAATACACATTTATTTTGTAACACCAGACCATTGCACTATTTTATAGAAACAGTGAAGCACAAAAATACCATGTTGCTTTCAAAAATGGAATTAATCCAAAATTCATAAGCCCTGGGTTTTGGAAAAACTAAAATTTAATGTTAAAGTGTAAAATACAGTGTTTATATTTTCTTGGCTTGGATAAAAAGGAGTTTATTTTCTGTCACAAGGTCTTATCACATCTGCAATTCAGGACCATGTGTCCATCTAGCCTCACATAAAATGCTAGACTGCTTTGGCATGGCAAAACCAAGTTGCCTCAAGATGGGACCATACAATGAAGTGATAATCGGTTGGAAGGACCTGTCTGATATATCCCTTAGTTCTAAGCACAAAAAAAAATGTGATTTGCTCAGGATCATATATAACCATTGTGGAAGGGGTATAGAAAGTGATCTTGGGCAAAGATCATATTATTTAATGACCTTATGTAGATCTTGTGTATTCACTACATGGGACCTACAACAATGTAAAACATTTTTGGAAATAATACTTAGGAAATCAGCTTTGATTCAACCCCAGATAAAAACCATCCTCTCTCATAACAGAGGTGAAGTGCAGAGGAAAAGAGAGTAACATAAATTCTACTAAGAGTATTGTAAAATTTTATAATCTTCTTTTAACAGCTTTTTTTGTGTGTTTCTTTTCTGGTTTTTACAAAGCTAAATTTGCATTATATTAATTTCCCTATGGTTTATCATCCACTTGGAACCCCAGAAACCTCTTCACTCTAGAATTTTGCTTCTTTTTGGACAGAATTAACTGCAAAAATACTGATCTTTGTCATTCAGCCTTTTTCTACGAGTATATGCAAAAATATATGGCTAGTAATGAGAGGTAAAACGCTTTAGTTGCTGTTGCCTACAATCTCAGTCGCTCTAATCAGGGAGACTAAGACTAAAAATCTCTGTTTAGGCTCCCAGATTTGAGCTGGCTAGCTTGACATTAAAGAAAAAACATTTTTTTTTTGAGAGCAGTAGTATCCTGTAATCATTTTACGACACTGAAAAAACAGGACAACTATGAGGAAGGAAGATTATTTTCCAAGGTGGGCAGTAGCATTGGCCTAAAGCCTAAAAGGTAAGGATGGCATTGTAATTTGCATGTTTTATTTGGAAGTTTTTCACTGGGTTACTTTTTAATTAAGCAGTAAATTATTTTACCTGACAAGGATGAAATTCGTTCTGTACTGCAGCAACAGTGTCTGGTCAGTGGTGAGAAAAATGCATAAAACACAGATTTTTCTGGTGGGGGCAGACTCAGCCTTACCTGTGCATGCAGGAGAGGAGAATGCAGAAAGGGTAAAGGAGATGAACTTTTGGTAGTTTTCCTTTAAAAAGGAACAAAGGCAAGGTCAAAATATCAACTTAAAGAACTGACAGCTCCTATAAGAGAGTAAAAAAGGATATATTACCCAATTTCACATGGTATTCCTCAGATTAAGTCACTGTCACACTTCAGCATCAAAAGATGGGGATTTCAGGCAGCTCGACGCTGTGTCCAGGAGGTATCAGGAATCTGAACAACTTCCACTCACTGTCCTTGATGGATAACTGGTTGAATCACCTAGACTAATTGGGGAATTATTCCCCAATTCCACCTGTTGGGGAATATCCTTCCAGCAGAAATTGCAGAGACCAACCTAAGATACTAAGAGGTATAAGATATTAAGAGGCCTAAAATAAGAGGCAGACAGAAGCAGAGAGAAAGAGGACCTAACAGATTACTTAGAGTTAATTTGCAACAAAGTCCTCTGAGTTCAAGGCAATGAAAAATGTTTTGATTTTTATTAAATGTATATATATACATATATATATATATATAGTTCTTTTGGTAGGAGTGATCTAAAAACCTCTTATTTCTTGAAAAGAAGAATGCACATGTAGTTATGTGTATTAGTGCCAATTAGCCTACATCAGCTTACTACTGCTATCATGCAAGAGAACCTGAAAAGAGAGCATATACAGTCACCCACATACCTATTTTTAATCTTTCTGTCTGCTTTTAACTCTTCTGGCATTCTACAGCTCAAAAAGGAAAAAATGCATTCAAGGAAGGACAAGAGGCCCTTCTGGTTTTTTTAGCTGCCAAATCATTTTTCCTCTGTCAGCTGCTGACACAATGAGGCTTCCACCATTAATCCACATGTTCTCAGGTGATAGCTGCCCAGGCCCTGCAACACAGGGACTTTTCTGGCTGAGCTCTTTCTGATCATCACCACTGCATGTCCTTGATTCATGGTAGCGATATCATGGTGCTGACAGGAAATAAGAACGTGCAGGAATGTTGACAGTTGAAAATACCTTGTAGGGTTGAAAACCAATTTTATGAAACAAACTTCAAAGCAACTTCCAAATTCAGACATATCAGTTTCATTTATAATGCTTTTTGTGGGTTTGTGGAAACTAATCTCTTCGCCGAACTAGATTTGTATGAGCCTTTCTGCTCCATGTGTTCAAACATACCCTCAAGTCAAGAAATATCTGTATTCTTTGATTGCTTTTAATCTCAGTTCTCCAAGAGCTGTTGAAAAGATGCTTTGCTTCAGCCTATAGCATTTATAGCAGTCAGTGGATAAACCAAATTTTTGTCACACTGATCAGTTAAACTGTCAGTGAATTAAAGAACTTACAGGGAAAAAAAGCAGGAACAGAGTGAGAAAAAATCCATGCTGTTTTGATAGGGGGAGCAAAACGATCCCATGGTATCAACATCCCACTAAGATAGCACTGAGAATTCCTTATCTACAGTAGTCCATCCAGTAATATTGAAGCTTACAAAACAGTTTGAAAATGGTCAGTTCTTTTAACAGAAAGCAAGTTTGAGCAGTAAGAAATTTAGCAATGAAATGGATGAAAAAAACCACAACAGTGTCATGAAAAGTACATACTCTGCATTTAAATTTCTGGGTCTCAAGCAGAATAGAAGCAGACAAAATACAGAAAATGGTGTTCCTCACCCACAAAAAGTTGGTATTGTAACAATGCTCTGATGCCTGTGCAGTGATACCATGTGGATGAGCTCCCCTGGTGTTTTCTGACATATTCCTTAAACCCAAAACTTTATAACTGTGCCAAAGATCTCCTCACTCTCATGACCAGTGGCAGAACTTGAGGAAACAACATGAAGCTGAGTCAGGGGAGGTTTAGGTTGGATATCAGGAAAAAGTTTTTCACCCAGAGGGTGGTTGGGCACTGGAACAGGCTCCCCAGGGCAGTGGTCACAGCACCAGCCTGACAGAGTTCAAGAAGTGTTTGGACAACGCTCTCAGGCACATGGTGTGACCCTTGGGATGTTCTGTGCAAGGCCGGGAGCTGGAATCGATGATCCTGATGGGCCCCTTCCAATTCAGCATATTCTATGATAATTTAAGACTTCCTGAATCTTTATGGCTGTCCAGGTGTTTTCATATAAAATATAAAGAACAAAGCAAGACTAATTTATACCAACACTCAGTGATTGGACAAATTCCCTGAACAGTTATTCCCCCCCCCAGAAAATCCCAGAAAATGCACTGAAGGGGTCAGTTCTACAGTGGCAGAAAGTAACACCTCTGAACTCTTTTAATGGGGACAAGATACCTTATCTGAAGACTGGACACCACACAAACACAGGGAATGATGTTAAAAAACTGGCTGAAAATCTATGCCATGCTACAAGAAGGTGACAAGACAGCCTCATTCCATAGATTATTAGTTCCCATTTCTCTCTGTTAAAGAAAATGAGATTAATGTCACTGGCATAAGTGATGGTTTATCTGGCTGCTGCTTTAAGCCAATGATGAGTACTTTTAAAGCTAAAGATTTTCTGGAACATTGTAGTCTCATACTGGGAAGACAAGCAAATGAGAGAAGGACTAGACTCATAAAACAAGATAAGAGTAGAGGATAAACCCAGTGGTTAGAGAAGACTTAAGAGGGGAACTTTCATCAGTTTCATTTTACTTAATATATTCAGACATCTCCAGCGAGACAGAAAATTCTTAATCAGTCAAGCAGAGTATTTTAATCCTTACCTTGCTATAAACATCAATAGATCAATCCATTCTTTAAAATGATCTAACATTAAATAGCAAAGTAGCTACACACACTGTAGACTTATCACAGCCTAAGGACATCAAACAAATGGACAGAATGGTCACATTAGTTGTTTTAATCAACCCATCTTCCTTATACATGTTGCTCCTGATTTGTTTTGTCATTTATACGTTTTAACAAGCAAAGGGACTAGTGTTCACTGGCTGCACAGTTCTCTTATTCTATTGGTTATATTAAATTAGGGGTGGCTTTTGTTGTCATAGATGAGCAGCTGCTTCTTTACATAGTTTGTCACAGTGGGAATTTTTTTCTGGCTGCATTACCCATGACATGATAGCCAGAACCTCCCCAGGCCTGGAGTCAGCACCACCCTGTCATTCCATTCTGTGCCCATCTCATGGAAAAGTCCTTCTGTGGTAACGGTGTTTGGGACAGGCAACTGTGATCTCTAAGTCCTTACAGCCTCTCAAAATGTTTTTAACATAGATTTAAGACCAAGAGGCAAGGTAACATCCAGAGGCAATGAAAACCCCTCTAGAAGTTTTGGCCTGTCTGTGTTTTGGTAGAGCCACATCACAGTACAGGACCCTGCAGAAATGAAGGCACTGGTCACACTCCTCTCAGTGCTGTGAGCTGTTTGTAAGGTCCCTGTCACTAATCATCTTCTTGCTCACAGCTAATACACACTTCCGAAATAAAATGAGAGCTTAAAAAATATCAAGTCTAGTTCAAATTAGGAAAGCACTTTTTACCCTGTGATTTTGATTGCAGCTGTGATAGGAATAGGAGTTTAATGACATAAAGGCTTAGCAGAAGGGAGGATGGCAGATTTAGGACAAATGAAAATGATACTTGTGAATTGCATTCATCCGTCCCCTTATGAAACAGTAAAATATTGCTGTCTCAGAGCTTTCAATAGTGTCAGAAATCATCTTATTTTTTAACTTAAATATTTTACTAAAGTTTAAGGAAAACTCCCTCAACAGCCATACTCACACTATGGTTCTGCATCCATTTTGCACAAAGGGCTATATTTTGGGCCTAACTCAGTCTTTTGTGACATTAAAGAAAAGAATTTTAGGTAAAGCTGTGAGGTTTTTTTCTCAATGTCTGTTTGCTAAGCTGAACAAAAGAAAAGTCAAGTTAAAATCAATGATGCTTCCTACTCTCCTGAAAGATAATATGCAGGCAATAAACTACTGTATAAAATGGTACTGTCAACAGAATGTGAGGCTCTAATGGTTTTCAGTCTTTGTTATACATATCGCACCCCTTTGGAGCTAACAAAGCAGAACCCTGACCCTGAATACAGCACTAAAAACCCCCCAGTCCTGTGCAGACACCATCCTTGGAGACAAACACAACAGAAAGCCAATTTGGGATTGACATTAAACCAATTCTAGACAAGGCTACATCTGATCCACAACCCACTTTTGTATATCAGAGAGTGCTGGCAGGGGCTGGAAAGTAACAAGGCATTTTATCGGAAATCAAAAGACAGAGAGGTGGAGACAGAAAGCAAGGAGCACTGTCCTGTGCTGACATGGGCACACACAAACCAGGTGAGTATTTGACATTGGTCTGCAGCTGCTGCAGAGAAGCTGGTGAGAAGCAGTACAGTGCTACAGAAGGGAGTGCAGCAATGAGGATTTGCATAAATTGAAGATCTGTCATATAGAAGGGAAAAAGAGGCCATGGCACATGCAAAGGTATGATCCTCTCCCATACATAAGAAAAGAAGCCTATTTTTCTGTCTTTTTGTACTGAAGTCAGAAAGTAAGCTTAATGGAAAATTTTCTTCAAATAAAGGGCATACCACTAGTACTGCCTGTGGACAGAGTCATTTAGGGACTCCTTCAACTGACAACGGCAACAAAGAGGCATTTATTTAGACTACAAAGTTTCCAGCTAGTAGTTGGCCTTTTTGTCCTTTTTCTGTCTAGAGGTCATAGGTGTAACAGAGATTACATTTCTGCTTTTATTTTCTGCAACAATTTATTTAGCACCTCACATCAAGACAAAACAGGCCCAGCCTGAAACACAGAGGAGCCTGTCTGACCATAAAGGAACACTTTTTTCCCTGTGAGAGTGACTGATCATTGTCCCAGATTGCTCTGGGAGGTTGTGGATTCTCCCTCCTTGGAGATATTCAAAAGCCATCTGGACCTGATAAACTGAGTAACCAGCTTTAAGTAACCCTGCTCGAGCACAGGGGCTGGACCATCTCCAGAGTGGGTGCAGGGTACTGCCAAGTCAGGGTCTTATTTATAAATGAAATATATCCCACAAAGATGGTACTGGGCCATGAACAGCCTGCACTTGTGTATGTTTGAGTTGAAAATGAGCAGTCTGATGGAAATTTCAAATATAAAGGTACTTAGACTATATAAGGTTCTGTGGAATGAAAGAGAAAAAATGTGCAAGATAAAGAGTTACAAGTCATCCTGATGCAAAATCTTGAGATGAAAGTGTCACTTTGTATATCTTACAAAAAATAAGAAACGCTCAATTAGTGTGTCTGCCTCTGTTTCTTCACAACCACATTTCAAACCATTATGTGAATATCTGAAAATACCACAATGAAATCCCCATTATTTATTGTCAAATATACAGTGAACAGTGAAAGAAAAATGTCCTCCTTTTCAAAATGAAATTATCTCTTAGCGTGCACCTCTCCCACTGAGATTACTTATGGAAGTTTTTAAAGACAGTAGGGTCAATTCCAAAGTATTTGTCACACATAATTATGGCTTCTCTCTGAAACTGCAACAAAGAAAAGCTGATTATTATTTCAACATCAATCATCCTGACAATTACAAATATTTTCTCCATAGGGGAAGTGGATGCAGCATGTCATATTTATACATAGCTACATGCTATTGGAAATATAAGCTGTTAGCATTCTCTCTAGGTTTCTTGTTTACTCCTCCTGTATGAAAATTTTACTAATTAAAAAAGAGAAGAATCCCTAAAGTAATGCACATTCAACACAAGTTAAGTCTGGGAATATGGCTGCTAATTTCTCAACTGTGAAATCACTGGAGGAATATTTCAGTGACTTCAGAAAAAATTGCATTCTTGGAAAATTCAGAAATACTGCACTGTCTTACAGCATGCTCTAAGGTATGGCAACAGAAAAATTAAGTCACTCAAAGAACCTTAGCTCTACCTGGGATAAGCAACACTAAAATTTCCAGCTGAGAAAAAAAATTGTCCTTACCATTTGTCCTGGTTACAGCTAGGACAGAGTTAATTTCTTCTCAGTAGGTGTCACAGTGCTGTGGTTTGGATTCAGAATGAGAACGATGTTGATACCACACTGATGTTTTGGGTTTTGCTAAGTTGTATTTCTCCTAAGGACTTTTTTCTTGTCTCATGCTCTGCCAGTGAGAAGGTACCCAAAAAAACCCTGGGAGGGAGCACAGCCAGGACAGATGACCCAAACTGGCCAAAGGGCCAATCCACACCATAAAATGTGATGTCCAGTATATAAACTGAGGGGAGTTACCTGGAAGGGGGGACAATTTGGGTTTGGAAAGGCAAGTGTGGAATTGGTCAGCAACTTCATTGTGCATCTCTTGTTTTCCCTTTTCATTATAATCATTATTATTATAATTTGCCATTATTGTTGTATATTACTTTATTTTCAAATATTAGAATGTTCTTATCTCATCTCGCGAGCTTTACTTTGATTCTTCTCCCCATTCTATCATGGGGGGAAGGGTAGTAAGAGTGGAACACACAGGACCATTGAGTGAGCTTCTGTGTGGTTCTTAATATCCAGCAGAGTTTAAACCACAACACCATTGTAACCTGAAATTATAAACAAAATGTATATTGCTATAAAATGTACTGCATCCATATTGCATAAAGTCAAAGTAAATTTTCTGGGTGCTTCAAAAATGTATTCCCATCAGTTTAAAACTTATTTCCCTACTTTTTTGGAGTGTTTGGCTTGGGACTAAGGAAAGGGACCCATAATTTATTGACCTTATCATAATGGCACTGCACTAGAAAAAAGTGTCAGTTGTACTTCGTGTTTGCCAGTATTAAAGTACTCGCCTTACCTGAGTTATCCTTTTAATCTATTCTGTGAAAATTTCATTTTCCAACTTCTGAAAGTTCTGATAGCTGAACTTTGATTTGCCCAAATTCGCATTATTTAAGAAGCAAAAGCCAGTGTACAAACCTCAGTATGGATGCAATATTAGATTGCCCTTCTCAGCCTCTTTAGCAACCTTACACACACAGCTTAACCAAATCTAGTACAGAGCTGAATTTTAAGCATATTTTATCTTTTGAGAAGGCAATAAAAGTAAAACTTTTTAACTTTTCACTTTTCTATCACAGTCATGCATGGGCTGTAACTCCAACTCTTCTAGAATTGCTGCAGTCTGGTTTTGTACTGTGGCTCCCTCACCATGGATCTCCTAGACTGGTACAGACAAATCAAACCAGGTCATTTGGCATTAATTCTGATCTTCCAGAATATCTGTATATTCTTTAGAACTATGAAATACAGTGGATTATAGTTAGAGTTTTGCTGTTTATAAATGGAGGAACTAAAAAAAAAGTTAATATTCTCCATCCAGCTAAAACTGTTGTATAATACTTTAATATAACAAGGTAACAATTTCTTTTTTAAATGTACCAAGCAGGCAAAGAGGAAGTAACACAGCATTTGTGCATTTAACTGTGAATACTACACAGATTTTTATTATTTCTAATAGATGCTATACATTACTTCAAATATGTAATTTTGGATGCCTTCACATACTATGCAAAAAGCTGTATTCATGATAGAATTTCTGTTCCTTCAAAAGATTCCATTGAGGCAACTTTAATGATAAATGCTTCTTGTTAATGTAGAAATATTTCCAAAATACATGCAATGCACAAAATCTAAAAATAAGCAGGTTATTTTAAATTGTATTTGGTAGATAAATATTTTAAAAGTTTAAAAACATTTGTCTTAAACTTCTCGTCCAACCCTCCTCCCTTTCCCTGGCTGCTTCCTCACACAAAAGAAAACATCTGCAATCTGACATGTGATATAAAATGAAGACATTTAGGCAGATCAAGATGTTTATTCCCTTTTGAGACATTCACCTTATAAAAAGCTGCTGATTGTCCTAAATCTGCAGGTATCTGAACTGATATTTCTAAAGTAAAAACCAATCCAACATAAACACAACACTTTAAGATGGTGCCAGAGATCTCCTATGATGCCATAGAAACATTTTTATACCCACATCATCCGTCTCAGATGAATCATGAACTCTGCATCAGTTTTGGTCTATTTTCCTATTTTTCAGATGAAGGGAAATGTCACAGACAAATCTGTTTAGGACTTGAACTTCAGGATTTTTATGTTGCTCAAAGATATTACAAAACTGGATAAATTTTGTTTATTTTCTTTTTTTAAATTTGTGTTTATTATAAACTTTGTTGAATTCAGAGGAATTGGGGACAAACCAAACTCAAGCTCAAACCCAGCTATACAGCAGGATTTTGTAATCTGTGAATAAGATGGAAAATATATTGTCTATGAGAATAAAATAGTGTGCTGAGAAATTTAAAATCAGACCAAATTGCCAGAAGAGCAACAATCTCTTTTAAGAATGGAAAAAAGCCCATCAGAACAGAGGAAAGGGGGTATGGGGGAAATAGGAGCAGTTCCAGGGACACACAGCATTCTGTTATCCTAATTGTTCTGCCTATTATTCTTTAAACACTCCATCAAATGTTCTCATGGTGATCAAGCATATGTTTTGAATGCATTATGTGAAAGAATTAGAAGCATTTGCTTCCTTTTCTATTCATAGAAATATGCCAATATTCATCTTATTGTCACAGCCTTGCCAGAGCTCTCCTTTGGCTGGACACTCAACCATGCAGCTGTCTTGGACCCCAGCCCATCTGACCTCTTCCTGTTAAGGTCCCGTCTGTTTTTGCAGGTAATAAGGCTGGCACTTCTTTAAGCCCTCCTTGCACCTTTTCTCTGCCCACCTTCTTTCCCATTACCACACAGAGACCCTGACCCTTGCAACTCCAGTACCTCATCTCTTTCTTCTGCATCTCCAGCAGTGATTAAGGATGGTCTGGGTTACAGGTCCAGGACAGCTCTAGCATCATGGACAGTGAGGTGTATCTCCACCCAAGCTTGTCTGAGAATTACCTTGCTAAGATCCTGCCTGAATTATTTCCCTCTTGCAATAAACAGGGATGGCAGCACCTGTTTAGAAAGACCTGGAGTGCACATCAGACCCAAAAGCACCTCCTGTCTGCACAGAAATACTCTGAGGGGGAAGAAAGTCCTTCCAGCTGAAAGGCATTGGAACACCTACTGACACGGGTTGACAAAGCAGGAAAGAAAAACATGGACAAAATGGAATTTGCTGTTTATTGGGTATTCTATTTGCTTTTTCTGTGGGCACATATAACCTGCTAGCAGCAGGTTTTCTCACAGAAAAAAACATCAAGAAAAGGATTTAGGAGAAAATCCTAAAACCCACTTACATCTGACCCAAAATTCATTTAGGCTTTATGCTCTTTATGCTCCAACATTTGCTGTTCCAAAGTATTCTGTGGAAAGGCCATCTAGAACAAATGTTCCTTTCAATACTAATCCGATGTGGAAATATAAAATGTCCATGCATAGAAAACCCAGCCTTGAAGAGAATTTAAAAAAACTTCTCCAGGCCACAACTTGTCCAGAATTCAAATATCTCAGTCACTGTTTTTTGTCAAAGGTTTGAAAATATGGGGTTTTTTGATGATAGACGTGGGGAAAAGAAGTGTTCCTGATTTTCACAGGGGAGAAAAAGCTCTGCTTCCGTCTTCTGCATAGGAAAGAATGTTGTAGGGAAGAAAACATCAAAAGTAGATTTAAGATACTCTCCTTGCTTCTGTAATAACCAGTTGTTTGCCAGACTACAGTGCAACCACAGGAATGTTTGATGGTTCAGCTCCCATTCTTGGGCAGCTGCACAAAATTGGGAGGGAGGGACGGAAAGGAGACCCTGAGCAGAAAGCAGGCTCTGAGCAGGGTCATTCTTTCACAATACATTAACTTTTAACAAAAATGTAATGTGTATTTCTATTTTTCACCTTTCTAGTTTATTACCTAAACCAGAGAAATTTAGAAAATAATATAAAACAACTGTAGTATTTCCCAGAATTAATTTTTTGTGTAATATATGCCTCTCAATCCTACAGTCAGTGACAGGAAAACAGTAAGCTCTGGTTTGACTAATTTTCTTAATGTCTTAATAGCTTGGAAATCCCTTCTTTAGTGCCACCTTTTCTTTTTGAGTAAAAATTTTATCAGTTCCAATTTAAAAAAAAACAACAAAACCAAAACCTGCAAGTACAACAACTTGGGATCTTAGTTAAAACTTTCAAATAAATAAAATAAGTTGTCCATAAGTCAGAAAGAAGAAAACACTTTCTTCTTAGAAGAAAAAAATCAAGCAGCAAAAGCACAGTCAAAAGACTAATCTGAATTTGAACTTTGAGGTCCTTGCCTTTGTCATGAATTATCTACAAATGAATACTATCTTTGCTCAAAAACAAAATACTGTGTTAACATGAATACTATTTAAAGTATAAAATAATGTAATTCTAGAAAATATTTATGAAGTACTTATTTTAAAATTAGTTTCTCAAAATCATGGCTTTTTACTGACAAATATGATATTTATAGTTTCAAAGTTGTGGGAGGGTTTAAATAATATGGTCAAGGCTGTTTTATGATTCTATCAATCAAGGATTGTTAACAAAACTCAAAGAATTTTTTTTTTAATAACATTTATTTTGTTGTTGATTTGCTTTTCCCTTTAAACTTTACACAGTAAGTTGAACAATCGATTTTAGTATTTTGGGCAACCCCTTTAGTAAAATCTATTTGACTGAGACTAGGCCTTGCAGAAATCATCAGCAATTATGGAAAAATAAACTTCTTGAATGATGAAATAAGATGTTACATTGAAGCAGGACAACAGCAAATGTCCCATTTTCTGAGACAAGAGAACATGATTTAAAAATTCATCACTTCCACACTTGATAGTGTGAAAGTACAAAAAAAAATTTGATACAAAGAGGACACACAGAAAAATCCCTTCCACCACAGCATGAACACCCATATAATTCATTTATTATATATTCATTTTTTTCCCCTCTCTCTGAATGGGAACATAAAACTCATGGCTAAAACAACCTCCCTACTTTGTGGGAGCTAAGCCAGGCACATGCATGAGAGCCTGGCTGTCGGGTTTTTTTAGGAGGTTCTGGCAGCCCTCTCCCTCTCCCAGCAATGCTTGAGGTTCTCACTGTAATACAGGGGCTTTACAACCCAGTCTAAAAAAAACCACCATAAAATCACATATTAAAAAAAAACCTATTTGCAATGTTTATCAGTAGGGAAAAGAGTCACAGAAAGAAAGATACAATTCCTGGGGATCTCCTGAATTTCTCTGTGTTAATGCCCATTCCAGCACTGACATGGGACCTACACTGGATGATTCACAAAGGTCACAAATAGCACTTCTGTTTGCAAAATAAATAAAAACATACAGCAAAATAGAGACATAAATACGTACTTTTATTTTTCTGGAGTCATCAGTTCTTACTTTACACCGAAGATAACATCAAAATTAAATCCAAATCTCAAGCTCAGATGGACACAATGGAAGTTAAAGGCACTCAGTACCTTGCAGGACACCACTATATGATATTACAACAAAACATGAATTTTTCCTTTATCTCATATAACAATTCACATCAATGTCAGTATCACAAAGTTGCCTGTTTTAAGAAGAAAAACTGTTCCCATGGTACACAAACTGAATAAACTCTCTGCATATCCTGTTACATCACTCTACTGAAATTTCCCTGCTTCTTTGGATCAATCCAAGGCCAGATGAAGACACACTGACTTGGTGACAAGATCTTTTTTTCTGAAAAGGCCCAGAATGAGTAATGCAATTGCAGGGCTTGTCCTCCACTGGCAAGCACTTAACCAACACTGAACAATTGATGTGCAAAGCTCATCTTAAGGGAAGAGAAATTTGAACGCAGTGGTCTGAATACTTTTGTGGGCATTAATCTGGAGCTTCTCCCTCAAGAACTATCGAAGATTATAATTTTTTTTTCAGTTTAATTTGTCCCACTGTAATAATGGAAAAGAAGGACCGGGAAATCAGGTGATTAGAGTGTTATAATGATAAAACACCTGTAAGTAACTTATAATTTCCTCAGTTCTGACCCAAAATCACTGGCTTACCAAAAAAAAAGGGGAAAAGAAACAAAAGAAACTAATGCCCTTGCAGCTGGTGGCAGTGAACTTAACAGAAGCAGCTACATCAGCTGCTTTGACCTTCTCACAGCAAGCATTGAAAAGGGCATCCAAAAGCAGTATAAACCATCTGCTAACCCACCAGATTACTGCAGTATTAACAAAAAGGCTCACCACAGATTTTCTGATTCTTTTTTTTTGTTGCAGGGAGAAAATAAAGCCCATGATACTGAATTGTGACTATGTCATCTGTGAAGCAGAGTATTGTGGAAGACTGGGTGGCTACTATATCATGTGGAAAACAGTGCAAGAGTTACCCCGGCCTTAAGGCACAGATTTTGGAGCTGCACAGCCCTGCAAGAATGATTCCATGTTTATCTTCAGTATGACCATGGAGTGTAGGCTGATCAGTGTCCACCTGCATACTGCAAACTACTGCTGGAGAAAATAAAGAGAGGATTAAGCCAACATTTACACATAAAACAGAAAGAGATCATTGTATATATGCCCCAGTTTATTCTGCTGGTAGATCTGTGAAATAAGTTCAGTGGAGGGCCCAAAAAATAGAGACTACCTATCACATGTTATCATCATTCAGGTTAATGACTGTAGTCACAATGAGGAGAAATATCCCATTAAGTTGGCTGGAAAGTTGTTTGGAATGCAGGAATCAGTATTTTGTAAAATAATTACAGAATATGGAGTTAGCAGAGTTGTTCTAGATACGTGCCATGTAAATAAGTTCAAAACGCACCAGCATTCATTTTCTTGTGGTGGAAGGAGGTGGAGAGGGTGACTGTAAAATACTAACTATAGATAACAGAATAGCCAAAGACATTGCAAAGACCAAAATGTGTCAATTATATCAATGGCTATGAAACAACTGACAGAAAAAACAATTTGTCCCCTCATTCTGAGCCCACCTGGCTGGCCTGTGTTAAGGGAGGAAACCTGAAAGTCACAGGAGCTTATTGGAGACTCATGACAGTAAAAGTGCCATGTTTATATATAAAATATTACATATTGTGAGTGCCATATTTATATATAGACTGTGTAATGTTTTCAGGAGGCAGTTATCATTTAAAGTCCGTGCAGAGGGAGTCTATAACATTTAGCAAAGATGGCGTTCATCTCCACAGGTTCCTGTGGTTGACCATGGAGCACTTTATGCCCTTTAAAATGTCTTGTAAAAGTATTTAGGTGAGAAAAGCAGGCAGCAATTACCCACTCCCATCACATCTATGTTTCCTCTTGTTCCCAGTATCCAGATCCAGACAGACAGAAATATTTAAGAAAAACATTTAAAAAACAGATTTTCATCCCAGTAATTAGCCATCAGTATTCTCTGTTTAAAGGCCTCATGCTCAAGGGGAACTCAGATCTGGTGTCTCCTCACAGCTTTAAAAGTACTCCTGGGAGCTGCATGTGGAAGGGAATACCCTGTGCTGTTTGGGGGCTATGATCTCAACAAGCTCAAAAACATGTCTAGGGCTGACTATTATTTATCTTGATTTAGCAAGTCAAGGAGGGTAATGCACTTAAAATAACTGCTAAGTTGTCCTCCAATTTTCAAAGGTCAATTTTGATTCCAAAAAGTAGTGGAAATTTTAAAGAAATATTAGCAGAATAAGTTTTTCACTAGAAATTATGTTTTTTAGTAGCAAAAAAAAGGTTTGTATTGCATATGAAATTCAACACTGGCATATCTCCGATTTACATGCAGATCACAGAAAAAATCTGCAATTCAAACACCATTAAACTTCACTTCTGTGATACTATATCTTGCTTGTGGTAAAATTCACTAATATAGTACTGTTTCTACAACTCTAAACAATGAAACATCTGAAGTCAGGCACTAAAAACAATCCTTATGTTTTTATGGATATTTTGAGTGTACATTTTCATTCCTTTATGTTTTCTTTCTGACTTTTGACACATGACTTCTGACTGCATGATACACATTTTCCAAAGGTTCTTTGGCAGCCACAAGAGGAGGTTTTCAGATGTTTTAAAATAAAAATAGAAAGGCTTTCATATTTCCATGCCTCCGGAAATTTATGCTTTAACAAACACATCAAATTGTCTGATGCTCATTATGGAAAGGTAAGTTTGTTATAGATCATAAAACACCTGCAAGAAGCATCTACATAATGCTAATATCTTGCTTAGATTAAAAAATATAGGTAGATCTGGCAAAGTTTCTCTTCTTTGGTGAATATCCAGGTATTGTAAATCATACGCTGTATGGAGATTTGCAATATTTTGTGTCTGTAGGAAGTCTTCTCATGACAAAATACCTTTCCAGGTTAGAGTCACTGAGAGTAAAATCTGGCCTTGAAGATTGTGAGAAACAAGGTGCCATTAACCATTTGTTTAATTGTGAAAATTTGAAGAAGATCTTAAGTGAGCTTTTCTTTTGAAACAGCTAAAATAACACAATATAAGAAGAGAAAGCATGGAAGAATGAAAATGGATAAGCATTTCTTATGTAAATTAAATTCATGCAAAACATACTAATTGAGTGGCTGAGGATGGCCTAGTCTACTCTACTATTGTGGTAAAGTTGGCAAAATTCATTTGCTATCCATATTAACACATCATTTTTATAGCTTCAAAAGCATAAGTTACATTGGACCAAAGCTGGACCAAACAGTTCTAGAATAAAGTCTATTTTAATTATCCGTATCAATTGTTTGGGAAATATGTGGAGGGCAGGGTGTGTGCAGAAGTGCTCAATTTCCCCAGGTTTTAGGGCTGTCTAGATTTTAAGAACAGTGTGAAAAGAACAAAGAAAACATCCTTCTCTGTAGTTTCAAGCAAAACTTTGTTCAAAGCTATGAAAATCTTCAAGTGGTTTCCAAAAACTGGAATTCAGCTAGTGTTTGTTATTTCTTTGCCACATTTTTGCCATTTCTATTCTCTGAATAGAAAAGACCCAAAATTACAGCGGAAGCTTTAGTGTACAAGGGATGTCATTGCACCTTTCCAGTCTCATTAGCTCAGCTAACAGCTTCCACTTGTTAAGAGGCTCTGTGGGTAGCAGCAGCAGCAGCAGACAGTGATCCTAAAGCAGAGGTGCCTGCAGAGACCATGGTTCAGGCTGTCTCCTGGGCTGGAGGTGACACAGCAAACCCTGGTTAGGGAATGTTCCATTTATTTTCATTTTATTCCCATTTCATTGTGATTTTGTTTCACACCTCTAAGGCTTGCTTTTTGTACCTCAAAGGAAACTGAAGGATTATCTGTCATATGCTGCTTCTACTTACATCCCTTTAACCCCTGTTCAGGCAGGGTCATATAGCCGTGAGGGGAAAAAGATGCCCTTCATGTTAGCATCTCTCTGTGGCAGATTTTTCATTTGCTTCTATATTTAGTCATCCTGAGCAATAATAGAAACTGAGATTTCACTTCCGGGAATACAGTGGCTGAAACATTTGATATGTTTTTGCTGGAGGGTGCTCCTAGCACTTATGGGCTTTTTTTGTTCCCCCTTTCTCTCCCAGTCTGGTATCCATGTCCTGTTCTACTCCATAATGAACATGAAATGTGGTTTTGATGGATATACAGTCAACGAGCCAAACCTCCAAGTTGAATAATGACCACAACAGCACATCCATAGCTGTATATACTCATGCATTGCCTTTGCTTGCAATGAACACAAAATCTGTTTCATTAAAGGGACTGGGCTTCAAAAGGTCCCAGTGTGATGCAAGGTTAAGCTGTGCAGGAAAGATTTGGGGATGCAGCAGAGCCATCTACACACACTCTACCACAATGGAGGTTGCTCTTAAAGAGTTAAGGAGGCACAGAATCATAGGATGGTTTTTGTTGGAAGGACCTTGAAGAGGTCACTTAGTTCCACCCCTCTGCCATGGGCAGGGACATCTCTCACTAGACCAGGTTGCTCAAAACCCCATCCAGCTCGGCCTTGAACACTTTCAGGGATAGGTCATCCACAACTTCTTTTGGCAACTGGTTCCAATTCCTCAACCAAATAATTTCTTCCTTATTGTTCACCTAAATCTACCTTCTTTCAGTTGGAAGCCATTCCCCCTTCCTCTATCGCTACATGCCCTTGTAAAAAGTGTCTCACCAGAGTCCCAGTAGAAAATTAAGAGTAAGGGAACTGATCTGTTTTTCCAGAACTGGATCAGTTAGCGACCTGAGCAACCCTCTGCTTTGATGGTGTAAGAGGAGAACATTTTTACCTTCTCCAGACAGTAAAAGTGACAGTGGCTGGGGAATACGGTTCTGTAGTAACAGTTCTTGCCCTTCCTTGGACATCTAGGTCAGAGACAGAGAGCACAAACTCTGTGCCTTCCTTGAGCTCTTCACAGAAGCCCACGCAGGAGCTGCAAAGCAGATATCATATCAGTCATTAAAAAAAAAAATTTACTTCCACATACCTTCTCCACATTCACAACTTTAGCTGGCATGGAGAAATTTAGGCTGCTCCTCCTCATGGAGGGCTCCTTGCAAATATGCATGTTCTCCCCATGTAACAGCTGCCAGCTGGCAAGATGTCACAGTTCAGGGGACAGTTGCCACAATTTCATGTCAGTTTGCATAATGTAAAATAGCTATGCACGACACAGTAAGAAAGGAGAACACAAGTGTACCACTTAGACAAAACACTTTTCATGTGAAAACAACAGCTGCTTTTACAATACAATACTCTCTTACCAAATTCCTTCTGCAAAACTGAAGCTAGAACCAATGCTCTTGTTACAGGATGCACTGCATAATCTGAACTTGTCAGTTTGCTGTGCCTTGCTGTCTGTGGCATTTGCCTTTTCTCATAATTGAGAGAAAGCAAATGATCCACCAGCCAGATTTCAAGGACATACCGTTCAAGAAATGGGATCTGTTCTTTTTAATGCCAATGGGACTGGAGCAAATCATGTAGACCAAGCCTGGAAGTCATAATAGGAGCCCAGACATTTCTAAATATCTAATTAGCCATCATTTTATTACTGGGACCCTCAACAAAGATACTGGGACTCCTGTAAACAAAGATGTTCTCTCTGCTAGTGTCCAGTTTGTGAGATGAGCATGAAGACAATGCCCACTTCACAGATATATTATGGAATTTAATACATTAAAGATGCAAATTGTGATGTAGGTCACTACCCAAGTTTCTTGTAGCAAGGCTGAAATAAAAGAGTCGTAATTGAGTTTTACACCTATTCACAAACCTCACAGCAACGTGGCATTGATGACTATCACTCTATACACTTTTTTTTGTGCTTATCTCTATGATATCTGAAAATACTGCTCAGAAATAAGGCTAAAACTTTCCTTTTTGCTCTCACTTTATACTTCCTTGATTGGTCACAGGGAATAGCTCATCTGGTTTATATATTTTGACTTGTTTTTGTGGGCACATGTGTTGTATGAGAACACAATATTGAGTCAAAATCTGCTAGTTCCGTGAGTTGTTTTCAGAGCAAAAAGGCACATGGCCAGTCTGATCTCCCACTGCACTGAATTTTATAGCAATATTTTTGCCTCTCTGAGGCATTTGCTACTCACTTCTGTGAGATTTCCTCTTGGCTGACAGCTTCAATTTAAAGGTGAAAATTCCTCTCAGGCAAAATCTCCATGGAGATTTTAACTCTCAGGATAAAGACATTAAATCAGCCAGAATTTTCAAAATTTGGAGTAGTGTACCGATCAGAGCAATGTGGTATGTCTTTTTATTTTTTTTTTCTTGTGAGAATAAGTGGATTTCTGTCCCTAAAACTACCCAGACTATTCTCAGCATGTAAATGTTCATTCCTAGGTGCAAAGAGTTCATCTAATCAGTTCTTAAGGTCAGGAAAATATGTCAGTGTGTCCTACACTGTGCTCCAAGGAATAACAGACAGACTTACATTTTGTCACCTTTTTTATTGCTTGTATTGTTGTTTGGGGGATGGGTTCCTGAAGAGCTGTTTCAGAGTTTTTCTCTGAAAGATTATAGAATCATCTAGGTTGGCAAAGACCTTTAGGATCAGTGAGTCTGTTAACCAAGCACTGCCAAGTCCATGACTAAACCATGCCATTCCAAATGATCACTTCTCATTTGAAAAAAAAAAATGGTTGATATTTTGTTGTAACCAACTTTCTACCACCTGGAGATATTCCATGAAAACAAAGACTGATTTATCAACAAATAAATAATGTTGCTAGATAAATTATTAAAAAATGGGAGGAAAATAGGAACCTTCTTTTCTGGGAAGTTTTGCCATTACAACCACTTGTTCTGTTGTAAAGAAACAATTCCTAATCTGGATTTTTCTGAAAGTTAACTCATTCTTTCACTTTATCATGTGCTTTCATTCTGACAGGCACATGAGCAGTGTCTTTGATAATGACCACAATTCCTTACACTGCACTTCTCTTAAGGTTTACATCTGCATGGGATCATTTTCAAGATGAAAATAATGAACTAACAGGCTTAATTAGCTATTAAATGATCTATTATAGAGTTGCCAATTTTTATGTCATAAAGCTGCCACAACAGAACAGACTGAATTTGCTCTACAAATCCTAATGGTTGTAGCTATTGTCTTGAACTCATGCAGTCTTGATAAGTTATTTACAGTGTTATACTGTGCCTAAAAATTCCTTTATGTGTTCCTGAAGTTTGTAAGTTAGCAAAGAATCATCACAATCTCATCTCTGCTTTGATAGAATTGTAAGAGTAAGTGGAGTAAAAACCTGCCTGAGCCAAAATCTCCATACTGTCATGTGCTCTGCCTCTATTTATATGGAAGATGGGCAGTGATCCTCTCCTTCAGTGTGAACAAACTCTTACATTTATCACTTTGAGGTCTTTTGAAAATCACAGGTGTTCTTGATGAATAAACTGGGGGAAAAAAAAAAAAAGAAAAAAAAGAAGGAACCAAAGTCATTCAAACTTTGTCTTAGAAAAAAGCAAGCGCAAACCAAAATGCTTTTTAAATTCCCATATTTACAATGTGAATATGTAAATAAATATAAAGTCGCACTAAGGGAACATTTTCCTACACTGATTTAGGAATGTCCCAAATTTTAACTACAGGGTTTATGTGCTCCGTGGCAATAAGGGGATGAGGAAATATTAGTACAGGTGGGAAGAATAGGACTGATCCTTCTAGACCCAGAATGGAAGTCCCCCAAATGTCACAAAGAGCCTTCTACAACAACTCAGTGTGACCCTTCTGGAGTCTGGTGAGCTGGAACTGTCATTCTCTGAGGATTTTCCCGTGGACTTTGTTCAGGGAGGAAAATTAGTTAAGGAAGATAAGGACATTCCAGACTGCAGAAATTGTCTGAAAGCTCAATGAAAATATAAACTGACCTGGTTTTCCAGATTCTAAGAATGAAGGGTATGAACTACTGGAATAAGATTCAAAGGGAAGAACTGATTTTTATCAGTTGATGTCTCCAGACAAAAAAACCTGGGTACTTTTCCCCAGAACAGTTTTTAATCTGATACAATTTAGTGGTAAAATAAAATATTATCTTTTATTTCAGATAGTAGACTAGATATTTGATCCATTTTTCACAGTTTTGCCATAATATAAGGATTTCTAAAGGCAGAATAACCCATGATGCCTTTTGAGATGCATCAGCTCCCCACCACTGGGGCAGCACTTAGGAGCAAGTATCACATTAGCATTGAATCACAACTTCACAATACACCCAGAAAAATTGAACTATCATTAAAACTACTTACAAGTCTGTAGACAAATGACTGACAACCAGAATTCAGCAGCTGGAGTGCCCAGATACCTTAGAAATACAGGTTAAGAATAGGAAGATGCCTTTTAGAAAGTGCTGACTAAGAGTGAGCGGCAGCACCTGATTTTAAAGTTCTGAGTCCTTTCTCTTTCTGGTAAACTGATGAGATTCCATTCAAGACAAGGGAATCCGAGGGTGTTTTGTTGTCATGTTTTGTTGGGGCTTTTTTCTTTCTTTTAACAGTCAAAAAATTGTTGAAATTATCATTTTCGTCTTACTGTGATTTGTTTTTGTCTGACAGTGTAACAGCAGGAACTGAGGAAATCAGTGTATTACTTTTCTTTTTATGTGTTACTTTTTAAAGTGCAAGTTCCCTGGGATCTGATGGTATTAAAAAAGCAGAAAAGGAAAAGAGTCAATAGGACAAGTGACAGAGGTCTTTACTGAAGGTGACAATTTTATCTTGCACATAAAAAATTATTTGAAAGTTCTCAGTTGTGGGGAATCATCATTTGGTGGCTGCAATCCCAACAGAAACACACTATTAGATTCTGGAAGTAGCAGGAATATTAGTCCTCAACACTGAATAAAGCAAATTCATAGGCTGTTTTTAGGGTGGCACTGGATTTAGTTGGATGGCAAGGCTCCACCTACCAGCCTTAACTCTGACATATCATGAAGATCACTTCTCATCATATTACTTTACTGTGCAATTCTGTCAACATCTGCCCCTCTTCCATCCCCAGCCCCAACTTGCTTCGATTACTCAGAGAACTGCTTGGTTTGCAGACAAACACCTAGGAAAAATAAGATAATGGAGAATTGATTAGTGATAGTTCAGTGTAAAACCAGTTCATCAAGTGCAGAAACATTTCCAAGCCTGATGGATTTCTGAGCTTATGGTAGAGTAGGCAAACAGATTGTTTGCACTAAGAAAACTCAACACGAGCAGACTTGTTTTACCATGATAAGTTTAGGCTATCCACACTCTGAGTGCTAAATGTCTTCCTTTTTGTCCTGGATAATAGATGAGAAAAATGTTCACATTTCAGTACAGTAAAAACATTGTGTAGAGAGTACAGAGTGGGCTGGAAATGATGACTTCTTTAATTAAAGCCAACACCAGTGACACAGGCACAGGGAAATCCTCCCCTTCCCTGACTGTTCTAGTGGATATGGATGCAATGGTTTCAAAATGGCTTTGTTACAGGCAAGCATTAAGACTTTGTTCCATAGGATGGTGCTCCAGATGTATGGCCAGATCTTGCTTTGAAGGCAAGTTCAAATTTCTTTTTTATGGGATAAGATTAAAGTGGTTTTGATTAAGTTGCCATTTCAAAATTAAGCTTCTGAAAGACCCTTGTTTCATTCAGTACAAATTTAGATCTTACACAGTGATGGTAAATTCCTTCTGGCACTTAAATTTAGCCAGATTCCATGCTGATATGATGAAATACACCTTCCATTTTCAATGTTTTGGATCTTAAAAGCCTATTGCTGTCAAAGCTTTCTAACATCTGGGGTCTGAAAGGAAAAAAATGGGTCTTAATTAATCTGTATTCTAGCATTTCAAGTGTCTTGAGGTCTTGATTGGAAATCTAGATATAACTATGCCAGCAGTATAGATGTATAATCTTGGTGATGCTATTTTTAGAAATAACACCATATGGTTTTACATTGATTATTCATTTAAATCATGTGTCCTTCCTGTGGCCATTTTCAGTTTCTGAATGACTCAGGCTCACACTGAGCTCTGGGAACCCTAAGGTCCTGGGCATATTTTTTTTGTTTGGAGTTTCCTTGTTTCCTTCTATAAACTTATGGTTCATTGGGGAATGAGTGGCATGGCAAGTTATTCAAATGTCCTAGCATTTGAGCTAAGCAGATTAGTAAATGCTTAAACTGCCATTCATGACTACTGTTCTTCACAAATAAAATATCTCAGTGTGTTGGAAAGGATTGCTACACAGGACTTCCAAGCTGTTCCCTCCCCTTGGCTTGTGAGCACTTATGTCCTGGAGGGTCAGTCCCTCAGCACTCAATCGTCTGCAGCATTTTTTGCTAAAAATCATATTGTCAGGCTTGCCTGAGAAGGAAAGAGACTGCACAGTGTTCCACAGTGAGAATGAGACTGCCACCGTGGTAGGGAACACTGACAGAAAGTGGGACAAGCTGTCTTGATTTAAGTAGGATGAATATTCATGCCAGGGGTTAGTCAGGGGCAGGTTCCATGCTGGGAATTCACACTCCACCATTCTGCCTGATGTACACAAGAACTCTGGAGCCCACAGCAACAGGCAAAGACAGATTTCAACCCCAGGTGTATTGGTCTGGAGATGGGGAATGTTTCTCTTACGAACACAACCCCTGTATCTGGAGGGTTGGCTCTCAAAGAGCTGCAGCCACAGGTGGCAGACAGTCTGAGGGCAGTCAAAGGGATGAAAGAGCCTGCAGTGATAAGCATAATGTGAAAACCTAAACGAAGGAGAAAACCAAGAAGTTCAAGGGATGAAAGAAGTCCCAGCTGTGTACAGAACAGTACACATGCTATGTCTATTTGAAGACAGTATTGTTCACATAGATGTCTAACAGTTCAGGCCGACATAACACTTGCAACATTACCCCAAAGCACACAGAGAGAATTATTATTTTTCTTTGTCTAGAAATGTTCACGGGCATTTATGTAGCAAGAACTACTATCATCACAAAAAATACCTCCCACGTGTCATAATACAAGACTTTTTGAAGACTCCTGATGGTAGGAGCCTGTCATTCACACCCACATATTTGTGTATAGTGAAAGAACACACAATATCATCTTTGGAGAACTGAAATGTTCAGTTGTTTACCCCACACAATGTAATTCCTCATTAAATATAAGGAATACAAAATTTGCAATTACCCCATCATTGAAGTAATGATGTGTGATTTTGCTATAGTTGGGATATCTATAAAAAGGGTAAGGCCCAGATTTAACTTCTGTGTGGTACCATGGATCATTTATACAATACTTAAGACTCAATATGATTAAACATTATTTAAGTCAAAGACTTGGCCTCTAAAATTTAACTAAAAAAATAATTTAAGACAGCTAAATTAAATTTGAAAGAATCCTTTTGGTTAACTAGCTACCTTGTATATTTTATTAAATTCTGTGTTATCCTAAAAACACTTATCTATAAGTTGCATTTTTGCACACCCCATGTGAAAATTATTGCACCTATATTAAAGTAAAAATTTATATATGTGCTCAAATTAAATGTAGACACTCTGCTGATTTCTGAGCAGGGCACTTAGATGCCAAATGAAATCCAAACAGAGCCTTATAATCCCATGTTAGGAGACTGCCTGGAACTTTGCTCCTAACAAAGAGCAGACAGATGCCCTTTTCTCCAGGAATCTCTATCTGACTGCCAGGATCACACAGAAACATGGACAAGAAGGAGGAAGAGTAGGCTCCAAATAAAGCCTAACCACCTCTACTTTCCATTCACTTGTTATTTCTTAAATCTCAGATGATGTAGGTCATAGATTTCAGGACATTTTTCCCCACTCCTAATTTTTTTTAAAAATGCCTAACTGGATGGAAACCCTTCATAGTGCTGATTGTAGTTTAGCTTTATAAGTGAACCCATTTCTGGAGTCGTATAATAAACTGAAGAGAGAGAGAGAGAGAGAGAGCTTTTCTTCCATGTAATCTGCAAACATGGTAACTGCATGATATTTTTGTAGCATGAATTTTAGATACTGGCAATACTAAGCCTGAGCTGACATCTTCATAAAACTGTCACTCCTTGTAAAACCAGCATGTTTTTATGCATATAAAGATTATATAACCACACACCAAGACTTTTCTTGCTACTTTCTGAGTGTTCAGCATCTGTGACCAGAATTTTGTCTTGAATTTCATCTCTCTTGTAGGAGGAGCAGCTTCAAGCAACCCTGAGGACCCTTGAGCTGGCACTCTGCAGTGAGGCTCTCCACAGCACAAAGGCAGCACATGGCAGCAGCCTCTCCACCAGCCACCCAAGCTCTTGAGTGTGTGTAAAGGAGGAGCAGTGTCGTGACTGGTTACAAATCACTAGGACCTCAAATAATCCGAGCGGTATGGAACTGCCTTCAGGCTCTCTCTACTTATTCTGGGGATCAAAGGAGCACTGTATTGCTCAGGGCTATATTTTAAATGGTATTTAGATGCCTCTGATTCAAGTGGGCGCTTAGTGAGGCTGATAAATGTGCCTAAGCATCTGAAGTCCATTAGTCTACTGCTTTTCATGTGTAAACCTGTGCACTTTTGTAAATTTACCCTATAAAGCTATTTGCTCTAAGTGGGTGTATGTATTTGTTATCACTCATGTACCTACCCTTCTGAAGCTTTGCTTTTGGCTGCTCAGCTCCTGCTGAAAACCCAAGTGTTTCTGTCTTTCATATCAGTAAAATGGTGAGCAGCTATGAGAACTGATGCCCATTATGTTCAGCTGAACAGTCAAGAAGTTAACAAGCTAAGAAAGACTTGTCAATAGAAAACTATGAAATTTGTTTGCTCAAGCTGGCAGCTAGAACAGACATTTCTGAATCTAGCGCTGAAGGCAACCATCTCGCTGAAATGTGATGTCATTTATGACAGGAGCAGTGTGACAGACTTTCAGGGGGAATATTAACCTGCCAGTTTTACCACTGGTAGCAAATTTAAGAGAGAGAGGAGGAAAATATTAATATTGAATATTTATAAAGCATTCACTCACTTAACTGTTTCTTCTTCTGAGTGATATTCCAGAACTAAAGCATTGTTTTAGAATGCTTTCAACATGTCACCAGAAAGAAAAGAAACACCAAAAACTGGAAAAGTGTCAGATCTCATTGTTAAGGACCTGAGCCACCTGGTCCCTTGGGAGAAGAGATTTAAGTGAAATGAGTAGGAGACAAAGAACACTGTACAATTTCATCTGAACTTCAGAACCCAGCAGCTCTATTTTGCAATTTCAGAAAAGTACACACAGTACTGTATTTAGTTATAAATTGCTTTTCTACTTTGTTTAAACTACACGGAGAGCAGATCTACACTACTCGCCTACGTTCCAATCAAAGTCAACTTTGCTTCTTTCTTCCTCGTCTTGTGCTCCACTTCTACAAGCAGTGCACAACACATCCCTGAGTATCTGATTGTATTCCATTTCATTTATTATACACATTTCTAGGCCAGTCACAAACTATATAAAATGATGTAGTAAACCCATTGGTGGAAACAATGTGTCTTGGAATGTAACAGCTACAACGTCGGTATCATAAATTATGTTCCATATACACAACACTAGGTATTTGTCAAGGCTTTGGTACTTAGGTGCCTCTATTAGGATTAATATGTTTCAAGAAAGCCGAAATACTGCAGCAATTAATCAAGTTTCCATAATTAAGGTAACCTTGATTTAAGCAAATTATCCATAAAGCTCTCAAGAATCAATGGTTTAGATAAAACTGCTAAGTCAGTAACTCCGTGGTCTGTAACTGGATTCTTGGAGTTGATTTATGGAATAATTTCCATGCCTTAGTCGTCCCCTTGACACCTTTAAAATTCAAATGTACTCACCAGTGCATATAGGAGTTCTGCAGGGGACAGCCCTGAGAGCCACCCACCCACCTGTAAGGGCTTCTATAGGTCTGAGCTGCAGCACCAGAGGCTGCACAACATGTTCAGTGCAGTACAATTCCCTCCTCCTCCTCCTCCTCATGTGCTTTTTTGGAAAAACTCCTCTATGTCTGAACTCATCAGTGAATTCCTAATGGGTTTCAAAGGGAAAAACCCAGGTTGTACAAAACCATCCTATGTGTTGAATCAGCAAAAATGTCCATCTCTGGAGCATCTTAGACAAGGGAGACAGAAATATTTAAACTTTCTAACATTTCATTTTTTTAAAAATTTAGGTTATTTAATTAATGACATGAAATGAGATGAGCTAGGAAACCAACCATAATGTCCCTCCAATGGAAAAACAAGTGAAAGAAAGGAAAACTAGGGAACTATTTATGTTAGATTGTACTGAATTTGTTAGGCAAATCTCCAAAAACAAACGCAAACCAAGGACGGGAGAAACAAACAGGAACTGCCTTGAAGAGATGTGGAGGAAAAAGAGTCTAAGGAAGCACCTATTTAAATGTTTTTACAGAGAGCAGAACGAAAAAAAATTTGCATGGAAGACAAAGTGCAAATCTATTCTATAGAGAACATAGAAGGTGTTCTGGAGACTGTTACAAATCTGGTTTTAAGATGTTTGTCTTGGTGATGAAATACAGAATACACAAACAGATCAAGAAAGGGAAGCACTCCACAGGAAAAATAGAATGTCAGTATGATCTGTGGATTAATTTTGTTCAGGAAGTTCTCTCTTGAGGCTTATAAATGTGTATTTATTTTCAAAGGTGGCATTGCTGGCCAAATTGTCAGAAGCTGGCCAGTAATGCCACAATGGCTGGCACCACTTCTCCACTTCACCTACAAGAACTCAGCCGTCACCAAGCAAGTCATGAGTACCAGATTCCTTACTACTCACACCCACAGAACTCCAAAGAGTAAGAAGGAACCAAAATGGAATACAACAGGAGAAGCTGTGGAAAGCAGGATGATGTGTGAAGCACATCTTTTAATAAGAACAGCAGTATTGAAAATGCTCTCTTTTTTTCTTTTGTTATAGAGATGTTTATCAAATGAAAACAGAGAGAATACAGTTTTAAAGAAACCTGGACCTAATCCAAAGTCCATTGAAATAAACACAACATCTCCTATTGATGCCTATGACCATTGTTTTATGTCCTATGTATAAAAAGTGAATTTCCTGTGAGGAATATCAGCAGGCCATGTGCACTAAAAATATAGCTAATAATGCTCTCCCAAGAAGGAAAAAGTAACAAGGAAGCTTGCACAAACAGTTTTTGATTCAGTAACACTCCTGCTTGTGCATGGAAATCAATGATAATAGCAAATAAAATAGCTCACCTTCCTTCAAGCCACACTGGAACTCATTGCTAATGTTAATGCAACAGTTAATGAGTTGATGACATCAAATATAAGTGTGAAGCAAAACTCTCAAGGCTTAATCAGAACCCATTACTTAAACTTTCTTTGAAATCTACCAGCAGCTCCTTATTTTTTTTTCCTTTGTATCTAAAAGTAATGTTCATGCCAAAACAGCAAAAAGCAGATGCCTCTTGAATTCAAGTCTGTTAGAAATGACTTTGCCACATTTGGTGTCTAATGCTGCAGAATGCATAAAAATAATGTGTTTGCATTTTGACAGTAGATTCTAAAATGTATCATGAAGTACTTTCCAGGAATATCCAAATACAGCATAACAAATTTAATCCTGAAATAGGATTCACAAGAACAGATCTCAATAAAAAAGTCTTGGTTTGTCAGAGAACATGAAAAAAACCACCAAAAAGTAACAAGCTTAACTTTGTGATCATAAAGTGCTCCCACTCTTCTGACTGGAGTTCGTCAATGATTTACAAGAAGCATAAAAGACAAAGGCACTTTGTATTTATAAAGGTATTTATAAAGGCATTTCTTTACATGTGAAAAACACCCAAAAAACCCAGAAAGGAAATAAGAAAATGACTGGGCATTGGCAAAGAAGAAAACATTTTTTTCAGCTGAGCTTTGCTGTGAATGGAGTATCAATAAAGTGAAAAGATCCCCCCAGGTAAGAAGAAAGGCTAATTAGTAGAATAGTGAAATGGGAAAGTGAAAACGAGACCATCAATTATAGGTGTGAGGCCAAAGCAGTACAGAAGCAGGCAGGAACATATTCTACAAGATAAAGCCCAACTACAGCACTTAAAGTTCAACTTATGACAGATATTATAGCTGAATTGAAAAGTCTGCTGAGGGTAAGATGAAATAGTAATGCTAAAATGAGTGAGAGCATTCTGTAGCAAGGGAATCCTCTTCGTAACCACTCAGGACCACACTCGTCAGTTTAAAAGCAGGTTCCATTTTCCCATGTGGCAAAACTACTTTCTGCATTTTAAATTTCACTCATTCTAAGAAGATATTACATACTGGGAGTAGGCAAACAATTTAGCACTCTCCTCTTTAGAATCGGATGTATTATTTTTAAAAGCAGAAGAGGTGCACATATGAGTGATGAAATGCTATTTCTTCTCATGAATTTTTCAGAATCTGACTTGATGGAAAGGACATCTTTTTTATATATCAACAATAAACCAATGATTTTCACATGCAGGGAGGCATGAAAAATTCAAGTATTTCAATCAAAGGTGGATTTAACTTGGTTTCAATATTGGAAGTAACCGGTAGTCTAAGAAGTAATCACTAGATAAGGTGTTCCAGGTGTTAGTAACCCTCATTGCTAGACACATGCAACTAATTTCTAATCTGTATTTTTATTGTTTGGGTAGTGGTCATCTGCTATGAGATACATTTCAAGACTTGTTAAGCTTTATGTGGGAAAAAAAGTATAGATTACAGTGCTCAGCCCTGTAATGAAATGAGCTATGTCTTTGGAACTTTGCTCACAAATCCCATTTTCTTTGACATAAAGGAGACGAAAACTTTGGCACATATTTCTTACTTATTTCATGTGGGGTATGCCCAGCCCCTGCCATGGAGAGAGGCCTGCTGAGATAAGGAGAGTGCTTAACCTCCAGCAAGACTCCCCTGGGAAGGCAACCACTTTGGAGTTACGGTGAGAACACAGACCCAGAATATTCTGGGAGACCCTATGCAGATCCTTTGTAACCCATTGGTCTTTACCCTCTGACACCCACCCCCTGGATCCCTATAAGATCTAGCCCTCTGCCCCTGTGAGGGCAGAGAGAGCTCATCCCTGGCCTCCCCTTTGCCAGACTAATAAAGCTACTTTGTGTGGGACAGCTACATGAGCCTCTCGTCTCTCTCTCTGGTCTGGCCTGGAGGCTGCCCTGCAGAGCTGAGCTGGAATCACGAGCTGACAATCACTAAAGAGCTGACAGCTTCTGCATGGGCCCTCCTGCCAGCAGCTGAGGGAAGACACCGGGCCTCGGGAAGATGATTCCTCATGGGACCATCTCTCCGGACCGGTCACAGCTTCCTCGGTCAGAGCTACTGACCCCTCACCAGCTGCATCAATTCCACATTTAGAGAGAGGATCATACTGACTGCTCTGTTCTTGCCCACATATATGAGTTTAATTCACTGCCCCAGTTATAACACTGGAATACAAGCACATGTTCAATTGTTATTGCCACTATTTTGGACAACTTCACAGCACCAAATTCTTCCAATAATTTGTAAACTGAGTTTATCTAAATTTCAGGCCACAGGAAACAAAGAACTCCAGCACCACAAAGACCAGAATTCATCCATTCCAAGAGCCATAAGGGGCTGGTTTGGAGCAGCACTTGAGCAAGAAGGGAACACAGGAGTCAGGGTATCAGCTTCTTCCTGGAGAGAGAATTAGAATGCCATTTTGACTTAATTATGACCTGCTGCAGTAATGGAGAATTTTCCAGTGGGAAGAAAATCTTAATCCCCTGTCAGTTACTCCTCCAGCATTAGAAAAGCAGTGTGATACAGCCCAGATGTCCTGCAAAAAATTTGCTGAGGGGCATGTGGCAGAAAAGCACAACTGCTGAGATTTTGAGTCAGTCCATCCAGCCCTTCATTATTCTGCAACCTTTATATCTATAACCCATTAGTCCTGTCATATCTGGAGGACTCAGCATGAACCTGAATTTCTTCATTCATATCAGTGGAGTGCTAACCTTGGCAACATTAATCAAAATTAATGCTGGTACATCCACTACTGCTAAACAATACAATAAAGAGATGAACAGTCTTCTACAGGAAGCTTCAGCATCCTCTGAGGTAATGGTCTTGGTTTTCAAGTGATGTTTTGTTTTCAGATACAGTGTAGAATTAACTCCCACTACTACAGTTCTGAGGTAATACCTACTATTTTAATATTTATGCTAAAATTACCTCTGTCATGTGGTTTGCATGATGTCTCTGAGGGCTGTCCTTTTTCTAGAGAGATATGAACTTGAGGTTTCAGATGCTCTTTGGCCTGTAACATTAATAATAATAATAATAAATCTATTTTGGAAGTTAGCCATCTTGTTTTCACACATTTAATTACAAAAAGAGAAAAATAAATAAATTATATCCTACCAAGATTTTCGGCATTTTCTGTCTGCATTCTGTCTAGAATTACAGGTAAAATATCTTTCTCTGTGAGATTCTGGCATTTCTTTCTTCAGTTTCTGTGACTTCTAAGAAAAATATAGAAAATGATATTTGGAATTTTTCTGATTTCAGAATAAGTTGCATGTAACTTCTGGACAAACATTTCTCCTTTGCCCAATCAAAGTCATTCTAGTTTTTATTCCTATATCTATATATGTATGTATATCTATATATAGATAGATACATATACATATATATATGATTTTTAATTATTTTATTTACAAACAAATAACTGTAAAAAATCCTGAAAAATAATTTTGGAACAAAAGGTCATATATTTAAACATAAATCTAAGATGAGTAAATGTTTAACACCTCTCAATTCCTACCCTACTAGTAAAATGGTCAGCAAATAAGTTATCATTTAAAATATCATTTGTAAAACTACACTCCTACAAATGCAAAAATACTCAGTAGTTAATATTTTTCCAGATACTTTGAAGTTATATCTGTTAAAAGGCAATAAGGAACAATCCTCATAACAATAGGTGAAAACAATTACATTTTTCAGCCTAGATCTAGGCCTCAGCAGTGTTCCTTGTTTATCTGGACAGTGTTTAATTACCTGGAAGGACAAAATACACACAGCAGGGCTGATCAGTGGCAGAGAGTCACAGAGCTGCACAAAGAGAGCTGCAGCAGGGAAGTGCACCAAGGAGACAAAGATGCTGAGGAGGGAACTTCAGTGTGCCAATAATTGGCTCTCAGAAAAATTTTCTACCTTTTACTTAGTAGTAAAAATATGAAAAAATGTCTCCCTGGTTCTGGTGTGTTTGTAATTTACACCGTTTTGCTGGGATTTGCAGGGAAGCAGGCCCCCCAATAAGTAAAGGCTATCAAACCACGGGAAACAAAGGCAGCTAAATGCCTCCAAGCTGAACCAGCAGGTTTCCACACTGCCTGTAGATATCCCCCCAAACAGCTACAAAATCAGCACCTGACATATTTCCTGACATGGCAAACTAATGCCAAAAGAAGCACAGCTGGCTGATTTCTGGAGTGGAAAGGCGTGCAAGTCATTTTGGGCAACAAGAGAAGTGCAGCCTAAAATCCTACTGCTCTGTGTACAGCAAGGAGACAGGACTGGCACAGGAACCATGAGGATAGTTCTGATTCTGCTGGAATACCCTTGAAAACCAAATCCAGTGCCAGGCCTGTGCCAGCAAAGTCCTCACAGATGATCTGGTGTGTAATATATTGTTTGACAGGCTTATGAATCAGCAGATGACTGACAAGGAGAGCTGCCAAATGGGTAATTACATCAGGCTTTGTAATATTAACTAAAAAGCAGGGAAAAATGAAGCCTGAGAGAAGTAATTTATAACTTTTATCACTTGTCATGCAGAATCTATTAATTGCAGTGCCAGAATGTATATTATTTTGCTATAAAATGATATAAAGATCAGTGTTAACTGCTGCTGGAGAGCAGTGGTAGTTTGTCCTCCACTTAACCTTTCTCCTAAGCCCCTGTCAAACAGATTCCAGCCTGGTACAAAACATTACCTGTAGAACATCTCCCAGGTCATGGGTATGGGAATTGCAGTCCTGCTTTGCCACATGACTTGATGTGTTCTATGGATGGCAGAGTGTGGGTGCAACTAGACCTGAGTACCAGAAAAACCTGAGCTGTGCATGGTAACTCCTGATTCCTTACAAAAATGTCATTGTGCGAACAGCCTGGATTTTGTTCAAGATAGTCCTGCCTGCAACACTATCAGCACAGGAACTGAAGATTTATCAGAGCCTTGGACTAGCAGACAATGGCCTCCACTTGAAAAATAATCATGGATGCATAAGTATAAAAAATTTCACTTTCCAGCCCAGGGTCTATTCAAGTACCACAGTTCCTATTGTTGAACTGAAATGACTTTTTCTTTCTTCCCCAGCCCATGCATATGACCTTCTATGCATGTCTTAAGTGGCCAAGTCTGGTAACCAAAAAAAAAATCTCCATCACATTAGTTAATCAAATCTAGTTGTTCTAGTTTTTCATGCCAAAATTGTAATTCCCACATCCCACCCTAATGTTTGATTTGATTTAGAAACATAAGCACCTTAATTCAGCTCTAGTCCATGGTAAATATTGAAGGAACATAATATTTTAGAAAAGGCCTTTTGTTCAGTTTAGCTTTCTATTATAGTTACAAATTTTTGAGCAGAAACATGACTTTTGAAGACTAATTTTCATTAAGTTTTACTAGTAAGAAATATGCCTTCACAGGGGAAATAAAAGTAGAATAAAACCAAAGCTATCACAGGGAGAAATGGTAGTGTGAGCACAAGAAAAGATGACAAACAGCCAGTGATGTTTACAAAAAAGCAGCTGTTTCTGCTTATAGAGGAACAAAGAGGTGCAGCACTTAGTGCTGGGATTGTACTGGTTAATGTATTTCCATGTCTGTGTGCACTTGTATTTCATGATCTGCTAAAAATACTCTAATTAAAGCTGTTGACCTAGAATGAAGTAAACTGAGCAATAAATAGAGCCCATCTAAATCAGAAATTAGAATGCAGAGTTGCTACACAGAGTTTCTTAATTCAGTGAGCATGGCAAAAAGCATAATATAAAAAATAAAACCCTTTGTAAATTATCAGTGTAGTCAGATTCTCACAAGTAAGGTATCTCCAGAACAACAAAAGAAACCCCAAAAATCCCAAACAAACAACAAAAAAACCCACCACAAAAAAAACCCCAAAACAACTAGATCTGATTCTGCAGAATTTTTCTCCCAAGCTCTTATACTGAAGTCATCAAGATTACTCATGAAAATAAAAATTTTGTCTTAAGTCTTGGTCCTTTGGAAAAAAATGCCTTCACATCATCTACCTATTACCAGGCTTACAGGAAAGCAAATACTGAACCTATGACTATGTCCAAAAAACATCAACTGAATGAACTAAAAAATTACTGCTGTACAGGAAAAGAAGGTGGGAGTAGAAGATAGGTGTTTCACTCCACACTGCACAGCCCAGTTTAGATAATTAGAAATAAAATAAGCAGTGTTTTATAGGAAAAAAATGATACCTAGTTGTAACCAGGGCAGAAGAAATTAAGTTATGAGTAGCTACTGCTGGGGAAGAAAACATGATCAGCAGGATTTGTGGCAAACATTCACAGGGTTGTAGTCCTCAAACAAAAGATGCCAATGGCAGGAGGAAAAAATGAAAAGAAAAAGCTGTATATTGCATCTTTGCCAGATTTCTCGTACGCATTTGTCTCCTTTTGCACAGGATTGTTTTCTGCTCTGGGCAAAACTGTGAATGCATAATCCACTTGATCTGCCTGACCACACAAGAGTCTGGAGTATTGGTAAAATAATCTGAAATGGAAGCTCAGTGTGCTGCATGGTGTGTTGCTTTGTGACTCTAAGTCACAAGGATGGGTTTATTACTCTTTTTGATGACCAAAGACAAAATAACTTTTTAATGAAAAAAGAAGACATTTACATCTTTAAAAATTACTGCTTATATATAAAGTTTACTTTTTAATGTGTATATATATATATACACACACATGCATACTCTTTTCATCTGTTCATGTGCATAAATGAATGAACAGCACTGTTTTCTTCTTGATATACTAGAAGGAAAGTTTTGTAAAATTTAGATGGATTGACAAAATTAGTGCCTTTTCAACAGCCTCAGTTTTTGTAAAAGAAGCATTGATCTTCTTCAGAAAGGCATTGTAGTGATTTCTTTTTCTTTGTTTTAAGGTCTACAGTGTTACCTCTGGAACAGTAATAATGGAGCAAGATGAGAAGATTCCTTGCTCTGATCCTTCGCCTAAAATGGAGGCTTGTTGACAGCAATCTGTAGTTGTAAAAAGCTATAGTCAACAAATAAAAACTTAAAGTCTTTCAGCAAATATTTGTTCCTTTATTTCATGCTACTAATTAAAAACAAACAAACAAACAAACAAAGACAATTTTTATAACTCAAATTCCATGAAATAGCAAATCAAGATATTACCTGCTCTGGACAATCTTTAAAGATATGACAATGGGTTTCAGTATCAGGTGTCCCTTTGCCATAGATGGGAGTTGTGCTGTTTTGAAATCTTCTGGCTCGTCTTGAACCAAGGCAGCCACTTGAAAAATAAATGGAGACCATTAGTGGGATAAATAGGCATAAACACTCAGAGCATGTGATCTATTTCTGAGTACGCTTGAATTCCTTTGGTGAATACATGTAACTACCCAGTCCTACTCTACAGAGGTTAGAGTGGAATGCTCTCTGCCTACCCTGACAATATTGGTTTTTTTTTTCCTCTTGTTTAAATGGAATCTTCTGCATTTCAATTTGTATCTATTGCTTCCTGTCCTTCGCAACTGGACTATCTCATATTTCAAAAGCATTTTACGATTTCAGTCCTAAATGTACTTATAGCCAGCTTTATAAAAATTTTCTGTGTGCAAACACAGTCTCAGATTAAATAGCTCCCAGCCTGGTATTTCCCTTGACATATTTATCAAGTACAATCATATCCCTCCTTCCATCTGTGTTTTGCTAAACCAAACAAGCCGAGCTTGTTTACTCTCTCGCATGATATTCTTTCCTTTCTCTGATCATTCTGCTGTTCTTTGTCTGCTTCAGTGTGTATTAATAGTTCTCTAACACAAACAGCCAAAATTCCACATAATGCTGAATGAATCTGCAGTGCAGGATGGTACTAACACTTCACCTTTTCTAAGAGGATATTGGCTTGTGTGTTTACAACTGCAAAACATTAATAATATTAAAATTAATAATACCCATATTCTCCATCCTAAACTCTATATCCACTCTCAATCAGATTAGATGATCAGCAAGTTCTGTTGTGCTAAACAAAACATAAAAAGCAAGGCCATTAAACCTGTTTTTCTAGACTGCGGAATTGTATTCTATTCTACATTTATCTTTGTATCTTATTTTCTTTTACCTATTGTTCTAAAATCAAAATACTGGGGCAATACTAACAGATCTGTGATTTTTCTAGATTACACTTTTTCCTGTTATTTTCTTAATAATACTTGGCCTCCTGCAGATTCCAAAATGGAAAAATTTGAAGAAGATTTGTACTTACTTCTATCCAGCATGACTATTACTTTTCAGTGACTGATTCTGACACTGTAGAATAAAGGTCCTACTTTATTATTTTGTTTAATGATATATTCAGCATTCTAGAAACATCCCAATGAAAATTAAACATCAGGCAGCTTATCCTTATGCCTACAACTCTTTGAACCACCCTACAAAACCATCAGATGGTTGAATGACAAGGACAATTTTCAAAAGAATAGAATCTCCCATGTGCTCCAAATCCCTCCTGCCCACAGCACTTGTGTGTCACCTCCCCAGCATGTGAATTCCAGCAGAATATTGTGAATGCCACGTTTCCTTCCCTGCTGGGGATGGCTGCTGTGAAACATCATTTTGAATCATGGCTAATCACTACCTGCTTGACCACCACAACTGTGTTATATAGCTACCAGATGGCAGCTACACAACGTACACCCTGGAAGTTTTTCTCTACCTACTTATTAGTGCTGTATTCTCCAGGAAAATAAAAAAAAAATGTATTTGGATCCTGTCATTCATCTGCATTTTACTTTACTTCTAACAGAAGGTTAACGCACAACAGACAGACTTAGGACTGTGCACTTTATTTCCTTATTAAAATATTGGGCATTTTCTTCAGTTTAACTAGTTGGGCACTTTTTGGCAGAGAATATAGTACATTATAAAAACAGGTAAAGAGGGTACCACTAATAGTCAAATGCAATGTATGGGTTTTTACACACCGTGGCTGAGAATTTCCTTTCTGTGTAGAACAGTTAAGGTGCTAAATGAGACTCAAATATATACATTGTGAGACTTTTCACTGCCTAGCACAAGTCTTGAAAATAAGAATCTAGAGTTTCTTCCAGAACAGAAGGCAGTGATGGTCTCAGCAAAGTGCAATGAATATGCAAACAGCAAAGACCAGGGTCATCCCTTCTCAATTTGCCTTTAGAAGAGATGAGTTACTATCCTCAAGAGCTTTTGAAAATTATGGAGCTGTGATGTTTGATTAGGCCCTTTCTTATCCATAGTCAAGTGGGATGCTGTGGCATTCTCACATTGAAACAAAATACACCAGACTTATGTTGTCTTACTTACAGGCCACTACATTGTTTTCCACTTGAGAAAATACTTGACAACAATGGAAATCTAAGAATAAATAAAATTTAGGGTGCCCTGATTTAAAGCTGGGTGCCTTTGACTTCCTGTGAAAACATGGAATGAATGTAAACCAGTTTCTGGAGAAACTCAGGCTAAATATTTGTCATAGTCTTCATTTGTCATAGTCTTTATGGGAATGAAGTACTTGGAAGAGTTTTTCGGAATAATGCGTGTGCACCCAGGCACACACTGAAGCTTTAACTGATGAAATGTAGGAATAGATGATCATTAATCCTGCATTTTTCATAATTTCCCTTCCTCATTGAGCCCAATGCTCCTTAGATCAGGCTGCATCTTACCAGTTTCTCAGATCTTTCAAACAGCTATGACATAACTATTCATTTTTAATTCCACCCCCATTAGACAGAGAACTTTCAGAAACAAAGTTACCTTTGTTAAGACACACATATTATATCAAAAGGGCTGTAGAGAAGTATTTATTTACTGCTCTCAGTACTTTAAAAAAACCCCAAGGAGTTAACCATGAACAGAGAAGACTACTGAGGCTTTCCTTCAGTATCAAGACAGGGACATATTCAATGCTATAAGCAGCAATTAATCCATTAAATACTTTTTTAAAATTTATTCAAGGTGAACGTGACCTGTGTGAGCAACATGAATGAAGTCATATTTCTGGAAGTATTTAATTCATGGCAATATTGATGGGTAAGCATTTGAAAGTGAACTGTACTGAACAGAACATAGGCAGGAAAGCCAGAGATTAAAAGTTTGGAGGATTTTTTTTTCTGCTTGTCAGTACCAGTATTTGACAATGTTTTACTAGTGATTTTACAGTAATGGTAATAATAATTTTATGCAAAGAGAATAGATAAAATGTAACTGTTACATACAGAATTTATGTACATACATATTTTTACATTTTATATATATGTGTATATATATACATGAAAATAGATTTCAAACATGGAATAAGCTTCCATCTAGTATAAGGGTGATTTCTTGCTCATTAATATTTCAAAATAAGTCTCAAAATCTATGTTCATGACCCTGGCACAAGGCAGGTATTAATGGAATGTGTTGATTCCACAGCTATTGGGAGGCATCATGAGTACAGTAAAAGGACAAATGTTGGCAACAGAAATAGCAAGAGTGGGAAGAAATTCCACTGTACAAAAATTTCCCTTTGATCAAACACTAGTAACAAATTTCTTCTAAAAATTTGTATTAACCAATTTGCAATAACAGACAAAATTAGTGACATCTTCTGAACAAATACCGAGTTAATCTAGCACCTAAAATTTTTGTATTAGTCAATCTTACGCTGTCATTTTGTGTCTGATGTTTCTTATAACCAACATGATGGAAAATAGGAACTCCTACCCATTAAAAAAGAATAGTTACTATTTATTTTCATTTTTTCACACCTCTTACTTTCAGTGAGTACAGTAGTAATAAAACATGATCTCAGCACAATCAGTCTTCTTGTGTATCAAAACATCAGCTCCATGTTTCAGAATGAAAGAGAAGTATAACTAGGTCCTTGAGACTTCAAAAAATTATGTTTTAACTCCAAATATTGTAAATAGAACTGGTGTGTATTTTTGCTCACTGATTTTTTAAAGAATCCTATTAATCTCTTTCAAATTTTTCTTGATTAAACATTTGACTACCCATTTACCCTATTTTCTGATCCAAAGGCAGTGGGAGTTACCTTAGCTCATGTCACAGTTCCTGACTAGAAAATCTGGGACACTTGGTAAAAAAAATTGATTTTCCACATTTTATATATAACAGGTGTGGATCAGAGCAATGATCCACACCTGTTACATGTAGGCAGTGGTTCACCATTTTGTGTTTCTCTCCAGTCTCGGAAGAAGCTCTTCATTATGGGCTGAAATGAAGGTCAAAACTCTTACTTGAGTTCCACGCTGCCCTGACAAACCCCTGGAAAAGAATGGCTAAAACAAAGCCACACCCACTGAGAACGGATTGAACAAAAGGGCTTTGAAACAGCATTCTCTGGTTTGCCCCTTTTGCAGACATGGTGAATGCTGCTTATCTTCACAGTGTTAGAAATAGTGATTTTATTGCAGCTCTGCATAGTTCATTCATAGCTTTGCAGTGAACGAAATAGTTCCCATCTTTTCAGTCACCAGAATCTCCATTAGAAATGCTCATAAGTTGAAATCTGCTTTTCCTTGACTGCAAAGGTTGTACAACACCTCTCCATATAGTAAATATTAACTAACTTATCACATGAAAAACATTCTCCCCAAATCAACAGCAGTTTAAGAGTTAAATACACAGCTTTGTGAATTCCCATGCAACTACAAGGACCGTGTAATTTTTTTTTCAAATTGCAAGTTCTATCATTTCAAACAAAAATAACTCTTCTCAGTACTCTTAGAGCTGCAATGAGGGATAGGCTCTATCAATTTGATTAGAGGAATATTTTCCCTCCCTTGAGATTTACTTCCTACACATCTCTTGCAAAATGATTCATGGGAGTCAGTCATTTGGAATTGCAAATGTGGTATGGGACTTCTTGTCAGCTGACAAATGGGTGCAGTCACATTTAAACAAAGAAAGAAAAGACAGAAATCATACCAGGGAAGAGATTACACTTCACTCATTCTAACCATCACGACTCCAGTTCCCCACACTCATTCATTGTTGTGATTACTCTAATTAAGCAACTTCAATGGCTTACTGGGTCTCCTAGTTCATACATGTGTTATCAAAAGTACATCTTGCCTACCATGGTAGAAGAAACTGGGACAGGAGCCACTCTGGCTCACAAAAATACACTATAGTAGCTGTTCTGCATTGCTTCTGCTTGAAATTTTGTTGTACAACATATTTAGCCTGCTTGAGGAGCAAACTTGGAACAGCAACGTGGGAATGTCATTCACCTGTCATGTAAGCTGAACTTAATCATACAATAATTGCACATCCGATACACTGAGAGTGAAAGGAAGCAGCTCTTCCTTGTACTTCCCATGACACAAACATGTATTATTCATTCACTCAGTTACTATACTGAGGTTCTGTTGCAGGCATTACCATTTTGCTTTAAGGTGCAATGAGTAATTTATTAAGTAGTGATGCAGATGTTGATAAAAATGCTAAACTTGAGTCTGAAATGAATCATCGCAGAGAGCACCTGAGACTGACAGCCTAATCCATGGCCAGAAAAAACAGACAGTTATTGAGGTTGGGCAGGGCTGCTCTAAGGAAATCTTTGCAATTTTTTCACGAGTCAGAGCAGAGATACTTATGAAGTATCTGTTTTTTAAAACAAACAAGCAAATAAACAAAAATTCTCCTAAAAGTCTGAAGAAAGGAATGGGTCAAGGTTCCACAATGCATGGTACTGTGCTGACTACCCCCCACAGCTGGATATTATCCTGAAGTCATTGAATAGACTGTTATGCAATAGGAGGGAGTTCATGGAACTCACACCAGAGGTGACAACTAACAGAAACAGGGAGGAACAATATGCAATTGAAAAGCAAAGATATGCACAGCTTCTTGGAAAATTTAAAGGATTTGAAAATTTGTTTTACATTTGCACCATTAAAATCCACAGCTAGTTCATTATACACTTCTCTGTCTCAAAAATGAGGATTACATTATTCAGTTGCCTCAGTTTAATGTAGTCCATCCTGAAACAATCATTGCAGAAAAGGAAAGAAATGTGTAAAATAAACATACTAGTGAAAATCAGCATCCTGAATGGTATTAAAAACCTCCCCAAACAGTTGTTAATATACTTATTTTTGGCTTACAAGATTTTATTCTGCCTGATTGACTGAAAGACAAATGAGCAGCTGTACTGTAAGAGACATGAGATACTCTGTTGTTTAAATTAGTGACAATATGTCCTGCATAAAAATGTAAACATCCTTTTTTAAAAGATCCCACAGCCCAAAGTGCAGTAGGATGAAGGTCTAGCCAGTGTGAAAAGAAGCTGCTCTTTGAAGAAAACTGCAGAGAGCAAAGTGAGAAAATAAGAGCTTTTTCTCTACCTTTTCATTCAAGAAACTACCTGGACATACAAGAAAAAGGAGCCTTGCCTGTTGGCTGCTGCCTGTACTCTAAATTTTACCTGTATTGGGACTGTCAAAAGGCCTCTTTTAGTCCAGTTTAAGAGAAGCTTTCAGCCAAACTGTAATAAGATTGTCAGACTAAAGTAATCATAAAGAGAAATCACAGATTCAGCATACAGAGGGCAAAAATGAATAGGGAAAGTCCCTTAAATCTTCATCAGCTCACCAGAAAATAATTTCCTTTTCAACTGATGGAGAAACATGAGAAACTTTATCAGTTTGCATGACAGAGCAAAATGCCTGAGCAAATTGTGACAAGGGACACTGCTATACAACTTAAACACTAAATATTGCATGTAATTAAATGCTCCTCCACAGCTTCTTCACATCTCTTTTCAGACATGTATTCACTATAAAAAAAATTTTTTTTCTATCTGCAAGAGAACATGAGTAAATATAAATTGTGTCCAGCTTCAAATGTCTGAGCAGGATATTCACACAGGCAGCTTTATTCGGCTGAAGACTGAAATAGACCCTTGCCTTCCATATAGTCAGTGACAGATAAATGACACTTGAGTGGATTGACTCATCCTCTGGAAACTCCACTGACTCATAACTCCATAGGTCACTAACTCAAGCACCCACTTTTGTTCAAGTGCACTAAAAGAATAAGGTTCTTTTCCGTGATAGACATCAAAGAACGCTTGGATTTTGTGTCGTTTTCTACCCTAAACTCTGCAGGGTTTCACACAGAAAATTTTGCCAAACTTCTAATCAGTTTTCAGGAAGATTCACCCAAAAATTTGCATTCAGCAAAATATAAATAGCAATATCTCTTTTAATTAGATATGGCTTGATTAGCCAATACCCTTCACTAGGATGTCTGATTATATTACAGATGGTTAGATTTTGGAAATTCACAGGACTTGGCTTGAGTTGGAAACAATGCATTGGAATTCTTCAGAATCCACATGGTATTTCTAAGGCCATGACAATTATTTTCAGGGTATATGAAGTGAATTTTTTATGAGTTGCCTTATTTGGAACATTGAGTTTTATTTTAATGTCTAAAGGAAATAACTCATTCAGCACAATAATCAGGATTTATTACAGCTTTGTAGTACCAAACTAAGCAGAGCAAGTGATTGGTTGTGGGTTTTGTGTGCTTTCTTCTTCTTCTTTTTTTTTTTCCTACTGGGATGGTATATACACAAGGGTTTTCAGTGCTCTGCATCAACTAATGAGTGAAGCATCAATTCAAGCATAGAGAAGAGCTTAATGCATTCAACAGAAACTCACTCAGGGGCATCAATTTTAGAATTTCTTCTATTCTGAAGGAGTAAAACCAATATCCTTGTATATATGACTAGAGACATGTATAGCCAAATACAGTTTCAGATGAGAGAAAGAAGCAGAATGCTGGGCCAGAGAAATGCCTTTAGATTTTTCAAAAGTAATGAGGAATATTTAATAGCCACTTCTGCAGGAGTTAAAAATTAAGAAAATGCAAAGCCAGTTTAGCATCCTATTATTATTAATTCATCATGGTGTGCATATCTCAGGTTCCAGTCAGTTTGCATCGGCAATGGTGTAGGATGGAGCACAGACATTCACTTACCAGGTTTCTTTAAAGCTACAGGAATTCCAGAGATGCAAATGTGATCATGTTTTCTTATAGCTGCTAAATTGTCACAGCTGATGTATTCTTTAATGATATGAATACAGTGAACTACAGCTACTGGCACTCCCTAGAGCTCACTGGTTTCTTGGTGTTCAAGGGCAGACTTGAAAGCATCAGACAGGGAAGGTGTGAGCTGGGAATAGTGCTGTATTCAGAATGTTGCCCTCTCTTGCAATTTTCTCACAGATTTTTTAATGATTCATATGTTTCCCAGCAGTGCCAATGACTGTAGCATTATATAGGTATAAAATCATGCAAGCTACTTCAGTTTTGGAGTTTTCGTTAAGAACAAAAATGCCTGTTTGCAACATCAGGTCAGCAACACTAGTAATAGAAAAGGGCTAATGAGAGAAATTAAGAAGGTATTAAAAATTATAGTGGCATTTGGCCCATCTCTGAGTTTCACAGAAGGGTGTAAACCCATGGATTATTAATTTTGATGAACACAAAGAAAGCCTACCATAGACAAGAAACTGCCTTACACAGGTTCCTACTGTGACTCTACCCAAGGGGACTGCAGCTGTGAATATTCTGCATCAAGTGATGGGTTTTTTACATCATCACTTTTAAACCAGACCTTGGAAATGTGAAGTAGCAATGGCTTAGCAATGTGAATCAGAACTCTTCCAAAACATGCTCAAGACTTGATACCATTAGTGCACGTCTGGCAAAACTCAGCTTTGTTTGCATGGAAGTACTGAGAAAACAAAGATTTCTTTCACAAGACCATGCAATATATTAAACACCTTCCCAAGACTCTGATTTTACCTGTTTGCAGAGGTGTGTCAGGAACATGAGGCTGGATGAGTTGCAAAAGAGCCTTTTTTCTCAAACCTCCACCTTCAGCTGAGCCAGCTAAAGCATTGTGACCTTGATCCTCCTTACTTAACCAGCAACCTTGCCTCAGAGATCCTTCTCACTACTGATTCTTCACATTTGAAAGGCCACAGAGAACACACAATCTCTACCCAAACCTCTTGCTTTCTTTTGTGGTATTTCAAGCATGTCTTTATTTCTTTAGTTTACTATATTTTATCGTCACTGCAGCAAAAATCCCACAGAAAGCCACAGCAACAGGCTGATTGGATATGGAGAGTGATCAGTCATCCAGGGCTGCAAGGAACAGTGAATCCCAATTTCATTTCAAAATCTAATGAAGTTGGCCTCTCAAATCCACTTGATGTATCTAGCAATATTAGGCTTAGATTGAAATATAAGATTTCTTCCTCGAGAACTGTCATGATCATTCGACTCAGGGTTGTTTAGAATAGAGGGAAGGAGGGGAAAAGGGGAACATGGTAACACTTTCAATGACACAGAATTTTACTGGAATGAAGAAGGAAATAATCTTAGTCTTCATGTCCACAGCAGACAGGGACAAGAAATGTGTGTTGATTAGATGAAAGACATAAGATACAGGATACAGAAAACAGGACACAGGAAGGGGATTTTGATTAAAAAATAAATCAGCCCTCAATGACAGAGATAATGAACTACTGTCAGAGACTGCCTGTGCAAGTCCCAAGTCACTGTCTTTGGGAGTTGCTAAGGAAAGGATAGCCATTAATAGCAATAAGAATGGAAAATCCATCACAGATGATATAGGGGACATATTATCATACTGGACTAGGTGACCCTATGAAGTTCCTCGTAGTCCTATGCCCCTATCAGTCTGGCCATTTGTACTCATATAGCAGATATTATACCAGCAATTTAGTCCTGTATTTCTCACAAAAATAACTATGGAAAGACACACCAATAAACAACTACCCATTTGAAGCAAAGAAAAAAGATTGACTTGGTGTTGTACTGGTATTTGAAATAAAAATTCTATTAAGTGTAATCCTCTCCCCAAAAATTATTGAAGCATTTGGGGTGATTTATTATTAAAGCCAACTCTGGGGATTGAATGGCCGTGATAGGAGCACATGTTTATTTTCCTTTGCAGCATGCATTATTTATTTCCATTAAGTTTACTTTACTTTCACAGGACTAAGCACTTCTGCTTTCTAAGATGTATTGTCTTGTTACTACTGGGACATCTTACCCACTGACTTCATTGACTATTTTATCAAGCGTCAGACGGAGGCATTGGATAGTCTGCAATCAGTCCTGTAATGAAGGATCCCAGGACCTTTGTCAAGGCCCAGTGTCATTACAGCTGCTAAACTACTGCTTCAGCTTGCACAAAACAGAAGGAAGGTGGAATAGGAGTGGGTATTAGTCACCAAGCTTTCTAATGTCTTTTTCCACTTTCTCTTTTGGCTATCCCTTGGCTTGTTTCTGATATCTGAATAGAGTAAGGAGGCAATACAGTGCTACTCTGAGAGCCTGTGCTACCTGGAAACACAAGCATGTTCTCTGGAGGTTATTTCCATCCCTTACTGTAGGCATAACTACAGCTGGATGTTCCAGGTGATTTGAGAATAATTATTTCAATGAAATGAGTACTGCTGATGCCTTTGCTCACCGTCCACATTTTATGGGCTGAGAAAACATTGCATCATTTAACAAATACACCAACTAAAGTGAAAAGCAGCTGGTTATGATAAGGAAACAAACCAACACAAAGAGCAATAATAATTTAGCTCGTGATTGGAAAAAGAAATAAGTAATTGGAGACAATGATTGTGAATAAGCCTGTCATTTGAAGTGGAATATTCAACTGTCTGCTCAAGCTAATTATTGGAACGTTTCAGCACATGCTTTTCCCACTTTTATGGCCATATGGCAGCCTTACGTGCACTCTGAGCACCTATGAGAGGTCTCACTCAAATTACCTCAAGCATTTATATAATTTTTTCTATATGCAGAAGCCTGCAAGATTCTTGGCTGGATATAATCCTGTCTTTTCTATACCATCATAGCAAGAGCACTGGGAGCCAAGCAGAACCCCTCTCCTACCAGATCGTAGTCTGACCTTGCCCTGACTGCCTGACAGAAGGTGCAGGTGCAGAAGCTCCTTTCCCCAGCTTTGCTGCTGTGTGCCAGACTCCAGCAATCAGCTTCACAGCAGATATTCCTCCTTACCAGGAGTCTGAGCTTGGATTGTGAACACTATTCCTGAGTCCATCTAGTGGATAATATAAGATAGCATACTTCTACACACGAATATAAGCACTCATATGTGGATTTATAAAATATTTTTCCTCTATTATAAACATAACAATCTTCAACAATATTAAAAATATGACATTTTGGCATAGATCTGAAATATTTCCTACAGATTAAACGTAGCAAAAGTACTCCAGTACTAATCTTGCTGAACACTGAAGTTTCCTGCAAATGTCTCTGACCATTCTGGTTGGTGAACTACATCACAGTTTTGCTGCTAATACAAAATGAAGGTAATCAAACTTCACCAGCCAGCTGTCAGTTCAGAAAAAGGTGACACACTATATCAGTTTGATGCAAACAGCTTTAAACTTTCAAAAAAAAAAAAAAAAATCAAACCCAAAACAAACAAGCAAAAACTCAAAGCCAGGTCGCTTATTACTTTACATTTGCAGAAAACTTCCTTTTGCCTTTGGGTAGTAAAATTCTACTGTTAACATCCATTAATCTTTCTGTGAATACATTTTTAGTCTCTTTACTTTTTTTCAGGCTATTCTTTTCCATTGCTTTACTTGTCCCATGAGTTCTTATTACTGGAAGCTAAAGGCTAGTTATAGTGGCTGAAATGCAAATATTAGTCATTCACAGTATAGGAAGTCAGTTAAAAGCTCCACCAGGTGAAAAAGGCACCTTGCATCCCTTGTATACTTTGTTGATCCTTGGCTGAGTGCTCCATAGAGGTGAGTGTAGTGTGCTTTGAAGTTTTTGAAAGAAATTACCTTAATATTTCTGTTCTGGAAAAAGAGGAATGAATCTGTTCTTCTCCACTCCTGTTCCAGCCCTGTCTCTGAACTGCAAACATTTCCCACAGCACCACCTGCAGGACTATCTAGCTGGAGGTTAGAATTTTAATATATCAGGGGAAAGATAAAACATCAAATCTGGTATGATGCTGAAGGATGACAGTAGTGTTATCTCTGCAGACAGACTTACAGTCACACTTAATGCACGTAGCAATTAATTTATCAGTTTGTGTCCAGACATACAGACACTTTATGTACCATATGGTGAAAGTAAGACTTATTGCTCTTACAGATGTTTGGCTAGAGGTGAGTTTGGGTAAAACTGAAAACCCTTTAAACCTATCTTCAGACATTAGGGGTTTTTTTGAAGAAAAAACTTAACTTGCACTTTAGTCTTGTGTCTCTTAAAAAAACAAAAACACAACAACAACAAAAAAAAAAGGCCTATGAATAAAATATATTGGTATTACTAGAATTTCAAGAGAGGAGAGGCATCAGATGCCTGTAGAAGAAGAAACACAAGTTATCACTATGTTAAAAGCCTTTTTCCATGGGTCTCCCACCTGGCTTCCAGCAGGTCCTACAGAAGTACATCCTACCAGACACTTTCTTCTTTATTTGAGATCATTACTCCTTACTGCTGGTGATAGCCAGTTTAAAATACATTCTCCAGCTAAAAGACACTCTTAACTTTGTAGCTGCATATCAGCAAGAGCGGATTACACTCACAGGTCCCACATTACTGTAAAAATTACTTTTCCATTTCTGCTTTCTCATGCTTCCCGTTCTCCCTTTAGTACTGACTTCAATTCCTTTCAAATCCTACCAAAATTGTTTTACTTTAAGAAACTAAATTAAACTACTACCCCAAGTAGCTCATTGACCCATTTAATTGTATTTAACATTACACTTAACCATTCCTTCTCACTGGTCTTAAACATAAGCCCATTGCTAATTTGTTTACATGCAATATTGCAAATTAGTGTTGATGACAGCTACATGACAATTTCAGTAGCTCATGAAAAAACCTTGTTCTTAATGCAGTAGTTTTTTCAACAGTTCTTTGTATTGTAAGAAAGAAAGCAAAATTATATTGGCTGTCAGAGACTAATCAGACTAAACCACTGTTTATTATTCTTTACCTTGAATTAAAACCTTAAATTTTTTAAACCATGATAAATTATTGGTGAAATTTTTATTCTATGTTGCCTTTTGGTGTATGATTTCTACTTCTGTTTCTAATTAGAAATGTCTCACACAATTTTCAGTGAGGTTTGAAAACATTGTTTGAAGAATTATTTTCAGGTTTCTTTTATTTACTTCCTCAATGCTATGACTATGAATTATGGAGCAAAGCTAGGCCGAGTCAGAAATGAAGAATGGAAAGGGGAATGGAGATGGATGAGGAAAAATGGTCATACTTCTGATCCCTGAAGTGGTTCGACCGTGCCTTGGTCCCTCTCATCTGTGGAGCACCTCCCAAGCAATGCTTGCTGAGAGCCCTTGTCAAGTGGCTGGGTTGAGGTCTCCTGCTGTCTGTGCTTCTCTTGGCTATAAGGTCTAGGAGATAGAAATCAGGAAATAACCCTCTGCAATGTCAGTCTTGAGCCCTCCCTTGTCTGTGGAAAAAAAGGTGTGCTACCAACAGTACTGATCTTCTGCTCTCCTGGGTCTGATCCCACTCTGCAAAGAGTTTTGCAGTGTCACAGCTGCAAACTACATCCTTCTGTAGGAATAAAGTGCTGGAATCCCTTGGGAAAAGAATATGGACTAGCAGGTGATGAAAAGGACCAAGAGTAATACAAGCTAACAGGGGTTAGGAATATACTGTGAAATCACTGAACAGCCACCGGTTACAGAAACCTTCAATTATTTTCACATTCAAAATATCATCCACAATGAGTGAAGGATGAGAGAATTTAGGTCATCCAAGGTTCACATTGCAATGCACAGATTTGTAATATTTTACTCTTTATCAAACCATGAGAAACTTTAGTTTAAATTCACTAATTCTAGAAAAATCTCACTATTGAAGTTGATGAAGGGTTTAATTTTTTTCCCCACACATAAGGCAGCCATGAATATTTATTGATTACTTGTGAACATAAATATTTATATTTATTTGAGGATTATGTTTACAAGAACAAGGAAAAGACAAAGAATATCATGTGACAGGTAGCTCTATCATGCCCACTTCACAAAACTGTTTTTCTTTAACTATGAAGTGTTCCAGAGGCTTAAGGACTAGAAATTAACTACACAAAACAACAACAGAGCTAATGCATAGCCTCACCTAGCAAAATACTTGTATTGATTTCTAATAAATATGCTTGTCACTTGGTAGATTGCTTTTTGGTAGATCTTTCATTACAATTTTCTTATGGTCTTGAATGCCTGGAGTTCACAACTGCTTTTATCATGTTCCAGAGCAGATAATACATACTAAGATACACAAAAAATGGAGGAGTCAACTTTCTTTGCGTGTATTCCCTTCTAATGAATCCAGAATAGGTTCTCTAATACACACTCTTATTTCTATTTTATGCTTCAAATACAACAAAATAATCAACACAGTGAATCTACATTTGACATAGATATTATATTTTTCAAAGCAATTAACTTTCCTCAGAAAAAAAGCAGAATTTTGATGTACAAAAAAGACAAAGGGGTTCATAGATATTTTACATAGAACAGTTCAAACAGGCCAGAATTTTCTTTCACATTCAACAAAATTTACTCAATGTAGCCTATAAGATTTTTTAAACTAAACTCTGTGTGAGTGTGGGGTTGTGTAAAAGAATGGTTAGAACCAAGCATTCACATGGCTGGGTGGGTGATTGATCAGGCAACCAGTACAGTTCTTCTGAATGTCTGCCACAGGCAATTTAGCTGCAAATGACTATTTCATTTTCTTGAGCGTGTGTGCATTTCTCTGGAAAAGGAGCTGGGCATTGATTTTGGGCCTCTGTATGGGTACAGGCATTGGAGCAGAGGGAACCCTGCTAGTTTTGTTAACCTAAATGCTAAAATTCATACTAAAATATACTGGGGGGAGATGGGAAGGGTTTGACATGTCTTGACACTTCACACAATTTAAAGAGCTATGTTGCTGACATCCATAAATGTAGAAAATGTCTGAGGTCTCCCTTAAACTATTCTTCAGAGTACAGGATGGTTTAAACAGCCTCTCTCTGAAATTTTTTACTTGTTTACATGGTTTTGCATGCAGAGAAAAAACTTTTTGTAGAAGTGCCATGTCTCAAAATTATTTCAATATGAGGTCCAAGAGTTACTTGTGAAAAATCTCGCTCTAGTTGGTTCAAAGGAAATTGGTTTAGAAAGGGACTGGTGTGAAGGACAATGGTGTCCTTTCTTTGGCCCACAGTATCCTTTTAATTACCTATCCTTTTAAGGGTTTATTAAGTAACCTCTTGCCTGTGCCGAGCCAAGCAGTGCTTATTTCCAATAAAGGAAAAACCTGTCAAGTACTCTGGTGCTTTGAGTAAAAGAATAAGGAAAATTGAAATAAAGATTAGACCCATAATTTCAATAGTGTTTCTACCTCTTTTAAAATGTTAAGAGAAATGACAAAACATTGTAGGAAAAATGAATGATCTGACACATTCACATGCACTGACACCTTTCTATTCCTTTACCTTTATAAATAATACTCCATTAGAAATATGCTTTGTTCATGCCAACAGATCTTGATTTGATAAGGAAAGCAGGTATCACACACAGATACATGTGGATAAGACCACCACAACGAACTCCTGTCGGGCACAGAAAGGTTTTTAAAGTCTTTTAAAAGTCAATACACAGCTTATCACCACTAGCACAATGCACATTGAGATCATTATTGTCCCTTCTTTACTCTCACCCAGACTCATTGTACTTCAGATCCTTGATCCCAAACAAGAAACCTTCCTGCTCCCTCCACTCTTCCTCCATCAAGCCAGAAGGTACATGACTCAAGAGATTTTCAGTTTTTCACAAACAATCAGCAAAGCATATACATGTGAGTAGGATGCTAGGGGGAAACTGGGAATAAATTAAATCACATATATGCATTCATACACATACCACAACTTCAGCCCACATATCTCAGTTTTACTTACAAATAATTGCCACAGCTCCCAACACTACTACAGCTTTATCAGTGCTGGCAGCCCTAGTGTAGATGGCACCCCAGCAGCTGTCAGCAGCATCATGTCTATGAAACCAGCTCAGTGCCAATCTAATTAGCACGGTGCTGAAACAGCTGCTGGTGCTGGAGAGCTGTGAATGTTGCAGCTCGTCCTACCACTAATGTCAGTGGAGCTGCAATAGTGGGAATGTTCTGTAAATGTTCCCCGGTGCAGAACAAGCGTATGTTGGCAGTGACCTGGATTTCTCCCCTTGTTGGACATAAAGTAAGGTGTCAAACTCAACTCTGTACTTTAAATCTAATTAAGGATTCCCTATCCTACATGTTTCCTTAAAAATATTGATGTCCTGTGTTTCTGATGACAGACTCCTTCCTTTAGCACTGCCTATGATCCCCCTGGTTTAAAGAGAGCTGTACCTGCAGTGCAACCTATGCAACTCCTGCTCAGCACTGAAGAGAACCTTGTGAAAAGACCAAAACTATTCTGTTAACAGGTTCCAAAAGGGCACTACCTGGTTTTATCATATCTTAATGAGACAAGAAGGAGAACTCACTATTTTTAAACTACTACAATGAAGTTGTAGATACCTCAAAAGAGGTCACAGATAAGCGTCAATATCTGATGCCTGCCCTCTGTCACTCAGATTAATAAATACCTGTATCTTCAGAGGGTCTTTCAGTTACCAAAATCACTTTGTCTTTTAAAAATGACAATTATGTAATAAAGATTCAGGATGAGAAAAACAGATGAAATGCCAATTAAGTATAGTCAATCAGACAAGAGTCCGTCAAAAAAAAAATTTAAACATGCATTCTTCCTGGGGGAACAGTCCCCACCAATCTGCAGCTCACGTGTTACACAGAGGGTAGGAGGAAAAGACAGGTCAATGAGCTCACTGGAAGAGGTAGAACTTAACTGATGTAATTTTCTCTTTGAATAGAAGGGATATGGGAAGATGATCTGCTCTCTGTTTCATGGGGAATACCCCAACAGTCTTTCAAAAACACTGGGCTTGCAATAAGGACATAGGAGAAAGTTTGGGAGGGGAACAGGAAGATGTGTGTCCAGAAAACACTTAGGAGAGTTCGTATTTTGGAGGAGTGAATTAAACAGAACAAAATTCTGCCTGGTGTCTAAATTAAACCAAACAACCTTTTCTCTTGGCATACAGCAGAGATATGAGCCAGGATGGAGTATGATTTATTGCAGTGGAAACACATTCCAGGCAAGAATTGTCTCTTTGCCATTCTTGCATAGCATAACAGGATCCTCTTGAGTACTGCCACTATATAAACAACTGGTGACCCTTTGCTGCAGCTGAAAGCTTCCCGTTGTCTGCAGTGAACCGCAGAACATCAGTGATCCACTTAAAGCATTACTGTGAAAATCTTCCTCAAAATCTCCCATTTACTTGTCAGTACTTACACAAAATGATAACAGGCCTTGCATTTACCTTTGAAGGGCAGGCTGGGTGTGTGCTGTATCCAGCTCTGCAGTTCTGGGAATAAATGGCCATTTCTCACTCAGCAGCATTACCAGGGTCCATGAGATCTTTGCCCCTGCCCCATCCCCAAAACGTGATGGCCAGAAATCACATTCTGAACACAGACCCTTTCCAGTACATCAAGAATTAAGATAATCTGTCTGCTAACATAGCAATCAGTGCAGATGGCCTTCTTCTAAAGCTCCTGCTGGCACAGAGTAGTGGCAGATTGTTCAAAGAGGGATAGATTTGGGGAGCAACAAAGAACCCAAGGATAAAAGTACCATCCAGCTTTGTTCCATGTGCAAAAGGAAGTCTATTCTGTGTCCCTTTTGCTTCCTCTGTTGCAGGAAGCAAGGGATTTTGAAGTAGTGAAGTTTAAAGACAGGTGACATAAAAAGTAAATATTTTGCTTCTCTTGGCTCCACAGAAATTAGGAGTTGTCATTCCACTGAGAGTTCTTGGAGAGAATTTTTAATGTAAGGCTCTGATGGTTATGGTACTTCACAGATATGAATACCTGTAAGGTTTGAACTCTCATTTCACCTTTAATCACTTATCAGATCCATTGTTCCTGAGAAAACCAAAGATTTTTTAAACTCTCCTCTGTGGGAATATTTGAGCTCTTGCCTTTATATACCTGGAAGTGATATGCTCTGTTCTGCTGGCTGAAAAGAGGAATTCTATTTTAATCCCAGTTATGCCTTTGTAGGGATGTACAGATCTACACACAAAAATATATTTTGCCTGTTTATGTCCACAATCACTGAACCTCCTGTTAATATACCCATGGGAAAAACAGGGGAAATGGTGCTTTTAAAGTATACCCACATGGTTACTCTGACCAAAGAAAACTGCTCTTTATTAAGACAAAGAACATAGAAAATTTAAAAACCAAATCAGCATAAAATAGTGAAATCTTACAGATCAGAAAAATAGCTATGAAAATTCCTTATATCAGTAGCAGTCTCATGACTCGTCCAACTCTTTCAGTTTCACACTGATGTCACTTCACCAGTTAATAATTTTTCACTGTTACTTGCAAGTTAGCCCAGCTTTATTTTTAAATACCCTTTAAATGCATGTTATATAACTTTCATTATTAAGTTAATGTGTTAGGAAGTATAACTGTATTTGCTGCTTGTGTGATATTAAATTGATTACATGTCAAATAAACTTACCTATGATATAATTAATAAAACTTAATTAGGATTTTTTGATATTTGCACTACAGCTAGAATCTAGTTAGCACTGAAATGTCAAAGCAATGAAGCGCCTAAAACTAAGTTTTGTTTCTTTTAATTGACAGACCTAAATAGAAATACCCTCCAGTAATGCCAAGAGTTAATACACAATCTGCCAGTTAATCTTTATTGTAAGTCAAAATCTGGAAAAAGAAATGTATCTTCAAAAGTTTTCCTTGCCATCAGCTTGTATTTTGAATTAATATGCTGATCCTAAATGTCATGATTCACCAATAAAGTACAAATGCAGGAAGACATAGTGGAAGCCTTTTACTCTTTTTTGGCAGAGGAAGACAACAACATTTTAGCAATTTGGTCATCTGTGCTGTCCCCATGAATGAAGATAACACAGTTCATTGATTAATTTAACCTTATGAAAATAAGAGAAAATGCTCTACATTCCTTGAGAAACAACAAAAGAGAAATAAGCTAAAAGTCCATTCACAGCAACAAGTAGAGGATTCTTGCAAAGTTTTTCTTTAACCAGACTACCCAGAAATATTCCCTGATTGTGAGGAGGGGTTTTATTTATTTACTTGCCATCTCTCTCCTGGTGATCTCCATTTACCTGGATTCAATGATTCCAACACAATTAAGTGAGAGGGAAGATACAAATGAACAAACAGCAACAAAAGGAAAATCAAGTGCCCCTTGGCTTGCTACAGGCCTTGAATCCAACATTCAGAGCCTCTCTAGACAACAGAACTTGGAGTGGGAGCAAAGAGGCAGAAGTGCAAGTGGTGGGAACTACTGACACTCTGACATATAATAAACACAATCTACAGAGCTTGTGCAAGAGGTTATACACCCGTCCTACCATACTTCACTTTCTATTTTTACATACACTCTGGAGCATAGGTCAAACTCGTAGTAAACAATGGGATTTTTGTTTATGTACATGCATTTTCTCTGCAGCTTCTTCCTCACAAAAGCTCATTCCTGTACTTTACACTCAGGCTGCAAATTGCATCACTTTTCCTTATCATAACTTCTTTTTTTTTTTTTTTTTTTTAATGCATTTTGGAAGTTATTCTATAAATATAAATAATGTATTCCACTGAATATCATTTCCACCGAAAATCATTTTTTGAAGGGAATTGTTCTTGTGTTCCCACTCAGAGAAGGGTGATGGAGGTTCCCTTTAAGATACTTCCACAGAATAAACTTATCTTGCTATAAATTACCTAGTATCTTTATAATTTCCCATTTAAAAAGACAGAGAACATCTTGTTTAAATCCTTCCCTCATGCTTCAAAAATGCGACAGAATGGAAAGAATAGTTTTTGTCTAAATTATCTGGATGTTGATCAAGGGAACTGATCTAATTTTCAGACCTTATTATATCTGGCACTAATCAAACATGTATAAAGGAATTTTTTACTCATTAAACCATATTTTATGGTATAGAAATGTACTGCTCTGACAAAAGAGTAAAGAGACACTCAGAGAAAGGTTTTTAGTTCCTGTTTTAGTAGTCGTCTGCAGACTCACCCAAAGTAGCTCTGGCTTTGCCAACCCAAGAAAAACGCAGGAATTTGGTGGGGTGGTTGTGGATGAAGGTGCCTGGACATGAGTTGCTAGGATTTGATGACTGAGACATCTTAAACCCCCATCTCAGTCCAAGGTAGTCAAATTGGTATGGGCCAGACCACTTCCCTCTGAAAAAGTGTTGCAGTCAAAGCTAAATGGCTGCAGCAGTGTGTGTAAGGACTTAGGGGAGAAATTATTTAATGGAGTGTAGACAAAAGACTGAGATTTGAAAGTGCTGGGTTTGAACTTGTAAATTTTTTCATTCCGTGCTGTTTGTAAATGATTCTACAGTACGTGTACATAAATTTGAGGCTTGTGCCATGAGTCTAAACTTATTTGGCCATAAAAATAAGTGGCAAATCTAAGTCAAGAAGATTGTACAGACACAAAGAGAAAACATATTAAACCTCTGTGCACATAGTTTAAAGGCTAAACTTTAGCCTCTTCTCCTGACCTACAAAATGTCCCTACTGCTCCCTGTCACCTCATTAGTGGCTCCACGTGTTGGTTAAATGAGTCATCCCTTTATGAAATGAACTAGTTATGCTTTAAAGTCCAGTCTCAGGCTAGTTCTAAATTTTAAACCAAAACTAATTAAGTATTATTACTGCAGCATTCCCAAGGAGACTATGATGGGATGAGTGATGAGATGCTATGGTTTGTTTGGCTGTACACACACACTTCACACACATTTCCATGAACAAATGAGTAGAGGAAGGGAAGGGGTGGAAAAGACTTGCTTATCCCAACAGGGGAGAAGGTATGCCACCTTTGGTCAAAAAAAATCAAGCAAATGATTCCTCCTTGGGAAAATGTTGTGGCAGGCATTGAGTCACAACTGCTGTGGCAGAGCTGCACGTTGCTCGTTCCTCAGGTAGGAGCAGACAGGCACAATCTAACACTCACCTGGCAAACTAAAGAGGAAGACGAGACAAAGAACTCCAGTGTCTTTCAATATTAGCCTTCATCTTAAATGTCTGTTATCTTGTAGCTCATTAGGTGGTATTATTTTGTCATAAAGTTCCTTAATGTCACAGAACATTGCTCCCAAAGGTGAAGGAGGTTTCAGTAACAAGCAGGGGCTTCTGTGCTTTGGCTGATGATTAAAATAGCCTGCCAGCCTGTAAGAGCAAGGCTCTGGTCATAAACTTCTTTCTCTTCTGTGATTTCACCTTTTCATTAGAAGAGAGAGCTTTGTTCTAGGCCTGTGGCAGTGAGCTGGGAAAATAGGGCTTCAGCAAAATACTGAACATTCAAAAACACATAACAGAAATTGCAGTGAAATACTTCTCTGAAACACGTTCTAAAAACTTGGCTGTACAATGTGTCCTCACATCCAGCATTATACTTACAGAAGCAGGAAGAACAATAACCTGTGCCTATAAACCATACACAATATAGATTGAGAAAAAAAACAATCAACAAAATGGCTTCTTACCTGTTTTACTGATGGCTTCTTTATAATTTTAACACTCTTTACAAGGAACTAGAATACATATGGGGTATCTTTTTTGCCTTGTTTCAAACTGCATCCAGCAGATTGATTTTTAAATGTAGGATCAGGGAGAAAAATTTTTCTCTGAACACAGAAGTCCTAATTTGAGAGATGCGGCATGGAAACCTCAAAATGGCTGAGAGCACCAAGCTATCACTTAATGTCAAACCTCCTGCACAGCTAACAGCTCATCACTATACCCACAAGAAAACAGGCAAGGACAGGTAATTCAACCAAATCCCCATTAACAAGAGATATCTGAAATACTGAATCTGTTATAGATAAGCAACAGTTCCAAAGAATTTTTCAACCTGGTGATTATTTATCAGGATGTAAGTCCACCTTGCAAAGACATGTGTTGGAAAAGACACAAAGGCTTCCAGTTCAGCTAAAATGGGTCACTTTACTTATATCCACATTCCAAGCTAAAACCTATATTGAATTAAAAAGTAGTAAGACAACTGATTACTAGAAATAAATTTCCCCTGCATAATTTGGTAAGAATTTAGAACTGGAACAATTTAAAAGTGTAAAACCCACAGAGAAGCACTAATACAATTTGCAGGATCCAAGCCTCGGGGGAAAAAAAGAAAAAAGTTATTTTGATTTTGATTTTAAGGAGTTTTACCTACTTTAATCTGCATTCCTTTGGTGCTAAATTAGTCGAGTATGTCTTCTTTAAGTACAATTGTTGTTTTCTTCCTTTGAAAAAGGAATACAGTGTATTCCCTGTTTATTATTGTAGTCAGATCTGCTACATAGTCAATTTTTTTCCTAAAGCTTTGCATAGTATTAAGGTCATGTTAACAGAGCTACAGCTGCCTGCAACCTCCATCCCCTCCACCTTTCCTTAAAGAATGTATTTGCTACATTTGCCATTTTTTAGTTATATGGAAACTCTGGTGCTAAAGAACTATTAAAATAAAACTTACTATTACTAATGCATAGCTATTCCCGTGGTTCTGTTTAGCACAAAGAATATTTATTGTCCTTTGCCTCAAATCTAGATATGTAGCAATAAATCCACCTAGGCACTATTTCCACCATCTTCACAATCTGTACGTCATCTAAATATTAAGGTAAAATTAGACTTTAGTATGCTTAATTCAGTGCAACAAGTTTAGTGGGTAAGCCACTCTTTAAAACCCTGGAACTGTAATGTTCATTTTGCCTCTAATAAATAATAATAAATAAAAGTGTATTGGGGTTAATTGTGTTGACAATGAAAGAGCTGGTGATACAGATATAGGAAAGGAATCTTTATAACTCATTATCTTTAACTTATAAATAAATTATTATTCTATTTTCCTTTTTATTCTGAAGTGATCTAAGACATTAGCTCTGCTTGTGAAACTTCATAATTCAAAGACAACAAAATAGCACTTTATCGAAAGCTTAAAACAACATCCCTCATATAATACAGATGTTAGGAAAAATAGCAGAAAGAGAACCTGCATCGTTATCTAAGATCAAGCCAAGACACCATCAAAGTACATTGGTATTTATTCCATTTCCCTGGATGTATCGTTCCCACATAGCCGTAACTCCATATAACACATATTTCTACTGACTGTTCTACTGAAGTGTGATGCCTAACTTGAGCAGAGCATTTGAGGTTAATAATTGCAATGCTATTCAATAAAATCCTGTCTCGCTTGCTGTACTACAAATATTTTGTGTGGTGAGTTTAACTGTGTCTTCTAGTGATGCACGAACTCATCCAGCTAGTAAGTAGTAACAGTTACTAGGGTGCAAGCTGAAACTATTTTGAAACACATAAAACAGGTTTATGTGCCTTAATTTAATTGAAATATAGATATGCTATGGTAATATAACATCTCTTTATAATGCCTTGAGTATCACTTTTATGCAGCATTTACTGTGTAACAGACATTAAATCTTTGGAGAGCTCATGGATATTGCCAGTGTGCTCTTTTGGCCTCCCTAAAATATTAAAACTCAGACTTGAGGAGTTGTTTGTTTTGTTTCTGAATAACTCTTCCTTGGAAACAAACTACTTGATCACTAGCTGTGATCTGCTCTGAGTTCCTTGATGGACCTAGGGCACCCAAAATGAATATTGATTGTTTGGTTAGAGCACCAGCCTGGAACAGAAGGGTTGTCTCTCTGCACTGCTGTCCTTGCTTTAATCACTTCATGAGTCTTATTGTGACAAAGGGCTGAGATTAATTTCCCAAGGTGATTTTTTATTTTCAGATGAAAAATAGCATATGAGAACTTTACATTATTATTAATAGCACTAAAACTGAGCATACCAACAGAGAAACCATTGTTTTCTAGATAGTCAGTTACAAGTATTTCTCAGTTATTCTCCCTTCCTAAAAGATACATGTACTGTGAAGTTTTTTTAAATTTTATTCTCAAAAAAATTTAACCAGGTTCAGCATCCTGTGTGCAAAGCTACCTTAAAGCTGTTCATTTTGTCAATATGAAGAAAGAACACAGATCAAATTCTTTCATCTCTCAGAAGACATTCTTCTCAAGTAGAACAAGACTTTGGTGATTGCATTGCAAGCAGATCTTGTCAATACTATTCTATGACTGTTCTGTAAATGCAATTTTTCACTGAATATAATTCAATTAATATTTTTGCAGTATTCATACTCATATCAATTATTCAGCTAATAATGGCAGTATTTTGAAATAATTACTCCTTTCTAGATTGTAACCAGTCCTAGCTGCAGACAAAGTAGGCGGAATGTTTCAGTCTACGCATAACAAGCACAAGTTATCATTACAATTTCATCAAATGTGGGCATTTCTATTTATCTTATTTTTTTATGAGCCTATGACCCTGCTCTTACCATGAGCATAATGAAGTCTCCTCCAAAGTTTCTGGTAGTTAGAAGGAATATTTCCACTGATTTTCATGGCCTTAGGATGAGCTCCTGGTAATTCTGACAGCACACAGATAGCCACGTTCAGCTTCAGAAAAGGATCCCAACTCATGAAAAGCACTAAACGCAGACTTGGTTTTACACAGCCATTTAAGCAATTTTCCAGGAAGAAAAGAAATGGGATTTAAGGTTATTCTAACCTAATAAAATACGTACTAAATTACCTGTGTCACTGTCAAAAATAATTTTAACTCACGATCAAACGCAAATTGATGCTTGACCAGTCAAAACACCAATAATTTCCAAAGCTAACCACACTTGTGCTATAGAACAAAATTGTGTAGGTAACCCAGGTCACTTAATAACAATGATCTGCATTGTCATTCCTTTATCTGAATTATGCATGACAAAACAAGTCACTTATTCAGGCTCTGTTCTTTAACTGGTTCAACATCAATATAGGAGAACAGCACACTTGAAAAGAAGTTTTACTACCACACTTTTTCAATCATATATACAAATGCAGCTATTTGATGAGAAGTAAACTTCCAGACCTGGATACCTACTACACTGAGGAAAATATATACCCCAAACCCCCCCAGCTCAGAGTCAGATTCCACTCTCCCAACCTCAGTCTGCAGCAGTATTGAACTCACAAAAATTCACTTGGAACAGTAAAACTTTGCCAGCATTCCTGTCTAGGAGTTCCTCACACAAACACATTTCAGCCTTTGTATTTCTGTAATTGTTCCTAGCTCCTCACAGGACTGAAAGCATTTGCTCTCTGCATACAGTATGTGAACCCCTGTCTGAGAAACCAGCTGATTTATTCCTTATTCTTCAGTCAGGATCCTTCTGCAGTCAGCATGAAAGACCTGGTGAGATGTTTCTCTGCCACTAAGAAACCCAAACTTCATGAAATGTAAATCAGACCCATATCCTCCAATCCCACACAGAATTAGGTAAGAGAGATTTTATTAGCTGGTATATTTCCAGCCTATACCTCAAGATACAGCTTTATCAGACTTTAAGCAATACAAAAAGCAGGACTAAAGCACCCTACCAAACACCACAAGATCCAGCATAAAAATCACAGGGTTTTTGCTGGGTATCATCAACACCCTCTTTTTTATTTTCTTAAAAGGCTTCTATTCTACCAATTTTATTATTTTCCAGTGGAACAGAAATGTTCTAGATGCTAGTCTTCGAAAAAAGCTTTAGTGAATAATTCTAGCTTTAAAGATTACAGACATGTTATCTTTTTCTTGTTTCCTACTGAGATTCCTGACTTTTCTAAGTCTCTGGATTTCATCTCCCACTATGGGAGATAAAAAATAAGACCTTCATGCTTATGAATTTTTAAAATGTGAAATGCAAGTGCAAGATGAATAGAATTTTGAACACACTGTTACACTATGAGTGATTACCCAAAAAATGTACAGGACACATACAGATACTTACACATTTAACATGATTTCTAACCCTATGTCTCTAAGCTTTTTTTTCCTGATGCTTTATTCTGCACTCCCTTGGCCATAAGATAGTGTGATACATCCTTCTTTTCATTGTACTTGTTTTCTTCCTTCAGAAAGGAGGGAAAACCCTCGATGTTTGTTCTTTCTGTTTATGCACCAGTAACATATCTATACCTCCTCTGCCATTTCTTTCTAACTTTTTTTGCTTTGAATCCACTTACAGTGCACATTCCATATAAAACCCCTTTTCCCTCTATAAACTATAAATAACTATTATATCAAGTGTTGTCAATTGGATGTAGAAATTTCTGATACTTTGACTCATGAAGCAACAGCAGACAGCTGAAAGCTTCACAATGTGCATTTCGTGTCTAATCGTCTGAGTTATTTAACTTATTACCTTATTACCTTATGCTGATAATCAAGTTCTTTCATGTAGGGATTTCCACCTGACATGAGCCCTGATTTTAACATTATTTCTACAGAACAGAACTTCAGGTGGTTGCATGTTTGTACAGTTACCCTCACTTTAGATCAGTCTTCTTCCATTTATTGAGGAGCAGGTGCCGAGACAGCACAATGTGATAACCTGGAATAGATAGATTGTGTTTTGGGGTGAATCCTAGTGGAGGAGCCTGGGATCACAAAATCCTTTCCAGCTGGCATCAGGGCTGAGTTCAGAGGCTTCATGAGTAAAATCAAAGCACAGAATCCCAAAGAATAGTTGAGGCTGAGAGTGATCTGTGGAGGCCACCTGGTCCAACCCCCTGCTCAAGCACGAGCCACTCAGAGCTGCTTGCCCAGGATCACGTCCAGATGTTTTCTAAGTATGTCCAGGGAGGGGGACTCTACAGCCTCTCTGGACACTTTAAAATTGTGCTTTCTGATGGTCAGAGGGTCCTGATGGTTCAGAAACCTGTTTCAGTTTGTGCCCCTTGTGCTGTCACTGGGCACCAATGGAAAAATGTTCACTCAGCCTTCTTTACACCCCCTTGCCAGGCATTTACACACATCCATAAAGGCTCCTCCTAGAGCCTTTTCCTCTCCAAGCTAAACAGTCCCAGCTCTCAGTCTTTCTTGATACTAGAGATTCTCCAGTCTCTTCATAGCCTTAGTGGTCCTTAGGAGGTGATCCTTTAATTTTAAATAAATTTCTTTGCCTCCTATACCCTCCAGGGCTTTGAGCCTTTAAATCATCAAAATATTTACATATTCAAAAGAGGCCTTGAAATTGCCTGGAAATTATCTCAAACTAAAGGAAAATGTCAACAAAAAAATCAAAAAGCCAGACTAGACAAGCAGATGATGAATGGGTACAAAATGTTCTCTGTGGTCTATCTTCTTTCCCCCTGCATTAAGAAGAAACATGCAAATTTAAAACCCTCCTGGCTGAGGCAATACTCCTGTTTCAGGTTTTTTTAATTCAAAGTACTCACAAATTCATGAAGGATATATATAAGTCAAGAAAGGTAGGGAACATGCTACTATTTCACTACTTAATGGTAATAAATATAAGACAGGAAAGAAAACATAGAAATATAGCAAGAAAACAGAGAAATTCAGTATGTTTTCCTCTGTGGTACATCCAGTAACATTATTGCATCTTTTCAGCCATACCAGTAGGCTACACAAGAAACTCACTGATGGAGACTTTGCCATCTCAGAGTAGAGGGGGTTTTTTCCTGCTGAGAGCATCTCAGCACCCTCAGGAGACTGGCTCACATAATCCTGAACCAAACATGCCACTGAAACTTCTATCTTGTGACTCAAATGGGAGCCCAGTGGCATTTTTTGACTATTTTTAACTTAAAAGAGGGTGCAATTCCTTCACATTCAAGATAGCAAAGAGACAAAACAGAATGTGTTAATAGTATTGCAAAACCAGTTCCTTTTCCTGTTCCCTCAGACCTCTCAGAATGTTCAAACTGGGTTGAGTACAGTTTACAAAGATTTAGTCATGGGAGATTTCTAAACAAAAGGCTTCCAAAAGGGGAGAAGTACAGGAAGCTGGAAGTCAGTCAGACCCTCTACACAAAACATGAATATCTGAGGTAATAAAAGTAAAGCCTAAGAAAAAACTGTGTTTTACTCCTGCCACCAATGGGTTCAGGATTGTAACAGGAAATCACTATTTCCTCAGACTCCTGCAGCATGCAACCTCTAAGTTTTTCTCTTTTGATATATATCTACCACCAAGTAAAGCTCAAAAAGCCAGCTGTATCACTGAGGATGGAGAATTTCCACTACTACTTCTGCTGATTCCCCCAAATGAGGAAAAAGAAAGCTGGGAAAGCCCTTGGCCCTGCTGTTTCTTGCTTTTTGAAGTGCCTGGCTCTGATCCTGAGTAAGGGTGATGCTCATGAAGATTGTGCGTGCCTGTATTTCTTATAATTTCTGTTATGACTCAGCACTGCTCAGAGTCAAAAATAATCAGCTGCCGCACAGTATTAAACCACCCAAAACACCACGAGGTGCAGTACTGCACGTCAGAATACTGCTAAAATTGCAATTCAGAAAAGGGCCTTAGGCAAGTCTGGCTTGCAGAGGTTCTGTGTGTTTCAATGTGCTAGTGTGATCAAATTTAGAACATAAGAATACTTTGTGGTCTGTCTGGGGGCTGGGTTGTTTTGTTTTAAACAAAAGCAACCATCAGTATCATGTTGGCAAAAATAATTCCTCATGGACTCTTCTGGATGGTTTGCTATTTATACCACGAGTCTGGATTTTATCCTTCTGTGTATTCCTTCCCAGAGTTCAAAATAGAGCAATTTTTTTCCACTGAACCAATAGATTTTGGTTAAGAAAACAAAAAACTAGAAACTTTGAATTATCCTCCATACCTAAAAAAGGTGCTCTGACTGTTGGACTAAAAATACTAATATATATCTCAGATGATTATTAATTATACTTTCAAAATAGCCCTGTGCTGGCAAAGGAAGAACAAGCACAAATGATTGAAGATAAATGGTCAGTTGCCCTCAAAACAATCTACTCTGCCCACTGCAGTTGAGCCATGATACTGATGATGCCTGAACCAAGAGAAGTCTTGGATTTATTAAAATGATTTAAAACAGAGATCATGATGCCATTGCTTAAACCAGTAAAGCCTCAGCTCTCAAACTACCACATGAGCTACATTAGGCCAAACACATCTCCTCAACCTCCAAAAAAAATCCCAACAAGTCACACTTTGGGCACAAGGTTGCATTAAGCTTGACAACCAGAATCTGTTCTATTTCCTTTGCAGTTAAGAAAGCCATTCAGTCTTCTATTTAAAGTATACATAAATTCTTTCCTGATTGTTCATGGATTTAAGCACAGGCTGAAGCCTTTCTTGGGTTTAAATACACAATTAAAACACATGCTAAACTCCATTTTGAGCAACCCTTCTGCTCTGAATCCAGGCTGTTCATCAGTCCTATTTCAGGTGGGAGACATTGCTGAAATATCTGAGGGAAATCTGAGTGCAAACTCTATGACTGTATAGGGTCTATTCTTACTGATTAAGAAATTATAAAGGTATTGTTCATACTTCTCCCTGTAACAGCATAATCTTTTCTGACACAAAAAATACTCTGCTTCTATCACACAGGCAGCTCCAAAAGCAGCTTCTAGCTAAAAATCTCAGCTATTTGCAACCAGCTTTATTTTTAACATATCCAAAAACTATACAGAACTGTGAGCAAGAGACATACGGTGTGTTCTATAAAGAGCAAGCAATTGCTTGCCAACAGAGTTGTTATGATTAATTGCCAGTTCAACAGAAGGTAGGAAGTTCTGGAGCACAGAAGAAGGAATAAAAGCAGACTGGGAAAATTTAAGAGGGTCAAGCAATTTAACTGGCTTGAAATTGTTTGGTAACCAATTAATACATAAAAGAGCACGATAAAGGTGGGTTAATTCACAATGCTTGGTGGATAATTACAAGTAAATGATGTGCATTTCAGACTAAGTATTTTCTTAAATTTCTTCTTTATTTAGCTGTAAGGGTGAATAAGCAGACCACGTAAATGAAACTAATCTAAAAGTAACAAGAATTGCCTATACTCACTTGAAAAGTAAATGCAAGAGACTTAATATGAAGCTAAATACAACTTTAAGAAATCAGCTGCTCTTCAGTTGCTTCGGTTCACACACACACTCATATTAAAAGCACATCTAGCCTACAACATCAAAATTACAACTTTAATACATCCCACCATTTCTCAACTGTGATCTAGTTTGTCAAAGTATTTTAATTCAGTTCTTTGCTTTTATTCCCTGCACAAGGTCTGTGAGAGATTTTGAATAAACACTTGGTCAAGGCCTGTTCATATTCCTCAAAGAAGCCCTGAGGATTTCAAATCATGGAAAAATTTATGCTGGAAGTGATCTCAGGAAGTCACCTAGTTCAAACCCCTGCTTAAAGAAGGTCTGATAAGATTAGGTTACTCAAGGTCATGCCTAGAGAAGTCTTGAACATCTCCAGTCATGGGGATTCCACAGCCTGCCACAGTAACAGGAGTTATAGATAACCAGTAAGGTCTTGTTGAAACATTTTCTTAAGGCTGAGCAAGTCCAGCTCACTCAGCTTTTCCTCATTCATTGTGTTTCAGGCTCATGACTATCCTGTAGGCCTCCTGGACTCCTTTCAGCATGTCAACAACATCCTTCTTGTACAGGGAAAGCCAAAATCAGACACAGGATTCCACCTGAAGTCTCACAAATGCCAGATATAGGGGGTGGATGGCTTTCCTGGACCTGGATAATGGCTAAAGCAGTTAGCTGTCCTCAAAACAACCTACACTGGCAACTGCATTTGCAATTTACTCAGGGAAACAAAAAGGTATCTACATTTCTTACTAATACACTCATGGATGCCTTTGCTGCAAGGCCATACTGTTGACCCATGACCTGTTGCACACTAGGACCTCCAGATCCATTTCTGCAGAGGTGGATCCTTTCCTTAGCCAGAAGAACCAGTCTGCACTGGTACCCAGGATTATTTCATCCCAGATGCAAGACTCCACAGTGACTTTTATTAAACTTCAGAGGTTCCTGTGTGAAAAGCTTGTGGGAGGTTGTGTCAAAGGCACTTCTTCAGCACAGAACAGCCACTGCCCTCCCCTTCCCTACAGCCTCAACCACCTCAGCACAGGAAGCAAATTTTATTCAGGCATTATCTGCTTAATTTGCCCTGGTTAAACTAAACCCCTGTTGGCTCGTCCTCATAACAATCTTGCCTTTCATGTGTTTAAAGCATCCAGGGACCAACACTGGACACTATAAAAACCCGATTATCCTGCCATTTAACTGTGATGTCCACATAATTCAGACATTTCATTTAAGATTACCACATTTAGGAATTGAGGATGAAACTCAACTTTCTCTTCCATTCACTGAAGGGCTTCTTCCTTCTTCAAAAGCAGTATTAGTGATTCTAAAGAACTATAACAAGTCAAGGCAAACCAGCTGAGGTGGAGCATGAAATTACATTTCTCAAATATCATTAAGACTGGGTTAATTTTGTACCACTGGCCATTCTTGACTTTGGTCACAAGAGTGGATTCATTTGCTGATTTCTTGGTCAGTGGGTTAAATCTGGTCATGATGACTTTAATCATTACTTTCTTGTGAAAGGTTGTTATTAGTCAAAGGTGACAGGAGCAGCAAGAATAAATAGCTTATTACTAATTTGTGTCAGTTATATATGAACTCAGCTTTCTTTCACTCTCACCCATGTGAACTCAAATTGCTTTCAGCAGGCATGCCCAAATTTGCTATTTAACATGGCAATTTCTCTTTTGTCTGCCTTTCTCAAAACTGTGCCTTCTTTGCAGCTGGGTTTTTCTTCCTCCCCCTCCTTCTCTGCTGTGTGACACCAGGGATGTGTCTATTTTACAGACAGGAAGGTAGGTCTTTGCCAGGAATTCATAATCCTCTTCTCCTGTCAGTACTTCCATTTCAAACTCCTCTAATAACCTTCTGGTTTTCTACATTTGCCTTGCCTGTGCATATATAGAGTAAAAAAAAACCCAGCCCAACATAGTCAACTATGTAAATTAGACATTTTGCACACTGATTCTTTGGAGCTGAATAAAAATGTTATTATTAGCTTGTCTAACATATGTCATGGACACCACAGCTGCATTTCATGCCAAGTGCTGGCCCTGAACACCTTTCAATGGCATAACACAGATAGTAAAGGCATCACTTCATCACAGGAAGGTTTTACCAGGTTAAGTGGTGGATTTTTCACCACTTAGGAAATTTAAATCAGTGTGTGCTTTTGTTCAAACCCTAGACAGCTGAGATGAAGTGACAAGTTTACATTATCAAGCCTTTTTTTTTGCAGCAGGCCAGACATGCTACTTACAGTCATCTTCCTGGGCTTAAAATGTCTGCCTCTAGAAAAATGAGAGGAATGTACCTAGGTTATGTAAAGCAGGAAAAAAACAATTCTTGCCATGATATGTATGCTAGGTCTATGAGTGATGAGAAGAGTCGTTGTACTTTTTTCAGTTTTATTAGAAGGATAAGAAATAACAGTTGAAAAACTTCCCTAAGAGAATCAACATTCTAGAAATTCTAGAATAAAAGGGGTTTTCTTTTTTTTTTTTTTTCTCCTCTTTCTGTAGCTAAAGAAATCATCAGCTAGTACAGAATGATGGATATTACTTAGTAAATGTAGAGCAGTGCAAAGTCTTTGAACTCCAGACCACTTGTAACAGAGAGCTAAAACAGATTCTCACAATGCTCTATTTTAATCTGTTCTGGATCAATGTAAGTGGGCACTGCATGTTTCTGTCCATTTCATTTTATTTAGGAAGGCAAGGACCTAGACACTTTGCTTGTAAGTCAGATAAGCCTAAATTCAAAACTGTTTTCAGATCTGGCAAACCTTAGCAAATATTCTCTATTTCTAATTCTGAATGGACCTAGGTCTAGAAGCACAAGCATACGACATGACAACCAACTTTCCTACTCATCTTATTAATCTGAAACTATGGAACACTGCAATTTTAAATCAGAAGCCTAAGAATGTATCATCAGCCCATTTTTTTCCATTTCTGTTTAAAGAACACTTTGAAAAGCATAGTTAACTTCTGTTTCATATGTTAATATCATATTAAATTGCTTTACTGCTTTGTGATGTACAGAAACTTTGACGTTAGCTTCTTTATTTCAAGAATTCTTTTTTCTTGTAAGCTTGAAGAAAGAATCTTCCACTTAAATAAGTAGATTGAAAGCAGTTTCAGTAATTGAATCCCTAGATATTTGTCTTTGTGCTGGGAGGTTTCGTTTAACTTTTAATGGATTTTTAATGCTGAAACAGTTTCATTTTAAACTGTTGTCATAAAACAGTTTAGAATTTTCTAATTTTGCTGCAGGATTTTTCCCCAAAATCCTTTTTTTAAAATCTGAAGGTTTGAGATGACATTATTACAAGAAATACTGTAAAACATTCTGAGAGATGAGAATGATTTCTATAAGACAGAACTGTTAAGACTATCACACTGTCAATCTGTTGTAGAGCGTTCACCAGAAATACAGATTTTCCATATAAATAATATTACTAATAACTGGAATGCATCCTTCTCTTCTAGGAATTGAGGTCAAATGCCTAAGCAGTCTGCAGAGGGGAAGGAAGGGTACCAGGAATGGCAACATCCTCCCATAAGCCTGAGACACAGAATCCAAGTTTAGGTGGTTCCCCAAGGCAGCATTTGGGAAATGAGAGATGCTGGTGAGAGGTCCCTGCTCCATTGTCTGTGGGGGGAAGAGGTTTGAAGACCTTGATGTTCATCAAGGTGAGTGCTTTATAAATTCACATACCTAAGAACTACCACTTGAATGCATTTTCTGGGTGCAGAGAGCAGGAATGCAGTTGATGTTCCCAAGGCATCAAGTTGATGCAGTTTAACACCTGTCAGCTGAGCTATGGTAGGTTCTGATCAGCCTGATTTGCAAAGCAGTTTGGATAGGTGGGCATATTCTGACAATGTTTTAAGGACGGACCAAGCCTTCCATTGAGGCTTGTCCTCTATTAATCATTCACACAGATCATGTTTTTTACAGTGAAAAAAATTTTGAAGTGTTCTCAGGATGTAGGACAAGTGACTGGATCATTGTACTAGTTTGAAGACAAACCAGTGGGAGGCACCAAGTCAGAATAACAATTTAATGGGGAAATTAAAGAAAAGGAAAAACTAAAAGAAAACACTGGTTCAAACTGACAGAGTCAAGATACAACCTGAGTCCCTGTTTGGCAGGGTGGTGGTAGCAGTCTGGTAGAATGGTGGCTGCAGTCCTCAGAAGAAGTGATCCTGTAGAAAAAGGGTCTGCTTTTCCTCAGAAGGTCCAGTGGTGGCTGTGTAGCTCCTGTCCTCTGGAAATCCAGTGGAAGGGTTGTCTCTGGTGTTCAGAGTCTCAGATTATATCCACGATGGGATGCTTGGTTCCTCCCTCTGCGTGGAGCATCTCACAATGGGGTAATGAGTCATAAGGCCAGGTGTTGATTGGGCTCATTAACAGAAGATGGTCCAGAGGGAGTTATCTATGAGTCATGCGGCAGGACAATGATGGGCCATTAACAGCAAGATAGTCTGGGGGGAGGAGGCAAGGAAACACTGCCCCACCTGATTTCAACAGCTGATGGGGATGGTAATAGAATACACTGCAACCCAGGACAATCATAACAGCACAGACAGTGCAGATCTGGGTAGGGAAATACCCAAACTCCCTCAGGTATCGCAAACCTGAAGTTTTGCTCCTCACAGAGCAATCACAGAAAGGAAAAGTTGCACTTGCCTTAATATGTAAATAGTGAGTGGTGTGGCTACTTAGTTATATAATCTGGCCCTTAAAAAATATCTCCTATTTTCACCATTGTTGCAGTGAAATTATTTGTTCTCTTTGTACATCTTTCAAATTCTCATACAACAGTGAACAAAAATCAGAGTATGATAATCTTCAAAGAAGTGCTGGTAACTCACTCTTATGTAAAGCTGAAAAATCATGAAATCAGGAGTTACACACATTGAAAGATTGATTTTTTTTTTCTAGTAAATTGACTGATTTTTTTTCAATAAATAATTTCTAAAAGGATCTCTGCTCTACCGAAGCAAATTTCCTCTAAAAGCAATCCAATTTAAGACATTTTACATCACACAGGATGTGTTCATAAGTTCCTGTATTCTGTTCATCCTTTGTCTTGCTTCCGAGTCATAGAAAAATTGTTTAACAAGAAGAAAACCTGTTTTATCTATTTTTTCTATTGCTCAGGTAATCCTGTGATCATCCTTGGGCAGATCCTCCTCTGAAGTCAGAGAGCAGGTACAACGAAATCAGAATTCTGGATTTGGCTTCATTGTGCACATTCAAAGAGTGTCTGGAAGATGAATAAGCCAGACTGATCCTCACAATGATGCATAGCCATTTCCAGACATTTTAGCATATTACATTATTCCAAAATCTTTTGAAAATACCAGCTTTGGAACACCCATAAGGTTTTTAACAAAGAACTCTCTAAATGCATTTTAAAACATTTTAAGCCTTATATCACTAAAATGGAGACATGAAAAATTAAGTCACTGTGGCCATGAGGGCTTACATTCATTTCTGACATTTACTGTTATTCCCATGAAACTCATACATATTGCAGACAACTAGCTGGTTGAACAAATACTGCATAGCCTAGCTTCTTCTATAATTTAGGGGGTTTCAGTTAGGATTTGAAAAATAAAAACTTTTTAAACATTTCGTATTTATTACTTTACAGTCTTCAAGTGGAAAACCGTGGACGTCACCGTGTTCTGCTCAATCCAGGGAACAGTTCCTCAAAAAACAATTCCTGTTGAAGCTAATTAGTTCTATACTATTTCAGATTGATGTCCAATATCTTTATTAGCTTGACCATATGATTTCCTTCGCCTGTTTTGGGACGAATCATTTAATGATTCAAGGCCACCACAGGCATTTTGCCTCCTGCAGCAATGAATCCCACAGTTTATTTTTACTTGTCAAATATAATTCCCAATACTCCAAAACTGTGCCTCTTCTTTTTCCTTGCCCCAATTCACATTGCTAAATACTACAGTAAAAGCATTTCTAAGTCTTTTTTTTTTTCCTGCTACCATTTTAGCTAGTCCCCCTATCTTAAAATCAATGACACTTAGAAAAGTGTGTCAGATGCAACAATAGCATTGAAGAGTATAAAGATGTCATATAAATATGCTATCTGTACTGTTCACTTCTGATGGAGGCTGGGCAGAAATTGATACTGTTGTTTAGATTTGCTCCCATTGAGATGTTCTGCTTACTGAGCATAGTGCTTGTGCTCAGTAACTGATGTATGGGATTATTTTAGGCTAATATGTGTTTATTTACTTCAAGCTAGGTTTTCCTGTCCACTACTTCTCTTTCTTTATCCTCCATAATTTCTTAGTCCTCCATAATTGCCACCATCATTGCTGAAGTAGTCTTCTCTAGTCATATTACTTGCTCTGTCCTGGTCTTGTCTTTTTTCTCCACATCAAATGTCTGGGTTTGATTGCTTTCTTATTAGAAGTTTAATTTTTATCTAATGCAGATTTGGACAATTATCTCTGGTACTGAGACAGAACTGTGTGGCTTTTGTGATGAGCAGTCCTGTCTCACAAATGTAAAGCTTCTAGAAGTTGAGAATGATATTGATATGGGCTTGACTATTGCTTTTTCAGAAGGGTTTTGGCCTTCACCAAATGTCCTTAAGAAAATTTAGACAGTGTAAGAAGAAAGACAATTGCATGGGTAAATAATTGGGTAAAAGGAAAAAGAAGATAAAAGTAAATGGTCAGTAAGTGGTCAGAAAACTCTTCATCATCTTTATAAGCAACTTAGGAATAGATGTCAATGAGAGGTGAGGTATTACTACTTACAAATAATAAGTTATTCAGGATGGAGCAGCTTCCAGGAACTGCAGGAGGTGCTGAATAACTGTTTAAATGTATCTTGGACTCAGATACTGCATATGCAGTTTTATTTGCCTCATCTCAGACAGAACTGACAAAAGTTTATAGAAGAACAACAACTATCACGGGTGTGGAATATTTTTCATGTAAAAATTTATGTGCAGACCAGGACTCTTCAGCCTGGCAAAGATCAAATATGTGACAGAGGCATGTAAATGCATAAATATCCAAGAAATCTTTTGTGTATTTTCTTTCCCAATGGATTGACTACAGTTTATTAAATGAAACTCCCAGGAAGCCAGTTCACACTGAGAAAAGAGGGTGAATCCTTACTGAATGCATAGTAAAATTGGTGGAAACTCTTGCTATAGGATGATAAATATAAAAATCATGGACAAGAATTCCAGTTGGGATGTTAGACACAAAATTTTATCTAAATCTCTCTGGAGAAGTCCTTAAGCTGCAAATTCTTGTCAAGAGCGTAAAGCAGGATGTGTCTCTAGAGACTTTTATCCCCAGGCACCTCCTGTTGGCCACCACTGGCAGCAGGACACAGGATGAGATTATATACTGGTCAGCAAAGTCACAAAAAGACCCAGCAGCTGTATATTGAAGCTAAGAAAGTTCAGACTGACACATTTTTTAAGTCCATAAGGTCACTTAAGTTTGGAAACCCTTAGTACAGCCACAGCACACTTCTGCTCATTGACAGCTTTCAAAGAAACGTGGCTTTTCTCAAATCCCAGTCTTGTGTGCAGACACCACAGGGAAGACACACAGAAAGGTTATAGGTTGGATGTGGAATTACCAACAGGATAGATTTGCATTCTAGCCTAGAGTCTAGGCACAACTTCAGTCTGAAGAGCCCCTGATGAGTCTGAGCCCCTGTTCTAATGTGGTTGATGAAAGACAGCTTAAAGAATTGCCCAGACAACCCCATAAACTGCATTCAGAGATGCCCTTCCCGTGGGAGTCAGGTCTGTGTTTTTGGGATATTAAGTTAACCGTTTAAGATAATAAATGTAACTTCACGGGCTTGTGTATTAAAAAAGATCATATAATTCTTCATCAAGAGTCAGCTAACACGCAGTAATCCATACCTTTAATTTCTGAGCGGAGTAATTTTTTCAGATGCTACTCATTTTGAAAGTGGCATTTATTTACACTCCTCTCCACAATGAGGAGAAATATATATGGAGTCACAAGCCCACTTTTGTGGGTCTTAGTCCCAGGAAAATCAAGATGATTGTGTGTAGAACAGCTATGATTCATATAAGAAGAGTAGTGCTGTGAGTATGCTTTATTTCTCACTTCTAGAATTAAGCAAGTTCAGACTCTGAAGAGTTCAAAACATAAAATTTTCAAAAAATCTTGAGAATTAAGAATTTCTCTTTTAGCAAAATCACAGCAATCAACTTAACAGAAATTTTATATCATCCAGAAAGAGTTTTAACTTTGCAGAAACAATATTGTTGGGAGACAACTTCTAAGTATACTTTTGTCATGAAATGCATTAATCTCTTGAAAGTCATAATTTTAAAAAATAAGAAGCAAAACATAACTACAGAGAAAGAACACCCTTTCTTTCATTGAAACAAATTTATTGTAAAGGTTTCCACTTGAAAATCTGTGTGTTATCTATTGGGATCTTGATAATGTTACATTCTTAATGAGTTTAATAATTTTTGCACCTCAGTATAAAGCAGAATTAATTTATATTAAACCCAATAAAGTACAGATCATTGCCAGACCATTGCTTAATTCCTTTTTCACTGTGTACTGCATTGGCAAAATTGTGATCTCAGTGAATGTATAGAATCTGTTTTGAAATATGGCCTTGATTTTGTGAGCAGTTCCCCAATCTTACAAATCATACAAACTCTATTTGTCTCTCTGTCTGTAACAAGAGGATAATAATTTACTTCACAGGAGGGGTATAAGGGTGGGACTGATCCAGCCAGCTCCTCTATCTGTAACTTGCTCTATAGGCAGAGGAGTCCAATGCCTGGCTGAGCCCAGTGTTAGCAAAAGGTTTTGGAGATGAAGCACAAAGTACTATTTTTAAAGGATACATTATTGAGCCTTCAACTGTGAAATCCCTGGTGCTATGTAAAGAAAACATTAATTTTCCTTTAAAAGAACAGTGTGTGGGTTAAACACTTCTGGTGGCAAAACTATGCACAGCATGTGGGCTCTAAGAACAGATATACAATCTAGCCTAGAATGCTGTTTCACATACAGTGGCAATACTTGTACTCTTTGGTTGAGCTAAACCAATGAACTTTGGAGCTGACATTTACAAATGTACCTTGACATCTGACTCCTGTAGCAACCAGTGGGCATTAAGCACCTAAATACCTCACGGGAGCTGGACCTTATGTCTCGTGGTTGTTACTCAGCTGGGATGTAAATTTAGATGGCCAAAGCCACTTTCCAGAGAAATTATTCAACTCCTGTCTAGCTCTGGAAGTGCTTCAACTCCTTGGTGAGTTTGATTTTTAACAGTGGAACTCCAAGGAGACATCCAAGGCTTGTGAAGAAATTTCTCTTTCTTAGTGTTACTAACTCAGTATTTTCCCACACACAAATTCCAGCTGAGTCCACAAACTGTCACGCTCTGTTTCCCTGTACTGACCTTGCAAGCAACACCAAAGGAACCAGCTCACACTGCCTTAAACATGGGCTTTAAAACACAGCCAAAGGAAGGTGGTTTTGCCCCCCACCCCATCAATTTAAATATCAGCTTCATTTTTAAAGCTTTTGTCCAGGGAGACCACAGTTCAGTCTTTCTCATCTGGTGTGGTCAAGTCCACCTCCTCAGATTTCAGTAATCAGTCAGAATATTATGTGCAATAAGGAGCACATGTTCCCAATATTGCCACAGAAGCTATACTCACAGAATATGCAGCTAATTGGGATAGTCTGTGCGTGGCTCTGTCATTGCTTTTCTCTTAAATGATGAGAGCTACAGTGACCCATGAGTCAGAGGAGAGTCCACATATATACGTTGTGGCTAAGGGAGAGGAAACCAAACTGTAATGCTAATTTTCATCTGTTATCAGGTTGATTAACTTCCTTTCAGTTACAGTGATATCACTGACATCAGAGAAATGGAAAAATTTAGCAGTATAGGGCACACTTATATTTCATGAATCCAAAAAGTTTGGTCATGAACACACAGCAGAGAAAAATCAGGCTTTGGGCCACTATGGTTACATTGCTGTCTCTACCAGAACTAGACCATCCAGGCTACTTCCACAGGTAATCCTGTCCCTGGCTATCACATTGCTTTTTCCACAGTTTTTGCAAATCAGATTTTTTAAAGATAAACATCTAAAAGCAAGATGCAATCAAAATCTCGGTAGCTTAATTTTCTTCTTTCAGGGTTTTGTTCTGTACATCCATGTTATACTTAAACCAGAAGGGACCTGACGCTTTTAATGTCAGAAATATCTGAAAACTTGAAGAGACAGAGTGACATTAATTCTTCTCTCTACTGCTATCTCTCTTCCACTTAGCTGCAAAAGTACTGCTGGTACTAAGTACCAAAACTCCTGTCTATTATATTGATGACCATGTTATCTCTTTCTCTCTGGTCAGATATCAGGTTTCTCTGTCTCAGACTTTGATTCTTATGCTATAATTTCCCCATAGGTGTCAGTCATCTGACAGCCTGCATTCAAATTACATTTCACTTTCTTTTGAGTGCAAAAAAAACCCTCTCGAGTCACACATAAAATATTCATGTCACAATCTCTGCAAATGTAATTGTGTCCTTAAAGTTCAGACACCACCTAGCCCCTGGGGGTTGTATATACCAGTTTAGATGGCACACAGTGTTTTCAGACACTGCTGTGGATCAAACACAGCTGCTGGTTTGATTTTCAAGCACTGTCACTGTGTACCATGTGAATAAATATCAGCAATGTAAATGGTCTGAAAAGCTGATATAGCTGATCTTGTTGTGTAAGAAAAAGGTTGTTGGTTTTTTTTATTAAGGAAATGATAGAAAAATTAAATGTCTAGAAATTTTTCTTGAGAGCTGTCAGGCAATCATTGCACTCAAGAGGAAGTTGGTGCAGTCTTCCTTCTGTGAAAATCACTCCTTTCTGTGAAAATCACTGCTTTCAAATCTGTCTTACCTATGTAGCTCAGCATGGAAACACAGATAGCTGCCTGGACCTGCTATGGCAGTCGCGAGTAACATGATCTAACTTCATCAAATCCAGACATAGTGGTCTCTAGACCTCACTGGGATTTCAGTCAGGTTTGTGACAGATCAGGTATGACAGTGGCTTAGACTGCAGCTGACTCTCTAGGACGGTTTGTGTGGGAGGCTCAGTACTTGTGGTCTTCTCCATCTAAATTTTCAGCTTCAGTTTTAGGAACCACAGCTTACCCTGAGCACTTGTACGTGGTAAGGACACCATCACCTGCCAGAGCCAACTGAGGACTGCGCATGCCATACTCAGGATGTTTTCAGTTTGTCAGCCTGTCATCAGCGCAGCAGCTCCAAAAAACTCCTTCCCTCAAGGCTGCCAGTGCTGCCCAAATATGAAAATATTGGCACTGTAAATGTAAAACCTCTCCAGTGTTGCTTTAGAATCGCAGAATCCTTGAGGTTGGATAAGACCTCTAAGATCATTGAGTCCAACCATCAACCCAACGCTGCCAAGTCCACCACTAAGTCATGTCTCTAAGCACCACATCTACATATTTTTGAACAATTCCACTGCTTTAGTGCATTTTGGGACATTTTCCTACCCATACTTTAACCATTGTCTCTGTGTTTCCATGTGTGCCAATGTTTGGCAATGCTCTGGCTGGTTAATGTTTAAATTCTGTCCATGCAGACATTCACTTCTCTGATGAAAATAATCCTGTGTGGTCTGACCCACTGCTCTGGAACCCATTTATTAGCTCAAACCCATAAATGCTGCAGTTCACTGAGCTATGCTTCTTCTGGTAACACCCACAGATATAAAAGAAGACCACGGTACAGCTCTTTTGAAAATGTTAAAGCAAGTATTAAACAGTGTTGACACAATTAGAGCCCAGTGGGGTTTCATTCTTTATCCAACCCCTACGAATAAAAGATACCTTTAATTCATGTCTCTGGTTTCTAACCGTTCCTTATCCATCTTAATAATGTATTGTCTCACCCATATTTAGAGAACTTAACAATAGTCTATCAAGGGAAACTTTGTCAAATAGCTTTCTACGAACCCAGACATATTAGATCTATTAATTTAGTTTAATAGCTACTTCACGTTGTAAAAGCAACCACTTCCTTTTTCTGTAATGGTGAGAGAAAAAAATACTTCAATCCATTACATTTAGCCTCATACTGCACAGATTATATAATGTGACAAAGAACATTTTTTTAATAAAAGCTGTCAATTTGCACTTGCAGAAAAAATGTACTTTGGTGGTTGGTGTCTTTACCTCCTACAATGTAAATTCCTGTTGAAGCTTCAAGTTCACCACCTTGAACAGCTCCTTAACACCAAAAAGAAAAAATGGTAAAGAAAAAGACCACTATCTCCACCTTCATCTGTGTGCCAAAGAGCTCAGACTGAGGGAGCTCATGGATTACTCTCCTCTTTTTTTTTCTCAACATACAGTCCCAGAAGTAAAAATCTCACATTTCTTTTTAAAAAAGAAGTATATTCCAAACTCCAGCAGCTGCAGAGCAAAGCTTTACCATGTTATCCATATGTTTTCAGAATTCAAAATAGGAATAAACTTAATTCTAAATTCATTATATTTCTCAAACCCCAGGTGTATAGATTAATGAAATTAATAAAAAGGTCTTTATAGAAGAATCTGTTTTCAGCTCATTGATTCAGCAGAAACCTGGAGCTGAACCTTGACATGGTGGCTGGCATCTGTAATTTCCGTAACATTTGGCTAACTCTGCATAAAATGTTAAGAAGTGTCACTCTAATTTCTGATAAATGAAAGCAGCTGACGTTTGCAAATGTTCTGTGGAAATGCCTGGCTGGCTGTTCACATGCAGGCTGAGAATCAGCCATCCAGCTTGAAGGCATTTTAGTGACGCTCATGTTTGAACGTTGACTGTTATGTGAAAACAAAGGTTCGATTTTTAATGTGCTTCCAATGGTTTGGCTAGGACTTCTCTTTATATCTCATAAATCCATACCATCATATTAGGCTAAGAAAAATCAACTAGGAGACCAAATTAATTTTCAATGTAGTAAATCCACCTGAAGTCCGTGGAGTAAAATGAGATAGAACCTTGATTTAATAACTACATATATTAGAGTTATGTCTAAGTTTAGAGGTTTGTTTTTTTCTGTTACGTTTCTTTTCTTGTGACAGAGAATTATAGGTAGGCCTTTCTATTTCTAAAATATTACTGTTATAATAAATGAATGTCTAACCTTTTTCTATAATTTTTATTGAATGCACTCTCAGAAACCGTTTCTAGTTTGTCAGGATAGCACCCAATTACTTACAATTAATACTGGAGTGTATTATTAGGAGCCCAAATCCCACAGAAGATTTCTCCCCCTATTTCGAGGAAGCACAGTTTCTAGGATTTAAAGCCACATGGTTGATACTAATCTTTTCCTTTAAAAAGTGAAGAAATTTCAGGCTACAGGATTACCCATGTGTAATTTTTAATGGGTTTATATCATCATTCCTTCCTTTTCAACAGAATGAATGGTGCCTTATATATCCCTGGTTTTATTAACTGCTCAAAAGAGTCCTGGGACTTCAACTACAGCTCATATGAAAGGAGTTTTTTCTACAGCCTGTGATACTTTTGATTCAGGAATGGAAACAAGACAGGAAACCCACATGCCAAAATGAAGATGCATTTGAAAGTGGAATTTCTTGCACTAATGCTCTATGACTGATTAAATCTGGGTACTTTTCACACCTGATTTTACTTTGGGCAAATCACTTAAGAAGTTTTCATGCTGGTGTTTTCCCTCCCATAGAACAGTAGCATCCCTCTTTAGGGATGACCTAAGAGATGAGAGACCTTTAGTCTCTCACACCCTTATTGTTTTGTTAATTCCTGGGATGCATCTCAGATTGTACAGCCAGAGGAAAATAAGGAAAATAAAGGTCTTGATCTTAATCAGAATCTCTAAGTGGTATGTAGAGCGCAAACAATGAATACTAATTCAAGGTGAAAATCCTTGGATTTTTTTTTTTTTTTAATTTTTGAAGTGTTCAGGTCAAGTTCAAGATCATTCTTATATTACCTGAATACCTGTAGTGGGCTGACCACGGCTGAAAGCCAGGTGCTGACCAAAGCTGCTCCATGATTCGCCTTCTCAACTAGACGAGGGCAGAAAATCCAGCGGAAGGCTTGTGGGTTGAGATAAGGTAAGGGAGAGATCACTCACCAAATATCATCATGGGAGAAACAGACTTGACTTGGGGCAAATTAATTGATTTTTTTTTACCAATCAAATTAGAGTAGGATAATGAGAAATAAACCCCAGTCTTAAAAAAACCCTTCCCTCCACCCTTCCCTTCTCCCCAACCTCAACTTTATTCCTGAATTCTCTCCCTCCTCCTCCTCCTCTCACAGGGGCCCAGGAGGACAGGGAATAGGGGCTGTGGTCAGTTCATCGCATGATGTCTCTGCCACTCCTTTCTCCTCAGGGGCAGGACCCATCACACTCTTTTCCTGCTCCAGCATGGAGTCCCTTCCACAGGAAACTCCTCCATGAACTTCTCCAAAGCGAGTCCTTCCCATGGGCTGCAGTTCTTCATGAACTGCTCCAGCATGGGTCCCTTCCACAGGGTGCTTTTTTGTACCAGCTATGTCTAAAAGATATTCGGCACTGTAGTCTTTAATGTTTCTCCCAGGAGTGTTCTAGGAGCATTATGAGACTGAATATGTCCTAACTTCAAGAAAATAAAAGACAGTTGTTTTGTTTTTTAAATATTTTTCTTTCTTACAGGCTGCTGTGTTGAGAAAACAGTACTTCTCAGCTGTGTCTTTCATTTGGTTCTTTCCAAGTCAAGCTTAGCAGGCAGAGTCTTCTTTCATTTAATAGGCCAAACTGAATGTATTGTAATTAAAACAAAGATAGTCTTATTTTTGTGTAAAATATATCTCTGAATTTTATGTTCCCCTACAATGCAGTCGACAAACTGAAAGTTTACAACTTGAAAGAATGAGGTGGGTTTATTCATTTTGCATTCTTACTTTTTCATTGATTTGGGAAGGAAAATAAGCAAGAGATACCTGATCCAACAAAGAGCTTATGTGTTTGAGGCATCACAAAAAGGTACTCTCCTTTTTTCCACTTACAGTTTCTGGTCCCTCAGGTCTTAAAAGTGCACACCAGTCTCCATTACAAATAAAGGTTCCTTCCTTGTGATTTAGCATTATAATAAAAGAAATCTGTTCATAAGAACAAATTTCTCAGGCCACAAGTGGCTCTGTACCACTTCCAGGAAAGAAGAGAGGTTTTTAAATAGCTACTCTTTGACACCTAAATTGAGATATTGGTCTTTGCGTTTAATGGATGGATTACCGATGAGATTATTCAGATTTGTCTTGGATCCTGCTCTGAATCACTTCCTGCAGAAGACACCCTTCAGACTATAGCTAAAGAGAAGCCCTTTGGTTCCCAGGTAGGTAAAATACATAACTTACTTAGGAGTACAGTAAAATAACTTTTTCTGTAAAGTTTTCATTCTGACCATAAGCTGGTGTTGCCTGAAATTGAAACCTCTGAGGAAACAAGTGCTCTCAGACATCCGTGCTGCATCAAAGTACAGACTTGCTAAAGAAAGTGTAATTGATTGGTTCCAAAACACATGTAGGAAAAATAATTTTTTTTCAGAAAACAGGAAGCAAGTGAAATGGGAAACAGACAGGAGCCACAGCAGAATGAAATTTCTATTACATTTTGAGCCATAGCAGAGGAGTCACTTACAAAGCATAGGGATGATTTTCTTTCAAGTCTCCCTCTAAAACAAATAATCCCCCCCCACACACACACACTTGCTGAAAGATCAAAAAGTTTATTTTTAAAATCGAGGATTCCAGGAAATCCTGTGTTTGTTCAGCTCTCCAGGTCAAGTATTCCACTGGACATATATTTTAAAGGAGGCAATACATGATGCTTCAAGGAAAGAGGAAAGCAAATTGCTTGCCCAGACGGCTTTTTTTCCCTAACATTCAGAAATTTTGGGCTGGGTTGTGTTGGAAGGCCTCACCTTTATGGCCTATAGAAACAGTTTATCTTTTGCTTCATTCTGTTACAGCTCATACTTCTTCTGGGGCTAGAATCAAGACAAATAACAAAATAGCACAGTAGCCTGGAACTGGGCTGGCTGGAAAAAATTCAAATACTAATAAATTTAGGAAGAACCCTTAAGTTTTCCAGATTATTTCACTGTCAGGAAAGCACTAGAGAAACACAAGCTGACTGATATTTGATTTCCAAAAGAAAACTCTGCATCCTTTTTCTTGCCATATCCACCTGCTCTACTCTGTGTCACCAATTTAAGGCAGAAAGCAGCATTCCAACATTTCTTCTCTATTTGTAGCAGTGGAGGCACATTCTGCTGAAGTGATTTTGAAGTCGTACTTTTAGAAGACGCTCTTTCCTTTCTGATTAATTCTGTTAGAAGTGTAGCAAGGGTGCCATGTTAGGAAAACTTTATTATTTTACTAAATGTCAGAAACATATCAACAGCAGCTGTGGCAGCAGGAGGAGAGCTCTTTGTCTGACCATGAAAGCTGGGGATTGTTTTCACAGAACAAGAGGAGAAGTTAAGGAAAACACTGTGGTTGTTTTTATTTCTTTTCTTTCTCTTCTCTACTGGAGTTAAATTACAACTTTGTATTTCATTTTTAATTATTGTTATTTAATAACAACAAATGAAGGAAAAAAACCTGCTCAGATTTTTGGGGTCAATTTTCAGAGATATGAGGATAGAACTAAATTAGCAGCAAACAGGGATTTTTTTAGCATTTGTGTATTGATTAAAGTCAACAGGCACATTTGTTGAACTATTTGCATACAGGAAAACTACTCCTGACATCAGCCACATCACACAGATGTGAACACAAACACACAAATCACTTAAGGCAGAATGAAAGCCCTGCAAAGGAGGGTACTAGGACTTGGCTTCACATCAAAATTGACCTCCATGAAGAGGCTGTCATCCTATTTGGCCATCATTAGTTTGCATTATGATGTGACAGGAAAACCTTCTCATTTATCGATCCAGTCACCCACCCATCCATGGTTGGAAAATTTCAAACATCCCCTCCTTATGTCTGCAACTCCTGTACAAGTAAACTTGCAGAATGCAGTACCACATCGCCACATAAAACCCTTTCCACTAAAAAAAACCAAAACATATATATGAGAAAGCCATATACCAGTAAAAATTATACAAGAGAAGCTTCAGAATGAATTACTGCAACTCAGACTGTGGAAAGACTCACTTATCAAGTCTAAGAGGGGTAAAAAGAAAACATGAAAAGCAGAGAAAAGCAAACAGAAGCTAGTAATACAAGTCTGTGGTTTGGGAAGGAAAAAGCTGCTAAATCCCCTCCTGGAGCTCATGTATTTCTGTAAATACACACGTATTTTGTCCTGCTTGCAAAAGGAAAGGTTACAGCTCGTCATGAGCCAGAACCACTGTTAAGAAAGAAGAACACAGGCGTAAAAAAGGGGAAATTTTTACTTGACTCCAACAGGAATTTAAACCTAAGGAAAGCATTTCAGATGTAAAAGCACTAATCAAACAAATACTCTGACCTTGCATGACAGAAGATGTGTGAAGCAAGATCATTTTAAGCTCCTTGACTTAAGTCAATCAATTTTCTACCTTGCTGTTCCTGTGTTTTTTTTTTTTCCTTTGGAAGTGTGCTTCCTTATAAAAGAGTTGGGTCCAGAAATTAGAGAAAAAAAAAGAAGATTCATATTCTTGGAATCCTTTAACTGCAGCACATGTATTTTTCTAGCACAAACACAGAATTCTACTTGACATTCTATCATGTATGGAAGAAAGAGATTTTCTCTGTCTTTAGTCCATCCAGCTCTAGACAGGACTCAGCACCCAAACTTGGTACAAAGAGCAATTCACATGTCTCATTTATTCAAGTCCTTCTCTAAAGAGTGTTTGAAAAGAGAACAAACATATTTGTTATGGAGAAAGGCCATACAAATATTTAAGGTAGTGTTTGGATTAAGATATTGTAATATGAATGTAAAATTGCAGGTTCTCTTCTCTTTCAGCTGCTGGTTCCCAAGGAACAGTGAGGGAGTAGCAGCTAACTTGGAAACTGCTTTGCTGGATAAAGGAAAGATACCAGGACAGCCAAGATTCATTTTTGCACACAGACTTCAGCACTGATGCAGCACAAAAGCTTGCTCTGGGTCCCAGGTTGGTTAATAGAAAATGGTTATTTAGATTACAGTTCCCAGAGAGATCTCACCCCTCAAGTCCTATTGTGCTTAGTGTTGTAATCCAGGATGGAGTTCCTGCTCAGAACACTTGCTGTACTGAGGGATTAGGTGAATGACTACAAATCACACAGCACAGCTGATGCAGACTCCAGTTCTCCAGTCACAGTTCAGTGTTCCATCCAGTGGGCCACTCAGGCAATTCCCATGTGCCAACATTTGGGGTTGTTGGGGTTTTTAGTCCTTCTAGTCTCTTAGGATTTTTCCAAAGGCTGAGCTTGTGTTTATTAAAAGTTTAAAAGAAGGGTGTTCATGTGAACTGAACAATGAACTGGTTGGTCAGCGTACCATTGCAAGATTCATTCCTAGGTGAGGATAAGTTATCCATACAGATCCAATTACATAAAGTCATGGTTATTAAACAGCTACTGAGTTGGATATAGAAGTGTGTGGTACTGGAATAAATCCCTTCATCATTTCCTTTTCATCACCCTCAGCAACATTTGGCTGTTAGTGCAGCTTATAAATACCGAGGAAGTCGTACCAGTTAGAAATAAATTTGCTCTTGCAGTATCCAGGTTTTGATAGGCCATCAGTTTTGTAGAATAAAATGTTGTTCTTTACACGGGCATCCCCTCATGTTAATTTTATCATTATTCCAACATGATTTTTTCCCAAGCTGGGAAAAGAGTTTGTCTTTCTCCATCACGTTTGTTTACGCACCCTTGTCTACTGTTAAGTGCTTAATGGGTATTTCTCTATTTGTCTCCTGTTCTTAATAGTCAAGTGACACTTATTAAAGTTAAAATAGGGAATGCTGCACCCTTGTGCCACAGACATAAAACACAATGCAAGTTCAACATTCTTTACAGAGAAAATCAATAGTTCTTCTAACAAAGCAAAACTTTTAGCAGCTTCTTATCCAGCTCACAAACCACTTCGTTTCAGCAGGTACAAGATGAATGACAGATAGCTCTGAGCTAATTTCAAGAAAACAGCACCAAAACAAAAACCTCAAATGGTCTGTTATTCCTGAAACCACTGAATTTACACAGTCATTTGTCATTATTTTGTGGGGCTGTGTCTTATTATATGGTTAGGATTTTTATTCTACTGTTAAATATTTCATCAAAAAAGCCATCTAATGCATCATTATCAAAACCCAGTCTTGGAAGTATGTTAAAATATTGGTGTTAATCAAGTCTAAATGAATAAATATTTTATTTGGAAAGTGGATTATAAATGTATTTATTTCCCATACAATCCATACTTTCTTGTTTTGTTTCTTTCCTTTAGTTTTGTTTTATTGCCCCAGTAACAAAAGGCTGTGTTCCCATCCAAGTCCACACTGAATCATTGCATTTCCAGCTTAGATTTATCTATTTAAGAAAAGTTAAATAGAAACTTTGTTAAAAATGATTGCTTTTACCTTACATACATAGAAGCCCTAGTGCTGGCAAAAGCTACAATTGGGGGGTTATGGTAGAGGGCTTAAGTGATTACAGTTTGTCAGTCTCACTGACAGAATATTTCAATAGTTAAGAGAATCTCAGTCCACAAAATTTCCTGATAAGGAGTGGCAGCCAACTAATACCATCATTTCTGGTGTCTTCTGATAGCTTTCTCTCCTTCTTCATTTACATATTTCTCCTTCTCTGCTAGCAGACTGCAGAAGCTCCTTACTGTAGCAGTATAGATGAGGGTTCCACTACCATTTTTGAATCTGTTTTCTGATAACATTTTTAATCCATGCACGTTGATACTGATATGCTGATTTCACTGAGGGGTCTCTAAATTGTTTATTAGATGAGTACTCACAACTAGATGCCACGTGTGAATCCAGCCAGCACAAATCACTGGGACTGCATTCAACAAGAATGGCAGCACCACGAAGACAGGATGCCAAAGGAAGTTCTCACTTTCACTGCAGAGCAGAGATATATGGTTAATATAGCAAGAAGTCGTGAAGTAAAACAGATGGAAGAAACATTCTGAGTGTTAGCAGAGAAGAGAGCGCAGTAAGTAGTAAAGGGAGATGAGCTATTTTGCATGAGCTGTCAGCATTCTGGTCAGACTTAGGAGTCAGATTTTATAAATATTAATTTTCCAATCCTATCTGGTTTATTATTAAGCCATCAATATGATTACTGTCTCAGAGAGATTAATTCTGAGGATGGGTGTTTATCATTTGTCTGGTTAAACTGAAATAGAAACTTTTCTAAAAAATTGTTTGTTTGTTTGTTTGTTTTTTCTACATAGTTGCAGAAAGGATGAAACACAGAAAGGGCTCTTACTTCTGTTAATTCCTGTGCAGAGATGGTGGCAAGCAAGAGTCTGAGACAATCAGAGGCTGATCATTCCCTGAGCTCCATCCACACCCTTGAAGAGTCCTGTGACATTTTAGCAATAATATATAACTGTAAGAACAATAATTTTTGCACAGACTATAATGATACCGTGCACATTAACTAAAGAATAATCACCTTTTCTAATTCTCTGAAAGGTGATCAATACTTTAGAGTTGCTTATCCAGACTATAAAATCAGTACAGTAAGGTGTAACCACATTGGAGCTTGTGAAAATGAAAATCACAAGCATCTGTAATGGTGCTGTAGCAATGCAGGATAGTTTGAAATTGTTCTTATAAATCTTTTTATAAGCCCCAAATTAGTCAAGAACACATATTATCTGCTGTTGTTTGACATCATCACCCAGGAATTTTCAGATACCTGACAGCACATTTTAAAACTATCATCATTCAACCTATCACTTGCACATTTTGTGGCTACCTATATGAGTTATAGCCAAGGAAACTCAATCAAATTAGCAAAGGATGATAGATTATTTGAGTAATTCTTTTCTGAGCAACAAACTCTTTCAAGTTCAATTTGAAATGACTTATCTGCAACCACTGCAAAATCCCTCTCAGATATCTGACATAATAATGGCATCAACAATTCAAGTGGAGAAATACAGGTTTGAGACCTCTTTGGCTCCTATGACCTGATATAGCAAAACCCTTAAAGAATGCTTTGTTTGAATGGACAAAAATTCTTGTATTTTATGTCCTGGAGGTGATGACACACTTATGTAAGAACTGAGAACCCCAGACACTGGGTTTCTGGGACTGCACATAAACTGCAGTCCTGCTGATTCAGGAACTTCAGGATTTCTTCTGTTTCCCTCAAATAACTAAATTTATCCACTGCTTCAGACTGATATGTGAAGAGACCGGTAATGAGAAGATGCCTTCAGTCGAAGGGAGCTCCTTACTGAGGGGAGTCTGTCTGGACATGCTTACAAAGACCTGTATTATCTCTTTTGCTGTTTGTGCTAAATTCTGTATTGTACAATTCAGCAAATACTGCAGCAGAAATAGCAAAGAAAAATGATAGTCTGTCTTAGTGTGCATTGCTGGCAGAGCCACCACACCTAGGACATTTCAGGTGCTAGGTCTACGGCATCTGTGGGGTATAGAGAGGAGAAGCATGTTGAAGTGGGGGTAGGATGGGGAGCTGAGCTCCTTCACTGTGTTGCAGGGCTGCTAAAGGGTCTCACCAGGCCCTCCAGTGGGATTGCTAAATGCTCCAGAGGGTGGATATCACAAATCCCAACTACTGTCTCCCATGTGCCAGCAGGGACAGGATGCACCCTTACCTGAGGGCTCCTCCATACCTACCCTAATGAAAGGCAGAGATCCAGTGCCATTTCAGCAGGATGACTGCATGTGGACTTGAAAAAGAGCCTTGGTCTGCTTTTTCAGAATGTGAAGAAATGTAAATCATGCCACCCTGTTTCAAAGTCTATTAGAAGGTAGCAGTGATGTATAGTTCAACCTAGCACCTCTCACAGTGACTAATACACAGCTTCCCTGCTGTTCACCAGGATGACTGGTGATAATGATAATGATGAATATCCACTCAAAATATCGTAGGGTTTTGGAAAATGATTCCCTTTGACTCACTAAGTACACAGTCTTCACTGGCAAGATAATGTGTCAAAACCTATTTCTGAAGAATACAAGCTACTACCTCATTTAAACAATCCAGGATAATTTTAAGATGTCAGAATATGCCTGGGGATTGCTAATGTAAGGCAAAAGTGAATTTCCCCTCCATTAAAACTTGGCTTTACATTAGCCAAGAAAACATTAGGATTACTCTCACTGCAGTCATATCTCAATTTTATACTCTTAGAATTTTGTGGTGATGATAAATTCTTTCAAAAATTGGTCTCCCCATGATGAAGAGCTACAGGTGATGTGCTACCTGCATACAGAGAGAACTGTGGAGGTTTACTTGTAACCTTTAACCTGGAAATGTAAATATCTCATTCACTGCCTAATCTGACATGAGCCACAAACCTCAACTATATTCAAGGTTGAAATATATTGAAATAAATGACTGGCATTTCCCCAAGTGTCTATGTTAAATGGATGCTCAGCAGAAGTAAGTAGTGGAAGGAAGGCAGAAAAGCTACCAATGCCTACATGATACTCTTTTCCCCTAGGGAACTGTAAGAAGTTTGGACAACAAATGAATAAGCAGAATAAAGCATAGAAGCACCAGTGTAGCCAATCTCAAGTAAAGAGGGGGAACGGTTGTGGAAGGCAAGAGGAAGAAAGGAAATAAAAAAGATTAAATACTACATTAATAATTGTGAAAAAATAATGTTTTCCCTAAAAGGAATTGATTGTATAGAGCCATTCATCTTCTGACACTGTCAACACACACTTCTGCTTCTGTCTTAGAGAAGCTTCTTTAATATTTATGAAGGGCCACTGTCATTTTCCCCCTCTGCCTTTCTGGTTGCATCCTTTATGACTGACTGCTTGTTGCTAATGTCAATGTCCTCAGGGAGAGGAATCATCCCTCCCACCCCCACCAAGGCTCCAGTCTGAAGCCGATGAGCGTGAAGAGAGATGGCAGTTTGAGGGACTCTGCAGCATGAAAACATGTCCAGCACAGAAAGGGAAGACTGCTCAGTAATCAGCTCTCTGTGGTTTTTACTTCCAGTTTGCAAGGGAGATGTACTACTGCTTGCATTTCCTCCTAAATGGGAAAATAAAGCATCATCTCACCTTATTTTAATTTTTTCAAACAGAAAAAGATGACCAAATAATGTTGGGATATCCTTGGAATTAAAAATACTGCATCTATAGAGCATTATTAATTAAGCACATCCTGATTTGGAGGAAGGAAAAATTATCCAAACTTCATCTGCCTTTCACTGTCCATTTTAAGTGCATTAATAAAAGCAGGTTTACCAAATAATCTGACAGGGCCTAGAGATAATAACAAAATGTAATCTACTTTTACAATTACATGGATATGCCTGCACAGTTCTTGAGGACACTGCCTCTGGTTGCAGCCTGCTAGTTTAACTATGGGCAGCTTGAGAAACACAACCTTTAACAAGTAAAAAAGGAATTTCCTGCAAACACAGCTCTGAACAAGTGAAATAGGAATTCCCTGCAACCGTCCCTGGTAGATATTAGAAGGGATCCCTCTGCGAATACACCATCAATGCCCTCATCTGCCATCCTGCTTTCAAGCCACAACCAAATATATATATCAAGTGACCAAAAGTAACTTTCTGTTCTTGGATGAACAGCTTTATCCTGCTGTGGTCAAGGCTGCTTTAAAGACAGTAAAAATACAAGCCTCATGGCTACATGCTGGACTAACAGAATTGGGCCCCCACTGCATTATGGCTCAAATTTAACATGATATATGATGTCAAAGCTAGAAAATCATTTTGTTTCTTAAAGTGGACAGGAGATGGAATTTAAACTGCCTTGGTTGGAGTCCTATAATCAGTCATCCAAAATAAATTGTAATATTTAAGTTATTCAGAGGCAGACAAGCTGAAAACCTGTCTTTACAGAATAAAAAAGTTTATAGGCTCCTATAAACATTTAAATTGCTTCTTCATACATGTTCTGCATGGTGATTTCTTCTGTTTCATTTGTAAGACTTTCTGTTCTTTGTGACTGTTCTCAGCAGTTTGGATCTACAAACACTGCACAGTGGGGTGTTCTTATTTATTAAAATCACCAGTCTAAAACTACTCTGCACACACACCCTGGGATAAAATAATTATTTTGGTACATAGGTTTGAATTAACACAGGATATTCCACCAAAACTCTCCAACAGCTCCTGAGAGTGTAGCTAATTTGCTAATGCAAATATATTTGTGAGATTTTTCTGTAATTTTGTTGCAGATAGATGCAAGTGAGGTTTAACTGTGTCACCTGTGTCCCGAGCCAGGTGGTGGGACGTTGGCTGGCAAAAATGTTAACACAGGCTTTGAGACAGGAGTTCAGGAGATCACACGTCCCTGCCCACGTGCTCAGAACTGTGAGCAGTGCCCAAACCACAGCAGTTTATGTCATATGAGCTCCCAGCTGCTGAGTGCTTACAGCACAGGGCTGTAACAATCTGATTTTGGTTACACAAGGTTACCAGGGCGCAGAGATTCCTTGAACACTTCTCCCATGCAGACTGTTCATACTCCTCTGTAAACTGTGGCATACGGACACAGCATAATATTCCCTTCTCCAGGTTAACTTGCTTCATGTGCAGAGGAAGTCTCAAGGGACCCCCCACAGCATCTCAGGGAACAGCACTGCTCAGATTTATGAACCTTTAATGTTGCATTGGACTTTATTGAGAAGCTCAGCTACAAATATTTCCTCTCCAGACCTACAAATACCTCCTCTCCAGACCTGATACCCTAGAGTAGAGGAAAATAGCATTCCATGGTATAAACTTTCCAATAAACATGATGTCAAATGTGTCATGATATTTTCCAATTTTTTACTGGAAATCAAAAGAATTATTTTTCAATAGAAGATTTCTTTTTAACCTTTTCACAACAGCCTGTTTTCCTGAGTTTGGGAGAAAAACAAGAACATCTAATAACTACTAGACATGTCTTACTGGTCAAAGGCATTTTCAAAGAAACCGGCAAACCCAACTATTTTTATCTCATTTCATGCCCTCATGGGTTATGAAAATGAGCCAAGTCTTTTAGAAAGCTGCATTGCACTTAAATTGGCTTTTGCTTCAAAATGCAAATCTTCCCTGCCAACACATACGGAATGTAAAACTTGCCAAGTGGATGACAAGCAGGAAGAAGAAGATTGCAAATGATGTTGCAAAGACAGGAGATAAAATACACAGCCTAGCAGGATATACATGTTTAAAGATTCCTGCCATGTATATTTACTCCTGTGTAATCTGGAAGCGACTGAGATGATGACAACATTACGTTAGAGCTGTTTATATATTTAAACATTCCTTTCCTTTTATTTTAAAGGATTACAGGCAATCACAAACAAATGGGGGTTTTTCATGCTATCCTACTGAAGGGAACAAAAATAGCCCTTAACTACTGTTTTGTTTTCGCTTTCAGGTAGTAATAGGGCTCCATCTCTAAACTCATCCTGCTGCTACAAGTTTCAGTTGCCCTTCTTCCCTCTGTGAAATTGTGAGGACTCTAATCCTGAAAATATCCCTATCTGTATCTCTGGACACATTGATCCAGAAAATAGATCAGATCTTAGATATTACTCAAAGATTTGCTCATCTCCCCAGAGGATTCTTTTAAGATGAGCCAAATTCTACTGAATTCAGAGGTTTTTTCAATTGATTTCATGGAATGAAAGATATTTGTGATAATACTTTCCCCAGTTTCTGATACTAAGAAAAGGATTTTTTTTTTACCTACTCAAAGAATATATATAGCACTAAAAAAGTTCACTCATGTTTGGGAATTGACTTCCTCTTTGTTTTTTTCTCAAAACAAATGCTTGGGTTCACAAAGTTCAAGTGACTTTCTTATCTACCAAGATGAATTTTGTAATCTTTATTAAATATTAATGCTGAACAAGAATCACCACTTCTCTCTGCTTATAAAAAATAGTTGTCTCTAGAATGTAGCAGACAATTGTTGGGGGTTTTTTTTCCCCTTTAAGATTGATTTAAATAGTTTTAAATGTGCTATCGCCCTTGAAATTTTTCATAGCAACAAAGACATAGAGGTCAGGAGTGTGTCAAAATGACATTTAAATGTCAAACTAGTACTTATTTTATTGAGATATGAAGTAATGTCTGCCTATTCACTGAAAAAGTGTTTAAGTCTATTTCAAGTTTTCAAAGACAGTTCTCCAGTAATGATGCTTTGAGTGACTCTGTGGAGACATGAAACAGAAACTGAAATAGATTTGGTAGTGGGGAATAAAATTAGGAATTATCTACTGGTCTGGCATGAAATCAACATGACCACATTACATCTGTATTCGCACACAGTATGAATCAAAGCAGAGAAAAATCAAATAAGGAACTTGCTTCTGTGAACCACTGTAGCTCAAAAATAACAGAAAAAATCAAATGCCACAAAGTTGGGGACAGAAAAGACTTCTTTACCACAGCTAAGCCAACATTGCCTGCACCCAATTAAAATGAAAAGTAAATACAAAGGAAACCAGCACTGTTGAATGCAAGCATAAATAACTCAGTCTAAGGATTATTAAGTCTTGCAGGCAGAATATTTGGAACTGCAGTCTGATTTTATATCCGTCAAATGAAGGAGTGCCTTACTTCCTGCTCCCACCCCCAAGTACTAGTCTGAGGTGAAGCCTTCCTCTTGGTTCAGGCCTTCCCAGTAGATGGATTTCAGCTCCATCAAGCATTGCTCAGGCCAGCTCAGGGTGGCCGTGAGCAACACGCAAGGACTCTACTCCTGGGCTGCAGCTCTCACCACCACTGCCATTGGCAATCCCTACCTCCTTCTGCCACAGTTTCAAAAGCAGGGGAAGAACCTGCGTCCCTGGAAGAAGTGCAGAGTTTCTCCTCCATGCCTTCAATGACCTTGTATGAGTGTGTGTTGGCACCTTGGGATGAGGTTTATTTCCATGGCCAGGATGTCCTTGGCTGCTGGACCACTCGGGAGGCCACTGACCTCTTCTGGATGAGATGCAGGTACCTCTCTGCCAAGAAAAAGGACCACAGTCATTAGCTAATTTCTCCCATGCATGTCACAGAACAGCTGTCTGCTAATTACCTTGCCTGACTGGCAGCCTAAATCAATTTCCAACTAGGAGTCCACAAGTAAAAAAACAGTTGTGTACCGTATTCCAAATTTCATGCCTTTTTCTCCCCTGTATTGTTGGGGTTAGAAAAGGGAGAGGATGGAAAGTTTCCATATCTTACTTCTCCTGGACTGATAGTTTTCACCCCAGAAATTCATACTTTGACATTGTGGATTATTTTATGGACAACTATCACTGTGGTTTTTATGATGTACTCAGAATGAGCTCAGAAGTTGTGATCTTGCTGTGCTGTACAATACTTTTAAATTATGGGGCAATCAGCATTCCTGGTGTGTTGTGAGCTGACAATATATGGGTACCTCAGCTGACAGGAGGACACTGTCCTTGTAGTCTAGTACACTTTCTGCTGGCTCTGGTGAATACAGCAAGCAGACATTAAATGCTGCAGACATTCAAAATACCCGAAGAGCATTTTTCATCCAGTATGATTTCTCACAAATATGCCTAGGTGACAGCTTGTTTAATATATACTGAATAATATAGTTGCCATTTGCCAGCAAGTGACAGAGCTCCACCAGTAAGCATTTTATTAGGTGAATTACTATTTAGTGTTCACACCATCATGTTTACATTTCCTTTTTATTTGGTGAATTACTAAGGCTGCACATTGAGATTAGCCCTACATGAGGGGCTGTGTGAAAAAAGAAGCACCATATCCTTGAAGGTCACACAACACAGTGGAGAACACAAAAGAGTATTTTTCTTCCAGGGGTAAGGGCTCTACCTTAATTTTTGGGCCTGAATCCTAAAATTGTTATGGGTACTGAGGCTATTAGCTACTCTCAACCCCAGCTTCCTTTGACCAGGAGAGGCTCAAAAATTCCCTGAATTCAAGGGACAACATGCTAAAGGTTTAAAGGGGGTCAGCCGCAGGTTTACCTGAATGTAGGTTTCTTGAATATAGGTCACTGGGCTAAGTCATGACCATTTTTATGGCAACTGTAGGAAAAAGGGACTGTTTACATTTTCTCCTCCCCAGCTGTATGGCTATAAAAACCCCATTGCCTTACAGCCAAGCATAAATTAAGGAACATGCACACAAAAAATTGGGCAAAGTGTCTCAACATCAGGATTCTGGAGTTCTGGTTCACCAAACGTCATACATACCCCCACATAATAAATTCATCACCTTCTTATTCAATTGAAAATAGCTCCACAATAACCCATCCAGAATACTTTAAAGAAAGAAGAAAAAAAAAATCAGTTTCTCAGTACCTCTAGGTTCTGGGTGTATGAATCCCACACAGACTTTCTCATACCAGTACCCGTGTGAGAGGTTGCACCACATGGCCAAGGGCAATGCCACAGGAGATGCTCTTCCCTCTAGAGACAAAAGCAGAAGAGACACACTGGCACTGTGCCCTGTGTACATTAATAGGACCTGTCACTTGCCAGCACAAGCTAACACAGGCTCTGCTTTGGGCTGACATAGCTCTGTTGCTCTTGAAGACACTCACAGCAGTCTGGGGATCTCTGCAAGAACTCTGTTTTTAATTCAGACATGACCACAGACACGCAGTATCAGGCCCATCAAGCTGTTTCTGTCAGGATATACTCAAGGACCCAGAGGCAGTGAGGAAAAAAAAGCTTTTTTCTTTTTTAAACATGGTTCTGAATGGCCCCATATTCATAGACTCATCACTCATCAGACGAATAATTCAGATGATCTGCCTCTTTTAAGTATTGTTTTCTAATTCTATTTTATTCCATTCCCTTTTGCTAATGTTTGTTTCCTATTTTCCTATGCCGTGACTGCTTTTGAGCATGTGTCCAACACAGAATCACAGCTCTAAATTTTCAAATTCTGTTCTTTGGAATAGACCCAGTACTGAAATTTTGAATTTGGGCCATAGACAGCTTTTTGAACTCAATTTGCTTCTGCCACAGCACCCTTGAGACTGTCTGAAGACAAGAAATGATTTTTTTTGTGCAATGCAAATTAAAACCTGGTTTACTGAGCTTTACTTACCTCCTGACACACCACTGCACCACCACCATGACCACTGCCAATAAGGATACTGCCAAGTGTTGATTTTGGAACCCAGAATTCCAGGAATCAACAGTGCTGAAAGTAACAAGCACAAAGCTCATATTCTTATAATGAGAAAATTTCCTGTCCATTGGTGCATCAGCTGAGTCCTACTGCTTGGACCTTGTAGAGTCTAATCCATGTACAAGAGGCCAACTGAGATCTCAGGCTGTTTCTTCACAAAGATAGTGGCATCTCTGACTTCACAATGCAACTTCTAACATGGTACAGGACTTTTGTTTCTTTTTTTTCCTCCCTTAGAAAAAAAAAATTATTGAAATTATGATTTTTTTAACGATGGCACTTAATACTCTCCAGCAATTTTGAGAATCTTGATCTAAGTAGTGTACTAACACTACATAAATGCCTGATTTTTTTTTAATTCATATTTTACTCATCAAAAATCAAACATTTCTTTTACCATTGATAACAATAACTTCTGCTAAAGTCAGCCTACTGATCAAAATGAGAAATAGAGAGTTATGAAAATGCCATGATAAGGACAAGGAAGTGGGAATTAAAGGCAGATGTATTAAAATCAAAAGCACAACTTTCAGCAGTAAGATTAATTACCACTATAACATATTACTAAATAAAATGTCAGGGTCTCTAACTCTGATTTTCTCCAAGATTTCTGTTTTCCTGGAAGATTTGCCACTGTATGTGTTTCTGGGTGTCAGTGGAAGGGCCTGACAGTAACTATAAGGTCTGGGAGGACACTGACCTGGCACAGGTGGGATGAGAGGAGTGGGAGGCAGGTATTAGAGCTCAGCAGTGGGACAGGGAGGCAAGACAGAGATCCTGAATCCCAAGAAACACAGAATGGAAACTGCTGTGCTGACCCTTGCCCAGCAGATGGGCCCCCCACTTCAGACCCACACGTCCCCTCATCACAGGAAGGTATGAAGAACATCTACAGTTTGCCTGGGATTCTGCCTTGCCATGTTGTCTTGGTTTAAGACAAGTTAAGGGGGTGGCCACCTTCCCTTTACTTTTATCTAATCCCTTTCCACCACTAAGGAGATATGAATATGAGATATAAGTGAAAAAAATAGCAGTTTACTAAAAAGTCACTAGTTACAAAGTGGTTGCTGAAATCTCCCAGAGTCACTGGGAGCAAAGAGAAACTCAAAATGGTGGAGAAATGATGGGTTCCTCCAAGCTTATTCAAAAAATTCTGGTCCTCTGACAGATTTCTCAAACCAAATATGTTATTATCATCTATTATTTCCTTTTTCTTTTTATAGAAACTTTGATATTCAATTTCTTGATATCTTTCAAACATTAGACTCTGTTGAACTTATAGGTTCCTGAAAGATGATGACTGACATCAGCTACGAAATATGGTAAATAGTGTAATTATAATTCATAAATTAAATGCTACAGCTAGGAGATGCTAAAAAAATTAATGTGGCTCCTAATTAACTTTCAGTAGCAAAAAAATAAGATAGTTTGTAAAAAGTTTTAACAGAAATTAATTTGTCTCATTTTTTCCTTCAGAAATTAATGGTGAAAATCAATTATCTTTGCAGAACAATGCAAGATTCATGTTTTTATCAATCAATAAAGGTCTGATTGCACCAAAGCAACAATTAAGAATAGGAAAGCAGATCTAAACCAGCATTTTTCATTAGCTTTTCTAGAATAAGAGTAGAATGAACAGCAGCACTGAAGAAGAACCCGATGTTTAGCCAGTCTGTTGTTCTGTCATGGAGCTGAGATTCAATTCCAAATAGAGGATATAAGTACCTTATTACCTATTACCTTAGCTAAACATCTGGTTGCAGCAACCTGTCTGACAAAGACGGAGTTTGAGAAAAGGTTATAAGGTGTTTTGCAGATAAAAAAACAAATAAAAACAAACAAAAATTGTTTCTCAGTAGAACAGTAAGCATTATCACGAAATAATTTATCTGGTTCCAATGCCAACATTACGTGTGAGCCTGTAAATGACTGTGCCTAACCTATACAAGGAATAAGAAAGTACAAGAACTCTTTCTGGGGAGCCATTCAGACCCTGACTATCATCAGCATGACAGTCAGTGAAGCCTTCTCACATCCTTACCCACCTCCAGTCCATCCTATGCAACCAATAGGCTTTGCTAGGGAACAGAAATCAGAGCAAGGAATAGGCAAAAAACACTCCCCCATGTTAAAGCCATTTTAGAAAGTCTATTCATTTTATAAATTGTCTCTGGGGGATATATCCAAGACAGCTTTCCTTAGACAAAACAGTGCTAACAGGTCATCAAAGTCACAAGCTGAAATTTCCCAAGTTGGCAAGCCTCAGCTGATACTCCTGACTGCTGGAAGGAAATGATAAAGCCAATTTTTATAGACAGACTTTGTTTCCCCTTTAAGAAAATGCACACACAGAGTTTAGTTTCAGTCCACTTATTTCATTATCTTCTTGTCTTGCTTGTCTTATTTTCAAGGGTTGGCATCCAAGGGCTGTCATGCTGCTTTTTAATAATTTTGACATCTGGTCAGGCCATTTTTCAGAATTAAATGACACGCAGCTTTCACGTTATCATTTTTCACCCTAGGAAAATAAATGCTGAAGCTTTCCTTTCATGTATGGCAAAAGCATTTCCATATCAAGCTCACCATTCTTCCTGCTGAACTGAATTGCAATGTGACTGGGATATATCACAACATGCAACCCATACCAAAAAAACAATACTTCTGCTCTCAAGAAAGTTAGATATGCACTATATGAAAGAAAAAATAAATCCTGTGACTCCTTGTATGAACTTTGGAGCAAAATCCTGATCTCTATTTCTAGAAGACTGCCTGCTGAAGATGTGAGCTTGGTCTTTTTTCTAACAGACATGCAGACATTTATAAGTAATTTGATGAATTGATTTGGCCAAAAATCTTACCCATGGATCACAAATGAGAACAGAACCACCATGCCTTTACAAACTGTGTCTTACAAAAAGTGACCAAGCCAGCTTATAAACTTAGCTTATAGCCCTGGTCATAAAATTTGATTCACATGTGGCAGCTGTATAATCACTCTGTTCAGGCTGATGTGGTCACATTTCCATGCTAATACAATACTTTCAAAAAACAATTAATAGTGCATTTATTTATCATCTTCAGATATTCCAAAAAGAAACTTGGATATGTATTTTAACACAACTCTCCTTAGTATTTCTGTCCAAGGAGAACTTTGGGACCCTCCAAAGTGATGCCATTCAAGCCAATCTGTATCCTTGCAGTGTGAGATGCTATTCATCGTGAGAAAACATCTGCAACCTATTCTTGTATAATTAGTATGCATTTGTAATGCTGTAGATACTTTTATTTCTATGTGTAATTTCTATGCTAATGCTGGGAGGAGAGATCAAACTCCTCTCTGCTGGCTTTCTCCCCGTGACTGAGGCTTCTCCTCCAGCTCAGCTGAAAGGGGGGCTGGCAACAAGGGAGGCAATGTGGCTGGGTCTTTTTCAGCATATGAGCGAGATATCCACAGGCCACAGTGGAACCCTGACCTTCCCACCCAGGGCCACGTTGCTCCTTGACAATCAGGTCACCACTGAGATATTTGGCATCTTGAAAACACACATATGAATAAACCAGTTTCTTGCACTTTTGGGAGGTGGAACAGGAGAGGGAGTCTTGTTAAAGGTAGAAAGAACCTTTCTTTTTCTCAGGCTTGATCTGTTTCTAAAAGAAAAAATTAGTCTATTATAACACTACGTAAATCCCAGTTTTCTGTCTTAAATGCTAATTACAACCAGTGCAATTCATACTATTATTTGCACTGTGTGACATTAAGTTAAATTCTTTTTCAGTTAATTTGTTGTTTGCTACTGATCTCTAGTGCCCTTCAGACACTCTTGAAAATAATTATTTAGGTCTCTATTAAAATATTTTGATGAATAAAACCACTGAAGTAGTAGCTGATGACCAGGAGCTATATTTTAAGCAGAAACAGGCCTGGGGCTTCAGGGTTTTGTTATTTTTAACATTACTGGAAGAAACTGGAACAAAGCTAACGGTGAACAAGCCTTCTAATGCTCTCTAATCTTGTGAGTCAAAATAACACTGACTATATTACTTTACACATAGGCACTGTTTTAAAAAGCTCTTGTCTGATTGCTGTATTAAATTGTGGAAAAACTAAATTAATAGAATCACACAAAGGTGTTAGTTCATCTCCCTGCCAGTGCAGTGTGGTTTTTAAATCCTTAGTACCTTAAGTCTCATACTGATTGTTGTAAAACAAGGTGAGGTTGTGTACATTTTACAGTGTAAAAAATACAGCTCTTCTCAGGACTTCCCTTCAAGCATGGAAACTCTGGTGCCACCAAATTCTTGAACAGAATTGCATTTATTTGGATAAATTAGAGACTGAGCTGAGAAAAGATCAATTATTCTTGTTGGGACATCTATTAAAGAAAGAAAAAATAAAAGATTGTCTTATTTTGGATTAAAAATGGATAGAATCAATTTGAGAGGAAAATATTTTAAATTTAAATTAGAGTATCTACAATCCTTATTAAGAGGCATATCTCAAATATCAGTCATGTGAAATAGTTTCTTATAGTGGCAAAGTTTTTAAAACAGCTGTGGAAAAATTCAGTCATATAAATCCAAAGTCAGAAATTGCAGATAATCAATAATACAGCGGCTAGTTTTAGCTTGGTGATTTTTCTTCATCTGTGCTCAGGCTGATGCTTAAAACCATTCTCACCCCCTGCTCTGAATTGCAGGAGATCAGAGAGTTAATGACATTACCAACATACATTCCATTGCAGAATTTCTGTTTCACAGCATGCCAGCTGTACTCACTCAGCCATCTCCACGTCCCAACTTAGGTTGTGCCTGTAACAATATACAGCTTGAAAATAATATTAAGGAGAGGATTTAATCATAGTTAAATTTCAAAACTAGAAGCTGCCTGCTGATCTGAGTGTTTCTGAATTGCATTCTAGACCAGCGTGCTAAAGACAAACAGGAACACTTTTTGCTATGACACAATCAACTGAGTAAAGGAATCAAAAGAATGGGACTTATTTGCTCTAATTTTCCTGAAAGCAAATAAAAGTGTGCTTTATGTAACTAAATTCTGCTTGTGAATGGCTGTGTATTTTCAAGGAGCTAACACCTTCCTTGTCAACCTGCTGTTTCAATAAAAGGACATGTACTCATATAGGACAAAGTCAGCAGTTTAATGTTATGTTTCCTTCCCTCTGTGTTACAAGAAAGGCTGGAAGAAACTGGCCTATTCTTAAGGGAGCACATCAACAGTGCGGTGTCAAATATCAATGCACTGTGACTAATGCTCCATTTTTCATCTTAAATATTTTTATCTTCTATTTGTTTTGTGCTCTGTGAAGTTCGTGAGTTTATGAGTGGGCACTTCAGAGCAAGTATAAGCCTGTATGCTCCAGTGCAGTTCAAGAATGCTTTTTTCTCCACAAATCCCCTCCCACTGCCTCCTTGCCATCCCCTCAGAGTCTGAGTGTCTCATGAAAGAGACTCCCTGAGTCATTTAACACCCTTCTTGGAGACGGCTCAGCCTCTATCACCTTCTGCATGTGAAACAGCACCAAGATAACCTCCTCCAGATGCACTCTACACATGCAGTCTCAGGAACTTAATCTCCTGCTTCTGGGAATCTCAGAAAATGACTCACTTATTTCTTTACCTCTTCTTTTTATCTCTCTTGAGTTCATCGAGGTAATGCTCAAGTTGCACACGAGGCTGCAAAAAAGACCCCCTGGGCTTGGCAGGCCCTTCAGGTCAAGAAGTTCCTCTCTGGAAAAGCAGCAGAAGATCATACATCACAACTCCATTGCAGTGGAAAGCAATCAATGGAAACAAAATAATATCAATAAAATATGTATGAAGCCAATGATGTTCTCTCTTCTGGGGCTGCAGCATTGATGAGATGTCACTGACAAACCACCAGGAGTTGCCACAGAGCTCTGACACATTGATTTTCTGAAGCTGGGGTCTCCAGCTGTATTTCTATTAAAACAAGAGATCTAGGGGTTCTTCCTGTACACCTGGGAGCTGTTGGCTGTGGAGACAAGCAGTTCAGAACTTATGCCATTTCATTTTAGCCCTGCAAACTACCAAAAGCTCCTGTAAAATAAGAGCTCATTAAGGGCAAAATTGACAGTGAAGGTATTTTCTGCAGCTAAGCTTACAAGCCAAAAAGCTTACTTCTAAAAAGATGAGAGGAAGGGCAAGGGAAAATGAGCTAAAAATATGTGGTCATGTTTTCTACATTGCAAAGAGTTGCTTAATAGAAAACTCTGCAGTGTAAGATTTAATCCCTCTCTGGTGTGCAGCCTCACCTAACATTTTAAGATGCAAGATTTCAGGAGGCAATTTTATTTTCTTTCTGAAAGATTTCCAGATTCATTGCAGACAAACCAACTTGCCCATTGTCCCAGCTTGAGACAAATTCAGAGGAATGTCCAAATTTGAACGTCCTCTGATAGAAGGCAGGTTACAGCCTTCCCTCCCCCACCAGGTTGACTTTATGATGTCTATCTCCTATTGCTGCTCAGGTTTTTTTCTCCCTTTCTCTCAGACCCAGCTTAAAGACACAGAAAGGCACAGGAATCATGTCTGGCCATAGAGCAGCAATAGAGGATACACATCATAAAGTCACCCCAAGATACCCACATATTGAAAGATTTAAAAGTTGGTTTTCCAAGTAGACCAAACTTCTTTGACCTTCTAGTTGTGAATGAAAGAAATGCAATTAGCATGTGAAAATTAAAAATGGCATACTGCAGCGTAGGGATTTGACACCCTTGTCTGTGCTCTGTGATGATATCTCTGCTTCTTTGGCAGAGTTGACTCGACTGCATTTCAGTGACATTCAGTTTGAAAATATCCTGTCTAGCCATCTCCCTGTGTCATGAGGTTCACTCAACTCCTAAGAAGAGCGGAGACATTCCAAGCATATCTGACACTTGGATTGTGCCACATGGGCAGAATAAAAAAAGGACTTAGGAAATCAGACTATCACTGTGTCTTCAGAGGTATGATTGTACACACACACACATACACACACACACATATATATATATATATATATACAGGTTTATTTCTTAAATGTATCAGCCCCAGAAGGTAGCTGAGAAAGAAAATGCAGCTGAAAAACAGCTGCCTGAACTGGGGGAGGGTTAAAAGACAGAGCTGCTTTCATGCAGGCCAATGTACTTGAGACAGGCAAAGAAAGGGAACCAACAAGTGCCTTTAGTCTTGTTCTTTTGGGAGAACTGAGATGGAAGAGACAAAATGATTTGCCCTGTCAAAAAGTGGGAAAGAACCTTCTTCCATAGAAGTCATCCAACCTCAATTTCCTTAGTCCACGTTAGTAGCATGCCCTTGAGTCAGTATTGGCCTCATGCTGTATTTTAATAAAATTTTACAGGCTCAAAACAATATTCCATGATCACTCCTGTGACACCAGAAAAGTCTTTACTTGCTGAGCATAAATACATCCTCAGCTGGCCTTTGATGGAAATAGATCTGAAACTCTGGAGCTGCAGGAAGATCCAGTACTTCAGGGACCCACACTCCCAACTAGCAGTGCACAATTAGTATCAAGCTGAAGAGAGAAAACCAGATATCTTCTTTCAGAGAAAAAAAAATAGAAGAGTTTGTATCAAATGGGTCCTTGTTTTTCAGCATATTCTTTTTCTGGTAAGTTCTGTATGCCATATTAGTAAGAAACACTCATTGAAAGAAATGGAAACTTGAAGGAGCCAGAGAAATGCTGAATGACAGTGGTACGCTCAAGAAACTTTCTTTCAAAGGAAGCTCATAAAATATGTAGCCCAGCTGTTCTTTACTTTCTAATCAGGCTTTCTGATATAATGAAAGTTCATCCAGGAAGACACTTGCTCATTCATGTGATGGTTCTGTCAAAAAAAGGAGAAATGCAAATAATGGGAAAAGAAGATCAACTTAATCCATTTCAGCTTAACTGTGCAGGTGAACTCGGGAGGAAATGATATTAAACTGAAATCTGTGAAATTTTTGGCTCTTTAAAAATGCTGCTTTAGACAGCAAATATTTGCTGAAGATTACCCTTTATTGTTGATGCTGCTAATTAGCAAACAAAACACTTGGGTTTTGCCACCACATCTGGCCCTTCTATTTGCTGAAAATGTAAATAATCATGCTGCTCTCCCCTCTCCTAATGGGATTTAGTGTCATGTGCCCTATGTTAAATGCTGTAGAGCACAGCAGCACCTTACCCTGCAAGCAGCAGGCAAAGCCAGCCTGTCACTCAGGGGCTGCTTGTCCTGGTGGCACTGGGTTTGCAGAGTGTGCCAGATTTAGTCATGTATACGAGCATCACCTCGCTGACAGCCACAGGGAGATATTCAGGGCAATTAGAATGGTAATCAAGAATTGACATCACCTCCTGCTCAGCCCATGTTATTCAATATAAAAATAAGCTCAATTAGTTCTGCATTCAGGGCTTGGGTTCACATTAAATTATGGAAGAGGCAATTAATTCGGGCTTCTCATTTTGGTAGGTTGAAAAAGAAAGAGAAGCATTTGGGTTGTTGTTTTCACTTTTAATAAGAGCACAATTTACTCTTAAGGTCAGAAGTGTGACATATGTTCTGTCTTGTGTTACAAAAATAATGATGTATCGGGTCATCTGAGATATACAGGGCTGAGGGGAAATAAGGAAAAAGCAAGACAGAGAGACAGCTCCTGGCTTGCTGTTGACATGATTCTCTTTTTCTGTGCAGCCATCATTAAAATGCCAGGCTGCTAAATACCTCAGAAAACAAAACCACGCACTAAAAATAATTATTTATTGGCTTGGATTGCAAAACAAAACCCTCTTGTAGAACAGGCATTTAAAATAACTGTTTTGATATTCAGGCAGCACCTAGCAGTGAGACTGCTTGTCAATGCTTCCTTTATAAAACACTCATTTCTTAAAAAGCGTCGCGTTTCTTGTCAGCTAAAAAGAAAAATGGTTAAATCAGCTTGTCTATTTTTGAAATGAAGATCAGCAAAAATCAAATCAAAACAAAACAAGATGTTTCAACTATTTTCAAGTTCTATTTATGCTTCTTCCTAGCAAAGAAAAATTTTATCTTCCATAGGAAAATCCAGGAAAGCCTGTATTAAGAATAATTTTATTTTAAATCCAGTGCTGCTACTTAAGCTGTTTAGTTGGTTCCAAGGATGGACTGTGAAGAGGTATTAATTTTAAGAATCAGGAAGACATCCGCAGTATCATTTGCCATTGTTTTCTGGGAAGCACATTGAAGAGCACATTCTCAGTCATCCTTTCACTTCCCATAGAGAGCACTCAGTTTGCAGTGGTATTTTCACACCCAGAGGCAAAGCAGCCTGCAGAGAGGTGTCTGATTGCCCCATACCGCCCAAAGTGGGCAGATTGCTCAAGTAAATTTATTTAGCAAGCTAATTTATTCCTCTCCTAATGAAGTGCTGCAGACCAGACTCCAAGAGAAATTCTCAGCACCTTACCCAGTGAAATCAATGAGACTATTTACAGAGCAAGAGTATAGGCAGACAAGAGAGTTCCTGTCAGGTGAATTGCTCCATCAGCTGAAATGCTCAGAGAAGGAATCAGCATGAGCTTGCTGATGTACTCCAACCCAGTGCACTGTGAGTGAATTGGTGCAGAGCCCATCCTCCATCAAGATGTTTTCAGCAGTGATGCACTTGTTTGTCTGGAAATCTGCTCTTTAATTCATTGACATTAATGTTCAAAGCAGCACTAAGTCAGTAAGGCTGCATGAGCATGAGAAGGGAACCAGACCAGCAGTACTTCTGAAGGAAAACGATGGCTGAAACTAAATGAATACAGCATCCCACAGAAAATTCCTGCTCCAGAAAATATTTTTAGAAGCTGCCTATCAAGTGTGTCCCTGTGCTCAGGCACCCCTGGAACTGCCTGTTTTACCATAGGTCAGACCTGTCACTAAAGACCAGGCCTGGCAGGCTGGATGCTGATACCAGGCCAAGAAATGGAAATCTGTGGGGCTTTCTTTTGCTTCTTTTACACTGATGACCTTTCTGAAGCGTGATACAAGGTACAGGGTATTGATGTTTGGGGTTTGCTCACTATGATTTTATGCTGCTTATCTGAGAAAACTTCACAGAGTAACTTTTGTTGGCTAAGTGTGTTATATGGTATTTTGGTACAAGGAGCATAATATGATGTAAAGTACAGCATTAGGAAATAGTGGCATCCATTTAAAAACAGCACAGGTGATGGCAAGCAAAAAACAAAGGAGAAAACCAGAATGTATTTCAATTTTATCACAGTCTTTCAATGAAATGCTTGATAAAGAGAAGAGTCAAATTCCTCAGGTTGCTAGTGTGTTTTTATAGCAAACATCACTCCTGTAGCTTCCATCAGTCCTTGTTTGCCTATGGAAAATTAAAAAGAATCCTAGCTTTCATCATGGATTAGAGCATATAACAGAACAACAGCCCCTCGAAAAAATCCAAACCACAAAACAAACAAAAAAACTCAAAACCAAAAAACAACAACCCCAAAAACCCCACCAAAACAAAACAAGAAAAACCCTAAAAACCATTTCCAAGCAACCATACAAAAAACACAGACATCTAAAATTCCAGAGGGGACTCTGATTACAGTGGGTCAGGCAAATAATTGAGCTTGAGAGTAAGAGTCATAGCTAAATATTTCCTAGGGTCTCAGTTAAAGTCATTTAGCAAGCAGATGTTTTTAATTCCTATCTCTTCAGGTGCCCTCAGCAGCACCAGTGCAACTCCATAAATTAGAAAATGAGTTTACACTTTTTCTGCAGATTCCTTTCCACCAAATCATGATGATGGCTGCCAAGTTCTAATATCTGTGGATCACACCATTTTTCTCCCTGGGAAATATCTGCAATCTACTTCTCATTCCAAGTCCCAGGAAAGAAGGAGAAGCAGCAGATCCAGGAGCATCCCTTTGGACCTACAATTACCATGGGATTCCCAAGATGCTGGCTGCAACATTGAGATTCCTGCTGCCTAATCCCTACCTAACCCATGTCTTGACCTGAATTTCATCCAGCAAACTTGGATCTAAATATTTAAAGGCACAAAAAGCAAGAATTGTCGAAGGGAATGACCTAAAAACATGGATCTGAAAGCAGGTTAAGGAAAGCCTCTAAGCTGGCAGGTAAAGATGAGACACTTGAATCATTATTTATTGTCATGTAGGCTTTCTTGCACTCTCTTGATATTAAAACATTTAATAGATGACATTTAAATGAATATGGTGTTATTATAATTACACATAGGCTACACTTGTGAAATATTAGAATTTCTATTTTGAGCTACTTTGTGTATTTGAGAAATTGGGAAGAGGTGAGTGTGTGACTATTTCTAATTATCAGCATCCTTTTATAGTTTCACGGGAAAGAATCCTTTGTACTGGAAATTTATTTGTCAGTTTGTTGTTGAATCCAAATGTGTCCTTTGCAGCTTTGGGCTGATATATCCACATGATAGCACGCTGCTGTGCACAAATTTGAAAATAGTGTAGCCATCCATGTGTGGGGCACATTTATGTGAAGGTTATAAACCTTCTGATCAACCCAAAGGCAATTAAATCAAGTGTACTGCTGGGAAACATGGCCATGCTACTTCTTGAACTGCTCTGGCTTGTACAGACACTCTGCAGGTACTTGCAGAGTTATCCTGCTATTTCTGGTTCTGGGCTACTTTCTGTGTCCTATGTTGTGGTGTGCAAAAGCCTATTTCTCCCTGTTTCTGAGTTTTGAAAAGAAAAGTAGTGTCATTTATGGTGAGCCAGAAGCACAGCTAGGGGCTGAGGAAGAGGGCACTGAAGGCAATAAGGCAGTGAGGAAAAGACCACTCTTTGGTGCTCTTGCCTGAAGCTTTACTGGTGTCACTAATTTCTGCCAAGCAGCAGGTTTAACTCCAGAGAAGATCCCACCTAATAGTCACCATATTTCTGTCACTGCTGCCACAGCTGCATGACACTGCACAGTGAAGTAGGGTAGCACAAAACAGAACTGAGCAAAAATCTGTTCTACCCGAGGAGTGCCATTTCTTGCTGTGGTTCAGTCAAATCCACTACTCCTAAAACAGGATCTCCGAGAGAGGATCCCTAGTGGTGTGACAGCACTGGCAAAAACGGCTGGCAGAGGACAAGGGAACATTGCTGTTTAAACAAAGGTTTGTACTGCCAGTGAAAGAAAATTTAATGAAAATCTTAATTTTAGAAAATGTTTTGTTTCCATCTGACCTATAGAAAGAAAGCAGTTTTGACTACAAACCAAAACATACTTTCTTCATTAACATTTTCTATAGTATACCTTTTATTGCAACCAAGTCACTTTCTGGGATAAAACATGTCTGTGAGAAGACAAGTTTTGGAATATTAATCACAAGGGAGATAATCCTTTTTATTCACACCAAGTCATTGCAAACTTAACATACAGCAAGGAAATCATTTTGTATCTGCAGCAAGTAGTCTCTACAGTTAGACAATTCAGAAATTTTCCCTGATGAACTTACACAAAAGGTATAACTTATTCAGTTTAGCTTTTAAAAGGGACTGTTTTCCTGAGTTGGCATTTCCTGGTAGGAATTTGCAAATTTGCTAACACCCACTGTAACATTATGTATTAAAAGAGTCCATCCCAAATGCACTCCAGCTGTATAAGAGTATCAGCTTTTGCATGTGTTTATCCAGCTGTCATTTTTACATATGTCATTGTGGGTCCCAGGCCTGCTTTGGTACAGAAAAACATTCCCTGTTTTGTTTTGGTTTTTTTCAATTTTTTTCTTTCTTGTTTGCTCCTGACAAATAAGAAAGTCAAGGAATAATTAAAGCACAGACTGGAATGAAAATAACCTCCTAGTAAACAAGTGTGCTCGAGCAAAATAAATGATAATTTATTTTACAAGCAGAGATTAAAAGAACTTGGCTTGTTCAGCTTCTCAAAACAATAGCTAAGAAGGGATATGACTGCTCCCTATAAATATATCTGGGTATGTAAACATGAAGGAAGAGAAAAATTACTTAAGCAACCTGTAGAATATTGGCACAAGGACAAATGAGTACAAATGAGCCATGAATTAATTACAGTAAGAAATTAGGATAAGTACCTGGAAGTAGAAGAGCTGCTTTCAGGCTAATTTATGGAAAAATGAGCTGCCCAGTTCCTCTGTATTCAGCCTCAAAAGGAGTATATTGGTGTTATTGCTCTCCTCAAAGCTCAGGTGTGGGAATGCATGGCTGTGAGTAGGTTTGGATGTTTGTATCCCGTAACACTAGCGAGCTATAGTTTTACTTCATTTGCCATCTGAAAAGGAAAAATTAAGTGAAAATCCTTCTACCATCTCATTTTTATAGAACTACTTTTAGATCCTGTGGGGGTCAGAAACTTACTAACTTTTCCATAGGGGAAGAAAATGGATAAGGAGATCGCCCCTGGAATCCCACACCATGAAAATCCCACTCTGCCCACACACTTCCCCAAAGCTGAGAGCATTCCTTTCCCCAGGAGGGAAAACATGCTCTGATCCAAAATATAAAACAATAAAAATTTTATTCTGGCACACACAAGAGCTCCCCCCAAGGAGCTGCAAGTCCTCATTTTCCCTACCATGAAGCATGTTTGAGCTTTTTTTAACAGCTAGGAATATTAGGGTGTTTTTTAAACAAATATTTCTTAAGCTTGTTTTTTATATTCCCTACCCCCTTGTAAGCTGTCTGTTAATGGATTTTTAAAATGACAGCGTTCATCGTAGACTTCAAATTATTCACAAACATGTCCAATAAATAATTCTTTTTCTGCAGACTATTTGTAAAATGCATATTTATCCGGAACTGAAAATTCATGCTATGCAGCTAATTAGCCTTCACAGAGGGCTTAAGCAGGCCTGAAGGGTGCCTAGGGCTTCTCCCAGCTCTCACCACAGGGATGCATTTCCCCTAACTGAATTTACATTTCTAAATTTTTTGGACCATTTTATCCAGAAATCATGCCCCTCCTCCACGCCCAGCTTTCTACTCAGTACAGTATTTGTTTTGATCAATCTCTCCTAGAATAATGAAATGCACTCCTTCTCCCTCACTAAATTAAATCTCACTTACATCTGCATCTTAAAGACAGTTTAGAAAAACAAGTTAGCCAGCAAAAAAGAGCATAAAGAAAGTGGTTGTCTTCCATTTGGCTTTCTTGTTAGATGCTCATCTTTGAATTCAATTTTCTCCCTACTTACCTCTCTTACCTTATTTTTCTTTATTTCTGCATACACTGTGCATGTTTAGCTGTACAATATTTAGACCTCTTGAAATGCAAGGAGACTTAGCCATTATTTAGCATTACTGCTATTCTTTCAATACCTATCCCACTTATTGATAATAACTCATTAGGTTACAAGGAGATAATGAGACAGATAATTTATAAAAAATGAAGGAAATTTGTTCAGTTCCATAATCTTAGAAATCACTCCTGGTCTTCAGACAAAAATACTCCGTTTTGTCTGCAAGGAGATATTACATATCACATACATATGAATTTCGACTCTTTTCTCCCTCATAATATTCATCAATATTTAGAAAAGTCATTAGTCACCACCTTTTAGTTTTCAAGAAAATACAAATTCTTTCCATTGTCAAAGCTTTGCAAGAGCAATTTTGGCTGGCATATTTTTGGAGAATGTTTGGAAGAGTGACTTTGAGTGGAAAGCTCTGGGACCTGTCAGAACTTGCAAATATGTTATACTTTCATTGTCCTATTACCATGAAAATTTGGTTGACAATCCCTTGAACAGATCACTGCTGCACTGCATTTTGGTCAGGATTTAAAGTTACTGAGTGATATTTAGAAGTATCATCATCAGCCATGGTCAGCTGTGCATACAGAAATGAACACTTACTGTTCTGAGAAATCAGAGGTTCTGTCAAACAAGTAGCCATGTATGCATCTAACTGTTGTAACAAAAGCTATTGAAATTTTAAAAGAAAATAAATCACCTTTCAGATCACATGGGTCTATATCAAAACATTATTGCTGTCAAATCTGAATCCTGCCTTGGTAAGGAAAGTAGGACCACAGAAACTGAGAAAGCTGTAGGTTTAGGAACGCCTTCTCAGCAGGGTGTGTTTATAGACATTCTCAGAAATACTGAGCTGCTTTTAAAGACAGAGCTGCTGACCAGCAAATCTCATGTAATTCCACCTAGAATTGAATACCTGCTTTTAAAATGCTATTTTAAGAATGAGTCACGAGGTAGAAGCTTAGATCACCTGAACGATGTAATTACTGAAAAAGAGCAGGTTGAGAGTGCACAGATTCCACCTTGTTTCATTTCTGGAGCTGACAAAAGCCGCAATTTGTTATTTAGTTAAACCTGGCAGATTAATGACCTATCAAATTAGGGATGCTGTACACTGCATCAAAGTCACAACCAACTTATTCAGATCCCTTACTGACTAAATCAAATCCATAACCGAGAAAGCCATACACACCACTAGTGAAATGCATTCCCTGATCCACCACACTGAGCTTCTAATCAATATCTTCATCCCAGCCATGGACTTGATTGTATTGAACTCACACAGCACAGCTGGGATAAGTTCCTTCAATGTAAATATGTTCTTCCTAGAAACATGCTTCACAGTTATGCATCATTCCCAAGATAATCTCTGGAGATAACCTGTAACTCTCATCAATGATGAGCATATGGATTGTGACATCTAGGATAGCCTCACTTTGAAACAAAATACAACATCACAAAATCTCTGAGGAAGCTGTAAAATATATTTTGACAGGTTAAGCTCTCTGGTCTGTATAGGACATGCATGCAGAGCTTAATACCAAAGGATTTTAGAGCAGCTCGGCTCGGTGGAGAAGAATCAATATTCCCATTGCACATACACAGCCAGCACAGGACCTCATAGCAGCTGTCCTTGGAAGCTGAGATCTGGAAGAACAATTTCCAGGATTCAATATTTAGGTGCAATATTAATACTGCAGGCTTGGTCTGATTCTTAATTTTTGATTCGGAGTTACAGACAGGCAATTAATTTAAATTAGGTGGTATCAGAAGGGATGCTGCTGTAGCAGATTTCTCATCTGTTAATTTAGAACTAGCAGCAATGGTATCCAGTCAAGTTTATCTTAATTTATGGGCATCTTCAGCCTTCTGCTCAGAAGGAAGATCAAATGTGGAATTGATCAAACATTTTCAATATTGTTTTCTCTTCTCCTTTTAATTTTGCAGCACTTGCTTCCAAATGTCTGACACAGGTAAAATGTACGTCAGAAGCAGTAAAATTTCAAGATTGTTAAAACTGATCAAGATTTGAGTATTCTGGGTATTGGTAGACTTTCTTTCCCTTTATTAGTAAACATCCTAGAGTCTATAATTAAGGATAATTTTAATTTGATCATTTCTTCCAATAAGTGTATTCTCACAGCTCCATGTCCCATTATTTGAAACTTTACTTTGTTTTTTTCAAAATTATGTATCATTTGAGATAAAGGGTAACATTAGAGGTAAAAAGCTGATAGTGATATCCTATTTATCTGCATATGATTTAGCAGATGATAATTTTGATTCTATATATGAGGTACATGTCATTAGTTTTGTAGAAAGCCACATCTGACTTCAAGGGTTTGGGCTACTGCTGAACAAAGTAACTTGCCTCAGCACCCTGCTCAAAAGACTGCTTGTCTTAATTTACTCCAGGACCCTCAGCAGACTAGAAAAGCCTTACCTGAGCAGTCTGGCTTATTAAGAAACTATATTTCTGACTTGCTGTTCATCTTCCAAATGTTATCTGATTTAATCCTGCCTGTGAAGCAGGTTTAAATATGTAACGTTGCCAAGAACTCTGACTCCCCTTTACTGACCTGGGCCTCTGAGTTGCTCTGCATCCATCTTACATCTCCTCATATGAAGGAGATGGACTTTGCCAGAACAAAACCAGGACTCTTCCACAATTTTAGCACTTCTTGTAGAGAAAGAGAGGAATGAGGCTGAAGGAAAGGGGTTGAAACTCTCGTCACCAGTCCTGATTGCAGTTTAGGAGAACTCCAAGGCCACACATCTTGCTTGCTAGGAAAAGAGAGACAAACAGATATTCAGAGTAACCTTTTGCCCAGACGAAACCCCTTTAACAGGAACACTGACTCAGAAGAAGCAGAATTAAGCTCAGAATTAAACACCACTGTTATTCTGCCCCAGGCAGCAGTATACCAAAACCCAGTCTGGGAGTTCCTGATGTTTCCTGTAAAGACAGGTTTTGGTTTTACAGGAAGGCAACAAAGGTACCACAGCAAAACTGGTATTGTTTTGAGGCACTAATTTTCACTTGTAGTCTTTTGTGCTATTTTTGTCTTTACTAGAGAAAAAGTTGTCTTGACTGTGCCACTTAAATTGACTAAGATTTATTACATTCTCCCAGCAATTTCTTTAATGCGCCTTCAGAGCATTATGTAAAAATTGAGCAGGCAGAAGAGTCTGCTCCAGAGCTGCACACAAACAGATGTCTGGCAGTATCCTTCCAAGCCCCTATCCCCTGTTGGAAATATCAAAGCTGCAATGTCCACTCAACAAGACTGTCAAAGTCACCTCACCTCAGCAAAGACAGCAGGACACAACTTTCATGGAACAGGTCCAGCAATAAGAGTATCAACCCCAAATTCGGCTCGTGGGTAGCAAGGCAAACAGCCAAGTGGATACGAACATTAGGGAGACAAAGTTCCACAATTATGACCCACTGCTGATTTCAGAGGGAGAGAGATCACCATCCAGGATTTCTATGAGAGTTTTTTTATAAGCAAAGAGTGTGTTTTACTGGATCCCTTAGAAATTAAGGATGTGTTCTAAAAAGCACTAAATTACTTAAAGGAGCTAATATACATTAAAAAACCCCAAACTTTACTACTGAATTATCCAACCTGTTTTTAAAAATACATATTCAACTTCAATATTACATGTATACTGTCAAAATAATTCACTGATTCTCTATGTCAGTGGTGGGAAGGATATATTCATACAAAAGGATGCACACAGAGTTGTTAGATAGTGTAATGAGCTGAAAGGAAAGAGTGTGCTTCTCTTAAATGACAGCTTAGATCAGGAAATCACATGCTTGAAAATGGTCTTCGTGAAGGACTGAAATTACAAATGAAATAAGCAGGAAAGGATTCATTACATTGTTTATTAAAGAGAAAGTTGCTATCAAAGTTAAGCTTCAAGTAGAGGATTCACCAGATATTTGGGAATACTTCTTCTGTGACTTTTAAACTGGTTTTGGAAATTGAATCTTCATGTGTGTTACTTAGAAGCTCTTTTGTACATCATGCAATTGTTCTACAGTGGTCTTATTTTATTGTGTATATTTTTATGCCTGTGTTTGTTTGTTTTTATGTATTGTACAATTTCAAAAGAAACCTATGTTATAAAAACCCCACATTTATTGAACTCCCAACTCTTCAGTGTGAACAAGGACAGTAGAACACACAACTCAGAATAAAAGGATAGGTAAACAGTAGAGATACTGAATCTCACAAGAGTTTATAGAGTTCAGTAGGAACAATACCTGGATGAGCCTTCTTTTCAAATTTAACCATTTAGGTGCTTTTTTTATTAAAGAAAAGCTTCTCATAGAATGCAGCCTTAAGTGGTGATGCTGCAAACACTTTAAAACTGTAGAGCTAATGGAAATTTTGATCTGAAAGGAAAATCTCTTCATTATACTCTCTGAAATTAACTGAAAAGTAATAAAGAATCCTCCTAGTACATTCTGTACAAATACAGACTAAAGGAAAAAAGAAATTGCAATGTTCTGGTGGTTTAAGACTGCAGTACTGTGTTAGCTAAAACTGAGCAAGTAAATACCTTGGTACGGTTATTCAAAATATATTGTTGCCTTTCTGAGTTATTAAGTGTTAAAAAAAATGTATCAGACAGTCTTAGAACCACACTAAGCTCCTTTAGGTTATCTCTAGAGACAACTGAAAGATAAATATCCATATTTTAGCATATTTACATATGTAAATAAATAATACAGTTACCCTTGTATATGAAAGAGCTCTATATTTGAACTAAAATAATTTAAAAGCAAACAACTATTGGGTTCTGGATGTATTTTACTTAATATTGATTTGAATTTCTAGGGAATGTACTTGTTCCACTGGTTTTTTGCATTTGATTTAGCAGACGGTAATTTTGATTCCGTATGTGAGGTGCATGGCGTGGTAGGTGAAATGGCTGATAAACAGGGAATTCAACTGAATAGAAAGTATATTTGATTTCATAATTCAATGTCTATTTAAAATATTCTTGTTCAAGGGGGCAAAAAACGTGTTTTAACATGGCCTGTTGATTTCATCATCAGCTGTCTTTTGAGATACAGTCATATACAGTAAATATTTCATTACAATATTTGCTCTGGTTTTCTCTATATGTTTTAATGTCTGATGCATTCAATATAATTTTAAATTGGGAGACAGGTCACTCGGGCTCCCTTTGTCCTGTTCAGGGGGAAGGGACAGGGAGAGAGCTGGATGAGCCCCAAGATGTCTCTCCTCTCTTGTCAGGCAGCTCTGACCGACAGCTGCCCCCAGCCACAGGGGCACCTCAGCACAAATGGGAATCTGTGTTCCCCTGTCCAGTGCTCCTGGAGTATCCCCCAGCCTGCACAGCCCTGCCCTGTGGGGAAGGACACGGGGGCAGGACAAAGCCACATGGTGGGGGCAGGACAGAGGTGCTGCCCGAGCCATGGCTCCTTCTGAGGTGCCAAAACAGCAGCTTTTAACCTTCCCCGTGGGGAACTGAAGGTGACCAGGGATTTAGGACATGGAAATGCCCCCCATCCACTCCCTGCCCACGCTCTGAACAGAGGGCAGAGGCTGTTCCCAGGGCGGTGTGTGCATGTCTGGGAACCTCTCCTGCCCTGCCATGGGATGTGGCACCATGACTAGCACAGGAGGAACCTGCAGTCACATTCATAAGTGAGTGTGGACTTCTTGTTGCAGAGGTGGGAAATCCACTAAGGCATCCTCTCTGCTGCAGCCCACCTTCAGGGGAGGTGACAGATGGCAGCACCTTCCCCCTTTGCTTTGCACCATCACACCAAAGTGCAGTCACACAGCTGATGACAGAACCAAAAGGAAGAAGTTTCTCCACAATTCCTTGAGAGATTGCGGAGTCTCCATCCATGGACATACTCAAAAGCCAAAGGAACATGGTCTTGGGCAACTTGTTCATGATGAGCCTGCTCAAGCAGGGGAGCTGGACCAGAAGACCCTCACAGATCCCTCCCAACCTCAGCCATTTTGTGTGATTCTGTGCTTTGATCTGACTCCTAAAACACCTGATGGCAAGGATTCTGGGGCAGGGGATGATCCCAAACTCCTCCCATAGTATTCTTCACCAGACAACAAGTCCCTAGTCCAGAACATTGTACATCAGACACAGTCAGAAGAAAAATAAGATCATTTCACAACAAACATCAACTGCAGGGCTGGGGGGGGGCTGGCCCAGGAGTCACAGGGGTTCAGCTGGTGACAGGAAATCGGCACCTGCACCAACAGAGCAAGACAGCGCTGATGAACCCACAAAGGTAGGAATTGGTGTGCTTTGGTTCCCTCTCTTTGGGGAGCACAGCTGACAAGGAGCTGCTTATGGCCCAGCAGAGAGAGCTCTTGCTGGCTAGAACTTTAGAGAAAGGGAGTCTTAGAGAAGAGAAAAAATGGTCAAGGATAAGAGGAAAATAAAACCATCAGCGCAGAAAATATAATTTAAGAGAGAGATCTCTGAAGAGACATTGGGTCAAAGGCCACAAAAATTCCAGGTCCAACAAAAGGATGTGGACTGGGAGGGCATCGCTCCACAGGAAGGTCAAGAGGACACATGCTGATTTATAAACCCAGAAGCAGTGGAAAACATAACAAAATGCTTGTAAGTAAACAACAGAGAAAGATTAAATATTTCCTTTCACCTCCTCAAACTACGTTAGCATGGTTTCTGAGTGAAGTTACACTGCTCAAAGTGGACCAGGTCACTCCAAAATATTTCATGAGCTGAATCCAAGGTTTCCCAAGTCTTTTTAATAATATGAAAGTGTTTATAGTCTGATGAAACCAGTTTTATCTCTGTACCATAAAAAAACCCACACAATGTTTGAAAGAGCAGAGGCACCGTTTGATGCATATTGCTTTGGGAAACCTGAGAGAAGCCCAGGGAAGAGTGGGAAAGCAGCAGTGATGAGAAGTGCACACAGTTATTGTAGTACAAGACACCAAAGCTGTTTAAGAAGCCAAGTAAAAGCTGCAGCGGACGAGCCTGGAGGTTATGACAGGGGCCTTGGACCTGGAAAATGCATTTTCCATGAAGCTCCAAGAGCAAATAACATGATTTGGAGGCAAAAAAAAAAAAAAAACAACAAAAAAAAACCATGAAAAGGAAAAGAAGTAAATGAGTTCCAGAAAAAAAAGAAAAAGAAAAGGAAAAGGAAAACATGGAGATTTGGTCCTTTCGGGTCAAATGCTATGTTCGTAACACCTGAGCTCCCTTCTACACTATCATTTCAAGGAGAGATAAAGATAAAACACTTCAGTAGGCAATATGAGTACAAACTTGAAAAATGCCTCAGATCCAGGTTTTCAAAAATATCTATGGGCAGAATAGTTACATTAAAAAAAAAATCAGGTATAAAGTGCTTTCATATTTCCCTTTTAAATTCATCAGTGCCATGTAGGTGATTTTCAGAGTCTTGCTGAAAGCCCAGCTATATTTTCAAGTACTGAAGTACCTTGGAGAACAAGGGCCAACATCTCTTAGAATCTTTCCAAAATGAAATGCAATTTCTTGTGTTCATGCATTAGCAATTTTACTCCTTCCTGCACCAAAATAAAACGCCAAAAGCAGAGTTTAAAATAGTAGTATGTTCCAGTTGTGGGGTTCCATGTAAATAAACAGAACCCTGAAGAAATACTAGGTTTTTTTGAAATCTATTCCAGGAAATTAAGTAAAGAGGACTTAAATGATAGAAGAAATAAAAAATGTGCATTTTATCCAATTATGCTTCATTATGTTAAATTATGTGAGTTGATAGTGGAATTATAAAAATGCATCCCTCCCAAAGGTTTCTCCCCAAAACATCCCCAAATTAGTCCTATGCAATCCAAAACTGCTTTTCTCCTGCATCCCATAATATGTCCCACAGCCCAGTGATGGGCCTGGGAGCAGCCATCAGGGTGCTGTTTGGTCTCCCCATCCTGCCTTTGTTTCTCTGAGCTCCAATGTGGGTGTACAGAAGAGTTTTTATCACATAACCTAGCGGATACCTTGAATAAATGTAATATGAAATGCAATTATGTTTGACAACACAGCTACAAAATCCAGTAAAGAACATTACATAGATAAGTCACATTGACTTTGACTTAAAAATTATTTATTTCTTTATTAATATTCTACAAAGTGGCTATAGGGAGAAAGATTTAAATTGTAGTACATATAAACAGGTGTTATGTATGTTCACACCTGCATATTGCTCTCATACCCCTGGGAGGCTTTATTATTGACCTACCCTGAAAGTCACAGCAGACACACTATGCTGTGGTGTACCTAAGTTTTCAGAAATTCCCAGGTGGAATTACCTCCCTCAGCACACTTAGAACCACAGCAGTCAGGTCATCACATTTTCAGCGTAAGTTCTGCTCTTCCGTATTTCTGATTAACGAATTTTGCTTTATTGCTCACTCTATCAACTACTTAAAATTTAAACCAGCTATCAGATCAATACAAGCATTTCCAGTGTTCATTATTCAACTCTTGAATGCTTTTCCTTCCTTATCTTTTTTTCTGTCTTCCTTAGGTGTATTAAGAACTTTGGAGATGCACTGTAAAGGCCCTTGCATACAACAGAAGTATATTTCAAAATTTATGTTTAAACTGTTTCTGTACAGTACTAAGTAAAAAAACCCAGAGTCGTAAATGCCAGAGTAACTTTCAACAACTTCTGTGTCCCAGTGATAACCATGACATATTTCTGTGATGGGTTACTCCTTTGGTTTGTAAGCAGGTTGCTAAGGTAAAGTTAATTAAAGTTAGTACACCTCAGCCATAGCCCATAACCAGTTTAAAAAAGACATAACGATTTATCCCCCATAGAAAACATTCATTCTAAAATACATTGCACTGCAGTGACGTTAGAGTTGTATATATAAAAGTAGATGTATGCACACCTTTTTATATAGGTATGTATAGAATGTATTATGAAATATATTATGTATCTCTATATATAAACCCCTAAGCCCATCAGCAAGAGGTAACAACACATCTTTGTGATGATTAATGGCTTTGGCAAATTTGACATTGGGTTTTGTCACAAGAAAGTTGTCTGAATATCCTTACTCAGGAGGCACACCACGTTTAGCCTCATTTATCATAATTAGCTTAAGCTATTTCAACAGTATAATGAAGGCTAGGGAACCAATTTAATTGTTTATTTATTTTAGAAAAAATATTTTCCATATGTCATCATATCTGCTTTGCACTTGACCTTTTCATCAAAACACTCACAGTCATTTCTTTTCATCCCATATTTACTTACTGATTACTTTTGCTCATGATTTGTGTGTTGCCTGAGTGCTGAGTAACCAACAGCCAGAAGGGTGATTCATTAGCACAAAACCACAATTATTATGCCGTTTTATGAGATAACTGAAACAACGACCTGATGCAGGACTGATGCCTTTGCATCTTCCCTAAGTCTGTGGAGCTGCAAATCATAATCAGAGTGATGGGACACTTCCCAAGGAACTGAGAGGAAGTGCCTGAGCCTATGTCAGAAATAAATAACATTGTAGTTGTGCTCTAAAACCTTCCTTCTTTTTGTGATGGTTGCAGCAATTAAGCTATATGAAAACTCAAAATCTGTGCAGAAATATAAATCCCCTTCTTTGGGAAAAAGAAAAACAATAAAATACAGAGCAAGGTATCTGTTCTGCAGCTATCTTTGGAAATAATTAATCAGAATAAATACTTCTTAAAAAGACAACCTAGAACACAGAATAAATTTTACATAAGCTTTGCTTCAATATAGAGTGCAAAGTCACAAGAAAAAAAATAAGTTTTCCAATAAGCATTTTGCAAAAAGAAGTAACTTGCTCCCCTGATATCGTGGATCAGTGTTGCTCTGCAATTCCTCCTTACCAGGTCAAAGCTGAAAATCAGATTTCTCATTAAGTAAAGGTTTTCTCCAGCTGAAAGAAAAGAAAAAAAAAAAAAAGTATCTCTGTAAAGTTTTGTAAAAGCTCACCTAAAACAGTATTTCTTTGGGCTGGATTGGAAAGAAACATGGTCCAGCATAAGCACAGGTATTTACAGAAGCACCGTAGGCAATGCAGTCTTGCTCTTACTCAATAGACATGAAGAATATTGATAGTGGAACTCAATTATGATTGAGAGAGAGAAAAATACTGAAAATTCATCTGAATAAAATGAAGGCTATTGATCAGTGTCAACACCCCTGGAAAACCCTTCCGCAAAAAATCCAAACCCAACCAAAACTCAGCTCTGCATATTTGGGGAGATAATTGAAAGGCAGAACAATAAATCTGCTTTAATAACCATTGGGGTCAAATAGAAATCAGACAGTAGAAGTCAGGTAGAAAAGAATCAGTCAAACAAATCCACATTTTATAAATAATGGGACCATACAGGACATCCATCAGGTAACATATGGCTCAGAAAAGTAGTGCAGAGTTTGAAGGAGCCATTTCCACACTCGAAGAAAACAGTTTGAAAATGAGCAGACTAGAAACAAAGCAGTTAAATTCAAAAATTTTAAAAAGTGAAACAGCACAACTTTTTTTGAGGAGGAAATACAGTATATATGGTTTCCAACTTCTGAATAGTACAGTTCAGTGGTGTTGCTGGAAAAATAATCTGTCATCCACTGACATAGATGCTGAGCTGAGGTTTTCAGCTACAACTTGTACTGATATTCAGTTGAGTGATACAGGAGAACCGAGATTTTTACCTGAAACCCCTTCTAAAGGAATGGTACATGCCCCTTAACTTAAATAGACTCGCAAAGTTAAAGTGCATTTTTTGTCTTCAGCCTGAGCAAAAGCATGAAGGAGCCATTATTAGACAGACAAAATAAAACCAATCAATAGCCTTTGTCATTATTCTTGATGGTTTTTTATTCTTATTTACACAAAGGTGTGCTCATAATTTTTTTTTTTTTAGCCTGAATTACTTATAAATAAAAATGCTGAATCAAAAAAGTGTGGTAACAAATGTTTAAATTAATATGAAGCATATTCACAATATACCATCTTAAAGGTGTCACTTTTTAATACCATTTTAAAGGTATTAAAGAGTTAGAAAGGGTAGAATTTCCTTATATTTTAGAGCTATTAAAGTACTTATAATATGGTCAACAGAGCCTTAAGAGGCCAAAGTAAACTCCTAAGTTTACATAAGTTATGTCTTAAAATGTTGCATGATGTCTTTAGGCAGTATTTAACTTTCCTTTTCCATATTCTGAAAGAAAATTACAGATTTAAATGGTACTAATGTTAAGGGCAAGATTAGTCTTAAATGGATTTGATTATTCTGATTGGAATGTATCCCTTAGTTTACCAGTCCTCTTCAAGGCACAGGTCTGACTTTGCAAATCAAGAGGTAATACAGATTTTTGCTAAAAAGCACCAGAAACATGGCTTTTAGTCTAATTCCTCTGCAAAACATGTAGAACAGGTCTCTTAATAATCACCTCAGGTAAATATCATTAGCTCTCCATCTCTTTTATATTATTTTATGGTAGTCCCACACCTTAGCATAACTGGCCTTCTTTTCTCCCACTATCACCTCAAGAGTTCAGCAGGAAAGGATCATTAAGCTATGAACATTTTCTACTTTCAAAAAAAGAAACTAACCATAAAGACAAACAAAAAGAGAACTTCTTTAAAATTACCTTTTCATCTACAGGAGAGGGCTGTCTAAATGCAAATGAACCCACAAAAACCTCTACAGATCTGTGGGAAATTTGGTACTTCCAAAACAAGACCTGATAACCCAATTTCTGTGAAGGGAACACCATCCTGTGAAAACCATTTTTAGAGGGCCAATACTGGGGAAACTTTGAGGAAAAAAAAGCATTATAAAATATATTGTGATTATAGTAGAGCAGTATGTCAGTGATAAAAATGTAGGTATATATAGGCCCTATAAAATACTCACAGAAATACTACATCAGATCTCCATACCACACCAAATTCCCAGGCATTCCACGGAAGAACAGTGTGGATTTCATTCTCCACTCTCCAACCTCCCTTCCACAGACAGGTATCAGACCACTGTAGCAGCTTGGTACTTAAAAGGAGGGAAAGGGAATGAGAATGAGCTGCCAAAGTGGATTCAAAGAATCAACAGCAGGAAAAAAGGAGAACAACCTAGATTTGACACACTTCCATTCACTCTGTGACACTGCCTGCTTCCAAACTATTAGAAGAAAAATTTTTCTGAAAGCCTTTATTTAAACTAATATTCATGTGCCTAAGAAATGGCAGTAACCATAGAAGATTTCCTAATTTTTGTTGCTATGTGAAAATAACTTTAGATCATTTTTTGCATAAACGATATGTAAATCCTATACATCAACTGGAAGATGGCACAAGGGAGTGTGGAGTTCAAATAGCTGGTCCCAGTTTCCCCTTACACCTGGCATGAAGAGTGCACATTATCCAGGAGACTTAATCAAATTCTGATGACGGATGTTCAAATACTGGATATTCTCCTTTCTCTATTCCAGATTAAAGAGAAAGACTGAAACATGAAATTCATTTGAAAAATGAAACATATCTGAACTGTTGTTTTTGTCTTTGAAAAGGGCAGCTTTCAGAGGAACAAAACATTGAAAGGAGCTGTTTCCATAAATTTAGCATCTCACAGAGACAATGAACGGATGGAGAATTCCACTTGTCAAACTATTTTTTTATGGCTGCTCTGTTAGATTGCAGCTGGTAGAGTTGGTAAACAGCCAGCCCACAAATCTCCACACTTTTACCACTCCATTTGAGAAGCTATTTGTGCCCAAGATGCAGTCAGTCAGCCCAAACAACTGAAAAAAATAGACTCCTCAGCTCTCCTGAAGCAGCTCTCCTGCTGAGCCATGGAGGCTACATCGTTCTTCAGAATTATCCTGGTCTTTTTCTCCTTGGTGAAGTAACAGAATGTGCCCAAACCACGGCAACAAATAGTAACTCTCTGCCATAGCTATTCTCCTCCCACACTCAAACCTTCTGATAGCATTGCAGGATAAGATTACAAGGTGAATGTGTATTTTGATATTGGAAAGAGTTTTTGACTTTCCCACTGTCCCCCAAATCTTCTCTCCTTATTTTTCATGCTGGTAATTGCCTTGGTTTGGCTTCATGGAAGGGAGGTTCTCTTACATTTAACTCTCTTACCTTTGAGCAATGTCCAGTGTAGAAGACTGACCTGGGTTATTTGCTCATTTTACATAAGCATCAGCTGAAATGCCAGGACTTGATTCCAGCCTCACCTCTCCTTGTTTTACAGCACGTCAAAGAAACAGCCTTCATTACTTCTGTGGTGTGCCAATAAGATGACAAAGTTCAAAACATGTCATCCTATGCATGAGTCTAATTTATTCCTCTGGATTACTGGGAAACTGATTTTATCATGAGCTCATACCTATATACACAGTCTACATGGGATTTTTACTTTTTCCAGAACTGGAACTCTGCCCGGCTCTGCTAGATGTCTTCCCCTCACAGTTGCACTCAAGCCTTATCTAGTTGGAGTTTATGGCAGATAAAATAACCCCATTTGACCAAATGTTCAATCTCATTGTTAGTTGAGGCAGAGATTAGAGTCACACTGCACACTGGGGTATGTCATGTCTCATCAGCGCTTTCAGTATAAACTCTGTCCTAAAAATTCATTCAAAGGTGAAGCATGATTGGCATATATGTTCCATACTTCAAAGTCTTTAATAAAAAAGTTCAAAACAGTTTGATTATTTTTAAACTGTAAGAAGAAGAATAAAAACAAAATAAAACCCAAACTCAATTCTCATTGTTGACTATACTCACAGCACAAAGGATTTTTGCTCTTTGAGGTTGAAAGTCACTTCACTTGGACTTTGCTTATTAGATTCACTCGAAGTGTCATGTAGGTGGAATGCGAGTTTCTGGGGAAAGAAAATGTGAAAATTAGGAAGAGGACACAGAGAGCATGACAGAGTAAAGGGAAAGCTGAACTCGTTTTCCTCCGCCATAAAAGCTTGAGATAAAAGTGTCAGACTAATACCTCAGTCTTACTTTTGAGTCTTACTTTTCCTGGGTGGTGAATCTATTCTGTGACAAGAATAAGGTGTTTGCATTTCAGACAACTATCCTGAGTGACACGGATTATATCAATGCCATCAGCATTTTCGGTTGAGTTGATTAGCATGCAACCCAGACAAGTGACCCGGTAGACTGCGACCATCACAGCAGGACTTCTGGTTCCAGCACTGCTTCCAGAAGGCAGGCAACTTAAAACTGTTCAGCCAGAAAACTTGGCAGACTCGCAGTTTCATTCAGGCAGGCTTACTGAGGAACTTTCTAGATCAATATAACCAAAGAGAATGTACATAGGAGGCTGCCTTCTAATTCCAGCCAGCAAGAAAACTACACTTCGAGATGCTGGCATTTGCTTTAGAGCCTGGTTTGAGACAGGTTTCTCTGTTGTTTGCAAAAGATCAAACTGCTAAAGAAATCAGCCTATTTACACTTTTGATAGCAACCTTTGCCCAAGCTGCATGGCAGAATTATTTTTCTGTGGCAGGTAAAGTCCTATTGAGGAAACCAATTGACAGAGACTGTATTCCCAGAGTAAGGTAAACTGGATCATGTTCCTCCTTGGCACCTGACATACCAAAAATACAATAAGATTAAAAAAAATCACTGTATTTTTTATCACTGATGCCTAGAAAACCTTTCAAATCAGAGGAAAGCTTCCAGCTTCAGCAAACAGCAAGTTCTCTGCAATCAAGGCATCCAAGCTGATGATAGAGAACAAACTTCTCGTAAAAATCTTTCAGAGTGCTTATTAGTTTAGAGGCTGCAGATATAATCCAGATTCAAACACCTGCAAAAATCACAAGGCTTTGAAATTGCCTGAAGTAGCACCTTTCTGGATGGCAAATGTCCTGTTGGTGGGTGAGAGAGAATTCACAGTTATGAGCTCTCTGTCATCTATTCCTTGGTTACTCCAGCCTGGCCCTTGGAGCATTTTCTGCTACAGCAAGTGTTCTAATACCTCAGATCTCAGCTTTCCTCTTCCTGCTACCAGAAACCAGGCAGGATTCTTTTTTTCATTAGTTGTCATGTATTCTCTCTGCATTTCTGCCAACAGCAGGGATGTGCAATGGCCCTAATGAATTTTGCAGGTTCACTTGAAAAAGAGCCAACTCTTTTAGCTACCTCATCTCGATACAAGTTGCATCGATTCTCTCACAGGCCCATGAACACACCACTAAAAAACCTGACCTAGCAACTTCTTGCACCATGGATTGGTAGCGAGATAAATTGTGATAAAACCTTATTTTGCTAGGTTTTAAAAGAAAAATAACTAGGCTCTGCATAAAGCAACTTTCTTTACCAATAGGAAAAACTATCAGTGAAACAAACAAAGTCACGCTGCAAATGTGCTGCCAGACCTCCAGAAAGAATTGGAAATTTGTCCTCAAAACCTTAAACAAGGCAGGGGAGTGCCTTTGACACTGTTGCATCTACATATGGGAGTGCCTCCACCTCCAGAAAACAGGCTGGTATTAATTGCAGGATAGCAAGGAGTTTTAGAAGGAAATAAAAACTTAACTTGAAGTTTGTCAATACTTGTTGTTGGTACTTTTTGTTTTCTTATCTCACTGCTGTTTCCAGTAAATTGCTCTTACCTCTTCCCATGATCTTTACCTTTTTGTGTCCCCAATTCTCCTCTCCACACCACCACAGAGGGAGTGGGGCTGTGTGAGTGAGCAGCATATGGTCTGGGGTGTTTCAGTGGGAACACTGACTTGGGGAATACTGTACCTAAACCGCAATAATTTGTTATACAAGAGTTGAGACTTATGACAAGACGCTGGTGATGTTCTCAAAGGTCTTGCCTGCCCTGAGCCCGGCTTGACCTCTGTGAAGTGGCTCCACGTGCACAGACTCAGGAGAGGAGTTTGCAGAAGTTTAGGACAGTTTCTTCTTTCTTGTTTTCAATTCAAAATGGCTCTTATGAACACCAGAAGCAAAATTATCATTAGTACTGGTTTCTCAGCTAGTACAGAAGACAATGAGCAAGACGTTTACCATGAGAGGCAGTCAGATGTCTAAATTTAGGCAACAGAAATAATGGAGAGGCTGCTACAGTCCAAGACTGTGCTTAAACCTCTGACAATCATTTCCCAATCGGCACACACAAAATAGTTACCTACAGAGAAGAACCACTGTGACTCAAATTATTGAAAACAAACCAAACCAAAAAAACTGAAGTAACTTTGTGGCTATTTTTGCCAAAATGCCAACATGAAAACAGCTTAATTTTCTGAGATCGCATGCAGAGCCTTGCACTGACAACACATATTTCACACTTAGCTTTTACATTTTGTATGTAACAGCATGTAATCCACTGCAGTTTTATTCCACAACCTTAAAGAATTTCACACACATTAACTAATTACTCCTGACGAGACTCCTCTGAGGTAGGTGTATAATTTGCATTTTATAGGTGAGGAGTTTAGACAGAAGAAAATATTCCTGTCTCATACTTGTGTAAATTGAAAAATAAATCTCTGTTAAGTAAGGGAGTTCCAGACTTGACTAGACCAATCAATGTCAAGGTTCAGTGCTGGAAATTTTGTTCTTTTCATTGACATCTGTGCTCATTCTAAAATATCACAATAACTTCCTCTGGTTCCTGTATGAAAACTTTCAGCGAGGGTCCCTTCCTTTCCTGAGTAGCTGCTTGAAACCTGACACAATATAAGCCCTTGAGGAAACCACGGCTTTGGGTTTAATGTCCTTAAAAGCTGGCAAACACTTTCCAACTAGGCATGGTTAGAAGTTTTTTGATGGATGTGCCTTCTCTGGCAGAGATGCTGCTGAGGGAAGAGATGTCTCTAGCAGAACTGCTGGCAGGGACCAGGCAGAGGAAACCTGGTGGTCCCTCTGGAGTGGCACCAAGCAGCTGGGATGTGTCAATTCCCAACTAGGGAGGCATGGAATTCCCTGACTCTTAACCCTGTCCCTGACAGCTCCTCACTTAGGAAGCTGCTGGGCTCCACAGACTGCTGAAAGAAACACATTAGCCTGCTTTGCTTCCCAGGCAGTCACCACACACTTGTAGCTCCAGAAGAGATTATATAATTGATGAAGTACTGGGGAACAAGTATAGAGCCATTGCTTAAAGACCCACATAAGGCATTTCACTTTGCTTTGCACATAAAACCCCTTCCACCCAAAGTTTCTTTACATAAGAATTTTTTTTAAAGTATAGATTGTTTTATTCCAATTCAATACTTTATTCTTTTATATATATATATTTAATATTCAAGTAAAATTACCATTTTCATCAACAATCCCTTCAGAAAAATATCATATTTCTTAATTTAGAACATCTAGAACCGTATTTAAGAGTACTAACACTTCAAAGAAATTGCTTACTATGTTTACTGATATCCAAACCTTGGATCAAGCTTAATTCCAATGCTGAAAAATTAAGAAGTTGGAAAACTTAGGCAAGCAAAAGGGAGGAAAAAAATCTCTTATTTCACAAGGGAAAATCTCAATTTTGCTTTTCTACTGTCAGCAGTCTGCACCCAGCTATGAGGATAATTGCTCATGCACACCTACATCATCACAGTTGATAGAATTTTTCCTATTTGGTTTTATTACTCAAGAGATTTCTAATTTATCACACCAAAACTATTACAGCTTCTGTGCTTCCAAACTCGTGTTAAAAAAAAAAAAAATCAGAAAAAAATTCTAAAAATTATTTAAAATATACTTGCCTGGAAAGTAGCAGTAAGCATGAACTTGAGGAGAAGCTGGGAGAAACAGGCAGGAAAGATGGGTCAAATAAATTGGGTTCCCCCCCACTATGTCACAAGAGCTGAAAAATAGGAGTGGATTTTTAACTTAGTTTATGTGCATTAACAGAACATAAAATAGATGTATTTCCTTGCAACCCACAAGTCTCTGCAACAGGGGTTCTTCATATTCCAGGCAGACAGCTAAAATGCCACCCTGCGATAGTACCTGAGGGCCTGTAAATAGTTTATTTCTTTTAGCTTTCGTGGAAGGTGGTATGTTTTAGGTAAGCGAAATCTCCCTGATAAATAATTTCTGCAAAACCAAGGCATGTGTAAAGTGTTCACTGTGTGCATTCTCTTTTCTTGCTTGTATTTTGCAAAATATGTGATGAAAGGCTTATTTACTGTGATTTTTTCACCCTTCAAGAGTCAAAATGTAAGTCAACGGTTGCCTGACTTCTGTTCAGAAATGCAAAGATACAAAAACCTAAAGAAATCTTTAAAGGTTATAAACCCACCTAACACAGGCACAGCACTTCAGCAATTTAATACAATGCATCGAGAAACAATAGACAACAGAGCATGTGGCATAAACATTCAATTTTAGCAGATGTTCTCTTTGCTACATTCAAGCCTTTTACTGTGCCCTGAGATATTTATGGAAGACTCACTTCCACTGCAGTCCTGGGTGAGAAGTGACACTAGGATGTGCAGCACCATAAAAACAGCTCTGCAAGCTGACAAAATCCTGTGGTAAAGACCCACTGGAATAAACATTGTGTACAGGGAAAAGAAATGTGATAGATGTCAGTGAAAACTGCAGGAAATGTACTGTCTGCACACAGCATTCCCTGTGGCTAAACCTATCACTCCCATTGGCACATGAAATGCTTATTCTCTGGGGGAAAAGCAAAGCATTAGACAGCTAGATCAGAAGAATGAAACAGAGCTTCAAAGTTCTCGAGCGAGATAAGAGCAAAGCAGGCTTTACATGGTTGGTTGAGAATGGATGGAGTAACAGATGTGTTGTGAGCACTGCCTTTACAGAAAAGCAGTGCGTGGCTCTGAGACCCTGTTATGATCCGATTACAGGAGATGCCTCTGCCCAAATTAAGATGCAAACGAGACCATCTGCCATAGTCAATAGCAGGGAATTTATTTAACAGTAAATGAGTGTGAGGGAGAGAGACTGAAAGAAATAAAAAAGAGGTGGGTGGAGGAGAGAGAATGAGAGAGAGACAGAGTTTAAGCAGATGAGAGGTGAGGATCCAGTGGAGTCCTGTTGGTCTTTTTTCACCCTGGGCTTCTTGGTGGTGGGGGTCCCGAGGTCCTACATAACTTCACTATTTATACATTTCAGCAAGCAAAGGAATTCATGCTTATTGGCTACACAGTTCTCCTATTCTATTGGTCAATGAGTGATTCCCTCATTTCCAATGCTAATTATTCCCATGCAGCCTTTCTCTTCTTTTGAGCCAGTGATCAGGATCTCCCCCGATGGAATTACCGTTTACTCAGACAGAGCTGATTTCAGCACAGTTGCTGAGTTGGCTTTCCTTGTGACCCATAAATTCTACATTCTTCATGTCCTTTATCAGTGATACATTCTTCTCCCCTGGATTTATTTACCTCCCCTTAGGCCTGAGACAGTCAGAGAGCAGCACACCTTTATCTTGTCTCAAGTGCTTCTTTGGCTTAAACCCTTATCCTCTCTGGTTCTCTTAATCTGATCCAGTTTAAAGCTACTATAGACAGAACCAAGGCTTGCGAGGGAGCCTCAAGCATACTTCATCTCCTCCGGTCTCTGTTTCCAGGTGAAGCAAGGCCAGGGCCCTTGGGAGTTCCTGGGTGAGTTCCAAAGGATTCCTCAGTCTCAAAAAGGTGGGTCACAGGAAAACCTTCATCTTCTGGAAAACTAAAAGGACAAGATCAGCACATTTTAAAAACTGTATTAGTCACCAATATTAATGTTTATTTTTCTGTTATTTGGAATAAGGCAGTTAATACCAAATCTTCACTGGAAAGAAACACAACATTGTCTTGCTACATTTATACACTCATAATGATCTTGCATCCCAAAAAAGTAGAAGGGGAAAAACAATAAAAAATTACTTGTACCAGGAACCATTTGAGTCTCTCGGCTGTCATTATAGTTATTGTATGCAAATAGATGTACGCAGCTTAAAGCCTTGCTCTGATCTGCTCTCTTATTTCCCAAAGATGCACTCAACACTAATGACTACCTGTGTGACACAATGGAACTCATAATTACTTTTCATTTAACAAAAAACAGCAAATGTTAATGAAGAGTTTTGAGTATTTCCCATATCTCAAGATACTACTTCAGGTGTCTTAATCAGCTTGTAAGCCTGCTTAGAGTAATAAAGATAAACCCAAAGACTGATAGGAATTAGATACTTTTGGTGACCCCTAATTGTAAAACTTCAAGCAAAACAGCAGGGAAATAAAAATAAAAAACAAAGAAATAAAACCCCATGGAATGATATTCTAAATGACAGATGATTATAATGGTGCACGAGTGACAAATCTAAGGAGTGTTTTTTCAATAGTTCAGAGACAAAAGTACATCAGTGAAGAAGCTTGAAATTTCATTGAGTAAACGGAGACAGAGAGGAAGAAATTATCTAAGATGAGGAAAAGCCAAGACTGATAAAAAGAGATGAAGGAGTAAATTAATTTCACTTTAAGATAAAGAATGGTGCTATGAAAAAGGCAAAAGAAATGACAGCTGGGAAAGGGCACACAGGAAACTATATGCACAAATTGCAAATTATAAGTTTCAATAAGTTTTCCTAATTTCCTGACTTCAAGAAGGAAAGGGGGTGAAAAATGTAGGTGGGTTAGAAACTAGAATAAGAATAAAGACGTAGTGGTTTAGATGAGCTCAAAACCACTAAAGATTTCTGAGAAATCAGTTGAAAATTACTGTAAATTATTACCTTGTGAAATCTCTTATCTTTGGAAAATTAGTGGTGGTTGTATATGATCTACTAGCAATAGTCAAAATATCTTCATGTTGGCAGCCTCATAAGAAATGCCAAAAAACAAACAGCTGTGAAAAAATCTTAACTGACTTCTTCTGGAGGATTTGTTCTCAAGGTCAGTCAAGCAAATAAGTTGTTGTGAATTACCCATCAAGCCTTACAGATTTTTTTTAATCCTTTTGAAAGTGTGCAAAAAAGTTATTTTTCAAAATGCATTCAAGAGTATTTATATAGTAACTCTCCTAATGCCAGAGCTATAGTTTATGACCCTATAAATCTTCATCATTCAATGAAAAGTGAGAATCATTGGCCAGTTTTCTTGGTACACTTAGGATTATTCTTGATGTGAAGACCACACTCTTAGAAGAGATTTGGAACAATGGCTGTGTCCAATTAAAATGGCTTTTATCAGCTTTATGCCTCAGTTTCCAGTTAGCACAACAGAAACATCTCCTTTCCTGTTTGTAAGAAAACATTTTTTATGTTGCTCAGTGGCACATTCCACAGTGAAAATCGGCAGGTTAATTCATAGATAAATGTGTCATTTCTGCCGGCAATCATGTTAGACAATTATCTTTGGGTTTTAAAACAAAAATAATTTATTATCAAATCCTTAGAGAGGCTGTGAGACAAAGAAAGGGAAAGGAGAACCTAGTTTGATAGAAAAGAAAGTATAAAAAGTAACCAACCCTAACTGTGCAACTGTGCTGTCCCGGTCCTGTTCTGCGTAAAACCAATCTTTGATTAGAGATTTCCTAGGAAATATAAAACCCCATATTCAATGTACTTAGTCTTCATAAAACCACTGAGCATAGTGTGGCAAACTGATATTACTTGCAAGAAAGAACTGCAGAATGGTTAAAGAACCTAAAAAAACCCTTTCACATTTGTATTCATAAGACCTGTAGCAGATTACCAGCAGAACCACTCAAAGAGGCTCTCAAGATCAGTTCAATCTCCTATTTTCTTTAACAGCTTTGGCACAAAACATTGGTGTGGGCTCCTTAAGACCTGCTAAGGGTGTGGAGCTGAATGGTACTATCAAAGGCGAAGTAAAGATACCATTCAAAAACCTAAATGACCTTGAAAACAGAAATAATAGAATGGGTTGAGGCTAACCAGCTGCAGGGGTCAATGCTGGCAGAGAACAACTTGGTTTGAGCTGGCTGCTCATACATTTAGGTTGAAAATCAGAAGGATGCTTTAAGCTGCAGGAGAGCAAGGTTCAGTAACAGCTTTCTGAAACACTGCCAGTGACAGAGGAACAGATTTCCAAGTCTGCTAGTGTTGAGGACTTCACTAGGATTCAGCCTCAAAGCCTGGGAATATTCAAATATCAAAGCAAAGCTGTGTGCTGCTTTCCAAATTGTAGTTTACTGATGGCATCTTGGTAAAAGCAAGGAGGTGATGATTACAAAATCTCCAGAATGAGGACCTGTGGTTCATAACTCTGTTTCTTGGCCTTGATGCAAATATGTTGTTCATCCAAGCAAGACATAAATCTTCTCTGGGGTATCTTCAAAACTGCAATGAACTCACACTTGAATTTAAAACCACCCCCAGCTTCAACTAATTTCTGCTTCAGTGCCCCAAATACGAAGCAGAATTTTAGAGAAAGAGTAGAATGTATTCATTCCTTCAGTATTAAAAAAGTAACCCAAAATTTATTATGTACATAAATCTTCCATGAAAGAATGAATCAATAAAGAAAAAGAAATATCATTTTATGATATTGCAGTACTGAAAGAGGCTTAGAATAACTGTGAAAAGGTGGGTAAAGAAACTATCGTAGAATAGTTACATCTGACCTCCTCTTTGCACTCAAAATAAAAATTAAAAACATCAGAGGGGGGTAGTTTTATTGGACAATCAAAAATGAGAAGTTCAGGATATAATCAAATAATATATCAGTAAACCCCCACACAAAAACTCAGTCAGGCTCTCTGCATGACTGGTATAGTCAGTGAGGGACTATTTCTACTTTGTTTGCTTTGTTTCCCTTTGCATGGTTCCCTTACATCAAAACAAAGATGTAATTCAGAGATGACAATGAGCACTGTGAGTTATGCATTGTCAAATATACTCTGTTGCAGAGCATCTTTCTCAATGAATGAAGAAATAAATAAATCCTTAGCAAGGAGGAAAAGAATACAGATGAAATCTGGCTACTTCATTTTAATTGAATTGACTATGTTTTAGTGACTCTGTATGAAACAAGTATAGAAAAATGGCACAGGAGGAAAAAAAGAAAGACACTTTTGCACTTGGGGGACAACGGAAGGAGCAGGGAAAATACCCTGCTCACAGTGACAGAAGGCTAAAAAATCTTTTCACTGAATTTCAGCCAAGTTTTCAGCAAACAATGGCTAATGTTTTCTACAACATGAAGACCTTCCTGCAGGATTGAGACAAAACACATTCAATAAGCAGGGTGCTTCACTTCATTATCTCGTGACTGAGTTGCCTCAAGCTCCCTTAGACAGTGAGAGTTTAATCTTTTAAATGTCCTTTGGAAAGTGCATGAACACACAAACCTCCATGCGTACCTACACACACATACACCCCTACACACGCAGTCTCTTACCTGGACACTGGGAAACTGCACAGTTTTAATTTTTATACAGTAGAATTTTGATACAAAACCTGCAGATTTCATGTGCCTCAGCTAAGCATTAGTTATGTTTTTCAAAAGGATAGACCCAAGTGAAAATGGCTTTAGTCTAAACAAAGTTTTAAAAGAAAATATGCAAAATGCATTTTATTGATACCTTAAGGTTACTTGAAGAGGGGTTTAATTCACTTAAAAGAGAAATATAACCACTGAGATCTTTGTAAACCTAATAAATCTGGAAGAGAATGGAAAAAACCTTGAGGGAAATAACAGACTACATTAAACCTTGACAGAAGACTGACTCTGAATTTCACATAAAGTGCAGTGTACAAATATGTCTACTTGGGGCTTTCTCTGGTCTTGCAGTTTACTCTGGATGAGATATGCTGCAAGCTCTGACTTCTGTGAACATTATATTAAATCAGAGGGTTGTGACACACACTTCAAATGGGATGAGCTTCATATCTTACAGACACAAATGCTGCCCAAGCTTAATCATCAGCAGACCATGGAGAACTCTTGGTTCTGTAAATTTTAACAGGTATGTAATTGTGTCATCTCTATAGGCATTTGAAGTCATGCTTTCATTTCAAACAATGTAAATCCCCAAAACATTGTTATAACCTTATTATCTACTCTGCCTCTTTGTTTTCCATCAGTTTCAATACTGCAAGCTTCCCATTATTTCAAACACTGAAGTGAGAGCTTTTGAATGGTGACAGATATCTTAAGATACTCTTCATGGAAATGGTAAGCCCAGTTGTACTTTGCACATAATAACTCCTTGATGATAATCATCTACTACTAATACAGAACACTCCACTTGAGTGAAACTTAATGAATATTAAGTGTGACAAATTCCCTACCTGGAAGAGTTGACTATATAAAAAAAGCCAGACAATATCTGTTTGTTACAACCCAAAGAAAGAAAGGAAGAATTACCTGTAAGACTCGGTTCAGCCATTTAAGAATTATTATTGTTGCTTCCAGTATCTGTTGTTCTGGACACCATGAGGGAAAAATATTGTCAAATCCTGCAGTGAAACTTCTAATTAAACAGTAGTCAAGATTTCATAGAATTTTTATTTTTACCCTGTTCCAGTAATTTTTGTTGTTTACTCCAGGAATAGTCCCATTGATTTCAATGAAAATTCTCAGTGGAGCAACCTGGAACGTATGTACTATTCACAGTAAGGATATCAGAATCTCCTTTGCAATTATTTCAGCTGAGAAGCATTTGCACACAGAACTCCAGCTAAATCTAGAAAGGAATTTAAGTATTCTTTTAATAGATTGCAGAGATCATTTTTTCACTTGCAGGTGTCAGAACTATTTGTCCTTTTGACTACTTGCTGCTCCAGATTTGTAGGTGACCAGTCAACAACATGTCATCAGGATATCATATAATCACACAAGGCAGGAGAAGAGAGAAAGCAGAGGAGGTGAGAGTGATTATCTTTGTCAAGGGCTGCAGTCACATCAAGAAGAATAAGCTAGAGGCACACACCTTAAATTGATCAAGGGATGGCTCATTAGGAGCCTTGCTTCTTGCTGCTTCTGGGGTAGGGAAAGGGCAGAAGGCAGACAATAAAGACTTGAGAAGACAGATGCAGGAGAAGCTGCTGCAGCAGAGGGGTTTGGGAGATAAACAAGAGGAAAGGAAGGAGGGAAAAAAGTGACCTGAGGCTGAGGTGGGAGATAGAAGAGTTTTGTTAACACAGATACCACAAGAGCATGATTTTAAGCAGTGCTGATAGAAAGGCAAGAGCCCCCAAAATTCTTGAGAGAGGAGGAAACTGAAGGAACAGGTGAGACCCCCTCAGAGTAAGATTCGAGGGGAGCATATGATTCCAACACTGTAGTGAGCAGTGGCAGATGGGAAGAGGTAGGAGGGGAAAAAAGGAGAAATGTTCAGAGATGATTCTGGGCACTTCAAAACAGAAAGAGACATCATAAATGTTCATATAAATTTCCTATGGAGACATCAGTTTTATGACATGGGTGAAAGGAAAAGAGAGCTCTTTCTCATTATCTGTTTGTTTATGGGGGTTTTTTTATTACTTTTATTAACCTAATGTGTAATTGTGCTGCCTTGGAAAGGTGATGATAAACTAGAAAAGGATTTGAAAAGATTTCTCTGACTGCTTTAACTGTTTGCTGACTAGAAGTTCCCAACACAGAAAATAATCAACAAAAAAAAGCTACACAACACATACTAACAGACTTTGTGCCCTTGAGATTCTGCAGCAGTGCAAATGCAAATTAACTACAATTATAGTGAAATACAGATGTGTGCTAATATTAAAACAAACAGAAAAGAAATCCAAGTTTGATATTAACAAGTAACTGAAATAACTGGCTTTATGTGCAACAAGGATGACTTCCATTGGTTTTTTTGGGGACAGTCTTCATCTATAGCTTTATATTAAAAATAAAGATTAGATTATGGTCTTTTAATCAATATCCTCATTGATTTTAATTAAAACAGAATGAAGAGACGTGGGAACTCATTCAAATAATATCTCAATTAGGCATTAAGGATTCACATGCAGCTCATACAGTAACACTTGCATTGCAGGCAAAGTTTTGCAGAAACAGGGGAACTAATGGAGTCTGGGGCTTTCAGCTGCTGCTAAGCAAAGCAAAGACACCATGTGACATGGAATCACCCCAGGACAGCATGTGGTCGCTTCTGCCAAAGGTATGTTGGACCACTCCAATGGGCTTCCTAGGAAAGCTCAGGCTGCTGCTGGGAAGAAGGCAAAGGATGTCTGCCAATGTTAATCTGTGCTCAAGGCCACCAAGGGTACCACAGCCACCAGAGCTTGTGGTCCCAGGAGCTCTCTGCAGTTTGGGGAGCATCAATTCCCCTTTCTGAGCCTCACAGGAAATACCTGTGGACATCCACATGATGTATCCAGAGCTCCACCAGCACCACGGCCCCAAACTTTTCTCATCAGGCAACCATCAGCACTCAGGAAACCTTTAGTGAAATGGAAAACAAACAACCTATTAAAACAAAACTAGATTAACACTTTTTTGTAGACTGTCCTTACCACTTCATGCCAGATGGGAAACACAAGGAGCGTGCAGGTGAGATGCTGCCACCTGTCAAACCAGGTCCTATGAAAACCTTCCTTTTACCATTACTCCTTTGGAGTAACATTAGTAGCATTAACAAAGCTCAAGACACTGGACTTTAATTTTGGATTTTTTTTTTTCTTTCTGCTTATTACACACCCACAGAGGCCAGGTGAAAATAAGTGATATGAAATATTGAAATGTTTCAAGGGTCAGAGAAACAACACCCTCTACAAATCATTAACACGTGATTACAGGCAGACATATTCAGCGCATTTTATTTGACAGAAGTGGTGACAACAGTGAAATGCAGAAGCTGAAACAACTTGCAGGAAATTTGAAGAGAAAGTTGCATATATAAAATGTCATTCCACAAAACTCTAGGCTATATGGTACCACAAACTGAGTGCTTCCTTCCAGTTGAGCTGGAATACAGACAGAATGCAAAAGATGAAAAGCAGCAGTGACATGAAGGTTAACACCATGCCACAACAGAGGTACCTCAGGACAGTACATCAAAATGAGAAAATAGAGTGGTCTAATTTTATATAAATATATTTATATAATTTGAGATGTCTTTACGTATATTTATACACACAGACATGCACACAAATTCACTTCAAATGCATGCACACTGCTGAATAAACATACCACATCTGTGAGCACACCATATGACACCATATGACCCCAGTCAAGCTCTTCAAACAGCCCCAAGGGATGTGAATATCATTGGAACGCCCAGGAAGTCGCGTGCTTTTCTTTCAGAGTCCCTTAGAAAACGCAGACATTGGGAAATTCAAATCAAAGCTCATCTAAAAAACCGAGAGGCCCTTGGTGGTGCATGTGGCTCTTTCCAGGAGCTGGCAGTGGGATGCTCCCCTCTCCAGGGCTCAGCCAGCCCGGGTGCCAGTGGGCTTCTCACTTCCCACACCAGGGCACTGTCACAGCTATTTTGTTTCTGTGTCCCCTCCAGCTCTGAACACTCCTCTCTGAATTTCTGACTCTACTCGTGCCAAGATTAGATTTAAAGGGTAGTTAACAGGCTTTTTGCTTAAAGTCGTCCTATCACTCGTATTTATAGCTTAATCCATCAACAGATTCTTGTTTCGGCCTTCTCATTTCAAATCAAGCTTCTTTCTTGGGAACAGAGATCACAGCTAAAGCGATGAGTTTTGTAAGGACATTCCAAAACAGCATTAGAGGGAAAAAATCAAACCATCTCTGTGTTTCCTTATGCAAGTTTCATTAGCACTAGCTCACTGAGGCTCACAAAGCTTTCAGACATGGAAATAAAAGACTCTGACCAGAATCACTCTCACAGGCTCTTTTTAAGGCTGGGAAATGGGAACACACATGATGAAGCAAATCAGTGCCCCAAAGAGCTTTAAGTATGTGCTATGGTGCTACCCACGATTGGGGTATTTTTCTGAGCTGCAGTCTGGAAGCCAAATTTGCAAGGAACATTTAAGCTTTTAAGATGATTACAGGTGACTGTGCAGATTTATGAAAGGGTCTAATGGAGTTAAGTATCTTATTTCCCCTGATGTTCAATGGTTTTTAGGCACTTCTCTCCTTACTAGATGCCACAATTTAATTTACCCTTTAGCTATATTTTTTTCGGAATACCAAAGTAAAACACTCTCTTACAGTAATTCTTCTAATTAAAGATTATTGTCTCCAATACGCTAAAAAAATCTACAATCATGAGCATTTTTATTTGTCAGATATTTACCGGGTCATATAAGGTATTGCACCCGTCTTTGCCATTTTCAGGTTCCCCATCTTAAAGTCAGAACAAACAGAAAATATTTTTATATTCCTGGGGTAAAAATCCTAAACATCTTGTTCCCCTCTAAAATGGCAACCCCTGTGAAAACCAGAAGTAACACAAATACTTTTACATTTTTGCAAAATAATAAAAGACTCTGAGCTCTGCTCCTCAGTGAGCTGTCTGTTGCAAACTGTCACTTAAATATAAATCCATCATCATCTTAGGCATCCATGCTATAGACTTTTCCCCACAACCTCTGGGAAATGTGCCTTCTTCCCAGAACCCTTAACCAATAAAACAGATTTCTACCAGGCAGCTGTGAAATGTTCATGCTTGCTTAAAATCTTGCCATCCTCAAGAGCACAGAAAACACAGGGATTGCCATATCTGATCAGCTCAATGATCCATCTCAGCCACTCTCTCACCTCCAGCCCTTGCCAGTATCTGAAGGGAGCATAATGAAGCTGTTTTTAAAAGGTGCTTGTTATCTCTGTGCAGCTTGCCCAAGATGCCATTTCCAAGGATCAAACAGGCTCTTCACCTTATTCAAATTACAGACAGGAGAAGACAGAGCCGTTATTTAGTACCTGTAGAATTCCATGAATTAGGAAACTTATTTGCACAAAATGTGATGAATGATAGAGAATGATCCTTGCTTCACTGAGATCAATTGAGTTACAGTGATCTGAGGATCTGTTTCAAATCAGCAAACTTGGAAGCTTCAAAAGGGATTCTTCTTTTTCTTTGTCAGTTTTCAAACACAGGTAGCCATCTAATAAACCAATAATATTTTAGGGTAAATTCTTAAGTGGGTTGTCAACTATGATTTATTACTCTTCTCAGGAAGATGATGAAAATATTTTGAAAACAGACAGAAACTTGCAGAGAGGTGTTCACCTCAGATGGTTGCAGCAATATATTAAGACCTCTTTTTTCTGATAGAAAAGTATCCTCAGTATATTTCTATGCTTTTTACTGGACATCCATTTTGCAATAACAATAAGACATTGATTAGGAACACATTCAGGTTTCAGGCATGGCTTGACTATGAAAATTCTTTACTCTGTGACAATATTAAAAAAAACCCAACAAATTAACAAAACCCACCAAAAACATGTTCAAAAGCTTTTTATATTCTGACATGTGGCATGAATTTAGGTTTTCAGAGTAGCAGAATTCGCCCAGAGCGTGCATGTCTTGATCCAAAGAAAAAAAAATAATAGATAATACAAAAATGGTTTAAATAATTCCAAGAGCCCCAAAATCTTGCTGACTCTCCCTTAAGTCTCCCTGGAGGCTAGAACTTGCATTGGATAAACAAGGCTAAAGATAAAGCAGCATTGGAAGTAGAAAATCTGTCCCTTCCTTTCCCCTTCTCCTGTCTCAATCCTGCCTTGAAATGCTGAACTATCTGAGTAAGGTATTTAGGCTCTTTTTTGTTGTTACCTGTTGGCTCTCAAAGGAGAAGAAAACCACAGTGCTGCTAAATCACACAACCACGAACAATTCCATGAAGAAACAAATTATGGTCTCAGCAAAACTAGCATCAAACTGAGATCAGAACTAAGCCCAGCAAACTTTGTGTGGGGGCTGTAGCTAGAGCTAGCAAATAAACCTAATAGCAAATTTTAGGCAGAAATATTGAATAAGGTCATTTTTTAGCTGCAGTAGCCTATGGTTCCAAGATTAAGTATTTAGTCAAGAAGTGAGCTGGGTTTGTAGCTTTTTTCCCCAAAATTTTTCTCTGCTGCCGTTTAGCTGTGATATCACTTTGAAGCCTTGTGCCCATGATTTAAGGTGATTTTCTGCAAAGTCAGGAAATGTTGCTGTGGTTCCTTTTGAGTTATTTATGTCTTTGGGGAATGAACACAGTATGTGCATTTGTGTGTTTGTATATATATATATATGTAAATATAAATATATGCAAATCCTCATTCCTGAAAGGAGGAAGCTGATTCAGGAATAACCTGTCATTTGCTTAATTGTTACCTGATGGGAGTTTTAGAGGAAAAACTGCATTTCTGTTTCAGATCAAGTGGTAGAAGTATTACAAATAAATTAATATTTTCAACCTAGGTTTTTAAAATTCATGCAATTTCAGACATCTTACAGTGTCAGAATGCTTTCTTTTCATTGTAAATCAAATATTCTTTAAACAAGTCAGACCAAGCAACCCAAAAAAGGAAGGATTTAGGACATGTAGCTACTTTCAAGACTGGTCGAAATGAATTACACAAGCATTTTATTTTGCCTCTGTATCACATCTCCTCCCAGCAGATGCAGTTTTGATGCCAGTTTATTATTTTAAGGAAGTGTTAAAGGTAGCCTAGCCAGCAGAAGAGATGCTGCCCACGCTGCAAATACACTTCTTGAAGACAGAAATGGAACCACAATGGGTCAGTACTGACAACACCACCTAAATTTTCTTCCTCAGAAATAGTTTCATTGTCCATAGCACCCCTTCCCATGCACTATAGACATTTTTTTTCTCAGAACAGCAACCTCCCACTGGAAGAAATGGCAGGAGGAGAATCCTGTGTTTAGGAGACACTCTGAGGGAGCTGTGTATCCCCAAACCAACTCAGACCTAACAATTCAGAGATTAAAAATGCACACCATCTTGAGCAGAAGCAAGCAGCAGATGGGAAACCATTATGAATCATAAGGGCAGCAAACCATTGCAACTCTCAGACGGAGGTAAGCAACCACAACAGAAGACCAAGCTCTTTTCTGCATATAAAGTCTTAAAACTAACCTGAGTCAAGAAAAACAGAGAAATCCAAACAACCTGGAGTCCTGCAGGATTATACTTCAAAGAGAGCCCACTTCTTATAGAGAGAATCTCAGATTTTGAAGGGTGACATTAATTTTCTTTTCGTTTCTTAGCCTGCTCTTTTCAAATGGGTTGTCACAATCCACAGGAAAAGCCAAATATGTAACACATAATAGAAACCCTGAAATTATATAAAGATGGTAGAAACAAATGAATTGACAACAGAAAATACCCAAATCCATAGACAAATAGGTTGTAAAACTCAATTTAACAGGCAGCTGATCAAAGGGAACTTTCCTGGTATGGAATTAACATCTACCCAAATAGAGAAATAAAAACTTGTTTCTTGTATATGGCCTAACATCATTAAAAAAACCCCAAAAACAACAACGACAACCAAAACCAAACGAACAAATAAACCACTGAATAAACAAAAAAAAATTAAACACCACAAACAAGAATCCTATGCATTTCCCATGTGGTAAATGTTTTATTTGCAAGATCTTGAAGGCTTCCTTGCCTAGTTTACCTACCAAACGCTTGACAGGAGCACTATTTTTTTTTTTTTTTTTCAGTTTATTTCATGCCCTTGAGGCTAGGAAGTCTCTTCTTTAAATTAATTACTGGTGTCCTGGTCATGATTATGAAACATTGGTAGTGACCAAAGTTTTGTAGACATCTCCTCTTCAAACTCTCAGAAAGGGCTTGAACTATTTCAAGATTACTGAATAATGATAATTTATTTTGTTCAAACCCATTAAAAGGAATTTTGCTCTGACTTACCTTCCATTACAGATGATTGAGTCAATGGAAATGCAGGAAAGAGTCTTAAATTTTATTACATCTCCCATTCTAAATGTAGTGTAAAGGAGAAGAAATACAGTGTCACACATTTGTTCTCAGAGAAGACTGAAATCTGTTCTTTGTACTGGCTTCTTCCACACAGAGAGGCAGTATGGTACAAAAGCACACTTATCTCCTGGGAATTTAACCCAGCTTCCAGTCCTCAGCCTGGGTTATTTGTTGTGATTCAATAAGATGTATTCTGTACCTAATAAACCATTTAATTCAAATAATTATTGCACTGTTCAGCTAAAATTGGAGTGATAATAATATGTGGATTCCTCCACTGAACTCCTTCCCTCTGTAACAGTGTCACAGAGCAATGTCATTTGAAGTAATCACTTTAGTTTAATAGCTCAGGAACCATAAATTATTTAAAACTACATTAAATTAATTAAAGTGACATAAAACAATCTGCACTGAAAGGGGAGGGTGTTATTTTCAAGGTAGAAAAGGCAAGAACACTGTCTCATCCAGCAAGTTAGTGGGACGGGATGTGGAGCACCTCTGTTTGCAAAACCTAAAATTCTACACAATATACAAAGAATTGTTTCAAGATTTAGGAATTTGCAAATGGATTTGCCTGTAATTTGAGCAAATAAGACTGAAGAATGACCTGAGCTGATAAATTTCCCCTCCCATACATTTATTTTAAAAATACCTAAAAAAAAATCAGTAGGCTAGAGATCACACAACCCAAAAAGAGCTACCAAGCACGGCAAACACAAGTGTGCTTTTGTTTCATTGTCCATGATGTGGTTCTAAAAAGCGCTTTGTTCTCTAAAATGCTGAAACCAAAAGCATCAATGATTGTTATTTCTTAAGCACCATTCAGAAAGACTTTTGTCAAGGACAGAGAAAATTTTGAATACTAAATGGGTTCTACCGTAATAGAAGGAACCTTTCAAAGTTTTCTTCAAGAACTATTGTTTACAATTTTTCCCTCTATTTCAAAGTTCTGTGAGTTTCATTACGACTGGTGCTGCTTCCTCAACACTCTAGTTTTGTCTTCTGCTGGCCTCTTAAATTCCTCTTGGAATTTAATTCCCTTTGGCTGCCAAAAGGCCGGTTGTGATCTCAATGAGGAGGCAGCTGTAGCAAGGGCAGTGTAGAGCCACGTTATTTCAGCTTTATCATGGAGATGTTGGTGACAACAACAACCCAGAATTCTGGGGAACGACAACACTCTAAAGCATCAGCAGCACTGCAGAACTAAAGTGAATTTAACCAAAAATAATTGCTTTGAAGTCACACATCTGCAGTGACCCAAAAGCCAAACCCCTCACAGCATTTCCTCATTTAGGCAGACCGTGACAAGCAGAGGAGCGGGAGATTTGAGCTCATGTCTGCATGCAATCAGGTAAGAGAATACAATATTTTGAAGCAGATTACTGAGTGATCTTCCAGCAACTATATTTTTGTGAAATATATCCAGCAGTGTGGCCCACATCCAACATCCACTTCCCCTGAGAAGTGAACACATCCAGAGACAGAACGCCCTCAGGCAAACAGGCTACCCCCTGGACTAGGAGAGACCTCTGGACTCAAATCAGGCTTTTGAAATAAAAGTTACAAGGTTAAGGCACAGAGCAAAGCCACACATTTTTAAGCCAGAAAAGACCATCAGTCTGGTCTGACATTCCACAAAACAGAGGCATAGTGTTTTCCTGACTGCTGAAAGATTTGCCTTTGCTTGGTACTGCAACACAAGAAATAATCTTTTCAGCATGGCAGTGGATGCTTGGCTAGTAAAGATAAAAACTGGCTTTCCCTAGCACAGAGCACCTCCTGCTATTTATAGCTATTACAGGAATAGAGTTTTGTGCATTTTTTTGACACTGGTCCAACATTAGTGCATTTATTTGACACACCAAAACTGGAACCTTTACTACAGGCCATAGTAACAGACTGTGAAAATTTTTGAGGTATCCTTCATAGCCTTGTCCCCATAAAAAAATGCAGTCCAAAAAAAACCAAGCAAACAAAAAGAAACCTTTTAAACTCTCACCTCTATGGACATATCCATCATATCACCAGACTTCTTCTTTCACTTGTCATTAGAATTATTTATTAAATCTCAAGCTCCAAGTAAAAATGTCACACTGAAAGAGGAGATAAAAAAACAGTCTTAACAAAATACAAATTAACAGTGTGATGTTAAAAGAGAAGGGAAATATCCTCATTTTGAATGTTGACCAATCTTAATATATCGGAGATTAATTTGGTTTATTACAGCCTTGGGAAAGCATCTTGCTACAGTTTATATTCATAGGAAGATAAAATAAAAAAGACCATGTAGCAAAATCTTTTCTACTTTCTCCCTCTCTGTCACCACACACCCACCCCATTCTCAATTTAATCTTTTAAGTGCCTGCCAACAATGGCTTTTAAAAAGTTCCGTTTGATTCAGGTAACCAGAAAAGGAGATTTCAGAGATTCTGGATTGTTATAACTCACCAATCTTTTGTTGCTCCTGGCTCTTTCAGGCAGGAAAATCTTACAGCTTTTGAATGGTATGGCTTGTGGATCACCTAATTTGTAGGTGGGTCCTCACAACTTTCTTGGATCAAAGCACCTTTAAACTGATTTAAACCAATAAAAATGTTTTTTAATTTGCAAACTGAATATAAATAGTGTGTCGGAATGCCAGACTAGTTCTAGAAACTGAGTGAATGTTTTTATGGGTAACGACTGGGTCAAAATGCTTTACATAAAAATTAGACAGCATCAGTTTGCAAAAAGAGGTCCTTGCCTAGGAATTTACACAATGAAAATAGCACATGGTAATTCAGACTGCTTCAAATACCAGCAAACAAAAGAAATGCCTAGGCCCAGAGGAAGTGATGAGGTGGTAGGGAAGCATCAGGCCAGGGCATCTGCCCTGGTTAGACATATCGTTCCCATGCTGACTTGCCATCACTTTCTGTCAGTTTAGTATGTGTGCTTTAGCTTCCCCACAAAATGCTCATCATTTTATTTGTCTTTGAAAATTTATTTTGTAGATATCAAAATGACCTTTCTAAAAGATTGGAAGGAGGCTTTGCCTATTCAATTACATAATCACCTGTAATTTAGATGATGAAGCATCATTGCTATGCTACTCACTTCCTAGTTAATCCTGAGAAAGTCACTCCAGTAGTTTTATGCCTCATTTCACCAGAAAAAAAAATAAAAGTAGGAATACTGGAAAGATAGAGGCACCCAGATTTTCCTACCAGATCTCTGCCCACTCCTTTCTGTAATCTGACAGTGCTGCAGGTGCTGTTCTCTGCTTGTGGGATGATGACATGAGCATGATGTATTGAGAAGTCATGGAACTAATTAATTGAGCCTTTGATGATATGGCTTATGTTGAGGAGGGTCCATCTGGAATAATTTGTTTCTTTATTCTTGTAGCCTAAGAGAAATATTGTGCAGTCACCTGACTACTTGGTATCAATTTCAGCATGAATACACACAATGCACAGCCATTAATATGAAGGTGGTAATTCATGACCACTTGGGATGGGCAGCCCACCTATGTTTCTCTTCAGCATTTGAATTAAGAGCCCTGTCTTCAGTGTGTATCTTTTCAGGTAAAGATTTTCCATGCTCCTGTCTATGGTATTCATTTAATTTATGGAAAGTTTCCTGTTATGTCCCAGTACAAATTCATACAGCATCAATATTCATATAAATTTATAACAGCAGGTTCAAAATAACAGTACACAGAATACATTAGCATTCCTCTTCCATCTTGCAGGCAAGAGAAATACATTAGGAAGCAGATCCAAAAGATTCACATAAAAGTACATTATTTTTGCCCACAAAATGTTTGCTATTTTGTTATTCTTAAACAGATGCAAATTTAAAGTTACATTTGCTGTAATTAGAAGAAGGTAAGACTGGGGCTTTGAGAACTCTTTCTCCATTATGGGAAGACATCCTTGCAGCTCAAACCTGCTGTTGACAAAGACAGAAGCTGACCTAAGAAAAGCTGATGCCTGCTGGGAAAACTGCATGTACCCATGGATGAGACCTGTCAACACAGTTTACATTGATAAGGTCAGACAGATTTCAGAGCTGGTTTTGTTTATGGGTTTTTTTGATTTTTTGGGAGTTTGGTTTGGTTTTTTAACTATCCTTGCATTTGAGAAGCTATTCTGATCAGAACAAGAGCAATTTTAGGCTACAATAACTTCTAAAGAAACATTTTGTTTCCAAGACTAATCAACTTTGCACGTTCCCAGTAATGTGGACAGCAGTCCCTGCACCATCTTTGTAACAAATTTAGTATAACCATAAGGCATACATTGGGAATGATACCAATAACAGGTCAGAGCAACACTAGGTATTCCAAAAAGCTTCAATGCCTACCCAAATCACAAATTGTTTTTGAATTCTCCTTGGAATTTTCTTCTGGAAAAACATTGTTCAAGCTGCTAACAGGAATGGTCTATCTTACTACTCTTGACCCAAAAACATCTGGAAGGACCTACCCTGGTGGACATTATACAGATGATCTTTTCTGTCTTCTCTTTTTCCCTTACAAAAATCTACCATCTTCATTGTGATGAGAACAGATAGTAATGCCCCCTGAAAATACTTAATGACCAGCTCCTCTTAATCAAGAATGATCCCTCAAAACAACAGATTTTAACTGGTATGTTTTCCAGTTGAAAATGCAGTCTTAAAAACTCATAAAGCAACTGGGAGGCCTGGCTCTGTTAGATTGCTATCCTTGAGAAAGAAGGTGAGTTAAATGCAACCTGGCATAGATCTGGTTAGGCAAGTGAGCATGGCATTGTGCCAGTAATCACCCCCTTTCCATCATCACTCAGAAGTCAGAACTATTATATTGTTATCATAGAATAAGTTTAGCACCCCAAATTTTTTTTGCTTTATACTGTTGAATTCAGTGAAGCCAAATACTCTTTCACATTAAAATGCATAAAACTCCTTCTAGATAAAGCACCAGCCCTACTGGTAAAATGCACACAGCTCTAGAAACACCTCCAAGTACTGTAAAAGAGAGCACTGGCTTCACTAAGTAAGCACCAGGAAAAGCGTGATCTAAAAATGCAGAAATGAAGAGTATGTACTCTGGAAAGCATTAGAAAGGAATGAGCACAGTCATCAGCAGGGAGCCAAAAGTGCCCTAATTTGCATGCTGTGGTACTCTCTGATCTGTAAACAAGAGCTATTAAATCAGAATACTGCTACTGTCTGAATATTGTTTTACAGTGGCTCATAAGAACATGGGTTTCAGATTGTTTGTGCAGCTGCTGAGGCCTCTGCTTACCCTGCAGAATACTTTGTTATCTAGGGGATTTCTGCTCAAGCATGAGAAATACACACAGTTGACTCTGAGGCCACCAAAATATCAGAAATTCTGATATCTTTTATTTCAGCAGAAATGTCTCTTAGATATGCAGGCCATGGACATATCACCGCTACTGGGATCCAGTGGTTCTCTGGAGACAACCTCACTAATCTCAAACATAGTACACAGGTACAAAAGCAAAAGATTTGTTATTTTGACAGGAGAGAAAGAAAATAAAACGAGGATTCACAGACCTTGTCTTAAATAAAAAGACAAGTCACAACCCTCCACAAAAAGAACCTCCAAGAATATTGTGACCAGATGATTCAAATCTTTTGCATACACAAAACCAGTAGCTTTGTGTGACATTAACAGAAATTACCTTTTAAAAGTGTTGCCCAGCATGACCAATGACTTTTATTCCTGAAGTCAAAATTGCTTCTAATCCTTCCTTAAAGTTTGGTAGAAAATGGACCCTTTTCCTCTTCATTTGCACACGGCTCCCCAGTCATTTCTCTACTCTCCTGCCTCTCAGCCCAAGAAAACTGCTGCAAAACCTTTATCATAATCCTTCTTAAGGGCTGGTCGTACCTAAATAAACATCTTTATAGGACTTCCCTTATTTTCCTAGACGGATAGGATTTCTTTGACTCTTTCTTTAGCCATTTGTACGAACCCTGCTCTTCTGCACAGATTCAGGTGCTGATTTTCTGCTACACTTTTGGCTATTGCAGCATCTCCCTTGTCAGTGTTCATTACTTTTCTTAGAACACTTTATTCCAATTATATTTCAGTCGAGTACAGTGACAGGAGATATAGATCAATTTCTCCAGAAATGTTTCCATGCACTTTCAAAATGTAGATTATCATAGATCTTGGAAAGTCTGTATTTGTTTTAATCTTCATCTGGAATAATCACACATTACATCTTTGCACTACATTTTCATGCATATATATGAATGAAATAAATATAGATAGACACAAAAAAAAAGAAACGCCTTATGTTTTATTTCCTCCATGCTTCCTTTAATGTGGGAAATGCTTTTCCACATCAATATTAGAAGAAGCTGTCTTTTGAGTAACAGAATTTGTATCATTCCCTCCTCCTGAAGACACAGAGGTTCACCTAAAACACACCCTGTAAAAGCAACATTTGGGATCTCCTTTCATACTGTTTTTAATTTAGCAAATCCCTGCTCCTCCCTTTCATTAATCACAAGCAATCTTTATGTTTATTCCTTCTCAGTTTCTTCTCCAAAGGCCTCATGCTGTTTCCACAGATCTTTTCCTCTGATTGCATTTCCATGTACCATACCACAGTTAGGACTAATGCTCTTAATGAATCTCACTTTTTTGTTTCCCGGTTTCTACTTTCAGATCACTCAACTTCAGGAGAAGGCAGACAGGCCAGCTTTTCTTTTACTATGGATCATTTTATCATTATCTATTTCCCTCTGTCTGCAGCACACATCGCTTGATGAGCTCTGTTACTGAATCACCATGAAACAAATTGACATGTTCCACTATAATTTGCAGGGAGAGATGGCTTACACAGAAAATAACTGGTTTTAAAAATCAAAATTCAGTTTGCATAGTAGTTATTAACAGCAGGCTCCTTCTTTTTGTTTTCAGGTTGTCACTTTCTATCACATGTGGTTATACCTCTACTGACAACGCCCACAATCAACAACAATAAAGACCAGTTCTCAGAGTGTCCAGGCAGTTGAGGACTACTGATAGCCCTATGATTAAAGAGATTAAGTTTGTTGAAGCCTATTTTTAACACCAGGAATTTTGCTTTGAAAAAACAAATGTTTAAAAATTCCTCACAACTGTCGTAAGCTCATTCCTTCATATCTGTGTGGAGTAGGACAGGGTGCATTTCTATAAACACACAATCCAGGATTAGGGTTTTTTTTAAAATAAAAGAGTAAAATAAATTGCAAGAGTGTCTCAGCAAGTCCTCAAAATGACATAATTTTATAACCAAGATAGTCCACATCTTGATATGTATTCTGAAGCAGATGGTAGATCTTGGAAGAAAATGAAGAATAAAGATTCAGCCACAGCAAAATGTTCTGGAAAATTAATGCAGATTATAAAGTAAAAAAATTATAAAAGATGCAAGATTGATGTATCAATCTTATCTATTTTAAAGTGAACTTGAGAACTACACAAACATATGGCTACAAATTCATGGTCACAAAGAAGGTGTCATTTCAAAGAGCTGTAGAGGCTCTTCTCATTCTTCAATGAATGGGAATCACCTCTTATTTAAATATTATGGTGCTGCTAATATTTACCAAGAACTGTAATTCCTGGAGTGCAAATTCCAAAGAAGTCTCTTTGAGTTTGAAATCTGCTGGAAACTGAGATCCTAGAAGCTTCCTTAGATACCAGTGTGAAGAAAGTAGAGTTTAATGTTACTCTGGAACTGCTAAGGAAAGTTCAGATTTCTCTACCCAAAGCAGTTTCCAATACCTTATTCCACATTTCCTCTAGTAACCTACAGAAAGCCTTGCGAATTCTAATTAAATTCCTGCTGATCCATAATTGAAAAGCACCATCAACACAGAGATTCTGAGTATCTCAAAAAAGGAAATGAGCTTGACCCTGCACCCTAGAAATGGAATGAATGATATTCAACCAGAAAATGAATGATATTCAGCTAGTTTCTGCACAATAAGCAATAAACAGGATTACCACTGCACCTTGGGAGATCATTTAGTGGCAGCTACAGAGAGGAAAATGGGGTGGTGCTAGAAGCTGACTACAATGAGGGTGCACCATGCACCTTGCAATCATGAAGTCCTCCTATTCTAATAAAAAATTCTTAAACCCTTATACAGAATCTGCAATAGTTCTCTGCAGATGAGAAAAACAATACTCCAGATTCAAAAAAATAATAATATCTTTGTAAAGTGGATCATAAAAAGGAGGCAGTCAAAATCTCCAAAAACATTTTTATACTGCTTATGGCAACTACTGCAGTGTCTTAAAATGTCTTATTTTCTAGAAGGTATGGAGAAGGTCATTCAGCTTTGCTCATGGTATCATGAGAATAATATCTGCAGTAAGAATATCTGCACAGGTTTCAAGGTAAAGATTGTAATAAATATAACAAACAAAAAGGTGGCATTTTATCTGATTTGAATAATCTTCAAAGATATTTTGATCTGTTTGAGAAATGCTTTTCTCCAAAGCATAGGATGTGTTTCCTGGTTTATGATCATGGACTTCCTAAGAAATATCCTTATTTTGTTACCTGGTTTAGATTATCCCAGAACAATTATACACACTTAACATCCAGAATTTACAGTATACTAACTAACTCTCAAAACTTTATTCTAACCACTACGTTTTTAAAACTGAAGTACAAATTGTGGCAAGTCTGCAGTTGGAAAAGCTGACTGCTTTTAAGTCAAAACTGAGAACAAAATTAAATGGCAGCATATTTTATAAAATAATACCTTGGTTAAGGTTTAATAACTTATCTTAACAGTATAAAACTTTTGGTACATCATTTTAAACATTTGGGATTATGCAGGACAACATCATATAATTACTTTGAGCAATTTCCTAGTGGCACCATCAGGCAAATAAAGGGCTTTTGTTCCCAGAGGAAAAAACGTACACTTTTTCTTTCTTGCAATGGAAGAGGATATGTACTGAATCATACTGACACATTCTTGGCCCAACATGAAGTGATGTGATACTAAACTAACCTCAAATAGTAATTAGATATGATTTAATGTCATGCAAGAAGCTGATTAATTTTAAAGGCTTCTCTTGGTAGGTAAACACATAAAAGGCATTTTTTAAGTCAAAGGGTATAAGAGTAGCAAAGCAGCAAAACAAGTGCTAATTTGTCTTGAACATACATAATTTAAGCCAATGTCAGACCATGTTATAGAGAAAATTTAATTAGTGATTTTCTGTTTTGTACTATGCCAGTTACCAACCAAGAAGGATTTATGTACTATTTTTGAGAGACAAGTGTTCAGTCTTTCACTATTTCTACTTGGAACATTTTAATGACTCAGCTAGACCTCCAAAACCCCTGCCTGAACCTGCTAAAAGTGTCTTCTGTTTTTCAACAGATTTCTTTAAAGTGAATGTTCATTCAAAATGAAATTAATTTGTTCACTTTTTCCATGATGATACTACCCAGCTTCCTGCTTCTGCATTCACCTTTCTTGAACTCTCTGTCGGGTGTCAACCCTGTTGGTTTCTCTCTCCTCAAAGATACATCCTTCGAAGTTTTTTTCCATTTCCAAGCTTCCGATTCCTGTCCTGATTGTCTCTCTGCTTCTTTTCTTGCTCTCTCTTTTCAGGGATGAGTTTTGTGTTCCCCATATGATTATTTTTGCAGTGCAGCACAGACGTTGCCAATCTTGATTTAAACAAGATTGTTTAACCATAACCCAGTCTTGCCGTAACAGCACAGAGCTCCACTTAGGCTATTTTCTTCCTCTTCTCCCCACTTTTTGTTTACATATTTGCCATACACTGGGATTTTGATTTTTAAAAAGTTTCTGGTTAAAACACAATCTTGTTAAAGCTCTGGCACAACCAGCTGACACCACCAATCCTCTTATTTAGGTTTTTCTAAACCCTCAGGGCTCCCTTCTACAAGCTCTCCACAAACCAGGTGGTTAAGAGGAGAAGCAAAAGAAAATAAACAATATATAAATAATAAAGATACTGCTGGTTTGATTTTTACTACCAACTTATTTTTCTCTCAATTATAATTAGTACCTGTGTGAAACCGTAGGCTTGTACAGGGCACTGTTTGCACTATGAGGGACAAACATTTAGTTCAGAGTAATATAATTCAGGCATCAAAACAAAATTCCTGCTATGTTTTATGCACAGTTGCTTTCTGTAACATGAATGTGCCAAAGAAAGTTAGGCATATTTTTTGCTGTCAGCTTAAACCCACATTTAAGGTAATTTGAAACAAAGCCTCAGGCTTCAGTCTTGCAGCTTGAGACCAATTCCATCTGTATTAATGAGCTCTATAATTGTCCTATATAACATAGCTTTCAAATCTGTAAACTTTTAAAAATTATTTAAATCTCATTTTAAACTTAAAGAAATACTTCATGGATTCTGCTTCCACTTACCAGAGAAGACTTCAAGCTAAAAGTGTTTAAACTGTATATCTTACACATCAAAATGGTTTTTAAAATCAAGTATTTGCATTCAATAATAAACTTTTTTTTATTATGCAATTTTACTCCTCAGCACAATAACCTTAGATGTAAACATGACACATTTTTATCCATCACTTTCTTAAACTTAACAACCAGGCTCAACCAGGTCACTTCAGCTCAGACATTTCAGACTTTAATTAGAATGCACATGTAAAACAGGAGCAATTACACACAATGATTGCTTTAGTTGGCCTCAAAATCTAAGCTCTTTACAGCTCATCCTGCCATTAAAATGCAGAAGCAAAATGGTTGATCAAGATGCTTGTGTCTGAGAGATCATTTTATTTTACAAAAAGATATCCTTGAATTACAGCATTTTCCCCCAAATTCACTACACTCGTTATCTTGAAATGTGTTGTGATCTCAACATTCAAATTAGAGTGACTTTAAAGAAGCTTGATCCCATATTAAAGAAACCAGTAGCTCAGATACATATTTCCTTCTCTATTTCTGCAGACTACTTTAACAACTCTGAATAAAACCTTACCAAAATTCACTGAAAAGAAAAAAAGTTGTCTGCAAAAAAACAAAGTTTCTACAGACTTAAGCATTTTTTTAATTGCTACTTGACATTTTATATTTCCTAGCAAAACCAGGAAAGTGCCAAGATCTTTTCCTAGCTACACCGGTGAAAACTGGGAGAAATTCAATATTCAGAAGAATATCCATGGATTTACATTGCCTATGGAGTCCTTCCTTTGAATTCTTGCTACAGTGTTTATTCCCAGTGGATTCTAGTACTCCACAGGACATAAGGTGGTGATAAAAACCTTTCAAATTTGTGTAGAACCACCTGAGTGGTCAGCTCCTCTCTCTGAAATTACTCTCACACATATGCAAACATAGCAGTGTTCACCAGATTTCCCACTTTGAGAAGTTAAAGAGAATCTCAGCTTACTCGGTTGTGATGAATTCTGACACAGGCTTTGTGTTTTATCTGCACCTGCTTATGCCTTTGGTTTTGTCTGTTCTGATGTGTTCACACTGTACTCAATGTAAGATTTTTATTTTTGTCTTTTACCTTTTTATTAATCCAAAGATATAGAAGCGGTTGATCTGTACAAGCCAATAGCAAAAAAAACCCCCAAAAACAAAACAACACAGGCACAAGTGCACTTTAGAATTATCACCAAGAATGTGGTATCCTCCTCAAACACTTCAAAGTCATATCCAGTTTTGCTTGCTGTGTACAGCTGAAACTGTCTGACACTGATAAAAAGAAAGGATTACTCTAAGAGGTTATGAACCTTTACACCTAAATGTGTTCATATCCTCCAAATTCCCTTCTCACAACTACTTCTTAAAACTCAGAGTTCAAGAATACTGAATTGAAAGTTGAGAAACATACAGGGAAATTTTAACTAAATCAACAGGTCTAATGATAACTGCCTGAGATCAAAAATCAGCCTTGAAGTGAAGCAGGTTTCCTTTCATTTCTGTAAGCCTGAGGCCTTAATTCTCCAACTTCTTGCACCAACATTTTTGTGAGTAAATGTTAGCAGTACATTTTGCAGATGCAAAAGGCTTTGAGAAATGCCCAGCACTGAGGGAATCACATTGAGAGCAGAGATCTCAAGGGAATATTTTTGATAGACTAGAGTGGAAGAGCATCATTTCTTTGACCATGGCATTAAAGTTGTATATTTTTGCACTCCACTTGTATGCTGCATTGCTGTTCTAAAGCCAATGGCAGAGTCACCAGATTAAAACATTGTTTCATTTTTTTCTATTCAAAACTTCTTGAAATCTTTCATGGAACACATTGTCCCTAAGAAGGAAAGTGAAACAAAAATCCTACTAAAAGATTATTTTTTTAGATTCTTATCTTTACAGTGGGCAAAGGATTTTTCATGTTGTTCATTTTATCTCTATTTTTGTTTGTTTTTCAGGAAAGCGTCAGACAGTGAGTCACATCCCTTAGGTTTATGCCTGTGCTTAAACTGAGGGAATACATAAGAAGGGCCCTGCTGTGCTGCCATCACAGTAGACTCCAGTTTTCTTCCCCGAGAACAGTAACTCTGCCCCACCAAGAGGGGTGGGAATACATTGTGCTGTCTGTCCCATGGACGCTGCTATTGCTCTGCTAAATGAAGCCCAATTCATCCTTCATCCTCTCAGAGGTAGCCAACATTCCACAACTTTTCCTTTAGCAGTGTCCTCCAAGTAGGAAGGATTGAGATTTTAGCACTTCTTTTTCTATTCTATGTCTTTTCCCAGCTTTGAGATGCTGGCTTTTCTCTTGGCATTCAAGATTTCCAAATAATGCAAACATTAAAATCCTGTTCACAAAGCAAAGAAAGCATCCTCAATTCCCCCCACCACCTGCCTTTCCTGTGATACAGCCTTGCCAAACAGCCAATAAAATCCCAATCCTCTGCTGATATCCATGGGGGTGTGAAGACATTATTTCATCTACCCATTGCTGTTAATGCTTTGACTACATTCACATGCAAGGCACTTGTGCTGGGAGCTATTTACACTTGTTCAGCACCAAAACCCCCACCTCTGGCTGGGACTCACTGGCTGTGGCTCAGGTCTGGCCTGTGTGGGCCAGGGAGAAATGTTTTCCTGCTTGTAGAAACACAGGCTAAGAAATGCCTAAATATATGATGGAAGTAGGAGGCAGGAGTGAAAGAGAGAGCAGGAGCAAGAGAGAGAGAGAGTCTTACTGAGGACAGATCTTCCTGGAGTAGCAGACCTGGTTTTTCAGAATAGGAAAAATATCTGATGGCTGTTTCTCTCATATTCTGAAAAAACAGAACTTATTTACAAAACAAACATACTGAAATTGTACCAAAAGTGTTACCAGTTCCTCTACCTACACAAAGTGTTCTTGACTAGTTGGTCAGGTTAGTGGAGTCATGGTAGCAAATTCAGCTCCTGTTGGTATTACAGTTTACTTTCAACAGTATGAGATAGCAATCTGCATATAAATTAATCAGTCTTTTCCTCAATAGCACAAAACACTTTTCCTGAGCTTATGAAAACAAGGCTACCCATACATAAGCATTGTTCACTAAAGTCAAGCCTGTATCATTGCATTTACAAATAAGCACAAATCTGACCAGACCCTTGGTGCTTTTCTGTGCAGAAAGCTCAGCAGTTTGGCAGATCACAGGCACAGATTCAATATCATCCTTTAGGGAATAAAATCTGCTATTCTTCAAAGTAAAGGTGCTATATTAAAAGTAAGCAAATCAGATATGACCTGTAGAGGGTGCCATGGCAAGCTGCGTATGAAAAGAGAAAATAATGATCATCTGAGTTCTTAAACACTGAGTGAAAACATACATACCACCTGAAAGGTATGATTAAATTCATAGAGAGGTTTGGGGTGGTTTTTTTTTTCTTCAACTGCTTTGGTCTCTTTCTTTACTAAGTCTAGATATACAGGCTGGAAAAGGGAAAAAAAAAAAGAAAAAGAGCAAGTTATAAATAAAGAACTGACGTTAGGAGAGCTGATAAAATATGAATACCATTCCAAGGAGCTTAATGTGTCATAGCTGCATAATAGAAAAGGGAGTGAAGTGCGTATGTGCCCCTGCTGCTTAACAGTAGGTTTGAAAGAGGCTGCAAAGGCAGCACAAGTGGAAAATTCCCTCATTGGCTGCTTTCCAAGGCATCTATTCAGCTTATGAAAAATATGATGTTTTATTTGATATCAAGTGTATGGATTGGGTTTTTTGTGGTTTTTCTACACAGAAACAATCGGAGAAGAGAGCGGGACACTGGAACCCAGTATCTTCTGCCTTTCCCCCTGCCTCCTCCTACCCAGTCCTTTATTATTTTTAAACCTCTGATCAAATCTTCAAAAAGCTTTCCCCATACAACATAGCCAGTTGTATATTTGAGGGGTAGCTTCAAAACGCAGTTCTGTGATGATCTTCCCTGGTCTCAGAGGTAAGCAGTAGCCTGGTAACCAGGGGCTGCTAAATACTGGTACTTTGATTCAGTGCAGCTCTGCTAAGCCTGCCATCTTCCATCTCCAGGGGAATCACTGTATTAAATTTACATTAAAGAGGGCTGTGTGACTGACCCAAGGGTCATATTAGCATTTTTACTCCGGTAAGCTGGTCAGCAGAACATTTCTGTACCACGGAAATTATTCCGGTACTCTATTGTTAGGAATTAAACATTTATGAGAAATTTTGTACGAGCATATTAGCAAGAATGAGCTGGTAAAAAGTACAGTAAGGGCAGAGCAGTAACAATATGTAGATCTGAGAGAGAAAATCAAATTGGATTCTTTTCATCTCGGAATGAAAGTGGACACCGGGAAATCAGCAGGAACGTGACTGAAAGGAATCCTCTATTTACTGAAAGAGACACTACAAAGGTAATGGTGACAAATGTGCTCAAAGTCCCCTGTTCTGCTGTACTCACTGGGCTCTGTTCTTATGCAAACCCTTTCATTAGATTCAAAGTTTGTCAGTGCAAAGCAGCTAAATATCATGAGGCAGAATCTCCATTTTCAGATGAGCACAACATGCAGAGCTACCTGGATTTTACACCCTTGAGATTCAAGGGTCAGTCACAAAACAGGCAAGGAACTAATCGACATTTATTCTGTACTTGAAAGGAAACAAACAACAGTATGCTTAAAAGGATCAGCTGGGAAAAGACAGTAGAAAATAGAAATATAGATAACTCACAGCTGTATAAGTGCAGGAGGAATGAAAAGGATCCGGCACAACTTGGCATTCAGAACTGAATAATAATGACCCTCACAGCCCATTAATATCTATTTGTCTGTACCCTGGATAATTCCAAATAGAGGAGAATGACCAAAAAAACACATTTAACAATCTAATAAGCGCTGATAAGCACATTTCTTTGCAGTGAAAAATAAATTTAAGACCTGTCCAGCTAGAATCCTATTAAATTTAAAGGAACTTTGGCTACTCTATGCCTCCCCCTGCCTCTGGTTTTTGTACTTTTTATCTCTAAAACTACCTCCTAGGATAAAAGCTTTCACTGGCAAGATGACATCAACATGCTAAGGTAATTTGAAGCATGTCTCCTCCATTTCTAGAAAAAAAAGGGCTGACTGGATGGCTTCCAAGCTGGGAACCTGGCTCTGTAGACACTAGCTCATGGCTTGTACTTCTGCCTCAACTGCCCATATGTAAAATGAGAAAGGAATCGCTCTCAGATACTTCAGAGTTTTAAGAGAATACCCCTTATTCTCTTTAAATAAGATGATGCAATGTTTGGAAAGGGGATTATCAGACTTTTTTCAGATATTTCCTGGTTGGATCTAGAAGGAAAAGGATGACTTCTAACAACAGAAGAGGCAGAAGAAAGTGCTCCCAGCCACAAAGCAAGGGAAACAAAGTACAGCTATTCCCATCAGATATGTTGTGCCAGTTCCTGGAATATCTTCTCAATTTTACAAACCCACAGACAATAATCTATTGATTAAATAATGTGCTAAAACAAAAATGTAGAGGATTCATATGCATCTATATAAAAGAAAAAGTTTAGGAGGAAGTTTCTAATCTCTAATCAAGCCAAAAACCTCTTTAAAACACATTCCCTGATTTTAGCAGTAATGTGCCAACTTCCAGACTAAAGTGATAAATTTGACGTGAGTGACTGACTGACTTGAACTAAAGCCCTCTGTTCCAGAAGAAGCACAAAGACTGCACAATGAGCCTGTACCTACTTCTTTAGTGAGCTCTGAAAAAGCTCACTCTTTAGGTACAAAACAAAAAAAAAAAAAAATCCTTTTAGCTTGCCATGTATTCATTTTCTCCTAGACTTTGGGCTTTCAGGGCTTGATTTTCCTTTGCTTGTTTTCTTGGTGGTGGTTTTTGGGGTTTTTTTTTTTGGGGGGGGGGATAGGGACGGGGTTTCTTTGGGCTTACTCTTTGCTGTTTTCTCTTCCAGGCTTGTCTCATACCTTGTTTTCCTAAGGTGGTCATTTTTTTCTCATTCTCTCTGTTTATTATCATCATTCCTAGCAACAAAGCTTCCTTACTTTCAGACTCCTGACCATCCAAAATCTGATTCAGACTGGAATATATAAAGACTGAAAGTCTTTCAAAAGTGTTTAAGACACACAGCTATTACAAATGCATGCACAGTCTCTTCCTGGAATGTCATGACTCTTCAGTTGGAGCCAAGACAATGGAATGTGCAAGGTAAGACAATGTCATGTTCACAGCACTAGAAAATTGCTATTGAGTACTAAAAGTGCTCTCAAACCCAGCCGTCGTGATACTGTGCCAGACTCAGAGGAATTCAGCCTGTTTGCCTTCTGGGAGTGGCTGGGAACTGTCCCAAGCCCTGGCACAAAGCATGAGGCACTAAAAAGCTGCTCTAACTCACACCTGAGCGCCCACCACTCCACCAGCCTGTTCCAGCAGAAGGGACTGGCAGGGTTCGGAAGCGCTTTGGCTGCAGACCTTTCCTTCTCCAAACACCTCCCACAGCCAGGATAGACAGCAGAATAAAAACCTTGATTCCTTGCCACAGGAAGTCCCCTTCCACTGAAGAACCCTCCTGGGACTGCATCCATGGCATTTTGATTGCTTTTGGCAACAGCAGGAGGTGGAAGGACATGGTTGAAACATGCCAACAGCAAGCGAATTCACAGCCTTCTACTTGAGGCTGCCATTCCACAGAAAAGTAAGGCTTAAAGCAACACTTCTAAAGTACACAAGAAAGTAATTTTAAACATTGATTTCCTACTTCATTTTGGACATAATAGTTGAAAAGTTTTACAGTCTCGCTGAGCAAAAGTTTTGAATTTCTTTTGAAAGGGTCAGATTTGAAAATAGGGAGGAATTTATTTTTTGTCATAACTACGTGATCATTTCAAAGGTATCATAAACACCACTCATTTTCTTTTGGCTATTCACAAAGGGGTTAAGTTAGCAATAATATTTGAAAGACCAATTAGCACTTCAGAAGTTAAGGCTAGGCTTTAAGATGGGCCCTTTCCAAATGAACCACTATGACTAATTGGTGCAGTTTTCCTTTCTTCCATGAGAATGAAGGTTTTCAGAGTACAAATATTCAGATGGATTGCAAAGTAAACTGTAACTGGGGAACAAGTGCCTTCCCCCATTCACTCACAAGATACAATCAAAGCTCCATCCTCTTCTTGAAGGGGTTGGAACCTGTACCTCCTACCACCAGAGGAAAGATTCAGACTACCAAGCCATGTAAAATTTCAAAAGTGGCACTTTGATAAACTCTATACTATCAACTGTTCCATTTTCCATGAGGAGTGTAGTACAGAGAGAAAGAGTGGATAGACACGAGCAGGAACAACCACATCCTGGTGATCTCAGTAGTCACCTACGGAGGAGCTGACCCAGCAAGAGCTTGTTTCAATGAATGCATAATGCTAAGTACGTAGTGGAGTGCAGGCAGAAACCCACTTCATACTTCTCCCAGAGAGACCCCCAAGTCATTAGGCTGTGGTTGTATTTTTTCCACTCCAGCCCAATGAATTATTAACGACTTAAAGCAGAGTGAAAACCTTCAAGCTGATGTGACTCATGAATCTGGCACTGCAGAGCCGCAGACAGCTACAGCAGTCAGCTGCAAAATTGGAGGAGATGCTCTAACTTTGGGGGAAATGAATAAAAGGTTTCATGATCATTTCTTACTTTTTCACCAGTGTTTCATTGAGTGCTTTCCTCTACTCTTTCTCATACCAGAAGAAAATCAGCCTAGAGATAGATGCTCTCCTACAGTACAATATGGTAACTTTGCTTCTGAAAGGAGCAGGGCTTCAGCCATATCCTCCAGTCCAGCACCTCTTGCTGGTTAACTCAAGCTTTTAAAGCACTGATTCTCCATGCACCCAGCTCCCTCTTGCATTACACAGAGACCCTTGACACTCAGGACAGCACAGCTGAGTACATCAGCCAACAAAGCACTTCAAAGCTGTAGTTTTGGTTGAGCACTGCCACCCACACCCACCAAGATGAACAAAGTGGATTTAAAAGCAATAAAGGATGTGGCTGCACTCTGCCTCTCTATGTAACAACATCAGAATGATTCCTCTCCTCCTTTTCACTATGTGTTTCAAAGATCACATTGGGCAATCTGAAAGGCTTGTGCCAAGCCATGGAATATCACACTGCCTTACCACCTTTTTTCAGTCAAGCCATAAAAGCACTCAGAAAAAGAAATTGTTTATATTTTTGTGCAGGATACAGACTACAAGTCTGACTTTAATATCAGTCTCCAAGGTTTCCCTTAAGATCTTTTGAACTTTCAGCAGGTGCTTTGTATAATCTCATATTGCTAATGATTTTAGGCAGCAACAAACAGCCAACTGTGCCTGACTCAGCTGTCTCTCACTTTCTATATGTATCACCCAGATGAAAAATGCAGCATTTCCCTGCTGGCTCTTCCTTTGAAATTTGCCTTGTGCCTTCAAATAAACAGGGAGATCAGGGGATTTATAAGGGACAGGGGGAAAAAACAAGAAGATCTTTTACTTGGAAGCTGTCACATTGATGTCTCTCAAACATCTGCCTGCAAATGAAAAAATTAAAGCCTAACTAAACCAAACCAGAAATGTATTGTTCACAGAAACATAGGTCACAGTTCTGCAGTCAGGTAGCTTTTTGTGAACTGGAAGAGTGTTGGTAAAAGGTTGCAGCTGGACTATTTATCTACTGGAAGAGGTTGTGTGATTAATCATAACTGAATTCCAACTTAACTGGTCAGGGAAAAACAGGTCCAAAATGCAGCAACAAACCATCTAAAATTCATATGACACTGGCCTACACAAAATATGCATTTGATGAATTGAGGTGATGGAGTTTCACTCTGAAGAGCCAAATCTTTACCTCACAGATAAGTTTTCTAGGATGTCTACTTTGCACCTGAATTTTCTGAGGCACATGAAACAGATCATAGTACAATATATCATGGGGGTACTGCTCTTAACCCCTCCAAAGCAACAAAGAAGAAGCTCCAAAGACTGGCTGATGCCATAAGAAACTCAAAAAGGTTGTAAATTAATTCTTTTGGTTTTGTTTTGGTTTTCCTAGAGAAAGAGAACTGAAGAATTGAATGAGAATTCTGTGTTAAAGGAATTATAGAAAGTATGAGCTAAACCCAAGATGAATCTTTTTTAACCACAGGCAGTAGAGGCAATTAGCCCCAGAGAGGCAATTAGCTTTAGCATAATTTCAAAGGAAAGTGAGAAAAAAAAAATCATTAGAGCCTGGAACTTAGAGTTAACCTTCCCTCCATCCTTTAAAACAGAAAAGCTGGTGAGGAAAAGACTCACCCTTGCTTTCTGTTGGAGCAACCATTGATTCTTCAGAAAATTTAGAATTATTTTTGTTTACCTATTTTAAACAAGACCATCTGGTTTGCTGCTTCATGATGTCTTCAGATCTTTCCTCTTCGTTGTTCTGATTTTGAAAGCACCTCACACAGTCTCCTCATGTCCCAGACCAGTTATGCCAAGAGATTCTACAGCTCTGTGGTAACTCCAGACATTCATCTCTGTAGTTCTCAGCTACCTTCACCTTCAAGGGTGGGTCATAACATCTTGTCAGCTCAGAAAAAATTAGAAAACATAATAAATTTAAAATAAAGTCTTTCAAACAGCAAAAATGTGTGGAGTACGAAAAGCCTTTTGGCCCAAAGAAACGTGCTAAGTGAGGACTAAAATGGCAATGCACATTTGGACTAGGCTCCTCAATACAGGAGAAATGAATGCATCAGAAAATTAGAGGAAAGACATGGGGTAAGTACAAGTAGAAATGTTTATTAACAAAGCCATTTTCTTTTTTGGACAGGAAGAGACTCCTAGAGACCTGTGTGAGACCAAGGAAAAATAGGACGTGTTGAGTCAGAGAGTGCCCAGGGAGAGCAGGACTGAGCTGCTCCCTTCCCAAAGTCATTTCACACATCTGCTCTCAAAGGCAGTTCTCTGACCAGCTTTGTGCATGAGCCCTCAGCTATGGAATCTAAGATCAGTCATAATCTTATGTGGCGGTTTGGATAAAAGATTGCTTTCAGGCTCATTTTAAACCTTTCATTTCCCTGCTTTATGCCTTCCTTTTGCAACAGCCCTTTCAGCTTTGTTGCCAGGAGCTTATCTCTTGTTTTAATCATACCTGTGGTTTCCAGTAGACTGATGTCAGTCTGACAGTCTCAAGATACAAGGCTTTTATGAAAATGACAAAATCCTAATAAACTTATGGTGCTGACAAACCCTTTGGACAATCTTCAGTGAAAGCTACATTGGGCAATTCCAGAAGCCAGGTTAGACCTCCTGCTAGCTTGAAGAAGTCCCTTGGAGAGTGGAACTGCACGTTACTAAATAAAACCAATTTACAGATTTTATTCAGTACCCTTTGACAAAGCTCAGACAATGTGTGGGGGGAGTGAAGAGGTATTAGCATACTTATTGAGTTTCAGGCCTTTTTTCTGAGTGTTCACTAATATTTTTAATGTCTTGAGATTTCCAGTTCTTCAGAGCTTCAGTGGAAGAGAAAGTGCTACAGCAGTGGCATGCCGAGTGGTGTCTGGGGTATTTGGAATCGGACAGCTGCAGGCTTCCAGACCAGCAATAATTATGGCATAATATGTGGGCTTCTGGAGCTTGCATTAGCAGTTGTACAACAGATTAAAATCAGACATAACTTGCAGTTACAAGGTTTCCAACAAGATACCTGCAGTAGTTCAGTCTTACAATTTATAGTTCCTATTCAACCATCTTTAACTTTGTGACAATATTAACCTTAACGTTGAGACACTTTGAATCTTAACATTCAGAAATTGCATCTGGGAAAGGCATACCTCCTGCATTCCTTAAGTATTGTTAGAAGAGAGTGCATTACATGTCCTTCCACTTCCCAGTTTGATGTCTACAGTGTTAGGAATTTTTAAGAGGCTCTCAGCTTCAGCCTGTGTGCCCCTGCCAGCCCATGATCCTCCAACTCTCTCTGAGCAATAAACCACAGGTGCTTCACACGCCCTGAATGCAAATGGCTCATTTTCTAGTGCGTCTGATGGATACTAAAACATCCCCTTGATGTCTTGTCCCTTCCTTTTGGATGGGATTTTATGCTTTTTTAAAAACAAAATAAAACACACTCAAGCTTCAAGCTCCCCAGAAGAGGCTCGTAAATCTGCCATAGAAACTATTACCTGATAGATAGTTTAGAACAATATTTTACTACAACTATCCTACCTATTGATTTTTCCTTCTAGTTTATCGTTGGGAACAGAAATGTTAATGATTTCTGTTCAGTAGATTTTACCTATTTTTCTATTTATGAACACACACGGTTCCTCCACTTCATTGCTTACAGGACTCTTGAGAATGTTTCTCCTGTAAGTAGATCATCCATTTGCTATGAACTGTAAATTCAGAGTGCATAACCACTAAGTACTCTGTGAAGCTGAGTGGTGTTATTTCTTTCCTGAATGAGCCATTCAGAAACACATGCATTTAAAACTGCAAAACCTACTTTGAAACAATTTTTTTAAAGAAAAGAAAAAAAGTATATTTAGTGAAAACCTTCAGAATCCAGCAATGTACCATGTGAATGTGTGACAACCATGTGAAAAAAGGTAACCATGAAAAGGTGGACAGTGCAATGTGGCTGGATTTTTATTTTAAGCTTAGAATTAATGTTATCACTCTTCCTACTGCTGTTCTAAAGTAATGTAACTGCCTAAAGAGCCATTCATGGTTTTCTGACTCTTCTTCTTAGGGAAAACATCCATTGAAAATGTCAACAAAAAATACCTAAAGATGAAGAGCTATAACCCTCAAGATCAAGATGAGCAATCCCACAAATGTCTCAGGTGCAAGCAAGTCAGAAAAAACATTTGCATACATCTTTTTTGAGGGTGATTTTCACTGCCAATTAATGTAATCTGACAAAACTAGAGGCACAGACACTTCATAAGATGTTCTTACAACACAGTATGTAGAAACTGCTGTGCCCCTTCCTGTCTTACATACAAAACAGCAGCAATATGCTTGAGTCACTGAGAAAAACAGACAGATTTTTGCTCATAGAACCCATGTTAATGCACTGACTTGAAGGATATACTGCTTATGGAGAAAGCTGATACATTTCTAAGGCCCTGTGACCTGCCTGATTTTGTAAGTTCAAGTTTTTTGTGATATGAGCCATGAAGCAACTCCTTGTTTGTGTCGGTCACAATGTTTTCCATCTGATGATTATTTTCGATTTAATGAATGAAACAACCAGCACATGTCATTACAAGGCCTGAAAAACACAAGCTCTGAAAGAATCAAGATCCCTTCTAAATGATCATGGGGGAAGTTCAACTGCTTTCAGTGCACCCTGAAGTCCCAGATGCATAACCAGGAGCAGATCCTCAGCTGGTGCAGAGCATTACAGGATCGCTGAAGATGCTTTACACCAGCAAAACATCTGCTGCCAGCACTTTTGTAAAACTGCCCACACTTCTCTGTGCATCAGTTGAGCAGTGGTGGATGTACTCCTTGTGTTCCAGCTTCCATTTGGAGCAGGGATGACAAAAAACCAGTCATCTCCAGAGTACAGAGGTGAAAAGCCCTGCAGTGCTCACAGGTGAGAGAGGACTGGCTGGGCTGAGAACCCCCACAGCACTTTGCTTAGAAAAGTCCTCCTGCAAAATGCAAAAAGGAGACGTGCTAATTCTTTGATTCCTGGTGCCAGGAGGAACAGAACACAGGAAATCCAGTATCAAATGCATCAGCTTTTCTCTGATGCCTCATCTGCCTTCACTGAAAGCAGGAAAAAAAACTGACCAACAGTGTCCAGGAAAAAATAATGTATTTTCAATTAGTTCTTGTGTTCAAATTCAAGAGCACCTCCTGAAATGCTCTCTACAAATCTCCCCATTCCAAAGTAAACACAGTACGTTAACTCTACCCAAATCTGTCTTTGATAAGAGAAGAAAAACTACATTATTCATATTTGAAGTCAAGGAAAGATTCCTCCAAGGATGTTGGAGAAATTAGACATCAACTATGCTTACTCTTGCTGTGCCTTAGAGTAAGCACACCCATTTCTTTCCCTTCTTGCACTGAGAGGCAATCAATAAAGCAAACAATATCTATTGCTAGAAAAAGAACAGAGGAAAAAGAAAAGAGATCATTCTTTCTCTGCGTATATACCCAGAGAATGCCAGTATTTTGAATAATTCTGGCAGTTCTGACCCCTCTTTCCTGAAGTCTGTAGCAGAACTGGAAAATTTTCATTAAAAGAGCAACAAGAATGGAGAAAAACAGGACATCTTCAGCATAAGGAATGAATAAATAGGCTATGGTCTACAACCTGAAACAGAGCTGTCTAAGGGGAGTTCTGATGGTGGTCTATAAAATCATTTGTGTTCCAAAAAAAACAAAAGGGACCAGCAGTTCCCAATCCTACCCACTGCAGACCATCACCGAAGCTCACAGGCAGCAGGCTTAAATTCCATATTAAACAATATCTGCTAGAATGTTACCTCCTTCCAGTATCCTACTGGAATATTTGGAGGAAAATCCCTTGAAAATCAGTTTTCTACATAAGAGGATTCAAATGTACGTGCATGATAGTACATTCCAAGTGTAATTTCCACATGCAAGTTTTAACTAATTCTGTCCCTCTCTGCAGGGTCACTGTTAAGCATTGTAAACCAGTGAGGTATTTTAAATGTTAAGAATGGTCCTTTCCAAATGGAGCACTCCTCACTGAGGGAATGAGGAGTATCATGGCAGGGCCAGTTTTATTCTGGCACAAAGGCCCCATGCGAACAGCGCTGAGTCCTCTTGGAGCTGCAGGCAGTGATGGGAGTGAGCCAGCAGCACCACAGTAAACAGCCATCCTACCAACAGCAGCAGATCATCCCAACGTCTGTACCCTTGGGAAAGCTGCTAGAGCAGCTGAGGACTCCGAGCCAGATCGTCTGCTTGTGTGATTTGCAGTAGTTTGATTTACTCACTGAAGAGACTCTGATTCACACCCTTTCTTGGGTGTCCCATTGCTGCTCATTCAAGGGCAACAAAACGCAGTGCTTTGGGGGAAAGAATAATTAGTGTAAAATATAAACACTCTCTTTTGATACCAGTTTTTAAAATTGTTTTTCACCTGAAATTCCCATAGTTAATATTCCCATTATTACGATTTTCTGTCTCAAGAAAAAAAAGCATTGCTTTTGTATAAGCAATTAGAATGGTATGAACTGGAAACTTAGGCAGCTTTATGCTGAAAATATTTTCTCCCAGGTGTGTCACATTCACTTCAAGTTTTATTTCCATATTATTCCAATAGTTAATTAAAGAAAAAATACTTGCAGATACTATAACAAAAGTTGGAAACTGATTGAGCAATCGAATTGGAAACTGGTTAAGCAATCTAATTGTCTCAAGAAGAGAAAAATGTCTTCGAAGAAAATATTATATTTACCTACCAGTGTTTAAAAAGCCATCATTTTAAAGGAGAAGCAAGTAGAAAAGTTAAAGTAGCATGATATTTTTCATTAAGTGGTCTAAAAGTTCTTCTTGGCACTCTGCTAAACACAAAGGGCATTTTGCTTTGTCACTAAGTAATGATATTTACTTTTATCTTTTCTGTCAAAATGAGCACCTTTGAACTTAGATGGTTTCACAACATCCACTATCAACATATTATTCCATTGGCCATAAATGACCCAGAGTACTGCTTTCTACCAGAACTGCACCTTCCCTCAAGTTAACTGGGGAAGAACAAAGTAAATCAGCTATGAGATGCAGCAACCTCTTATTACAGAACCACACTGGAGCCTGGGATTACCTTAAATGTTTACAACAAATAATGTTCTTATACTGAGCTGGTTTTTAATAACCTCCTGAGAAGCTTGTTCACATCCACATCTGGACAGGAACATTTGCTGGTGCTCAACGGGCAGGATTTTTACAATCTCCCTTCTGCACTCTAAATACACAATGATGGTAAAGATTGGGTTTTGCTCCATAGAACTTACATTGTACATATGTACTAGGCAAGGGTATTTTTTATTTGAATATAAAAGAAACAGTGCTATATCAGTAGAAAAATTACAGCTATTATGTACTTCTATGCCAAAATCCTTTCAGTGAAGAATTGGCTCATGAAGAAACCAGTTATTTAAGCAAAGCTGCTCTTGGTCTGTTCGCATCTGTTTCAAGAGAAATCTCAAGAATTCTTCCAGCTTGTGTCACTTACTGGAAATACCACATTGGAGCAGCCACTTCTCTCCTGCCTACGCTTCCAAAACCTCCCCGTGGTGACGTGTGGAGAGGCAGAGAGGGATGGTGGAGCCAGTCCATCTCTCTGATGCCAACTAGACATCTGCAGCTCAGTTCTTCTGACTGCTTTCCACAGCCTGAGCGGGACAGAGTGCCCAGGGTGGAGGGAAAAAAAGCTATTCCAATATGTGAAAACTTATTCTAAATGTTATTAACACTTCTGCAGTTACTTGTGTTCATTTTCTCCTTGTTTAAAAAACACAGTTTGAAAATCTCCCATTCCTGCAGATGGTAGAAATACACAGAAAACAAAAAAGAGAGGCTCATTTATTGATAACACTCCTCCCTTCAGCACTGAGTATAAAGAGGCTTTGCACTTTGTGGCTCCAGAGCCGGGAGTGAGAGCGCTGGATCCCCAGGTGTGTTTTCATCTGAGAGCACGACTGCTTTATCTTGCAACAACAAAGATTGCTATCAGTGCTAACAAAGAAATATGTATAATCCTTCTCCTTAAAACTCAATATTTCATGAAGAAAACCACGGTCTTCAGATTTACAATAAAGCAAAATGGTATAAAGAAGGCTGTAGAAAAGAGGGGTAGGAAAAAATCACTCATCCCCGTTCAAAGAGACCTTATGTTCACGAGACTGGAAGACTGTGCATCCTGTGCTGTAATCATAAGGGAGGGAAGATCCTTGAGGAAGAAATGAACTTAATCTTCATTTAAAAACAAAAAACCACTTTCAATACCTTTGTGTGTTGACAACAAGCACACAACAAGGGTCTCATTGGGACATTACTTGGCGTAATTTAGCTCTCCTATGTCTTGGTCTACTGAAAGATAAAACCCTGTTTAGATCCCAGTTGAGACAAGTGAGTTTAGTCACAAAGTTTGCCACCACTTTCACTGTTGTTATTCTCCCAGATCTAAAATCAAGCCTCAAATGTTGATGTTTCCTATGAAGTATAGTGAAATTTAGTTTACAATTTTAAAGTCTAAACTCAGCAATTATGAGATATGTTTTTACTTACAATCCAATTACTAACTTTTCATGTTCTGCAGTGCAGAACTTTTGACCCAATGGCAGAACATTCAGATTTGTAAGGAAGAAGGAGAAGGAAGAAGACGTAAATCCACACCCAAAATCCTCCATATTGTAACCTATTATTACCTATATCTTCTAAACCTAATTTTCTACATTTCTACATATTCCACCCAGTGACACAACTTTTAATTACACAGCGACAACCTCAGTGTTATCACACAATTTAGGAAGCTTTTCCCAGGGTTTTGGATCCAATACAGTGTGTTTCTGAGGATCACTGCCTCTCAGCTCTGAAAGGCTGAAATTCTCAGAACTCAGGGTCCCAACATTTCTCCAGTCACAATAAATTTAGATTGACTGAACAATATTAATACTAGCTTAAAAAGAATAAATTTTCAAAGCTACTAAAAATCACTAAAGCATTCACAAATGCCTGGGTGAAGTATTTTCATACACACCTGAATTGTTGAAGATTAAAGATCTCTATAGGCCAAAGAGAAATAAAAGGATAAAAAAATACAAAAATCAGTTTTTATATACATGTTAAAAATGAAACATATTAATTCTTCTGTCTTTGAGCATTCAAAAATCAAAGATTTCTTATATAAGAAAGAAAAAGAAAAAAGTTACTCTTTGCTAAGGGAAAAGAAACATTCCACTTTGAGGTTAGATTAAACATTGATCAGATATGAAAGCTTTCTTTTTTCTTTTTTTCATAGCTAGAAAGCTCTGTCAATGTTTTTTTTCCCCCTAAGTATATTACCCACTAGATTCTCCCTTCACCTTCTTTTCTACTAGAGCTAGTAAAATAATAGAAAATATCAAGTATTTTTCTGGGCCTTCTTGCACAGTCACTGCTTAAATCTGTTTTAAAATCTATCTATTCTTTGGTGCATTATTATTTGCCTTTGCAGTATTTTTAATGTTTGAAAAAACAGGGTTTCATGAAACGTTACATAAGTTGAATTTTCAGCACAGTACCAAGATTGCAGTACAATATTTTGGCACAGCTGATTTTGATGAATTAATTTAATTAATTAGCTTGATGAATCAGCTGGACCTACAGCTTCTATCCCTAATCAGTCAGTTAACCTGCGAGACAGACAAAATAATTTGAGAGTTCTTAACTCTGAACTGACGTCACATCTCTAACGGCAGCCAAACAAGGCTGTATTAAGCAGAGGTGTTAAACGCATTAATAGCAAAATATTGTTGGGGAAGTGAGGATGGAGAATCTTCTTTTAGCCCTCAGCACCATGCAAGGCTAAATATGAGATACTTTGCAGTGTGATTTAAAAGGGACAGACTCAGAGTTCACAGTAAACCAGACTGGCAGAGTGCAGCAGACCCTCACGAGATTGCCTGGGTAGAGGCTCCTTCAGGGCCTTCCAGGGCTTGAGTCAAAAGGAATGATGTTACCTGATCTCCTCCTTTCTTATATGAGATATGTGAAGGAGAAGGTGGATGTGAGAAGGACTGGTTATGCCATACTCCTCAAAGAAGGCATTTTATTTCCTTCCTAAATGGGAAGTAGGGAAATGTGATATCAATGAGCTGCAAAACAAGTGACTCAAACAAAGTAAATTTAACTGGAGAAAAAAACTAAACCCCCCAGCAAGCAAGATATTTTACTGCCTAACCATCTTTCCTAGATTTGGTCTGTGGTTCATGTGAACATCTGCCTATCCCAGACTAATTCACCCCCAACACTGGGTGTTTGGGAATGGGAAAGAACAGGCACAAACCTGAGGTAACTGGACACAAGAATGATAAGTGTCAAGGACTGCCCACAAACATGCTTAGCCTAACAAAAGTACTCACTAGAAGTTTCTTTCTCCTTTTCAGCCACCAGATAATGATAGTAATTGTGGAGGTACAAAAATAAACTTCGGATGCTTTTCATCTGTCAGGAGATCATAATTCACAGGCTTTGGACACACAATAAACAAATGGTGGCAGGACAAATATTGTCAAATCTGTCACTTCTTCTGGAGAGAGAGGAATCATCCAGGGTGGGGAAAAAAATAAAGCTGTCAGAGATGGGTCTGTGCAGCAGGAAATTCTGCTGCACATGTTTGTCAGCAGCCCTGATAATCCTGTTTCCCAGACAAATCACAGAGCAATATTAACAGCAACCCAAGTGGTAGCACTCAACAGTGTCATTCCACCAGATGCAAGATCTTCTGCCAAGATAAAGTTTCAAAAAATAAACAAAATAAAGGATGGTTGTGATAATATCCACAATGCATAAATAAATAGACTTCCCTTTCCTTCTTGATATGAAGGGGACAAGTCTTCATCTCATAGGAACTGACACGGTTCTACTGTCTACTCTAAAGCAGCACCAGCAGAGCAGAAATTCAGGTAAACAATCTTTCAACAGAAGCACCTAACCATCACATGGGCCTGTGAGGCTCAAATCTTCATTCTGGCCCTAGCAGTACTTTTGCACACAACTAAGCAGTGACTTGGATGGGAAAACAGTTTATTCTAACACCCTGTTTATTTGACAATGTGTTCAGTCTTAGTCCAGGTCATGAAATTTCTGTGTATGAAAGACCAGATGGTACATCTAGAAATTGCTCTCTATAAGAATTTTCCTCCTCCAGAGAGAGGAAGAGAGATTACATCACCTCTCCTGCATCCCAAACCCCAGAACAGCTTGATTGGTTTAGCTTCTGTTTCCTGATTGGATAGACAACATGCAATATAAGTTTTTAGTTGCAAATACCTGTAGGAAGCAATTAAAGCAGAATAATTCATGCATTTATCCAGAGAACAGAAAAGCTGACAAACAGACTCTCAGCTTTATGGGTATAACACTATTAAGAAACCACAGGGAAAAAAGGCTGCCCTCATTGTGAGGACAGCCCATAGATCTGACAGCTGAAGCTCTGCCTTGCTATCCAGAAACATTAATAAATTCTACTGGTCAGTACCACACACAAACCCAAGTATGTCAACAATGTTTAATTGTGGTCCACAGAGTGCAAGTAAACAAACAAACTCCTCTTTTAGAAGATCTAAAAAAATCTTAGAGCTTAGCTGCAAAGATAATCAATTTTGCAAATACTATCTGGTGAGCCCTTTAGGTGCTGAATTGAAAAACAACATGTAATTAAGGACTTGCCTCGAAACACTATGGGCACATACAGAGATTAAAGAAACACTAGCATGCTCAAAAATAAGAATGCAAAAGCAGAACTCACCCACCAAATTGACTGAAACCACTGCTGTGAGAACACAGCTGGGGCAGGAAGAAAATTACATGAGGTTATCTCACATCTGCCATAAGGTTCAGGTCCACTAGCCAGGCACAGCTTCCTTGCACAGCCAGACACAGACTCACAGAAGCTGGCTGGACATGACAGAAAACTGAGGAGCTGCTTCCCTAGTACTCAGCAGGCATGGATTCAGGGCTTTACAGAGCCATCAGCTGGAACCATCTGTGACTGTCCTACTACTTCCAATTTCTGTAGGAAGTGAGCCTTAGAGAGCCAGGGAAAGGCTCTCATACAGTCTCAGCTATTAGAGCTGCACCAGCACAGAAAATTACTGCCTACCCTCTGAAGTTGCCTGCTTGGTTGTGAACACCCCATGTTCATACCAAATCGTGTAATCCACCTTTCTTGGGCTCCTCTACCTCTCCCAGCTAACATAAGCAGCAATGGCTGAGCTACTTGAAAGCAGCCACACTATTTAGGAGCCTAAACCCATTGTTTTTGTTGTGCGCTAAATACACAGCAAAATATCACATCTAATCTCACAAAACAGGAGTTTCTTTGATGTTTCCAATCAGATGTAATGTGCAATAATATTTCAGCAAACCTCAAATGATTTTTTCAAATGTGAAATTCCACAGATGTCAGTGAAGTTCCACAAAGATGGATTCCAGCCACTCCATGGAGACCAAAAAACAAGGCAGTAGTATAAAGGCCATCAAAATCTGAAGGTATCTTGCCAGTGAACCAGCTGAATAAGGGTGAAAAAACTTCACCAGAAACCTCAGGCTAGCCTCATTATTAGGCAGCTTCATTTTGATCTGTAGAACAAAACACTATTCTAGTGCACAGAAAAAATAAAAGACGCAGTGCTTTTCTGCAATTTATGAGTTTATAAAAGAGTTCCATTCTAGGTCTTGGTTGACTCCAAGGGCACAGCATTGATTTGCTTATAGTATGAGGAGAGTGTGCCTCAGGTAAACCCTTCTTGTCTATCATACAAAGGCTTGCATATAGATCTTTTGCAGATTCATTCTTAATAGATAAGAACACACAAGCACTTCTGGAACTGGAGGCAAGTGAAAAGGAATTGCATTCCCACAGCAATCCACACAAGTTGTTAGAAGAGACAGATGCTACTTCAAAAAATTTTATTCTACAGGGTTTGGCAGACAGGAGTTTGAACTAATGACTGGTTAGCACCAGAGGAAAAGAACACACACACAGAGGAAAAAAAAAAGGAAAAAAAAAAGGAAAATTTAAAAAAGCAGCTTCTTGACTGTAATTTTGTTGCCTTCTCAAAACTTGAGAAAAAGCTTTTAAGATACTGCTTACCATTTCACAGGGCCTGAAATAGTAACTATGCACTGAAACATCACAAGATGATAAAAAAAGGTATCTTCCATTTATCTTAATAGAAAAGGTTTCTATTATAACAAAATGAAGGGACCTGCATTCAACATAATCAATTTTGAATTTAAAAGCTAAAGGGAAACACCACAGAGGGAAGATGCATGAGGCATTAAGAATGTGACACCTATTAATTAAAACCTTGCCTGAGTAACCAGTGCAGTATTAAGACCTCATTGGCTTCATTCAGGTAGACAATCAACATGACAGGGCCACAGGAATTGCTTCCCTTTTTGGCACTTTCAAGTGCAAAGCAAGCATAGTTTAATAAAAGTGTAATTGTCACTGGCCAAAGAGTTTAGCTTAAACCTCTCAGTACATCTGAAGCCTAACACTGTGTGCAGCCAGTTGAATTCAGTATTTCAAGATTTATACCCCTCCATCAGGATTAGAGCTTTTTTTTTTTCCCTGCTTGAACAGGAAGCTTCCATCCCTTAGCAGCAGATCAGCCTTTCTACCCCATAAGCATCCTAAGAAAACTGGTTAATCTGCCAGTAGCTGGACACATTATTTCCTCTTTTTCTTCATACACTATCAGATGGTTAATGTGGAAAAAAGTCATTTTTTTCTGAAGCATTAATGTTTTGATATTATGAGGCACTTAGGGGGCTTGGGGCTGTTTCAATTCCATTTTCTTTTCTGATGATATTTAAAGTGATGATTAATTAAATATCACTTCTTTTTACAGGTGTCAGTGAGGTGGAGTGTCAGGGAAAGGCAAGAACAGCGTATGGGAAAAAAGCTACTCAGAAAATGCACAAACTACATGGCCAAGGTGCTTTATACTACAGACAAAAAAATTTAAAACTGTACCAACTAGAGCAAAATTCAACAATTTCTTTTGATTCAGTAGCACATATATGCATTTCGTTTTGCTATTTATAAAAAGCTTTCATAATTGCAGACCTTGACGTACCTATCAAAGGTCATACAATTACTAAAACTTCATAAACTTAGACATTGCCTCCTTTTTTATATTTAATGCCTCCTTCTTCTATACTTAACTTTCCTACATTAGCTGCTTTATGGCCTGAAATATCTAAGAAGAGACAGAAAGAATACACAAAAAGAAGACAGAAGGAACATAAAACCCAGAAAACAGTGGTGTGCAGCATTTCTAACAAGTAGCTCAATTTCTATTCACAAACATATCTAAAGTGTCGAGCTGAAGGGTATTCAGATTTAAAAGTTTGAATGGCAGATTGATGGCACATAGTGGTATTAGGGAGAAAAATGTTGCATAATTTCATTGCATGAAACCTCAAACTGACTAAAAAAAAATATCCTGTGATGATACTAAAATATTGCAAATGAACGTCATCAGTGCTTTTTTTAACCAAAATATCAGCTAATAATTTTCTCTTTCCCAAACTGCAAAAATAGGCAGACCAATATCCATTTTTTTCCTGACAATCATGAACAAGAAGGAAAAAGTCATTCACACTGGATCTGACCTGGAACCAGCTCGTGCTGTACTGGGAGTCCTCAAACACACCAAATAAAAATCCTTGCTTTCGAAGGAGAAACATGCCAAAATTTGGAACCAAGAAAGTCCATTTTGTAACATTTGAGACTACGCACTTTGTAAGGCAGTCATGAGATAACTAGAAACTATGGGAAATGAGCCCAGAGGCACTGAATTTGGCAGGACTTAAGACAATGACACAAAATTTTGTCATATTACATGTGCTTACAGTATTGTTGCTCAGACTGGAAAATACATGTGGATATTTTGGAGGATTCACAGCTGCAGTAATATCAATGGTTTTTTTGTAACTCATAAATGTTCCTGGTAATTGAAACCAAATATTCCCACATTTTCCCCACTAATTGTACAGAAGGCAGTTTCTTTTTTTAGGTAATACTTCTAAAAGTTAACAGTTTACAAAATAGCTTTTGATAGGTTTTCAGCTACACAGGATAAGGGTACATCAAAAGACAGCTTTGGGCATGGAAATTCTAAGCCTAGATTTTTCATAGTAGACAATAATGTTCTTTTTTCTGGCTGCTATATTTCAATATATGACAGTACCTGACAGCCATAATGGTAATTGGTATCTGTGTCTTAGAATGGCCAGTTAATCTGGTAAGTGCTTTTGAAAATTTCCTGCCTTGTTAAAGTTCTGATATCATAACATTCTAGAGGTTAAACTACTCCTGCTTAAGCTTAGATGAAATGATAGCTCTTGTACAAACACATAAATATAAACCTAACCAAAGGGATAATTAAATGCCACTGCTAATTAAATAAACACTAATTGCTTCCCACTGCCCTGGTTCTTTCAGGAGTGCTACTAACACAGGAGGACCTACCCTTCCAAGGGAGGAAACAGACATTTTTGGTAAAATTTTTTCCTTTTGCTTCTTGTCAAGAACAAGAAGTTCCAAGTAGCAGAGTGATATGGAAAAATACAAGTCTTGATAGAAACAGCCTAAGGAACCTGTGTGAGTCACACCCTGCCCATCGCTTCTGCCACATCTGACTGGAGACCATGGAGGAAAACAGCACAGCCTGATGAAACTGAGTCACCTGGAGTGAAAATCTGATGGGAAATTATCGCCTGCAGGTGACTCAGTGTGAGAGACTGGAAAGGTTGATATCTCGAGATATTATGGGGTGCATGAGTGGGGGGGAAGGAGGAGTTTGGGCCTTGCCCTGGAGAAGCAGTGCCCTGCCCAACACCCCCCATCCCTAGAGCCTGTATCCCAGGCCAGCAGTGGTGCCAATCCCTGGCACAGTGGAGGAAATGCTCCACACCCATCTCTGGAGCCCCTAACCCAGCTCCTGAGTGGCCAAATGACCAGAAAACCCACCTGGGGGAAGGGCCTGGGAAGGCCAAGGGGTATTTAAGGCCAGCCATGAGACAATCAGATGTTCTTGGCCCTACCTTCTGGAGTTTCTATCAGCTGGACACTGCTGGAACCCAGGAGTCAGTAGCTGTAGGTGTCTTTTCCCATATCTTTTCTGTCTTTCTTCTTCTTCTAATTCCCTCTTCTAGGAATTTTTGAGTAACTTAAAATAAAAGGGGCTTAGCGTTTCCAAAGTTGAATGGGCCAAGTTAATGCTTTGAGAAGTGTTTTGTGTTGATTGAATGTGGCTCTAAACCTTTTACCAAAGTTCTCTGATTTTCTAAAGCTGCCAATAAGTCTTTTTTGTTGTTTTTACCTCTTGAGAATATCCTGTAGGTATTTCTCCTGTTCATCCAACTCAGACTACATGAACAACCAAAAGCCTCGTCAAGCAACTTTTTGGGGCCTTCCATTCAGCCACAGAGAGATGAGGAAGGAGTTACACAGTTCCCCAACCTTCTCTGCCCACTCAGAGTACCTCAGGGTGGCCATCATTAGCAGGGACCAGGACAACACAGTTGTGGTACTGGTGCAAGCAGCCCACATTTCTGTGCAAGAAGCACAAATCAGATTTTAAATCTACACTGGCTAACAATACAAGGAAAAAGGGAAAGGCTAGGACAGTGCAAATACAGAAAAATGTGCCCATATTTTGAGTACCGCCACAAGACAGCTACTGGCAAGTGCTGCATAGTGCTTTGCTTTAAAGTAGAAAGCACTTCATTTTAATTAAGTAGGTAATATTAATTGCCTTCACCAATGCAGATGCTACAGAGAGAATATCACACAAACATGTGAGGAACAGTGAGTGATACAAGAGCCCAAACCTACCAAAATGAAGGGAGCCCAGTTAAGCTGTCTCTTGAGGTTTTCTGGCCTAAGATGCTGTGACTGAAGCTCTACTCGAATAACTGGGGTTTGATCCCTTCAGCTGCCTCTCACTTTGGACCTCAATATCTTGGGTCCCTTATCATCAATAAAAATCACAACTTAATCCAAGTACAAAATATAAGGATGTTATACACCACAGCCCTTAAGATTACTGAATAAAACAAGGTGTATTTTCTGTTTGTTGTGGGAGAAAAATATGATGTAAATTCAATTTAACGTTCAACAACAAGGGAGGAATAGATAAGCAGAAAAAAACAGAGCATTCATATTTATAAAAACCTTAATGTAATTTAGGAGCATTAATAAGCCCTTCTGTTTCCTTTAGCACTCACAGTATGACATTGTTCTTTAAATGAGGAGCTCACTGCAACAGTTATAACTGTAACTAAATCCAAGGAGGTGGCCAGCTACCAGGAAAATAGGGCACACATTTGCAGTGTTAAAAAAAATACATTACTAGAAGTTTTTTGATATCGTCTTATTGTCAGACAGTTGCTCTAAATTTGAAACATGCAAGCTCATACAGAAAAGGCTTTACTCAGGAATCCAGGGTAAGTAAACTCTCTAAGAAAGAAAACCATTTTTTTCTCTTTCTTTGATGCATTATAAACACCACCTGGCATCGCTTACTGTAATTTGTTTCTTGCCTACTCAAAATCCATCATCTCTCATTGTTCATCTTGATTTGTTCATGTCCACTTAACAATCCCCATCCAACTTTGTTCAGCTTTGTTTGTGTATTGAGCACTGGACAGTCATTATCTGACAATATTCATCCTCATTTGCTTGGTAATGCTCCCTGATATTCCTCTTGAAGGATTCATCATTGAATTTCCCAATTTTTCCAATATGCCAATATCCCTATCTATCTGTAAGCACTGAAACTAACATTTTTTTTCTTTTGTTCTTCAGTTTAGAAACTGTTTTTCAGTTCCAGTAAATCTCATGGAAAACCCTTTCCCCCTGCTTCACAATGATGAATACCCAACATTTCCCATTTTTTCGTCATGAGGGATATAGCTATATTAATTTATTTACAGTCGTAAATATGTGTATACATATACACAAGCATATAAATATATATAATACCATAATTTCCAGGATAAACAAGCATCACTTCAATAAATAATGCATTCTCTTGACCTCCCGCCTTCAGAGTAAAGAAGATGTCAAACAGCAGTGTTGTATTTAGAAGTGCAATATATTTAGCCTTTCTTAAGCTGAAGAGGAATATATTTCATAATTCATTATGTCCTTCTGCCGTTGTATTTTGTGAATTAAAAAAACTAAATAAATAGTTAATAAATACATCAGGAAATATGGCATCTCTCTTACTCTTGAATTTTCTTCAAGTGCTTCACATTTTTAACATTAACCTCTTAGAAAATACTCAGTATTTGATCTGAAATAACAAATAAGTTTTTCACACATTTGTAATTTCTCAGTCAAAGTGATCTGAATCTACTCAGTAAATAAAATAACCTTTTCATACCATTTAGAGTGTAGGTCTTAGATCCAAATATTTAGTGCACATCCAAAAATAAATGGAAGAGTTCTCAATACTCTCTTCAATTATTTCTATGAATAGTCTGCAAATTAATTTGCTTGCTAGCATATCTGCAGAAGGTGACAATAGAAGACAAATAAATAATTTATACAATGTGAATGAAGGTGTTATTGCTGTTTCATGAACTGCTCCAAACAGCACAAATCTGCCTTGCTTTGAGGCATCTGTTACAGCTGGCATCATTTAGTCTGGCCAAAGAACTGGTCAAAGGCTCCAAAAGTTGCACCTCAAGGTTTCTTGTGATTATAGGTGACTCATTGTACCAAAATGAAGGAAAACTGAAGAAGAGGGCACCATTAGGAATTTAACCTCATCTCATGCAGGAGGTTGAAGTCCTAAGAATGAGATCAACTGCAAACCCCACGATATTTTCAGCCAAATGACACCAACCTTTAAGCAAAGATGGGCTAAATACAGGCCTCCCCCTTTGCATGACCTTCTGTTCCCTCCTCCTTGCATACAGATTTTGTGCTTGCTTTCTCCTGAGCTTCAGCTTCCTGTGCTGCTCGATGAGTTCAAGCATCCCGCCTCACTTCCCTGTTTTCCCCTACACACACAATTTCCACATTTCCCTTCCCACTTCCCATTGCAGCATGGGCCATATGAAACTCATCTTTCACCAACTATTTTGGCAGCTCTGCCTTTTATATTCCCCCTCTAGGGTATCTGTATTTCTGGTCTAATGTACAGTAAGTGTGTTGTAAAGCAAGTTAAATGGTTTTTCCACTTCTGACAGGTAAACCCAGATGAAACATCACTTCAAGCCCTGTTTCTTTAGTGTGCATTTCCCCAGTTTTTGTCCCTAATTCTTTAAAGTTGATGGGTTTGTGGCAAATAAAGACCAGCACAAACCTATGGAAGGTAAATTAGATACAGCTGGGGATATTGCAGCCTAAATGATACCACGTTTTCAAATTTCTCATTTGAATTCAGCTCAGACTCTTTCCTTCCAATTATGCCAACAACACATACAAGCTGGCCCCATAATAGCTATTAATTCATCACAGAATTAATGTTAAAAACTATATTTTGTATAAAGCTTTAAAAAAATTATATCACTAGGATATAATTTTGTGACCCTCTCATGCCCTCAGCTGTCTCAGTACAACGTTCCCAACATTATTGAAAGCAATGAGTGAATGTGCATTTATATTCCCCTAGGGAAGGCTGTTTTTAAATAAGAGTAGTCCTGTATCTCCTAAAAAATCAAGTTTCTTAAGCTAGCTCAAGACAGCTTAAGGATGCACAAGAGGCCCCTGGAACAGCCTCAAATAACTATATGTCTATTAGCATATATAATCTTATTCAATCCAAAGGATTTCATACAGATTCATAGATTTCAAGAACTTGAAAGGAAGGTGTGGTTTGTTTTTTTAAATGTGGCTAAATATCATAGTTCTGAGCAGATTAAGTATCCACTTCTTTTAGTTCTGATGAGAAATAAGGGGAAGGTGGAGAGTATTTTTATGCCAGAAGTAGAAGTAAATTTTTCTGTCTTTTTTTTTCCTTTAGTTGAATACATGGATAGATAATATGCATTACATTCAGCCTTATCCTTCTATCTTCATTCAATTTTCCAAAATTAGCTATCCTCATCTTACTGAAATTCATGCATTTCTTCCAGACGGGGCTTCATTATAGGTGTTTCAAGACAGTTATCAAAGAGTATAAATCTCACTACAGCATTTGGAAGGTGATAAAGAGCTTTAGGAAATAAAAAACAATAACTTTCTACTGGCAAGGTCTGGTACCATGTGAAATAATCTTTCCTGCTAGGCAGTAGAAACCTCATTATTTGAGATGTTCAAAAGAAGCCTAGCCCAAGCACTAGAAAATACAGTATATTAAATAATCTTTCATCATGAAGAGAGGATTTGACCAGATGACCTTGAGGGATCCTCCCCTTGCCTGTTTCATAACATGTAACAGTTTAGGAGATGAAAAAGCAATTAAAACAGGCTGAGGTAATGTATGAAGTATTCAGATTGTGTGTGAGGCTACAGCATTTATATAAATAAATATATATGTACCAGGAGTGAGTCATAAAGCTCCCTGGGGAGCTTAGGTAAGCCTATGGCTAGGACACTAGACATGCCCTAATATAACATCAAGAAATGCAGGATACTTTAAAAGGGTTCTCAAATACTTAGCTTCCTCTATATCAACATTGCCAAATATGGGTAGATGCTATGCTTTCATTTCTGGGTTTTTTGAAGGTGTTGGAAACATGAACAAAATGGATAATATCATGTGTATCTGTAAATTATCCTATGGGGACTCATAGGGAACACACACAGTTTGCTAATTTGTGCAGGACAGGATGGGTGTTTAGTGCATGCAAAAAGGGTCTGAGTTTTGGTTTTCAAATTAATTTCTCAGTAATTAGACAGTATCTCTGCCTCGTGTGAATTGAATCAAAGAGCTCATGGATCACAAGTGTCTCAGGGGATGAGACAACACTGTCTAAGAGGGATTTCTCTTTCTTTTTTCCTTCTTTTTTTTTTTTTGTTTTAAATCAGTCTTATTTCAAGCAATAAATTTTGCATTTTGATTAAAATACCTCTGTGCTGAGGTTTGCTTTACATTTTCTGTTCGGTACTATATATATAAATAATTTCTGGAGCAACAAAAAACCCCAACCATATCCAAATGCATAGGAAAGGCCTTCCCAAACCCAGCACAAAACCCCCATCCTGGATTGTTCCCATTTCTTCTGGTGCTTGAGCCTTTATTTTTCAAAATGCTGTCTCCGAGGAAGTGACATAGCATGGAGAGTTTCCAAAAAGCTGAGCTTCAAATGGAAGCTAACAGAGCTGCAGGTGCTGTGCACCTCCACCCACTGGGAACTTGTTAATCCAAGCTCAACTTCTTTCTAGCTCAACACCTCCCACAAGGAAATGCAAGATTCCTCCTTCCCCTTGAGTTTGCCTTCGTATAAATCTCTAGCAAGGGCAGTCTGCATCACGTCCCAACACTATTCCTGAACTGCTGATGTTCCAGTGAAGGTTTTTTACCTGCCAATCCGGGTTTGGCACAAGTAACTCCAGCCCCTGGGATGGGGCTGGAGCAGTTCAGGTCTCCTCTGCTGTTCCATCCAGGCCTTCTCCCAAAAGCTGCACCATGACATTCAGCAGGTACAATTGCATTTAGGCAAATTGCATCTTATTACACATTGTTCCCTCACTCGTCTGGAGGGCAGTTCTTTCATCTCTCAGCTGCCATTTTGACACAGACTTCAAGCAGTTTGAGCAGGAGCTTAGTGCCCAGAGGGCTCCTGAAATCAGAGGGGAGGTTTAACTTGTGTTGCAGGCAAAGTGCACATGTAATGAGCAGCTATCCTGTAAATGCTCTTCTGGAGCAGAAAAAAGCATGTAAGGAAGGGACAACTTATTCCTTTTCACAGAGAACTGGAGTTTTATTCAACCTTAGACAGGTGTCACTTTTCAGTATTTTTCATATCTCTGTACTTGATACAAGGTAACATTTAATATCTGCTGTCACAGCATTCACCATAGCTGGCTGAGTCAGCTCTGGTTCAAATATTTAGCTTTGATTATACTTGACGTAGGTTTTTGGTGGACAGATCCCTGTTTAAATGGAATCCTTGAATTTTTTGCTGCAATTCTATTTATTCCAAAGCCAGCAGAAGGATGGGGTTGAGAGGATCTCTGTAGTGGATTTTTGCTTACAAACTGTGTTTCATTGCCCTCATTTGGCATTACCATGACTGGTGAAGCCACAGGCCAGATTTGTAGAGTAGGCTGAATGCAGGGGACCTCCAGAGGTATCATGGATATCAAAAGGGTGTTCATGTTCCACCAGCATTCCTCATCTGGCCTCCATCAGCCTTCCACACTGACCAGGTATGATGAACCTGATTATCAGAGTGCACCTCTTCCAGTCTTGAAGTACATTTTGGCCATGAAGATTTAGTTTTGATCCTCTTCTGAATGCTATGCTTAAGATTTTTGAGGTTTTGAGTGTAGTCTTTTGTGAGAAAGAAGAATAAAGACATGGTCCATGATTTACCAGTCTCACTGTTCCTGCAAATAAAGTGGGAAAGGGGTTTTCCTCTGTCACCAAAATCCCACTGAATTGGGATGCACAATTCCATTTCCTTTACCTCCTTCAGTCTCATGGCTGTGTTGCATTCAGACATTCACTTTGATCACTGCCTAACAGATTATAGCCCCAAAATAATAATAATAGTAGTAATAATAATAATAATAATAATAATGATGATCTACAGTGCATTTCTCAAGTAGAAATAAAGCACAGAACAGAATTTGGAAGCCTTTCAAGCAACACATTTTGTCTACATTTTTATGAAGGGTTTTATTGATCACATTTAATTTGGTGGCACAGTTTTGAGTGTTGAAAAGGAAACCAAATACATTTGTAGTTTTTATTTTGGGAAACCCTACAAAGAGCCTAAAAAAATAAATCAGACTTGTCTCTGCATATGTAGAGACATTGCTGTAAGTAAAAGATAAAACAATATCTGGACATTAGAGGGAAGAATGTGTTATCACCCAGCTAAGTATATGTTAAAATGCTGTAGTTTAAACCAAAACAAAGCAAAGCAATAGCAGAATACTGAGAAGGCCCTTTACTACACTGAAAAAAAAAGCCACAGCCATGAGAATAAAAGGTTAATGTTTATGTTTAACATGTTGCTGCTCAGACTCTGACCACCAGCTTCCTCAATTTTCTTTTCTCCCTTGTTCAAATGCTGCTTTTGTTTTTACAGACGAGCTGCTGCAGTGAACAGCAACCATCTCCTAACAACATGGCCCTCTCTGACCCCACCTCAGCAAACAGCCCTCCAGCTGAATACAGCTAATTGGTATTTATTCTTTGCTACCAAGCCTCTGCCAACCAAAAGCATGTTTGAAAAATGCTTGCTCATGAAATGACACTGCAGCAAAATTACATGTTGGGCAGGAGGATGGATGCTACCTTTCCTGCAGGAGATCAGCGTGTGCTGGCTTTAAGAGCTTTAGTTTCACATGAATTGAGCCTGATGTTGCATAAAAATTTGTCATGTTGCAATCCAAGATAAGGCAGCCTCTCGTATACACCCATTCCGCTGCCTTAACACCTCCTAGGGAAAATTAATAAATAAATCCCATAGCCCAGGCATTATCCATCTCCAAACACCAAAGATCAGTGGTCTGCTCAGAGCATCTGCAAGAGCAGTAACTGTTGAGACATTAAAATATGCTGTGTTTGCAGTGCCTACAACAATATGATTGTCATTATTAAGTTTTATAGCTCATAACCACAATAATGTTTAAAGGCACAGAGCTTTTGTAAAAAAAGTTCTTTTAAAAAAATGAAAGATTTATGCTTCCTATTCATAGCTATAACTTGTTTGTTCAGTTTATGAATGGCTAATTCCTTTGCAGGGCTAAGACTCAAGTTTTGGATATCTGTGTATATTCCCTGCATTTCATGCTACCTGGTAAGTCAGCAACATCTTACAGTCTGCCCAGAATTTTAAGCTACCTCAGGAATTGGCAGAAATCCAGCCTGTATTTTAGAAGTGCATTGATCTATGACACACACACACCAGACATACTGGATCTGGAGAATTGGACCAGTTCCTCTCACAAAATCCTCTGTTACAGGAATCTCTCAGGAGGGTCAGAGGGAGTCTTCAAAGCCTCACAAAACTTTTGTGGTAACACCATTCTCATAGGAAAAAAAAAAATTACTCTTTATGAATTAATGTATTAAATTACTCAAATATTTTGTACTGGTATAAAATAAGAATTCTGGCTTATGTTCTGCTGAATTAATGTTTTAGTAATTCCTCAGTTCACTGTTTTGGTGCCACATATATGTATTTATTAACTTAAATGTAAGAAAACAAGAAATTGGGTTTTTCTTACATGAAGCAGAATAAATCCAGGGTCCCTTCCCCAAAGTCAAAAAGCTCTGGATTCTTTATTATTGCCCTGCAACCCATGCAGTCCTTTTCACTAAACATTCAAGGAAAAAAACATTTGCAAAACGTCAGAGAAATGACAGTATCCCGGGTGAGAGTTCACGTGAGGCACAGTGGACTCCAACTCACAGGTCTTATTTGCACAGGCATCAAAACACCAGCATGCCTTTGCTGTCAGCCTCCTGTGCCAACCTGGCTGTCACCTCCTTCTCTTGTCTCTCAGCTTCTCTTTTTCCTGAGAAAACCCAAAATGTCAGGAGTTTTAATAAAAAGGCAGATATGTATTTCACCATGTCCACCAGCTCTCCAGCCCTGAGTCACAAACCCTCCCTTTAACTGCATTCTTGTGCACACAAAGGCATCCTGCACAAAGCGTGAAGCAAAGCTGGTGCAGCAGCAATTTTTACTCTTTTACCCCACTTCTTTGTTTTGATACAGTGCCATTAATAATTCCTAAATGGGAAAAAAATTCCTAGTTTGTTAATACTTTTAAGTAGAAAATTAATATTGATAAAGGGAGGCTTCACAGAAGCTCACAACCTTGAAAATCTTGAAAATGTGGTGACATTTCCACCGTTCCACTTGGCTTTAGTTTGGATTGATAGGAGCTATCTGATTCTTCCTCAGAAGCTAATGAGTGCCTGTACCAGCGAGTGAAAAAGAAACATGAACTGGAAAAGAGCCGCTCTCTGGTTTCTCGTCGTTGCCGTTGTCAGGGAAACAGCTTCCCCATCAATGGATGGCATGGGGTCAGACCAGCTGCTTCCTCCCAGGGCTGGCTCCCCGACATCACAAGGCTGCACTGAACAGATTAGAAATAAAACTGAATAAATGCACATCTCTCTGAAAAAGACCAGTTGAAACAAAGCTCAGCAGAGTTACGGATCTTCTAATTATGTCTTTTGAGCACGACACCACAAGAACTGTCTCTGAGAGACATCATAAATCCGAGATACCGACAAAACATGGTCATTAAAGATCCCATGCCATCTTTTCAAAAGATTAAACACATTGTTAGTCTCACTGCCTTGGCTGTGCTCCAAGTTGAATAATTGCATTTTGAAGAACATACCTAAATTCCCCTGCCACTTAAACATGACAAGAAAGTTTTTATCGCTTCCTTTTGTAAAGCACCAGCGGTCATTGCTGGTGCATATTAATGGCTTTGTGACACTAAATGCCCAGGAGAAGTGACACACTCATTCCTGGGATGATACAAACAAACAAACTCATAATTCCATGCGTAGCAAATAATACAGTCTGTTACACAAAATGTCTATTTCACATATGAACACACCAGGGTTTGCACAAAGATGGTCATAATAAAGCTAGACATGATTAATGAAAGATTAAAAAATTATGGAGAAGCTGTAGGGAACGTGCTCGCTACAATTTTTGATACACCCTGAGGATTTACTTAGATTTAGATTCTGACATTTCTTCAGGTCTCTACATCACTCATTATTACTTGGAATATGAGTTTAGTTTCTATTTCATTACAGTGTTCTGGAAACATACATTAAATTTTATATTAAAAGCTAATTAATTTTACATTTTGCCTTGGTCATTGAGCGTGGCCAGTGATACAAGACAAGTAAGTTCCCTTCCTGATCCACTCCCTGCGAGCTTCAAGACACAGCAGTATCACCAGAACCTGGACAGGCTCCTTCTCCCATGGGAATCTCATCAGGTTTAGTAAGACCAAGTGCAAGATTGTGCACCTGGCTTGGGGCAACCCCTGGTACCAACAAGGCTGGGGGATGAACAGACCGAGAGCAGCCCTGCCGAGAAGGACTTGGGGGTGCTGGTGGATGGGGGGCTGGACATGAGCTGGCCATGTGTGCTGGCAGCCCAGAAAGCCAAACGTGTCCTGGGCTGCATCCAAAGTACCATGGAGGGAGGGGATTCTGCCCCTCTGCCCCACTCTGCTGAGACCCCACCTGCAGTGCTGCAGCCGGCTCTGGAGTCCCAGCACAGGAAGGACATGGAGCTGTTGGAGCAGGTCCAGAGGAGGCCACCAAGGCAATTCAAGGGCTGGAGCACCTCTGCTATGAGGAAAGGCTGAGAGAATTTTTGTTGTTCAGCCTGGAGAAGAGAAGGCTTGACTTAATTGTGGCCTTCCAGTACCTGAAAAGAGACCAGAAGGGAGCTGGAGAGGGACTTCCTACAAGGGTTTGTATAGGTAGGCAAGAAGGAATGGCATTAAAGTGACAGAGGGAAGGTTTAGATTGGATATTAGGAAAAACTTCTTTACTGTGAGGGTGGTGAGGCCCTGGAACAGGTTGTCTAGAGAAGTTGTGGATGCACCATCCCTGGAAGTGTTCAAGACCAGGTTGGATGGAGCTCTGGGCAACTTGGTCTAGTGAGAGGTGTCCCAGCCTGCAGCAGGGGGGTTGGAACTAGATGATTTTTAGGGTCCCTTCCAACCCAAAGCAATCTCTGATGCAATGAAAAGAAATTATGACAAAGCCAAAAATCAAAATAAACTGCTACATTTTTTACTTACTTACAATATTTATGTTTACATATTTGCTTTGCACCTAGCACTTGAAATCACTTGAAATACAAGAACTACTCTCTCATAAATTGTCCTATATGAGTATAAGAAGTTTGTATGCTTTCTTCCCCAGTAGACCCTCTACCCTGCTTTCATTTATCCTGGGATGGGAAATGACAGTGAAGTAGTCTAGACTTCCATAATTGCCAACAGGATCACAATCTGTCCCTGGTTCTCCCTTTCTCTACTGTGACACATTCTGTTCTTTAACTAGGCACATGATGAGATGTAATTTGAATTTACAGCATGGAAAAGAATCCCCAAGCACATTAGAAACTCATCTGGCAAGTGCACACAGCGATTGTTCCTCTCATTTCTGAAACACAACCACTTCTGCTGCGAAGCAAACTGACTTTTAATGGCATTGCGACTGTTTAAGATGGAGAAGAAGATAGACATCATATCCAGCGATAATATCCGAGAGATTCTCAAGCTGATCCACACTCCTTTAGTGCCTCTCCTGGAGCTCTTCCTGATGGGCTGTGGAAAGCTGCATCAGTGTATTATGCAGAACTCTTCTCCAGCTGTTTTAACCAGAATCCCAGAAGGTCTTGGGAGAGTAGAGGCTGCCTGTTTTATGCCTGACCCCTGTATGAAAATGCTGCATCCAGTCATAGGGGGAAAAAAAAAAAAAATCTTTTACAAGATGAGAAAGTATAAAAAGTGCAGATATAAGGCATGAAGGAATATTAGAGAATGGCACAAGCTGTGGGATTATTCATGTCTGACTTTCTAGAGCACGTCCATTAGGCATCCATGAAATCCTATAGTATTTTTCCCCACTTCAACAATTAACTGCAGGAAAAAATTTTGAAGTCCCAGAGAAACCAATTAAAAGGTGTTCTTGAACTGTGGCTTGAGTCACAATTAAGTTTCATAAGACTTTCTCATACAGTAGACTGAGTTATTAAAAGAAAGAAAAAGACTCACCAGAAATGACATTTTACTCCCATTCTGGCAGTGGAAAATCACTCTGGCATATGAATGGACCCCAGGATCAGTGACCACAGCAGATTTAGGATTTGCAGAAAGTTTCTATAGCCAGAAGAGGACTTTTCCATATGCCTTGCAGTGCTTCCCTTGCTTTGGTGGCATGCAGGGAGAACTTGACTGCATGGAAGACAGGGTTCTGCAGGCATACTTGATGGGAAGGCTAACAGAGATGCAAGATATATAATTGCACAGCATCTGATTTGTCGAGGATGCAGCAAGTCATAGAAGCAATAAAAAAAAAATAAAATAAAATAAAGAGCTACCTGTCATCCTTCCCCCAAGGAAGCCAAGGTTTGAATATGTGAGAATTAGCAACATGCTGAGGAAAGAGCAATGAGGAGAAGCTACACTGAAAAATCAGTCAGAAGAACAAATCCCTCTTTTGAAAACACAAAAACTACCACACTTGGCAGGAAGGAGACTATCAAGGACTATGCACAAGACAATCTCTTACTGCCAAGCAGCAAAAGGACGTCGTTTCCCCATCAGTGAGGACTTCTGTGCCACAGAGGGAATATCCCTGAGGGAAGCAGAGCCAAAGACTTTCCATTGTACTGAGTTATGGCATCGCAGGGAAACGCTGAACCAAAGCTAATCCCAGCTACTTGTAGGCCTGTGACTTGGCAATTGGTGATTTTTAAGGCATGCCACTCTTGACTAAGCAGAAGCAATGTCCCTCTAAGCCCATGGAAAACCAGATCAGCTTATGGTCCCTGACAGCTCCTCCAGTTATGCATCATTCTTGTATTCACTCAAGAAAATGTGTGAAAGGATAAACATGAACTTATCCTCAGACCTGCAACCCCTTCCCAATTCCAGCTCCCACTGCTGCTCTCAGACCTGGCTTTACCCCTGCACCAGAGGTGTGACAATAATGGTAGAGAGATGACCAAGGGTGCAGGGCTCAGTCTGTGGTTTGCTGACTGCCTCTGCCCTTGCTGTTCAGGGGGCAGGACTGGTTCTCAACCCATCAGTTTATATTTCACAATCTCTTCATAATAACAAATGGTAGAAAAAAAATTAGATTTTATGTTGTCCAACAACTTAGAACAAAATGCGATATTAAGAATTCTCTCTACCCATATCTGAATCCTTCCCATAGGTTGGCTAATTAATTAAACAGTAGGAGAAAAGGGTTATTTGGTATTTTTAAACTAAATTTGTAACAAAACTTAACATGGAATCTGCTTGCCAAAAAATGCTGTGTCATTCATTCACTTTAAAAGAAATGAAGTCTGCAATGGTAATTTTTGTCAAGGTTTTAACAAGCCTTAAAGAACATTTTAGCAGTTTCAAAAATACAGTCAATGCCTTTTTACTAGGTAATTTGTGCAATTTCCAAAATTCTCATTCGTGAAATCCAGAGGGAAGGTGTGCTACTCATTCCACACCTTCTAGGCTGGGAAAACAAATGGTGAAGAAAAAAACAACTGCAATTTGTCACTTCCTAAAAAAAAAAAAAAAAAAAAAAACACAACAAAAACCAACCATTTTTGAATGACTAATTATTTTAGCATTCACTTTTCTACAGCTAAGCACACTGCAACAGGTATTACCTATTTTTACTCATGCTGTAAAGGTATTTATTAGCTAACAATCATGTTGCAAACACAGTTAAAAACTGCACCACATGTGGCCATGAAAGTAACACCATAAAGTAAACAATATAGCTCTAATATGACTGGGAAAACAACCTTTGTGAAAGACTACTGATAGAAAAATATATTCATCATACTTCTATTTCTATTACAGAAGTCAAATAACGGATATAGATCTGTTCATTTCTCTTCAAAGTCTAAAATGTAAAGGAAAATAGTCAGGGCTCTATTCTGACTTGTAGATTAATCTCCATTTTATGCAGCTGCTTAAGGAAAAACTAACTTTCCAACCTTCATTTTCTTAACTCCACACAAATCACCCCCGAGTAAATAAGAATGGCCCAAATATACAAAATTATCTTGGGATTAAATCCACACCAAATCTCTGCTGAGATTCAAAGTATTTTATTTTCACTTTTCTCATGACACTTCTCATTTCAGATTTTCCCCCAAAGGAATATGTTGCTATAAATTACCTATTCTCAGAATATGTTCCATGCTAGAGAAAATTAAGAAGTCCCAAGAGAATTTGTTTTGGGATATTTTCACATGCATTTTGTACAGCTGTAGTGTTAAGTGGATGGAGCTTCCAACTCCATATCAGAAAACTGAAAGGAAAGTCATGAATTCATATCACCCAGATTCAGCAGCCTGCTTTGGATGAGGTTTAGAAATTCTTCAGCACCAGGAAGCTGACTGTGGAGCCTACCTACCAACAGAGAAGTATAAACCTTCCCCAGAAAGCCTGGTGTGGCTCTCAAGTTAAGTCTTGATGCAATGCTTAGGTCTCTGAGGTCAGTGAGGTTTAGAGGAGTTGCATCCCAGCAAAGTGTCCACCTGACTGTGCCAATGTCCTGGATTCAGATTGATTTAATCTGCTGGAACTTTCTCTGTATTCCACTCCCACGCTATTTGAGATCTAGAGTTATCCTGGCAAATTTTAATTGCCCAGGAGCAGTCTAAGTAGAGCATATTTTCCCAGTATCTAAATAATACTCTTTTATCTTCTTTTTACTGTTCCTGAGCCTCATTGTACCTCAGCATTGATATGAAGCACAGCAGTTATACCCTGGGGGATCTGTCTCCATCTGCTATCCTGCACCTCCACCACGTCCTTGTGCAGCTTGGTACCATGGGTACCATCCTTCCATTCTGCAAGATTTAACATTATTTTCCGTGGATGGATAGATGGCAATTTTCTTTTGTTAAATCATAGTTTCTTTCCCCATTTCTACATCTCTAGTTCTGAAATACCAGTTCTAGTTTTCACATCTCAGAGGGCAAGAACCATACTAATCCCCTAAACCAAAATTTTTTCCTGATTCTCAAGAATTCTGCTTGTGTTTACTCACTTTGAAAATTTGGCTCAACTGTCCAAAATCACGTTGGAGAGCTACTGTTAAGAACGAGAGAAATCCTGATCAATATCTCCCTCTCAGTCTCTCCCCTTGCCATACATCCACCCACCCACCCTCATCCCCAGAATAAACCCATAATACAGAAATATCAACCACCTCTACATGACAATGAAACAAAGCCTGTTTTACAGGACCATCACCAGATGAGAGAGACTTTTGCTACTGAAATTGAACGTTCAAAGCTCTGATATAAATTGACCCATCCCACAATCAAAACAGGAATGAGAAAAGAGAGATGAAGAAAAAAAAAAAGTAGAAAGTATTAATGCAACAACCAAAAAGCAGAGCACCATTTTCTTCTTCCCATTTGCTGCGGTGGAACAGAAAGCATTAAGAATGAAAAGAAATGGTACTCACTGCAAGGCACTGGGTGCTGTGGACACAGATGTGCTGAGCATTGTTACTCAGCAAAACAAACCAAATATTAACATCTGGCTGCTGCTTTTTGTTTGCATTGCTCCCAGTCAGTTTCTATTGCAGAGGGGAGTTGGACTCATTTGCTATCTCTTGATTCACTCAGAAAAATCAGTTTAATGAAAGGTGATTTAAACTAGAAGTCAAATGAGCCAAGCTGAAACAAGAGGAGAGTTCTGGTAGCTCAGCATATACAATTTCTTACTCTGTGTGTGAGAAGCATCTCACAGAGCAAGCACAACGTTTAACATTAATGTGTCTACAACGCAGACTGCAGTACGCTGTCAGACCAGAGCTGGCTTTAAACTTGTTTTCTAGGTGCTGGAGACAGTGGTGTCATGATATTAGAGAGCTCTGGAAGAGTTATTTTACCATAGTTCTCTAAACAGACAGAGCCCAAGAACTGCAGGGTAAGATCAAGAGGCTGCAAGTCTGTTCAAATGCCAAGCAAGCAGGTCCTTTTTTATAAACAGGGAATTTATTAACATGCTTAATACATGCAGCTGACAAATATATTATTGTTTCCTTTACAGCAGCATCTAGAGAGGCCTTTGGCTGAGATAAGGACTCCCAGCTGTGCTAAACATTATGTAGGCATAGAGCAAAAGATAGGCTCCATTCAGAGGAGCCTGCATTGTACAAAGGCACTGTGCAACTGTGGCTCCGTTCTGCCTGTCAGCAACACTGCACTTCAAAGCCTGGATTTTTCATCTGCATCTTGGAGCAATGACTTAAGGATTCCATGTAAAAACACTGCCTTCCCAACCTGATGCTCTGTTATACCCACCAGACCCCTAAATAACTGATTTGGCTGGTACATTAGTTAAACACAGGGAAAGCCTAAAATCTGCGTATTTCTTTGCCACAGTATTAAATACAGTAACTCAGGTGCTAGTTAGCCTATTCTGCTTTACACAGCTCTGTGCAAGCCTTCTATAATAAACCATGTGATGACTCATAAACATCTCAAACATTTCCCTGGGTACTCAGTATTTTATTACATAGATGCCAATTATGTTTGAGCAGCAGACTGCACAAGCCTGAACAGTCATCTATTATATGAGTGCTTCCATTGATTCCTTTACTACAGAGGGTTATACTTTCATATATCTTACTGAATAGGATTTGTTTCCACAGGCACTGGGGGTAAACTGTTGGTGAAAGCGCTTTCACAGGTTACAGGCACCACGACTATGCTCGACCTTACTCAAAGATTTCTCAGGCTTCGAATAATACATCTTCCCCTCACCCCAACCTCCCATTGCCTTTTTCTTTTAAAGCAAACTTTGCTATGAGGAAAAAAAATAGTGAATTTTACAGATATAAAGCGATAGGCATTGTGCTCAACACAATTTAACAGGATTGCCTTAAAGAAAGGAGATTGAAAATAACCTAGGATGAACAGCAGGTTGTCCTCTAAAAATACCCAGTTCGTGGAGCACTCAGTAATGAAAAGCATCCAGCTCATGCAGATGTATACAATATAGGACCTTGAGGTACAAAACACACAGAAGTCAGATAATGGCCTGGATATTGCAGTGCTCTGCCTTTAAAAAGAAAATATTCAGAAGTGGCTTCTTCATCAACAAGAGACATGACCTTTCTAAGTTACGTGTTAATGCAATATGGTCAAGATAACACTGAAACCATGAACATATTCAGACACCTGCTCTTGAAACACTGACATTTGTCACTCACAAACATCACACGCCTGTTTTTAACAACTCAGGGGCTGTTGACTCCTTCCCTGGAAGAAGTAGGAATCCCTGCCAGAGCATCAGGCACCAGGCAGGAGCTATGCCCCATGAGGCAAGAGTGAGAACAGAGCACACACAATCGCAGCATTGTCACCAATAAAACCCCTGCAGAAGCCTCCAAGAGGTTATAGACAGAGGCCCAGGAGGTCTCCTGGACTGTCTATGCCATGCCAAGGGAGAGGTTTCTCTTTCTGGTCTGGCTACTGAGTGAATGATCAAAGTATTCCTTCCTTCTCTTTTGAGCTGGGTCTCCAGCTGTCACTGTCCCCTCATCATCTATCTAAGATATATTAGCAATGTTAAAATGGGGTCATGGGCTACTCCTTCTAGGTCTTCAACCTGGTGCAATGGATTACTGCCTGAAATGTGCAGCACTTTTGGCTCCAGTGAACTAAAGATTTCCTGTCAAAGGGATTAGAAGGTTAGACCAACCCATATTGCCCCTCAAAAAGAGAGCTGCTAAGGAGAAACAGGAGCATAAATACCACAAAATTACTGGCAAGTGGGGCCAGGAATATGAAGGGCTTGAATGAGCCCTCTTCCTCCACTTATGGGGAGACAGTGATGGTCAGTTCAGACTGGAATAAGACTGGGCTAAATGAAAGTCAGAGAAAAGTACAAGATGCCAGATGGGATCTTCATTTTATATCTGGGAGACTGAAACAAAGCTGATGTTTTATTTGCACGCATTTGTAGCCTGCAAGCCTGATGAGAGGCACACAATAAAAAAAAAATTTAATCACTGTCGTATTTTTGCCTGACTGATCAGTCTGACTTCACTAGAATGACATGGTTTGCTTTAAAATGTCATTTTAAAGTGGAAAAAAAGCTTTTTTAATGTAGGTTGCTTTGAACGAACTGAGGCTTTGGTGATGAAGTCTACTGCTAAATAACAATTATCAAGTCTTATCCAGTGTCTCCTGCACATCCATGCAGACTGTCTCTGTATTGCTGACACAATAAACAAGGCTCTTGGAACTATCACTCATCTATATGCCATAGCCACCTTCCTCCTGCTTTTTTGGGGTCTTAGTCTTCTTCCACAAAAAATTCCCAAATCATCTCATGTCCACTCAGCTTCCTTTTCCATTTTACAGACTACACTTTCTGCCTTGCCTCCCCAATACCAATATTTACTTAGCTTTTCCTCTCGAGACAGAGCCAGTCTCAAGCACTAACAGGTGCTCCCCTGCTATTTCTTCACATTTTATTGCTTCATCTCCTGTAGCTGTCCTGACACAAATTATTCTGTCTGCCTTTTCCATCATTGCTTTATTCTGTCTCAGTCTGTTGTACCATTAACTCTATTGACACGTTTGGTTTTTTTTTTTTTTCTTCTAGAAATACCTTTGAGCTTGGCTGGTGCCTGCAAGTCCAGCATCCACAGCAGGGAAAAATGTTTTCCTGCTAGAAAGAGACCAGGGTTGCTTAGCTTTGTCATAGCTTGTCTGGTCCATACAAACAATAAAAACAATGTATGGCCGCTGTGCCTTTTCAGCATTTTGGAAGTAATACGCAGAAGGCAAAAACTCATGAGATGGCTTTCATGAGAGATTGCAAAAACTCAGGGTTTGTTGGTCATAAAGGCACTTTTAGAGGCTCCACTGGGCCGAGGTGCTGTCTGTCATGTTCTGCCCTGCTCCGAGTTATGTGGCAGTCAGCTTTACTGAAAGTCCCTGTGCAGCAGTCTGCAAATACTTTATAAAGCCACAAAAGCCCAGGCTGAAAAATGCCAGATATTCTTTACTTAGCTTGTTTCTTCCAGCTGGTCAAGGCCAGGCTCAGTTCTACCTCCTTCAGAAACACAGAGATGCCTCCTATTGAAAGACACAAGGATGCCAGCAGTCCCAGAGCATTCCAACAGAGCTGCAAAAGGGATGGAAACAGGGAGAGATGCCCAAAGCATGGATCAACAAATGAAGTGGCTGAAGATGCATCTCCTCAGCACATCTCCACCACACAAATGGAAGAACAAAATGTAGGACTGCAACAGTTAAAAGGAGAATCCTTTGTATGAAAGGTATGAGGTAAATTCTTCCCTAAGGAATCAGATTCCATACATGTTTCTGCTATGGCATTTATACCAAGACCAAACACATCACTTACAATCAGTTGTTTGCTGAGGAGTCACTGAGATCTACAAAGTACCTAAACATCTTTGCCTGCAGTGATTAAGTATGTAAAGAACTTGAGGAAAACATACTTAACTGTGTGTGTCCATTTCCTTACTCACCCAAAGATCACTGGATCTAATTGGCAGAAATGCTGAGTACCCACAGACCCAACAGACAACCACGAAAACATTATCTCACTTTTGTAAACAGCTGATGTTTCACATTGGTTGAATAAATGACCAATGACTGGTGGGCCCTTCTTGCCTTCAACCTCTTATCTGAATTCCTAGTCTGTAAAACAGGAATTTTGTCATGACTTTACCCCCCAGGTTAATTTGAAGATAAAATTGACATCTATAAGGCATTCAGACACTGCAGTGAGGAGCATCATGGACAAATCTATCCATGGGATTATTAATAGTTTTTCCATCATTGTACATGTCCTCATTAATAAGTAATCAAGCGCTGTTCACCTTTTCTACCAGAACAGAAAGAGGTTCTGCAGGGGTGATTAAAGGCTGAATCATAATTCTTACACACAAGAGGACCATATTACAGCAGTCAGGGTACATTCTCCTCCACAGAAAATCGAGAAATTTGGATAAAATTGTAGGGAAAAAAATCCCTTCTAGGAAAACCAGATCTTCTAAACTGCAACTCTTGACTTGCTCTAACTTGGGCCTCCTTGTTTCTACTTTCTGTATATCAAGTCATCCAGAGGGAAGCTGCTGATAGCTTAGCTTGTTCTGAAGATATAGTGAACCATGTAGAAAGTGTAGTAACTTTCTTGCCCTGTAATAGGTTGTGCTCACTAGTCCTGTTGGATCAGGAATTCTTTTAAAGGTAGCATATAGTGTTGCTGTAAGATATAAAAAAGATTTTCTATAAATTACCATGTCTTTAAAAACTTGCAAAAGTGTTTCTGAAAGAGCATGGGTTGGGGGTGGAGGGAAGTTATCAGGTGGCCAAATGTTCTGAGTAACAGGCTCACTGCTTATGAGTGAGGACAGTTCTGTCAAGATTCTGTAACTGAATCAGATTTGACAATGTGAGGATACTAATTTATGTTTTACAAATGCAGTAAAATGGCAAAAGGAAAGGAGAAAACAAAAATGAGCAACTCGTCATGTCATAGAATGCAGTTTTATGATGGGTGACTTGGTCATGCAGCTGAGTATATAATTTATAGGGGGTACTGGACTAGACTTTCTGAAACACTCAAATACAAAACATGTCTTGAATAGATCCAGATGCTTCCTGCAACCTAAACTGTAGTAAAATGTTGGATGCAGAGAACTGAGAGCTTGGGATATTTTTTCCAACTATGGTTTACACACCAGCACCAGTCAGCACGTGGCTGTTGAAAGCCAACAACTCAACTCTTCCATGACTAAAAATGCATCAACAGTGTTCATCAGGCAATAAAAGCCCACAAGCTCTCTCCCACTGCTTGTGAGCCAAATGTGCCAGCAAAAAACATAGGAGATGAACATCTGTAATTAGGATCTACCTTTCAATAAAAGGAATCCCAGGTGCATGGAAATAGCACTGTGTGAACTAGCCACTTCCAGCAGTGCAGATGCCTGGACCCGGGCACAGTCAGCATGCTGGCTTACACAATGCACCTGGGTAGGATGTGCCATGACAATTATGCAGCAATCCCACACACACTCTGCAGGGTACTGTCATTTCGCTGACAACAATATTAAAGTTATTGTTCGTTAACATAAAGAGACATCAGAGATGATCTCAGTTCCCCGAGAGGAAGAATACAACAAGGCCAGTAGCTCCAGCTACTGTTATCAGGAATTATCAGGAATGGCCACACTGGACCTGGATAAAGAGGACAAGGAGTTGATGGGACTGACATCTCTTCTATTTTCACAGAATCAAAGAATAAGCTGAGTTGGAAGGGATCCACGGGGATCATCGAGTCCAACTACACAGCACCATTCCCAAGAGTCACACCATGTGCCTGAGAGCATTGTCCAAACACTTCTTGGACTCTGTCAGGCTGGTGCTGTGACCACTGCCCTGGAGAGCCCATTCCAGTGCCCAACCACCCTCTGGGGGAGGAACCTTTTCTTGATATCCAACCTAAACCTCCCCTGACACAACTCCAGGCCATTCCCTCAGGTCCTGTCACTGGTCACCACAGAGAAAAGATCAGTGTCTGCCCCTCTGCTTCCCCTCACGAGGAAGTTGTAACAGCAGCGAGGTCTCCCCTCAGCCTCCTCCAGGTGGAACAGACCAAGTGCCCTCAGCCACTCCTCACACGGCTTTCCCTCAAGGCCCTTCACCTTCATCCTCATTGTCTTCCTTTGGACTCTCTCTAAGAGCTCACTGTCTTTTTTATCCTGTGGCACCCAAAGCTGCCCCCACTGGAGGTGAGGCTGCCCCAGTGCAGAGCAGAGCAGGACAATCCCTCCCTTGCCCAGCTGACGATGCTGTGCCTGATGCCCCCCAGGACACGGGCGGCCCTCCTGGCTGCCAGGGCACTGCTGACTCATGTTCAACTTGCCACTGACCAGGACCCCCAGATCCCTTTCCACAGCACTGGTCTCCAGCCTCTCATTCCCCAGTCTCTCCGTACATCCAGGGCTGCCCCATCCCAGGTGCAAAATCCAGCACTTTCCCTTGTTGAACTTCCTATGGTTGGTGATTGCCCTCTCATTTATTGGGGTCTCTCTGCAGAGCCCTCCTCCTTTGATGCAGTTTTAAATACATTTTCAAGCACTCAACAAGAGCTTACATTTTTCTTTAAGAGACAACCATCCAAACCTGGATGGTACAGTACTCAAGACTGAGGTCTTTGGAAGAGAAAAGATCAAACGAGAGCTGCTCCTATTTCAAGTTTTAAGGAATAATTTCCATCCATCCTTCTCAATCTATAGCTTTTACTAACTTACATACTGACTGCACACACGAGGAAGCTGCAAAGAGCAGATGGATATCAGATGCCAAATCTGGTACGAAGGCACCACATGCATCTGAGGAAGAATGTGTATAGTAGAATATGCTTAAAGAAGAATTCTATAACATGTGAATTACATTAAGGAATAATACCTGCCTCTGAAGACTGATGAACACGCATAGTCTGTGAATGACCTCCACTCTCTCAGTGGTAACTACACTCTGTTCTTGCCTCTCACCTGACATGCTCCTTTTTGGAATGTCAGTTTTCTCATATGTGCTGATCTTCCATCCTCCTAATTAGTTCTGATTGCTTATCCCTCCTACTACAGTTCACAGTTTGTTATTTTGAAGACCCTTGCTGTGAGGGTTCCTTGGCTAGGAAGGACACCATAACTATGATGACATTTTATTTTTTAGTATCTTCACCTATAAAAGAGAGATAGTTCAGCTCAGTGCTCTGTGGTTCTGTTTGTTGGGGTTACAAAGGCACCTAGAGCATCCAAGATAGTAGATAGGTGCTGTGAATTAATATTTTTATGTTTCACTTTATATATATCTACATTCATTCCCTTCAAAAAACTGTTTTGAAGAGCAACTGTTTTTGCACAAGAGCAGTTTCCATTATTCTCCACCTATTTTCCTCCTACTGAGAAGCTGGTGAAGCTAGTGAAAGCAGACATAATCATAGGTATCTTCCCAGTAAAGCATCAAGAACAAGGAATCAAGAACAGTCCACCAAAACCCACTGTTCAAAATTTATATGTACAAAATCTTCTAGACAGTAAAAAGCACTTCTTTTTTTTAAACAGAAGAGAAAGGTCTCTTAGTTGGAGAAGAGCTTCACAGTGTATAATTCAACTTCTGTTTCAAAGATGAAAAGCAACACAAACACATTTTTTCACTGTTCAAGATACCATCATAGACCCCACAGAAAACAAATCTTTGCAGTATCCAAGATCCAAACCTGGAAGAAGGCTTCATTCTCCATTAGCCAGAAAGACTAAATGTGGCAGTTTGTGCCTCACCTTTCAAACTCAGCTATTTATCTGTGCTGGCAAAAATAAAGAAGTTTGAGTGCTGTCTCCTGCATCGCATAACCCTCTACACCTAACAGCATTACCATGACAAAAAGAGTTATTATGATTCCTCCTACACAGGAGTAGAGGAAGAAAAACTTGTAAATTGGCAGTGACATCATCTGCTAGAAAGTGATTCACACTTCATGAAACAGCAGGGAAAATGAAATTTACTCCCAACCACCATAAAGCTCTTTCACTGAATCAGTGTGTGGCAGAAATAATAGTAAGAGACATAAATCCTTTCTCTATTTTCGAAAGACAAGGATTGTGTAATGAGCTAGAGTGCATAGAGCAAAATTACCATATACTGTCACTGAAATATATTTCCCCTGTGGTTTTGCCAAAAAAAGGTATGAAGCCAGGACAGAAAATAAAACAGGTGATGCTGGAGGCAGAAAGTGGATTAATACGCATCACCAGCGGTATGTGACTAGCTTACAAAACAGTGCCTTGCATGACTGACAGCACCAGAAGATGAGCTTTTTAATATTCTCTCTGAAGTTGCCCTCTCCTCAGAACACAGCCACACCTGAATACACTGCAACCTCCACATCCCCTGCTCTGCTGACAACGTGCTGAGGAAGTGGAGAAAATTTTAACACGTGGAGGAAAACATTTCCCCACATCTCTCTCTCTGAACCCTGCTGGACCCTGATAAAAAGAGAAATGAAATAATTGCCTAGTTTTCCTACAGAATTCCTCAGATGTAGCTGCAACTGCTATTTATATTATAGAGGTGCCCATGACGAGCAGATGTTTGCAGACAAATGTGAAGGATTTTGCCTTGCCACAGATGGTGGTTGATTGAATTACTTGACTTCCAGGCTGGTGTCATTTTCTGTCCATGGGTCAAAGCATTGCAATCTCCAAATAAATTAGGCATGAGCAGCACACAACAGGAGAGAACTCTAAAAAGTCGTCGTTTATGAAGATAAATAAAGTTGCCTTCACTCTTGCAAATCTACCTTCAGTGAGAACTACTCCACATGCTGAAAAGAGTGATATTTATCAAGCTCTGCAGAGAAGACAAGTCTGAAGCTCCATTTCTGCATTGAAGAGAAGGGAACAAAAGATTAAAATAGCTGTGAATGAAGTAACCTACATTTTCCCTTTTAGCTCCCAATGCTCTGATCCAACACCACAGAAGGACCCCAAACATAGAGGACCATGTGACACTACTTAGGGCCAAACCTCAACAATGAGGTTCTGAAGGCAACAAAACTACAAAAGCAACCATGATTTCAAAAAACTATTAACCTGGACATTAGTCAAAAAGTTTCCAGAGCTTTGAGAACCAAACTGGGCAATGATTCAAGTAAGCAAGACCTTGAATACATTTTTACCACAACGACCATATGAATTTTATTGTTTCACACAGTTTCTGTGGAAAAACCCCAGCTGTACTGACAGCTCTTGTCATGATTCAGTGTCCTTTTTGGAGCACTGTGTTGACAAGCTGGCAACTGGCCACAAGCACAGGAAGAAAATAAATTAAATGTACCTTCCTGTTTCCATCCAATTTTGGAAAAGGCCCTTGCATGGCAGAAAGTAGTAAGTCAGCCCACACCTGCTACAAGTTTCTTTCTTCCACTTTTTAATCAAATACCAATATTAATAATGTAAGGCTTATATTAATAATTGGTTCAGTATAACCTCCTACACAACTGTAAGCTCTGACAGAAAAATTAAATGAAAGCACTATATAAAAGACACATTTGGGTAAAAGATGCCTAAGAAATATAGAAATTAATCTGAGCTTTTTATGATTTTAAACCAAGCTGTACCACTCTTGATGCTGGAAGTAGAAAAGGAGTTATGTGGGCACGATTCTTCTCCTGGACTGGTCAGTCCTTGCAGGAATGGTTCTCTCTTCATACAACACTTTTCTGGGATATAAACTTCTCCTGTGGGGTGTAAACTTCCACTTGTTCATCAAGCACTACTCACCATCTGACTGGTGCATTGTACTTTTGCAGGCCTTACTACGTTTAGACTCAGGCAAGAATCCCTTTATTTCAAGAATAGTTGTATTATGAGTAAAAGCTTATGTTTGTTTACACAGTTTTAGAAGTTACTGTAACAGATAATCTCTGTCATTTCATAACATTTTTTCAATAGTACTAAAAAACCAACCTAATAAATAATTATGAAACAGTCCCATTATCCACATTTTACTATTATACAACTGTAGAAGTGGAGTCTCCCTGATCGATAAATGGATAAAAGGCGAGGCAAACCAATTACTGCCTCTTCTGAAAAACAGCTTCTCCCTCCACATACCCCTCCCTCCCCTCTGAGAGTGAAGTGGAAGTATTTGCACTGTGTCACACTGCTATTTTCTTTGGTGACCCAGCAGAGGAAGGATCACCAGCGGCCTTGTTGCCATTTTCACTGATGCTATCAGAGTGCAGTAAACCACTAACCCTGGCTTTAGTAGCAGTCAGATTTGTTGGGGTTTTATCTTGGTTTTTTTAACACCTTTTGCACCTCAGTATCAAAACCCACAGAAAACAAAACCTATGCTAGAGTACTTCAGTGCACAGGAAGATGGTTCAAATGAAGCAATACTTTCCTATGGCTTGGAAAACACAATACACCTATCACTCTAATATTAACCACTAATGAATCCTTAAATCTAAACTCCAATGTCAAGGTCAGCTTTTTTTGGAAATGTCAGGCCCTACAAGGAAATAACATAGCTGGAGGCAGAGGAATGTTTATCTGGAGATTCAAGAAGATGGCAAGCCATCTTTTAAACAAAGGGTTTCTTTCAGGATTCTGGCTCAGTTCAAATTGTCACTAACACAGATTTTATACCAATAATAATTTAAAAAAAAAAAAAAAAAGTAGGCTGATCCTTCAAAGGATAGTTTAATAAACCTGAACAGCTTTCTGCTTTGCTGGTTGACCACAGTGATGTAACACATAGTCCTGACACTCCTGACCAACAGTCTTCAGGGAATTGGGGGAGACCTGCAGGACAGGATGTCCAAGGAAAGGACAATTTGCACAGCTGGAACATTTCTATTATCCACTTGGTACACAGTTGCAGCTCAACTTAACACAAAGGCAAAGCTGTTGCAGGTGGACAGAATACTTACATCATCTCCTAAACAAGGTTGATAAAATTTCCTTGTCGCAACGTGTCTATCATAATTTTTGACTAAAGAGTGACTTTAACATCAATAGCATATTTTGCTGGAAAAGAAGATATCAATGTACATTTTTTTTCCTCTAAGGAGCAAAATGTTTCACTGAGTCCATTCTAAATTTTAAGAAATTACAGCCCCTTTGGACAGCTGTATTTTTAACTGTTGCTCCCCTTACACTCTGTAGGACTGACATATTAAGGAGATAACAGCTGCAACCACTGGTTATCAAAAAATCACTCTCTAGGAGAAACTCTCTTTTAAAAGCAGCTATACCAATCAGCCTATGGTGACACTTACAAGCAGACTGATCAAAAGAAAAATGTACAGAATCCAGTGCAGTAGATATCAAAGCAAAAAAAAGTTGTCCTTTTGCAAGGAGAAGGATTTACATGGCTTCCCAACACTCCCTGGCAACAGACACCTGGATACTCCCATCAATACCATGTCCCAAAGAAGGAGGAAACATCGTGGCCAATATAACATTTTCCTCTGACAGTGGTAATACATCATTTTATTTGCTATGGTGACTGTTCCTGCAGCATTTATGTTGCAGGGAGCAGAGGTAAGACAATTCACCTCTTTCAAAAATTTTCAAGCACAGGAGAGTCTGTTCCAAGACAAACTAATGAAGAGAAATTGGAAAATCCCAACATGCAGTTTTGCCAAAAAGTCTAAAAAGAGTCTTTTTTCCATTTTTTTAAAAAAAGATAAAAAATATTTCAATGCTCATATTTTTTCTATTCAACTTCTTATTCACATAAAAAATGAGTGGGCAGATTCAGTATGTTCTTTGGCAGTTTATTCTGTTCCCAATCTGCACATAGTTCCTGTCCACCTTTCAGCAGGAAGGATCAGGCAAGAAAAACAAAAAGAAAAAAGTATTCTTCAGATTTGCAAACATCTCATTCCTATTTCAGCACTTCTTAAGACTTATTAACCAATTCCTTTTCCTAGTAATAGAAAATCCCTCTTATCTGTTAAAGATGCACTTCCACTACCAGTGTCATCCTTCTGTCCTCAGGGCAGGACCTTCCCTGGACTGGCAATGCCAGGGATCATGCCTCTGGAAAGGGTCATGTAATTCAGCAGCAGAACTGCTGCCTCCAGCTTCTGCTCTTAGAAGCCACTGCACAATTATGATCTCCTTTTAACATAATTACCTTGATAAGCTACATATTTGTCCTTGGGAGGATTATCACTAATGATTTCTTAATCCTTCTGTTTCTTATTTCAAAACAAGAGTTGCCATTCAATGCATTTACTCATTTTCTGGTATTTCAAATGGCTTCTCCAACGTTATTGTGTGGTAGAATCCATAAAAGGATTTCTCTACAAAAGAGGTGCTTTTTACATGCACAAATGACTAGTCAATGTAAAAACATACATCAATACCGGATTTTTAAAACACTAAGGAAGGCCTACAGGTTTTATAAGAACCAGTAAACATGGCTATGCTATGCTGGTAGCTTTTTTATGGGCTTTTTTATGGACACTTGAAAAAACCCATCCCAAAAACTCATATCAAAACAAACCCCCCTCACATATACATATATATTTGTTCTTTGCCTTGTAAAAGGTCTTCCCCTGTCCTATCTCTCCTTGCTCCTGAACAGTAGCCAGTAAAATATAGTTTCTTCACTGATTTGCAGGAGCTATTTTTCCCAACTGGGTTCTTAAGCTGCACACTGCACCCTGTAAAAAATATTTAGTCTGATTTACAAAATCTATTTCTCTCCTTGGGCTTTTAAGCTGCTGTTGCAAAAGTGATAAAGGTGTTCTCATTCAGACTTTTATTGTTCCTGGGCCCCTTGCCACCTGTTTTTATTTTCTCCCTCTTCCACTTTCTTCCCAGCTTTTTTGCTCAGGCACCACACTTGTCAATCAGAGCTGATTCTGAGCAACAGAGTCAAACAAGCTCATTTCTGCCCAAAAGTGAAAATTGTTGCAACTGTGAATGAAAGTGTTGTCCTAGAGACTAAAATTCTAATTCAGCCAAATTTAAGTATGTTTAAATATAATCCAGTTTTGCTTTATGTACTAGCCAAACATCTCTTCTGAAGCCATCACTGCTCTTTGATGGTCTGATCGCTGAGTTATCCCCTTTGTCACTTGTCCCACTGCATCTCTGGCCTGGTGAACAGGGCAAACTTGCCAGCACCACAGCAGAGCACTCCAGTTCCTAAGGAAAGAAATGCAAGCAGTTTCTTTGTTTCAGTCACAGTCTAATTCACTGAGAAGCAAAACAACCAAAGGGAAAAAGATGCCTAAATATTTTCACAAGAAGCCTTATATTAAAAAGATGGTAACTGCCTGTAAAATCCACAGCTTACTTGAAGCATCCTTGCCCTACCAACCTACTGAATGCATTTTGAATTTGTGCATGTGATGTTAATTATGCTTATGGGTTTGTCCATAAAATTCATGTTTATCAGTGAGTATGTAATGTAAAAGCAGAAATAGAGATTAAAAAGTTAAAAAAATCACGAAGCTAACACTAGACAATTAGACATTTGTCCACGAGTTTCAACTAAAGTTTACTCAAAGCACACTCCATTTTTCATCTGATAGAACTCCCTCCACTGTGACCTCAGATAAGATAATAAATATGACTTGGTATAAGTATCTTTTTTCTTAATATCTATCTTCATTAATATATTCTACTTCAAAGGAATGAAGTAGTTCATACAGAGCTCAAATGAATATGGTTTGATTTTGCAAAAAGTATCCTTTTTCTGAGTGTTGCCACTTACTTCATCATTGCAGTGTGAATTAAACATGAATTCATGATAAAATTATCAAAATGCAAAAACAAGGTGACAGTAGAGGGATCAAAGGCACCTTCTTAGTTGCCAGAGAAATCAAAACAGCAAATGAATGTGAAGTACACAGTACTCACACAATCTCCTAGGACAAGTGCACATGAAGTGTATGAAGAAACTCTTCATCCTTGTCTTCCAGCAGCAGAACTGAAATGAACAGAAGATGAATTCATTACTATTATTACACTCAGATGGGGTAGCAGTCATCAGATTAGCTGGTGGCACTTCTGAGAGGCGCTGTGTCAGGTCACCGAGAGGTTCACACCATTGCTGTGCCAGTCGAGTAAGCACAAGAAATTCACATCCAAGTTTTTCAGAGTGCTCTTAATCAGAAACACACTAACTGCATCAGTTTTGAGAGCACAGAAGAAACTATATTAAAGAGTTCAGGTTCACAGGCTGGGCATTCAAAATGAGTACGAAATGCAGTGTTCCAGGCTGGGCATTCAGAAACATCACCGCACAAAAAATATGTGGTGTAGGACTGAATTTTTCTCAAGAGGTCTCACTTTCCCCAAGCTGCTGTCTTCAGCTAGGGCACAGAGGGTCCAGAGATGTCACTTGTAATATTATTTTATCTAATATGGAAGCTGTCCAGTCCACTTACTCATTTCACAAAGACAACAGACAAAATAGCATATGGTAATGATTTGCAGCCACAGCTGCCCTTGCTGGGATTTGAAAGGGGAGACTGTATCCATTACTGCCTCCCTGAAAACCTCATCCTCCAGGGTATAGGAATTGTCTCTTTTGTTAGTTATTATAATTCTCTGATTAATAATGATAGTTTTGATTTAAATATGGGCAAGAGAAGCAGCACAGCACTACCAGATCAGAACTGAACACAAGACAACTGGAAGTGCAGTGCTGCTCTGGGCGGGACCCAAGTCCCATTCCCAGCCATGACCCACACATCCCACCACCAAAGCCACTCTGCAGATTTTATTGAGGTAGCTGCGGAGGTCTCCAGTGGGGGCAGAAAGAGGGGCATGTTCACCTGCTCCCCTCCCATGGGCAGCCTTGGCTGTCAGGATGAGCCTTGATTTCCCAGCCAGGTGCAGCCCCCATACCCCAGGAAAACCCCTTCCCCAGTATTATGCTCCTGGGCTTCTGGACCTGGAGTACACCAAGTAATGAGGAGAAAGAAAGACTTTGCATGTCCTGCTCTCCCTTAATTATTTGCCATGGGTCCAAACATGATGCTATAAATGGTTGAACCATGAATGCTATTTATTTTAAAGCATGAAGGAAGGATGATATGCTAATGCTTTTCAGATGGTGTTTCAAGGAAGGGAAGAACCTAAGGCAAGCATTTCTAAAGTTCACCTTAATGTAGACTATGCAATACCCTTGAAGGATTAAGCAGCCCTGGCCTTGGCATATTCATCATTCTGCTCTTGTCACAGCACTTGATTGAATGTTTTTTCAGGAGGTAGAGATTAAATTGAACCAGAACTAATTGAAGGTATATTTAATAAAAGCATCATCATTGTAATGAGTATACAACTGCTACACTAATGCTGAATAATGTTTAAGCTACTAAACAAGTCCATATTGTTTCACCTAACAGGATTCACTGATTACCAAATAATTAATTCTACTCTAATTTTGCAACACCCTGTGAAAATGTGAAACCCACTCATAAATTAATTAATTCTCAAGTCAATAAAAGAGACAAGTGTCTGGGACTTACAACTGCTTCTTCTGAAATCAATCAAGGTATTATCACTTACTTTGAGTCATACAGGATTGGTTTTGGTTCTTCAAGCACTTAGTGTAGCTATTACATTGTAATCATGTGTAATACAAGTCTGGCAGACATGGGCAAACACTGAGCAGCCAAAGCTGCTCTGAACCTTTTACTTATGTGCAGTTACACTGATGTCCCTTTTCACAGCTTCAAAATCCTTACTTGCATTCTTTACCTTTTTTCTCACCCTGCCACATGCTGTCCATGTAGATGTCCTGCACATCTGGCCAGGACATTGAATTTGAAGATGGTATTATGAATGTTAGTTCCCATTTTCCAGTTCAGTTGCAGAAGCTATCGGCACACTGGTTGTGAATGCTGCTTACAGAGCCAGGAAAGCAAATAGCCTAACAGATCAGCTCTTAAAAATCAAGGATTCTTGAAAACAACAACAAACAAACAAACCCACAAACAAACAAAGGAAATGAATAAATAAATAACCTACAGCCACAAGTCACAGTATCCATCCTCATTCCTGGAAATAATTTTTTTTTGTGCAGTCAGGGCTTGAACTGCCATATGTTAGATGTGGTTCAAATTTCCTCTTCATTCCTTTTTGCTCTAAGGAAAAGCAACAGCTATTGGGTCCTATCATTCAGACCTGGCAAGTACAATCACAGAGATTCCTGTAGTCCTTCCAAAACCAACCCAACTAACAAATGTATGAGAAAAACAGGAAAGAAACATTATTCCTTAAATGGCAGGGGGTAAAAACTTTTAGCTCTCCCATTTAGGCAAAGAAATTCTCTGATTACCCTTATTCTTAAGCATATTGAAAGGAACTGGCACCAGTCTTGACCTCAGCATTTATGATCAATAATTGGGCTTCTGCCATCACCCCATCTCCCTACAACATCTACACTTGAACTCTGGTTCTATTTCCCATTTATGCTTATGGGTTTTAAACTGTTTATTCAAATACCTTTGTAAGACATTTGCCAGTATTTACAGGAAGTAAATACTCAGCAGGTTTCAAAAGTGATATGAAAATACCATTTCAGAGGCCACCCAAGAATTTTAACATGACAAAGAACGTTGCCAAATGATGCTGCTTTCATTTAATTTCTCTAACCATGTAAACCAAAAAAGCTTTAAATCCAGCATTTAAACAAGCTCTGGAGTTCCTCATTCAATCTCACAATTCCTGTAAAAAACTCATTTTAGGGTCCCCAGCATTTAAAAAAATTAATATGGGAAAGTATTTGCTGGTGTTCTTTATTTCTCCCTCCACAGCTTTTAAAGGAAATTCCAGAAAACCTTCAAGTCATCTTGGAGACATTATGGATACCAGAACAACTTTAGAATCCTGCAAATTGCCCTCCTTCTGCCCTTCAACGCTAGCAAAAAGCCATTTGGCTCCCTTCTACATGGCTGACTTGCCTTAATTAAAGTATGGAACGGAAACCTGAAAAGTTAAATCTTGCTAAAAGTCCCTGAGCCGAGGGAATGTAGCAATCAGAGCTACACGAGTTAGACAACAGCTCCAACATCATGTATGAGCACTGTACAAACAACACAAATACTTGTAAACTATCAAAAAAAGAAAAAGAAGCCTAAAGCCCCAAGCCCCAGAAAACTCTGACATGAACAAGCGAAGTTTTATTCAAGCTCATCTTAAAAGAAAAGTAAGAGAAGAGCTATTTCCCAGAAGATGTAGAAAAACTACTCAGGTTTCTGGATGTCTCCCTCCTCCTGGTAGCTTGACACTTCTTTTTCATTTCTAACATCACATCAGTCATAAGTTAAAAACAGACAAGCAGCGTAATAGGTGGCAAAAAACATCTAGAAGGTGAGATAACGCCAAAGGAGTGGAGCTGCCGATGGCAAATAGCCGTTAAATCGGCAAAAGGAAGTGAAAATGGAAATAATCAACTCCAACCTGGCCCAGAGAGCTGACAGAAAGCAAGGGCACATCCAGCCTCTTTGATTGCCCAGTTCCACACTGACGCCACAACAAAGGAGGAGTAAAAGGCAACTGATGAATTGTTTCCCTTTTTTGTTTTAAACAAGAAACTTTGTAAATTCACCTGATTCCTCCCTCTTATACTGGCCATAGAAATTTGGAAACAATGTCTCTGCAAGGTCCCCTAAATACTTAGAGAAGAGGGAAATGAAAAAATCATTGTGGGTTTCTTGCTGGGGTCCCTAAAGAGGTTGCAATTGTCTTGGGTTTTACAGTCATTTGCCCAAGACAAATGTGCCCTAAAACATTTATAATATAAAGATTACTACACCCACCGTAAATGGGTGGTAGTTATCTGGAGTCTTGACAGCAGAGCAGAAGTGGAACAAGATTCTTGTCTCCATTAAACCATACTTCCTCACAAAATTGTTCTTAATTCCATTATTTCCCCTTTTTTCTTCTGTTCCCTTCATACTCTTAATTGTACTAATTAATAGTAGGAGATAAGTGTATTAATTTACAGTTTAATTAATTGTTTAAGTGTATCTGCAAAGAAATTGTCCTACAAGGAAAATACTTATAATTATCCTACAGAAGTGAGTGGATTCATGCTACCTAACAGAATTTTTCTCTTCTGACCCAACCTCTTTCCCAAACTGCTGTTTTATTTCCTCTCAGTCCATGAGATATAGAGCAGAGGTTTACAATGGCTAATGACCATAATATATGGAGCCTGATTCTGTGCAGGGGGAGCAAAGTGAAATATCTCATACATAGGTCAGGGACATGTGAAAAGACATCCAAACTCTTCATCACTGTATCCATAATTCAGTTCAGTCCCTACAGAGTCCCACTGAAGGCCTGTGGAAATCACAGCCATAAAATATTTATTGCAATACAGAGGCACCAAGAAGGTCAGAGGCATGCGTTTGGTTTAACAGACTTCATCATTATTACTGGGGGTTTTTTGGATAATTCGCCTCCAACTTTTTGTTTGTTGAAGAAAAATGTGTCGTTGCATTTCCCATAACAGCTGTGTTCAAATTAATTGCAGCCCTCTCTCTTTCACCTCTTCTCTCACGTCTCCTCACCTGCACACAAGTGCGCGCACACGCGCTCGCCCTCCCTCAAGCAGGCAGAAGGTTGGAATTATTTTGGGCAGGGAATAAGTTCCCCTTTTTGAGTTAAAGCACACACATGGGGCTTCCTTTTAATGATGACTGGTAAATGAGGTCCTACACAAAACCAGGAGCCACCCCATGTATTTTAATGAATTGCACAGGAAGAAGTCAACCTGTGCTTAAAGGGAGCAACATTCACTGCTTATCAATTAGGTTACATATATTGGGCAGTATACCATGCCCATGCTGATATAAATTAGAAAAGCATCATTAATTCCGCAATATTCATAGCTCTAATGGATAATAAAGTATAAATAATTAAGGTAGGGAAGTAACTTTGCTTTGTTTTAACTATTGAACCACTGGAATCACACTGATTTACATGAAGTAGTTCTCAACTAACTCTTTCCTGAAAAAGAGAAAAGTATCTTTATAAATGTTAAGAGCTTAGCACACTTCAGACTAGAGCTGATGAATTCTCATGCCAAAATTTGCATATTAAGAAGACACAAAAGCAAGGACTGTGACAAAGACATTTACTGTGATGATGTGAAGACACAAGCAAATGCATTTGATGGCATCCTTTTGACTCATTAGCAACTAATGTTGGGAACAGCCTCCATGAGACCTTAGGCACAGAACGTTTCACCTCTGTGACTCTGAACTTTGCAAAGGTTAAACAAGAAAGAGATTTATAATCTCTGCCATGTAAATTTAGTGATAGATGCTTCTCTCAGCCCACTAAGACAGAAAGAAAATATTTAGACTGTTTCTACTAAGTGAAAGAAAATAAGACAACCTTCCACATGCAGTTTGTCAATTTTAAAGGATAAAATTTCCTTTTTTCTCTCTGTCATATGTGTCCGGCTGAATTATCCTTCAGAAATAGCATCTCAACAAATATTCCTCCCAATAGCATATTGTAAATTAAAATCATGTGAGGGTTGGCAGAACAAATTATCTTACTTTGTTAGTTTATCCATCTTACTGGCTCTATTTTGAAAACTGATTACTAGAGCAAATTATGATTCAATACACAGATGTGCAGTGTATGCAGCAATTAATTTTTCCACTCCCACTAAAATATTTTTCTGTAATATAATGTTTGCACTGGTTTGTGGTCATTTTAAATAATCAAGGTAAGAATACCCTACCAGCTGAAGCAATCTAGAAAACATGATTTAGGACTCTATGGATTGTTTAGTTTGTTTCTACAGAGAAATAATTTTTTTTTTCTATCTACTTAAATAAGATTACTTCTTATTTGTAATTGTCCTTCAGCATGCTGAAAAAAAAAGAAAGCAGCATCTAAAACAGCACTATAAGGCAAAATTTAGAATTTAGGAAACAGAAAGCAATGCAAACGCCATTGTGAAAATTCATTCATAAAAAATACTTGGCAATCCTGTCGGAAAAGAAAATATTTCACTTCTTAAATCCAGCAAAAGAAGAGTTAAGATGACGGAAAACAGCTCTGTGAAATTTGGTGAGCTTTTTACATTTTTAGTAAAGTCAAAAACATTCACTTACCAGAAATCAATAGAAATACAGATATACAGAATTATGTGTAATAAAGCTGCAGCATTGATTGCATTAATAACTACAGACATCTAAAGACTTCTGTATAAAAAGTGTTCCTTCTCTTTTTGTATAGAACACACTGATTTGTGTCATCCACCTTCCTTCATTTCACAGATGAAAGTTTAGTGTTTTTTCATACCTTTGTTTCATTAACATCCTCCACTTCTGAGTTCCACCATTATAAAATGATGAGTGAAAATGCATTTATCATCTAGAACACAAAGCTTTGTTAATTTCATTTTTCTCTTAAACTTCATTAATTTCTACACACTAAGCTAAACTATACTTTTAAATTAATTAAGGATCTGATTATTTTGGCTACAGTATATCATTATCCTATTTCTATGTATGCAGAAATGAAGATACAGATCTGCATATATTCTTATTTATCTATAGTTGCATGCACATTCCAAAACAACCAGTGGAACCCCTTGTGCATGCCAATTCAAACCTGTTTAGATAATCACTAAAACCTGGGGGTCAGATATTTTGTGCTATTTCTCCAGTGTATCCAGGATGGATTTGATGACTCCAACACTAGAGTGAAACTTCTGTTTGTCCTTGTCATTTCTTCCCTTTTACTTTCCATCTCAGCTGTGGATAAGTTATTTATATATTTACACAGAGATGTACCACTGAACATAAAATTTAGGTACGGAAAATTTTACAGCTTTTAATTTTTTTTCTTTTAAAAAATATTTATTCATTTTAACCAAAACCAGCTGTTCTCTTTTCTGGGTCATCTTCAAGATGCACTGTATTTGATTTATTTTTCTTGAAGGTCTGACTCCTAGTCTAATTTTTCCTTTATATTTTCAAAGTTCATGCCTGTGTGACTCCAATTTAAATCAATATCTAAACCCTATGGAATTAAGTGCTTTTGCAAATGTAACCTTTTGTGACAGAGTATCTGCGTGTGCTCTGAAGTAGATTCTGCAAAAATAAAATGATCTTTGCAAAATCTGCAGTCAGATCCTTCTCACCTCCCTTTAGTCACTTAACTGGCACCATGGGCTTCTATGCATGGTCTAGATCATCTTGAGTCACAGATGTCACAGAGAGCAAGGCAGTAAGAGAGGCACTGCAGCTCCAGCTAGCAGAGAACAGCCATGTTCTTGTCCAAGAACTCATGGAATCCTCATGGCTTGGGTGCAGGAGGCATCCCACTAGATGAAACAGCTGCCCACAGTGCAGGGGCTCCTTCCTGCTAATGCACACAGACCAGAGATGTTCCTGTCACCTGCTTTTAGAGACACATACATGGCTTTCCTATTGGCTGATTGATGTCTGTCACTCCACATTTCCAAAAATAAAAAGCAGTTGAAACTGTCCTGTGTGGAGCATTTCAATTCTGTGTTCTCTTGGGTAGAAGCAGGGGAAATGAGATCTTAAATTGGGAGATGTAATTGATACTAAGGGCCTTACTCCCCATGAATCTCTACCCTAGCCACAATGATCCTTACTGAAATGATTCTTAACTAGAGATAGAGGAAGGAGCTAATATCGAGTATTGGCAAATTATTTCCTTAGAGAGTCACTTGTTACCTTTCAAAAAAAGTCACTGCTAAAAAGAAGTCTGTGAAAGTGAGGTCAGCACCCTTCCTGATCCGCCTGCTGGAGGGAGACATTTGGGAGCAGCCCATGTTCCGTTCCAGCACGCTGAATGCCAGATACTACAGCAGGCTTTCCAGAAGGACAAGGCACTTCCATCCAAAAAGCGCAAGAGACGGCCGCGCTCTGCCCACGCAGAGCCTGTGGCAGCACCTCGGCAGCTCTTTCCCCGCCAGTGGCCTCATCCCTGCCCCCACAGTCTGATGGAAAAGGAGAATGTGCACCTGGTGCTCAAGCCTAGAAGTCTGTCGCCTTGTCTGACCTCCAGATGGGTGACACTCCTCCTTCTCTAGCCTGGAAGACAAGGAAAACATTTATAAGGCCTGCCTGTGACTTTAGGGACACCTCTTGCCAAAGCACAGCAGCAATGCCCTGAGTGTGGTCACCTCCTGTAGCAGCCCCAAACAGGGAAAAAGTGGGAACCTGACCCATTGCTTCCCTAAAAGAGTGAACTTTTTCTCCTGACAGCCAGCTCCTGCATTCAGCTGGCAAGAAGGCAAGGCAAGCTTTCATTATCACTTCTTCCAGCAAAGCAACGAGAAGGAACAAGCTATTTCCTTCCTGCAGGAGGTTCATTGCCATCCCTTAGTGGGGAGTAACAGGAGAGAAGGAGGAGGGGAGAACAGGTAAATATCCCTTTCAATTCAGCATATCCTGTGATCTGATTTTCTTTCCTCTCTCATAAAGAAAAGTGCCGATCATCACTGACAAATAGCAGTTACAGGGAATGAAACAATAACCAAACAAAACATTGTCTTTTTTTCTGAATTACATTTAAGATTTCACTACTGCTTGAGCTTCCAAAAGAGCAGCCATGTTCCTCTGAGGTGCAGAGAAGATTCAAGCCTGCTTCAGACCAATAATTGCAGCTACCTTTAACCCAACAAGGCAACAGTTGTTTTCAGACGTACAAATGAGTTTAATAAGGGTCCCAGCAAGACTCTGAAATTATGGTTGACTTGTCACACCTCCAGCCCCCCAGGCTACATTTAGTTATTGATCTGTTTATTGCTTCCGCTAAGCGAACCACCTCTGTCAATCCACCTCTGTCAGAAGCCAGCCTGCAGCATGCAGCGGACACTGTTATTAGTATTTAAGTGATAAATGAGACATGCATTTCATTCAGCATGTTTGTGAAGCAGAAAATATTTATTTTTTTAAAAGAACAAATACATAGGAAAGTCAGCAAGTTGCTTCCTTTTTCGTTTCTTGCTGCAAGCAGTAATCATATTTACTGAGCTCCAGGTGGAATTGCCCACATGAAACAAAATGCTGCTATTAAACTTTGGTGTTTTGGTTGAGCATCTTTGGAAGGAAGGGGAAGGGGAAAGGGGAAAGGGGAAAGGGGAAAGGGGAAAGGGGAAAGGGGAAAGGGGAAAGGGGAAAGGGGAAAGGGAAGGGAAGGGAAGGGAAGGGAAGGGGGAGGGAGGGACTCATTCCAAGACTCACTAAAGTCTGTGAGTGTCTTACTAAGGACTTCAGTGAATGGTTTTTATACAAGCTTGGAAAAATACAAACATTCAACCCAGTCCTGGAGTTCACGTGTTGCTTGGCAGTTCCTTCCTCACACATAGGAGCATTGCAGATTATATTTGTCTCTCTTGTGCACAGAGGGAGAGGCTTGGTCCTGCCTGGGGGTGCCAGATGATCCTACCCCTCCCAGGGAAAGACATTTCAGGCCTCAGAAGAGCTGGCATGCTGTCTTCATGGCTCATCCTGTAATTCTTCTCAAAGCCCTTATGGTGAACACTTCAATCCTCCAGGCTCTAAAGCAGTGAGTCCCTGGCTGGCACACATGGGCACACACAGGGTTTACACCTCAGTGAGACATCCTTGTGCCCAAAGCTGAATGCACTATGAGCCTTGCTGAAGTCACCTCATCATGAGGGAGGCGCAGGGAGTATATTCATTATTGTTTCTCCAGTGGCCCAGCAGATCCTGCGCATTCAGCACAGGTTAGTAACCTTACTAGGGGTTTTAGAAAGTGTTCGGTTATTTCATCTGTCTTGAAGCAGATGGAAGAGGAGACAAAACCTGCTGGCATCTGAGGAAAGTTCTGTCTCATGAGTACAGCCACAGCACATTTACATTCAACTTTTTTGCTCCAAATCATCCTGAAAAATGTGGAGAGGATGCAGAGCAACAGCAAAACCCCTCAGTAGCTTTTCCACTTTCCAAAGGGGATCAAGATGAATGAAGAGCATGTATTTCTTCCTGACTGTAACATTCTTTCTTGTTCACTTAAGACTCTCTGCCCACCAAAAAAGGAGTAATTTCGCGACTTAATAATGCAAAAAGCCGGTGTCCATTTGCATCCACTGGCCTCCTAAAACACCACCTGTAGCCTGCACTTTTTCCTTTCTTGAGGACACACTGAGGCAAGAGGACATTAAAGCCCTCATGTCAACCAGGACTACATCCTGCAACAAGACAAGAGCCTGTGATTCTGCCCAGAGCCAGGCTTGACATGCTGGAGAGAAGGGGCTCAGAGCTGGGCTCTGGATCACAAGAATTTCTCCAGAGGAGGAAGAGAAGTTGGGATCTGACCTTTCTGCCACAGTGCTTTCAAAAGCCACCTTCACACATTAAGGAACACTTTATTGCTGGGTATTAGCCAGGATAACCAAAGTTAAATACGCTTGATCAGGGATTTAGAAATTCTGCTAGTTGCAACAGCCGGACAATTTATTCGATACCTGCTCATTCACTCCTAAATCATGACTGACTGGTGCTCCCCTCACATTTTATGCTGAAATCTTATAACAGGCTCAGTTTCCTTATCCCCTGGGTACTCTTCCTGTTCCTGAAAAAACATGATAAACAGACTCTTACCTAACCTTGAGTTGACAGGGTCTTTAAAGCTTGCAGTATATCATTCTTCCTGGTACTGAAAATGTGGAGAGTACTCACCTGCTTAAGCAAACAATCTAAAAACAAACTCAATCTGCAAGTGTGTCTTATACTACTTAAATTTGATTTACTACAATTATTGACAAGGCTGTTACACCATACATGCTATCTTACCACACAAATCCAGAAACTACGAAGATTCAATGTTAAACATTATTAACATTCAATATGCCCTGGATATATCCTACTTAATAGAAAATCAGATTTTTCATGGCACTGTTAAAATCTTTTTTCCCTTCGAGGAGTTCTAGCCTAGTATTTGGGGGGTTTTTTAATACAAGATAGAAATCCCGAAGTCTTCTATTTCAAATCGTAAGAGAATAGAACAAGAAAGGCTACACTGCATCTGCCCTCCAGCACCTCCATTACCTCCAGCAAACCTTTACAGGGAGGAACAAGCAAATGGGGAAATGCCTGAAGACAATTCCAGGAGGAATTCCAGAAAGAGCCTCTCGGATGGAGGTGGAAGGAAGTGGCTATTTGCTGGGAGAAACTGCCATGAGAAAAACAACTATGAGAGTGGGGAAGTCTATTAGATTTGAGAAAGAAAATGAACACACCAATTTGGGAATGATTACCTTCAGGGAAGGACTGGAGCAAGTGAGAGCAAAGGCTGGATCCAGTCCTTGCACTTTCAAGACTCATTTCTCATATTCTCTGAATAGGTTTGTCCACAGATCTGCTAAAATATTTTTCTGTCCTAAAATGTCCCAGACCCACTGAAGCAAAGCAGCACTGTGCACTGCAGTAACAAGGATATCTCTCTCACACACACAAAATTCACTGCTAGGGATTTCACACAGCACACTCTAAAATTATATTTGTCATCTGTGATCTATTAAGCCTCCTATCTACAGCAAGTTAATGAGATTTTTTGAAAATTACGCCAGTTACCAGCTACAACCAGAACTATAGTCAGAAAGGATTACACCCTGTGTTGCATTCACATATATAGCACACGCTGTTTGGATTCGAAAGCACAACAGGAACAATTTGCTGAGACATCGTGGTACCATGCCCAGATTATATCGTTTTCTAAGACACAATCAGGGAAGGAATTATCCCTTTCCCACGGATCTAAAGGAAAATAAATTAAGAAAAAATAGGATTGGTCTCAGAAAGCTGCAGTATCCAGGACAAGAAAATCTCCTGGTTTGTGAAAGGAATGGCATAGGTGTCAGTTAGTGGCCATAAAAAGATCCAAAATAGACCTGAAAACTGGAGGATTTGCACCAGGGAAAGTAAAGAAGGAGGAAATAGAGCAGGCAAGCCACAGACTCTGTACCAGCATCTGAAAGCAAGATGTGCATCTAATGAGCCTGGAGAAAATGGCCTTTTGTCTGCCAAGTGCATGGCCAGAGCAGCAAGAAACCTCTGAAGCAAACTCCTGTTAATTTTCCTGTGCTCCAAGGAAGCCTTGTATCTCCACAGCTGTGTGTTAATGTGTGATGTACAGGGACAACATAGTAAGTCCAAGACAAAATACCAGCTAAAGCCAGGGGTGGAGGGCTGGAGGCCAAAATTGCTGCTGAGGGAGGCATATACCATGAGCAGGTTTGCCTTTGTAGTGGGCATGGAGCTCTGCAGGCAGGGGATGCTAACACAGACCATGCCCAGCCCTCTCTTATGTCACTTCCCCCACCAGACAGAGGGACAGCACTCAGAGACAGGAGTCACCAAGCCCAGGTACTGAGCAATACTTAACCCTATTTTCAGGGCAGAAAAGCCAACCCATGAAATTATTCATTTTTTCTTCAATTCCTTTGAATTGTTTCATTCTGATAATCTGAGGAGCTGGCAGTGCAGGAACCCGGCCACCAGGTTAAAGTAGGTATTTGAGTCAAATTGCTGGCAGAAGAAGTGAGCTTCCACTTAGCAGAAAATAACTACTTCTGAGGTTGGTTTGGGTGTACTTATCAAAGATGTAAGTTGCATCTGTTCTGTGTGGCAAGCTCAGTTATCAATATTTCAGATCCTTCTCTGTGGGGTATCAAGTAACACCTTGATCCTAAAGTAATAAAAAAATCTACTGTTCAATTTTATTCTTCCATTATGAATCATATTAACCTTTAATTATGCATCCACTCAGTCACCAGGTCCAGCACCTTCCCATTTCCATTTGCAAAAAAGTAATTAAAAATTATTCTGGGTATGGAGACCCTCCACTAGACTACTGCTAGGCTTTACCTGGAAACTTCCACACCTTTGCTCAAATGCAACCTTTCTGCTTCAATTCCTCTTGATTTAGACTGACAAAATTGCTTTTTATCCTTCTGTGTGGTGTGAGCCTCTGAAATGTTTTATGTCCCCATAAGGATGAAACAGAAGTTGTTCTTTGGTTTACATTTGGAGGAAAGGCAGAAAGAAATCTTTACCTCTCCAGCATATGGCATACAAAAAGCATGGGAAGATTTGCAGCCTGCTCCATGCTGCTTCATGTTTCCTGTACCTCCACTTCTTTGGAAGGATGGATAGGGAAGCAGCGAGCTCTGAAACAGCAGATGAATACAGTCTGGAACAGACTGAGGCTTCTCTTGTCTGCTTGGTCTATTGCCTCTGGAGGAACTAGACAATCACGGGCCCGCCTGGCGTCTGCTGATGTCTCCCAGGAGATGAATATTGTTGAGGAAAGAGCACAGATCTTCCACAAATTTATGACTCAGTTCATCCACTTCTACTATTCATCTAGATATTGTAATAACTCGACTTATGTGTTACCATGTTCCTAGAAATATCACTTTCTCTCTTTGTCCTATCTGCAGTGCTATTTCAATAGTATTTTTCTTGGTATTTAGGCAATCTCAGCTAACACAGCTATTCCCTAATGTTATTAAAAATGCCATCAAACCATGCAGCAGTTATATACAATAAGATATAAGTTCCAGTTTTGCAATGCAGCTTCACCCTCTAACACCCATGGATCACAGGAATCCTAGAGCAGCCCAGGTCATTTACTCTCATAATGGTGGGAAAAAAGAGCCTCTACCCAGAGCATGTTTACTATGAAGTTAAGCTACATCAAGAAATTCTATGTATTTCAGTAGGTATTTTCTTATGTCTTACACTTGGAAGAGTCAGACCAAGCTCTCGCTGCTTCTGGCAGGAAGGTGCAGTTGACAGGAAGGCTCCGCATCAGAATTCCTTCACCTCATAAAAATACTCCACTGGAAACCTACAGGGTTTCCAAAGGAATAGGAAAGGAAGATCACAATAAACTTCTTGTGAAAAGGGCAGACAAGGGCCTACAGAAAATACTGGTGGATGCTCACTAAGAGCTGAACAGGCAACTTCATTGGCATCATCAGGTCCCTGTGTTCCTCTGGTATGAAAGATGGGAGCTTTTTACTTTCAGGATATTATTAATATTTACATAGAAATTAATCTAAGAACATCCACACAAACTAGAATCCCAACTTTTAAACAATTTTTTCTTCAAGACATTTTCCATGGGATCACTCTAGAAATTGCCCCCTGCAATGTATTTACCCCATTTCAAGACCTTATTTCTGTCCGGGATCTGAGTTCAGCCCAAGCTATCCACTCAACACATACCAAAAGAAAAATTGGGCTAATTTGACCATAAACATGTACCAGCTGAAATGGTTCTATATTAAATTATGTAATAGTCCTCATGCACAACATCAGCTTTCTTGTAATCTCTGTCCCCAGGGGGTGTAGTGTCTCAGAATGTTTAGAAGAAGAAAAGCTTTTCAGAAACAGCAATATTCAAAGGTGCGCAAATGTATTTTCTATTTTAGTTATCTGAGGTTTTATGTATTATTCCTGTTCCCCAAAACAAACAGAAAATATAAGCTACAGTTAAATAATTCATGAAATTGTAAAATAATAATAAAAACTTAGTTTTATAAAAGTATAAAATTTTAGGAGAGTAGAATCAGGGCCAGTGTGTAAACTTATATTAATAGCATATTACATTTATTACCATTATGATCATCAAACCCAGGAGAAGAAACTGCCAGTGGAAAAACAGGCTTGTGTTGAAAAATCAACATAGTACAGCCCACAAATGCATTTATAGGAGTACTGAAAAGAATATTGGTAGATTTCATCTTGATTTTAATTTGCACTAAAATTCATGTGAGAAGCCATAATAGCCATAAGGGTAGTAAAGCAGGCTAATAATACTATTTAAAAATAAAAACTAAAAGCATTTTTAATAGCTGAGCTCTGGTTTGGCATTAAAATACATTGGTGTGATGTATCAACAAAGAGCCTAACACTGCAGAAAATAGAGACAGTAAATTCTATTATTCTCCTCCCTGACTTTTTTTATGCTGCTTACTTAAAATACATTAAAAAATCACTAAATACCTAAGGAAGCAGTTCAGATTTGATGTTTGAAAACTCCCTTATTTCTCTTGGCACTTAGTTTAGTGAGAAAGAAACTCACTAGACAATTTAGAAAACTGTTTTGCAATGGTTACAGCACTGGAACCTGACTGAAGTCTCATTTTGATCCATGATAAAATCAACACCATCTTCTGTAGGAAGTAGAGCTGACCAAAACTATTTCACAGACAGAAAGTTCATCAAAACCCACACATTTGGAGAAAATGAAAGTGTGACTTGGGAGATATTGACCTGGCCATGTATCTGCTTGCAATTCATGATATAGTTTGAAAAAAAGAGAAAGGGATTTTAGAAAAGTTTAAATGGGTTTTCATCTTTACAAAGACACAATGTTTTATAGTCATATGTAAAAGGAACATTTCAACATATTATTCCAAAACAGTCCCAGTTTTGGGACTATCCTACAGTTTTAAAATATATAAAACTGGACTTAAAGAAGAAACCAATATTTATCTTGTTTGAATATATGCAAATATCAGTCTATAACAAAATATTATTTTCTAGTCTACCCAAATTATTTTAAATTATTTCGGTTTAAAACTGAGCTATAATGTCCACGTTCTTTGTGCTGTCAGATATTTTGGGGGGAAATTTTTAAGAATACTTTTTGTACTTATGCTTTTAAAAAAGCTTCCTAAGTGATGAAACAACTTTATTTCCTTTGAGATTATGCATTATATAAATGCCATGGAATGGACAAAATAGCACTGAAAATAGGTATCATTGATGAATAGTACCTGAATATTAAAACCAGAAAAAAATTTAATCAATGCAAATGTCAAATTACCTCTTTGAAAGTGTAATATTTCAGACAGAATTCTTGCTTTTATTTTGATCTTGATCAGTTAACAGCATAGCCTAGCCTTACTGAACCACCCAGAGAGGCATAGCCGATTTTTTAGCTCTTAGCTTTTGCTCCCTAAGAGGTCAGAACACAAACTCTGATACACACCCCATTTGCCCAAAAGCAAATAATTGCAAAAGGACCTAAGTTCCTTTCTTCCAAATTTTCTGCCAACTGACTTGTACAATTACATGCTCTTTGTTTGTAAATATCTGTGACTCGTCTTACTTTTTAAAAAAATTTTTAGTATCTACATAACAAAAACACCCATTTCACCCAAGGCTTTAGAGCTTTTACACACAAAGCCTCTAAGTCAGTGCATCTTTGTCAGCACACAAACATTCCCCAGGGTGCATGAGTCAGTGACTCACACCGTCACGATTCCTCGACAAATATTGCTTCCCATAGTGCCTTTCCCTATTCTGGATATGTTAAAAGGAGCAGAGTCGTGCCCTACTCCAAAACCCAAAAAGTATAGAAAAAATGTTTCAAAGCATAAAAATCATTTTGAAGTTCATTACTTCAAGCTCCATGAGAATTTTTATGCGCCATATTTTTCTTCTACCACTGGGAATCCAGGCTCATCACGTCACCTGACAATAAAGACACAGAAAGAGAAAACAACAACATAAATTTTGATTGAAAAACCATCATTTTATGCTATGCCTGACCATCAGGAATTCATCAAAGAACCAAGAAGAATATTGGGTCTGTGCTCCAGCCACGATACACCTCTAATTATTCTAACCCTTTTAAAAAGCAACAGGTTTTGTTGTAACAAAAATATGACAAAGAAATTGCTTGAGAGGGAAGGAGAAAACTTCTAAGCTGTCCTCAAGAGTCTCAGCTTTCAGCTGAGAAGAAAAACTTGTTTAGATTTGGGGAAACCTCCTCCAAGAAAACCAAACTGTTATCTGTGATGCTTTGAAGTCCCCAAAGACGTTGAAATGTTGATCTTCACAATACACTGCCCCACGCATCTTTGGAAGAACAAATTGCTTATTCAAGGCATGAAATAATGGAAAAGATGCATTATATCAAAGCATTAGGCTTTGGAAAGCCTAAGCATTAGGCTCAGGAAAGGTTAGAAGAAAATGACAGAGGGTCAGGCAAGCAGGGAGAGGTGTTATCAACATGAAGCAAGATTGGAAAGGAACTCACAAAATAAGCAACTCTTTTTAGTTAAGAAGTTTGGGAAACATTATCTATATTGTGTATTCCAACATACATGAGGAAGATGCTGTGTGTTGTCTGATGATGCCAAGGACACTGAAGAAAATGCAAGTTCCTTGTGAAGGTTCTCCCCAAACTTATGACCAACCCATACAGAAAAAATGACTACATTTTTTACCATATTTTAGAAAAAGATGTACACTGGAGACGGTTTAGCGACGAGCAATGAAGAGAGGCTTGTTGCAAACTCTGGATAAAGAGCGAGAAGCTCTGCTTTCCCAAGTTGGGGTAACCCCTTTCAGAGAGTTTTGGCCTTTGCCTCAGAGGCAAAAACTTTAAGCAACAGCTGGAGTTTTATGCAGTTTATGACGTGGACTACCACAGTTTCAAAGTGGGAGATCCCCGCTGAGGTTTTGAACAGGAAAAGGGAGAACTTTCTGAATTCCAGTCACCGCAGTGCTTCAGACAACTCGAGGAAAGGGTTGCCAGCCAGTCCATAGTTTATCGTTACTGGCTTTACTGTGAAATATTTCCTATATCTGATATTGTAACTGGTAATGTTTCTTCTGATGAAAACATTTCTTTTCTAGCATTTTTACTTTTACAACACTTTATGCTCGCAAAAAAATTTGTGATGGGGGTTTTGCTCATCTCATAACACCGATGGAAGCACTTTCCCTCTGTGACCCTCAGAGACTTTGAGTCTCTACACTCAGTTCTGATTCCTACCTTGCTTTTTCCTTTAATCCTACCTGGAGTCACTTAAAATGGTGCAGTGTTTAAAACAATGTGCTGAAGCTTTTCAAGTCCATCTGATGAAATATTATTAATAATTCATACTAATATAATAAATCATTTATGTTTCTGCAGAAGAATTTATCACAGTGTCTTGCCTGAAACTCTTCTCTTTCGAGGTCCTATTTGTCATACACAAATACCACTGGCAGAACTCAATCTGAAAACATGTTTCTGCCAGTCAGACCTTAGGAGGTAGGAGTGCTCCCTGATGACAGGATTGCTTTTGTAGGGTAAATTTTGTATGACTGCAAAACTTCTTGAGTAATACTTTTTGAAGTTAAAAACCCCAACAATGACTGAAATCTCAGTAACAGAAATGCATGGGAATAAAGTGGTCTTCTAGCTATGGATGGAGGGGCACATGCAGGGGATGGTAACAGAGAATCAGTAGCAGTTAGAAAATTATACCCTTTTGAGAACAATGCAATTAGTTATAAAGAAGATTTCATTACTTCCTATAAGTACTCAGGATGGACCCCATCCTTTTCAATGTGTTAAATGGAGAAGTGGTTTGTCACTGAAGAACTTTTTAATCATTATTAGAATCAAAAATTCTAGACCACCTCTTCAAGAACATTATACTCATTGTCTAAAACCCCTTTTTGTCAGACACAAAGACAGAAGACCCAAGCAACTCCAGGCATTACCTGCTTTTCACATAGGGTTGTGGCTCTCTGCATCTGACAGCAAGACAATCAAGGATTTTATTTAGGTTTTTCTATTAAACATAGTCCATAGAAAATGGGGTCCATGGTCAAGCAAGGTTTTTTTTCTTTCCACCTTCTTAATATTTTTACTCAGTCCCCGGTTCTGCCATGCTGGTGACTGCTAAACCTTGTCCCATGTACTCTTGTGAGCTCAGTATAGATTCCCATTAAGTCAACAGCAGCTTCTTCACTGGCAGCAGCATTTGAGCCAACTACTGCACTGTGAAAGGGGACAGAAAACTCCCGTGGCAGTTCAACTAGAACAGAAATACCCAAATGCTCCCACCAGTCCTCCTCAGCTGAATGGGATTCATCAAATAAGACCTCAGTTCAAGTCACTGTTTTCTTTAAGCTGATAGCCAGAACTCAGTTGTTATTGCTACTACTCTGCAAAGACCTTGGTTGCTTTAAGAGAACACTTGCTACTTCACCTCCACTTTTGTAAACTCATATTCTTCAATCTCCGTTTGTCCCTGAGGCCTCTCTTTCCCACTGTGGGAAAAATCAATCGCAGTCTGTGTTTTACCAGAACACAGAGGAAATTTTCCCCCAACAAACTCATAGTAAATTGGGTATTCCTGCCTTCCTTACAGAACTGATTGCAAAACATATGGCAAAAGTCCACCGGAATCTCCAGGCTCAGTATTTTAAGGTTGAAGGTCTTTCTTGGGTACAGTCTGAACTAACATCTGAAGAAATATTTCTTCACTTTTTTCTCATAAGTAACCTTGTCTGACACTTTGGTTCCACGTCTTCCCTTTGAGAGCCTCCTTTCATTTAGCAGCATGCTCACAGGAACTTAACCAACTCCACAAAAAGAGCTGAGCCCCGGAAGACAGCTCTGGCAGGTAAAAGGAATGAAGGACTGAAAATTTCAGCAAATCTCCAGGAGGTGCAATAACAATGCTCAGCACATTGTCATCTTTCCTGTCATTCCTAGGTCAGTAACAGAAATCAATTTCTATATGAAACCAGCAGAACCTGGAGCTAGAATATTGCTGCAGGTGTTGGATGTCCTTTTATTTGAAAGCCTTCTCATGCCAATTTTTAAAAATCACTGGTGTTCTCAGCTCTGCACATCAGGTATGACTTCTTTTTGTGCACAATATGAGAATTCAATTACTGTGGGACCTATTCAAAGAAAAGAACTTGAAAGCTTCAGCATAAATTCAAGTGGTGTTCAAGATGGATAATACACTTCAGTCACTAACATCTGCATATCTAAAATACTGCACTATCCAGCAGAGCAGTCAAGCCCTCTCCACAAACTCAGCAGGACAGCTCTCCAGTCTGCTGGCTAAAAGGTCAGATGTTAAACTGGTTTCACAATACTACAGGAAAGCTTAGAATCTACCAGAAGAAAATAAGCCCTTTGCAGACTATGACAAGGGTTTGAGTAGTACATGGTTTGAAAAGTAGTGACAACAGCTTAAGGGTAATAAAATACAGTAAACACTTTTGTTATCTATTACATTATTGACAAGTAAAATTATACCAAGTCCATTATTTCAGTTTATGGAATAGGCAAAAATATGTTTGTATTTTGGCTAGTCCCTTAGCTTGAAAACATAAATGGAAAGTGCTGATTGTGATGGATTTTTTATAACATATTTATTTCAATGAACTGAGAAATATAAGAAAACTACCACTTCTGGCTGATGCAAAATCTTGTTTCCCCCTACCTCTAATGTAAAAATGAGAAAGCTGAAGCACTTAAATGCCTTAAGAACATATATTGAAATCCCAGAAGTACTTTGGCCATTCTGCACTGCTGCAGAGGTGAGCATTGAATTGCCTTTTGACTTTAAGCCAATTAACCCAACCATACATGAAGAATGAAGTCCTAGCAAGATAATGTGGTCTGTTTTAAAGAGCTATAAAAACAGAACACTGACCCTGAAACAGATTTAGCTACATCCTTGTGCGCATATCACAACAGCAGCTGAAATTCACTTTGTTCCATCCTGTGAACATGTAAAACAAAACTAAGGGTGATTTAGCCCCATCCCAAGAGTAGTAAACCAACCTCCAAACAAATCATAACTCAGTTTGTACTTTCCAAACCTCACTTTTCAATGGACTGTCTGCTTATGTGTCCATAGATGCCACGGTGTGTTTTATTCCAGGTTCTCATCTTAAATATCACTTCCAAGACAGCAGATTAATACCATCTAGCCTTTTCTTTCTAGTAGTATTTCTAGAACTTTTCAGCTTGGAATTATTGAAACACTACCCTTTATTTAATAAGTTAAATGACAGTTATCAAATCAAGTCACAACTTCTGATCAACTGGAAATGGGAATGCTTTTCCCTCCTGGTACTTTTACCTCTCTCCCTCCCCAGAGTATTTTGACCCATCTGGAACAATTTATATTGATTTGTTTTGTAATTTATTTGAGGTCAATGAAATTTTTTTTTTTTCAAATGCCCATAATTAAACAAAATTGCTTCCTTTTTAACATGAATTTTTTCATTTTACTGGGATTTTTTAATCTTTGTTCTTGTTTTCCCTCTTTTCTTTTTGACAGCTTGTGTGTATGTGACACAAAAATGGCCACTAAACTCAGCTTAATTTGCAGATAGCTTCATATAATCTAAAAGTTATAAATATTTTATCAGAAAAAAAGCTTTATGAAGCTCTTTCAATAGCCTTTTAATTACAACAGAGCAAAGCACAGGAGAGGTGAGAAAATTGAACATGATTATTTTATAAACAGAACAACCATGCTCAAGTTCTAACAAAGAGTTTTCACTCGTTTTTCAATTCATTTGGGTCCTCTTGTCTTTGAAAGGGGTGCCACCCCAAACTCAGTAAAGGTTTCTTCCCAGAAAAATGACGTTTATGCCAGGACACACAATTTGCATAGCAACAGCAGTTTATGCATATTATTTACCAATCCTTTGGCAGCCCAACTGGGATGTCTGCAGTTTAAAGCAATTTTCAGAATTCATATATTTTGAAAGTATAGCTGCTGAGCAGACACACTTTTTGGACAGTGGCAGTAGACCATATATTGCTAATCCACACAATAAACACAACATGAGATTTGGGGTGGTGTGATGATCTTGCTGACCTGCTGTAGGGATGCTGGATGAAATACTTGTTGGAAGTATCTTTACTCTCTCCTGTTTGACAAATGCCACTGGCCTTTCAGCAGGGCACTGGAGTGGAAGAGGATGTTTGGGCAGCATGGTGTGCTATGGTCAAGGGAAATGTGCCATTAAGCAACTGTATAATTATAAATTGCCTCTGAGAGGCACACACTTGCACAGCAGATGATGTTCTTCCCAGAAAACATGGCACAGCCAGAATAAAAGGCTGTTCCTTACAAAATTCGTATTGGATAGGCTTATCAAATTCAGGTGTTTTCTCTTCATGAGAATATTTCTATCCAATAATTAAATTTGAATTGAATAAAATATTTATACCTTGGCAGCTGTCAATTAACACCATAAGGGCTCACATTAAAGAACATACATAGTTTTAAGACAGGATTTATTGTAACAAAAGAAGACAGATGAATTGTTGATATTACACAGCATTATTGACATGGCATTGTTATGCTTTTATTTAACTCAATAACAGATGGCTCCATATACTCACTTGGAGCAATATTTGCTATGTGAATTCCTAGCGTGCCTGCCTATTTCTCAGCTGTGACTGACTGGGGTGCCTTTCCCAAAGGTGCCAAACTAATTTGGAAATTAAGGAGTTCAAACAACAGTCAGTTAAATGAGCTCTCAGACCCACCTGCGGGGCTATTCAAGCCCAGTTTATAGAAGGGTACTGGCATCCCTGGGCCCAGCTGGCTATTTAGTAGAGAGGTTTGGTCTGCAAATTAGGCCCTGGATATAGTTCAATACCTTGCAATTCACAAATGATAGATGAGCTTGGTTTTCCAGCTGAAGAGCTGATCAAGTGACATTCACAAAAATAAACAAGCATTTGCTACTTAGAGAGCATGTCCTGGAACATATTTCAAAGTGTTGCCAAAGAGACAAGGAGACTGATAATGAGGACGATTTGCTTGCCATTATTCATCATAAATGTCAGAAAAGATAAAAGTTTAAAAATAAATAAAAAAGCTGATGATCTGATGACTTAGTTGTGGGTGACAATAACAGGAAGTGTGATCACTTGCAAAAGCAGCCCATCTTGGTAGTTTGAGACATTTCAAGCAGAAAACAGAAAAATATGTGCTTCATATGTACAAGTATGGCCTGGAAATATACTTGATCTTTCCCAGTTCATGGCTTTAGAATATTAGTACTGGATGCAGGGGTGCTTGCAGTCATGCACACACACACAGCAGCCCTAGAGGAAAGTATTCCCTGGCCATGGCACAACAGCAGAAAGTTTTTGAGGAGTTGAAATTTCAGCTCCTTCCTTTTAGGGGATATTAGGAAGCTCCTTGGGCCCTGTGGCACTGCTGCAGGCAGAGGGTGAGCAGGTAGACAAGGACAGGGAACCTTGAACTTTTCCTCTGTGCCCAGTGACTGAGTGGGAAGGACCAGCTTTGTTTATGACAAAGAATGTTAGCAGAGATCAAGAGTAAACTGACAGTGGCATGGCTTAACTTAAAACTTAGTTAATCTATGCATTGATGCCAATCATAAGGACACACAGAATCAAAGGATCAGTTGTGCTGGAAAAGACCTTTGAGATTGTCAAGTCCCACCTATGACCCAACACCACCATGTTAACCAGCCCATGGCACTGAGTGTCACATCCAGGCTTTCCTTAAACACCTCCAGGGACGGTGACTCCACCAGCTCCCTGGGCAGCCCACTCCGATGCCATCACTCTTTCTGTGAAGAACTTCTTCCCAATGTCCAGCCTAAACCTTCCCTGGTGCATCTTAAGATGTGTCCTCTTGCCCTGTCACTGGTTGCCTGGGAGAAGAGGCTGAACCCCCACATGGCTCAGTTTCCCAACCCAACAACTACTCCAGAATTCCACATCAGGGTCTTCTCTTTCTGCATGGAGGTTTCTTTCAGTGACATACAGATTTAACCTGCTGCTGTGCCATCCACTGTGACACAATTCTCAGAAGGTCAGAGTCATCTCTTGTCTCTCACAGCTCAGCAAACAGCTGACTTGCACATCAGTTCTTGCAAGCAATATTCTGTGGAGCACATAAGTGCATTTGCATGCATACACTGTGCATATATAATTACACATGGGTCATACTCCTGATCATATTATTCTTCAAAGATTGTTTTGTTTCTGTAAATTTATCTGCCACAGACAAGATAAAACCTGGAGTTCTCACTTTTTAATTTTGTTACTGTAAACAGTGTCAGCATCACATTTCCATAATCACTGCTGTTATGAAACATAGGAGCACTACCACAAGAATACTGTGTGTTTCTTTACAGTGTTTTAATCACAAATTGGTGCCTCAAACTACCTAACAGAGGGATTCCAGTATGAGTAGTAACTATAAAGACATGACATACCAGAGTAGCTCCTCTCCAGTTAAGATATCACTTAATATGGGATCAAATACTCAAATAAAGGAAACATGTGTTCCTCTTAAATGTAATTTAATCTTATGTCATTGTTCAGGGGAAGCACAAGATAAAAACTTAGTGATCTTCATCTGGGAGGATGGCTGAGGGGATACCCTCAAATGTTGAAAATAGGATGCAAGCTCAGGGTGAAATACCACCAAATATACTTCTGTAAAGAAAGGAGTTCCTGATGGTTTTCTGGTGAGGTTGTTGAGAGCTAATACAAGAGAGCTGATTGTGATTGATTCAAAGGAGCAGAAAGTTGTAAAGAATATTGCACAGATGATGAACCCTCCAAACCACAGAAAGCTATGGTTGCAAATCCATGGAAAAACATGCCTCTTCAACCCACAAGTGAGAATTCCCAGTGCAGTAGCTGATCTCTAGTGAAAATGTTGCAAATCGTATACAAATTAGTATGAATATTTATCAAATGTTTTAATTAAAATTATCAAGCCCTTAGATTACGTGCCAAAAAAAAAATCAAAAGAGATAACAACCATGAAGCAGAAACAGTATAGCAGAACAAAAACTCAGCTGGGACCTCCAACAGCAGCCAAGGAAAATCACATCATGTGAGCAACCCACAGCCTTAATTCAATGATATTCAGAAAGCCTGAACATCCCAAAGGGTGCATGTTGCTGGAAAACGGAATTCATTAATGTTCAAGCTGAAAAATCAATACAAGAAACCCTCTGAACTAAAAAGCATATGGCACAAGTCAAATTATCATCATTATACAGTGACTGTTTTCATATTTTTGCTTTCTTTTGTCAAGTCCAAATAAGCCACCTTAGGGTAAACAGCTTTTGTTCTAGGGGAATTCAACTTTATATTACATATACTATGCCATAAAGCAGACCAAAACCCACCTCACACCCTGATGGTGCAATGTGCAAACCTCTTTCTGCCAGTCAGCTGGAATGGAGCAGAGTCACCTTCTTGTACAGCATGACCCTCCTTGCTCTGGTTGAAAATTTGGCAGCATACCTCCCTTCCAGAGGAAGGACATTACATTTGCTTGCAGTGTTAATGCAACCCCACGCAGTTATTAAAGAAAGCCAAGAGAAAAACTGAACAATGGGTTGCAATTTCTGCTGGACAAAATAACCCCAAAAAACAAATGGTTGAATAGAAGCTATTTAGGGCAAATGAATAATTTTCTTGCATGTTCCCATGCATTTTGGCAGTGGAGAACCTCCAGAATTGGCACTATGTGTTTAATGCCAATCTTTTCACTTAAGAAAGTACACTTACCCTCCAACTCAGATGAAAACAGAATCTAAATACAGTATTTGCTCATAAGGTTACAACAGCTGCCTCTTTTCAAGCATGCTACAACATATGATTGCCACAGAGGGCACATTAGACTGCTAACAAGCCCTTAATTCAGGGATTTCATATGTCAAGTTTCCGCCTTAGACAGAATTATAATTCATAACTTGAAAAACATTATAAATCATATCAAATCACACAAAAATAAAAATTTCTACTGAAACAAATACCAAATTATCAAATCAGCCTCTAATATAGTGTATTAGGCAAAACAGCATTGCTCTATCCTGCTAACAGTGGCCAGAAGAAACACTCACTTCATGGTGAATACAGGGTGTGCAGCATCAACCCACTGGTTATTCAAGGATGCTGTAACTTCTCAGCACTTCCAACACAGCCTTGGCTCTGTGTTACAATCTTGGTAGTGGGAGAAATGCTTAAATGTTCTCTTCTGTTACTGTAAACAGAAGGATCTCCTGATGAGTTCAGCTTGATGTTTGCAAATGTGTCCTGCCTAAATTATAAATGCAGAAGCCATAATTAATCAGCTTCTATAGTTCTCATTAAAAAGTAACTACACTGCAAGGTAAAAATAAATTTGCAGATAGCTACCTACTGCATTTGCCTTACATTTTATTTCAGAGGCAAAAAAAAAGGGTACCATTGTTAAAGAGAGTCTCTATTTGAAAAAGATCCTTAGAAGGAGAAACTGCAAGAGAAATGAAAATGTAGGAAACTCCACAACTGCAGTTTCACTTCATTTCCTCTCCAACTGCTACAGATAACCTACTATTGTGGTTTGCTTGTTTTCTTTATATCTCAGATTAAATACAGTTCCAGGTTCATAAACAGAATTCACAGATCATTTAAAGCCAAATCCGTAATAAGCCTGACTCTGTAATAAGTCTCAACATCTTTAGCTTCCTTCTTCCTCTGGGTTCTGTAAAGCTTTTCATTTTGCAATTATTGTCTTTTATATTGTGTTCCAGCCTAAGCATTTCATTTGCCATTTGATTATCTTACTGCTTTTGCCATGACCACAAACACTGGAACCCTGGCTTATAAACCCCAAGGCTTTCAAGAGACTGGACAACTGATATCTGAGAGCAAAGTTCACATTCCTCCCTAGCAGCTAGTATGATCTAGCCCTAAACCCTAAGGGGTTACAGCTAAGACTACTGATTTATAGCATGCATCCTATGTGGATTTTCAACAAGACAAGGAAGAGTCAGCTGTCTCCATCCTCTTTAAGAAAAATTAATTCTAAAATTACGTCTCAGTCTGAATAGATCTGTATAACACAAGAGCAAAGTGAGCACTATTGACTCCAAAGCATTTTCTTTTTTTTCCCAGTAATGTTTGGCATAAATGTGTGAGTTTTAAGTAGATCTTCTTGATAATGAAAATTTCTTGCACCTCTCAGTTGACTGGAGAGGATTCTTTGTTGTTTCCTTACTCGTGTATTGCCTCAAAAAATACCTACATAGACTTTTAGAGTGTTCAAAGACAGGTACCATTAAACTTAGGGGTTATCACAAAACTTTTTGCCATTATCAAATTTATTAATGAAACCACCTCTGATTCATTGGTATTTTCCTGGGCTTTAAAAAACACCACCACCCATCTCTTTGTATCTAAGCTGCACATAAAACCTCAGAGGAATTAGTCTGTGTCAGATCCCACTGAGGCCAGCAATGGAGACAGGAATACTATCCAGGCTCCTGGGCTTTGGGACAGTGTTTGAGCCAGTGGACCTCACAGATTTTAAGTGCAAATGGGCATCCATAAAACCTCATTGAATTGTTGCCTCTTCCACAGAGAAGCAAAGATGGAATAACATGTTAATAGAACAGGATTTTTGGTATTATAAGTCCAGAACAAATTAATATTTTGCTATGACCTGACACCACTGCCATTTAGTAAAATGCTAACCATGTATCAAAATTTTTACTTCATTATCGTTGATTTTATTTCCTTTCATTCCTAACTTAATTTTGATGGCTGCCTGATAATAGCTAGATAAGGAACGACACATCTCTGTTTATCAGGCAAACCCTTATGTGGCTCTTTTCTCCATCATTATGAAATTAAAGCCAGGGAGTAAGTGCTAAGGGCAAACTAGGAAAATGTGTTTATTTCCCCTGGGAAAATATGCCAGCAGAAAAGTGAACAACTATATGCACACATATTAGAAATCATTAATGTGGCTTGCAATTCTAGAGCTGTTTAAAATCTCCCTTTGGTGTTCATGGACTACTTGCACCTGAATCGAACTGCATATACACTTATTTTTCTCTTTCCTAATGACATCAATAAAAATAGATGTATGAAGGATATCTATTTTTATAAACAAATTACAAGGCTGTCCACTGCATTTCTATACAATTTAAAAGGAAGTGCTCCATGAAAAATAAGTTATGAGATTGTTTCCTGAATTTGAATATCCTGCATGGGTCACAGGTAAGAAAAAACAGTTGCCCACGTATTCCACTGCTACAGCAGAGCCATGGACTCTGCAAGCATGAAGGGAGAAAGAAAACCTGCTGGTTTTGGCAGAAGCAATGCACCCAGCAAGCCTGGGAGTCACAAGGGACAGGACAGGGAGCATTTAAATGCAAGCCCAGGCACCACCTTCCCTGAGGTTGGAGAATCTCAGTCACTCCAGACTTGAGCAAAAGGCAATGAATTACATCAGACCCAGTGATGTACACACAGCAAGGTAAATCATCAGGCAGGAGCCAAGCCATGAGTTAATAAAAGTCAGGGTAGCTGTAAATCTATGGGGAATTCATTTCACAGAAATCTTCTCATCCCTGATGGTCACACGCTCAGTCACAATTCCACCTCTGAGTCTGCTCCTAGGCATCCCTCATTCTGGGCTTGCACCACTGCAGGCACCTAGAAATACAGATAGATAGATAGATAGATGGACATAGGTAGCACCTCCACTACAGTTAACCCTACAAAAATTCCCAAAACTAACTGCAATTACCTTTCTATGGAAGATGACCCTTGGTGTATACTGTCAAGCTGATATTGGCCACTGATGTTTATTCAGATTTCCTGTGGTGTTTTCCATGCATGCAAAAAAAGGCATTAATTAGACATTATCATCACATATGATGAATTACACATGATGGCAGAACCTTGCTCAGGCAGAAAAAAACAGAATACAGAAACACACTGGCTTTTTTATAATCATAACAGTCCTAATGCTACAAAAGACCTTTGACAGAGCAGCTGTGCATTTCTACGTAGCAGATTCACTATTATTAATGCTGTGTCTCTGAACTTACTAAAAACCCCAAACTTTTGAAAGCACCTCAACACTTTTTCAATTAACAGTGCTCTAAAATGTGGTTGCAACAAAGTGCACCTTCATGAGTTATTTTTAAGGCAGTATTTATGTGAACATGAAAACAGTCCCAGGTGCTGTCAGCACTGTTTTTTTCCAAACTGATGACTAAGATGCTTTGTGTGCTGAAGACATTTGTAGCCAGTGCCATTCAAAGAAGTAAGGCCCGCTCTGTGTTCTTTGCAGGCAGGAAGAACCTTCTAATTGATCTTAATGGGACTTGAATTTAGTCCACAGAGAGACACCAAGCAAGGCTTTTTAGCACTATTAGTGATAGCATCTACCTCTATATTTCCTATAAAAAGCAAGGCTATGCAATACCTATGAGACATCTAGAAAAAAGCTGTTAATGTGTGAGCTTTCAGTCTCTACTGGGATATTGCTTGTAATCTCAAAGTCAAAACCAGCAGCATATGCAAGCTGGAATTGAATGCTGTGGTACATATTGAAGGCATTTAACACTAGATGTCAAAACAAGCATACATCCCTTACAATTCCTATTACAAATGCATCCATTCAAAGTCAGATGCTGCAATATAAATGAAAAGTGTGCCTAGGATGTATTTAATGTCAGGAAGTGTAAACTAAAATGTGAGCATGCAATTTCTTTTCCCAGACACAAGCTATGTTTATCGTATCACTGGATTGGGGACAGAAGTGATGTAATATTAAATCAAAAACAAAAAAACTACCAAAGATATGGCACTGATAGTCTAATCACAATCCACAAAGGCAAAGCTGAGCTCAGATTAAGCACCTACCACTTATTTGTCAGAGCTTCACCCCACTAATTATTTACAGAATTTGTTCTAACCCACAGGCATGACATGTCTCTCTGGATATCACATTTACCCCAATACTGGCTTATAAAGCCTATCAAAGCACACGTCTCTTTCATGTCTGACTTTTCACAAATTGCATTTGTTTTAGGATTAAAGGAGGGAATTATTCTGTCTTGGGATAAAAGGGTTTATTTGACACTTGTCTTTGCTCACCATAATGCTCCACAACATTTAGGCAGTAATGACTTGCATTTATACAGTCTGCTCAACACCTATTAAGCTGCAATTGAGTCAATTTTAACTCAAGCTGTGGAACACACAACAACAGCGCTGAACTGTACAGCACATCAGTACACGCTGTCTAAACTGCAAAATTAACAACTTACTGCCTGTGACAGATTTGAGTGAACATCACAAAAAGCCATTTTGGGGGTCTTGCAGATTGCAGAGACACACCTCTACTGTGAGAGAATAAAGGACAGCCATGGGAGCAGAGAAACATCTTGTCTAGAAAGGTACAAATGGACAAGGTATCAGTCTGCTTCATAGAATCACATAATGGTTTGGAAGAAACCTCTGATGATCACCTAGTCCACCCCCAGAAATGCATCCCTAACTTCCACATTTAGGATAAAGACAAAGCAGGGGGTTTTATCACATTAAACAATAAGTATTACAAGAGGATACAGGGGAAGTCTAAGAAACTCCTGCAGCTATGGGTAATTTACCATGGAGTGAAGTTGCAGCTTGCCAAGCAACATCTGCCTTCCCTTGCAGCTTCTTACCTCCCCTCTCCCCTGCCAGCAGTATTCACACGTGGAAACAATTTCACAGAATCACAGAGTAAACTGAGCTGGAAGGGACCCACAAGGATCGAATCCAACTTGTGGCCCTGCACAGCACCATCCTCAAGAGTCACACCGTGTGCCTGAGAGCGCTGTCCAAACACTTCTTGAACTCTGTCAGGTTTGGTGCTGTGACCACTGCCCTGGGAGCCCATTCCAGTGCCCAACCACCCTCTGGGTGCAGAACCTTTCCCTGATATCCAACCTAAACCTCCCCAACACAACTCCAGGCCATTCCCTCGGGTCCTGTCAGTGGTCACACAGAGCAGAGATCAGTGCCTGCCCCTCCTCTGCCCCTCATGAGGAAGTTGTAACTACAATGAGGTCTCCCCTCAGTCTCCTCCTCTCCAGGCTGAACAGACCAAGTGACCTCAGCCGCTCCTCACACGGCTTCCCCTCAAGGCCCTTCACCATCCTCATTGCCCTCTTTTGGACACTTTCTTACTTCCCACACACCCTTGCATATTCCTGAACCTGAGTTTTGCTGTGAATTGAGGCAAATGCAGGTATCACTTTTCATTTTAACAGTACTGGACTCAATGATCCTTGTGGGTCCCTTCCGACTCAAAATATTCTGTGATTCTGTGATGCTGATCTTATCTGTGTAAAACGTAATTCTCCATTTGTCACATGAGCATGGATAGCATGTGCTCTTACTGTTTCCAGAGGACACATAGCCAGAAAAAAAGACCAACACAGAGATTTTGAATGGGTAAGATTGTTTGTCTCCAGTTGGCCTTCAGTAGGAACCAGATGCCATTGTAATATTAGGCCTCTCTCATCTCTAAAATGAAGCTACTTTGGTTGTCACTGCCCAGGGCAGTCACTACATGCAAAAGGCAGTATTTCTGAAATAAGGATCTTTTAGCTTTTTGACAGGAAGCTCTGAAAGGAACACAGCAGAAAGACAAAGCTTTGGCTGCCATGATGTCAGCAAACTATGAAAAGGATGCATTACAATATCAGCAATGGGATTTGGAGTGTTTAATACTTTAAGCTATGATAGAAATGTGGAGCTGTGATGAGGAACTGAAAACATAATTAATCTTACGAAAAATAAAAATTAGGACAGCAGTGCAGTAATCTGCACACTCATTTCCATATCAGCTGCAGTGAATAAGTATTTACATTGGGAAATTCCTGTGTATTCCTACACAATCTTTTCTACAAATGATTCTTGGACTTCAAAAGATAGAACTATCTGGATAAAAAACTGAATGGACAGCCAGGCCCAGAGAGTGGTGGTGAGCAGAGTTTAATCCAGCTGGTGGCCAGTCATTAGCGGGTTTCCTCAGGACTTAGTATTAGGACCAGTAGTATTTAATATTTTTATTACCTGGATGAGAGAATCAAATGCACCCTCAGCAAGTTCGCAGACAGCACCAAGTTGGCTGAGAGTGTTGGTCTGCTGGAGGGTAGAAGTTTGTCACAGAAAGGGTTGTCAAGCATTGAATTGAGCAGACCAGGGAAGTGGCACAGTCTCCATCCCTGGAGGTATTTAAAGGATGTGTAAGATGTGTTTCTAACCTAGGTGATTCTTTAATTTCTACTTTTACAAATCCATTCTGTGTTTGGGTAGAATATTTTGATTTATTGCTTCTTTCCACTGGATGAGTAAGTACATAGATGCAGAATTGCTCACTCTCAGGTCATTTTCTGTGCAGTTCTAGAAGAGCTACTGGCTAAAAGCCTCTGCCTCTTAGTTTTCGTGGTTACCAAGACCAGATCCAACGCCTAGCAAAGGCAATGGAAAGATTCCCATGGTTTTCGGTGTTTACCATTGGCTACTGTTTTTTGTTTGGGCTGCGATCCCTCCTTCAGAGAGTATAAATCTCATTCAAATCAGACTGGCAGCACATAAACTGGAGAATTTAATTCCCCAGCCTTTAAAATCAGCTCTTAGACACATTATATAGCTTTGGAAATGTGTTTCCTCTGCTTGTGAGCCATTTTTCCAGACTGTCAGAGACAGGAACAGCTATTGTTCCTGTGTTGCAGCAGGGAAGCAAGAAGTTGCCCTGTGAGTTAACCCCGTGGTCAAGGTAGCTGGAAACCAACCCTTTCCCCCTGCACAAGTGAAGGTAGGGAAGAGATACTTAAAAGATGCAAAAGTAAATAGTTAATACACCAAATAATTGAAAAATAAGACGGAGATAAATAAAAGGTGGAGAGGCAGTAAAGACAAAAAAGTCAGCCAGGGATGACCAAGATAAATGCAAACATATGGGAATGCTCCAGAACCGACAGGATGTTGAAAACTGCACACATAGTAAGCATATTTTTCCAATAAGATAGTACCAGCTTCAATTCTAGAACATCAGGTTTCCCTAAAAGACATCTTAACACACGGTGGGATGCTCATTTTCTTTTAAAAATAGCTATGTCCTGAAATTAGCTTCAGGGGAAACCCAAAATATCACATGACTCATCCTTTCTTCTACATCCTCATGCTTCTCTTACCCCTCCCACCTAATTTTAAAAATGAAGGCCAGATCTCCAAAACCAGGCATCTAAGTCTGTATATGGGTTGTCATTTCAGCAGTTGAGAGCATATGGACAATCTGCACAAAAGTAAAAGATATTCCCAATATTTAACAACTTACCTGATCTTCACAGAATCAGCATTTATGTCATTTTTGTCCTTTGAACACAATTTAGTGAAGCCCTGGGCACCTATCCTCATGACAGGGTAAGCATTGCAAGTCAGTTAATCAACTGCAAATAATAAAATATTCTCAGTGAAGAAAACAGCTTAATATTGAACAGCTGCCAGAAGCCCTGCTTTCATCTGCAAGGGTACTCCACACTGACTTGGCACCTGATATCCTCAATTTTCAGAAGATATTGTTAGGAAATGTTTGGTAAATTAAAATTTTCAGGCATAACTACTCGGAGACAACCCTAGTGCCATGACCAGTGTCCATGAGTTTTTCCCCTCTCAGAAAAGGGGAAATCAGCTTGAAGCAGGGGAGATTTAAGAGCAGAGGACCAGCTTAGGAGATTGATTGGAACATCAGCAATACATTGCCAGAGACACTCAGGTTCCCTTGCAATACAAATGGAGTTCCAAAGAGGCCTCTTGGGGATGTTGCTTCACTAGTTCTTCAATTACAGGAAAAAAAAAAAAAATTAATATTCCCACTCCCTGCCTTTTATTTCTGCCACAAATTCAGATTATTTCATTGCATCAGAGTCTGTTGCCTGTGCAAATTCAAATCAAGCAGCGTGAGGTTCCCATTCCCATCTGGCCACTCAATTTTTACTCCCCCAACAATGCAACTAGGGCAAAAAAGTTTTCTGCCCTAACCCCAGTTGATCATCCTATCAGTGCTGACAGCAGCTCAGCCATCTCCTCCCCATTTCTTCTCTGCACTCCAGCAAGTAACCATGACATACAGACATATCAGAAGATGGTTTGGATACAGGAAATTGAAGTGCAGGCCTTGATGCCATCAGTTTACCAGGGAAATCTGATACCAGGGCATCAACCAGCAGCTACTCAAACTGCTCACTGCAGTCACTAAAACTAGATTTGGACACTGGGCCGTAAAGTGTAATTCGAAAGTTTAGGTCTCATCTCTAAAGCCACAGACAATGTACCTGGCTTCTGTAGGCTCAGCAGTAAAATTAATTATATATCACACAAAATAGAAGCAAAACCAAGAAGAGTAAAGTTAAAGGCAAACACTTGAAAAGGTCTCTTTTCTAGCTCTCACATAGTAAGTTATAAGTTTGCAATAGTTAGTTCTTGGCTTCAATACCACCATAAGCATAAGTCAGTTACAAGACTAATGAATGACCCGCCCCAAAACATTCAACTACTGTGGCATTGAAATCTTCATAATTATTAACAGCTAGGTGCATCTCTTTTCCTATCTTTAAAACAGAGATCTTGCACATTTTGGAGGAAAGAATCACTACTGTGATTTTTCTAAGCCAGGCAAAAATGTGCATGAAATTCTTAATTAAATACAAGCAAATGAAGGATCTTTGTAAATCATCAGATTGGCAAATAAAAAATATACTACTTAATTTCTCTTAGCCATCCCAAAGAAGACCTATTTTAAGAAGCTGGTCTTTTAGAATTAGAGATTAAATTTCCTCAGATTCTCTGTTCCCCTGTCAACCCATTTCTTAGGAAGTTTTCCATGGAAATGAAACCATTCACCACTATGTCTGATGTCATTAATCTGACCTCTGCTTCTGTCTCAGCTGACCACAGACTGAGCAATAAATAGCCTTTGCTATTTAGAGACTACTTCTTGTTTCAAACGTTCCAGAGGATCCACATTTCAGCAGGAGTCAGCATGCCATATGAAGTTCCTCTTTAGTTCAAAGTAGTCAATAAAATATTATTGTTTGTCTGTTTGTTTATGAGACCTTGCTTCTACTTTCTCTTGCTGTGAAGATTTCCAGAATACAAGTGTTCAGCTTCTATATTAAGACAATTCTAAAAACAATTCTAATAAAAACAGAAACCTGATAAAAGCCAAATGCTGTGCAGCTCTTTCTGGTGATTTCACTAGGACAGCTCTCAAAACTATTAAATATCACATTTCTGTGGCCAGATGAGAAACATCTCTAATCACAGAATCATAGAATGGCCTTGATTGGAAGGGACCTGAAAGATCATCTGATTCCAAACCTCCCTGAGGTCTAAAAGGCATTAGCAGAGAGTCCCACAAGAGCAGCAGGACAGAGGTACCCTGCTTTCAGCAGGACTCAACTGAGAACCCAGGCACAGTTACCAAAGTGAGCTGCTATCCCAGATTGGAAATAAAACCCCATTTTCAAAGCTTCAAGTCAGCACAGCCCATGCTGAAAAAGAAAAAAACCTCAATAATTACTCTGTAGTGACAGCAGTGTAATCCAGAAGACAAGGGCACCGGTGATTCTTTTTTTCTCAGTGCTGGTAAGGCCTCCCCTGGAGCTCACGCCATTTCGGAAGGTAAGACCTGTATGCCCCAAATCTGTATGTCTGTTTTTAAGTAGTTGCATAAGAAATGCATATATTTAAATAGATATATTTCAATAACTTGCCCATGGCTGCACAATTGTGGCTGAATCTTAATAAAAAGTTCCCTTATGTAATCTACAACTGTGTTTGCTTGTTAACTACAGAAAAACGTTTTGCAGAAATATGGAATAAAAGCCACACCCTGCAAACTCAAAATAATTTCCTTGAAATAAGTAATTTATAGGTAGGATTTTTTTAAAAAAAGCAAAAAACACGACTTTTATATCATAGACTGTGTCTGGATTTTTCATATGTTGAAATGTAAATTTATCTTATTTTTTTAATAACCCGAGATGCTATTTTCTAGGATGGAAGAGACCATCAAGCTTTATTCTTGTTAATACTGTCAGATCTTATCTTAAATTCACTGTGCTGTTAGGATCAATATTTCTTTGCTAAGCACATCTCTAATAAAGCAGCTGAACTGATGCAGAATCTTTGAAGTGTGTCACCCCCTTAACCCTCTCTAAAAGCAAAGGCAGGAGCACAGCAAGCTATTTACATTTATTGCCACATTTTCTGAGTCACATTTTATCCCTCTGAAGATGCATCCTAGTCTCTTTTAATTAAAATTGATTGTTGTAATTTACTCACTGTATTATTATCACCCACTGCCATCCTTCTGCCACAATTTCTATGAGCTCTTTGAAATCTATCTGACCCATGACACATCTAAATTTTTCTACAGGTCAGTGTGTAGGTGTTTATAATAGATATGAAACTCAGCAAATGGTTGAGCATTATAATTTCATCACATCGAAAGGGTAAAACTGCAGTAGTACATCTGGTGAAGATAAAGACAGGATTGGAGTAAATCCTGCTCCAATGCAAGACAAGGATAAACATCTGTTCCACTGCACAGAGTGAGAAAAGGGTTTGGTTTACAGTGGATAACAATAACAGGCATGCCTAGAAATGCAATGCTCTCTCTCGGTCCCAAAATGGAACTGGACACCCACCATGCAAGAGGCTTTACAAACGCATAATAAAATCATGGCCCCTGATGCAAAGGCCTCTCATGGCAACTGTACAAACAGAGACTACAAATGAATCTGCCAAACAGACGGCAGTGATCAGAGCGTGGGGTGACAGCTGAATCCATCCTGCTATGGAATACTGCGGGAATCCTTCCGCAGAAGTGTGCAAACAGGACCTGCAGCACACACTGGAAGGACAAATCACAGCAGTCCCTGGCTGCACCTGACAGGAGGGTGCTACACATCTGCCATACACCTCCTGGGCCACCACCCTGCCTGAAACAGAGATGGGTGAACACAAAAGAGGGCCCCAGGCAGACTTGCACCAGTGAAATGCTACAACAGAGGGCAGTGAGTACAAATGCATTTTATTTTGCCTGTCCACCCCACCTGTGGGTGAATTTCACACTGGGGCACCTTGCTTCGGGTGGTTTGTGATATTTCACATTTAGACCCAGCTCCCTCTTCTTTCCCCCACTTTCCACATGCGTTTTCATTAAAAATTCAGTCTTCACCAGGAAACAAACAGAGGAAACACTGACCTTTTAGTCAAAGAAATATACAGCTTAGAGAAGAAATGAGCTCTAGTCATTGAAGACCAGGACTGTTTGATACTGAAATTGCGGTGGGTTCATTTCCTGGAAAAACAACTGTTTTCCTCTTGCTTTTGGGTCCCTGCTCTTTGATTTTTTTTGATCAAAGAGCAAGGACCATATATTATGTCATATATTTCCACAAGAAGTTGTAATGTTCTTAATACCTGTTATCTGGTATGTTCATGTGCCTACACAGTGGCATACATTAATACAAATGAGTTTACACTGTATTTCAGTTAATAGGATTTAAATGTGACCGTGCAAAAATCTGCACTGCAACTAGTATAGAATTCTTTAATTATGCAGTTCTTCTACTTTCATAGTGTTTATAGACCTGTATGCTGAATGTCTTTCTGGATTGGTGTAGGAGAAGGGCAAAATTAAATTTAAACAAATAGTTGTTTATTAATTTCACTAAACAGCCCCATAGAACAGTTGTCATATATTGCCTTCCTGCTCTTACGTTTCCTGCTGCAAAGAGAAAAGCCATAAAACACTTGGGATCAGGCTTCTAAGTGAACCTCAGGGCAAATGAGGACATCATCCCCTGTTCCTCCTCCTCCTTCTCTCCCAAGCCCCCAGCTTGTCTCACAAGCAAGCAGCAGACATCTCCTACACCTTGCACCCAACTACTTTCCACTTTATGCGGTTCAAGGAACATTTCTCCCTGACCACTCCTGTGGTACCTAAAAGAAGTTTTGCTATCCAAATGAACTAAGTGCTGGTTTTACCCTATCACCCCAAACACAGCAGTAGTTTATTCCTTCTGAACTTCCATACCTGCAGTGAAGTTCAGATCGACGCAGAAATGCCGCTAAGCTCTTAAACAACAGATCTCCACCCACAATAAAAATTGTTAAAGTAATCACTGCCACTCCTGGTGACAGTTAAAAAATCAGAACAATAAGAAGTGTCAAGGCCAAGCATGTCACCTACTGTATCCCTCCACAGGCCCATGATTGTTCTGTACATTTCTTCTATGCAGCTTGACAAGTCTTGTTAAAAACGTCCAAAGCAATTAAGTTTCAGCATCTTCCTTTGGGAGATAATTCCAGGTTGTAACAGATTTCACAGTCTTGATGAGTTCCCTGATATCCAATCTAAACTTTGCTTAATAATTTCCTCTCATTATTTCCTCCTTCAAACCGTTCCCCTTCATCCAGCCCTACAGCCTCTGGGTATAAAAAAGCATTATCTACTATTCTTTCCTAATTTAACTGCCACATTTCCCACATCATTTTTGCTCCTCTTGGTGACAGAGGATAACAAAGAATAAATTTAGCTTAATTTTAAATCCCCATGACACCCTTTCTGGAGGCACATTAGCACACTGTACCAGGACAACTTGCACTATTGTTGTATGATTATTTTGTTAGTTTAAGAGCCAATGAACACAGCAATTTACCTGGACACTTACAAAGAAATTACTTCAAATGACAGAAATATTTACTGCCAAACAGTTTTATAAAACAGCATGAATCTGATCTTTGTGCAGTATATTGAAAATTTCATCTTTTTGCAAAGAATATAGAAATCACACTGAGAGGAAGGCAAAGACACAGTGTTGCAGAGAAATAGCAGGGTTGAAGGTAACTAATTTTCATACTCACCTGATTTGCCTTGCACACATCATATACTCTCATTCAACGTTTACCTAATGTGTATAAATACATAATATATAATAGCTCTTAATCATTTTCAGTATGGATTATAACAAACACATACCTAGAAAGTCCTGCTAAAATTTTCTGCATTTGATGGAAGACCTCTACAATGTACACAATGTTCATTTATTTCCTGCTCCCACCCAAAACAGACAAACAGAAACAGCAGAGGAGGGCATTTGCATTCTGAAATCAACAAGCTGCTGAATTTCAGCTACATGCCTGGAAAATATGCTCCTGAGTGTGTCCCTGATGACAGAATAAAACTCATTAGTGTATCTTGAAAGTGCCTGGTAGAAGATGGTTTCAGCTTGGTCAGCTATCACTCATTAGCCATTTGATAGCAGTTGTGAGTTCAAGCTCCCCAAATCAGATCACAATCATGCCTGTGAGTTTAGGACATAATCAATATATGTAGATAACAAACAGACACATGATATCAAAGATCGTGTTTGTGAGTATAATGACACAAGATCTTGCAAAAAACGACAAGGAATGACTCTCAGTTTCAGGAGAAGCAGGAGGCCCTCCTCAGCGTCAGTGGAATAGCAGCACTTTGCCAGTAGAAATAAGCAGAAATAAGCGCAAAGAACATTCCTGTGTCACAGTACTGATTGCCACCACCAGTTTAAGAAATGCTTTTGTCCAATCAGGGCAGCTTTCACCACAGTCACAGTTCCAGATAAGTTGTCACCAAATTTTTGTCCAAGAGACAGCAAATGCCATAATACATTTGGCTGTTCTGAATTAATACAAGAGCTCAGACGATTTCTGTATTCTTTCTTCCCACTCAGAGCACACAAGCTGAGAGCAGTGATAGGAGTAGGAAAACAAACAATTTCAAGTTCAGAAAGCAACCTAATTAAGAATTTAAAGTCTCTGTAATAAAGAACCCACTCTTTTTTACCCTTGTTCACCAGCCCCACTAAAGCTGGCAGGAAGCATTTTGTGGCACTGAGACTATTCCATATCACCTCTCAGGTGTCTGTTGTGCTGAAGGAGTGCAGCTTGTGCTATCACATGGGCACATCTGTAACATTCTGCTCTGGGAAAAGTGTATTCATGTTCTTCTTTCTCCACAAGGAGTAATAAATGAGCCTTCACTGCACAAGAGCATATGGCCACCTGTAAAACCACTGTCCCCTCCCTTATAGAAGAGTAAACACGACTTTTGCCATAAAAATAAAAACATTTTTACATTAATTTGATAGTTCATGGTCTCTGCAGTTGCCTGGGATTGCCTTGGCCACAGCTGGCTTTAGCAGGTCTTAACAGCTGTCAAGTGATAATTCCCTAGTCTGTTTCATCTTAAATTCTGCAAATGTAATAATATGTGGTACCAAGTCTGGTCAAGTCTGGTAGTCCCTGCATAAAAATAATAGCCCTTTATCTTAGTTCACTCTGAGAGTGCAGCTTCCCAACTTGAGTAGGAAACCAAGTAAAAGGGAGCAAATTATGATGAGAAACATATAAAAACAATCCAGACACGAGACTGAAGAGGCAAAAAAACATCAAACAGCTGCTGGTGAAGACCTCGAGGGGGCACAAGACTTGTTACAGTCCCTCTTCTGCTCTGCTGGGCACAAGCTGAGGCTGCCAACATAGGATCCACAGGTGGGGCACAGGGAGAGCATAGCACGAGAGAAAAAGCATAGAGGGAAATGAGTGTGACAGTTTTGACGGTGTTATTGACAAGGTTTTCTTTGTTCATTTGATAATCTGGAGTCTGTTAGAACTCTTGGGGATGGTGCTGTGCAGGGCCAGGAGTCGGACTCAATGATCCTTGTGGGTCCCTTCCAACTTGACATACTCTGTCATTCTGGGATTAATTGTGAATAAATTGTATGATTAAAATATTTTCAAAGTTCTTCCTATTATGCTCTTGTATTATCTATCTATATTTATTTATCATACAGTCATAGAATATCTCAAATTGAAAGGGATCCATACGAATCACCTCAGGACAACCTAAAATTAAGCCATGTTGCTAAAAGCATCATCCAGAAACTCTTTAAATTCCGACAGGTTGGTGTCACAACCACTTCTGTGGGGAGCTTATTCCAGTGACTGACCAACCTCTCAGTGAAGAACCTTTTCCTAATTTTCCTAATCTGAATTTACCCTGATGTGGCTTCATTCCATTTCCACATGTCCTATCACTGGTCACCAGAGAGAGGATCATATATAGCCCACTATTACTCTTCCTTTTACCCTGTGAAAAACTCTACCATCTCATAAACCCTTTGTATCATATGCTTTTCAAACTGTGTGTAAAGTTTTCTTTATGATGAAATCAAGGGCTACACGGCAAACTGATCATCAAATCTGCCTTCCTGGCTTGTCCTGCTGCAAGTCTTTTAGTGCATCATGTTCTTAGTAATTAAATAATTATATTGCATGTGTATGGACACATAACAATGCCATTTAATTAGCAAGGAAAGAGCTGGAATTAAACATGCGGGTTTTTCCAAATGAACATTTTAGGGAAGATTAAACTTGACTACAGTGAGGTGTGTCTCCTCGTTAGAGCTGCAGTATCTCAGAAAAGCTTCTTGGCAAGCAAAGTCACTCCTCATGAATGCAGAATGATCTTACTCCCAGCCAATGGATAAATTAAAAATGTCAAAATTAGAGCAGCAGGCTAAGTGAATGCACTGGCAATAAGAGTAATAAGAAAGAACGGCAGGAACTGAAAAATATGTTTCCTTACTATATTGAAGATTTTCCCGCTCTCTCAGTTTTTGTCCTTTAATCCTCCTGAATCAACCTGCATGAGGCTTGTTCAGCAGACAGGGTTCTGAAAGATGAAAATTGAGCTGGCTTTCAGCTGCCTAACGGTGTGCAGGTAAGAAAGGGCACTGAGAAGCTGGGAGTGCCTCCTAACCACACCATCACTGAGCAGTTTGCCTTTGTGAAATGTTAGCAACTTAAAGAAAATCTGAGCCTAGCAGTCAGGACATAGAAAGAGGTCAGGATATGCTATTCTTTCCCTGTGGAAAAGAAAAAGGCCATACCTGGATATGCACCTTCCTTTTCTTACACTTTTTCAGAAATGAAGAGTAAAGTAAGATAAATAAGAGACATGTCCCAGATCATAAGAGCTGTTTGCAAACTAATCCTAAATTTGTCTGCACATCAGGACTAGGCTTGCCCCAGGCTAAGTTGCAGTGAAGATTTGCTGAATAGGGATGGTTGCTGCAGGGAACTTGAGTCACTCAGGCTTGGAGTCACTTGAAGCCACCTCCTGTCCAAAACATTATTAACTTCCAAGTAAGAGCGGATCACTCAGGATCTTCTCCAGCTGAATATGGAAACTCTCCAAGGACAGAGATCCCACAATCCCTCTGGGTAATCTCTCCCAGTGTTTCATGGTGAAATCTAGTTTCCTTCATCTAAAATAGGAATTTCCATTGTTTCAACTTGTGATGCCTCGGTTTTTGCACTGCACTCCTGAGCCCGCCCCTCAAACCTTCTTTAGCATTTCCTCATTTTTAATGCCTCCCCCGACCACCTTCTGCTTTTCCTTATATGTTACTCTGGTTCATCAACATCTCTCTCCCACTGAAGGCACCACTACCTCAAAATCATTGTTAGCTCAAACAAGATGAAAACATGAGTTAAAGCAAATAGGCATTTATAAAATGTAAACCAGACAAAGGTTTAAAGAGGTACAGGTATGCAATTAAACCCTGGAGACTACTTGAAGACAGTGTGCAAATGGAGCCAGGTTTATGTTATCTTATAGGGATCTAGATACCCCACAATCATAGGGTATCTACAGATCAAAGGAGCTGTCCTACATTTGTGCAGGGTTTTCATGGGAAAGCATCTGACCTGATAGGAACACCTTCAGCTCTAGAGCCCATATCCCGCTGTGGGCATTATTCAGTTTCAGAAGTTTCCCTTCTTTCCTCCCCCTGCTTTTTATCACATTTCCATTCATCCTGGCATGTGCCAGCACTGCCTCCTACACCTTCAGGTGCTCTTACACAATCATTAAGCTGCCTTAATACAGATGGGGCTCACTGTTTTCTCGAGTATCCTGCTAAGCTATTTGCAAATTGCCAACCTATTCTGAGCAAAATGCACTTCTCTAAAGCACATTTATTTACATGCTTCCATCCCTCTCATCCAATGTAACAGGAATTGCATGGTGAGGCAGAGAGGGAATTCATTTTCATATATAATGGAACATGGCAGCATAAGCTGGATAAGAATCTGTTCCAAGCACACAAGACTTGACTTAACACACAGAAGCTGTTGAAAGTAAAGAATTGAACCCATAAATACCATCCAGTCTTCTTCAACTCAGAGGAAAAATGCTTATCACACAAGGGAACAGGATTAATAAACATCTTTGTCTAGTTTTTTTTAAAAGTGGGGTGGGGAAGTTGAGTAATTTTAATACACTCTCCTTAAATAATATGTAGAGCTACTCAAGCAGAGAAAACAATTTCTGCAACAGTTACATGTCGTGAATAAGTGTTTTAAGGTCGTTTTTCTGAAACCATTTCCGTTGCAGGATTTGCAGTATCTGCATGCTCAGTTCCTTACAGTTTTGTTTCTCCAACCTCAGAGGAATTGACCAGCCAGCCATGTGGCTCTGGTTTGGAGCCCAGGAGAGAGGAGGAAATAGCCCTCAGTGACAAGAGCAATGCCAGCTGAGCTGATGCCAGACCTGACAATCTTGAAATGACCGTCCCTTAAGGGAGATGCTTTAAACAATGGCAGACAAACAGACCTTAGTGGGTTATTCACATTTTGAAGGCGTTCAGTGTCAGGCAAGGCCATGTGCTCTGTGTGGCTGAACTGCAAACAAGCATAAGGAATAATGCATTCAACTCCCCTTATCCTATTTTCGACTTGTCATGGTGCGTCTCCCTGTAAGAGTGGAACACAAACAGCTGCACACCACTCTATGCACATAGACACTGTATTAAATGCTAAAACAATTGGGATTAATTGGTACTGGACTTCTCATTAAGCTCCTTGTGTAGCTCTGCTGTGATTCTTTTCACAAGAGACTTGGAAGATTATGGCTTGTTCTACCTTTCTTGTTATTAAGAAGCTGGTGTGGATGTTTTAAAGCAAAAGGGGGGAGAAGAGGGATAAGTAGAAGAAAAACCCCTGTCCTTTAAAACAAAAAATCACATCAGTTTGCATGCAATCAGTAAATTACACCACTGGATACATTATGGGTATTCCCACATGACAAAAGCAAAAGGAAAGGCAGGAAAGCCTGAGAAGAAAGCAGCATTAAGGCAACTAAATTGTTTCCAGCCCCCAGGTTGCACCATTCAAAATTAACCTGCATTATTTTATATAATGATAATTTGCAGAATGAAATAATACAATAAACTCATAAATAATACCAGAACACTCTATGCAGGTAGCAAAGTAAACTAAACTCAATAGGTAAGTCTGAAGCTCAATCCCAATTTCTAATATGTAACACATCCCCAAGAGCTCATTTTGAAGATATTCCTTGGATCTGATAGGCTGCATGATTTTTGGAAATTGGAATTCCTAGTTTCTGAAGAATCAAAAAAGACATTGAAAGAGAAATGCAGAAATTATGTCACAAAATAAACCTGGCACCTACACTGAACTAAGCACAATCTGAGTAGTGTAACACATTTATAATGAAAAACTGCAGTTAGAGAAATTATCATCCTTTAATGAGCCTTTCCAAATTAAAAACATAAAATATTTTAACCTTTCTGGCAAACCTAAGGTCAATTTTAATGAACATGGGTGTTTTTGTTAGTGCTCAGACTCAAGATGGAAGTGAATGAAACATGAGTATTAATTTAAGATTGCCTTGATTTCTAAAAATAAAAATTGTTGTTCATAATATTTGCCAAATGCAAAAAGTAACTGTGTACCCCATGGAATTTGAACTAAATATGCCATGCAATTCGTACAACTGAATACCTCCCAGTACTGAGAGGGAACTGTGTATCCCTAAATATTTAAAATCACTTTTAAAATATCAGATCATTATTTTATAATAATGGCTACTAAGGTATTCCACAGAAAAGGGCAGTCATTCATTTACATGGGCCCAGATTGAGTTCCAAAGAAGTCTGCAGAATAATTTATAATTTGAGGGGGTTTTAGCCTTTTTTTAGGCTAGATTTTCAGCACTCAGCAGCTCTGTTCTGGATAACTGACTGAAACAATTGGATTATTGGACTTTTGCAGTGCTACTCTTGGAGAAGCAAGGGCAATACTGGAGAATTTTGAAAACCTAGGAAAAGACAAGCATACCTAACAAGAATGTCTGTAACTGTGAATGACAAGCTGGGGGGGAAAATATCCATGCTTTGTACCAGAAAGCTCATTTTAAGAAGAGATAGGTGAAAATCTTTAGTCTTTTAGCACGCTTTTTTAGAAACCCAAAAGATTTCCCTCCCATTCCAAACTCCTGCTTTCAAAAATATGTTACACAACTCTTAGTTACCAACTTGATACTCTCAGAGGAAAAAAAAGAGATATTTTCACATATGAACTAAAAATGCATTATCTAATTGCATTTGTGCATCATGCATCAACTCTCAAGATAAGATAGGTGTGCAATGAATATTTAATCAGTTGAGTCATTCAGCCTCTGAGGTTCGTCATTTGACATATTTCATCAACATACTTAACCAGAATTTTTTGTTAGTATTTTCGTTCTAAGGTTTTAATATTAATAGGAAAACCCTGAGAAATTCTTAAAAATACAGATTATTTCTCCACGTGCAAGAAAAGCTCTGAACAATATAATACTTTCTAATATTCCTTCTAAAAAGCATGCTAAAAGACAAGAATCTTTATGTATCCTGGAATCATATTAATTCCTATGGATCATATTCTCTATTATTTAGTTTCCTGAAGGAACGTATTTTAAAAAAATAAAAATTGAAATATTGTCCTTCTACTAGACTGTAATAAAACATCTTTCTCCTTCAGGAATATTAGAGCCAGTAAAAGTTTATTGTCTCCTGACGTATGTTCATCTCATGCAAACAATTATTAAAAATTCAGAAAATCCATTAATATTTTCAGTTATGTAATATCAGTAAGAAACACTTTTTGTGGCCAGTTAATCAAAATATTACAAATAGAATTTCAAGCAGCACAAGGAAATTCATAGACTTTAAGAATATGTATTTTGGATAGTAGAGATATTATCTTGCTTTTAAGAATGATGTTTGCACTGGTAAGAAACACACGTTATCATGGAATCATAGAATGCTCTGGGCTGGAAGGGACCTTAAAGGCCATTTTGTTCCAACCCCACTGCCATGGACAGGGACACATTTCACTAGACCAGGTTGCTCAAAGCCCCATCCAGCCTGGCCTTGAACACTTCCATGGACGGGGCAGCTACAACTGCTCTGGGCAACCTGTGCCAGTGCTTGACCACCCTCACATCGAAGAATTTTTTTCCTGATATCTAAACTAAACCTGCTATTTGTCAGTTTGGATCCATTTTCCCTTGTCCTGTCATTCCAGGCCCCTGTACAAAGTCCCTCTCCAGCTTTCTTGTAGGCTCCCTTCAGGTGTTGGAAGGCCACAGTTCACCCCAAAGCCTTCTCTTCTCCAGGCTGAACAATCCCAACTCTCTCAGCCTTTCCTCATAGCAGAGGTGTTCCAGCCCTCTGATCATCTTGGTGCCCTCCTCTGGACCTGCTCCAACATCTCCATGTCCTTCCTGTGCTGGGACCCCAGAGCCGGCTGCAGCACTGCAGGTGGGGTCTCAGCAGAGTGGGGTAGAGGGGCAGAATCCCCTCTCTCCCCTGCTGCCCACACTCCTGATCCAGCTCAGAACACGTTTGGCTCTCTGGGCTGCCAGCACACATGGCCAGCTCGTGTCCATCATCTGATCCAACAGCACCAAGCTCTTCTCTTACACAGATGACAAAAGAATAGGTGCATGTTTGTTTCTTAGCAGCTGTGCATAACACACCACCTGTTAAACTCCAAAAGGAGCGTTTCTGGAGAATTACACATTCACCAACCTGCTCGTGCTGAGGAACCACATTGCAGGGCGTCTGTTAGCACAGATCACATGATGTGTTTTCAGCAGGAGCTATTTTCATGTGTCTCTAAAGGGATCAAAACCAGCACACAGAACAAACTGTTGATGGCAACCTTGGCCAGCATCATGGTACCACTTCAGATGGAGGAGTGCATGTCAGAGCACGTCATTGTTCTGTGGCTGCTACAACATGCATGGCATTTCATAGGAGAGGTCTGGCATTCCAAGGAGCCCTTCAGCAATGTGTTTGCCAGGAGTCAAACTCAGAGGAGGAAGCCTTAAACAACAGCTCATGAGTCACATGCTGCTCACAAGCTTGAACGACGTTCTCCCAATCAAAAGATCAAGGTCATTTACTTACTAAACATATGGTCTACCAAAAAAGGCACTCTCTTCCCAACTCCAAGTGTGCAAACAGAAGGAACTGCTATCATCAGAGCGCAGCATCGAAACCATTTAGGAATGCCTTTATAACAACCCCTTCTCCAACACAGACTATACACTGAAGCAGTACTTCACTGCTCTGCTGTTAAGCAGGCAAAATTATTCCTCCATTAGGTAAAGAGAAAAACAAATGGAGAAGAAAAAGTATAGAGGAAGCCAACCACTAACTTTTTGAAGTGCTGCTGAATATCAAGCTCTTGGTGAAAGATTAATTGGAGGAAGAGTGGTTTTAGAAGTATACTCATATATTTAAAGGACACAATATTCATGGCAAATTATTCCTTTTGCCAGGCTTTCACTATATTACAACCTGGTTTCAGTACAGCTTTCAGACCAAAATTCCTCTCTTTCCTTTGACATACACATTTTTACTACATTAACCATGCAAAATGGTAAAGAAAGAAATTCACTCACATATTTTGAATCAAAATTCACATCTGGACAACCCTGTCTGAAATCAGCTTAGAGATTAATTCAGTCGGAAGTGGCAGTTCATGTGTTACACTTTTTATCTTGAACATCCCACTGAAGAAGTGCAAGTTTGAAAAGTTTTACCAACTAAAGCAGTTAGAGGGGTCCCGCACACGGCATAAAAATTAATAATTATTGTAGTGGTTTGGTCCAAAATACTCATTACTGTTTACCTTCTGTGAGATAAGAATTAGGAGAAAAGCAAAGCAGGCACCAATCTTGAAAGAATATAAAGAAGTTTATTAACAGACCTAAAAGAAGGAAAAAAAAAAAATCATACCACACCTTCAGAACACTTCTCCTTCCCCCCCCACCTTTCTCCCTTCTCCCACTTACAATGTAAAAAGACAACCCTTGAGATGTTCAGTCTGTTTACCACTGCCATAATAACCTTGTTCAGTCCATTTAGGAAGAGGAGTCTCTCTTGCCCATGCTATGAAAACATTATCACAATGAGACAGCTGCTCGGGTTGGTTCTCTGTTCGCATGTGAGTCCCTTCCCCCGACTTGCAGCTTTTCCCACAACTGCTTTCGAGGGTCCACTCGAATTGCTGGGCTACAATTTTAAGGTTGAGCCATTCAGAAACAAAAGTTCTCTTCACCCATCTCTGGGAGCATCTCATCTCTAAGAACAGAGGCCCTCCTCCTTCCCTGGGAGCAAAGGGTCCTCCTCATCTTCATCTCTAGAACTATCTCTGGGAGCATCTCTAGGAACAGAGGTCTTCTCCTTTCCCATTTGGAGCAAAAGTCCTCATCGCTTCCATCTCTCCTTGTTCAAACTTCTCATGAAATTACAGCTGCTTCAGCATCTGCCTATCTCAGCGCAGGTGCTTTTGCTCACAAGTATGAGCTGAATGCTCCACCCCCCATGCCTTCAGAAATTACAACGGGTACTCTGATACATCACAGCTTCACAACAGAATTTCAGCTTTAAGCATCTCCTCTTTCGCTTCCCTCAGGTTTTCAGCTCTTCACAGCACTAAAAGGGTTAATCTCACCTAGGCCTTGCAGCTGGAATGTCCCTTATCGCTGTTGGTCACATAACCTCTGCCGGACAGTGGGGAAGCTTTGGCTGAATCTTGGCTGCAGTGGAGAGCAGGAGGGGAGCCGAGCCGCTCCGGCTGCCCACGGCAAGGCAGTGGGGGGGGTTCCACGGCTGGAACAGGTCCATGGCTCCAGGATGGCCGTGGCCCAGCCTGGCCTGGCCCGAGCAGGGCCTGGGCCAGGCCCGCTGGCCCCCACATGGGGCCCGCAGCCACCTGTGCCAGCGCCGGAAACGAGAGAGAGAGAGAGTCTGCCTGGGGTTTGTCTATTCTTAACTATGGATCACAGAGGTGGTCACAACTTTAAGTGGCTTAAAGAATTGTCCATATTCAAACTGGCCAGCTGATAGGTTCTGTCAGGTCACAGAGGAGCTGTAAGCACCCCTTTGCAAGGACATCCCTTCCGGGACTATTCTTTGCTAACCCATGACAATTATACAGCAAGAGGATCCACAGGATCTCACTTCAGCTCAAGCACACACTGTTCCATTGCTGATGTTTCCAAGTTCTTTGCCACGTTCCCAAGTTTTCTTTGTGGACATTGGGTGGTTTGTCAAGCTGCCAACAGATCCTCCCAGAGTGGAGATGAGTCTCCGCTCTGCTTCACAGAACTCCTGCAGGCAGGGATCTCTAAATGCACGTACTGTTATTCCTTCACATTGAGACTAATTTTATCAAAGGCATCAGGAGATATTTGTGACTTCAAATCTTCATTTTTCACATTGTTCATTAAAGAAATTTAAAAAAAAAGACAAATGACTGAAGGAGGGAAAGGAGCTCAGGGCTACAGAAGACTCAAAATAGTATTTGGCCAGAATGAAGCACATTCAGAGGAAAAAGGAAAGAGGAAAGGACCACAAAACCCTAAAACTGTTGCCGGTTCAGGTGGATAGTTCTAAATCATTCTGCTTTTGACTGGTTTCAGAATATACTTTCTAAAACTTTCTCCTCTTTATTTTCCAAGAGAAAGAACAACTAAATCATTGTAACTAGGGTTAACTAACAGTAAATAACTATGTTTTATGCAGTAAATTTGAATTACCTAGGCTATATCCCCACTCCTTTTTTTTTCCCCTTTTTTCAAGTAAATGCAGCTTCCTAAGCCATCGCTGGTGATTCCTTGCATGCTATTGCCAGAAATGAAAGCAGTGACCTGCTGTGAATTCAGCTGCTCTCAGACTTTCCAGCCCTCCTCTGCTGGTTGATGCTGCGCGTTCTCAGCAGAGCAGGTCTGAATGCCAAGTGTGGGGACTCACTGGCATTCAATTACAAGGAGCTTTTCTCATCCAGAAAATGGTGCAGCTGCTCCTGACGCTGGGATAACTCCTAACACCAGCAGTGACAACCACAGGGTGGAACGACAGCTCAGGATGAGAAGCAACAACACTGAAAAGAAATTCCCCAACTGTGAATCCCAGGGGACTCCCACACCGCACAGCCCGGACATGGCACCAACTACACCAAACTGCAGGGAAAGACTAGGAGCAGGAGTGGGATGTGCTGAGTCTGCATCCACTGCAGCACCTGCAAGAGGCAAGGGAAAACTCCCCTCTCCTTCTGCAAAATGTGGCCTCCACCATAACCATCAGGAAAAGTGGTCATGGGTACCTGTGCCTACTGTAGCAGGGAATGGAAAACAAAGGTGTGCTTCCCAAATGAATGCCTTGTCACCAGGCTTTGTGATCTCTTTCTTTATTGGTCTAGGATTTTGAATTTGATGAAACCTGACGTCCAAAATTTAGGTTTTTTAAAACAGAAAAAGAAAGCTGGTAAAAAAATAAAATTAATATATACATATTCTACTGACCAGATCAGCATCTCACAGACCTGGCTGGAGCCTTACCCTTCTGATCCCTTCACTGTCAGACTTTTGATTCCAATTCTGTCAAACTCAGTCATCAGAAAAGATGAACAGAGAGCTTAAAAGTTTGACTGAGAGTTTTAAATCTCTGCAAACAATCCCATTTCCTCCTGTAGACTTCATCCCTTTGCAGAGTCTCTCTGTGAACTCAGGTGGGACAATTTACTAAATTTAATATGCCAGCTATTTTCTTTAACTTTACTGTGTATCTAGCAAAGACAGTGCAGCACCATGACCTCAAGGGCTTTCTAACCTTTCTAATTTACAGAAACAGCTCCAGAGATCCTTAGAGTGGAGAATGCTAGAATGAGGAAGAGCTTCTTCCAGGCATGTTCAGCATCACCATGGATTATTGCACACGTCTGAGATATCCAGGCAGGGTCACTGCCTTCACCTGTTCTTTTATCACCAAGTTAGTACCAAGGTGACAAGCACAACAACTCACTTCAAAAGAAGGAATCGTCATGGAAGAAGAAAACAGGACTGAAAATCAGAATCCAGCAAGTTTTTAGAAGCCATGGGAGCAAATATAATCCTATCAAAATGCTGCTTAACACATTTCCTGCTTTACAGAGCAGGGTTTTATGTGTTGTCCTCAACTGTTTCCAAACACATTTAGTAGTGTTGTAGAGTTCAGCTTTGCCAAAGTGGTTTTACTGTGGTAAAACCCCAAAGTGGTGGGGAAACGGGGGCAGAGAAAGTCTCCTATCTCGGTCAGTGTATCAGGTGTAGCCTCTGACAGAGCTAAAAGCATATACAGTGCACCCTGCATGCCTGTCCAGCATCCTGGCTGCCAGACTAAATTGATGTCAGTCAGAATGGTATGAAATAACTGAACAGGTGAGCCCTGTAACTCTTGCAGTAGTTTCCAGCCCACAGGAAGGGAGAAGCTTCCTCACCCTGAAAACTGAGCCCTTCCAAGTTCACTGCCTTAGTGTCAGTAACAGCCTCAGCACCCCCGTGTCATGGTCAGGCTGCTGATGGGAGTCAACACTGAGAGCAGAACTACTACATTATGGTCACGTGAAAATTTAGCAATTGTACAAAATATCTCCAGGGAAAATTGTAACAAAAACCCATTTTTTGTCTAGAGTCCATAGAGAGAGCGAGTTCATGGGCTGTGTCATGAAAATATAATAACTCAGAGTCATAATACAAAACTAAACTTATAATAATCTAAAAAGACCTTCAGATGCAGACAGGAAATACATCTTTAAATGTTTATATATCTATGTGTACCCCACAAATCCAGACATCCTTGGATTTAAGCCCCCCCATACATCTGACTGTACTTCAGTCTCACTGTTAATAGCACTACCACCAGCTGCTAAACCCAATTCAGCACCACAATAAACATGTGGAAGGTCAGCACACTCAGCCCTGGGCTCTGAAAGGCAGGCTGGAACCAGGAGACTTGATTAAAGTCCATTTAGCAATATCCACACCACAGTGCAATCACAAAGCAGGCACCCTGCTACAGCCCTGCTGTAAACTGCAGGCACATCTCCTGTCACAAGCAACACTAACCTAGCTTATGTAAAGACCCAAAGGATCCAAATACTTGCATAGTGAACAAATTTACACTGGGATTTACACATAATGCAAAGGCTGAGATGTTACAATAAATAATCCCTTTTCCATGATGTGTTGCTGCAGTTAACTTTCTTTTTAGTGCTGAAGGGCAATAAAGAATCTCTCTGTTCTGACAGTGGCGCGTGCTAACAAGGAAATAACAGAGGAATGGTGCCGAGAAGCTGAGTGATTTCAGTAGTGATTCAGTCAGACGAGGACTGTAATGAAATAATTTTCACTCCCGGTTGCCTTCTGTGACTATTTGAGACTGCAATTTCAAAAGGTTACGGGCTTGAGCTTGGCACTAGATCCTCGTATCAGACCAGGTTTCCAGGCTGCGTGAGCTGTGTGCTCCCTGGCAGGATGAGGGTGTGAAGGAATGGCCTCCCTTGCAGACCAAACTGCAGAGGAGGTGCACAGCTGGTGGGTGGCTCTGGCCACACTGTCCTGTCATGGTGCTCTTCACTGCAGGACCATGGGTTGGTCATCAGGGATCTTCCCAGCTCACCCAGAGCCTGTCCTGTTCCATCATTACTCCGTTGAGCATTTGAGTCAAAGCAGTGCATTAAGCCATCTATCTGATCCTGTAAGGCTTTGTGGATGATACAACAGGGCAGGCTGGGTTCTGGTTGGTTTGTTTTAGTGTCTTTTTTTCTTAGAATTCCCTCTAAGACTTCTGAAAACTAACGCACCTGAAAGTAAGTTTTGCATTCCTTTTCTAATGGCTTTTTATACAGAAGGTTTGCGAACTGGAAAATTGTGTGTTTGTGTTTGCTTATCATCAGATAAAGAGGAGGTTAATTTTGTTGTCCTCTCCAGAAGACAATCTGATGAATACCTAACTAGCTCTGACTTGTCTTCCTTCTTATACCTTTTCTATTAAAATTTTATGAATCGAAGAGCATTAAGTCCCTATTTATCTCATTGATGCACATACTGAATCCTGAAGGCATTTTGCCCACTTATACTAAATTATCTAGGGTTTTTTGTGGATTTTCTTGGTGATCATGCAGCTCTACTTTAGTTCTGGCTTATATTACAGTTCTTGTGGTGTGCATTTACTTCCTGTCTGTTAGCACACATTTTCTGTTTCAAAAAACACACAGCATTTAAGAAGTCTTCTGTTTGTGCCCTGGCAATTTAGAGAACATGTCCCTTGTTTTAAGGTAATTTCCTGATTACAGTTTTCAAAATACTGCAAAAATATGACAAACACTATTTGTTGTGTGTATCTCAAGTTCAAACCCCTCTAGAAGAAATGAAGTGAAGCCTTTTCAGGCAATCTTTATACACACACCCCAGTTCTGTGATTCAGGCAGGCTGATATCACCATTGAGGGAAGTACTTAGATAACTATGTCCATACACTCTGGAGTTTCCAATGGGAATTCAACACATTTAATCCCTGTCCTACATCCCAATTTTCATTTCAGTCTTTCTCCCCACTTCTCTTTACATTTTTAAGCTTAAGGCTGGGAACCAACATGCTGGAGAGCAGCTTTGGGGAGAAGGACCTGGGGATCCTGGTGGACAAGCTGTCCATGAGCCAGCGTTGCCCTGGGGGACAAGAAGGCCAATGATTAGAAGATGATTAAGGGACTGGAGCATCTCTCTGATGAGGAAAGCCTGATGGAGCTGGGCCTGTTCAGCCTGGAGGAGAGACACTGAGAGGGAACCTCATCAATGTCTGTCAGTGTCTGCAGGGAGGGGTCAGAGGATGGACCTGGCTCTGCTCGGCAGTGCCAGGCAGTGGGACAAGAGGCAACAGGGCAGGAACTGAGGCACAGGAAGTGAACATGAGGAAGAGGTTGCTTACTGTGCAGTGCCAGAGCACTGGGACAGCCTGCACAGAGAGGTTGTGGAGTCTCCCTCACTGGGGATGTTCAAGAACTTTCTGGACACACTCTGGTGCCGTGTGCTCTGGGATCACCCTGCTTGAGCAGGGAGGTTTAACCAGCGACCCACTCTGGTCTGTTCCAACCTGAGCCATTCTACAATTTTGCAATTTTTCCTAAATATTATTTCTTTCTGTTAATGGGAATATTCATCCGTGCTCTCTATTCATACACCATGCTGTGGAAGCTTTTATCATCTCACCTTGCTCCCTGACAGGGAGAAGGGGATTTACCAATGAAAAGGTTATTATATGACAGACTGATTTATTATGCTCTTGTAAACAAACCTTTGACAGATAACTACAAACCAAGTGTGATGGTTTTACTGCACTGAGCAGCACCTATTAAAGCTTGCTTTCAAATGGTGAAAATGTAACATATAAACAAACTCTCAGAGTTCAATAGGTAGGAGGCAACTTGAATATGAGTGGGAAAATGCAATTAATCATCATCCATATGGTCTCCAAGAACATTTTGGCTCTGTGTTGGGGCCTTGAGTGAGCACAACAAAAATTCTTAGTCCTTCTCCTGTAGTGAAGCCCTCAAAGACCCTAACTCCCCACAGAGATGTTTTAATTTTTCTCTGTTTCTCAGCATCCAAATCTATTATGCATTACAAGGGTAGATTCAGATGAGATGTAAGGGAGAAATTCTGTTACAATGAGGGTGCTGAACCACCAGAACAGGTTGGTCAGAGAGATGCTGGATGCCTAATCTCTGGGAATATTCAAGGTCAGGTTTGTGGGGCTCTGAGCAACCTGATCAGTTGAAGATGTCCCTGCTCATTGAAGGGGGGTTTGAATAGGTGGCCTTCAAAGGTCCCTACCAATCCAAATTATTTGATAACTCCATAAAATGTAGTGTTCCCATGAAGAATCTCATTCATATGGAAATTTTGGCACAGAGTACTTAAGTGGAAAGGACACATTATGAATTTTAAGTGAGGGCTTGCTGTGCCAAAATGACAATACAGCATAAAAACAGAGGCTGATGAAAAAATGGAGAAAATAATCCAGTATCTGACAGAGAAAAAAATGCAGAATCCAAGCCCTTAATAATTTTTTAGCTGTGTGAAAAGTCATGACATCGAACAGGCTATTCATTTTGCCTTTAGAAAAATGACCAATAATATTTTATTCTAAACCTTTAGAATATCCCAGTCACCACAGAGCTAGGACACAATGTCAGTCGTGTGCCTTGTTTCATTAAGGTTTCTTGAAAGATACCAGCAAAACATGCAGGTGGTTTCTAGAGGCACAAGGGGAAAGAGTAGTCTTGCAAATTAGGTTAAGCTGCTAAGGTAAATTCTGCTTCACAGCTGGGGATGAGAGACTGTTCATGAGGGAGCTTTCAAAGACCATGTTTTCCAAATCCAAGGACAGCCCTTGCCCAGAGTCAAGCAAAGTGGGTTGCAAAAGGACTCCATGGATGCACAAGCAGGTCCCAACAAAAACAGGAGAAAGAAGCATGCAATTTGTGGAAGGAGGGAATGAGTTTCCCGGGACCAGAGGGACCTGGACATACTGGAGTGAGAACAGCACAGGGCCACAAAGATGATTAAGGAACTGTGGGATCAACACTGGCACAGGTTGCCCAGAGACACTGCGGAGTCTCCATGCTTGGAGATACTCGAAGCCCAACTGAACAATGTCCCAGCCAACGGGTTCTAGTCAGCTGCTTTGAGACTAGATGATCTCCAGAGATTCCTTCCTGCCTCAGACATCCCATAATTCTGTGATCCCACTACAAGACCACTTTATTCATTTACTTGATGCATAGGCAGAATTTAGACAGTTTTACTCATTATGGGCCATGTTTTCACTTTCACCGAGGCAGGAACTCTTGAAAACAAAGGGTGGCAGCTGATCAGAGCCCAAGGGCACTGCACTACCCTTCACCATTATAAAATGGAGACCTCAAGTCTGCTCAGATTTCAGTTTAAATTGTTCCAAAAGAGCACTATTAAAACAAAAATAGACTCCTCAGTGGACAATTCTCTTCACTTGTCCAGTTCTCATGATCTTTTCAGAAATTAATAGCCTTCATTTTAACCTTGACTGCACAAGAGAATTGCTCTCTTTAAAGCTGAACCACTGGAAGTACAAACAGTCCACAGCATCCAGTGTAGCCTTGCCAAATTGCTTGCAGCTTTGTTCTGTGTCTGCACCAGCTCCACTGCGAGCCACAGTGACCCATGTGGGCATGGCAGGCTGGGAATGCACCTGGGAACAACACACTCTCTGAGGCTTGTGAAGATCAATAGTGCCCTGAAAGACAGCCAAATGAGTAGCAGCAATTTATCAGGAACAATAGAACTTCAATTCAACCTACTGAAACACTGTCCGCCCTAACTAACTATTACACTTTTCTTAACTCTTAAAGTGAAAAAGTGAGACAATACTTTAGGAAGCTTCTGACTGGATTAATACATCAAATAATGGCCAACCATTTAACCCATCAGCTATCAGATTTCCAGACATGTATCCTAAAGCAACACCACACAAAGGAAGCTTGTTGCTTCAGTGATTTGCTTCTGTCAGGTGGAAAAGGGCAAGCAGAGGTAGATGCACAGTTCCTGATGCTATAGGAACAAATTGATGCATAAGATTTACAGCCACTCTTTTAGGCAGAGCGATGAAGCCACTGCACCTGGCTCCCAGTGCCAGGCATCCTTCTTAATTTATTCAAAATAATCAAATTTTGTACAAAATGTGTAAAACATCTCCACACGTACACAAGCAATTACCAATCATCTCTTAAATCATCTAGAGTTCTCTAATCACTGCAGTTTCATTCCTGCTTTTATTTCAGAAGGTCCATAATGAAAAAACGGGGCCAAAGGGCTCTGAGAGCTCCAAAAAACCAATTCTTCTGGTCATTTAAGTGGCAGGGGGTTTTTCCCTTCCAGCAGTACATCAGGCATGTGTTTCCACAGTGTTGGTTCACTGGGCAACAACATCCATTTTCACATTGTCTCATTAGTCTAACTACTTTCTTCTGGCTAGGAATGAGAATTCTGTAAGTCTAGTGCTGGAAATTATTATATACTTGGGACAAAGTGAAAATAGTGCTAATGGTTAGTAGAGACTTTCTGTAGGGACTTTGTAACCATACTGACTATCCAGCACAGCTGATATAATTGTACATGAGTAAATGCTTCATTGCTATTGTATTTATTAATATATTTGTTCACAGAAGAATTGGGCGGGGGGGGGGCGTGTAACAATAAATAAAATGCTAAGAAATATGAGGGAAAATATCTTCATGTTTCATAAAGTTTCAACAGTGCTGTAAAGCAGGGTTCTTTATTTATCTGACTCCATCTTATTCATACACTTGAACAAACTTCAGCACTGCTGGGAAACAGTTGCCTACCTTAGTGATGCTCATGAATTCCAAGTGCTTGCTAAGCTGGCACCCTTTGGGAGTGGCACTGGAAGACGTTTCACAGGTCTGAAATGCACCTCTCAGCCTGTGCATCTCCCAAGCCACTTTCAGAATCTCATCCAGAGCCCTGAATTCATGTTCTCACATTGTAAGCTATCAAAGCTTCCAACTGGATATTTAACTAAGACAAAAGGTTTTCACAGACTAAATCAAGTGTTTAATCAAATGAGTGCTTGCATATTTTGCTCTGTCCTTGTCCTTTCCTGCCAAGGACTTTAAGAAAACAAAACCACAACTATCCAAATATGAAGGACCAAAGCAGAACTAGGAGGAGGAAAAGCTGAAATTCTGTGCAGGACTACTCATCACCATGGTTCTGTGCTCATTTCACTCAGAAACACAGATTTTGACAGAATCAGGTCTCCAGGCTTCTCTTTCTCAGGTCAACCTCTGCCACACAAAGAGTGCAACTAGGGAGTAGAAATTAATGCTTTTGTGACAATATGCTTAAATATTTACTGAACTCTAAAATGCCTCAGTTCTCTAAAGAAACTGCATCTCATCCACCTGCAGATGCAGCAGGACCTCTGCAAAATGGTGCAGAGAGCCCTCAGGTCCACATGTGAGAGCAGAGAGGCTTTCACAGAAGGGAAGGAAGATGCTGTCTCAGGTCCCTCTGCAGATCAGGGGTTTTTCTTGTTCAACATGCAATCATGCTCTCTAAAGTGTGTCTTCCAATTGACTCCATTATCATTTTAAACCAAAAAATACCCAGACCATTTCACTAAAACTGCCTCCTCCTAGAAGCAATCCCCCACCCACTGCAGCAAGACTCCCGGGTGGTTTGCTGCCTGTCATATATGTTGGTATATAGAGAGAGTTCTGACTTCTGAAGAACTCAGCTACCACAGACGCATAAAAAGCCTGTTTTGAAGCTCCAGAAGACATAAGGCAATGGAAAACAATGCTTCAAATGCAAACCTTAGGGGGGGGCTGCTGATAACAATTAGTTTCCAATTGAGTTTGTGTCTGGTACAAATTCAGAACAAAAGCCACAAGAGCACATGGTGGATGTAACATTCTGCACTTACTTTTTCATTTCTTCTCAATCCTGACTTACAATCTAGGTCCCTGCCTATTTTTCAGTATAACCTAAGCAACTTCTGACCTTGCAGAAACCAAATTCCACATGCATGTCTCTGGTCTCACACAGCTTTCACGCCTTCCTTTACACACACTGCCTTTCAGCTCTAGATATCCTTATTTAAATTTGTGTTGTGAGTCAATCCCTGAGCTTAGATTTCCACTGCATCCCTTTTCCAGAAATGAAATTTTACAACCCAGATACCTGAAAATTACACCTGTGTCCTGCAAAACACCCAAAGAGCCTGAGCAGTCCTTTCTGCAACACTCCAGTTTGGAAGATTTTCCAGTTGATTCCTGAGCTTTTTGGGACCCCCAACTACTTGTTGCAAGGCAGAGACATTTTTGAATGACTAAACCAGTAATTTTTATTTTTCTAGAGCACAAGTGTTGCTGATGTGAGACAGACATGTAGATGCTACTCCCTTTCTCAGTTTCAATGCATAACTGTTACAGATTCCTGAGAAACAGGATTTTTCTTGGCTACGAAATAGTTAGCTGTTTGTGAAAGCCTTGTCTGAGTGGATGATTCTCAAGGCTTGACAGCCTGCTGATTCAGTGCAACATGAAGTCTCAGTGGAGTCTATAGCATGGCACAGGACAGCTCTGCAATCAAAATTGCCTTTACAAAGCAAAATGGAAGTAACAAATTGATACAGCTGCATATAGATTTGTCTCCTAATCTGTCACAGGTTTAAAAATAAAAGGGGATTCTATTCTCTTTTACTGTCAACACTTCAGGTACATAATAACACTGCTGTTAGCGATATGTTGTATTTAACAGGCCTTATTCTCTCTGCCGGGCTGCAGCTGACTCCCTTGCTATTACCTACGCATGCAGACTGCTCAGCACTGATCCAGCCCTCCAGGCAATGCTACCAGACCAAAAAAAACCCCAAGCACTAATACCCCATAAAGCCTCTTTCCTGAGAGAGCATCTTTTGAATCAACTCTTGAATTAATATTTACAGATCTTGCACAGCAAAAGCCCCAATATCCAGGGGTGCCAAATCCTTGCAGGTCCCACTAGAACTGTGGTGGCTTAGAACATACCAGGAGAAAAAAAAATCAACTCCCAAAGCCACTGTTTTCAAAGACTCCTGCACACCTCCTGCTGCAATGGGGGAATACCTAATGTGCACTCATTTGAATAGCATTTCATTTCACCTGATGAACAGTTGCTCGTGCCAGAGAAGAGGCAGGTCTCCTAGGAATTCCTGATCCCACAGGGCAGACATGCCAGGACAAGTCCAGAGTGGTGTCACACCCCAATGCCAGAGGAGCAGCTGCTCTGCCATTCCCGCGGGGTCAGAGCAGAGGGAGGCAGAGCAGAGCAAGCGAGCTCTGCTTCACTCAGCAACTCCCTTCTCAGTGCTCAGGATAAACCCAGAGGAAGCCCAGGGACCAATGTGGTCCTCTGAACAAACCCTGATGCAGCAGCTTGGTTGACATTCTTTCAGAAGTTGCTGACAGCCTTCGAACACCTCTCACCTTTCCATGATAATGACAAACCAAACCTTTCCTTCCACAGAATTTTCATCATTATGATGTGGTTCCCCAAAGCTCTGCTGCACAGCCACAGGGGTTTAAGTATCTCGTAAGCTAACCTGTAAGATATCTCCCAGCCTTTTCAAGACAAATAAAATTACTCTTCCAGTAATACTTCTGAAAATCTTGCTGCAAAGACCTACCTTTGTAGGTCGCTGCTATTTAAGATTTCACAAGCAGTAGGCTGATTTTTTCTATATGAAAGTCTTTCCTTTATAGAGAGTCCTAAGGAGTTGTCCCAGTGACAGCTGGAAGCATTTGTCTCTTCTGGAGTTCAGGCTGGTGGAGAAGATAATGCCATTCCCCAGTATCCCTATTATACGGCAGCCTGAACACCGAGTTCTGAAAACTACAGACTTCTTGTATTCAGCTCTGAACTCCCATTCCATATTTCCATCTTTGTACACAGAGGAAAATAAGCAGGCCAAGTCAGAAATACCAGTTGTGTCTTAGACAATCCAGTGGCCTTGGGTACAATTTTCAAACAGGCACAGGAAGTCCAATATCTCAAACTGTATAAATTGCACACTGGCAGAGGAGAGAAACTGTAGACTGCCTGATCAGTGAGTACATCTGCACCAGAGACACAATTTAAACCAGTCTGCACTCCAAATGGACATGGGCTAAACACACCAGTAGATATGTGAAACAAGCCAAGAGTTGGCCTGGAATAAACCTTCAGAAGCTACAGCACAAAATGAATCACAGATTGCTCAAGCTTAGGAAAAAGCTCTAGATAAAGGTAATAATAAAGACTGAAAGGAAGGGGAGGCAGATAAGGACAGACACAGAAGGCTGAAGTGTTTAATACCATCTATGCTTCTATCTTTGAAGAAAATGCTTAGCACAATTAGCTTGGGCAAGAGGAGAGAAACACAGGCGAGAGCAGGGATAGAGCAGGGTATTTAAATAAGTCAGATGAATTCAAATCAGTAGGGCCTGATGCAACTCACCCTGGAGTGCTTAAGGCACTTCCTAGAACAACCTCCAAACCATTAGTGATTGTCTTCACAAACTCACTGAGAATAGTGAGGTCCCAGAGGCTTGAGGAAAGAAAAATAAAAGTGAACAGCTTTAAAAAGTGGAAAACAGGAATCTGGGGATTTGTAGGCAAGGTAGCATTACATTGACACCTGCAAAGATACTGGCATAAATTATTAATAATCAGGTTTTAATCCTCTCAAGCATAATAAGCCAAAAAGAAACAGACCACTTATATTTGTCAAGAGCAGATCATATCAGACCAACCTCATTAACTTCTCTTACGGGATAACTGGCTTTGTGGAGCATGGAAAAGCTATAGATATGATGGATATTGACTTTTGTGAGGCTTTTGAGACAGTGTGGCTTGGCATTCTCCTTTGTGGAGGAGGAAAACAGCATTATTAGTTTAGTCCATAAACAGCAAGCGTCTTTCTGAGAGCATCCTGAGTACAAGAAGGTACTCATTGTCTGAGTACAGACACAGCCTTACTGAAGCACTATGTCCTCTTTTCCCCCACGTTAGAAAAAGACATAAAAACCTGTAAAGATGCTACAGAAAGGCAAAAAACAATATGAGATTTAAATACATGACTTATCAATGTAAATTAACTGATAGAGAAGACTAAAGAAGGACATTAACTCCCTTTGCTATAAAAAGTCATTAGACCAAGTTACAGGTAAGGAGGTTGTGGAATATTTGCTAGAGAAGAGTTTAAAATGTGCATTAAAGAAACACCTGCCAGTAAGGATTCAGGCAAAGACAGATGTGCCACTAAGTCCCTACATTTCTGTGCGGCTGAACCACAAATCCCCATGAAGTTTGTCCTTCACAGGCTCTGCACACACCTGACATACAGGTCCCTCTCTTCTCCAAAATACAGACATTTTGTTTTCTGGGACTAGGAGCCCAGGATATCCCCATCAAAGCCAGGAGAGGAAAGGAGAGTAACAGATCTTCTGGAGGAAAAATCCTATTTCTGTTCTTAACCTTGTGCACATTCATTTTTCTGTGTTTTACATGAGTTTTACAGTGCAACACAAACTTCAGTCCTCTTCCCAGGCTGCATGTTCATCATCTTGTGTCTAAAAGACTCTCAGTTCTTGAGAAAGAGACCAAGACTTATACAATTTTGAAAGAAAACAACCAAATGTCATGTTTGCATCACTCAGGGTGAGAATAGAATTTTTGCTGCAAAAAAAACTCTTGCAATCCCTTACTGATTTTGGTAGTGATCTCCTAGTCCCAGAAAAGATGATGTCTGGATTTTGGAGACAAAAGTGTACCTGGAGACTGTCATTTGTGGAGTCCTTGCCAAAGGAATGCTTGTAGGCCAAAAGCTTGTTTTCATTTTCCTCTTACTTAAATAGTCCAATAAATGACATGGCTTCTTCCTACAAATTTTGCCTTAGTCATGTCCTTTGACAATTTTACCACTAATATCAAACCTGAATTGTTAAAACATGCTAAATTACTGTGGCCTCCACAGTTTCTGATGTCTAAAGGATGCCAAATGAAAGCAATGCCAGCCACTTAACTACACTGCTGTGCCCTGAGGGAAGAATCTGGCCCTGCAGCCCTTTGTTTTAGCAACATCCTTGTCATTAACCACTTCCACTACTGACATTATCATCTTAGATGTACAATTTTAATCTTAGCAAAGATCTTAGAAAAGCAGTCTTATGCTCTTCATCCACTATAATTTACTCTGGAAGACACAGGCATGTTCTTGCCTTTCATAGGGTGAGATGAGCTTAGACAAACATTTCTTCATTCATTTTCTTTGCCTTCTCCAAAAATCCAATCATTTTTTTAATGATTTCTTTGCCAATCAAGTTTCTTATGGGCAAGACCAGTGTAATATTTTCTTCACAGGCATTTGAACATCTTTCTTATGCTGCTGTGTCCTCTAAAACTGCTGCAACATGGCGTTAGTGTTAATTGTTACCATTATGTCTGGGCAATCAACTGCTTATGATTCTCTGGCTGGAAACTGATGCTGTTTTCATCAGGGCTACCAGCTAACAATGACATTTTATTAGCGGATAGGTCCAAGGATTGGCAGATCACTCTGCTGCTGTTATGCAAGACCAACCTTCTCAATTAAAGCTTGATCTAAATCTAGCAGATTTGCCTCATGTCTGCCATTTGTGGCTACCATTAAAATATCCTTTCTCTTGTTTTGTGTTGTTATTCACGCATAGATTATAAAGTAAATTCTGCCTTGGAGACAAAACCACATATGAGCAGCTAAAGACAGAATTTAGCCCCTTATTTTCAATCTGCCCCAAAGCAGATTGCTTACTTGATTGACACTTTGTGAATTTTATTAATTACACAGTAGTTCCTCAGTGCTATTTTCTGAGCTGTGAACTGCACTTTTTATTATTTTCCCTACTTTTGTATTTTTCCCTGTTGCAGAGTATTATTGTTATCTATGTTTTCTGCTACTGATCTGTTTCCTTTTCAACATCATTTTTGATATGTAGCCAACAGCAATGAACAAGCACTTTGGTTAATTTTTGAGTAGAAGTCTGCAGCTGGTGTAAATTAGTGTTACTCCATTATTAATCAGAAAAGCTTCACTGCAGAGATATTTGACATTACCTATCTGACTCTATATAAGTACTTAAATTTTCGGTAGCTGGAAAGCCCATCACTTGTGTTTAGCATGATGCAATCCCTTGTTCCTACTATGCTGTTCTTTATAATCCAAGCTGAATACACAAGCAACAGATCTAACACTGAACCACATTTATCCTTCATTCAGGTAAATATAAGTAGACTAGAGGTAATTTTTGTCACTTTAGCCCACTCTCTGAGTGATGCCAAAAGAGTTGGGACAAGGGTAGTGTTCTAGTCTATACCTCTTTCCATCCCAACCTCTCCTTCCCTGAGAGGAAACCAGCTGCCCTCTGGGAAAGTCACTTGAAATCCATTACATAAAGCAACAAAAAAGGAAAAAAAAAAACAACCCACAAGACTTTCCACTGTAGATCCATGTGCCACTAGCACAGTATTCAAGATTTTGTAAATTTCCAGAAATTAGCAATAGAAAATTATGGAGGTTTTGTTTCCTGGTCTAAGAGGGTAGTTCAGCAGTGAGGATGTAACATGATTACAAGTGACCATTTGATCAAGAACTTGTTTAGAAAAACTTAATTGCAGATGCAGGCAAACCCTGGGAACACTGCTTTAACACATCACACTACCACCTTTATCAGAAAAACCTGCATGTAGCATCTCAAGGGAAAGTAAACCTCCACGAGACTGAGACATGTGAATCCTGCAGAAACCAGGAACAGAGAAAGATATAAAGTGGAGGGTCTGAGACTTGTTTTATCCCCTTTGGAGCAGTACTGCACCTTGAGAGAAGCAGATTTGACCCTGACCCTGCAGCAAGTCTTTTCACCTCTCCCTGCCTCGACTTCACCTGTAAGATGGGGAAAGCGTGATGATGATGCTTTGCTTTAAAAAAATTTATAAGCATAAATTACTATAATTGTTTCTCTTACATAAAAGTACTCCAGCTTGCTAGTTGGCATGATGGAAATAATTTTCAGAGCTCCTTATTAGTCAGAGCAAAAAAATCCTCTCACCTGGATACAGAGAGCTGGGCTGTGTCAGGAGCATCCCCTCCCTCAAAAACCTAGGAGGAGCCACTTCTTTAGGATTTTTATGAGCTGATAATTTGGCCTGCACAGCTTGCTTAGCAGAGCTCGAGGGAATCAGTGACATCATGAGGACTCTCAGTATGCATTTTATCAGCCAGCTCTGTGAATGGAGATTACAGCCAGGTCGGAAGAGGGCAGAGGGCTGCACTGGCACCTCTGCCACCACCTGGCTGCTGCTCCAGACAGCCAAGCAGAGGTCTCTTCACCTGGCCTACACTCAGCTGGGCATTCAGAGGATGGTAAGTATGCAAAACTAACCCCCAAGTCTTCCTTTATACAAAAGGTAAGCAACAGTTCTCTAGATCAAGATGATCTTGTTTCAGAAATAAGTAGACACTACAGGAAATAAATCTGCACCAAAGCTTAATTCCTGCATGGCTAATGTGATCTTGCACCATCTCCAGAATGGTGCACCAAGGACAGAAGTGCAGACTAACAGATACACACTCTCCTCTTGTAAACTTTTAAGCAGACCCAGCTTCTGTTTGCACCACTGTGCCCACGGCCCCCTTCAGCTGCAGTTTTCAACATGCAAACCCCTGGCAACGTTCCTAAATAGCATCCACTATCCAAGAACCAAGTTCAAGCCAACATACACCAATACTCCTACTCCCACTATTGGTGAGGCTAAACTGCACCTCCCAATACGTGCACAGATGCTGCTGGACACAGGCAGTGTTCTGTGTACCCATTAGAGTAGCACAGATGTCAGCACCCACAGAAAAGAAGCAGAAATATCCACACAGCTGAAAATAGATTCAGTAGCACTCGCCCACTGTGGAAATGCTGCCTTTGAATTCACTGCCAAAGACAGGGAGAGTTTATGAGGATACAAATTCATGCCACAGGACACTCTCCTTCTTAAGGAGCCTCACATCCCCAGATACAAATCTGCACTATCTGCAATAACACAGTTCTGCGTTCCAGCTGAGAGCTTCTTGGCTTTCCATGGCTGCCCTATGCCAGCACAGGGACATAATTGTCCCTGATTTATTTTCCAGAGCTTTTTTTTTTTCCCCCTAAGTTAAACCAGGTAAGAACCCAAAAGCTAACTTTTAAAATGCAAGAAGGATTTTCAAAAACAACCCAACTTTTTCTATAAATAGGTCAGAGCAGGGATAAAGAGCTTAGTGGCATGGAATATTAAGTTAAATGGAGCATTCAGGGCAGTTAGACCTGCTTACAGCCTACCACCTATCAACTGTGCTGGACTATACAGCATTATGCAGGTAAAGCAAAGTAATTGATGAAGAGCACAAAACTATATGATCATAATAAACAAAGAGTCCTAAATAACATCAACGCTTTGAGAATTCTGATAAACTTTCCATTTTGTCTTGCAGAGTTGAGAGGTTTCAATTACTCATTGCCAAGAGAAAAATATCCCCTAAAGGAAGGGAAATTAAAAGCCGTAGGGATAGCCAAGCACAGATGCAATACAAAACCAGACTGAGACAGTTTTTACCACAGGAGATGTTGGCAAAGGCTTATCCTTTTTAAAGGACTTTTAAAGAATGGCTGTCAACAGAAGTCCCATGGAACTGAAAAAACTTGCAAATATGTATTAAGAAGCTGCTCCTATCCTTATTACTTTAATGGAAATGCTGAGTCAACTAAATAAGATATTCAGCATTAAAGCCACACATCTCAGTGAAAGAGATATGAGAGGTTTCTCATAAAACATTTTATAGTTTCCTCTCAGTTTGTTGAGGTCAGGCAACTGCTTACAAGAAAACCATCCTCATGAAGGAAGCTTCTGGAAGCCCACAAGTTCAAACACCGTGGTTATGGCCAGAAGGGAGATAGGGTTGGTGGCAAGGGTGCCATAGCAAGTTATGGGCAGGGTGTGGATATCACCTTACTTGGAAGAATGTGGGAAGCCACACATCCATTTCCATACTCTTTCAAAGCACAGAGAGATCCTCACACAGACCTTTCTACCAAATGTCTTTCCCTGCTGAAACCAGATCAATGAACAGTCTTTTGCAAGTCCAATTTTCCGCTTTACAAAACCAGTTGTTCTGGTCCTTAATTTGTCCTTTTCTGACCCAACAGAGCTGGCAGCTCTGACACTGTGCTTGGCATCAACTGTAGACAGAGCAGCTGTACCAAGCACAACACAAATAGCTCCTAACAAGAAAAACAAGGTTGATGACTCATCTCTGATTGCATTTTAATAGAGAAACTCAAGAGTTTTATCTTCAGCTTCTGGTAAAGCCAACACCTGTCCATGACCAGCACAGCGCAGCCATAACCCACAGAGCCTGTGCACACAGCTGCGGTGGCCTCTGCTTTTGTGGGTTTTTACATTCCTCCACCAAAAAAATATATTTTGAGGTTCTGAAAGTAAATGTATTTAGTGGAGATTTAGCTTGCTGTTGTCAGCAACATCCAAAGCATTGTATGCTCCTATACTAACATATCCATGTGTAGGATCCTATAAGTATAGGATATCCGTGCACTAACCTTCACAGGATATTGGAGGGATTCATCTGCTCTCAAAGTGCCCTCCTCTCCCAGCAAGGTGGGAACTCAACATTCATGGAGGCTAAAACAATCCTTGAAAATGCTGTCACTGAAGGTTCCAAAAGTACAGCAATGTCCATCTCCCTTCAAAAGAGGCCAAGCTGTGAACCTAAGATAAAAAGATGCCCTGAGTGTCAACTGTGGTGCACCTGTTACTCAGGAAACAAACAGCAATGGCCAACTTACTTCTCTCAGCAAGTCAATTTTTAAAAATAAATAATTAAAAAGCAAAGAGTAGAAAGGAATTACTTCTATCTAATTATTCTCTCCTGCTCTCCATGGGTTTTGGATTGTGACATTCCATAAAACTCACAGTAGATTTTATATTTTAAAGGAAAAATAAACAGGTGAGATTTATATTTTTTATATTGTTTCCATTCCTTAACTTTTTTTTTTTTTTTTTTTGGAATTATGTCCATTACTTTTTATTAGATTATATGGGTATAATATAAATGTGCTTAAAATATGAGAAACTCTTTACCCCCATGTATAAGCTAGGCCTAAGCAGATACAATAATTTAAAATTGACTCTTTCTAGGAGTTAGATGATATAATCACCTTAGTAAAGCATTCTTGTGCAATGGCTGTGTTCAGGAGTAAAAATGTTTACAGTCAATAAAAGACATGACCAAGGCAAAAATTACCAGGGATCCTTAATCACCTTGAAATATGAAAAAACCTTGGGGTTTTTTTTTCTGAAGTATCAGTCCTATTCTAGGAAAGGAAAATTTTGGGTCTTAATTTATAGATATATATTACCATTGCATGTTTCAATTAGGAAAAAGAAGCACTTTAAAAGTATGCTCCTCATATATAGTAAACAGCAGGGGGAGAAAAAATAAAGAGAAATAGCTTAATTGATCCATTACTTAATTCAGCTCCATGCCACAGTCATTCCTCTTTTGGAAGCAATTACAGCATGTGTACCCAAGTTTATGGATTGCTCAGTGTTCCCCAAAATGGTGAGCTATGCACCATATGTATCTTGTTTCAGAAACAGAATGGCTTTCTCCGTTCCCAATAAGGCAAAGAAACAAAATGAAATGTTGACACACAAATGTTTTCCCTTGAAATCTATTTTACATTAATTACTTTAGGCATAGCTGTGTATATAATACCTAGAAAAGGATTTGTCACAAATAACCTGGAATCTCTCACTGTATTATCAAGGGGATATCTTAATAAAAAGAAGCTGTTAATGTGCGTTATTTCTACGGCAGCACGCTAAATAGGACACAGATACATTGCTATCAATGAACATTAAATTCTAATACTAAGCCCCAGGTTCTGAGGACACATTCATTTTCTTACCAGTAGTTTAAAAAATAAGGATCACACAAAGTAACCCTTTCCTAAACAATGACGGAAAATAAGGGCTCAATGTAAGCCCTTGCAGAATTTAAAAGTTATTACTCCTTAATGCTGTTTTCAATAACAATGCAGACTCAACAGAGAGAGAAATCTGAGCAATTCTTTCAATCAGATGAAAAGCCACCAGTTACAACCTGGCTACACTGGGCTACAGCAATGCCACCCCAGAATTTAACTACATTACACCCAAGCTGTGTAGTAGCTATCCTGTTCTATAAAGATATTCATCACCCTGAGCGTGAATAAAAGGGTTTTTGGAGAAATCCAGTATTGCATTATTTAATTCCTTTTGAAATTCCACTGGAGAGTAACGACAGGTTCCTTGGGTCCACCTTGCTGAGAACAAAAACCCTTATTTTCATGCACAGCTATTTATTAAGAATAAGTTGCCTGAGTAGAACTTGTCAAATAAAACCCACCTGACATTAAAGCATCGAGTTGGCAATTGAAATAGTATTTCTACATCAAGCCCACAGCGCTTGATTATCAAAGGTATTGCTTCTATAACCAGTTAATGTAATTATATATGTATATTACATACATGCTTTGTGCACAATGGTGATGAAGCAGTGTATTAACGTATTATATTTAGACCTGTCATCCATCTTTGTGCAGTTCAGCTATCTGGACACATGTCTCATCTTCTCAACTGTACAATGCTTCGTTAGAGTCCTGCTGTAGATCCAAAGCAAAGGTGCAGATACAGCAGACTGGGGTAAGTTCTGTATCTCCTGCACAGAGACCTAGGAGAGGAGAGCTGTAGGATCTGAGCCCTATTTCTCAAGTATTTCTGGCAACCTTCTGCCACCACCCATGATGTCAGGTTGAGAAACAAACTCAACAGGGAAAATCAAGATCCTGGACAAATATATTCTACTTCACAGTTCTGAGCATCACTCAAGGCCGTGTTGTTCTTGGAAAGACACTCTCTCTGGCAGGAAGAACAACAGCACATTCCTGTGCTCTATGATCAACTCATTTAGACTGAGGGCAGCCTACAATACAGCACAAGATACACGGAACTGTACCCCCAAGAACAGCTCTCAGCCTGCACCTAAGCAATACTTCTGAAACAAAGCAACAGGAAAAGTGGGCAAATCTACATTTAAAAGCAGCCCTGTACCATTTTTTGACTGACAGAGCAGACAAACCCCAAGGATATTCTCTGCATAAGCCAAATGAAACGGAAAGAAGGGATGGGAAAGGTCAGCACAGTGGCACGTGGAATACACACGCGTCCTAAATGAGTAATCTATGCTCGAAAAGACTGCATTGCAGCTCCTTGCATTCACAGAGAAAGCCATGGGTGGAACTCAGCCCCATACTGAGCATTTTGGGAAAGCAGTCAGTACCTCTCCAAACTGCAGAACAACTGCTTGCAGCAAACACAGATGATGATCTATATACATTAGTGGTTACCTGCTGCTCTAGGGCATAACAGCCTCACTAAATACGGAGCTATAAATTGACTTCTCCAGTGGTAAGTAGCAGTAGTATTTAAGAATTAATAATTCATTATTAATTACTAATTTTATTAGCTATAATGTAATTGGGCTCACGAATATTTAATTCCCCACAAATGTTTCACCGTCCTTTTTTTCCTTTTTTAATCTCAGCACTCCTACAGTGATTATGTGTCTTCTTGCTATGCTAAAAATGTTCCTCTGGTTTGAAACATTCATCTCTCAAATAGCCATAGACTCCTCCTGTTATTTTCCTTTTGTGCAAAACAATGCAGAAACGAGAACTCATTTTCACTTCAGTGGAAGCTTCTAACCCCTCTGTGAATTTTAGCAAGATGTTACACATCTCAACACCTAAAAAGGGCATCCGAAATCAAAATCAGTGGCCCCTTTGGAACACATAGCTCATTATTTCATCTGAATGGTCTCACTTTTCAGTGGTCAGTCAAACTCCTCCTCCCAGGTCAGTACCTGCTGTCTGCATCACTGGCAGCATTACAGCTCTGAGCAAGGGCACAGCTGTGCACAAAAAATACTTCATTTCCTTCTCATAAAACCAGGGCTACCAATGCTGCAGGAGACTTTTATCCAGTGGCTATCCAGCAGGAAGATCCCAAGAGGCGGTGGAGGACCTTCCACACAAACATTCCAAACTGGAGCTCTGGTCCCCGCCACCAAAGGTGACACTGCCCTTGCTGGCTCACTGTGAGGATTGGTCCTGCCCACCAGGCACCAAGGAACCAGCACAACCTCAAAGAAAATCAGACTCAGCAGAGGGACTTGCAACAATAAAATTCTCACCCACCTCCCTTCCCGTTTCTCTGCTACCCAGAACAGGTAGCCAGAATTAGTCATATAAAATGCCTGGACACTTATGGACACCTCCTCCCATCACTCCCACCTCCCCAGGTCTCCTGTCAGCTTTCTGCTTCTGTGCAGCAAATGCTTTTGCACCTTCTGCTTGTGCACCCTCTCCAGCAGAGGAGGTGTCTTCCATCCTATCTTCATAAGCCAGGCCCTAGGACTGTTCTGCTGTGCCTCTTGTTATTCTAACACAAACAGCAATCAGCTGAAAGAGTCAGAGCCTTTCTTTCACAACTTTTGGAACTACTTTTGGCTTGCAGATTTATTTTTCATCCAGTCAGCTTTCTTAATTGGACAGGACCAAGTTTAATATAGACCCACTAATTCGTAACTGTCTAAAATGTTGGCACAGCTTGTGCCAAACTGGAATATATCATCCAGGCATACAGCTCTGGCCTAGTATCTTCTCAAGGAGTAGGCACTCTTATACAAAATAGTAAAAGAAATCCTTTGCTACACTAAAAATGTGAAAATACTGCCCCAGGATAATGAAAACCAAGAAGGGTTTTTAAAAAGGACTTTGCAGACAGTAAGAAAAAATACGTTTGCATATAATAGTGAATACTTCTGACTGGCATCAATCTTAAAACCATGCAATAGAAGCTTGGCTTCTAACTCACAAGGGCTACACAGGCATTAACTGTGTCTAATTCATTATCCCATAAATAAACTGGCACCAAAGAGGATGATTTGACTAGTGGCCTAACACAGCAGGAGACTGGCTGTGCCAGACTTTGCCCAAATTGGAGTAGAGGAGGGTGGCAGAGAGGAGGCTACAGGAATCTTCTGATTAAATCCCTTGAGACAGGTTCCTTCTTGGCTCTGGAACACACACTGTAAAACAGCACATTAATGATGTGATAGCAATGTCTTCCTACTTCTACAGTTTTGCAAAGGTTTGTTCTGTACTGCACATGAAATAATGGGAATAGTGACCATGAGAACTGCCAAAGAAAAGCCAACTAAAACAAAAAGTAGTTAACAATCTCTATTTAAATAGCCTCAGGGCATTTACTAGGACTTGACTAAGAGACTACACATTTGATTAATCCAAAATTACTTACTTCCTATGTTTTCACGGGCTTCACAGAATTTCCATGCTGGCAGTAAATATGTCCAAGAAAGAGATTCAAGTTTAGTCCCTGCAATTTAATCTGCCCTTTCTTAGGTTGAATGTGGCAAATTTGAAATAACTACATTCTTGAGTATTAGACTGTAGTGTATTAGTAAATGAATCACATCCGTTCAAGTTAGAAGCAACTCCAAAATAAAACTGATGCATACAAGTTTAGAGTCCAGAAAATGCCCTCTTGATATTAAGATTGTTTGGTTTGCATTACAAGAGATCTGTGGATGTTACTGTTTAAAGTTACAGAAACTGCCATGACTCTCGCCCTGTTGCGTAAGTTCATGTCTTTAATTTTTCATTTATATGAGAAGTTTCTACATCTCATTTCTTGTTCTCTACCTTCCCTATCCACTGTATCCTGCTCCAATTTCTGTCTTTATTTACCTCCTACATTCCATGTATTTCTAGCAAAAGATTTTATCAGTATTTGTATTTCTCATAAAACGAAGAGGAAGGTAAAGAACATCATAACAGCAAAGAAAAATTATCCAACAGAACTTGAGCATTTTTTTTTTCATTCATTCTCTAATAGGAAAAGTGCTGATAAAACCTCTTTCCATTCCAATACACTAACCACTACTAATCATACCAATTCAGACTGTGAAAATATTTTGCAAGTTTACCTATTGACCTTCAGTCTCTCGATTTTTTTGTGAGGATCGGGAAAACACTTAACAGTTTCCTGATCTAAAAGTGCTTATACGTAAATAATAGAAAGAAAGGAAAGGTGCAGAAGATGCTTTCTAACCCTGTCTTGTCAGACCCAGCACCTTTGCTTTTGCAGTAGGCACCTTCCCTTTCTTTTCTGTCCATCACTTCTAGCTGGGATTTAGCATCTCTGCTACTGTCACATGTTTGTTGATGCCATCTCTTCATGCAAATTCTCACAAAGGGCTCTTAAGAATGACTTGTGAATTTGCTAAATAATGAAGGCAGAATGCCTGTGGTTGCAAACATCTCAAAGCTGTGAGAGCTGGGAGAGTGGTGAGAAATTACCACTAATCTAAAATGCCTGCCTGGGGCAGCCCTGCTGTGCAAGAGTGCTCTTGTTTCTAGAAATATTTAGGCACATTTCTTCTTGAAACCCTTGAGGGCCAGGCTTATAGGTCAGTCAGGAATATGGGTCTGTCACCCAGCCACAGAATCCCTTGGACTCTGAACACAGAGTTCCACCTGGAGGAATCAGATGTGGAATGAGGGGCTACATATCTACTACTAAATAAAAGGCATCCAAAGAAGTTCCCCAGTGGGAGAACACAACTGCCACAACCATGATATCGTCAAAAAAGTCCCTGGCATGGTTTTTGGCCCATTCCAATTAACATTACTTCCAAATTGTATAGGCATGACTGGAGGCTTAGCATGTGCCTGAGACTAGTCCCAGTATTGGTTTGGACATGGTTACACCACTACATAGGACAAGAGATTATGTTTGGAGAACTGTTGGCTTTTAAACTGATTTTTCTAGAGGTACCTTTGTGCCATTTTTGATGCAGATGATGATGTCCAGAAGGAACGATGTTAAGTAAAATACAGGACTAAATAGGGATGTAGTTTTGGAGAATGCAAGCAGAATGTTTGCTATATGAGTAAGTACATTTGAATGCTTATATATCACCTCTCATCACTTTGTTTCCTTTTTAGTGCAAGGAGGCATTAATTACATTACTGGCACATATAGATATAAAAACAAAATGTTAACTTTATCTCTCTGGTTTACAGATAGATCTAAGTACAGAGATTCACACCCAGCCATCCCTACATGGACAAAACTCACCTTCCACATACAGCAACTGAAATTCCTTACTTTTGACCAATAATTAATTAATTTTGGATGAGGGAGAATTGTAAAATCAGCCTCACATCATTTGTATGGCACCTATTTTCCCTGTTATGACTAAAAACACCAGAATCCTTATAGCAAATCATCTGGAACTTGTGTCAAAATAATGATGTCCATGCCAACAGAGATGACATGATTACAGTAAAAAGCAAGTGAAATGTCATGTCATATACCCATTATGTTTAAAAAGAAGGGAATAGTGCAAAACTTGATATGTCAGACTTCAGATTTCAAGGGGATCACCACCACTACTCCTCTAAGCTTAACCTTCAAGAATTTCCTGCATGTCTTACTTTTCTCAGTGTATCTTGTATGACTTCAGCAATGTTACCAATACATGTAGCAGTGCAGCTGGCTGCAGCTACTCTTTGTTCTGAGGAGAACTCAGACAATCAACCGTTGCGGTTAGCAACCCAAGTTTAGCATGTAACTTTCAGTCATGGTGAGAACCCATGATTCCCTTGTTTTACGTTTTGCATGTTTCCCCTGATTGGTTAATATTTTGTCGTCTTGTTTTATGTATGCAGTTATGTATAGTCATTTCCCTTCTTTAATATGTATTAGTTCTAAAAAGTTCTTTGTTCCTCGACGCCCCATTGGTTCCTTCCCTAAGTCCCTCCTATGTGTTGTTCCCATTGGTTTCCTTGCTGTCAACCCCACCTACTTGCCTTTACCCCATTGGCTGAGATCCCTTTCCCCACCTATTCTGTACCCAGTATAAGATCCCTGGACCCACCTACCAATGGGTCTCTTTGTCCCTGTCATTTCCCTGGAATAAACCTGCGTGGAACACATATGGAGAGTCCTCTCTCTTTATTTCTTTGCCTTCGCCTGTGTGCCTGCCTAACAGTGACAGGAAGGTCCAGCCCCTTTTGGGTGAGGAGCTCTACCCCTTTTCATCGTGTGTTGGGCACTGAGTGCCGCCTTCCAGAAGGGTTTCAGCATTGACCTCTGGGCTTCTTTGTGGCAGCACACGAGGGGTAAAACCCCCTTCTGCCAGCTCCCAGTGGCTGAAAACCCGTCCAAGTACACATTGAGATACACATTGGCCCAACATATTCAAGACTATTTTTGCATTGTTTGTGATACAACCAAGTCAACACATACAGCCAAAATAGTCGATGGCATTCCTTTGCACCACAGTCTTCAAACTTCATCAGTGCACAGCCATAAATGACCCTTCTCTGGGTTTGTGTCAATGACCTTAGCATACTGCTCAAGAGTGAAACAGCCCCATCTTCATCTCCACTTTAAAGGTCAAGGGTGTTATTTCTGAGCGTTTGAAAAGTCAGTGTTATACAACAGTGAATATGGGTAAGATATAACTGAACCTTGTGAATTTAAATGAAACAGGTTTCTTGTAAAATTCCCAGGAATAACATTTGAAGAAATTAATAAGGGAGTAAATTCACGCTGCATTTGGTAGTGGTTGCTCACTCCATATACTTATCCCAAGGAAATATGAGTGCGTGTCCTACTGCTGCAAAGGTTGTGTGCACAGGCAACCTACTGCATAATTGTCAAAAAAAATTCTACTGAAATTTTTATTTCACTATTTTAAGTTATATAATTGTGATATTTTTCTGTATACTGCCTAAATTATTAATTTAAAAAATCAGTACTTTTTTATTTGTCTTGAGTAGGTAAATTTTTCAGAGCACTTGAGCTCTTTTCTTTCCAGAAAATATTTATTGACTGTGGAGCATGTTTGAAGAGCTTTTTTATAAAAGGAACTACTTTTTTTAGATATTTTTCATGCTATATGTGCAAAGGAAAAATTTATACTCAATCTGCTGTTAAACTCAATCCATTCTAAACTGTAAATGTGCAAAAAATTCCATATTACTGTGAAAGTACTGAGTTAAATTTTCAGAACTCTCTAAGGGAAAAGCGCTCAGGAGCTACTGGACAATTAAATTCTTTGCATTTAGGAGTTCAGGGTTTCAGCTAACCCTTTCAATATGAACATGATAGGATATTTTTGATAAATATTACTATTCATCAAATAAAATATTTTCAACAAAATGTATTTTACCAGCTCTTTCTGTCACCTACTAACATAAATAAGGCTCTGGTAACACGGTGTTCTTCATAGTAAAGAGCAGCACATCTCAGCTAAGACTTGAAGCACTTGTCATTTTGACTTCTGCTTGGGGAGAACAGCATGAATTCCTACACCAGCAGCTTTTGGTACTACTCACATGTACTCCTGGACTCAACTCCAAAAGGTGCATCTTAAAAACATCATAAAAAAAGGGATTCAGGCAGATTTTTTGCTCGATTGCTTCCCAACATCTTAGCCCCACTTCCAGTTTAAACAAAACTCAGCATTTTAGTGGCCTTGGCTCGTGGTCAAATACAGATTCTGCCAACTTCAACCCATGCTAAGTCAGTTTGCCAGAACACAGACAGGAGTTCTTAAATAAAGTCTGATTTTTATGGGATGCTTGACAGTGAAATAAAAACAACCATTTGGATAATCACATGCTCATGGGGACCTGACAAACACATGCCACTGTGCAAGCCCAGCTGCTCCAAAATCAGCTCCCTCAAGGACTTGCCTAAGCCAGGTCCAAGCCAGAGCAGGTTCCATAAGCCACAGGCTAATGAAGTTTGCCTTCATTAGAATAGCCCAAATCTGCAGACACTCAGTTCCTGTCCTGCTGCAGCTGTTCCTCAGCCTCTTGGGAGAGAGCTCCTCATGAAGCCAAGTCTTACATGTGCCCTCAAGCTTGAGCAATCAAGATATAAGCCCTTCCCTACTCCTCTTTTCTCTAAAGGCATAAAGGTAGCAACACCTGCCAAGGTGCATCAGACAGATTGAAAGTCAGCTGAGCAGTGGTTCTCCCTTAAATTTATTTCCAGAAGTTGATGTGGATGCAGTATTAGCAGATAACCATGATAAATCTATCTAGAGATAACTATGATAAAGCGATCTACTCATAAAGATTAATTGGTTCTATTTGCTCCTTCTGCCATTGTTATTTAAAGAATTAACAACCTAATTTTCAGTAATATTTTGCAGAAAAAAATATGGTTTAGGCTACTAAGAGTGTTCACCCATGTCCCTCAAGAATAATGTCAAAGATAAAATTACAAATGCATAGGTAATTTATTTGCACAGCCATGTGTATAAAAAAAATATTTCTCTGCATATTCTGACCAACTAGCTGCACAGTAATATTTTAAGACTAATTTTAATATCAAAATTAAATATGTTTTCATAACTACAGTTGTCAGGATTATAGCTCAATGTGTTTTCTTTGCACAAAACAGGGAAATTTGAGTGAAATGGTACAGCTAAAGGGTACATTTGCCTGGGGAATTAATCAACTGCTTACATGGAATATGCACATTTCATTCCTTTTTGCTAAAATAATGGTGAATATGGAAATTTTCCATGTTTTAAAAATTAATAGTCCTTTAAGGAACAGCTGTAGACACAAGGCTTAAATTAAGAGAATTGAAATAATCAACAACGTCTTCATAAAGCAAGAGACCCTCTAGGCCCACAACAGTGTGGAACACAGGCAACAAAACACCCAGCCAGGATTTACTTAGACAGAGGGAGATGTTCTTTACACCTGACAGACAGCAAGAATACAACATCCATAACATCAGCTCTCACAGAGTGGCTCCAGGTAGGAAATGAGAAAGTCACTGACGTATCCACTGCATTTGTTGTTCCATTAATCACCATTCACAGGAGTACATGTGCACCCAGCCAGTTTGAATTGGGACAGACAATATCTCAAAGATGTGTCAGGGAAACGTACTCCTGTGGGTCTTGGCAAAACCTGGGGGTCCAGGGTGGATTTACATTATACGTGGAATACCTGCATTCCCCCTTACTTTTATTTAATAAGTGAGCAAACAAAAACCAAAAATCAACCAGTCAAACAACAACAAAAAAAACCAAAACAGAACAAACCGCAAAATTGGGCATAGATTTCCCTTTTCTAGTCTGGGTACAGAGGATCATACAACTGCAGTTATGAAAGATTGCAAGGTGAGACTTGTGGTCCCACTAAACAGGACAACTAAGCAGAATGAACTAAACTAAATGCAATGGCTGCAAGTTAACTTTTTTCACCTTGATTGGCAATTATGCTCCTTCTGGCTTTCTGTGGGATTGATGATCTCACTGGCTCTCCCAGGTATGGTTAGTTGTCCCAATTTCTTTCAGTAGACAACTTTGCTCTGAGGTAGATTGGAGTCAGGCATGCCACTTCTGTCTAATCACACACAGTGAGGCAGGAAAGAAGAAGTAATCTCAAGTAAAAGTTTTGCTAGTTTATTTTGTGTGACAGATAATGCATTTCTAAAGACTCCCATGAGAACTCATGTGGAAGAGGTTTAGTGGGCTATCAGCACACTTCGCAGCTCATACTATATCACATTAATCATCAGCTTACATTAAAAAGGCCACCTGTCCTTGCCTGTTTGTTCCCTGTGATGAAAAACGTTCCTCTATAATGCAGTTGTTCAATTAATTCATACATTTGTTACAAGATTTTGCACATTAACATCCACTCATTCTGTTCCCAGTAAATCTACAGCTTTTCTTGTCAGGTTTTATGCCTCTGTTTTCAGGTGTGAGAGAAATGAACTGAATAAAACGATGAAAACATATTAGCTCACTGCTCAACCTCTCATCACTTAGAAACCAAAATAAGAAATATTTCTTTTAATGTCTGACAAGTTCAGATAAGGGTCTTCCAGTTCTACATCCCAGAGGGTGAGATGCCATAAATTTCACAGGCAAACTTGTGCTGACAGAATTCCTAGCTCAGCTGAGTACACTGAAGCAACCCAGATAAGCTTCTGAGTTTTCAGGTATTTTCCCCAGGACAAAAACAATCTCAGCTACACAGCACAGGCCAAGCAGGAGCATAGCTTCAAACACTGACCTGAACTTTTTCAAACATTAAAAGGAGAAGGGCCTTTGATCTCAGATCTGTATCCTTCTGCCCTATCTCCAGCCTGACCAACTAAGTGCAGATCTGAGCATCTCTGGGAAAGTACCTTTACAGTGACAGCAATCTAAAATGATGAAAAGTCTCAACCCAACAGGAAAACACAGACATGCTGCTCCACATCACTCTCCAGCCACCACATCAGCAAGGGGAGCTCATCCTGATAGCCCCAAATAGTCCCTGTTACTTAAGACTTGCAACCATTTCTGGATTACTTGACTTACAGTACAAGATAGAGAAATAAAGCAAGCAGTGGAACCACAATGCAGATTGAAGGTTAAAACAAGAGATGGATTAAGGAATGCAAGGAAAGGGATCAAAGGATGCTTTATCCTGGAAGAGATCCTGCAGCTTGCATCAGCCAACTATGGGTTTTATTTTGGTTTGACTTAACAGCTATTTGAGAAGCTTGCATGAGCAGATTTAGATATTGTGGCTTTCAATAATTTTAGTAGATAGAGGACTAAAGATGGATGCTAATTATTTTGTTTGTGTAAGAGCTGGCTTTGTTATTGCTGTTGGTTTTGGTTGTAAATGTGTATTATCTAAGAACAATTTCACAAGATGTGAAGTGGTAATGGCAAATATTATTGCTCATGTAAATAACTGTAACATACACAAAGGAGAGTTATTTTCTTTTGTGTGGCAGCACTAATTGTTCACCAGTTAGAAGGGAGCTCTAAAATTTTCTGGGTTTATGATATGTTAATAAATGGGTATCCACCATAACTCGCCAACAAAATTTAGCTCAAACTAAACAAGATGCCTCCTACCCTTTTTCATGGTTACAATACCAGGCACTGTCAAAGGGGGAGAATGAGTATTAAACACATAATATAGGAAAAATAACAAAAAACTCTTACAGAAATATGATCCTGTCTATGGAAGAGATACTTTTTTCTTGTTTATACTTCAGCACTTTTCTTTCATACTTCACGTGACTATAAGGATAAGCACTTCAGTGACTGATTAAACTAAGCTAAAAATGAATTATAATCTTTACAATAAAATTCCAAATTCACTCCTGAAAGACTTCAGATGGTTTATCTTCCCCCCTAGAAATATAACCTACATAAGAAAGATTGATTCTTCACATTAAAGCAGGGGAGAAGGGCTAAGGGTACTTTGTTGTGGTGTTTTTTTGTGGTTTTGTTTTATTTCAGGGTGGATTATTTTAAGTGTAAGGAACCAAATAAAAATGCATCTTATCCCCTGACTTGGATTTTCTTGAAATCAGCAGCTGTACTTTTGCTTCTCCCATGGTAATGACTACATCAGGATCTGGTTCTACATGTAGAATCATTTTAAATTTAAACTTAACTGATCAAACCCTCAATAATAATAATTTTAAAAAATCATCAACCCTAAAAAAATCTTAGCCCTTATCTGACTTCTTTTTCAGATAAAGAATCCATATAAATCTTGGGCTTTAAATGTTTTGCCCCAAATCATTGACAAGATGATATAACAAAAGCATCTATGTTCAATTCATCCTTTTCCAGTATGAATGGAACTACTTTAGATCCTATTTCAGAGGTAGGACTTCACCCCTAGATATAACTACCTCAAATGTCAAATTACATAATGAGACATCTAATTGTTGTCTCTAAGTTCCCTTGGATGGAAGCAACTACTCTGTCCTCTTCCTGCTCTTCATTTTACACATATCCCCATATCCTGTTGGTCTGTAGGACTGAGGACAATGTTTAGCAGATGTGTTTTCTTTACTTCAAAAAGAGAAAAGTAGACAGTGGTATTGGCAAAATAGGGGGGGAAATAAAAAATTAGGGAACACCTAACAATTTTGTGATGGGCAAAGGCTGCTCCAGGTGCCCTGACTATGGTGGCCTCTGGCCAGAGTGACCCTGACACCACTGTAGCAGCCCTTCAAAAGCATTTCTAGCCACAGAAAAGGCATTTCCCTGGGATAACAGCTGGGTAGTAAACATATATCTGGATGTACATTGACACAAGAGTATAAAAAGAGCATAAAAAAGGCATAAAGGAAATAACAGATGGAAATGTACTGTCCACCACCATTAAAAACTGGAGGTGAGGGCATGTTCATAATTTCAGCAGACAGCTGTCAAGGCCAGAGGTGTTACAGATGTTTATAGCAATCCAGGGCCTATTTCATTCTCCTGAAGATGAACACAGGTCTGCTTTTATTCAGATCAAAACACTCATGCTGCAATAAATATGACAGGGCAAATACTCACCTAGTGTAAATAAACACAGCTTCTAAAGAATACTGTACAGCTGCTAAGGACTTGGTCTTGTGAGCAATTTCCTCTCATGGTACTATCCAGATTTATTGCTTGAGAGTGACAAAGAATCAATCTTTAATCAAAAATGTAAGTCCTAAAAAGAATTTAAATTAATATTATACTGTCATTTCTCATATATTGCTCCTGTGACAACCAAAAATACAGAGGGTCTGGAACAAAAGCAGCAGTGTTCAGCAATTTTCACTTGCACTCACATTTCTATTCACTTAAGCAGTTTTACCATTATTTCCTCAGAAGAACTTACAAGATTTGAGGGAACCATAAAATGTATATTCCTGGTGTTCAGTGTTAAACCAAATCCCCCAACAAGGCCCTGCCTCGCTGCAATGCCACTGAAACTGGGCTCTGCAAAACCCTGCAGGAGGAGCGGGTGAATCCTTCACAGAAACACAAAAACTATGCATTCCCCATCCTCTGTCAGAGGGTGTGCACTACACAACCCCTTGGAGGTCAAAACAGACTTTTGGATAACAAAGCTCCCAATGAACCAAGGGTGACTGAATGAGAATGTACTTTGCTTTTCCTGGTTTTTCCAGAAAAAGCTGCCTGAATGGGGGAAGGAAGAAATGGGAAAGTGATGTCTGCACTGTTAGAAAGGAGCTGAACACATTATCAGCAGCATTTTTTCACACATCTTAAGACTTACCAGCCACTCCAAAACCCAAGAACTATGGCAGAAAATTATTATTTCTTTTTTAAGGGTTCCTCAGGTTTATTTTTGACAAGACTGATTTTGAAATAGTCACTTTTATTTTAGCATAGGCACTGGCCTGGTGAGGATCAGTATCAGGACTCATTTACAGCCAGTTTAGGATATGGCTTTGCACTGTCCTAGGTGGGGTGATGGGGTCCACTTCTGATGTGGACTAAGAGTGAACCAGGGGCTCATTCAGAGTCTGATTCAGTAAAGACCATGTTTTCCCCAGGTAAAACCTTAGTCTGCCACTGGCAGCTAGAGGAGCAGAACAGCTGCCCTTTGCTTGGATAGCCATATCACAAAGCCTGTGCTTAAAACCTTTGATTTGCTATTAATTCTTTCCTAACTCTGAATCACTGCCTGAGCAGGCCAGAAATAGTAACTAATAATAAACAGTTTTAGCTATAACAATATCATTATTTATTTTCTTCATTTAAGCCACAATTCTTAAGCACAAATGGATGAACTGTGAAATGAGCTCTCAAAATATTTTCCAAAACTATAAACACCAGCCTATGGACATCACCAAATATTTGAAAATCTCTGACAATCTCACAGAGATTATGGAAAAAAAGTAAAAACAAAACAAAACACGAAACACCAAAAAAAACCCACAAACCAAAAAAAAAAAAAAAAGGCAGTTTAATAGGGAAAGCAAAATTCACCAAAAAAGAAAAGCAAAATATAGCAAAACAAACTAAGACACCTCTGAATTACCAACACTGTTTCCAGCATAAATCCAAAACACAGCCCCACCCTGGCTACTATGAAGAAAATTAACTTTATCCCAGCCAAAACCATCACACAAGTGAATTTTACACATTATGGCTCAGCTCTAAGCCCAGAAAGTCATATAAATTTGTTTCTCTCTAGGGCAGGAGAGCTGTGTATTGAAGTAAATGGAAAAGATGGGATACGTAAAATCAGTCACATATATCTGAGTGCCAGTGCTAGAGATCCTGCCTGGAGGACTGAAAATACAAAAAAATAATTGAATTCTGATCTAAAGTAATAAATTTGCTTTATTGCAATAAAATTTTAAAATCATTTTGCCTTTTTTTTTCTTTGTTCAGTGAGGAATATATATATCACTTTAAACAGTCAGAAGGAAAGAACCTTTCTTTTCTAAGAGCATTTTCTATTTTATTTTCTGGTTTTTTGATTTATAAAAGAAAGATTTTGTACGTGATTCCTCCAGTATCTTTATTTCATTGCTTTCAGTACGCACCCATGTCAACAATCTGGGCTGTGAAGCAGAGAAGCTGAGGAAGCAATTTATATTTTGCTCTGTCATTCTTTCTGCAGAAACATTAATGTCTAAAAGAAGGACTGGGATAACGAGTAGGAGCCTTAATGGGACAAACCATTAAAACTAAATCAATTAGTTCACCTCTCAGCACACTCATCATGTGTATGCACAGGCCCACACATAGATAGGTAGGGCTTAGGGAAAATAAATCTTTCATTGTTATAACAGGATTTATAGAGAGGAACCTAAAGGAGAAGAAAAATTAACTCCTTTTCCTTTTCAACTCTTTTACAACTGCAAGTTATTCTCTCCCTGTGAGTATTACATATCCTGATTTTCACAAATGTCATCTCCAGCAGTTCCTAAGCAGTACTGCTCCTTTTGGCTAAGGGAATCTTTGCTTAAAGAATCACTTTAGAAATTGTAGCATTCATACTCCAGCCCATTATTCAATAAAGCTGTAATCACGTTGCCCTAACTGTATTTGTCCCACATTGAATAATCTTTTATCTTTTCCACTTGAACAGCCCCTGCACACTGTTGCACAATCAAGGGTAATACCACTCTTCCTAAACATGATTGCCTTCCTTTTCATTTTCCCCTACTATTAAAATAACAGAAATAATAATTTTGCAAATTATAATTTTCTTTTCTTTACTACTAGCCCCTTAAGACCTACTCCAACAAATGACTTTATTAAAATATAACGAGCTTCTCTATTTGTTTTCCCCTTTTGAAGCACAGTGAAGTGTCTGGGGATAACACAGCACTGTGCTAATGTTTGGATTTGTATTTTGGAATACCGATAAACCAGTGTGGACCAAAAGTGATTTTTTTTGTTTTTTATGATCTTTTAAAAACCTCAGAATTATTTTAGGAAGAAAAAAACCACAACTCCCGCATGACCCTTTTTTGTACAGAAAACATAAATATTTTGTTCAACTAAAGTGTATAATACTGTAATAAAAAAAATTAAATATACACTAAAATTTCAAGAGTACACTAAGATGAACATTTTTAGGAGTGGAGGATACATTTGTTCCCCACGTGCACACACATACACAAGTATTCAGAGCCATCACTTTTTGGCCACATGTTTACCCCAGAGTCAGCTTCATCTGAACTAAGGGTCACTTCTGTCCTTCACTCTGACCCTTCCCAAAAATCACCACTCAGTCAAGACTGGCGTGAAATATTGATGACAAAAATGGAAAACATTCTGAGTGTTTTCCACTAAGACACCAACACACAAACACTGATCACTTATGTGAAAGCTGGGAGAGCATTATTTTACACTGAGACATTTCAGAAAGATATTTGTGCTCTTGGGGAAGGTACAGATTGCTAAGTGCTGTATTATATTTTTCCCACTCCATGTAATGCCATCATATTTCTTTTTCCACATCCATACAGCTGGCACAAAATGTTCAACCAGCTAACAGATAAGGCAAAAGAAGGAGAAGAAAGAGAGGCAGCTCAAGCAATAGGACTCCCATTTGGTAGTGGCACAGTCCTGAGTTATGTTCTGAAAACAGTGTTGAAGACTGAAATTATTTTAAGCCAAAGAAGAATCATAGAATGGTCTAGGTTGGAACAGATCTTAAAGATCACCTAGTGCTAACTTTCCTGACATGGACAGGGACACCTTCCACTAGACCAGATTGCTCAGAGCTCCATCCAACATGGCTTTGAACACTTCTAGAGATGGGGAGCCACAGCTTCTCTGGGCAACCTCTTCCAGCACCTCAAATACAAGAATTTCTTCCTAATATGCAATCTAAACACAATGTCTTTTAGTTTGAAGCCATTTCCCCTTCTCCTGTCACTACATTTCCTTGTAAATAGTCTCTCTCCATCCGTACTGTAGGCTCCCTTCAGGTACTGGAAGGCCACATTCAGGTCACCCCAAAGCCTTCTCTTCTCCAGGCTGAACAATCCCAACTCTCTCAGCCTTTCCTCATAGCAGAGGTGCTCCAGCCCTTGAATTGCCTTGGTGGTCTCCTCTGGACCTGCTCCAACAGCTCCATGTCCTTCCTGTGCTGAGACCCCAGAGCCGGCTGCAGCACTGCAGGCGGGGTCTCAGCAGAGTGGGGAAGAATCTCTTCCCTTCCCTGCTGGCCACACTCCTTCTGATGTAGCCCAGGATGCCTAAACTAACTAGAAATTTTAAGTGTGCATATGAGGATATGAGTAATATTACCTTGTACTGAACCCAAATATAAGCATACTAAAATAGCATAACCAACAGCAATATATAAGAATTTTGCAAGTGTTGGCCCACATGTGGTATAGCACGTGTGCAGCCTGACCATCAAAAGGGGCAAAGACAAGCAGTTACATGCAGAACTACATAGTGATGGTATAAATTTAGTAGACAAGGTTTTTTAAGTTGAAAATCTGTCAGTCTTTTAAATAATCTCTAATTTCATAGCAATATATAGAGGTACATAAACATGTATATTCACCTACAACTCCTAGGAAAGCCAGGAATGTCAGAAACACGCTTTTCTTTCTGGCTCCAGCCATCCTGTTTATTTTTAATGTCATGCTGTGTGTTTCACATGACAGGCTTTGAAATTCAGTAAGGTTTTCTAAAATCAGATTACCAGCACTGTAGGGGAAGAGCAGCCATTAAGAAGAGCTCATGGTACAAACTGCTGCCTGAAGCCGTTCTCCCGAGAATGGTGCTAATCTCAAACATGCAAATAAAAAGCAGTGGGAAACAACAGAGCAACCTTCTCCCCATCAACTGGAAATAACTGGCACAATTCTTTATTCTTCACACTCCAGTTAATTGAGAGATGGCTATAAAATAGCCAGTTACAAAATTGTATGGACATATTAAACCCTTGCACTATCTTTACACATGGATGTATGTTCTCCACTGATGGATCAAGTACTCTCTGAAACCTAAAACATGATTGGGCAAAACGGCACGATTCAAAACCCTTTCTCAATGGCTTAAAGAACAATAGAAAGGGATCAAAACATATGAAAAGACCCAACAAAATCCTGAACATGTCACATCTGAGGCAGCAGACTTGAGCCCTCTCCTGGGCATGGCTGCCCGAGATGCCCTCGCTCCTCCTGCTTGTTCCCCTTCCCTCTGTTGCAGGGGAAGACAAGTGGGAGTCTCCAGCCCCTCCAGAGTGACTGAGCTGCCCAGATGATCCCACTGTGACCCACTTCTGTCAGGAGCAGCTGTAACTGCTTAAATTGCTTATTTTGACTGTGATGAGACTGGAAGTTCTCCCACACCCAACCAAGTGGGTACATCTAGAGCTCAGCGAACCCCAGCACAGTAAACAACAACCTATTCCCATCATTTCTATGTCCAGAGAAAATACTGGCACTGGCTGTACAGACAACATGCTTGAATTCCACTTGAGAACCATTCACAGGATGAGCTGAAATGAACTGCTGACCTCAAGTCTAGTTCTGGGGAGACACAAAATGCTGTGTTCTTGTGAACAATTTTGCCTCAGCAGAGAAATGAGGATGGGGATAACTCTGGTGTTCCCAGAAGTCATCACTGGAGAACACAGCTTCAGGGTAGAGCATTTGGTGCTGCCACTGCCTATGCTCTCCTTTTGCAGATAAGCCGAAGTCTCCCAGCTGCAAGCTTGAAAAACCAGGACTCAAATATTTGTTAACAAGCAAACAGGCCAGCAGCAGAACGGCTCTGCCAGTACCTCTGAGAGCTCTGCCACCTCACACAACCCCCACAGCATCAGCAACAGAGCACTTGCTAAGGTGAACAAAAATAACCATCTAAATCCAGCAATGTGGGAATACACATGCACATCATGGTTTGCCAGCTAAATCATCTTTTCTCTGAAAATTTTCTGTTGAAAATGCTGCCAGGAAAATAAACCAAACTCACGTGTTGAAATATCACTTTCCTCTTGAAGGTCTAATTCTCTGCTCTGTTTATAGTGGGGAATTCTACAGCACAAATCTAACCTTCCTGTACTGGATGGGTCACCAGGTGTGTTCCATGGGAGCTCCTCAAGCCTCTCATCTTTTAATTTGCAGATAATCAATAATACATGACCTTTGGGTACAGACATGCACTACACATCAATGGAGATGATAAAAAGCGGGGACTCTACCAAAAAGAGATGTTAATTTCTATTTTCTAAATTAGAGAATTTCTTAATTTCAGAAAATAAAATATTTCAACGCATCACAGAGGCCACCATTAGACTGAGTGCCCATACTTCCTTCCAGCACAGGTCAAATATCAAATTTTCCTCTCCAATGCAATTTCTTCAAGAAAAGTTTATTTAATATCACACTGGTTTCCCCAGCTATCTATGAATTATTGACGTGATTGGTCAAGCATTTAGCATCCAGTTTATCCCCACCTGCTGTCTACAAGGGTAGATTTGCTGTACTGCAGGAAAAGGGAACTCTGACATTAAATTCATGGTCTACTGCTTTATTCCAAATGTAAAAAATTATAAAGGCAACCTAGGAAGAAGAACCTGAAGATATTTAAACAAATCAGTAGTTTTTAACGAACATTTGCCTTGCAGACACAATCATCTTTAGAGAAAGTAGCACCACAAGCAATTATCACACCCCTAGGGATCACAGGTATCACAGATGAGCTAAGAAGAGTTGTGTAAATCACTCTTTTCCTCTCCTACCTTCATAGGCTACACTGAAAAATGTACAAAGCAGGGAAATGCCCAGTACCATCGCCACAAGGAGCACTTGCAGAGCTGCCCAAGTATCCATGCACTGGCATATCTCTGTGCCAGGGCATGTGGTGGCAACCTAAGTTCTCCAGTGCCTGTGCTGTGTCAGAGGATGCATTCAGTACGGGCCACACCCTTCAGGGACCAAGCCTTCCTGGTCAGGTATTTATCACCCCTGCTCTGGCTCCAGAAACCCAGACCAGAAAGGCCTAGATTAATCTCTTCCAACACACTGCTCTTTCTAACACCAGTTTAAGGGGAAGGTTTACCCTGATCCATGCACAGTGGGAAAGTACATGCATTGAATTTAACCCAAACCTTAGCTGCAAGGTCATTGCTGCTGTGTTGCAAGAAGGTAACAGCACAAAAGTCCTCATTCATATTAGATTTAATGTTTTCATCTCTCCATTATACAAAGAATGTAGAACTACCTGCTAGTTAAAAGAAACCTGGAGCAAAATACTGGTGATCAGCTCCCTCTCATTTCTGGAGCACTGGCAATGTTTTACTCAAACCAACCTGTATAGTTTTCCTTCCATTTTGCATTTAAGGAGCCTACGTACAGTCCAGATCAAGCTGAAGCACAGCTGACAGAGCCAATTTATATTCTGAGATTTCTGTTTGTTATAATTTGGTTGTATTGACCTTTAATTGTCGTTTGCACAAAGGCCCAGACCTTCATGCTTGCCAAGATCAAATTTATTTCTAAAATTTAATATGCAGAATTGAGCTGACTGGAACTCAGCTGAAGTACATAAGTCTGGCACACAGTCATCTAAGCTATTTTAACATTATCTTGAAGTGGTTAAGTGTGCAAATCTGCGATCACAATAATTATGATTTTGGGTAAATCAGATTCAAATTAAAGAAGGCTGGAAAACAGTCTCAGCCTCTCAATTTCTAAAACCAGATGTTTTACTTTATTGGCGAACCACCACATTTAAAAAATCTAATCATCACACAAGAGCTGACAAAAACCAGTAAGGTACACATTGCTACTGACATATGAAATGCATTTTCTTGCCCTCTAATTCTTGCAGGGTTTGTTATTTTTCCTCTCCTTCAAGCTGAAGGAGCAGATAGTGTTATTTAGGCACAAGTTCTGTTCAAGAACCTGCTAAACACTGAGAAGTAGTTTCATGACCAATAAAAGTAATGGAGACCAAATTCTTACCAATTTGTGTCTCCTGTGGTTTTCCCTTGTGTAGATTTGCTGATGTTTAATAAGGACTGAATTCTCACAGGAACCTTCTTTCAGTGAAGGCAGTAGTACGCTCTCATCTCTCCAGCTGCTCATTCTTATAAAATTTCTAGAAATGCAGTGTCTCTGAGACTTCTACATGAGAGTCTCTGCTTTCTCCTTCTCTCCACCTTTCAGCTGAATGTCAAAGGTCATCAGAAAGAGGCATCCTGCTTAATGACCTCCACCCTTATTGATAGCTTGATTTGTAATAAAACCAAGAGTGTTCTCAAAATTTAAACTCTGCAGCTTGGAAACCTCATTTTAACAAGTCTGACGAGATTACCAGTTGATCGTCATCTCTGAGCACCATTTCCTAGTTTTTTGAGCATCTGCCTGACAGAATAAAAGAAAAGAGAATACTATTTGCCAGCATTACCACCATCTTTCCACTCCAAAAGATTCAAAGCCTAACTGCAAAAAACCCTAGTATAAAACACAAAAGTGAATGCATTTCAACCCAGTATTAGGACTGAGGTGGAGGAAAGGAAATTAATGAATGAGAAAGAATCATAAGGGGAGAAATAAGAGGGCTGCTAGGTTTTTATTGTTTTCTTTTGCCCAAATACACAAGCACTAAACAAGATAAACGAAGACTTAAATCACAGAAAAGTTTTTCCCTAGGCACATATCTACAGCAGCACACTTACTGACATGCTTGGTTCAAAGGATTATGTGTTTTACAGATAAACTCCATCTCTTATGGGCAAAAAGAATTTTAAGACTGAAGTCATGAACACAGTACAGTCACTGGTGCTTATCTGCACATTAAAATCGACTCCACACAAGGAAAGGTTTAAAATCCTTTTTCTTCCCTGAAACTCTCTATTCTGAGCTCCACTTCTCCATACCAGGCTCAGTGAAGCTGCTGGCCTCTAGGCAGAAAAAGACAGCACTCTCTTTTCTTTTCATACTGCTCTGCATTGCTCAAGGTAATTTATAATGCCATTAGATATTACATAAGGAGATATGGACCCCCAGTTTTAGAAAGGAAATGAAGGAGGTGCAGGTTTTCAACTGCTTAAGCAGAATTTGACCAAGAGAAAAATGCTCACACACACTGCAATAACTGAGGAAAGCTGCTTCCAAAAGAGAGTTATGTATTGGAAACATGTTAATGTCACTATAGTCCAAAAGGAGGTGTTCTTTGAACTTTCTAAGTTGCTCGGGAGATTCTTTTGTCTATATTTACCTCTAATAGGCAAATACAAATGTAAGCATGTGTGGATGTGTCGTGGTTCAACCCCATAGGGCAACTAAACCCCACACAGCCACTCACTCACTCCCTCCTAGGACAATATACAAAATCACACACAGTCTTTGCAGCTCTTGAAATAGATTTGGCTTGATTTACATGATGTACAGAATATATTTTTTATTAAAAGATCCCTCTCTGGATCTATTCTGGTGTTTATTCAAAAACAGGAATAAAGGAATTCACTATAATCAAAATAAAATATAAATAAAAAATTCTCAAGGAGAATGAACTGTTTGTAGAATTCAATCAAGAGCAGGAAATATAAGTAATTCACTTCTAATATTACACTGCTGCTGCCATTAAATTGGCTCTGTTCTTGCAGTTTCCTCCTAAATCAGTAGTGGTTCATTAGTGTTATATCTTAATGTGTAACTTAAAATAAAAAAGAGTAATGCCTACATTATTAAAAATATCTTTATATATTAGAATATAGACTGGAAGTGATTCTTTCCTTCTTAATGGCATCCTTACCTAAGTGCTCAATAGTAGGTACAGTACTGAATAGACAGATACAAAGTTAATACACTACTCCATTTGCCAAAGAATTTTCTCAAAACTCCACCAAGACACTCCCTCCACCCAGGACATTAGTCTTTCCATAGAATTTTAATTGTTTAAGCACTTGTGTCCTGCACAAAGGGAAAGATCCAAAGTAATATTGAAACATTTCAGATGCCAAACTGACAGGAAGTTGCATATATAAACCTCAAATTTCCATCACATGCACGAGATTACACGAGAGCTGCAGGTTTTTACTCTGCATCGCAAAACCCTGCCCATTCAAAGATCTGCTCTTGAATACACTCAGAGACACCCTCATCTTTGCACAACAGACCTTGTCTCCAGGTGCCAGCTTTCAGCCCAGTGCAGTCCAGAATATGCAGAGCAGGTAATCCAAGGCAAGCCACACCCCAAACCCATCAGGCAGAAAACATACTTGGAGTGCACTGAATCGCTGAATTCAACCAAACCCACAGAAATTACAGCCTCTATCGCTCTCAGACGTGACCAGAGAAAGCTGCTTGGCATTGTTTATCCAGTGACTATCACACAAACATCCTCAGAAGCAGACTCGAAGCCCAGGTCTCTCCTCAACCTGCATACCTTACTCCTAGACATTAAGGTCTTGCTTCTGATTCCTTTATCCCACTGGAATTTCCTTGTTGGTTATTTGTCTATCTGATGTCCAGCTTCAATAGGAATGCTCATGGATGATCCTCCAGGGAAATGTAAGGGGGTGGTGAAAACAATTTCCCAACAGCAGGTGATTTTATATATAGGTGATTTTAACCCCCACCTCCCTGTCCCCCGCTGCTCTCACTGTCTCACAGCCATCACTGACTTTGCATTCAACTAAAAGAACAAACCTGTTATCTCTCTCAGATGCCTGCAATGGCTGCAACAGTCCAGTTTTACATTACACATAACTGAAGGCAGCAAACACATCTCTTAGTCCCAGAAAAACAACAGAACTGACTTTCAGAAGTGAAGCTCTCTCTGGTATTTCCATCAGTTAATTTCAAAACTTCTGTCTCCGCAGGCCAGAGGTCATGAATTTCTGTGATATGTTAGCTCATATCCTCTGAGCTAACATCCCAAAGCCTGTAAGATATGGCCCAAATTCCCTCCATATCATTCAAAAGATGGAATCTCTGCATGTTTTTAATTGACTACAAATCAGGTGTGTTAGTGAAGACCTACCTACACATGTTGCTGAATTAATTTCTCCTGTAGCTTATCTCTGTTATCTAAAATGCACATATCTACTCAGCTGGAGCCACTATTCTCATCCTTGCCAAAAAGTCTGGTTGCCTTTGGGCATTCTCCTGTTGGTTTTCCCTGGATAAAATATTTGTCTATGTAAACCTAAAGCCCTCTATACCATCAGAAATGTGTTACACCTCAGGTGTTGAGCCTGAGCCAAACAGCAGCAGGAGGAAACAGTTTCTCCAAAGGAGGTGCTGAACATACACACACACACACAAAGCTGCCAGAACCCTACTGCTATGCTCATTCCAAAATATATATATATATACACATATACATATATATATTAGAAATTTTGTATAGCTATATCTGGCATCACTCACAGTTCCAAAAATGTCTTCTTTTGTAGGTGGTAGAATGCACTTTTTTAGCCCTCCTTTTTTCCACAGACCAAAATAATTAACATACCCATCCTGTTGCCTCTATTTGCTCAGCAGTTTCCAAAGCAATAGGGTCTGCACAATTCCTTTCCTTTCCCCTTTTGGATAGGAAGTTCTATCCCAGGGCATTGACCCTGTGGCAAATCTGAACTTTTTCAGCTCAATTTAGGATTCTGCTGAGGGCCCTCCTGTTCACTCACTGGATGATATATCCATGTTTCCTTAGTTCTCTGCCAAAGAACTTGTTCTCTTACTAAACATCTGATGTAATTTTAATCCCATGATGGATATTACTGTCTTTTTTTTTCCTGGTCTTAGCACAAGTTGAGTCATTTTGCCTTTCCCACATATTCAACATATGTGTTGAATAGAACTTCAGCTCTATAAATCTGCTTTAGTCTTTTAATCCTCCAGCGACTCTGGCTTTTTTTATTGCTAGAACACAATTTGTGGCAATATATTAGACCATGCATGAGCATCTAACTTAAAATAAACAGCCACCCTGTTTGCTTTTAGATCAATAGCCTATTCATTTTCTGTTCTGTTGCTACCCATAGCTGCTAAGGGGAAAAAAAAAAATCACACTATGAATGTCACCTTTTTGTTCTTTTTGTGATCATCATAAAGGTGATGACAAATTCCCTGCCCAGCTGTGTTTCTCACATGTTTTCCCATATGCTTAGGTCACTGGGAAATCCCTTCAGCTGGTGTCAGGTGCCACAGCAGAGCCTATTTTTTGGAACCTGACTTCTCATTTCAGCTGTGCTGCTGCCACAGGACTCCTTTCCCTCTTGCATGTCTGTAATTCCTAATTGGTTTTGCTTTTAGCATTCATATCTTCCAAGGTTTTCTCTGCAAATTCAAGGACTAGAACTTCCAAAACAACAGTTGAGAGATTCCAGTAGCTGCCCAACTCAGGGGATGGATGAATTACAAAATATTATGAAACCCCTTAGAAGATTATAAGCATTGAGGACACTGAACCCTATGTGCAAATTGGAGTGACAATACCCTGCAATTCTTCACTAGATAAATACAGAAAATGGAGATAGTACTTTTGCTGATCCATGGGGAAGATAATCTGGAACAATCCAACCATGGCTCATCTTTTCATCCATCATGAAGAGGACATATTTATCCTTTTGCAATATTTCCACTATACCTTCCATCAGAAGGAAGACACCACTTCCAAATGCCTCAGTTTTCTTTTTGTTCAGCTCAACACTCAGCAATTAATATCCCCTGCAGCTGGAATATATTGTCCTTTTCTTTCACAAAACACTGCAAAGTGACAGGAGAAGCTTGTTCAGACTTGTCTTACTCACTGTGTTCTACCAGATACCATCTGTATTATCTCTTTGAACCATATGAAACAAGATAAAAGAATTTTTTTTCTCTTAGCATTTTCACACCTTTGCACTTTATTTCATATATCTGTGTATTTGCTGGAAAAGCAAAGGCCAGCTGATAAATATTTCTAAATTGTTCTGTTATCAGTAAAAATAAGGTGTTTTGTTATCTGTCGTTTCTGTCTTTAGGAGCTGACTGTTTGCAGCAGGGATTCGGGTCTGAGCATTGTCTTAACTACTTATGGTAACAAATCCTTCTACTACTAGGTCTTTGTTGCCATAGCAACTGTCCAATAATTTCCCAGATAACATTTATGTGATAAACAAGCCTAGAAATCATTGTTGACTCACATTAGAAGAAATCCTATACATTTTGTGCTGCAGCAGTTGCACTGTGTGGCTCTGAGGTTTCGTATTTCACATTAGGAGGTACTCAATCTTCTCCAAGAAGTAATAGGATTAAGCAATTTCCCCAAGCATCACAGAATATTCAATACAACTCATTTTAATGTGATCAGGATAAAGGCAACATCCTCTGCATCTGTCACCACACTATGCATTCACAATTAATTAAGAAATGCATCTGCAAGCAGTACCTCATTTAAAAGGGCTCCTTGAAGAAAAGAAAACTAAGGGGAAAGCAGCCGAACATGCACACAATTCCTAGAATTTAAAAAATTTGCTTAGAAAATAAATAAGAATATTAAAAGTAAACAAAAATCCTGAGCCATATCACAGGTTTTTACTCATCTTTTGGGTTACTGTTTGCTATTGCTTTTTGAAGCAAGTGCACACAATCATACTGGATGTCTGAAACATTGTTCATTTGCCCCAGTGGAAAAGTGGCACTGGCATAGCCTGGTGGCAGGGAGAATTAGACGGAAACATGAATTCCCCTCACTTGGTGTCCTCAAAAAATAACACTTCAATGGAGCTAGACAGTATGAGATAAGAGTAGCTACCAGGACTGCAGAACAGAGCTGTCTGGCAGGTTGGTAAATGTGTACACCAACAAACAAATAAAATGAATGTCCAGAGCATCTTGAAGAAAATTAATCTGACTTTGTCATCTGGCAAAGCAGCGTGGAAGCATCAATGTCCTCAGATGTCCATCACAGACAAGTTCATCACACCATCACTGGACAACACAAAATAACAGCAGCCCCTCACAGCCACTGCCAACTCCTGGGGAAAGCCGCTTTTCCATTTTGTTGTGGTAACTTTGCCAAAACCTGTTGGCTATATTTTCTTGTTTCACCTTCTCAGCCTGAACTCTAACTCACTTTGGGCACAATACCATGGGCCTCAGCAAAAAGTGAATAGTTACTGAGGTCACTGACATGGATTGTAACTCAGAAGAGCTCCCCCCCAGTTCCCTTCAGTTTCTAGACTGTGAAACTTAAGCCACAAGACACTTCCACAAAACCAATCAAGTCTGTGCATTTGAATTAACAACCTCTGTATTCTATAATCTATAATAGACCAGAGTTCAGATTAGATTATCATTGTATTCCCTTGAACTTTCAAATTTGTGCATATTTTTAAGAAAAATGTGCATTTCAATATGAAATTCTAGATTATAATCCTTAATGTCTGCAATTAGAATTGCATGAATTATTTTTAGGAATCTGTAACAACAAACGGGTTTCTCAAGAGTTTAGCTGAGTTTCGCTCAGACCAATTTATTGCTTGTGGCAAAACCCAAACATAAACAACATAATTGTCTTTTGAATTGCTGAGATAGACTCTCAATGCATAATTTAAGGTTGTGTGAGATCACAAAACTTAAATCAACATAAACCAAAGCCAGCGAACAAAAAATAGTAGGTTTTACACAGCCTTGATCAGAGTCCCCTTGGAACAGTATCTTAATAAAAATAAAATAATTTTTAAAATCAGAGCACTTGGAAGTACTTAAAATGCACATCAATAGCATGATTTTTCTCTGAATTAAACAAAAACACAGTAATAAACTCTATTTTCCAATTGCCTAATTGCATACCTTAGCGTTAATAAAATTCAGAAGGAAAAATTCTTAAAGAAACCAAACATTTCTGTTTTGAAGCATACTTTTTATATTATATAAATAATAGCCTTGATTATTCAAATTACTGATTCAAATTATAGAGGTGACTTAGAAGCATACTGGCTTCATCTTACCTTAAAATCTGTTTTGAAATCAGCAGAACATTTGATTTCCAGCAACAGAATGTCAGTTGCTAGATGGATTAAATAACTTCAGCAGTTTCCATTTTGTAGTGGAAATGACAGATGATTACAATAGGGAACAGAAAAATGTAGGTATAGAAGTACTGTGTATTAAAGGTTCCAATATCATTAATTCACACAACAATTGGTTCGTGAGTAAATGCTTGAATTATTTCACTTCTTTAAGCTATCATTCCTCTTAGCCTGATAAGTCTAAGAATGTTTTCTTCTCATATCCCTCTGAAACCAATCCAGTAGTTTCAGTTTTTCCCTTTTGATCAGAAAATCTGTTAAGCAAATTCAACTGGTAGAGCCTCTAGTGTTGACAAACCAGGGGGCCATTCACTAAATGTAGATCCCAATGTTTGAAGGTCCTGCCTCCCATTGCTTTCAATGGGTTTTTAACAGTCCACTGTACCATTCAGCTTTGCCAGAGGCTGGTGCATGATAGGGAATAGGATGCAGCCAATCAGGATTATGCCAATCACTTCTGAAGCAACTCAAACCCCTTCACAACCTGCCAGGATCTCTTTTTCAGTTGGGGTGTAACAGGCCTCAGATCCTTTGTATCCCCAATTCTATTACCCCAGGGGTTGCCCTCGAGTCTCTCCAGGTACCTTTTGCCAGACACTCCAGGAAGGACCATTCTCCCCAGCTGCAGTGCAGAGCACGTTTTTGACATCCTGTCCTGTCCTGACTGGCCCAAGGGCTACTGCATGAGCAACCTTTGCTTTGTTCAAAAGCTTAGTGTTGTTCTGGGCCCCATTTGGAATCATTCTTCTTCCATGTCACAAGATAGACAGAGCTTACAGTCTGACTGTGCTCTGGATACGCCTCCTCCAAAATCCCACACCTCCTAGGAAAGCCTGCATTTCCTTCTTGCTGGCTGCCATTTTGTTGACCAAGTCCATTAGAATCTGATGACGTCCATTTTGCCATTTTACTCAAAGACAGAGAATCCCTTCCCCACCGTCTCTGGCTATGATATCAGATGGTATTGAATAACCTCTAAAACACACCCCCAGCCACGCTGCCTCGGCCACTGCACAAACTCACTCTGCTCTGGCCGGAACCAGGACAACGGACGAATCCTTTTGCAGTACAAGAGAAAGCATTCCATAACCAAGTGTTTTGCCTTGGATTGTCAAACAGTGTCAGGTAACAGCTGCGTTTTGAAAGAAATCCCTCTGAGGCATTCCTTGTAGCCAATCTCCAGCCAGCCATGGGTTCCACGTAGGAGGGTGAAGTCTCACCTACTGCCATCCGTCCTCTGCTCCTGTCACTAGTTAACGAGCCATCATCTCACTCCACTTCTGTTCACTTGTTTCTAGCTGGGATAGATGTTCTTTGTGTTGTCATGAAAATTATGTGATGTTACAATCGTGAAATATTACAATCTTTGAGCTCCTGTTTTAAGCATTATTTATGCATTTGAGTTCACAGGCTTGAGGCAACTAGACCATTTTACTTGCACAGTTAAACAGTAGGAAATGTGGGAGACAGAAAGATTTATTCCTGAGTTGACCTGCAGTAATTGAAGCTCAAAAAGCAAAAAAGCCTCTTAGGATTTAATCACTTTCACCTCCTTTGGTTTATTTCAGAGATCTGATAATCAAAGACACTGAAATCTCTCCCCAGCACACAACTGGTTTGAACAGAGTATTGTTTTATGCTATCAATTTTGATCACAGGATGAAGGAGAGAAAAACTAATATGGTCCTAGACAGAGAATTTTGGCATTATATCCGTATTCAACATAAACTAGATTCCTCAAACTTCAAATACACACTTCTTTTGTAGATTAGAAAGCTCTAGGAATGATGAGGTCTAACTGGAAGAGACTTGAAGTGAAGGGGGAAAAGTGGGAGCGCAAGATCCAGTTACCTTACACAGAGAGCGTTCACAGTGACACTTTCAGACGTGCTTACATGCCTTGGTAGTTCTTCATTTTCCAAACCTATTGAGTTACACAGGATTTTACCCAACTGTTTGAGTCATCTTGGCCCATCTGTGAGGAAAGATGATTACCAAGTAATAATACTAATATAAAAATAATACTTATTTATCAAGTGTAATCCTTAAAAAAATAACTAGTTTTATTTCACCTGAGGTATCATATTACATCTTTTTCGACTCACACATTTCTTCAGGAGCATAAGAGACTGGCTGTCAGCCTTCTCCAACACTCATGCTTAAATGAGTAAGCAGAAAACATCTTTTTTACAAAATAATCCTGAAAATATCAAGCTGGCTTTGTAGAGTTTTTGAGCGTTCTCAGTACTCTCAGGTTCTCTCAGAACAGATATTTGCAGTTGCAGCATTAAATTATTCCAACATGCATGAAAAGAATATACAGAGGAGGTAGAGGCAATTTCTGAAGCCCACGTAATTACCAAATTAAATGGAATATAATTGAAGTGGCTGCAATTATTTAGCCACACATATTAATGGGATCTTAAAAGATGTCTGTATACTCTGCTTAAATAAAATATAAGTACTGGAAGGTATGTGCCCTCAGCTATACTGATGCAATTCCTTGAGGGGATTTTTTTAGAGGAAATGACTGGCATTTTTTCTTATTAGGAAATATAAAATCTGGACCTGAAATAAATAAAAAACAGTAAAAGCTTTTTTTATGCTACTATAAAGAACACAAATCAGAGCTGCACATCACATTCTCACGAAGTTTCACCAGGAGCTGGAGACCTGTGTGCCCTTTGAGCATTTAAAAATGTCACCCTGTAGCACAGAGAGATATGTAGAAATTCTTCACTATTTCTGATTAAAATGCATCCTCACAGCCTGTCTGCTCACTGAATCTGATTAGTTATTATGTGTGATGCCTTGATTGTGATGAAAGGCAACCAACTGGGAAACTGCAAAGAAAGGTTAACACAACAGTGCCTTTAGGATCTCTGGTAGTAGCACTCCATAGTTAGAAAAGCTATGGTAATAAATATATCCAATAAATATATTTATTTCATTTTGTATTGGCTTCTTCAGTGCACCTCACACTGAGGACTCAGTCTATTGGCTGTGCTGAAGGGAGGTAAAGGAAGGTGTTATGATACCACTGATGTTTTCTGTCCCCTCATAAAAAGTTACTTGTGGTCACTGTAGATATCTTGTATTTACCTTCTGCAATCCAGTTACAGAAAGAAAAAAGGCCACTCTGTGGTGAGCCATGGCCTGATGACAAGAAGATTGAAAAGCTCAGGTGATAACTGATGAATGTCAGAAAAGAGGTACAATCCCTCCAGACAAGATGGGTGATGAACTCAAGCAGGTTGTAAATACCAGGCAAGATTTTACTGAGCTGACTGAAAGTCTTTTGAGTTACATTTCCATCCCAGGGTACTCCTACTCAGCAGAGCTTTTTAAGGGGTGCTCTATTCAGAGTAGATAAAAGGTAAATAATAATGACTTACTGGAAGGTTTTTTCTGTTTTTCTTTTCTAACCCACAAAATTCTGAGATCCCATAACTGAAAGTCACATTATTTTGCATTTTCAAAGTGTACACCAATGTTTGGAGGCTTCTGCACTATATGAGTTCTAAGTCCAGATTTTACTGGGGTTTCAGTGTTGGGGAAGATGATCTTTCCTGTACACAGGAATGATAAACCATTCCAATAACATTTTAAATAGTTATCAAAAGAATAGGATGATAAGGATGAAGGAGCAATTTCCACTCCTGGAGAGAAAAATAAAGCCAACTGAAAAATGAAAAAAAATATTCACAAAGCAAGTTAAGTTCAAGAGTCAGATAAGATTTTTCTCTTACTAATGTGATAATAATATTCACTGGTCATTGTTCACAAGCACTATGGTGATCAGTCAAAACTTTAACTTTTTTTTCATGTTATTTACTCTCAGCTATTTATCTTTTTCTTTTTTTGAACATTTTTATCACTGGATCAGCAAATAGAGTTGAGGCCATTTAATAGCCCACAGCAATACAAAAGTGCAGTAAAGAGGCTTGGGGTGAGATTTCTCAGGTGACTCATTCCTGTGGTGCTCCTGGCACCAAAGTCAGAGGCCATTGCTTCATTTGTCTTAAAAAATAGTGAGTTAGGGACACAGAAATAAAATCTCATTTTTAAGAAATCACTTAGTAAATTGTTCCAAAACTAGAGACACCACACTAAAGAAAGTCTACCACAAATAATTCATTCCAGCTCTTTATAGTTTTGCTCTGTTAAGCTTCTGTGTAGCACACAGATTTCTTCTGTTTTCACATTCAACTTAATTTATCTATGAAATTCCTCAACAATTTTAAAAGCAACTGAAATGATTGTCAGTCAATGTAATGTGATCTGGATTCCATGTGATTGGAATCTCCAGTTTCCTATGGTAACACATCCATATGTTACCATATGAGAGCTTACTTTGAGTCTTTGGATAATTGAGACATCATTAAAAATCCCCAGAATCTAAGTACCTGAAATTCACAGCCTTTTCTAAAAAAAAAAAAAAAAGAAAAAAAAAAAAAAGAAAAATTGAAAAATTAAGTCTGTATGGACTGAGGGGAAGTGGCTAAGAATTATAAACTCTTAGGAATCCAGAAACAAAATGTAGCTGAAAGTCTTTCAGTCAAGTGACTTCCCTGTGTGATACTCAGGATCTGACAGATAAATATTTAGTAGTGGCAGTTTTATCAAGTGACAAGAAGAAAGAACCCCAAGTCCAGAGGAATCACAAGGTTTCTGAGACACTCCACAATACCTAACTCACAGCATGACATTTACTGGTATTTGTGGGGCAGCACCACATCTGCCTTTTCTGTAGATTTCAGAGGAATTTAGGATTTTCTTCCCTTTTTATTTCTGCCTGTCTCTTCTCTCTGACAGCCAGCTTTGAGATTTAGTGCCCACTTACTTATTATCTCAAAAAAGAGACACAGCTCCAAATCACTGGGATCTGCCTGCCACTAGAATTGCTGAAAAATATAGAGAAAGAAAACAAAAGTCTGAAAATAGCTTGTAGCAGTACAGAGGTTTATTAATGGAGCAAATAAAAAAAAAAAAAAAAAGAGGAAGATTTTTTACTTTATATGCCTTTTGTGCTGTTCTTCCAGAATAGCCCATAGTATAAATTCTCCCTTTCTTGAAGGAAAGCCAAGTAAACAACCATTATTTCTATGCCTAAAGAGGCACTGCTCAGACAAACAATGGATTTCCATGGAACACACATGCAAACCTATAGGAACAGCCGGGTCTTTTGCTAGTGAACCTTCTCTATTAAGCAGCCTGCTTGCAGTGCTGCTTGTTGCCTTTGCCTGGTAGCTCATTTTCTAAGAAGCTCATGAGATTTTGCTGAGATCCATCATGACTGCTCAGGTTTAGCTCAAATACGCGTTGCTTGCATGGTTATTTCATTCTTCCCTTGCATATGTGCTCTCTGGAAATTGCCTTTTGTGTTGTAGGGTTTGTCCAGTATCAAATCCTGGGGCATACCCCTGTTAAAACGATGCCACACTTTATTAGCTTTCATTTAACATCTGCTTGTGCTGCAGACAGATTTTTAAAAAGCCCACATTATGTAATTAGCTCTGATTTTATCGATTGCCTGTTGATGTGTGTTACTAACAGCAAATTTTAGAAGCCTGGTACAGGAAAGCCTGCAAACATTGCACAGGAAATTTAGAAAGTGACTGCCACCCATAGACTAAAACCAACATAACACAACAGATGTCTGTAAGCAGCCACAGGACCAAGAATAAGAACCCACACCAGAAAGGCGAGAAGAGCTTCTCCAGACTTTGATTCTTGCTGCCATTTACAAATGGTGCCACACAGAAACTGAATGGAGACAGGAAACTAAAAACCCATCTCATGCAGCCCTCCCTCTCCTTAGATGGCATTAATGTCTCACCACGCAACAGCCTTTAGCTCTCTTGCTGTCAGAGCACACAAACAGGGTTAATCAACTGGGGGGAAAAAAGAAGGTTATTTAATCCAAATAACCAGGCACTTTTGCTGTGAGCTTGAGAAAGTCTATGTAGTAAAGATAAAAGCTGGAAGAAGAGATAAGAAGGTATTCCCTAGCTTTAATTAGAGTAGACATTGATAAGCTCTCTAAGCTTTAAAATTTTATATAAAAATGTTACTGGGCCGATGATAAAAATTATTTTGGAGAGATACCCCATTTCAGTCTTTATTTCAGAATGATGATGAATGTTGCATCATGGCAGGGAAAATTAAGGAGGGATGGTCTTAGTAGAAATACACTGTCTAGAAGCAAGTGGAAAATCTGTATAGAGCAAAGAAACATCATCTTCTCTTTGCTTTAAGTCAAAATCTTTAACAGCAATACAGAATTCTAAAGAGATTATTTGGGTAAGGGGGGGTGTGGGGAGCAAATAATTACAGTGGTCAAGGAGCACTTTTTGCACACTTTCACTTTTCATGGATCTGTAAAAATCACACCAAGGATCACATGCCATATGAAATAGATTGCAATTCCCTGGGTCTGATTCCTAGGGAAGTTCTGTTCTTTTTTTTCTCTTATTTAGGGACTAGATTATTTGTATCAGAATTTAGATCAGAAGGGGATCTTACATGATACACAGTAGTTAGGATTCAAACATGCCACAGGCTCTGCCTTCCTGGAGACTTTGTGATGGTGGTGGTGGTGTTGCTATTAATATTGTTGTTGTTGTGATAGTAATAATAATAATAACAATAACAATAATAATAAGATTTGTAAATTGATTTGAACTTTGTGCTTTTGTTGGAAATCCAGTGCAAGGTAGCAGCTGGTAAGAGAGAGCTCCTCTCACTCTGGACAGTAAGAGCCTCATCCCTCACAGACAGCTAATAACTTGTCCCAGATGAGCTGGAGATCCCTGCACATTGTCCAGTGATGAGTCACTGTACAAAATCATCTGTAGCTGGTACAAACACTACAATAATTTGGTCACATTGCAGAAAATGTCACATTAACAGCTTTTATAGTGCTTTTTGTCCTGCCTCTGACCATGTTTAGTACTACATTTCCTGTGCAAGTGCAATCACCCAGGGAATTTGATTCCCACACAGTAGGCTCCTCTGAATTGTGATCCACCTGAATAAGCACCTGTCCTATACAAAGCCATTAGGAGCAAAACCAGAGCAAAACAAAAACACATTAAGGCACATTTCAAAGATACATGTTGAAAACTGAAATAAAATACTGAATTTAAACACCATGGAATGTTCCCCTGTGAAATTCATGGGTACTTAATCTTTTCATTTTCTCCTAATCCTTACTGGCAGAGTTCCTGTTAAGAGACAAGGCCCAGAAGCTCCCACCTGTCAGCAGCAAGTCAAAGAGAACTACAGAAACATAAGTTGATATTTCCACGAAAGAACAAGCATTTTCTTTCAGATTCCCAACAGCCACTTCTTTTGGGGATGCTGTTCCCTGACAAGCTGGCCTGGTGAAGACACAGACTCGGGAAGAACTCCTCCCACTAGAGAGTAATTCTACTGCAGGGTGTACCGTCCTGTGTGTTCATATGGACAACTCCATCCTATCACGTCCAGTGCTTGTCCCAGTCCAGGGCATCATCAATTCCACATTTGGCAAGAATGCCTGTCATACAAATACTGCATGGAACCCTTGTGACACACATTTAGTCCTTCCCTTGCAACAGCTCTAACTTTACCCAAATCCAGCAAGGATATTGCTCCGTTTCCACTGCTCATTTGCTTCCTAGCTGGCCAAACTGAATTATAACAGCTTTAATTGCCCACCAGCAAGGGCACACACATGAAATTCAGGAGCTTTACCTTGTATTTCAAGAAGGAAAGTTTGCCCTATACGGCTGTAGAGAGTTGTAGAATTGTGTAAATGTGGCACTACTTGATCAATTCCTGCAAAGTACTTCTCCTGCCACATCAGAAAGCCAACAGTTACGTAAGTCCAAACAAATTAAGTGTTGTCAACTGTGTTAGCCTTTTGCTATTGCAGTGCTGTCTCCTGAATGTAGATCAGGACACATAATCCTTGAGGTACCAGTAACTACACTGTATTTTTGGAAATAACTCTCTTTTTCTCCTCTGCAATTTCAGTGTCCTTAATCTAACTTGCAGGCAACAAGTAAAAATCAACTGTGCTAGCCAGAATGTAAGCATTTTATATTCCATATGGAAATGGGATGCATTTAAAAAGTGGAAAGTGGGATTATACACATCTGTTACAGACACAACAGTTCACATAAGGATCATTTTCAAGCTACTGTGTGAGCAAGTCTATCTTCTGCAACAGAAAATGTGTTGAACTTGTAAGTGAACCAAAAGAGAGGTACAAGCCATTAAGATTTTTCTTAGAAACTAGATATTGCTCACATTTGGGTTATTCTAAGCACTCTACCATTGCAAGATCATGTGTCTTCAAAACACATTAAACCATAGCTGGCATGGACCACTTATTCTGTATGCAAAGTGTGCTACACAGTTCATTTCTGCCTCCATAAATCTTCATGTAATAAAGGCAGAAACAGGATACAGAGAGGATTTGGGGTAGGAGAAGCAGCTCTGACATGGCAAAGGGGTAAGTCTGGGGAGCAGTCCTGGCCTCTGAGCTGCTGCTGACTGTACTGAGGAGGAGTGAAGAGTAGAGACACACACCAGTCTAGACATGGAGGATACATAGAGTGCTGTGCTCCTGAGGAGCTTGCAGCAATCTTGTGTCATACTCCCCAACACAGCAACACAGAGCCAGCTCCTATTCCAGGAAACCATGTGGAATCTTTTGGGCCTTTTTATTTAAAATGGAGTTACGTCTGGAAACAAGGATTTTTAAAGAAACTTACCCAGGGCTGAGGCAATCCTGTGCAGGCAAGTCCCCAGTGTAGCTGCTCCTCAGTTTAGTCACCCAGCACAGTGTGTGCAGGTCTGAAGAGTATCACAGGAGAAATAAGCACAGTCTTTAGGCAGACACTGCCTCGTGGCCTCAGCAAGCCAAGCACAACTCATCAGCTAAACAGCAAAAACAGTTTTCTGAAGTTCTTCTCACACGCAAAGCTGGCAGAGCTGAAGAGCATTTAAACTGGGGGGCTGGAGATAGGACAAGAAGTGGATGAATGAGTGACAGGACAGGGCTACAAAACAGTTCCCTCTGAGAACCAGCCCACAGATTTCCCCTGACGGCATTTGTGATACACCAAGTATAAGACAGGCTATATGTCATCCTACCTTCACAGGAAACATTTTGCTTGCACGGTACATTTAGCTAATACTGAATTATAATTGAGCTCATGTGATACTACCTATTATGCAAATACATTCATTATGATTCATGGTATTACAATAGGTAGTAAATGAATTGATAATTACATGACACTTAAAATAAATAGGATAACGCTTTGTAAAATCACAGCTAAGCGTTACTTTTTACAATGCATTGTGCTCCTCTCCTCTCCTTACAAGGGGCTCCAAGAGGCCTGGCACAGGGAGGCAATGTAGTATCTGCATCAAACTGACTTCAGTGTGCTCTCTTTTTATTAGCAAGGAAGTGCCACCATGTGTTTTAGATGCAATAAAGATATTTAATTAGAAAGCTGCCTAGTGTACTTTTGATGTCTTGTCATCCAGCTGTTGACCACAGGGAACCATGTAGGATGCTTAAGTCAACGTGAACAAGATGACTTTTTGCCCCTCTGAAATGATAACTACATTCATGCAGAAAGTTCCACATAGCACAGGCCTTGTTAAAAACATTATCAGACAGAAATCAGAATAAAATTAAGCTGTTCCTGGATTTCACAACAGCTACAGAGGTTAATTACTACCCTACCTAGGTGGCACAAATTTGGAGACTTAAAATGGAATTGGGGTGTGGAAGACTTGCTTTTAATCAAGGAAGGATGTACAACTGGATCTACAACTCCACCAAACCACTGACAAAACATAAAATATGGCTTGGAAGAGAAAGATGTGGCTTCTTTTTCAAACATTAGAATCTGGGCCAGTAACAAATTCTTTTTAATTTCTTCAGGGGAACAAAATAAGGAATGCCAAAATAAATGTAGCAAACAAAACCCCAGCTGCAGCAGGAGGGCACAGAGACATTAAAGAAGATTTCAAGAGCACTGAGACATAGAAGCAGCCTCTGGTGCACTGACTGGGCAGATAAATAAAGAACTTCACTTTCTAGCCCACTGAAGCTGCTGGTTTTGCAAGAGGAGCCTATACATTTAACTTAAGAACATACCACAGTGAGCCAGCCAAAAGCCCAAGGACCATCATCTCCTCAATGAGTGAATTTGTCTTGTTTCCCACACCTGCTGCAAAGCACTTTGGTACCATTTGAAGAATTTTAAATCATCATGGCTCCCAGTGTTAGAAAAGTAAATGTTAAGCAGAAACATCTAATTCCTAATGTAACAGGCAGCATCAGAAATACCAGATCAGATCCTGACTTAACCTGTCACTCAGTGGGAGTAAATTCCAGTAACTTTTTTATAACTGAACTTTCCAAGGCCTTTCTCACTAATTCATCTGTCATTTCACAATAACATGCAGCTGCCCAGAATTTTACATGAAAAGAAAACAAACTGTAGGAAGTCTGTGCCCCTCTCCATTTCTGAGGTTAATTGACATACAAGACCTGCAACAAGTGTGAATACTCTGTCAAGCTTTCAGTTCACTTTGCAGCCCTCAGCAATTTTAAATGAGTAGTGTGCTCCGGCAGTTTCATAAATTTTCTAATTGAGTTCAGATGCCTCCCCTGAAAATAAGTGTAAGCGAAGCACCTCACTTCTGGTACTTTATTAAGGATCATCACTGTTGATTTCCCATATGGCCACCTGAGATAGCTGAAGCCAGTCAACTAAACTGGCAATCAGAAAGCAATCAGCAGAGGTTAGTACAACATCTGTCTTCCCATCGTCTCTTAGGCAAGGTGTGGTGTCTAAAGAGACACCACCAAGTGAAAATTAGCCCCAGTTAAACATTTTATGGCAAGGTGAAAGAGCAATGTCAGAGCCAATACGAGGTGCTCACAATTTTAAGTAATTTCAAGAGAAAGCACATTTTTAACTAAGTAAAAAACTGCCCTGGGTTTGCTACTCCAGCACCTTGCTGCTATGTCAAAAAGTGACACTGAAACTTGCCCAGAACCTGTCTGAAAATGGAAACAAAATAGTCTGGTTGCTTTCATCAGCTACAAGTAGATGGATGTCAAGCACAAGCCATATTACAAGTAGAAAGGGTAAATCATATTTCAAAATTTCTCCTGTAAGTAATTTAAGGAGATAGAATACAAGACAGGATATTTTAATATAAATTTCAAACCTCACATAAAACTTCAAGATATGTTTCATTACTGAAATCTTCTCACATCTCCCAGGAAGTCTGGCCTTCAGACTACAGCAAAATTAAGTGTCCAGCTGCACAAGCCAGAGGGAGAGCCCCAGTGGAGAGCTCTTGCTCCCTCTGTAGTCACCAACCAAGACTGATATGCAAAAAAAAAAAAAAAAAAAAAAACATTAACCAAAAAAACTGCAAAAAACTAAAAAAAACACACAAAAAAAACCAAACACCAGCAAAACTGCAGAAGACCAAAAAAGAACTTCATTATCTCTGTGTAAGCTTTTTATACATTCTAATAAACAGAATTTTACAGAAGCATTCAACAAAAATAATTTAGAAATCTCACGAAAGGTCAAGTGTATTTGTTTCTTATACATGCAGATTCAGTAACAGCTGGGAAGTTGATATTGCTCATTTCTGAATTCCTGTGAACATTGTGGCTTTAAAAGCTTCAGTCAACAGGCTAATACTAATGGCTTTCTACTCTGCCTATGAGATATAGGAGGAAGGAAGCAGCAGGAAAATGGAGACAGGTAAGCCAAATACAGAGTACAATGTGGTCAGGAAGGCAAAGGAAAAAAAAAGAAAAACCACATAAAAGCAGAACAAAAATGACACAGAGAAGAAAATAAACTAGTTTCAAGCAATGATCTGTATAGTATCTGCTGAAGCCAGCTTCACTTATGATCAATATATCTCTGTGTTTAATTCTATATATAATGTACACTTTCCAAATAGAAACCTGTCTGAAAAGTAGAGCTGCATCATCTTTGAAAGGAAAAACACTTAAATTAACATACACTAAGACATTAAAGATTCATGTTGAAAGTCTAAAATGAATGTGAGAGCTTCCCACACCCAGTTGGCTTAGGGGGAGGTGAGAAAAGCACCTTGCAAGCTATGAAAGCACGTTATAATCTTCCTAAGTCCCAGGACTTCTCAGGATCTGGGAAGGTGGGCAAAGAGGTGGAGCTCAGTACAACTGCTTTTAACAGAAACTAGCTTAAGAACTCAAGTAAAAAGTGTTTCTGCTTTGGCTCACTCCCAAAGCAGGCTATGTGGTTTATTTAAAGGGTTGTCTGTGAATAAAAACCTTTGTGGTCCCGACAGTATTCAGGTAATATCCCATATGTTAAGTAGATCAGAGATTTCTGCTCTTCATGTAATTTGAGAAAACACCAAAGTAATGTAAAATAATACATGCTCTAGTAGAAACTAAGTGAAGAACTTGGAGTAAATATTTGCTGTTCCTTCCAGAAAACTGTCTAAAATTGAAGCTTTATGAACACAAGGCCATCTTCCCATTCCTGAACATTTTTACAGCAGCAGCAAAGGTTTTGCCCACTGTATTCCCAGACAGGGCCATGAAAATAAAGAGCAGCAATGTTTTGGGACATCCACAGCCTTATGTATGCTGCTTACAGCTTCTATCTGAGATTTATACACCAAGCCAAAGAGGTAATTAAGGAACAATTAAATTAAGCTTTATAGGAGGCAATGAAAATGGCAGTAAAGAAGCAAACTACAGCACTGCAAACAACACAACAGCATTTGGAGCACGCTGCAATGAACCTGCTGCCTTCTCTCATGATGCTGCCACAGAGAGGGAATCAGGAAAGACCTGTGCTGGCAGCCATCTCAGGAAGCCCCACGGCCAGATTTGGCCCCCAGACAAAAGTCTTTGTCACTGTGTTGTTTCAGGAAAGGGAAGCCTAAGCTATTTCCCCAGCTAGGAGCAATTACTAGAGCCGATTGCTTGTGAGCAGAAATGCCCCACCGAAGGCAGGGAGGTGGAAAGGCCAGGTAGGCAGTGCTCTTCCTAAGCCAAGATGTGTGAAAAGCCCCAGAGCCAGGCAGGATTTGGCCATGCTGCTGGACCAACATTTAAGACAAGAAAAAAACCCAGCTCACACAATGCAAAGGACAACAGAGAGTGTGAAGAACAGAAAGTGCAGGGGGATTTATTTCCATACAAACCACAAATCAGGTTAGGGGAATTTGCAGAAAAAAATTAAATTACCCTCACAAGATGTCTGGATAAGGTAGGAGATCCTCTCCTTTCAGACTGAGGTAATTAATGGAAGATAGAGTCACCCTGGTGCATTTATGAGGCTACTGCACGACATGAGCACAGTGCACAGAGGGTGACAGCTGTATCATGCCATTCCTGTGGTCTTTGTTCACTTTTCTTTAAAGTTTTTATTCATTTACCCAAAATCACCAGATTGCTTTATTGCAATAAACTAATGACAAAGAGGTGAAAGAGTGTGAAATGAATGCATTCTGTAATATTAGTCATTTATCATTTATATGAAGTGTGTAATTGCCAAAAACTGCTAACAGATTACAGGACAGTAGGATCAAAATGTGTGCTTCCCACACCATTGAGGAGAACAGCTCAGTGTTATCCTTAATATCCTTATTTGAAAACCCAGGTCAAGATGCAGCTGATGATGCAAAGCGGCATCTCCTTAATCTGTTCAGAGGGGAGATGCTTATTTACACCAGCTGCTGCTTCTGGCCCCGTGTTTCACAGAATAAAATGCTCCTAACTGAGATCCTGAGTATTTGTCACTGGAGAGAACATCCCGTGAGCCATTCCTTTCACAACTTTCTCTGCAAATGTTGCAAAGGTATCCAGGCTCTGGTTTAAAGCTCCCAGAACTGCATCATGGACCATAGAGCTGTACAGCATTTTCTTCCCTCTCCTGTCTGCAGGGTATGCATAAACATAAATCTCCTCTGTAAAAATAAACCAAAGAATATATATTTAAAAAAAAAAAAAAAAAACGGGATGGAAAAAGGATGATCCCTGTCTTCTTCTGTAAATAACTGTTAAGGCTACTTTCACTTTAAAGTGTTCTCAAATATCAATCAAGAAAGTGTACAATTACAGAAATAAATAACCAAGAGATTTTATTGGCAATTAGAGAAAAGCTGAAGGAAAAAGGCATATTTTACACTCAGTTGTTGTATCTATTAAAGATACAGGCAACACATAAAAGATAACAGCCACTAAGTACTGAAATCAGCTATGCACATTCATGCAGACACAAACCAGAGATGATGTTCTCTGCAGGACGTTCAGATGCCACTGGGTAGAAACAGATTAAGAAAAGGAGTGCAAGCAAGCAACACTGACAGACTGAGGAGAACGATGACACCAGCCTAAAATTCAAAGATCTAATCAATCCTTGCGTATTTTTGTTGGCTTTCTGACACCCTCCTCTGAAAACTTTATTGTGCAGGCCAACATTCATTTCTTCTATTACATTACTTTTGTTCATCTCAGCAGATATTAATAGTGATACTAACATTACTCCCACAAAAACTACATTTTAAAAGGCAAATATTGCAAGGACCTAAGTAATGTGCTGAACAGGGGTTTTTTAATTAATCCACCGTGGTTTAATCTCTGTGATTAAACTCCCAGATTCCCAGAGCCCCCTTCACAGAAATTATCTGCTCCACATTACCAGCCTTTTACTTTATTTAAAAACTGGGACAAATAAAAAACCCCAAGAATTACACCTGCAATTCATGTTTGGATTACTTTAGAGTGTGAATAACTTCACATGACTGGCAGGGCTCAGTCTTCCTACACTCGAAGCAGGCAGCAAAGCAAGAGAGCACCAGAAAGGACCCAAAATGTTTATTCAAGATTCTTCCTGCTTCATGCAGGAAGAGGTCCCTTCTCAGAGGAACACCTGGACACCTTGGGGACCCAGTCTCCAGCCACCTGTGGCTACACTGAATAGCATTCCAACTGCAAGGAGTTGCCACTCCCACACTTTTGTTTCCTGCTCGTCTCATAGTTCGCCCATTGCTATCTCCTTGACCAAAACACCAGATCGTGATCTCCCAGGGTCTGTCTTTGTATCAGTCACTCAACAGAGTCTAATGTAGCAGAGCTTTATCCCCAACACCAGGGATAGTAACACTGATCATTTTTCCTAATGTCTAACTGTGGTGGTAATGGTTGTGTTACAAATATGTAGGCAGAGACAGACAGACTAACCTTTAGTCCTTACAAGGTCTCCACAAACACCTGTAGCCTGGATATGAGGCTCCTGCAGAATATTGATTTCACCAGAGGGGAACTGGACCTCTACAAAATCAATGCATGTTGGATAGACTTGTTGAAGTTTCACTGTCTTTACTGGTTTATGCTGAGACATTTCACCTTTACAGTGATATTGTTCCATTTACTCCTGAATTTCAATTTTATCTTATTTAATGACCATCTCAAGCAGTTCCTTTTTGTATTTCTCACCTAATTCGTACTTGACCTTTTCCAGATTTCCTTCCTTACAGCAATAAACGCACTTCAAAAAGTTTAGCAATCAAAGCAAATAAGCTCCCAGGAGCTTTTCTGTGTTCCTAAACTTTGTTTCATTTACCCAAACCTATTAAAAGAAGAATCCAATACCCCAGACAGACTTTCCCTTCTTTCCCAATGGCCTCCTCCATCACAAAATTCAGGTCTGTTGGTCAAAACCCAACAAGTTACTACCTGCACCTGGTATGTAGATTTACCCCCACAGAGGTCCACAGGTGCCCTCTCTCACTCCCTCCAGTTTCACATCTCTAAGAGGAGAGTCAAAGCACAGTTTTGTATTGACAGGGTGTTTCTGTGCTCTACAGTAAGACTTCCTTCCCAAATACATTTAATAAGTAAATGTCATGCACATACTGGACAAGTAAGTTACGACACTATAATCATTGAAGCAAAGAAAATTCAGACATCATAAAATGGTTTGGGCTGGAAGAGAATTTAAACATCACCTAGTTCCAAGCCAGGGATCATCAAATATAGTCCTTCATTTTACGACATACCTAAGTGTGGGGTATGCCCAGCCACTGCCCTGGAGGGACATCTGCTGAGATAAGGAGATTGCTCACTCTCCCAGCAGAACTCCCCTGGAAAGGCAACCACTTTTGCAGTAACGGTGAGAAGAAGACAAACCCAGAATCCTCTGGGAGACCCTATGCAGATCCTTTGTAGCCCATTGGCCTTTACCCTCTGACACCCACCCCCATATCCCTATAAAGCCCCTGCCCCTGTGAGGGCAGAGAGAGAGCTCATCCCTGGCCTCCCCTTTGCCAGACTAATAAAGCTACTTTGTGTGGGACAGCTACATGAGCCTCTCGTCTCTCTCTCTGGTCTGGCCTGGAGGCTGCCCTGCAGAGCTGAGCTGGAATCACGAGCTGACAATCACTAAAGAGCTGACAGCTTCTGCACAGGCCCTCCTGGCCAGCAGCTGAGGGAAGACACCGGGCCTCGGGAAGACGATTCCTTTTGGGACCATCTCTCCGGACCGGTCACAGCTTCCTCGGTCAGAGCTACTGACCCCTCACCAGCTGTCATACCTAAGTGTTGAGACAACCAAAGTACTAGGATTCAGCAGTATGGTGTGAAAATGTAGCAAGATCCTACTATTCCTTAACTAGAGCATACTTTCTTAGCCAAAATTATTGTACCAATGTGACCTACAACATGAAACATACAGCAAGGGGCACGAATGTACTGTGGCTTCAGTATTGACTCGTTTGTAGTAAGTCTCTCACTATTATGAAAAATGCAAATAGCTACTGAAATAGCAATCAAAATTAAAAGGCATTTTCTTCTCAAAAATCAGGCTCAATGCATTAATTTTACAGTGTCCTTGAAGACAGGCAGTCAAACCTACTGACAGGCTGAACAAGAAAAGATCTTTGGCCAAAAAGTGAAGAGCAAAGACTGAAAACTAGAAAAGGAACAAGGTGACTTGAGCATCAATGAGATAATCAGGCAGGGCTTCTAAAGAGTTAACGAATCTAAAGTAATATAAAAGTAATCAAACTAAGTCCAGATGAGTGCTGCACACCTCAGTGGAGCTCAACAGCTGGTGTTCCTGCCCACAGTCAGGTATTGTATAAAACTGTCCTCACATGAATAAATATGTGCAAAGGCTGTCTCTCACATGGAGAAAACACTGTCTGGGGACTGGGCAATTAACTGTGGTGGGATGCCAAAAAATCTGAAAATACCACACTGAGAAAGCACAAACTCACAGTCTTTGAATACTGAATTCTACTCACCTTGCTATTTGTGCACATCTTTGGGGGTTACTGTAATCATCAGCTCATGTATAGCTGTCCCTCTGAATGACACCAGACCCTACATTGCTGCTGTGGGATGATGCCACGTTACACTGCAGTCTCAGGAGGGGAAAATGAGTGATCTGGGCTTGGGATCTGGTTCTGGCTGCATGATTTGGCACTCCTGGCCATGGAGTCAATGGTTATCAAATATTTTTGAGCAAGGGTCAGGGATGTGACTGGATAATTCAGTCATGAATTCTTTAAGGAGTTCATAAAGTGTTCCTTCAAATGTACAGGCAGCATGTTAAAGCACAAAAAATCCATCTTCTAAAAAAAAGGATTATCAGGGCATGAGCTTCCCTGAACTGGAATCATAACCTAGTACCAAGACACAACATAAATAACTAAGGTAGTTGAAGACTCTTTAATCAAATACAGGTTCCAGAAACTACAAAGTGTTTCCATTTCTAAACCTTCCCATCCCAACACTTTTCCTGCTGGCTCTACTCTTTGCTTATGGTTGTTGTCATTGTTGCTATTTATAACAAAACACTGTAAACCAAAATCTTTTCACGCTTGGACAAGTTGCTACAGTATGTTTTGGGATTTGAAGCTGCAGGATTGTCTCTTGATCTTAATTCTTCAGGTTGTAAAGCCACTTCCACCTGCTGCAGTGAACAGGGGCTCCCAGAGGTGTTATAGTAAGTCAGCATAAGGGGAGACAGATAAAATTTTTATTTTTTAATTTTTTTTATACCTGCTGCTTCATCCAAGAGACAAGACATATGGGTATCAAATGTTCAGAACAGAGGTTACAAAATATGACTATTCTGTGTTTACCTTCCACCTTAAATACATTTGCCTAGATTATTAGAGTGAAGTCAGCTTCAAAATTTTAGAAGCCAGCAAAAATAATGTCCCAAGTATACCACATTTCACAATAACATGTCTAAAGCAAGTTACTTGCTTCTAGTAGGCTCCTACACATCTCAGCAATCTTGTCCTTTCTCCTCGCCCAGTACTGCAGCCAATCAAAAGTAAAGATGCAAAAGAAAGAAAACGTCCTGGCATTTCATGTGTGGGTGGTGACAGATAAAGGCATCAAAGCTCTCTAGAGGGGTCCATGGCTCCCACAGCCAAAGCATATTTAGCAGTATTGCACGAATCTTATGACAAGGAAGGGGGCATCAAAGCAAGCACAGTCTTTCACTCCAAACAAACTCTCTTCCGAAGAGATCCATAAAAGCAGTAAACATTTTCCACACTAATAGTACAATATCAGTATACTGTTACAAACACTAATAGCAACACCTTCATGCTCTGAAGTGCTTGGTTTATCTCAGCTAAACTAGATCCACAACTTTCTGCAACTCCTGTACTTTTGGTGAAAACCTTATCAACTCTGATAGGAGTTTGCAAAAAAACTTCTGAAGCACATGACATGAATTTACCACATTCACATTGTAATCAGCCTGAATTTATGCCGAGTGTAAGTAACCAGACATTGTGCCAGGAAAACATTCCTGAAGAACAGCACTTCAAAAAGCATAAGGTTTTTGAACTCTCTTTTTGAAGAAAGAAATTACAATATGACCAAGTACAAATGGCCATCAGGAAAAGAGGAACCATATGAAAGAAGACACTATGGCCTTCTCAGAAACACTTTCTCTAGATGGAGCACAGTGACGTCTGGAATGTTTGTACATGCGAGGAGAGGGCTCTGCCCCACTCACCTCTGCTGCTGCAGGAGAAGCTGTTTGATACCACTTTGGCCTTTGCACAGATCATCTTAAAAGACACCACAGGGGAAAAAGCATGAGGAGGAAGGAATAGGGAGAGGAGCTGTTAGGAACTGACTGAAATTCCTCCCCCATCTCTCTGCACAACTCTGAGGCAGGGAGGGTAGAGAGACTGGAAAAGGAGAACTGAAGCTGAGACTAAGAAAAGCAGGTCGGTGTGGGGGGGAGGGGGAGGTGTTTTCCCTTTATTTTTGATCATCCTAATCTATTTTTAATTGGCAACAATTAAGTTAATCTTGCCCAAGTCAAGGTTTCCTGTGGCAGTAATAGGCAAATGATCCCACAGTCCTTAGTTTGACCCACAACTTTTTGCATCCTATATTCTGTCCTTGTCCCTTGAGGAGACACCGAGAGAGAGCAGCTGCATGAGTGTCTGGCAGCCAACCAAAGACGACCCACCAAGAAAACAAAAATATTATCCCATTATGCCTCAAAAGCCTTACTAACTTCGAAGCAGATTTTTTCCTAAAATTATCATTTACTTGTGTCTTCCTCCACAGTGTAACTTTTAATACTCTTACACAATTTCATAGGAGAAATATGGTCACAGTCATGATTCCACATTGTGGACTGGTCCAATCAAAAGCATTAAATATAAAGAGGTTGCAGAGATCATTTTTTCAGGCACTAAATACTTTCAGATCATGACTTCAGCTGTGAGATAGATTTTCAAATGGCTGACTACATTCTTCTCAGGTGAATATAAACCCTCAAAACTGAAGTGCTGGAGTGAAAACTGAACTGCAGCTTTTGCACATTTTATTCATGTCAGTTATGGTAAGTAATTTATCTTGAAGTCATAAAAAAGAAATACTACATAAAGTGAATGCTATAGCTGCAGATATATACTTGTGTATAAACCCTCTGAACATGCAGTTTCAGATCATATCTAAGGAGTGCAAAAATTCAGCAGTCCTGGATACAAAGGAGTTGTTTCCCAAGAGATCTGGAGTCTGGCTCACACAGAACCTGACCTTAGGGAGAAAACTCTTCATAGTTCGAAGCATTTCAGAGGCAACAATACAAAGTACTCGGAAACACACTTAATAACAACAGATCCCTACCAGCTCCTTATCAGCTCTTCAAACACAAAAAATCCACAAAGCTTGTCCTCTCTCAAAAGCATGATTCAGCAACACAACCCTGAGAAGTGGTGGCTGGGTGACAGACTCAAAAAGTGACACCAACAGAACTGCAAAAACATCCTCAAAAGGGATTATGGGAGCAAACAGTAACTGAAAGACTTCAGAGAACAAGGTTTCATCCCACTCTAACCAGGAGGGACCAGCCCCAAGGACAGCAGAGCTCTCAATCAAGTATTTATTTTCAAGGAATCAAATGGTCAAATTTCAGACAACAGATGAAATTATGTAAGACTCTGCCATGACTAAATAATAAACCAAGAAAAGAAAAACCAATCTCAAGGTATAATATTTTTTTTCCTTCTTGACATGGGGGATCAAGGCAGAATTCCAAGTGCACCTTGCCCAGAGTTATTGCAGATGAGCAGAATTAGCTGCCACTATCATCCTTTCTTGAGTACATATTATGCATATACATGTTCATGTACTTTCCTGTTTCACCTATAGAAGATATCTGCCCCTACAAGATGCTTACTATGCTTTTTATTTTCTCTAAAACCTTTCTTTTTTAGAGAAGAGGATGATATATTCATCTAGGAGAAGGAATAACATTTTTATTACGTGCAGAACCGGTGGCAGATAAGGGTTTCACACATTTACTTACTGAGTAAAGAGCCTTGGAGAACGTGCCTTCATGGGCAGCTAAACAAACAACTCCATGAACTACTGGCCCTGTAAATACAGCCCTGCTGATGGTTGTCAAATGTAGTGAATTCAAGATCATCTCAAGCACTGCTTAAAATGTGGAATTTTTAAAAACATGCCTAGTACAAGAAAATAAGATATTTTCTAAAAAGAAAGCTCCACTTACTTTATATCTACTTTCTCAATATACTGATAGCTGCCATCTCATTGAATTTCCTGCACAAAATTAATTCCAACTTTGGTGTACTGGACATACCTCAGAGAAAGAAAGAGATGGGAAAAGCTTTCATTTCATAACCAGGCAAATGAGGAAAAGCCACATTAGAAAGATTATTAAAATGATCACAGACACCATGTGAATCTATATTAATATATTTAAAAATCTGTTTTAATTTTCCTTATTAGAATCAAAGCAATTTCTTCCAGTTTAATTCCATTTCAAATTCAAATACCTGTGAAAACTTCTTAGAGTATCTTTTTAAATGGATCATGTAACCTATATTTTCTTTTCTTCTATATTCATTCACTCCTCCTTTTCACGATTTTGTATTGTCTGATTCTCTAAGTCCTTCTTAGTAAGTAGACTACTACAGTCTAAATTTTGTATTTAATAATTTTAACATGCACTATTTTAATCCTAATAGGACCTTTTCTTTCATTGTCCAGTGCATCCTCCTCTCTAATTCTGCCTTTTATATTTGCTTTTTATTTTCAATATAGCCTCTTAATCCACAGAATCACAGAATATGCTGAGTTGAACGGGACCTACAAGGATCACTGAGTCCAACTCCTGGTCCTGCACAGGACTATCCCCAAGAGTTCTAACAGACTCCAAATTACCTTCCACTGGACATATACCTTCCTTTGTTGCCTTTATTCCAAGAGAAGGTTCCTGTTCAGCCAAGATGGCCTTTTGCCTCACCTGCCTGACTTTTGATATTTGGGAATTGCTGTTCCTGTGCCCCTAGGAGGTGATGTTTGAAAAGTGACCAGCATTGATGGACCCTAGCATCTGCAAAAACATTTTCACAGAGACATTACTCACTAATTCCCTGAGCAGCCTGAAGTCTGCTCCCCTCATGTCCAAAGCTGAGTTTTTGCTGGCACTTTTCCTACTGTCAGCAGAGATTTTAAACTTGATTACTTCATAGTCACTGTGGCAAAGACAGCTCCAGTCTCCACTTGGCTCACAAGATCCACTCTGTTGAGAAGCAGCAGATCAAGGAGGGCATCTTTCTGAGTTAGCTTCCTTAGGACCTGTTCCACAAAATGGTTCTCTAGGTTTTTTAGAAATCTTCTGGTCTGGGTTGTACCAGCTGTGTGATGCTCCCAGTCGATTTCTGGCAAGCTGAAGTCCCCCATAAGGACAAGGGCAGTTGACCTGGAAGTGTCCCTATCTCCTCAGAGACAAACTTCACAGTATCATTGCCCTGGCTGGGAGCTCTGTAGTAGATTCCCACAATGACATCTGCATTATTTGTTTGTCCCTTGATTCTTATCCAGAGGCTCTCAGCTGTGCCCCTGGGAGACAGCAGACTTCGCCATGGGTTGGGTCCATCCAGTCTGTGCATCAGACCCTCTGTTTCCCTTAGCAGGGAGTCTCCTACGACAACTATCCTTCTTTTCCGGTTAAGAGGAGGTTTCAATGTGGGGTACAGGTGGTGGTGGTGTAGGAGGCCCCACTATCCCAGAAGGATCTTTGCCCACCTCATCCTTCTAGGTCCAGAGCCTCATGCCCGTTGTAGAAGGTGCCAGCCCAACTTGTCAAATTCTGAGAAGGAGGAACCATCTTCCTGGTACACACAGGGACCTGCTTCCAGCCTTCATCTTTAACAGACCCTTGGCTAACAGCCCTTTGACTGATAACCCTGCAGGGCTCTGAGTCCATCTGCTTCTCCTCTGCAACAGAGGCTCCAGACTCCCAAGAGTCTTGAGAGTGCAGCACCTCTGAAAATAATCAGTTTCTCTTTTGCTAATTCACTGGAATACTGCTCATCACGCTCCTTGCAGCTGTTTAAACCTCCCATGGTTGCTCACAGCACCACCCCCTCCTCATCTGTTTGGCTGCTGAGAGTTTCAGGGTCATGATGGAGCTGTTGGACCAGGTTCCTGAACTCAGGAAGCCCCCTGGACAGCTGGATCTTACCCCTGGTGTTTCCTTCAGTCAGGGCCACTTGAGCTCCATACATACATCAGGATGTGTACACGTATCTACTTACAGGTGTGTCACCCTGCCATGAGGAGACAGGAGCAGGTGACTGAATTGGTTCCTGGTCTTTCAGTCACTTTCCCCACTGCTCATCTTCTCCTTTCTTTCTCTTGTCACGTTCTTTGCAACCTCTGTCCTCTCCAGATTTTTTTTTTTTCTTTTTCATTTCCTCTCATTCATATTCCCCCCGGGTGAACTGCTCCAACAACCACCATCAGTCTAAACAGACAAGAGGCTCCTCGAGGAGATGGTTGTTAGGGCTGCTTTAGTCTGCACAACTGTTCAAAGCTTGGCTCTGGTTTTATAGGGTATGAGACCAGCTGTCTCAACACACAGCACAAGGACCAGGGCTACAAGGGACAGCTGTTGCATTATGCAAGGAACTGTTACTTTTTAGGAATATTAATCAAGGTCTAAGTGAACTTAGAAAAAAGTGGGTGAAATCACTTCAAACCACCCCCCATCACAACTGAATGAGATCCGTTTTAAGAGAAGCCAAGCACACTCAGGTTCACATTCCTAGAGCACAGGGAGTCAAGGACACATATTAACCACTGAAGGCTGGTGTGGCTCGTTGCAGTCCCCTTTTTCCATGAACTGTGATCTCCTAAGGTCTCCCTACAAAATAATCAAAGTCAAACAATGCTTTGGAAGCAGAGAAAAACAGTATTTTTCATTTCAAACAAACCAGCTGGCTGCCTGAAGGAGAGATGATAAAAACATATGATGTTATGGGGATATGAGAAGAATTTTCTTCTTGAACCTCATATTCTAAAGTAACAATTTTTCTTGGTTTCTGCTTTCCCTAAACTCTTAATCAGAATCAAAACAGCTGCACAATTTAAATGGCAATTGCTCTAATAAACTAAAAAACAAAAAAAAAGCGCAAACAAAAACCAGCCAAACAAAAAAAAACCCTGTGAACGAACCACTACTAATCTCTTTATTTCTCATTTATTATTAAGATAATGCTGAATTTTGTGGAATTGACATATTATATCATAAGTATACACTTGAAATTTTTCCTATAAAAATCCTAGCACATTAGCATCCCAATTGTGGTAGGGGTTTTTTGGCTTTTTTTGAATGTCACTCAGGCTGAAATTAAATGAAGTTTGGAAAAAATATTCAAAGCCAGAAGCCTGTGAAATGCTTAGAAAAAGGAAGTAGTATTTACCTAGCAGTCACAAACCTTCCAAGCACTAACAAGCTTTCTACAACTTGACAGAAATAGTGTTGATCATTATTACAGAGCTCTTTTCATAGCAAGGAAAAATATATTATATATGTTAGAGATATGTACATTTGCAGTTAATCGATTTCTACCATAAGAGCCCTGTAGGAAAAAGACTGGTTTCAACAGTTTGTGCTATCACACTGCATTAACATGCACAGGCAATATGATCAGAAACCTTGCCAAAGGTTTCCTGCATTCCCACTTGCACTAATTTTTGTGTTCCTTAGACAGCCTTTCTGCTTTGTTTATACGGGATGGAAAAGTGAAAGCAGAGATGAGCAGCGGGCTTGAAACCCAGATGTTCAAGGGATTGCTTCAGTAGATTGTTAACACAATGCAAGAAAGTCTTGCTCAGCCTGATGGGCGAGGGACCAGGGAGCTTCAAGAGGAAAAGGAATAAGTAAACACCCAAAGAAAGAACACAGGAACTCTGCACTTCTCAAGGCAGTAGCCACTGACTGTGACAAAGGACAGTGGTCATTAACTCGGGCCACATTCAAATTCCTACTAGCAGGCAACAAGCGGCTGAAAGAGACAATCAATGTGACTGAAATGTGTATTTGCCTCTTACATGTCTATTAACTGTGCACATACTTATATTAAATATTTATCACTTGTCCTTCCATGCTGTTCTCTGACTTCTTTATTCCCTTCCTCCTCTCCTACAATTCATGAATGTACACAGAAACATTGTCAGTACAGAAGTAATATCAAACCTGGGGTCTAAAGTGCACATTGAAGTTCTTCTATAATACTGTAGCATTTTAGCTGAACATCTGGAAAACTTTTCATTCTTCTTTCAGAGAAATCTTTTAAGTGCCACTGGACTAACCTGGGAATGAAGGCCCAACTCTGTAACAGCCCACTTTTATCACATGCTTTATTTAACAGTTCATTGTTCTAAAAGCTTGCAGGCAATTTGCTTGATATATTAGCAATTACCTTCTTGGGTGTAGCTGGGTATTTCTTCCTATGTAATTAAAACTGTTGAGTTGAGAAAACTAATCTAAGCCATTATAAAATAATGTAAGATCAGAACCTCTTCAACTTTGCTTTAACCTGGTTTTGTAGACTCAGATTTTCAATCAGATCCTAATTTCTGACTTTAGTTGAACATTATCCTTAATCTCAAGTGTCAGTAGTTAAATACATTTCACTTTTAAAAGATTTATGAACAAAGCCGCTTTCATTGCTTGGTACTTTAATAAAGATACAAGATGAAACTGCTCTAAAATGCAGCTGTAAAAAAGTAAAGGAGAAGAAGATTTCAAAACATGGCAGGCATACTTCCAGGCAGAAAACTGTACAGATGAAGACTTGTATATATGGAACCAGTTCCTTTACCAATTTTCTACCAAGCCTACCATGAAAACAAGACCTTGATTATGAAGCACTGCCTGTGCAAGAAACAATCAAGAGACTGAGAAAGAGGCTTTTTAAACCTATGCTTGTAAAAATAAGTCAGGACTTGCACACCTGTGAGCCCTGCCTCCATTTGTCTCACTAAATTAATCCCTGGAATCACAAGTAATGCCTAAAAGTTGCAGCAATCAGGCAATTGCACATCAGGCACACAACACAATTAGACACTTATTGCATCCCCTGTAACCACTGACCCCAGCAGAAGATGCTTTGAATTTTTGTTTTAGGTGGACAAAGATGAAGGAATCCAAAGTGCAATTTGAAAGTTCACCCTGAAAGTCCCTCTCCAGTCCACGGAAGCAGAGCCAGCTCTCTTCTGTCTCTTCTCCTGCACCCTGCTTTATTCCCCAGAAGCCCAACTTCAGGACATAAACCATCAGATTTATTGTGGCACAGTTCTTGTGTTGGTGATCTACTAAATAAATGCACAACACATAAATGCATGGCAATAAAAAGTTTTCTCATCAATTCCATAAAACCAGTAAATTTATTAATCTGTTGCAAGGATTCCATCATTTAGTCTAGTTGCATTAGATAGCTCTTGTTTCCATGAGTAGTTGACAAAGGAGCTTTCTATGTCATGCTGATATATAAAAGCTGATCTTCAACAACAATATTAAATGTTAAAAACAATAGCAACTATATTGCCCTACATTTAAGGTCAAATTTGCATTCTCCTGTAACAAGACAAGAAAAATAATATTGAAGCCTCGATTATGACCCAGTGTTCACAGAGCTGAGACAAGGTTCAGCCCCAGCAGCGTCAGTGGGTCTCTGCTAGTTTGTATAAGCAAAGATTTGTCCAACTTAGGCACACATGCACACACAAAAACAATCTTAGAGGCCAAATGTGGCCCCATTTAATATTTCCTGTGTTTGCTGCTCTGCAATTTCACTTTCCATTTGCTTAAAGAATTAAGTCGTTCCAACCATACAAAGAAATGCTTATTTCTTGATATTTACTGCTAGCAGGTATTTTGGCATAGTCAAATATCACTGCTGTTGATTTAGATCAAGCAAGGAAAAATCCTCACGGAAGGAACAACCCCCTCCAACAAGCAGCAGAAATCTAGTTGGCAAAACTAACAGTTGTGGATTATGCATGGTGTTCCCATCCTGGGATTCACATTGCAATGCAAAGAGTGGGGTTACAGTGCTGTAGTAATTTTTGCATACTTTTTCCACAATAAATGTGTTACCATGGATAAGGGACAGACAAAGCTCTTCTAAATTTAAACAACTTAAAATGTCCTAAACTAGACCTTATCTGACCAAAGTTTCTCAATAGTCATGGTTATCCTAAGGTATCTTCTCACACACAGAGCCACTCAGGGGCACTTTGAGGAGCTACTCCCACTTTAAAAAAAACTGTCTAAACTCAAAATCCACTACGTAAATGTGACAACCAGTCTGGAAAACCTTTGACTGGATAGGCTCATGAATTTTGATTTTTTTATTCTTCCTTATTTATTCCAGATATTTTGGACATTCCCAACATTTTGTAGGCCAATATATCCATCCACTAACCAGAATTATTCTTTGTAGCTGATCTAAAGAGGCTTCTAGTCGCGAAACAACTGAGAAAACAGAGACTGATGCAAACAAAGATGATGTAGTTTAAATTATTCTTTTCCTGTGCTTCTTATGTACACAATTGGTAACCCTGACAAGGGGTTTGGAACCAAAATTTGCATATGATTCTAGTCCAAAGTGTATCCAAAGACATTCATTTGGATACAAAACTAACAATTGACATGTAAACTGAAGTGGAAAGATCAGCAAAATTTGTTTACAATTTGAGAACTAACTCAGATCTTACCTTAGATAACATTCGAAGATAACAGACTGAGTTCTGATTATGTCTTCTACACCCCAATTTCATGGTTACCAAACTGACCCTGGATGAAAGAATTGTTCATAGTAGTTGTAATTATAATTCTTGTTTATATATATACTATTGTTAGATGTATGCTGCTGTTAGACACATGTTATTACTAGATGTTTAGAATATTTAGAATAGAGTCTCCACAAGGTAGAGAGGCCTTGTCAAGCCTCTAAAGGGAGGAATGATGCCTTAGGTTTTAACTTCCATATTTTTCAAACCCTGTACTGCCTAGTGTGTAACTCTGAAGTTTCCTGTAGCCTGTTAACTCCTGCTCTCTCGTGCTAGGTAGACATAACAAAGCCTCTCCAGGCCTGCTCTCCAGGGACACTCAGACCGTCCTAGGCCCAAAAGCATAAACCGAAAGCCTCTAAAGGGGAGGCAAGCTTGGGGAAACAACATCATTAACTGAAGCTTTAATTGGAGAATTAACCCTGATATGCAAATGAACCAAACCTATAAAAGTGTGAAGAACTCGTGACCCATCATCCATCTTGGGTCCATTTTGAGAGTAGCCTCTGGCTCCCCAGGGTGTACCTTTGAAGGCCTTTCAAATCAATACCTACCTTTACTCCCTTATTCTTGTCTAGTCTCTGGTTTTATGTGGCCTCTTAAGGCATCAACATAAGCAAATCCCTTAATATATTTGGAAAAGTATGAGAACTTTATGTGGTAATATTGTCATTATTTTTAATACCTAAAGATCTCAAATTTTGTCTCCCATGAAAAGATAATTTTCTAAAGATGAAGCAGGCACATAGCAGTGACATCACATCATCCTGTGGCTGGAGTTCCCCCTCTCCAGTACCTTTTACATGAAGAAGAATCTTTTGTAGCTTTAAATCTCTGACCACTTAATGTCTTCTAGTTCTTACACTGGAAGAGGCACAAGCAACCACATTCCATCCTGTCCTTGGCAACCCTGATTTTTATAAACTTCTGGGACTTCTGCCTCAGTTCTCTCTTGTCCAAGCAACACTCCCAGCCTACTGGATCAATCCTTGTTCAAAAACAATTCCCTAACTGATCATCCCAACTGCGCCTTGCAGAAACTCCTTAAAATCAGCTCACCAATATACTGGATCTGGAACTGCCTTTAAATATCCCCCACCAGCTGATTCTTCCCTTCCTTCCTAACCTATTTCCCTGCAGTGCTCAAAAGGGGACCAAAGGAAGACAAATATATTGCCAATATTCTACAACAGTTTGACAGAGCAATTTTCAGCTCTCTATAGCTCCTAGATAACGCTACACACTATCAGCTTTCTGAAAACCTAATCACTTTTCAATTACCAAAAAAAAAAAAAAAAAAAAAAAAAAAAAAAAAGAGAGAGAGAATGAGAGAGAGCAATTAAGGTTGAAGCCAACCAGCCTAAATTGCTCAATTTCACAAACTCCTAAGGGAAAAAAAAGTGGGTTTGTGCACGTTTTGACAAACCAGCTCTCCGATTTGCAATATTTGCATTCCTGGAGTCGGCCAATTCAGAGCAGTACTCAATTTTCACTAAGTGTTTTAAGAAAGTAAGGATCCACATTTTTTTAACTCTGAAAGCTGCTTTGGGACATGCAGCCTTCCTATAAACAACCACTTTCACTTCTCCCTGGGTATTCAAAACAGGTTTCTACAGTGCTTGCTTCACAGAAAGGCAGAAAGCAAAGACTGCGTGAAGAAACCTATCTTTCCTAAAATGCTTGTTTTCAAATTCACATTATGGTCAATTATGCATTACTTCAACCTTCTCTCATAATAACCTAAAGTCCCATGAACAATGTTGCATATTCTTAAGGTGCAGCAAAGGATTGTATTAGCTAAAGCTGACAGCAACATCCAGCACAGACATCTTCATTGATTTGTACACGGCCCACTTCCTTTGCATTTTAGTACACCGGCTTACTTACCAGACTGGGGGGTTTTAGTGCCTTATTTTGTCTGCTGTTATTTGGAGTTTGCTTATTTGTTGGGAGGGGAGGTTAAAAACATAGTAAAAGCTTCAAATCATCAAATCTTTAGCTATGTGTACTCCATCTCAGATTTTTGCCAATTAGATATTGCCGGGCTTTCCATGTTGAAATAAAATTCTATTAATGTTCTTTCAGACCTACCTATCACTCTATTTTTGAAACTAGCTTTATTTCTTTGTTTACTTCCAACACATTACTGAATTCCAATGAAAATCCCTAGGGCATTTCACATTTACTCAAAGTCAGTTCTCCTGAAGGCAAAATGCACTCTTGTGCTGCTCCTCAAAAATGTGCTCGCATGACACTGCTGAATATAATGACATCTGAAGCTGAAAACCCCAGACAGCCACAGCTTCAGCACTGTCTGTCACAGTGGGCTCATTTACTGAGGGTAGGGCAAAAATAGATCATGTCACGCCAACACATTGCATATGAAAGACACCTCCACGCTTAAAAAAAGCAGCCCTTCCAAAATTTTACACCACCCTCATTAAATTAAAATCTCCAAGCAGCTCGAAGCCTTTCTTGCAAGCCTTATCCATAAGCCAATTTCCTGATCTCTTCTGAACCCGCTCCAGAGCATTGTGGAAAGCACCACTGAGTACCTGCAGTTATTGTCTCCACCACGACTTTGCTGCATCAGCCAAAATATTTTAAATGCTTCTTGGTCACCTAATATCTCCTTTGTCTAAACATATTACCCTCCCCTTGCAAGAGACAGAATAGTCATTTAATAAATTCTGAACCTTGCTGCTTTCAGATATGTCTGTTTGCAGTTTATTTCCTGCGGATTTTTTTCTTCCCCCCAAAGGCCTTGGAATTAATTCAAAATCAGATATCTTGGAGAAGTACTTTATAATAATTTCTATGTTATCTTATATGCAAGTGCATAAAACATTGATTTTTAATCTCTTTCTTCTGTACTGTTTGTTAGACTTTCTCCCCTGAAGAACAAAACTGGTAGTGCTCAAAGTCCTAAATCATGGACTGGTTTTAAATGAAAAGAATCATGAAAATCAGAGCATAATTACATGCCAGAAGAGAAGCAGTACACACCTGTTCAATGAAACCCACACACTTAGCTTTGATCACACTTCTCACTTTTAATCCTGCTAAAATAGGCTGCTGCTGGTGCTTTTATCCAGACCACCAGAAGCACAGAGACCAACCTGGGCTCCAATTTCACATCCAAACTTCCACAGAGTTACAATTTTTTCTCTTACAAATATTTACTTCAAGGCTGCTCTAGTTTCTATTCACGACCACACACGGTTGTCAAACACTAATTATCCTCATTTAGGCTATACCCAGACACCTCATTTCCAGCTGTATGGCTGCTCCCTTCATGTTTTTTTGGAACTGCAGGGTTTCAGGTTTGCTTGGGAAGGCACATATTCAAGTCAGAAAGCTTGACAGGCAGAAGTAAGATGTTTCCACAATTGTTACCATCCTGTGGTATTTTCCCCTGCCTTTCTGGTTAAAGCTACCTCCATCTTAGAAAGCACTCAAAATACTTACTACATGCCCATACTGAAACTACAGCCCAAGTAATTGTCTTCCTCTCACTTGTCTTTCTTTGCACTTCTTCAATAAATTACAACTTCATTCACTATTTTCACTTTCACCTCTCTCCAGATACATACAAGCACTAAACCCACTTGTTCTGATTTTTTTCAAAGAACATTTCTTTGAGAAACAGAATCATAGAATCATCCACAGCACTGCCACGGGCATATCCATTATGTAAATTTTGAAGTTTTCCTGCACCTAGAAATAATTCTATGAACTGAACGGCAGTCTGGAAGCAACAGAGATCATATGTGATGTGGGGAAGAAAATCCACTGATTTGTTTCTCTTCAAAACAGATCTACTGAAAGTGCCAGTACATTCCAACTGAAATCTGTAGAGACATGAACATACTCACCACCTGAGGCTTCAATTTTCTGTTCATACACCGGTAAGCATGCATTTGCAAGACAGAATATGCAATACTTATATCGGCAACTTCCATGTCCTTTCACATTTCTAAAAAAAAAATAGGGCTTTATATAATGGTCTGGAATAAAGGAATCACAAGGCTGATGTCAATACAAACCCTTCTAGTCTTTATTCCAAGAACACAACTGCAAACAAGTGAACTGTATCCAAATAAATGACAAGTCCCAGCACAGGGAACTCTGGATGGCATTGTTTACTATTAGACTGCACCAGGCTGCAGAAACTTGCTTAATGGCCACTGTTTGAGCTAGCAAACTATGAAGAAATGGGGGTGCTTTAGTGCTTTTAGCACTGTTTGTGGATTACCCAATAAATTGTTTTTGAAAGTTCTTTCCATCTCAAAATCACTGGGAGATGTTTTCATGCACACACCAAAAGAAGTGGAACAAAACAACTCCCATGTGATGCTTGACATGCAGCTAAGCACCGCTCAGGATCTGTCACTCATGCCTGGTTAGAATATGGATCAATGTTTGCTGTGGGAAGGCTTCTCATCCCCACCCTTCCCATCAGCCCTGGAACTGGGCTTGGCAGCTATGCTATTCCTCCCCAGTTTGCTCACTTCCAGTGCCAGCACTGAATCCTTTTTGTACTGATCTAAAAGGCAGCCTCTCCAGGGTGTTAAGCCCCAGCTCCCCCAGCAAGTTTAAGGGGAAGGTAATTAGAGTCACTCTGGGCCACGCACAAGAGAAACGACAAAATTCTCAGGAGGCTGAATAACTTTTATTTGCAAACTTCAGAACGTTAAAGTAGAATGGGGTACTTGGCAAATTTTAAAACAACACACAGGCAAAGTAAAGCACTTCCCAAAGCACTGACTAAGCAATCTTTAACCCATCCAGATAAAGCAAGGCACTTCACAAACTTTGCTAAGACAAACTTAAACTTACCCAACTTGAAGTTATGCTGATAAAACAAGGCACTTACCAAGGCATAGACTGGAATTATTTAGTCTGGCTCACTATATATTTTGAGAAGTCAGGAGAAGGAAGAGAGAGAGAAAGAAAAAGCAGAGAAAAGGATCGTCACTGCTTTTGTGTCCAGCATGTTCCCAGCTGGACCCGAAATCCAAGGTAGTCCTGAATCCCTTTAACCACAAGCTCTATTGAGAAAGCAGTTGAACTAAACAGCACCACAGAAACAGGCCTTACACTGTGCCTGCAGACACAACAGAGAGAATGAATACAGTAGCAGAACTGGTACCTCTTCAATGTCATTGCTTTTGTAATTTTAATCAAGTGAAAGGCTTAAAATTTGCTTTGCCTTGTAGCTGGTAAAATGTAATCTCCTTCCTTCTCAAAACCTGGCATTTTAGGTCTCTGGCCATTGGACTAAGGATATCAGGAGTGCTCATTACAAAGTGCATTGCTAGCCCAGATTTCATTTCAAGATAACACCCCCTTCTTTCACAGTTCTCCCATACCCATAGATCATTTCTAGCATCACTTCAAAGGGACAGAGTGCCACAACAAAACCCTCCGTGAAATGTTACACCTCAAGGAAGAGAGTCAGCCCAGCAAAGGTGTTACAGCTTTTCAGAGAGTCAAACCAAACTCTTCAGATATTTGGTGCCACCACAGCCATAGACAGAGAAGTCGATCCACAGCAAAAACACCTCTGAAATGCAGCAAAAAAAATTTAAAAGCTGTCCAGAGCTAAAAAATGCTTTCCTGACCTATCCACATGAGATTGCCTCCCCTCTAGTTATTAACAATGGTCCATCACACAAGCTTAAATTCAGACACAGATGAAAAAGGCAACTCTTCTGGAAGCTGAAACTCTGCTGAAATGAAACCACCTACAAAATGAAGCTTAGAACTTTCCCTCTTAACACAGAGATGGTGCCTTATTCACTGACCGTTATAGTGGGGCCAATTAAAACTTTTTTTTTTCTTTTTAAAACACATTGCAGGCTGGATTTTAAGCTCAAAGTCTTTCCTAAGCTTTTTAAAACACGTTTCAGAGCCCTCCAACAGCCTGCATGGGAAAAAAGACATAAAAAGCACTTTCAGACAGACTGGGACTTTTTAACATGTTTGACTGCAGGGACTTCACCTTTGGAAACAAAATTACCTGGGTAATTAAAAAAAAATAGTTGAAAGGAAAATATATATTCTAAGTGGAACAGAATTTAATTGATAGTTTACTGTAGTGTACCCAACAGACCATATACAGGAGTTACTGAGGTGAAAGTCAAGACTTCTCAGGAAGGAACCTTCTAGTTGATCAAAACTAAAAAACACCATTTGCTCATTTTCATTTAACAGCTTATCTGTGATCAGACCAGAGGGAGCATCCAGCAGAATAAATATTCTATAGCACTATATACGAGAGTGGGTAACCCAGGGAAGTGGGTGAGATCTTAAAGGTCTTTTCCAACCCCAGTGATTCTATGAAAAGCACATGATCTATATTTCTCCATAGTCAGTATCACATCTGATATTTATTGGCTCATTAAACGAACGCTTTGCTTTGAGACACTAAGTCTGATTTCACATTCAGCCTTATGAGGACATCCAGAAAATATAGCACATTTTCTGCTGCTCAAAGCAGTCTCTCAGGAAGCCTTAACGGCAGTGTCCATGTAGTCTTTGGCAAAGACTGCATCAGGGAAACTTTAATGGCTCAGAATCACTGTTTGGTTGCTGCTAGAGCTGCTGTAAATGAGGAAAACAAATTTTAAAGGATTAAATTACCTCTTTTAGGCCCCAAAAGTTGGTGACTTATTTGCTGCAAACTATGTTTCCTGACAAAATTATGTTGCAAAATGCCCTAGTTATGACAACCTGCAGCCCAGGCTTGCCACACAATTATAGCCAGGTGTACAGGAAATCTTTTGTCACAGCCCTACACAGAATTTCTGCTTTCTCCCAGTGCTTTCTGACTGATCTCATCGGGAGGCTGGGGTTTGAAACTCTGGCTGGTTCACAGCAAAGCCAGTGTGTGAGTTCTGAACACCAAGGCCTGAAGTAATGTGGTCCCTCCACCAAGGAGAAAGTAATTTTCCCTATTCAGCCCTTAGAGATGGCAAGAGTAAATCAGGATGACACTGAATGGGAGTTCAATCTGCCTCTCCCAATTTCTTAACATTTCCATGCTGGGAGTCACATTCTGGATTGTGGTTACAAAACTGCTCCCATGAAATTTTGATTTCACTTAGCCAATAGCTCAGAAAAGTTTGTATTTTTGGAGAAGCTTTGCCCAAGACCCAGAGAGGCTCCAGCTGGAGATCCTTGATGTTACCAGCCACAAGCACAAACACCAAGCAGGACACAACTGCTAATTTTAACCATTTGGGCACTGCTCAACATGTGCACTGAGACTAGATTGAAGCCTCCCATCTGGCTGTGGTGGATCCTGTCTACCTGACTGTTGCCTTCTTCCAAGCACACCTCCTTATTTTTAACATAGAAAACATCTAATTCTGAAGACACACACACACAAAAAAAAATTCCCCAAACTTGCAATTTATGGATCAATACCTACTTGTCTCCCTGGGAAATTTATGTCATTATAAAGTATAGCTGGTGCCTATTGTCAAGAATGACAGAAACCCAGATATTATTCTACCCAGTGTAAGCAAATGTAGATTTTCCAGACTGTTGCCTGAAGAAATTTTGGAACAACCACTATATCCATCATAAACATCAACACATCCAGTCACTGCCACTGGAGATGATAATTAAGAGCTAGCTATATGAGGAAGCATCCAGCTCTTTATTTACTCCATAATTTAAAATGTTACAGCTAAGATCATCATTATCTAATTTCCAAACAAGAAGACTCGCTCAAGTTGACTGACTCTGTGCAGAAAATTAGCCTGAGGTTTATCTTTGTCACCACAGCCCTCACAAGACAGCTATAGTAGTTAGCTCCTGCCAGCTGATATTACATGAAAATGTGAGGCAACAGATCCTGTAAACAGCCATTTGTGATGTTTAACAGTGTAAGAAGGGCTCTCACCAGAACAGCTACCCTAGAGATTAAATAAAATGGGAGAGAAGTGGCTCAGTTTAGGACAAAAGGATATTATGTTCGAAGTGCTGATATTTCACCAAATAGTCACAGCATTGCAGGGATGAGGGAAAGCCAGCAGATCCCCCAGAAGGAAAGCCATTGAAAAATAGCAGCACAAGATACACACAGAAAAGAAGTACACGTAATTCATGAAAACAGCTCTTTTTTTGGTAAAAAACTGATTGGGAAAACATGAATGAAGGTAAATATCAAACAGTTTGATATTTCAGTGTCTGCAAAGTGACAAAGCACAGGAAAAACCTGCACAAAGTGATCAGCCCCCTGGCTTAGAGAGGCTGGTGCTCTCCACTGGTTCTCCACAGCAGGGTTCTACACTATTCCCATTTCACTTCTCCCTGCATCCAGAAATAACCTCAGAAAGAAGATCCAGCCAGCAAGGTCTTTCCAGTCTTGCTCTGAGAAGGAAAGCCAGAGAACCTGTTTCCATCTCTGGGTCAATTACAGATGCCTTAAAGGCTTTTGTTCTAATTCTACCCCTGTGTCAGGGGCCTGTGTGCTCCTGTGCCACAGCACAGCTTGAGATCTGCACAGAGAGATCTGCTTCAAGCCTTGCATTTGCTCCCTTCAAAAAGCTAAGACAACTGTCCTACCTTAGCTGCTCTTCAAGTCTGCTCACAAAGGCCTAAACGGCCACAGGAAATTTGACATATGTGACATTATCTCCTTAAAACACTTTCCTTGGTAATCCAACAGCGATCCTAAATGTTTACCTCATCCAGCCATAAACTACTGTCATTGTTATTTCATGAACTGAAAAAAAATGAATCCATGGATAAAATATAATCCCTCTAGATCAGGTTCTTCTCCATATAATATGAAGGAATGGAGAAGGGTGAACAATTCCAGCTACTACTGCTGTGTTTGATAGCAGACATTAATCATTTCAGTATATATTAAGAAATGCTGCACTGCCATATTATCAAAGAAATATGTCACCTCTCTGTACAACCTACTTCAACCCTAAGGGTTTGCTTAGCTGACCTGGAAAAGCTAAAATTGTGTATCCAAGGCAGTAGGACTTGAAAACGTGAATTGGAATAGAAATATCACTGATAACTTGAAGCTTATCTAGAAAAAGCTTTAATTTGTTTATTTTAAACTATTTTTTTTGAGTTCAGGGTTAGTATTCACTCTTCATACTGAGAGAAGACTTTGATTTCAGAAGTCTCTGCTGTGACCTGACAAAGGTCCTGCACCAGTCATTACTGAAGAGATCCCCTTGATGTCCCAGTCTACATCCAGCATAGCCCCAATACAGAGGTACCGATGATGCCTACATTTTCTCAGATTTAGCCAAGAGGGGGCATTTGCCATGAACATTTGCAATTTTTTTTTTTTTTAAACAGGCTGCACAACTCCTTTGCAAGTGAAGTTCTGTTGGTTTGTGGCTTAAAACTCCCTCTGTTCAGGGGACTGGTGCTTTGCAGGGACCCCACGAGAGGGGCAGAGGAAACACTGGCCTGTGTCTCCCTCATACAGTGTGAGGACAAGTGGATCTCAGCACTAGGTTTAAAATGCTGACTAACAGCCAAGTCTGGATGAATTTTGACAGCACATCAAGCTCATCGACAGAGCGCAGCAATCCACCTCCACAACCTGTCCTCAAAACCGCGCTCCTAACAGGGCAGCACCGCCCAGATAAATTGAACTCACTCAAGATCAGTTCCGCCAGCTCATCTTGCAGGAGCAGCACTCAATTTGCTCAGTAAACACTCAGCAGTAAGTTCAGTACAGTCAGCTTTAAGGTTGCCTTATATTTCACATTGCAAATACCGTGGCACTTCATCAACAACCCCGCTGCTCACACAGACAGAACTTTCATGTTAGCGGTGTCCTGTTGATACTTCTCGAACTCCATTTTAGCATTTGGTAGGATACATTAAAGGGAAGCAAAAGCAAGTTCTTGAAACAAATTCTAGTCAAAGTCAGCTTCCTTAGCCACCTGCCACTTCTAGGATAAATTAGTTCCTGCAGGGATTACCACCAGCACAGCACCAGGCATCCGCCCACACGGCATATTCAGCTCTTACACTTTCAATTCATTAGTCCCTTCAGCTGGGTTAGAGGTTTCTACAGCCTCTCTCGGGGCAAACAAGAAAGATGATTTCGTAACCTCTTTTAAAATCTTTAACAAGGCGTTTAAAAATGCAACAGTCATCTCTTAACAATAGGGATTAGACATTTTTTCTTGTGCTGAAATAACACTCAAACCAGAGCTCACAATGTCTCTGAAAAGCTCTTCAAGCAGCAGTGGTAATGTATGCTAAACCTCAGGATTGTAAACCATTTAGATCATTAGATTATTTTAAATTACCCTCAAAAAGTTACAATGACGCTTGGAAAAAAAAATTCCAGTGAATGGAAATCATTAACCGTGCCTGAAATGTCTTAATCTTAAATTATTTCTACTTCAATGTGGTGTTCGTACTGACATGTTACTAATTATTATTGCCAGCGTATATTCTCAGTTTCTACAGTAAAAACTTTCATTTCTTAATTAGTCTCTCAGCAAAAGAGCATTCCTTAATAAAAGTTGGGCTTTTGATACTTATCACAGTCAATTTAAGACAATAAATCAGCTTTTTCTCTACACCAAATACTTCAAATTAGTCAAAAATATTTTCAGAAAATAGAAGTATCACACTTTGGTGAAAATAAGATTTCAAACAGGAAGTTCTTAAATGGTGCAGCTACCAAAATCATAAGAATGGATAAATTTCATGAGACCCAAAAATCTGATCATTCAACCCGTTATCTACCTCTAACCATTGCTGGAGAAAGATGAACAGCAGAAAAACACAAAAGTCAGAAGTAGTGCAACAAACCTTCTTTCCTAACAAGTTATTAATCCATAAGAATGTTTCCCACGTGAGCATTTGATTTCTTTAATGGCTTCTAGTGTGGTCAATAATTTTAGCAGTCTCCTCCCCTGCTTCACCGGCTACTTTGGTTTTTTGTTCCAGAAAGCCAGGACGTTTCTAAGGCATTATGTCCCCTTCAAAAAAAAAACACCACAGTGGCACTTTTCCAATGCATCACATTCACTTGTCGCCTACTAATTTTATCCTTTGTGAAAGTTTGTTGACACATTTAGCGCAGAATCCGCCCACTCTGGCCACTCCCAAGCTCCCGGGTCCCTCGGGAGCGCTGCGGGCAGCGCAGTTTTGACACCCCCTCACAGTCCTTGGAGCTCCTCGGCAATTAAAGCCACAAACTACCCTGCGCCGCCGTCTTCATGGAGCGTAGGAGGTGTAAAACACTCTTGATTTCCCTCTGGAAGCTACCTGTGTCATGCTGCACAGCACAGTCCCCACGGGCTGCCGGCAGGCGCGGGGTGACATTAACTGTGAGAGGGGAGATGCACATATGGAGCGAAAACTCCAGCATCGCTTACTGATCTCTGGGGAAAACGTCGAGCTGGGGACCAGACTGTGAATCTCCTGACTCGATTTCTTCTGGCTGTTACCAAAGCCTTTGTATTTTTCCAGCCTGGAGCCTTTCCATCCCGCCATTGACAGCTTCACCTTTCCCTTACACCAGCGGGATCCTGGAGAGAGTGTGGGGTGGGATGAGGAGGAGGAGGGGCAGATTTGCTTCAAGGGTGGGAACCAAAGGCTTGATTCATCAGCCAGAAGTGTAAATAAGAACTTTTCTCACTGCCTCTGAAGCTCGGTTTAGCCAGAGCCTCTAGATCCAGAGCCTGGAGCCAGGATTTAAAATATTTTGCCTGTTAAGCACACTGATGTCGCAGCAAGAAAATAAAAGTTTTAACTGCTACAAAGCAACAGGGCTGTGTGAAACCAAGTCAGTCACAATCTGACTTCTCAATCCTATCACAAAGGCTTACAACAACATGGAGCAATCTTTGTCAGTGCCTGTTTTCTACCACTGGACCATGCAGCCTTGCTCAAAACCTCTTCCTAAATGAATAAAAAATCAGCTGCAGAAAGTGAGAAATCTGACAGCAGTTGTCTGATCCTCACAAAGGAATTGGACTGTGAGAAGGAAGGCTGGACAGAGAAATAAAATGCTACAACACCACAAGAAAGGAAAACGAAATAAACAGGGAGCCCATGCAGTAAATTCCCAAAATGAGATCCTTCCAAAGCATAAACAATCCAATTGTTTTTAGCTTTTGGCAGTGTGCTGGCATTAATGCCTTTCCTGCTCAGGTCTGAGACCTAAGAAGTCTACTTTGCTTGCAGAACCTGTCCCATATGGTGGGACCAAACAAAGCACTGAGAGCTCATTGCTCTCACCCTAAAACAAAGCTTCGGTGGAGGTCAATAGAAATCTCGATGGGAAACAAATGTTCCAATGATGAGGCAGCTGCTGCAGGATCATATCTCACAGCCAGTAACAAAGAGAAGGAAGGTGAATGCTTTCCACCTCAATTCTCCTTTTCTGCGTGTCTTCAGCTGTGGGGGGGTGTATGAAAAATGTATTTGGAGCACATCAGAGCAGGAAAAATTCTATTTGCCACTAATAGATGAATTAGTTCTGAAAAGCGAGCTTAACTAAGTCGAGCTGCGTATCAGACCTTACATGCTGTTACTGAGAACGTGACTACAGCAATACAAGAAAGTAATGAGTTGTCTCGATAAGGCTCAATTTGCTGCCTTTGTGAACCAACAGAAAATGCACAGTGACTCAAATTCATCCCGTGGTTGTGAGCAGACCTGCATGCTCCTATTCATGAGTACATATAAAAACCTGGAATCAGGCTGAGTTCCTCTTCATCATACTCACCTATAAATTGTGTCAGTTAAGGATCCAGAAAGTTTCAGCAGTTGCTCTGAGTCTCCACAGTTCAGCCAAGGTCAAAATAATAAAATCAATTTACACCCCTTGAAACTTGGGCTTCTCCAGTGCTTTCTGTAGCCTTCCCAGGGCTGTAAAGGCAGAGAGGAGCCCTTAGAGATCAAGCAAAGATCAACAGATCTCCCCCAGCTTTTTCAGCCTTAAAAAGTTAACTGGTCTCAGCTGTAATCTGTAACTGACACAGCTGAAAACTTCCTGTAATAAACCTTTTTTTAGTCTCTGCTGCCTCTGTCGCCTCCTCAGTGGTTCACAGATTAGGAACCAATGACATACATAACTCAGCTCCATTTGTGAATGGAATGGGATTTAGGATGTGGCTGTCATTTGATCTGTATCACACAGGCAGAAACAATTTTACACGGTGACAACTTGCAACTCAAAAAATTTCCAAACATGCCATTCAAAGCTGGGGGGTCTGAACCCATGGTCTTAGTAATGATTACCACTTGACCACGTCACAGTTCCTATTAGACGCTTAATAGACTTTTAATAACTATTATGATAAAATGCAGCAAAATAATTGAATGGGATTTGAGCAATTCAGTTATTAATTCATTTATTTGTATTTTCATATACTCAGTGATCTCAGGTAAGAGATCTATATTAAGTAAAAAAGCACTCTGGAAATCAATAGCTCATGACAAATTACCAACCAGTCTTTTACTGTTCTCAAAAGTATCTGTGTGCAAACTTTTAAAGCCTCAGTTTTCAACCTACATTTTACAAGTCCTCAGCTAATCCATACAGGTTAGCAAAGCATGGATACATGCACACATTTGTGGCAGGGAAGCTCAAAGTATTTATCTCTGCAAGTCAGGGTTTTCCATCTTAATCATTTCAACAAAACACGTTATAGAGTTTTCCTTTATATCAATCTACCCGTTCACTATTTTAACTGACCAATCAAGCTGAGGCATGATGAGACAGGCACTTTCATTCTTCATAATTCTGTGTGTTTTATTTATTTTAGAGGATAGTCAGTGGAGGGACTGCATAAAGAGGATGTTGGATTCAGACCCTGCATGTTTGCAGTGAGCTGAGATAATCTCTGCAGACTACTTTGTCTGACGCCTCACAGCTTTTTGTTCATGGCAGTAGATGGAAACCTTAGTGGTGCAGAAAGAAAAGGAAGCACTCGAAGCATAATAACCACGACAAAAAGTGGTTGCTTGTTTTCCTTGCAGAAAGACAAAGACAACAAAAGCAGCAGCAGCAGCAGCAATGCAAGACTATTTCTCCCTACCCACACATGAAGCACAGTAGCTAAAACCAAGATCAATGTGAAAAATTTGGTCCCTCCCAGGTTACAATGCATAGGCTTAGTTTTCAGATTCCAGCCATAAAAATTCTCTTGACTTTCTAGATATCAGTATTACATGTGCTCCTTACTACATCACATTCAAACCTGAAGCAATTCCTCTCACATTTGGGTGCCCTGTGCAAGTTGTCTTACAGAGATTTAACATTTTGAGGACTGTCTGTCTTCCCCTCTGACAGCTCACAAGGGCTTCATTTTTAGGTTAAACATCCAAAAACTGAGGCATGAAAGATTATCACCACATCTCATCCAGCAGGTCTCAGACACCTCTATCCTAGGATAGAATCAGCCATGAAGAAGTGGCAATCTCTTTTCAACAACAAAACAAGAGATAGAAAATAATTAATATGGATCTAGGCATCCCACTTTCAGCTACCTTGGGTGGGACAGATGAACCACAAATCCAATGTTTATGTGGCCTACTATCTGTATGTCAAAATCCAAAGAATGTTCCTGTATAAGGATACAGGAGGCTTTTTAACCTCACCCTGATAAAATTCATATGCAGTGATTCTGTCAGATTGCTGGAAAGAAATTTCCCACAATCCTCATTCCCATGGTATCTGCTGATCTCTTATATTTTCTGGTACATTTCTAAGAGACAGAGTTTAGCTCAAATCACAAACCAGCTGGGTCAGCCTTTTTGATCCAGGGCCTGATCAATCCCAAAGTATGCCAACTCCAGTCTATATGCTATGTAAATTAGTATTTTATTTCTAGTAGCTATATATTAATGAAACCAGCACTGAAATTTGTGATTTCATCTGTGACTCTTTCTGCTCACACATTTTGAGTAATACCACAAAAATTCACAATGGATAAATGATGCTGCTTAATTTGAAGTTCTAAATCTTTATGTGATTTGGATAATTTAGCTTGCATTAAACAATTTGGAAAGCAGAAAGTACTGACATGAAAAATAATTGGAACAAAGGAAAGGCAAAATAAAAGAGCAGAAATGAGGACTAATCAAAGACAATTAAATATATGGCAATCTGGAATAAAGAATTCCAATACTAATTTTGAAAGATTGCTCTGGAGAACACAGCTGGAATAAACCATTGCTTTTACTGAAAAGGCTACACAGCTTTGTATGGTTTCTGTATGGTTTAATTAATTATTAGTACAAAACCATTTGCAGCTATCTGACATTTCAATCTAAGTGAGACACAAAAATATGAAAACTGGAGTCAAAGGGAACATACATTTTCCCAATTTTAATGACAAACATCAGTAATTATCTGACTGAATACCAGGAGCTGAAAGTAGTGGTGGTAATTTTCTCTGAAACTGGCTATTTCCTCTTCTTGGGGTGATTTGCAGACAATTAGTCAGAGGGAACTATGCTCATTGTGAAGAGCAGCCTGACATGAACAAGTAAATGTGTTCAGTGTGTTCCACCTCTGCAGGGTTGCAGAAAATAACCTGTCCTGGGAAAATGGCATTTTTTCACCTACAGTGATAAGACTGATCAATAGTTAACTCATGTAAGCACAGTCAACTATTGGGAGACAGCAAATGTTGATCACAAAACCTAAGATGCAGGATTCACCTTAATCTTGTCAAGATAAGAGGAACAAGAATTTACTTGAGACCAACACAGAAACCGCTGAATCATTCCACAAAGGACTATGAATGCCCCAGAAAGAGAGGTGAAAAGTGCATTGTGATGAAGACTACTGATCTTCATCAGAAAGACCCCCGAGGAAGAAGAGGAGCCTTCCTCAGTGCGACCACCAGGACACACCATGCATGTGTGACACATATGCTAATGGTATTAATGACTTCCGAGAACTAATTTGTACAACCACTCCTATCCCAAGGAAAGTGGTGACTATCCATGAATTTTACCCGTAATACTGTGTTGTAGGAAGTGTGCTGTGTGCGTGTTTGTGTGTGTCAGGAGGAGCAATCCCCCACGCACCCGGAGCCGAATAAAGCAAATACCCACTTCTCTGACTCTGTCTCTGAAGTCTCTTGGCCCGGTTTGGGGCGATTCAACACGCACGGGAATGATACAATGACATTTAGAATAAATAGTAGCATTTGTCTCTGAAATACATCCAGCTTGTATTTATATTTTATTCTTTATCCCATGGTTTGAGTAGAAGCTATAATTCACTTTGAAGATCTGTACTTCTGCAAAACTTTAAATAGGAATGTATCTAAAGATAATTTTGTTTCTGTACACCAAAGAAAATAGAGAGGAAATACTATTTATTACTTCCAATAAAAATGTATAAAATCCTGGAATTTTTATATAAGCAAATTTAGCAGTTCTTTCATATGCATTCAGGCAACAACATACAAATTAAATTTACGTTTCTGAACTCTATTTGTTACATGGATAAATATGGATTAGTGGATTGAGTCAGGATAAGCTTATTCTATTATAGTTGTATTTGTCTGAGATTATTTACAGTGTTCTATGCTTTCCCCGATAGATTTGTTTGGGTGATTTTTTTTTTCTTTCCTTGTTCAATCCAGGATATCTGCATTTAGTCAGGGGTGTCTACTTCTTTCAGCTAATTTTTTTTTTTTTCCAAGCAGAACTTCTGTTTTTTACAGGTTGCCAAAAAATATTTTAAATGTGTAACTCAACTAGTCTGAAAATGATTTGATTGGAGGAAAACTGAGAGCAAAATAATAGTGTTTTTTTAAACTGTGGTAATGGCTTATTTTGCTGCAACAGGTGAAAATTTCACTTGCGCCATTGAGCAGATGGCCACGTGCTGGTCCCACCCACTTCCTTAAATCTCTGCATTTTGGGGACGAAGTCCATTTGTGCTCCCATATCCCTCCTAGCTCCCGTATCCCTCCCACAAACTACAGAGGCACTTCCACACTTGCCCACCAGCGACAGCTTTGCCAGTGAACAACACATTCGAAGATCAGCAGCTACTTAGAGGTAGGTGTTAATAACCAGACCACCAACTCAAATATCACCACCTCCACTCCACAAACACACCAGCATCTTGCCTTCCATCCTTTCGCACAGCGCCTGGGGCGGGGGTGAGCTTTGCCTTAGGGCAGAGCTTATCACTCTGTGTGGGAGAATCAAATCTGTCTTTTCCCTCCTCTCAGGTCTACGTTTATGCAAATCCCCCCCTGCCAAGCAGTTTACAGATGGAGGGCTGAATGAACAGTATCCTTGGAAGCAGAAGATTTAAAAAAATAAAACAACAAAAAAACCACCAAACCACGTTCAACAATCTTCTTTCTCATTTCTTACAAGGCTCCATCACTGAGGCTTCTTTCCTGAGCCAGAACTCTGCAACACTCTCCAGAAAATGTTTAAATCCTTTGGCACTAAAATGAAAGTAGACCTCTAAGTTCATATGCTTCTGTGTTCTCTCAAGTGGGGTTAGGAAAGAGGCAAAAAGATCATTCTGCCAAACTAATTCTTAATCCTTGCCTGTCGTAATAATCTAAATCCTTGCCTGTCGTAGTAGTCTAGGATTATAAAATTTCCAGTGAGAGAGCAGTGAGTGTCCTCTGTGTGCCTGGAAGGTTTATAGGATACCACAGATGCTAAAAGCAACTAAGAGATCCCAGTCTTTTGAAAAACTTCTGTGTGATTCAGTCTGGCCAATGCTGAAAAGATTCTTTTCTCCATCATCCAGTTTTATATTCAGAAAGCATACAGAGTGTTTGTGATTTTTAAATAAATCATTAATATGCACACTTTATTTCATCTGCCTTTACAACCTTATTTGGATTAAGTGATGCTAACTAAAACTGAAGTCTCTCTGTAAAGAAAGAGATATTGATAATTCAGTTATCCTAAGATTTTGTAAAGTTATTTTAAGTCTGGTCAAAAATGTTCTGCATCATTTCATGCTAATTATTGCAACAGCAAGTCTTTCAGATGTCACATATTCAGAATTTCACAACAGGCATCTAGGAAAAAAAATACACATATAGCAGCTAAATAAATGAATCACAGGAAAGTGAACTGAAGAAAATATAATGTATTTTCTATTCACCCAAAATTTCAGTGAAGCCAAGATGATGATAAAAATACTCTTTCTTCATTCATGATGATCTGCTAAGTAGTGCTACTAAAAATGTAGAGAAATTCTTCCATATTCAAATAGGAAGCAGTGCAAGTTTGCACAAGTGTCAGCCAGCTGCTGACTGTCACTGATGCTACTGCCAAGCAATCAGACTTTCCAGACTTAAAAAGATGATCCTGCTCATAATCTTGCCCATTGCTCTTGGTCCTTTCACCATGGTATGGATAAACTCCATCCTTTGCATGCTTTGCCAGCAAAGTCTGGTTTTGTCAGTCTAGCTTGAGTAGTCTGGCTTTGCACTGAAAGGGCTCAGTGCACTGGGAAAATCAGGAAACCTGCAATGCTGTGTTGCTGCTGTTCATGCCCCAGCAGTCTTAGCACTGTGTTAATCCTGACTTTATTTTACACTCATGTCCATGAAAATATTAGACATGCACAGTTTTTGGTCTACTAATTATTACCCATCTCTTCCTTCTTGTTCTATGTCTTCATCTTGATGGAAGGAGCCAACCTTGTCAGTGTATGGTGTTTCTCCTTCATGAAACAAATCCATGAGCATCCCAGTATAAGACACCACCCCATCTGACAAGTCTCCTGAGAGTTCCCTAAAATGGAGGAGGCTGGGGTTTTTTCTTCCTGAAAATCCCAGATGTAATCTAAACAGACATATTGCAGAAAATAAACAAATTTCAGCAGTGCCTAAGAAAAGTGTGCAATAAACAAAGACTTCAACATAATCTATAAAAATCTTATTGCCATATCTCAAAAAAATAGGAAAAAAACTCCAAACAGTTACCAAGCTGAAGCTGGAAGGATACAAATTAAGGCACACGTGTTTCAAAGGACCTTGAGAAGGAAAAAAAACAACTTAAACCCCAGCAATACCAAACCATGTTCCAGTGCTAAGCTGCAGGAAGGGAGGCAGAGAAATGAGACAGAAGTGAAGCCTTTTTATCTGGGAGCAAGGAGTGGCAGATGATCCAGTGAGATTTTTCTACATGCGGCTTTTTTAGGCAGAAAAGAAGCAGGGAGGAAGTAGTTCTAATTTCCTCAGGACACAACAGCCTTACAAGATGAGAGGAATTCTTATTAAATATAATCTTAATGAATTCTATCGTTTTCTCCTTTTTTACTGCTTTAGTGCTGCAGATCTGTGCTTTTAAGTAAGCGCATTCTTTTAATTGTGTTTCCTGAAGCAGCTTCCTCAGAAGAGCAAAGAAACTGTCGTTTCCATGGAAGCAGCAGTCCCCAAAACTATGGCACTGCAGTCTGTCTACACAGAACCCTAAAACACACTGCCTGGGGAACAGCACGAGAGCAAGCCTGCACTTAACTTCTCCTGCCTACCTGGTGGCATGGGAGAGCCAGAGGCTGAGGCAGGGTCCAGCAGGCATGTGAGGGATGGTGATGGCAGCCCTGGATGGGACAGTTATGCTGCGGATGAGGTCTGGGAAAAGTTCAGTTCAGCTGCTGTACCACCAGGCTGTGCTCTCCTCAAGCTGTGCCTCTTGCAGCTACAGCTTGACAGTAGCTGTCCTCATACCTTGCTCACCTAAGAAGTGCAATGAAGGAAATTCTAGTAAATACTTTGCAGTTCTACAGCAGTTCTTTGAAACTTTCTAAAGCCATTACATTCCTTTATTAGATCATGTTAAAAGATTTTAGCAGTTTCTTCTGTGAGATGGATAAGCACATCATGCCATGGGTGAGCAACTGGCTCATGGGTTGGGTGCAAAGGGTTACAGTGAATGGGGTGACATCAGACAGGTGACCTGGCACTAGAGGGGTTCTGCAGGGCTCCATCCTCGGCCCTGTGCTCTTCAACAGCTTCATCAATAACCTGGACACAGGAGGACTGGAGGGGATACTGAGCAAGTTCATAGATTATACAAAACTGGGAGGAGCTGTTGGTTCCCTGAAGGGCAGGGAAGCTTGGACAAATGACAGGACTGAGCAATCACCGACCACATGAAGTTCAACAAGGGGAAGAGCCAGATTCTGCACCTGGGATGGGGCAACCCTGGATGTAAAGACTGGGGAATGAGAGGCTGGAGAGTAGTGCCATGGAAAGGGATCTGGGGGTCCTGGTCCATGGCAAGTTGAACACGAGTCAGCAGTGCCCTGGCAGCCAGGAGGGCCGCCCGTGTCCTGGGGGGCATCAGGCACAGCATCACCAGGTGGGCAAGGGAGGGACTGTCCTGCTCTGCTCTGCACTGGGGTGGCCTCACCTCCAGTGGGGGCAGCTTTGGGCACTATAATAGAAAAAAATATAAACCTGTTAGGGAGTGTCCAAAAGGGCAATGAGGATGGTGAAGAGCCTTGAGGGGAAGCCGTGTGAGGAGCGGCTGAGGTCACTTGGTCTGTTCAACCTGGAGGAGACTGAGGGGAGACCTCATTGTAGTTACAACTTCCTCATGAGGAGCAGAGGAGGGGCAGGCACTGATCTCTGCTCTGTGTGACCAGTGACAGGACCCGAGGGAATGGCCTGAATCTGTGTCAGGGGAGGTTTAGGTTGGATATCAGGGAAAGGTCCTGCACCCAGAGGGTGGTTGGGCACTGGAACAGTGCAGTGGTATCCAAGGCAGTGCTCACAACACTAAGTCTGACAGAATCCATGAAGTATTTGGACAACGCTCTCAGGCACATGGTGTGACTCTTGGAGATGGTGCTGTGCAGAGCCAGTTGAGCTGGACTCAATGATCCTTGTGGGTCCCTTCCAGCTCAGTGTATTCTATGATTTTTGGGGGAGCAGTCATTTTGCAGATTTAATACAAGTTCTACACTTGCAGTATATTAACTGAGCTGAATTGCTACTGGGAAGTTAAACATATTACAGGAGATGATTTGCACAGTGAAACAGCAGTAAAAAGGAAGCTATTTTGTTGAGATGATGCATTTTATTTCATAGTCAGAAACATATTAAAGTATGTAGAGCATATAAAAGTAAGTGTTGAAATTTCATCTAGGATAGTTTCAATTTGAGATAAAGCACCCAATTTTTTAGACCTCTTCTCAAACAGGAAAAAAAAACCCCAAATGCCTGAAAATGTAAAAGAAAAAGGACTATTCTATAACCTGAAGGGCAGTGTGAAGGGCACAAAGATCCTTTAAGCCAACAACCTGCTCTATAGAAATGCTCCCAGATCACCTTGATGCAGTTCAGTGAAGAACCTTCTAGAAATACAGAGCAAAATCTCAGACGGTATTAAATATATATATATGCATATATTTATATTCAAGCCAAGGAAGAACATCAGCCAGGAGTCTGATCTATTGCTTTCTAAAGGGACTGCATTACAAAGGACTCTGCTCCCAAAAACATCTTATTTAGTTATTTATCATGCTGGTATCTCAGAGACAGCACTCCCAGTGTTGTGCAAGTCATCTTTGAACACTATTAGGACTGTAAAACTCTCAAAAAACCCCAGACATCCTCCTTTTTCATCTTCCCAGTAACATCATAGATTATGCTTCCATACTGAGCAGAGACGCTGAAATCTAACTTCAGTTTTACAGATTTCAGAGCAGCTGGCATCTAAAGGAAAGGGGTTTTATGAAAGGGTCTTCATGTCAGAGTTCACCAGTAAGCCACTGAAATGTGTAACTTCTCACACAGATTTCCACATTTTAGGGCATGCTGTGACACCTGTACCATGCCAGTTCACGAGTTGTTAATTTGGAGGCTGGTGAAGTTCCCGCTCAGCTCTAAAAGGAGCTGCTGAACAAAGAAAGCAGCCCCCATCTGCCTGTCAAGCCAAATGTTTTCAGCAATGACAGAATATTCGGAGTTGAAAGGGTCCCACAAGGATCATCAGGTCCAATTCACATGAATGGCCCCAAAACCCTGGCATAATTAACACCATGCTTTAATCATCTGAGCTAATCTCGGTGGCAGTGCAGCTCAAGTTCATAAGCCTGGCTTGGTACTCAGCTAAGCTTAGTATAAACTTGGATAGTAAAAAATATCCCTGTTTAGGGCTTTAGTTTCCTGAAATTTGCACCCTATCACACCTACATAGTGCATCACAAAGTGAAGGACAACATTGCAACAAGGGCAGGGAGAGTCTGTGATATCCTTGCTGAAGTTCTCAAACAGCAGGGGAATGAAGGAAAAACACTGTCATTTTCTCTCAAGGAACAAAAAAATATTAGAAATTTTAAGAAAGGGTTTGTCATTCTTTACTACAAGGGTTATGGGTATTTAACATGACCTTTTTGACAGAGCTCTTTGCACATCAACAGAATCAGGAATTTACAAAGATAAAACATACACACACAAAGGACTTTACATTCACTCTAAACCAGGAAATTCTACCGACTGCAGGAATCCATAAAGTGTTTTTATCTTCTCTTCTGCCAGTCAGAAGCAATGTCAGATCCTAGTGGTTGGATGACAAATTTCCTTAACCTGCAACTATTGTGCAGTTGCAGTTCATTTGGAGGACTTTACCTCAAGGGTGCTGTCTCTCAGCGTCACAGTTTAACAATCACTAAACTTTACATCCATTTCCATTAGGTCTGTGCAGCGAGTTTCCAAAGTGGAGTTGTCATAGAGCAGAATGCCTGCTATCTTGCAGTCTAAAACCCATTAAGACAACTTAGACATAAGCTGCAGACTATCAGCTTTGCAGACGCAGGGAACTAATTTTTTTCCCCCACAGTGGAAAGAGCCTGTCTCTCACAGACACCACAGTTAAAAGAGAGTCTCTTCAGCAATTTAGTGGAAGTGGGCAAGGGGGTCACAGAGAAGAGCCATGGAAATTCCTATCTCTAACACACTATTCCAAGCTTTTGGTTAGTAGCTGGAATCACAGGCACACGCCTGTATATTTTTCTACAGTGTGCTGTTTTCTGACATCTTTACTGTCATTCAGGAAGAAAACCAAAGCACTGTTGCACCAGTAGTGTGTGCATCTTGGGTGGCTTATCTTTCAGTAATTTCAGCATACCTTATTCAGATGGTGTTTCTCACATCCTCCCAACCCTCTCTCTCTCCCAGGAATTTCCAACACAGCTCCACCCCTCAAATCATCTTCAGAAGTTCGTATCTGCCTACAGATAAAGCTGGATACTGAAGGTGCATAGTTTTATATTTGTATTGGCATCACTGGAAATTTACATTTATAAATAAGGCTCCTGTGTGTCGGTAACCTTTTTTCCCGGTAATTGCTGGTCTATTAAGAAAAAAAAAAAAAAAAGCTGTAATTATACTTGTGCACTCAACGTGCCTTTCCTAATTAAAAATGAAGCAACTACATATCTTGTTCATTACAAGTTCAAATGTGCTTGCTTATAATTCTTGATTGACTAGAGCTGAGAAGTGAATGTGAAACAGGAGTTTTATTTCTTTTTCCAAAATAAAGCCAGAGTGACAAGTCATTAACTGAATACATACTAATTACTTTTGAAGCACCCATACTCCACACTGTTTCTCAGGTGTCCTGAAAATCTGCAAGTGACTGATAGCTAAACTCTGGTTTCAGTTGTTTCCTCCCAATTGCAAAGGAGCTACTCTGTGGCAGGATTAGAAGCCACTTTGTCTGCAAGTTACAGAAATCCAGGCATTCACAGATTTAGAAGCTTTTCAAGAAAAAAAAAGGGGTCAAACAGCAAGTGTCAGTCATTGTGACACCTCAGCTCCAGGGTTACAATGAAACTATGGGCTACACAAAAATGAAATAAATCCCATGCAAGCTGCATTCAGTGAAAATGCACGTCTAAAGAGACCATACTGGAAATCTCTGAGCAGTAATTGTTCTCCCATTAACGGCTTTTAACATTTTAAACATCTTTTATTCATGCATGATGTTATTTCACATTGCTAAGATAAATTTTTGTCAACAGCAGAATTTATTTTCTGCAAAGAACCACATTTTTCTAATTAATATCTTACATTAGGAAAGCAGGAGGTGAAGGGAGCTATTCATGAGTCTTCTTTCTTCCAGGTGAAGAGTAATACATGGGGTAGAAAAGGAAGGAATTGACTATAGTGTTCTAGCTACACAGGAGATACCATCTTCTAAATGATGACCCCTTTCAGCTTTTTGGAATTCCTTTTTCCAGTTACCAGTAGTGCTGTTTGCACAAGCAGTGATTTACAAACAGCCTCCCCAAGGAGACTTTGACTGCATTTCACTAATATTGGGCTACAGCTCAAAACAGAGGCTGTCAAGTGAGTGCACTGCCACAGAATTTATGACAGATCAAATGTAGAACTTGAGAGCACAGGGAGTTACAGAACATGTGTTCCATCCCAAATCCAAAAAGCTGGCCCTTTAGTACTGACACTGAAGTGCCAAACTTCCAAACATGAGACAAGCTTCCTTTTTCATGCCATAAATTCCCCAAAATGTGCTTTCACCATAATTTCCACAGCATAAAAGTCAGCTGTGAATTCAGCAGTGCATACAGACCACACTTTGAACACACACCCTCAGTCTCGTATCGCACACATAACCTCAGCTGCTAAACCTGCACACCATAAACTCCCAGCTAACACAGGACTCCAGTGTGGATGCAACACAAATTGCATCCTGGGCATGCATAAGGCTGCTAATGCACAACACACGTCCCATGACAAGTCAGCAGCTCTCCCTAAGTACAAAACAGTTACATTCAGCATACAGAAATGGAGATATCAATGGAGATATCAGTTCCTTTCCTCACTCCCTAACTTAATCCAAGGCTTCTGAGCCATCCTTCCTCCCATCCTCCAAGTAAGTACTGTGTTCTATTTGCATTTCTATGGCAGGCAATATGCACACCAAAAAACCTACTCCACCTCTAGAGAGGTAACTCTAATTCTACCTCTTAACAGAACAAATAATTTGGGACAAATAGCTCCCTTCATTAAAAACTGTTACACCTCAAAAAATGTATTTTTATATAAATTGGCACTTCTTTCTTTTTGCTTGTAGATTTAAAACAAATCAAATGTATCTTGCCATTTATTACCAGGGTCATTATCTGACCTACTGTAATAAAAGTCACAGTAAAATTGATTTGGCAAGATTGATTTCAAAATACCATTTCTAGTATGATAATAGCATCTCATTCTATCTCTTGTAGCACCAATATTTATTGTGTGCTGCTGAAATTTTCAAATAAATTGAAAATGCTGCACCTCTACCTGTCAGTCCTTTCAGTGGCACAATCAGATAGATTAGAAAACGTAGCACTGCAGCTGTTGAGATAGAGCAATCGCATTCCTCATGTCAGGCATTCATGTCCTGCTCCACTCCACTAAACCACTGGACAAATCAGCATGGGACTTTTGGAATGTAGGGCCATAATGGAACAAGCAAAGTAAATAAAGCAGACACAATAAACCCTGGGAGAGGTTCCAAAAAACATCATTCAAATCATCCTGAGCAAACACTGCACATCCAAAACAGTTCCCCAAAAATTAAGAATCGCAATGAAAGTGATCCCAAGCCCTCTTGGCCAGATTTGCATAGAAAAGTTTTGGGAATTAGGAGAGAGGCGAGGCACTACAAGGGTGGCTTCTGCAAGAAGCTGCAAGAAGGTTTCCCTGTGTCTGACAGAGCCAATGTCAGCTGGCTCCAAGACAGACCGGCCACTGGCCAAGGCTGAGCCCATCAGGGACAGTGATAGTGCCTCTCTGGGAACATATTTAAGAAGGGGAAAGAGTCACTGTGCAACTGCAATTGCAGCCAGAGATGAGAGGAGTGAGAATATGTGAGAGGAACAGGTCAAAGAAGACAGGGTAGGAGGTGCTCCAGGTGCCAGAGCTGAGATTCTCCTGTAGCCTGTGGTGAAGTGCATGGTGGCAGGACTTGTAACATCACAGGGGACCCATGCTGGAGCAGTCTGTTCCAGAAGGACTGCATCCCATGGAAAGGGACTCATGTGGAGCAGTTCATGGGGAACTGTAGCCTGTGGGAAGGACTCGCTCTGGAAAAGTTTGTGGAGGAATGTTTCCCCTGAAAGGAACCCCACTCTGGAGCAGTCCTGTCCCTGTGAAGGAAGGAACACCAAAAACATCAATGAACTGACCACAACTCTTTTTCCCCATTCCCCTGCACCCCTGGAGAGGAAGAGAGAGATAATTCAGGAGTGAAATTAAGCCTGGGAATAAGGGAAGGGTGAGGGGAAGGTGTTTTTAAGATTTGGGGTTTTTTCTCATTGCCCTTCTGATTTGATTGGTAACAAATTCATTTCCTCCAGTCACATCAGGTTTGTCCAAGACGGTAACTGGTGACTGATCTCTCCCTGCAAAGTCAGAAGAAAGGTTCAGCTTTTCAAGGACCCCCTGGAGATGGGGGAAGATTTGCTTTCAGACCTTTTGATTTAAACCTGCCTGACCCAACAGAACTGTGTGTTCTTTCTAAAAGAAGTTATCTTGTTCCGGCATATTAGTTTGTGTTTGTTATCGTAAAACAAGGACAAGAGACTGGGAGCTACTTTGAGCACTCTGGCACATCAGCCATGCAGAGGAGTTGAGGCTGTTCTGCCTCAAGGCCCTGGCTGACTCCAGGTTCCACACAAATGCCTCTCTAAACAACCATTTTGTCTTTCAGGACATAAAAATTGGAGGATCTAAATCAATAGCTGGAGCATACAATGGATGCAGAGCAGCTGTGTTTTTTAACAACGAGTACAGCCACGCGGGCTCCAAAATGAGCAGCTGCAGGGGGAGAAGCAGCAGGGGAGGGGAAATCCTGCCAAGGCAAACCAGTAGGTCACAGGTCCTCAGCAGTGAGCATGGGAGGAGCAGGGAGCATTTTAAACAACGGGGTTTTTTTTCCCCAAATCTATTTTAAAAGTAGCAGAAGGAGTCATTGCATTTAATCTTAAAGTAATCCCCTTTAAGCCTGAAGTGCTTATGTCTCTGTGAGCACAGCATTCTGCTGGCATTGTAAGGGACGAGAGGGGAACAAGAGGCCATGTGAAAATAGCACCATTTTCAGGAGAGAGCTCATCAGGCAGGTATCAATGTCTGCTTCCTGGCAGCTGTCCATTACAGGGCTCCTAAGTACTGTATTTTGTACAATTGGATAGAGTACAGAGAAAGTGCCACCTGATGTCTACTTACACTTGGCAACGGTTTAGTAAAATCGAAAATTGTGCTAAACTATGGGTTTAGCCTTGGAGGCTGCAAGGTGAAGCACGGTGCTCTCAGTAGAGCAGGGCCCCAGAGAATGGAAGTCATTAAAGGAGGGGGGCAGAAAGACAAACAAAAAACCCACAGATTTTTACTGGCCCTTTTCATGCCAGTGGGCAAAGATGCACATCAGCACTATGTGCTGAGCTGCACAGCCCTTCCAGCTGGTCATCTGCACAAAACCAGTCAAACAAGCCCTGGTACAGTATGATGGAGTATGTTGTACTCCCTTGCTCAAGGAAGCCCAAGGCTGTAGGATGCAGACTCCATCTCACCCTTATCAAGGAAGGACCAGAAGCAATCAGCTTAAATTAGGAATGGGAGAACTGAAGGTAACTCTGGTCCAATGTATATATTCATTTAAGTACTATAGGAAGCATAAATCACAAGAGTTCTGCTATCATATATGGCAGCAGGTGAGCTGCAATAACGTTTTACTTCCTTTGGTCTAAAAGCTGATATTCCAAAATCAGGATACTCTTCTTCTCCCCCACCAATATTCTTTAGATCCAGATCTTTAAGCCAGTGTACCAATTCTCTGCTCAATAACATTTCTACACTCTATCAACCCATCATTGTCACTGCCAATAAAATACCAATTTAGAAAGGGGATGATTATGTGGTTCTGTGTAGGAACAGTATAATAATATATCTCAACAGCAATAATCATTGTTATCTGTACTTGACAAGTGCAACGTCCAAACTTGAAAATGAACCAGTCTCTTAAAGAATAAAGCTTTTGTCAACAAAAATATGCTTTCTCCAGAACTTAAATACCAGCTAGAAGCAAGGAAGAGCACCTGTTTATGCACAATGGTTAATGTCCAAGCAGATGCTCTGCCTAATGTCATCTTCCATTAAAACCTGGTCCAAGGCCTAGTGAAATCAATGGGAGTTTCATGGTTGATTTCATCAGGGTTTGAAATATGCTCTTACACTGTACTGACTGTTTCTTGTGCATACTGTGTGACAAATACTGCATTTTACTTTTAAAAGTGTATTCAGAAAAGAATATTCTAACACAAAGAAGTAACTTTTTGTTTACAGAAAGCAAAATTCAAAATACAGCTTGCAGGTATCAGACTAGACACAGAGAATTAAACTTTGTCCCTTCAGGGGGAAGGCACTCAGCTCTATGAACAGCTGCCTTTAGCAGCAAAAACCCCACCTGGAAACACAGTTATGGATGTCTGTAATCCTTACTGGCTTTAGGGATGATGTAGGTCCTTAAACCATCACCTGGGCTTTTCAGGTTGCAGATGTGTGTGTTAACCAAGAGTGTGCTGGATGTGGTATATCCTACCTGACACCACAAGCTCTTCTGAGGTGGGCTTGGGAGGCAGGAATACTGATGACAGGTTTGTTTATTACCATGCTGTACCAGTTTGGCCAAATTTAGAAATACATCCTCTGAGAGAAGGCAGCTCACCACCCCTCCCCCACCAGGTTTGGGAAAAAATAAATTTTCCTCGAAGGAAAGTGAAGGAGATAAAAACTATTTATTTAACAAACACACAGGGAAAGGAAAATAATGCTAAATAATAAAATCTCTCACTGTGGAGGAAAAACCTGGGAAGAGTCCTCCCTTTGGTCTCCTTGGAGCTGGGACTTGGCCCAGGGCCAGGCCCTCTGTGCCCGATGGAAAGTCCTCCCAATGTGCTCTGATATTGAAGCAGTCCAGTAGAAAAGGGAGAAAATACGAAATTCCAGGGAAGGAAAAAAAAAATTCAACTCAGTCTCTCTCTGGAGAAAAAGAAACTGAACAACTGGCCAAAAACTGACCGGGCAGCTGCAAGCTGGGTGCCTCCTCCCTCCCCTGCTGCAGCTGGGAAACCAATTGCTGTCTGTGTGTGACCTTGAACAAGCTGCAAACTGCTTTGAAAAAGTTTTGCAGTTTTTCCTTCCCCCTCTCAGGCTCAGTTTAAAGGTATAAAAAGGCATAAAGATTAATTCCTGGGCATAGGGCGGTGATATGGGATACACATCATAAAGTCACCCCAAGACAATGCTTATCAGACATATGTTCCTTGATCACACAAGCTGTAAGGAGATTATGCAGACAGTGCTTCTGACAAAAGCAGGTGTTTCAGGGCTGCTCCTCACTGTGAGCAGTGGCAGCTGAGGCTACAAGACACCACTGAAGTCTGAGCACCCTTGGAAACTCTCCCATTCCAGCCTGGACATTGATCAGGCTCCTGAGGATCACCAGCTGGTGACTGCTGCCCCAAAGTGGGTGAGCCACCCATGTCTCCTTAGTGGTACCATCAAAAATCAGGTGCCATTTTCATCTTACGTGCTAATAGAAAATAAACTAGAAACCCAATATAACGATGTTCTTACTAATGAAGGAGAATTTGAACATTTGAAAAACTGATATACTTTTGCCACTTTAGTTGTGATTAATGACTAAGGAGTTTTATCAGTCCAATCTATTTTGACCAATATTAAACAGGAAAATTCCTCTTTTTTTGGGGGCAAAGAGAATGTCATCCATAACACTCTTTACTTAGACTTCCACTCTTTGATCATCCATGTCTTTCTTATCTTCTCCCCCTTGTACTGAGCTGTAACTACTTTTTTTTATCAGAAATTACACAGTCTTTTAAGCAGACTTCCAAATAAAGTGTATCTAGCAGAATACTTAATTCCATTACATGTCTATTTCTTACACTCTCATATTAAAACATCTTAAACACTCACTTTCACATGTTAAAACTAACTAAAAAAAGGACTAGGAGTTGTCTAACTTAAAAGAAAAAAAGAGAGGGGGAAATAAAGGCCAGGTGTTATTTTTGCAGAACCTGCCTTAGCAACTGGAGTTAATGTTGCAGAAACTTTTTTGCATTCATTATTCTGGAACAACCTCCTTTGCAAGCACGTAAAACCAAAATTCAAGACTATGTAGCCTTCTCCTGGATATTTGTATTTAATAAAATGCCCAACCAGGCAGGTTCAAGAAATGTCCCAAAACTCTGCAAGTGCCTCTGTTCAGGTGATTGCTGCTAGTAGGCATCAATTTGTAAAGAACATGAATTCTTTCAACCCTTTACTGAAAACTGGTTTCTATCATGAACATTATTGGTTTACAACACTATGAAAATAATCAAAAGTCTTAAAATTCATACACATTACAGAAGAACTTTATCTGGCTCATAAACCCATGACACATGCAATGCCACACCTCAGATAAACACCTTAGATGAAATATCTCACCACCAGCCATTCAACAACCAACAAAAATTCACAATCAGTACAAATTCCAGCTGTTCTTTTAGTACTGCCAGTAATGGGTAATGACCTAATTATTCTTACCAGATGGGCAGTTACAGGATCACAACCATCTTCCCACTTGGATGAGGATGTAGGTGTGCAGGCTTAACCTCTGCAAGCAGAATATGAAAGCAGAAAGGTTTCTCCAAAGCTGATGATGAAAACACTCATTTAAAATTTAGAGCTTCACGTGTTGCCAGCAGCCTTCAGACCCACTCCCAGACTCCCATATATTGTCTTGCAGCCCAGCAGGTCAACAACCAAATGCATGTTTTTCTGCTTGAGCAGAAACCAATAGGATTAATCTGAAGTATTTAAATCTCATCTTCATTTGTAAGAATTGCTTGCAGGTGGATGCAGACCTCAGAATAATAAATCAATTCAGTTCTAGCACAAGGCCAAACAGGATTTTCACTGCCTAGAACAGAAAGCTTAAAATTCATTCATGTGGCCAAAACCAGCCCATACTCCAGCACTGATGCCAAAATAGTCCTTCACTAATTCCTTAAGGGACCAGTATTCAATCCCACCCTAGGGCTCAAATACTCTTTTAAAAATAAGATAATCCCAGATCAGGATAACATTAATGCTTTACACACATAAGGTCCTTCCAGGAAGCACAGTGAGTTTCAGTCAACCTCAGCGCCTTTAAAGTATTGAAAAATGAGGATGAGGATACTGAGCAAATGAGAGGGTTTTATGAATGGCACCTCTATGTTGAATGCTGGAATTTCTGTTGTGAACTGTTAACTTCCTCTACATTTCCAATGTGCCATGAATCCCCATGATAAGAAACCTCTGCATCTCGTGATCATTGTGAAAAGGTCCTGTCTTTAACACCCTGTAGTGGTTTGGTCCAAAATACTCATTACTGTTTATCTGCTGTGAGATAAGAATTAGGAGAAATGCAAAGCAGGCACCAAACTTGAAAGAATATAAAGTTTATTAACAGACCTAAAAGAGGGAAGGAAAAAAAAAATTATACCACCTACAGAACTCTCCTCCTCCCCCCACCTTCCTCCCTTCTCCCACTGACAATGTGAAAAACAACCCTTAAGATGTTCAGTCTGTTTACCACTGCCATAATAACCTTGTTTAGTCCATTTAGAAAGAGAAGTCTCTTCTTGCTCATGCTATGAAAACATTATCACAACGAGACAGCCGCCCACTTCCAAATATCGTTCAGTCCATTTAGGAAGAGGAGTCTCTCTGCCTGCGTGTGAGTCCTTTCCCCCGACTTGCAGCTTTTCCCGCAACTGCTTTCGAGGGTCCACTCTTGAAGTTTCTTGGGGTACAATTTTAAGGTTGAGCTGTTCAGAAACAAAAACAGAGGCCCTTCTCCTTCCCTGGGAGCAAAGGGTCTTCATCATCTTCATCGTTAAGACTATCTCTGGAAGCATCTCTAGGTACTGAGGTTTTCTCCTTTCCCGTTTGGAGCAAAAGTCCTCATCTGGTTCATCTCTAGGTACTGAGGTTTTCTCCTTTCCCGTTTGGAGCAAAAGTCCTCATCTGGTTCATCTCTCCTTGTTCAAACTTCTCATGAAATTACAGCTGCGTCAGCATCTGCCTATCTCAGCGCAGGTGCTTTTGCTTACGAGTTGAACACTCCACCCCCCATATCTTCATGAAATTACAACAGGATACTCTGATATATCACAGCTTCACAACAGAATTTCAGCTTTAAGCATCTCCTCTCTCTCTCCTCCCTCAGGTTTTCAGCTCTTCACAGCAGTAAAAGGGTTAATCTCACCTCGGCCTTGCAGCTTTGCAGCTGGAATGTTGAATTTTCCTTATCGCAGTGGAGAGGGGGGAGAGCCGAGCCGCTCCGGCTGCCCACGGCAAGGCAGTGGGGGGGGTTCCATGGCTGGAACAGGTCCATGGCTCCAGGATGGCCGTGGCCCGGCCCGGCCTGGCCCAAGCAGGGCCTGGCCGGGCCCGCTGGCCCCCACACGGGGCCTGCAGCCACCTGTGCCAGCGCCGGAAACGAGAGAGAGCTTGGAGGGGGAGTTTGCCTATTCTTAAATGTGGATCACAGAGGTGTTCACAACTTTAAGTGGCTTAGAGAATTGTCCATATTCAAACTGGCCAGCTGATAGGTTCTATCAGTTCCCAGAGGAAACTGTAAGCACCCCTTAGCAAGGACGTCCCTTCCGGGACTATGCTTGCTAACCTATGACACACCCCCCTGCCAATTTAAATGCAATGCTACACAAACACGAACTGCTACCTTGTAATAAATAAAAATGTACAATAACAAGGAGATGGAAATCGGATACCTATTGACAGAAATCACAAACCTACAGTTTCTGTTTCTTAACATGTGCCTCTTGGGTAGTATGGTTTAAAATCAACTACACAAGCATTTTGAATATACAATAGGCTATTAAAAGATACAGAAAATTCAAGAGACGTCTACCCTTTCTGTCAGCACCCACATAAAAGTCGTATCTTCAAATTTAGACTGCTCAGCACTATTTATTCAGCAGACACAGGCCTTTTGGCTACAGTCCCTGGGAAGCAGCTGCACTATATATCTATGAATGATGGGCAAGTCTATCTTGCATCTGAAAGCCAGCTCATGGTTTTTATCAGCAGACCTATCAAACTCACCAAGGTGAGAGAGTCTACTGAAAGCCTAGGGTTTTCTACAGCCAAAAAGAAAATGAATTTCAGTCAGTAGCCCATTAACCGTATCTTTCAAGGACTCAGAAAATTCCTAACAATGATTCCTAATTGAAGCTGCCCACAGAGTGAATTGTTCAGCTGGGCCTTCACAGTCTTCTGTTTGTTAGCTCCTGAAACACTTTTTTCCTACTCATTCCTACTTATCACTCCCCCCTGGAGTGTTAAGTTGCTCTGGAGGGGAAAATCATGTATTGGTGAAAATGCAATTTCTTTTGGTGAAATGCATTTCCTTTTCCATAAAAATACTTCCTTTTCAAGTTATCTGAAGTGAAAATCCTCCTGTGAACAGGTTTCAGGGAAGGACCAAACTCAAAACTAACAGGTGTAGAAAGAACATAGCTGGAAATGACGAACAGTAATATAATATAAATCACACTGAGTAAACTGAATAAAAATTTAGGAGGAAAACACTTCCAGCATTTGATTCTGCATTATTCACCTTTGTGGATTAAAAAAAGAAAATAAAAGAGAAAAGAAAGATGGTGGAATTTCTCATTTCCCTGCTCTTATTTCAACTACTCTCCTTATCCTGAGTGAGCTATAAAAGGACATACATGGAGGGAGAAGCCCTCATCCTGCCATGCTGTTTTTCCAGTATGATTTGATTAGATTCATAGTGCATGACCAAAAAGAGCTCATTGTAAACAGCTGATTGGGTTTTAAAGCAGTGGATGATCAGTTGGGTAAATTACCACTCATTGTCTTTAGGACTTAGGAATTCTCCGAATGCAAGCCCGTGTTCCCACTCAGCTGCTTCCATGAGGCTCTCCCTGGTGTTGTATGGGGCAGAGCTGTGGACCTTGAAGGAAATAAATGAATATCGACGTGCAGTGATAGAGATGACATGTCTTGGGAGGATCCCTGATGTTAGCAGCAGACAGAAATTGAGAGGTAATGACACCAGAAGCGTGCTGCGAATAAAAAGGAGTTGCAGGCTGCCACGAGAGGACTAGAAGTGCTGCTGAGTGGGAGGTGAATGTATCCCACCTTTCAGAAAATAGGGAAGAAAAGTCCTTTCTCTATAAAATCTCTCCAGCTAGGCACAGTGAAAACATAGCCATTGAATCATGGAATCATTTAGGTTGGAATAGATCTTTAATATCACTAACCATTAACATGACACTGCCAAGCCCCCACTATACCCTCTCCCTAAGCACACACCTGTGGATCTTTTAAAGATCTCGCACTTCTACTCCACAGGGTAAGGTCTCCTTTTCTCCAAGTGCAGGACCCAGCACTTGGCCTTGTTGAACCTCATACACAGGCCTCAACCCGTGATCCAGCCTGTCCAGATCCCTCTGCAGAGCCTTCCTGCCCTCCAGCAGATCAACACCCTGGCCCTACTTAGTGTCATCTGCAAACTGACTGAGGGTGCCCTCGCTCCCCTTGTCCAGGTTGTTGATGAAGATATTAAGCTGAACTGACACCAATCCTGAGCCCTAGGGAACACCACTCGTGACTGGCCACCAGCTGGATTTAACTCCATTCTCCAACATTCCCTGGGCCCAGCCATCCATGCAGTTTGCTACCCATCCGACAGTACACTCATCCCAAGCTGTGTAAGGCCAGTTTCTCCAGGAGAATGCTGTGGGAAATTGTGTCAAAGGCTTTACTACAGTCTGCTGCAGGTAGACAACATCCACAGCCTTTCCTTCATGCACTGAGAGGGTCACCTCGTCATAGGACGGTCAAGCAGGACCTCCCTGTTATGAACTCATGAAGGCTGGGCCTGATCCCCGGGGCTGTCCTGCATGTGTTCTGGGATGGCACTCAAGATCATCTGATCCATGACCTTCCCTGGCACCAGGTTCAGACTGACAGGCCTGTAGTTCCCCAGGTCCTCCTTCCACCCTTCTTGTGAATGGGTGTGACATTTGCTGAGTTCCAGCCGCCTGGGCCTCCCTGGTTAGCCAGGCCTGCTGGTAAATGGAAGTGGCTTGGTGAGCTCTTCTGCCAAATCTCTCAGAAACCCTGGGTGGATCCCATCCAGCCCCATTGACTTCCACGTGTCTAAGTGGTGTAGCAGGTCCCTCACCATTTCCCCTTGGATTATGGGGGCTTCATTCTGCTCCTCAACCCTGCCTTTCAGCTCAGGGGGCTGCGTACATGGAGAACAAATGGTCTTACAATTGAAGACTGGGGCAAGTCTTTCATCCATACAAGATTAAAAAGAAAAACATCAAATATGAGTTCCTGAAATAAGAGATTAGAAGACTGAAACTACAAAGATATTCAAAGAAATATTGAGGAAATGGTGTTTTAGCCATCTGAAACATCATACAACAGTCTATAAAAAGATGGATTTGTCAAGAACAATCTGTATCAATCCATTTTATGATCTGACTGGGCTACAGGAAATAGATGCACCATTTCCTAACTATACTGCATTTTTAAAGACAGCAGAAATCACATTACATAACCAAACCAGGTAAAATAAACATAGCCAATGACTTTTCAACCTTTTCTCACTTAGAAAAAACTATTCTCACTTAGAGAAAACTATCGACAACTATTTTGCAAAAGAGGTATGAGCACTCTGTAAGCTTTCCATATATAAAATGAAGGATTTACAAAGCCTGTTCCAAACTCTTTAGAAGCAATGGATGCTGTCTCTGCCCAGGACCCCACAGAACACAAGTGTGTGATGACAGAGTTGTCAGTGCAATTCTCAGTATCAACAATTTTATGTCAAATCAAGGAGTTATTTCAACCTAGGAGTGTGTTCAAGGTTTATGCCTGTTCAAAACTTCCATTACGAACCTGGATATCAAAACGAGCCTCTGTGCAGGTCACCAAGATCTTTGCAAGCACTTGCACCACTGGTTCAGAATTCTAAGTGATTTTGATAGAGAAATAGCTTGAAAACAATACTAAAAAGAATGTCATGTCACACAAGCTGCAAACTGAATACTGGCCCACACTGTGATACTGTTCCAAAAAAAAGATTTAAAAAAAAAATCATCCTGAAACAATGCCAAGAGAAACATCACTATGGTTTCCAATTCTATTTTTCCCATTTCATTTTTTTACCACTTAAAAATCTGTTCTTTACCCATTTATTTTCTAACAGCTTTCATACAGCGAAGAACCATCCTTCCTTCCTTAGAACTTGGCACAGAGTTTGGATAAAAATTAGTAATTTTCATCAGCTCATTCCAGGCTGAATTCTGCACCAATTCTTTATTTTGTTTGTCCAGTGTTTTTGGACCCCATTATCAATACCATGTTTTATTTTTCATTTATTCACCTGCAGCTTTAGAAGCCAGATCTTTAGGAGCAGTCCAGAGTAACAAGTTTATGCCCTAACATATTTTATTACATCACTGCACCTCATCCTGAATCAACCAACACAGCACACTGGCATCAGAAGGTGCAGGTAAAAATTACTGGTGACAATTAAATCACCATTTCAGTGAAGTGAAAAGAAGTTTATTCTATTCTTACTTCTCAGGTGCTTTTTGCTATCTCCATAGCTGGTTTATCCACAGGTCAGGAATTACATTCCAAATTCAGATGATGTTATTATAAAAAGGACCACAAAAGGGACAAAATAATTAATTATTTTATGATCCTTGAAATAGGATGCATGTATATCTTCTGTCAGGAAACAATAAAAGGATAGAGTGACTCCTCACTAATATTTATTTTAAATTTTACGGTCTGTGTATAAAAGCAGGGACTACTGTTCACAAACAGAGCTGTTTCTCCAGGGTTTTATTATGATAAAAGAAATTACCTTCTGCTTCTTAGGTCTATCCCTCAGTGTACAGAAGTAGCTGCTGGAACCAAGAAAAATGAGAGACGCAACTTAAATGACTGAGGCCTCTCTATCTCTCTTCACTCCCTCCCTCCTCCACTCAACATCCCTCTCCTTCCCCCCGCTTCTTTTTCATGCAGTGGTGTTTGATGGAGCAGCAGATTAGAAACACTTTCCTTCTCTACCTTTTTATACTTGTCCAGGCTGTCACCATTAAAAAGTGCAGCTTCAATGCTACTGTTAAACCTTGGATAAAGCTCCGATGTAAATATCTCATGCTGAAAATTTGTCATTGTCAGGTTGCTGTACCTATAAGTCAACTCCCAATATCCTAGAAGAAGCAGAACTGTCATCTCTTCCACAATCATGTTAAAGATTTCCTGCAAGTTCCTGGAAGAGAGAAACACCATGCCTACAAAACTGGTTTCTGCATTTCCCTGTAAAATAAAATCAAATAGACTTCCACAACCAAAGAATCACCCTTTAATTGAATTATGGTATACACCCTTAAATTATTTTTGCTTGGACACCTGCTTTATTTATCCTTGCATTTATCCTGATCAGAAGTTTACAGTACTTTGACCCAAAGACCTTTAAAAGGGTGCAGTTTTTTCCTTTCTGGATTATGTTTCATAAATATTATCTTTTTTAAGAATTATTATGAAACAACATATCTGGATGATGTGCACAGCGGGAAATCTGTATGTATTTGCCACTTCTTTGATGTTGCCAATGTGATAATTGAACCTGAACAAATAAGAGGCCATAGTCAAGAGGTTGGCAAGACATCCCCATGATCAGAATTTCTGACAGTCTATGTACCCCATGCTGTCTAAAATGGAATCTGTGTTAAACTGAAAGCTACAAAAGTGCAACTGCTTTCTACCGTGACTGCCAAAAAATAAAAGATTGCTGCATTCACAACCCAGTGTGCCCAAATAGTCCATGGAAATCTTGTTAAACTGAAGAGAAATAACATTGTGAAAATTGCAAGCCAAGATTGTGTTGACACAGAATCATAGAATTATTTAGGGTAGAAAAGACCCTTGAGATTGTCAACTGCAACTGTTGCCCCAACAGTGTCAAGTGATGGTAGGGAGAGTAAATTTCCATAGTTGCCACCAACTTCTGGGCCTAGAGGAGCCAAGCTAAGCTGGGTTTGCTTTAGGCCATGCCCAAATTATGGGGAAAAAAGTTGTTTATTGATCTTCTCTGCCATGGTGAAATGCTCCTCCACACATCATTCAATCACTAACAAAAAACTGCCAAAATCTATCTGAAACCTCTGCGATTCATAAGGATTCTTGTAATACTGAAAAGGATTTTGTTACCAACTATGAACTGCCTATCAAAAACGTATCTTTCTTTGCATTAAAGGCAGTGGTAAAAACTAGGGCATTAAAAATCAAAGAGTTTCAGGATGACATCACACACCTTCACCACCACACAGATTTACAGACAATTGTATTCTAAATAAAACAAAACAACCACTAAAATTTGCCAAAGAGCTATAAGCACAGATATAGTGCATGCATCTTATATAGTTACCTTCATACACTCATTTTTTCAAAAACTAGCAAACATTGGTAGTTGACAGATAAGGATGATAATTACCCTCCTCTATCAAATTAAGACATATTAATTTTCCTGAAATTAATTCCTGACCATAACATGCCCATACTCTTGACACCACTACCTTCAACTGACTACAGACAGCTGTAATGCTAAAGAACCAACCATGGTGTGTAAAGATGTGGTTTTTTAACATTTTCCTCATTTCAAATGCATTGCACAGTCTTAGGACTTTCCAAGAAAAGAACAATACTTGAAATTATTCCCAATGTTTCTGGATCTAACTCTTGGCTAGTAAAATTTTTGAGAAAATATAAAACATTTAGGCCTTTTTAGTCGTTCTGATAACGGAACATATTCTGTAGCAATAATAATATTAGAATTAGGAAAAAAGGGATGTTTTATCCATTTAGCAACAGAATCAATAAATATAGGTTGGTCTGCTGAATTATAATTCCAAAATACACACACATGTTCATTTTGTCTCAGCAGATCACTTTGCTTCTAAAATAAACTTAGAAGTATCCAAGATAAAATTAAATTTTAGGATTATGTAAAGAAGATTTTTTCTTACAAAGCCTTGTTTCAAACCTACAAGGAATGAAATCTTTAAACGCCATAGAGTCACAGAATATCCTGAGCTGGAAGGGACCCACAAGGATCGAATCCAACTCATGGCCCTGCACAGCACCATCCTCAAGAGTCACACCGTGTGCCTGAGAGCATTGTCCAAACACTTCTTGGACTCTGTCAGGTTTGGTGCTGTGACCACTGCCCTGGGAGCCCATTCCAGTGCCCAACCACCCTCTGGGTGCAGAACCTTTCCCTGATATCCAACCTAAACCTCCCCGACACAACTCCAGGCCATTCCCTCGGGTCCTGTCACTGGTCACACAGAGCAGAGATCAGTGCCTGCCCCTCCTCTGCCCCTCACAAGTTGTAGCTGCAATGAGGTTTCCACTCAGTCTCCTCCAGGTGGAACAGACCAAGTGCCCTCAGCCACTCCTCACATTTTGTGGTGTTTGTATTGTTTAGCAAGAATTTATTTACCATATTGCACCAGAATGAATTGCGAATCCATTGCCATTCTGAAAATCCATTTTCAGTCGAGTTACTACTCAGGAAAAAAGCGTCCATATCACTTGGTGGCAAAACACTTGCAAAGAGAGTTATTTTATACAAAAAAAATAAGAATAGAAACAGTATAATGTCAAAGAAAATTACTTTTTGGAGAAAGAAAAAATTCCCTTTCCTTTTATGTAGCTCTATTTAAATGTGTTTAGTTTACAGAGAAATAATTCCCTTTCTGTGGCAGTTCAATAGCCAGCTTAATTTCACTTTTTCTTCTATGAACATTGCTGCTGCCTAATTTATTAAGCAGATAATTTCCAGAGAGCACACACACTCTGGGAACAGAGAGAAAGATAATCTAGCCATTTACTCAAAGAAACACTCACATATTTATCCTTGATGCATTAAATAAATCAGTCCTAACTCCCAGAGAAATCCATTTTGTAGTCTCCACTTCCGTTTTATATTAACACTGCTTTCTTAAGGAATATATTCAATGATACTCCTGTTTGGCTTCTGTGCCCCACAGCACTGGCAAACCAACCTTCTTCCCCAAGCTAAGGTTGGGATAAGCATCCTTTGATAGAAATTCCATAAGTGTGCCCTCTATGACAAGGGTGAGTCTTCCCAATTAGTGGATAGTCCAGTAACTCCAACAGAAAGAAATTGCTGCCTCTCTCTGGCATGAAGACCAGAGATGTCCTTGTTGATGAAGTCCTTGCACAAGCCCCAAAAGCCTTGTGTTCAGAACAGAATGAAGCATCAAAACTCGTGTAGCAATGAAATTAAATAATAATAATAATCACCAAATAATGAATTTTCACTTATTTCCTCACAATAGTTTTCTTCTCACACTCATTTTTCCCCTACTCCAGCAGTGTCAGTGAAACATGTTAGAGACAACTGCACTTCAAAAAAGTGGACTGAATATTGTTTCTTGATTTCTCTGATCTGCAGTCTTAAGCAAATTATTGCAAAACCCTATATAATGTTTTTGTAATGCTGCTGCTCACCTTTATACTTTTGCATTTTTATGGCATCTGCTTTAATTCCTCAGTGAACCAATAGGTCAAGGAATATCAATTGCTTCCACTGTTGCTCTTACTATCAGTATATTCCAGATTACAGAGCACAGCTGTGAACACGGTTGAAATCAAAGAAGCAGAAGTGAATCTGTATAAAAAGCCTTCTGAGTTTACCCATTTAAAAATATAGGGTTTTTTATAAGAGTGTGCTGCTTAAATGGTAAATATACAATTAGCTCAGCATGACCAATAGTGACTGCATGAGGATAGTGGAAACACCTCGTATCTTACCCCAAAATAATCTTCTGGGTCAGCAGTGACACTTTAATATCCCTTAAGTGATTTCTTTCTTTAAATTTTCTCCCCTTGCACTGTCCAGTAGGATGGATGTTTGTTTGAGCCATGATTTTACAAAGGCAACAAAGCCTTCATTTTATAAGGTTTTACCTGTATGCAACACAAGATGCAGAACCACAGATTTACACAGTGGCCTAATAATGATCTCTGGTTTGTATGCCATTCCTTTTTTAATAATTCCAAGCCTCAGTTCACTTTTCTTGACTGAAACAAGTCAATGCTTTCATTTAGGACAACACCAGGATCTTGTTCTTGAGCAGTAGCAGCCTGTTCAAAGCCCATTATTTTACTTAAGATACTTTTGCTTCCAGAGTACATCATCTAGATTTAATTTCATCTGCCATTTTATCTCCAAGTTAGGCAAGATCAATCTACCTCTGCTAGAAATGCTAAAGTAACCCGTATCTCATTCCATACACTGTCCCCACTGGGAAGGAAATTCCCTGTCTGGCACCAAACTTATCTCCCTGGATGAACCAGCGAGTTCTAGGATGGGAGATAACACTGGTCTGAAGATCTCAGACCATAAAGATGGATGGTGGTGGAGCATCTGATGCATTATAACTCTCAAATGGTCCTGCTGCTAAGGCTGATGGCAGTAGGGAATTATATCAAGCTATCTTGAAGCAGCCATCTTTCCATCCTATGGAAAGATTTTTATCCCATCTAGGTTAAAAGCACGTCTTAAAATATTGTCAAACCCATTCTGCAGAATGGAAACTGCAGTCCTTCAGCAGCTGTACTGATGTTGAGTCAATAGTACCTACAAAAAGATACCACTGGCACAACTGGGTCTTTTCCTGTTAAAAGATGCAAGGAGCAGTAGTTCACTGTTTGCTCAGTCTTTGCCAACAGGCTGTTGAACTTCTATTTTTCTTTACTCCAGTTTTAATCCAATATAGCATCCTAAAAGTAATGGTTACTTTATATTTGCATTTTTGTATAAGGATACAATAATGGAAGCAGCTCACTGATTTTCTCACAATGGTTTTCTTCTCACACTTATTTTTCCCCTACTCCAGCAGTATCAGTCAAGCATGTTAGAGACAATTGCAGCCAGAACACTTAAAAAAAGTGGACTGAATATTGTTGCTTGATTCCTCTGATCTGCAGCCTTGAGCAAATTATTGCAACAGCCCTGTATAAGGTTTTCAACAGGGAATTTTTAAATGATATTTTAGACATTGTAAGAATCATTCAATGCAGAGGCCCTTGATCAAAGAGCACTTTATAAATATAAGTATTTTAATTTTAAGTTGATTTCTCTCTCACAAAGCTTATTGTAATCGGTGAAACTGCACCACTGTGAAGGCAGACCAGTTTCTCTGAGAGTATTTCTTCTTATTTATTCTAAGCTTATCATAATGTCTATATACATTAGCTGCCAAAGACTTTAAAAAACTTCCTCCTCTCCCTGCTCAAAGAAACCCCCACAATCATGAGCAATACAAGATAGTGTTTACTATGAATATAATTAACTAGGCCTAAATTAAACCCAAGCCTTCCACTTCTATTTCTATGAGGTTGCCTCCTCTTTGCACCCTAAAATTCCTACTTCTTTTGTTAGTGAGTAAGTTCAGCTCCTCAGAGAGGTGCCTGTGGAGCTTGGGATAGCTTCCATCCACCATTCAAACCCTTCAGAACAGTCTCCAACTAATACAGAATGAAATTCATATGCAGCAAATCCTCTAAAACAGCTGAGATACACAAAGGCTCAAATCCCATTCCCAATGCTTACACTCTGCACCCTGATAGGTGTCATCTGACACTGTAAATTAGGACACAATGAGCATCTCCCACATTTCCTTGCCCCTTGAGCACAGTTTGTTTCCTAAGATAAATTATGAAGTGTGGCCTTCATAAGTGTGTCTAGTTCAGGTAATAATGAAATGAACACTAACAGAAATCAGTGATTAACATGTATATTTAAATACTGGAAAGTTTGGGAGTTTTTTAAGCTGCAGCTGAGCAGAGTCATTGACAGTACAAGTCACCTTCTCAGTGTCCCATGCAAGTGCAGAATTAGTGAGACAGGAAAGCTATTTTCTGCAGTGCATTGTGCCAAGCTAAATCTATCCCTTCTAATCTCGACAATAAACTCAGTGACTTAAAAAAAGCAGGTAAAGTCCAAGCCAGGCAGAGTGGTTCTTACTTTAGGAGCTAGAAGAGGACTGTTTAGTGTTCCTTTGATTGCTCAGTCCACTCCTTCATTTTTGCACTCGCCTTCTCTTCTGAATTCAGAAATGTGCTTTTCTCCCAGAGGTTCCAGGAGAATTTCAAGTGCAAGGATTTTCAGTGAAACAGCCTGCAAAGCTAACACCTACTAACCTCAGGCTGATTTGGTACTTTGTTTGAAATGGAGACAAGAGAAAACCTTGAGCAAAGTGAACATGAATCAGAACATATGTTGAACTGCTCACTGTAAATGATACGGCTAACAAGGCTGCTAATTTTGTTATCAGGAAACTGAAGAAATGAGATATATTCCTCATAAAAGTGGAGACATGCTCATCACACCCTGCTCACCTCCCTCAGCACGCAAACCCCTGCTTTCCAAGACTCACACAAGCCTTCCTGCTGTAAATACACGTGAAAGAGCAACTAATACTTTCATTTTGTGCCTCAATCCAAGCCTAGGCACAGTTTTTTCAGGGATGATTCTATGCCTTCCTGCCAGTCCATTTTCAAACACCATTGTGTAACCTTGCTGTGGCCTCTTTCAGAGATACAAAAGCAATGATGCACCCTCATCTTTCCTTAAGGTCCCACACTTCTCAATTGTCACCTGATTTGGAAGGATGCTTCCTCTCCTTTACATGCTGCAAGGAACAAAAACAGAGGGGAAGTATAGAAATGTTAACAGTACAGATGCATAAATTCAGGTGCCAGTACGATTTTTATCAGTCATCTAAATGATTACCACTCATCACACTGAGTCCTTCTCTACTTCACACTTGACTGCTTTCTTCCAGAAAAATTAGAACAGGGAACATTGCTGTGGAAAAGCTCCATCAATGCTGCCCACAGCTTGCCCTTTCAAGCAGTTTGGATCCCACAGCTGGATAAAACATATCCTATGTGTTTTTCACAACTTCTTATCCCAATATTTACCATTCAGCAGGCTGTTGTGCAATTTTTTACCCAAGTCATAAAGTACCTTTTCTGCTTCCCATGTGAATGGTGACAACCACTGGAAAAAAAATAAAGTGAATAACTAATGGTAAAACATGCATAGCAAGATATTCACAGATTTTAGTTTTTCCCATTAGGTCTGTAGCCTACCTAATTTTATACAAAGACATTTAATCTAATGTGCCTATACTTTGGCAACTGCATCAAATTTAAGAGTACAAGTATCCAGCTATTACTATTTTTATTTTTTTGCATAACTGATGAGTGGGCTTTGAACCTTATTTTGATGTACTGAAGAGTAAATCATTCCTACATGTATGACCTTGATCCCAAATTCTACTTCTCTGCTGTTACTCACAGCTGTTGATCAAAAGTTTGGATGAATAGCCGTTTCCCTAGAACTTGATTGCAGTTTGGATTTTTATTTCAGTTTATCTGGCCAAAGTCTAGTTAACCCTGATGAATTAATCTTTGTAAAATCAAGTTCAGTAGCAGTAAGACAAGTGAATTGTCTATGAAGTTATGAGACTTGTCAACATGACTATTACAGAGAAATACAACTGTATACATTTATGCTCCTATGAATATGATTTCAGCTGGTGGAGGAATGGATGACATTTCTCACAGGGAACATTTAAAGGATAGTAAAGGAGAACTGTGGGCTAAACCCTGAACATCTTTCCTCATATTTAAGCCGTAAAGGGGCCCAACAATACAGCAGAACTATTTGAATGAGCAATAAATTGGTGCCAGCTTTTGCAGGGCAAGCCTGTGCATTCACATTCAGGGCCAGCACCTTCGCACTCACAGTGATCTAAAAACATGTCATGTGCTAAGTGACAGACCATATGCTCTGCCTAGAATAGGAACTTTGGCTCGCACAGAGGACTTGAATTAATGCATCAAGTAGGTGACAAGCTTTTAAACTGATGTATACACGAAGCATCTCATAACCAAGCTGTCTTCGTCAATTACGTTTTCTGAAAAAGTCCCCCAGACCAACATAACTTTGCTTATTAAGCCCAGCAGAGAGGCTACTGCCTGCTGCAGACAATTGCCTCTGTTTTTTAAAATGCTGTTTCTATCAAACACACAGCAAAGTAATTTGGATCAGTGTTACTGGCAATACCTGTAAAAAACTTGAGAAATTCTTAAGAGTGTTTATGAAACCTTGCAGAAACCAAGGAACTGTGTGTGTCAGCTTACCTGGCAGAGTTGAAGTCAGCTGCTTACTAGAGATGCAAATCTCAAGTAAACAAATGATGAAGAGATCATTTTCATGAGGTAGGGAAATATTTACCTGCTTACACTCTTTGGGCTGCAGGAAACAGGGAGCTAAAAATAAAATCCTGGGAGATCTGGACACACTCGGAAAAGCTGCATGAAAGAGAATAAATGGTACAGATCAAAGCCTATGGCACAGCTGACAAATGTAGGGAAGAACCTCTTTTTCCAAAGGTTGCACATGCCCTCAGAGAAGGCCCTTGGTAGCAAAACAAAAAAAAACAAAAAAAACCAAAAAAACAAAACAAAACAAAAAAAAAAACCAAAACAAAACAAAAAACCTAGGAGAAAAAAAAAACAGGGGAGGGAGAGAAAGAAAGAAATCATCATGGGTGTGGATTACCTAGAAATTCATGTGCTATTCAAGGCATAAGTGCTTTACTAAATGACAGCCAGCAGCTCACAGCATCATACATAACAAGCAGAGCCAAGATCCTGGTGCTATTCAAGAAAAGTGTTAAGTGATATTTGCAAGGAAACCAGCAGCAATTTCAGAGTGCTGTCTAGCTAACACAAAAAAGGTGCTAAAAGCACTAGTTCTTCTGCTCAAACAGACTTACTGTCCCGTAATAAAGAAGACTGCCTTCATGGGCTGGACAAGGCATTGCTGGGGAGTTTTTCTGTTCTAATGCATGCATAGAAAGCAAACTATAAAAAGGAAAGTGTGCTAAGAAAGGGCCTTGATGTGCCAGAGTGCTCCCATTATCCAGATGAATACTTGTAGGGCCGGTGATGGGCTAATGTGAGATGCCACCCTTACACTGGAGCTTTTGCCCTGAGAGGAAATGTAACAGTTGACTACCTCTCCATAAGAGATACTTCTTGTACAGAAACAGATGTGCAGAATACACATCTTCAGAGCATTCCAAGAACTGAGATCAGCACTGAAAGCAGATCATTAAAATTTAGAATAGTTGCAGATTTTTTCACTTTATATTTTAGTAGCCTTAAGGAAAAAAAAAAAAAAAAAGACAAAATGAATTTAATTAAATTCTTCCAAGAGCTTTATTACCTATTTTTAATAAAAGCATGTTCACCTATTAGATTGCATGTGGTCTTTATTTAATAAAGGAGAAAAGTAATAAAGTTAATGTCCCTATTGTCTACCTGAATCTATAATACTGAGATTATTTTTCAAGTACATAATTAAAACACCTTTTTTACCCCCTGCAAAAAATAAGTTTGATCAAAAAAGAAATAACAAATTGATGCCAGCTTTCAGATGGTATTAGCATAGATTTTTGTCTCAAAGTTTTTAAGGAGCCTAGCAATTAGGCTCCATTTTCATGATGATTAGAGCTTTGAATCATTATAATGACTTCTGTCTGCACAAATCACATATTAATAGCAATGACAATTGATGGCCATCTTTGGTAGCTGGCAGCTTGTAACATTTAATTTAGATGGCAAAGACAACAGTTACAAGGTCCAGCAATGAGACAGATTCCTCTGTGTCAAAGATGGAATTTCCTAATCCACTTATGCATCTGGTGTCCCCAGTCCTCAAAGATGTGAATAGGCATTGCCCTGATCCTTCTGAAACACAAATATCACTTGGACTTTCAGCAGCAACCACGGTCTCACCACACAGCAACACATTTTGTCATCTAAGCAACAACTTAGAAGTACCTTAAAGGAAGATCCAGGAAGATCCCCTCTTGAAGGGGATCAAAACCCTTTGTGGAGTGACAAACTGCCGTTCAACTGGAAACTATATAGCCCCTAAATCTATTTTTGTTGGTGGCAACTGGTCATGTCAGAGGCAGAATATTCTGTACCTGATAATGATTCACCAATAGATGGGGAACGTTTTCAATTTCACCAGGCTTCTAACAGTAAAAAAAAACTTAAGCAAACAAACAAATGAAAAACCCAAAACAAACAAAAAAACCCCAGCAGCTTCCACACAAAATAAGATGTGCAACTTCTTCCCATTTTAAGGAAAAAAAGAACCACAAAACCAAAAAACCCCCTTTACTTGAAAACTTCTTTAGAAGTCGAAGTATTTTCAAACCCCAATCACAGTAACATACACAGAATCATGATAAGCCTCAGAACATTTATTCCCTTAATTATCAACAATACAGAGAAAGAAGGAAGCTTCTTGTCATTCCAAGCAGGAGTAGTGCTTTGTTTGTCTTTTTGCCAACCAAATGAAAAACAACAGATTAGGTGATTTTTTTACTCAATTTTACCTTCATTGCTGTTAATGAAGTGTCTTGAAAACCTGAAAGCTAAATACTCACATTGTCCATTAAATGAAAGCACGTATTATCAGAAATAAATAAGAGGTGCTGTGCTAGCCAGCTGTGGATGAATTAGAAATTACTTTGATTTGTAGTTCCTGGTAATAAATCTCCCCTCTTATATTTCCCAAGTCTTGCAAATGCCTCAATTTTCACATCCCATCTTGTAGACTGCATTTTCACTGAATTCAAGACAGCTGGTTGTATATTCTGAGGCCATACCCGCCTGTCTCTTTCAGCCTTTTTCAAATTATATTAACCATGTTTAAATCATGCTTACTGACAACACAGGCCCAGTCTAATCTTTATATTGACAGAGACTCAGTATTTTCTTCCTTATCCAAAACCTTTCCTCAAACATTTCCTTTTAAGCAGTCCCCATCTTCTTGATTTCTTATCCCCCTTTAGTCGTAAGGACACACTGGACTTCTTAAGAGTGAAATGAAACAGGGTTTTCAATCCCCAGACCATTATGAGATCACATGGAAGCAAAACATAATTGCACTTTCCTTCATGAAGTGATGATAAATCAGAATTCATACTTTTTTCAAGAGGGGGAAGAGCAGGAGGAAGGAAAGGCACAAAGGCGCATTATCGTGAGTGGTAGTTAATGATCTTCTAATTAATGTTGCAGGTCTCAATTTTCAGTTTTAATTGTGCCTTGCTCTACTTGCAAGTTTACCCTTATGTTTCTGCCTCCAATAACTGCAACATATCAGTTGAAAAGCAGTTACAGAAAGCAGACCCTGATGCCTATTAATTAGATAATTACTATTGCTGGTTTCCTATTCCCCCAAACTGCCCAATGGGATTAACACCCTTCCAAGAGTCAGAAACCTCTCATGCCATGAAGATTTCTGTTTCACTCTTACCTATTTAGTCACTAATTACATTTTAATCACTAAAATTATCCTCACAAATACATAGCTTTATTCAGGGAAGCACTGATGTCCTGGAATGCTTATTCCTTCACAACTGCCAAACACAGAACCTCTCCAGGTAAAAGATTTCCCCCTTGTATTTACACCGATAGTGATGGCACTGCAAAAAGATGCAAGTGATACAAAAGTTTTCCCTCAATACTTTTATGTTCAAGCAATTCTTATGTAAAACTGATGCACATATTAGGCTGCGTAATTATTTACCAACATTAAGCCTAAGCATCTTTTTTTGCCCTTAGTTGATGGCAACACAGTCCCTGGGTCATGGTTGGTACCACCTTGATTATTATTAGAATCTGTAACTGGAAAAATCCTCACCCCACCTTCACCATTGAGTTTGGAAAACTTTTTAAGATAGGTAATGGGAGGGGGAGAGGGGAATATGATGACAGGATACACAACAGACAGAGAAGAAAAGAAGGAAGAAAAAAATGCCAGTTAAACAATTTGGAAAAAAGAAACCAAAATGAAACCCCTGCTTTTTTAGCAGTGCTGAACTGTGACATACTTAAAATAGAAGCATGGATAATGTGTTTTCATGGGTTTATGACAGATGAGTCCCAGCTGAATGAAATCAAACAGTCATTCTCCAAAAGAGCCCAAGACTTTATTTCATGTGTATTTTACATTTGAGAGAGAGAAAAAAGATCCTGTCGTCATGCATCCTGATATCACAGTTTGGCCATTGACCTTTCTTTATTCCCCAGTTTATTATGCCATTTATAGAGTCAAAGAGACTCCAGAAATGAACTACCACAGTGAGTCACCTTGGCTGTGCTGCCACAGCCCAAACTCGAGTGCTGGAATAGAGTTTCTCAGGCCAGAAACTCTCTGGGCACAGCCTGGATCCTGGGAGGGAGACAGGAACTACCCTAGGCAGGCCCCCTTCAGATACAATTCTTGGGACATCCCTCAGAATCCAGGCATTCTCTCTCACAGGTTCTGTTTCAAGCCTAGGACATAAATATTCTTCCTCTGAGTCCAGGTCTGTATATGAACATTATTTATGATGCACTGAAAAGAATAACTACTGGAGAGAGAATTTTTTTCTATGCAGATTGACTTTCCAAAATGTCTTTAAGATCCCACCAGGGAACATATGCTATTAGAAAAGTTTCCTTACCTTGTATTGCTAATAAGAGGTTTATAATTAAACTGGACAAAGCCATTGAAAAAGTACAATAAGCAGAAATGCTGCCATTGCCAGAAGCAAAGAAGACTTGAACAGTCGTTTTTCTGTCTAAAGCCTATGGCTGGTAATTAAACTGAAATTGAACGCTAGTTTAGTTTTTTTGTTAATGATTTCTGTTCACAAATCCTACTGAGAACAGCATGCACACCTCATCTTTTTTTCTGGGCAAATATGCCAGCAGGAAAAAAACCAAACAAACACAAAACACTTCTATAACCTGATACCACAAAATCTTTTTAGACAAAATTGTGATGGGAAATTTATGCTTTACAGATACCCTAAAAATAAGGCAGTTCAAGGAGGAGGAGGGGAGAGGACACAGTATAGTTTCAATAAACTTTCGATACACAGCTCATAGTCTAATACCCTGAATGAATCAATTTCTTTTCTGGGGAAGCTGACAAGAGAAAGAAGCAGACCAGGTACCATCAAAATTAATGAACCATGAATGGACACATACCTGCTAAGCAAACAGGACTATTATAATCTCCTAGGAGGCTTGGTCCCTCCCAGTTCTGCTGCCTCCCCTTTCTCCCCTTATCACATGGCAAGTAGCCCTCTGGGAATCACCAGCTGAAGAAAATAAATCATCAGTGCAGTGCCAACACCTCAAATCTTGCATCAAATACATATACTTGTAAAAGTAAATGTATTGGTTTGTATATAAAACACCAAAATGTTACTTCAGCAGCATACTGCCTTGGCAGATTTGGGCTCTGAAAAAATATGCAGTTCCAGAATTAGGATTACCTACGTGATTTTAATTTGCCATCCTTATGCATCTGCTTCATGGGTAATAAATTATCCCTCCACCAAAGCAGGAGAACACACACAGTGCCCACAGGAAAGAAAGTAGCAGGGAGAAAAGTCTGAATCCAGAAAAACATTCCTACTTCCAAAACCCACTCTCTATCATTAGCTGAAGGGCCACTGGAGTACAAAAGCTGCTGTACAGGCCAGCAGATTCATCCCAGAGGTCACCTCTGTCCCACAGCTGGACACCTCTGCAATCTGATATCACCTTCTTAATTGCTTATTTTGGCCTCCTGCAGGTATATTAAGCCCTTGCCCATATGGGTCCCATCCTATTTTGTTGTAGTGGATGACAGAGTAAATGAAAAAGGTAAAAGGTACCTGGAGGCAGAACCCTCCAGAATAGGTGAAGAAAGATTTTTATCATTCACAGCCTGACAGAGAGGCATGGGATACTAAGAATATTACAAGATATTGACAAATAAAAAAAACTTTGGAGAAAAATTGATTTTAGTCCAGCTATAAATTTACTGCTCCATGTTCCAAAGTACTTTTTAAGTAAAAAAGACATAAACCCAATTAAGAATTTTAAAAGATACTTCAAAATTATTCCCAGCACAGATAAAATGAAAAAATTAAAACAACAATAAGCTTTTTCACATTCTTTATTTGAAAGCTGTAGTATCAAATGAAAAGACCCCTGACCCAAACTCAAAGTTTTAATTTCATTGGAATTCCAATACTCACATACTCTTTTTCTTCACAAGTTGGAAGTAAACATCAGCCTGAGAGCTTTTCATGGCCAAAAAAACATCTGGGGATTCTGACTGGAAAGCAGTGAAACATTTTCTTCCAACTGGGAGCAGGGAAGAGGGATGTGTGTGAGCAGACCAGAGGGGTTTCAGAATTCAAAGGCAGCATATTATCTCAATGTCTTATCTCAGGAGAAACTTAGGAAAGCCATACTCGATATTTCAGCCAAATTTCCTCACTTATTTTTGTTTCCTGAGAAGTTTAGGGATGCACAATGAGCCTCTAGTAAGTGCTCCTGAGCATGGCAAACGTATTTGTCCAATTTTCATTTAGTTAAATATTCCCACTCAAAACACTGCTTAATTAAAGTATCCATTATAATTCCACAATGACAAGTTAATGGAAAAAATCTCCTCTAGAACTCAGCTAAATTATTTCTGTTAATAATTGGTGAAAAGCTGTAAAAAAACCAAAACAATCCTGTTAATGCATACTTAAAACTCCAGACAAGGTCATTGCCTCATAATATATGACAGGTTCAGCCTACTTCTATGAGGGATGTAAAGGATCTGGAAATACCTCCTAGATAGTGCCATTTTCTGTGAACATGGACATGTAACCATCAACTAAGTAATCTGAGGTACATTTCCACTTGGCTCCTGTATCACTTGGTGTTTAAATATGTTTCAACAAGAAAGTCCTGTTGCTGTAGTGCAGTTCAGGAAGAATCAAAGTTAGTCATGTGATTCACTGTTCACTTACTGGAGGAGGAGGGGAAAAAAATTCAATAAAGTTGGTAAATTTAATGCACACATAAAGAACACAAAATATCAAACTCTGAAAATATGTATTGCCTTGTGATTTTTCACAGTATGTGATACTTTAGGTTATCTTATTCACACAGTTCAGTGAGGGCTTCCTGTAGGCCTAAAAAGAGCAAAAAAACCTACCTCATTGCATGCATTCCAAATGAAAATACTACATTTTAGTGGGATAAGGATATTACTATTGACCTTCAAAAGGTCTTTCCTTGAGATCACGTTTTGTTCACATCTAAAGGTCAGATACACCTTCTTTAGACGACAGTGAGTGTCCGATCCTTGTTTTGTAACTCCACTACATAGTTAAATTATTGAAAGAACATGTATATACATATATGAAATTTAATGTATGCTTCTAGTAAAACATTAGATGACCCTTAACGTGGTTTTTTTTTTTAATCCAAGAATGCACTAGAGTAAGTTTGAACCACCTCAATCAAGAATATTAATTTTATTTTAATTTCTGTGTTCTATGCCCCAGTGTGGTGACCTGCTTGCTTTTTGGGGGGAGAGGGACTTTCTACAAGAACATGCAGTGATAGGACAAGGGGAAATTACCTTAAACTGAAAAAGGGTAGGTTTAGATTAGACATTAGGAAAAAGTCTTTAATGTGAGAGGGGTGAGGCACTGAAACAGGTGTTCCAGAGTTGTGGATGCCCCATCCCTGGGAGTGTGTAAGACCAGTCTGGATGGGGCTTTGAGCAGCCTGGTCTGGTGGAGGGTGTCCCTTCCTTTAATTCGTATTAAAACTATTTTTGCTGATACCTTTCACAGTATTTTTTTTTTTTTTTTTTGCCATTTGATATCTGGTTTTGAGACTGACAAAGTGAATACATATCTTAAAATTACAAAAAAAATTACTTTAAAACTATTCATTGCTCTTTTTAGAATCATCTTTTAGAAACCACATCTGTATTTTGCCCTCTGTAACAATCTCAATTGGTCACACTTATAAAAATACTGTAAAATCATAAACACAGAAGAAAGGGAATATATTCAACTTAGGGAACAAATTGTTTTATCTTCAAGTTAAAAATGAAAAATCATGGTATAAGGATCAGCTGCTGCTACTGAAGTCATCTCCATGACTTACACCAGAAAAATATAAACCAGGGTGGTTCATATTTCTTTGGGAGCCAAGTCAGGCCTTGTGAAGTCAATTGTTGCTATAGCAACGTATGAATCAGGGAGAAGATAACACATCTGAATGCAGAAAATTAATTTACCTACAATCATCCAGTTGCCTTTTGATGGGATGTATATGCTTATTTGGAAGGGAAAAATCATTACATTTTAATTACTGTGCATCACTGTCAACAGCATCCAAAAAATCCCTGTATAAAATCTTTGAGGCCAAAGGGAATATTACCCATTGCACATCAACCTTGCACTCGGTGTGGTTTGATTTTTATTTCACCATCTTCCAATAACAGAGCAGTGAAAAAGTGTAACACCTTTTTATATATCCTCCTTCTCTGCCATCAAATACAAAATTAGATCCCTATGTTAGGAACTTAAATAAGTCTACAACAAAGCATATTGCAATAAACCTGATTACTGTGCTATGGTTTAGAAACTTACCATGGTTGTGAAGAAAAAAAGTTCAGATGCAAGAAATCCTCATTTCAATGCATTTTTAATCCAAAATAAAGATTTACTTTGCCCTGAAATCAAAGAACTGGTAATAGTTGTTTAACCCATTTAACAATATAGAAAATGAGAGGCAAAGGAGAGTAAAAATTCACGTATTTGCATTTTTCAGAATCTGTTCAGGATTAAATCATATTGCCCCAAGCTTTAATCAATACGTTCAGCATATGAAATATTCACTGCCGTGAGAATATAATCCAGAATTTCCATCCTAATTATCCAACAGCTTTGAAACCACCTTTCTTCTTCTAGAGGCTGCACTTAAAAGTTTCCAACCCATCCAGACACAATGAAAAAATACAGCCTCAGACATCAAACACTGCACCCATAGGCATTCTGGCAGCTGGGTCACACACAGCCTGCTTTGTCACCCCAATCAGACCTCCTTTCCCAAACTTTCCCGGGAAGAAAGCACGCAGGAAGAACAGAAACAATGCTTGTTAGTGAGAAAAGGTGCGCTGCGAAATGAGATGCAGCTCCCAGCAAATAAGTCTCACTTGCAAGCAGGTGAGCCAGAGGAGGAAGAGCAAATCGAGTGCAGGATAAAGTAAACCTGCTGCACAAAGGAGAGCAAAAGCTTCAGCAAATTACATTTGGGAGTCCACAGGTTGTAAAATGCCAATTATGTCAGTTGCCATTGACACGACTCTGAGTTGCTGGTGGAGTTAATATCACCAGGAAAAGCATAAAATACCGTAATAGAAGACAGAGAAAGTTACTAGAAATTACTCGTGACATTTCTTTGTACCATCCAGACTTCATAAACTTCATCTGATTCCTTAAAAAAATGCCTACATAAATCTCAGAATTAAAAAGTTTAGTACAAAGAGACGTAAGCTACTGGCAAATGAAAATCAGTTTCTATCTTATAAAAGCAGGGATGGGGAGAAATGGGAGTTGCAGATCAGCCACCTTAATTATATTGTGGAAAAGCAAAAACAGAACTGAAGGCAGAAGCAACTACTGCAGAAGTCGCTTTTAAATTCTGGATAGGAAGCTGCAAGGACAGGCATCAGGTATGAAAGTATCACCAACTATGCAGTTGTTTCTTCTTTTTGCTTTGGCAAACTCAGGAACCCCTTTTTACGTTCCCAAAGGAGAGCAGCACTTCAAAATATCACTACCACCCTGCAAAAAGAAAACCGACCTGACTCAAACCAAACCCTTTTCCCAAAACCCTTTTCAAGACCCCCCCAGACCGATGCTAGAGATTAGAGGTTAGAATTCAATATGATTCGGTGCTGTGATTCCCAGACGATGATTCCCAGATGTATGTCTTCCTGTGGAAAATTAGCACAATGCCTGACACAAAGACAGGTTTTACAGCTTTGTCCCTATGGTCAAGCACGGAGAATCCTTGACACAAACTTGCAATACAAACACACGTGAGAACTGGAGGTGCTTTAGCATCCCTGGGGTAAAATAACTGCAAAGCAGCCTAATGAAAGCACAGAAGACAGAGGAGCCACAGTAACCAGCCAGGAAGAAATACTTCCTCTTTTGCCACAGTTTAGGGGAGCTTCAGCAATGCTGTGAAAAAAATGCTTTGCACTGAAGAGAATCCTATTGCAGCAGTGACACAATATCACCGTGACCAATAAAAGGGCAAAATAAAGCACAGGCCAATAGGTTGGATTGATACCCACCCTTCCCTCACCGATGTGGGTTTTTCTCTCTTCTCTGTAAACATTTTAGAGCTCACATGGCGTTGCCTGGCTGTGTTAACCAGTCAGAACACACAAAAGACTGGAACACATCAGCAGTACTGTAACCAACTTCAGTCTGCTTAGCAGTGAGCAAAAAAAAGAACAAGCTTATGAAATAAAAAAAAATTTCAAATACTACTAAACTTTATATATATATATGTGCCCACACTGTACAAGTAAAAGAAGAGGGTGAATGGCTTTCTGTGCAAAGGAAGGTGAAGAGATCTTTCAGCTGGCAAAGAGGGAGGATATGGATCTTGGCATTTGCATTTTATCATCTTGTTGAAGTGTAAATGTTTATTACATCCTTTTTTTTTTTTTTACCAGAAGCAGGAATGAATTCCATCCAAGCTAAGACTAAAGCCACATCAGTTTCACATGCCAAGATTACTTCTGGCAAAGTATAAAAGCAGTTTTTCTTTCATATTGAGAGCTCCCTTTGCTGATATATAAACAGATGTGAAAGGAGCTTCCAAACTCCGAAGTTTCAGATGAAAAATCTTTTGCTGTTTGGCATTGGCTTTTCTTGAGGACAAACCCACTGGGAAATCAAGTTGGGAAGCCAACAACCTCTAGCTTAGATTAGAGAACACTGGAGAAGCTTAAGACCTTTTCAATGAACTGGTTTTGGATCAAAAAAGGTTAATTGCTGAGCACGTGGTTCAGTGAATGTTTAGAGCTACTCCCTTACAGGAAGGTACCTGCCCCATGCAGAGGTGGGTGCAGTCAGACTGCTCTGGAGTCAGAAGCAACACAAACTGGATAAATGACCTTTGAGGGGATGGGACACTTTCTGGTGACCCACACACAGGGAAGGAGGACATCCCACCCAGCCCTAAGCTGAGTTGTATTATGCTGTACTATACAGTACCATAACCAAATTGAAGTTGCTTCATCTGTGCTCACCAGGGAGATGCACAGTGATGTGGTGATCAGGTGCCAGAGGGACTTTATCTGACTGACTCAGCGAAATACAAGAATCCAGCATCCAAACCCAGCTCCAACATTTATCAGAATTTCAAATCCAGTTTCAAATGGACTGAAAGTGAACACATGCTATATGCTGGGCAAGTTCTTACAAAATAATTTAAGACAGATATCTTGCAGCCACCATGGCTATACAACATAAATACACAGAGGCAGTGACAAATCCTGCAAATTCAAAAGCTGGTTCCCCCCTTCCAGTCCTACTGACCTGTCAGTAGTCAAACCACAGCATCTGAAGTTCATTCATTATTTATACCCTAAGCAGTTTGCTAAGAAGCTGGATTTAACTTTTAAGTTACATCATTTATGCAAATCTCACTCACAATGGCAAGAATAAACTGCCTGGGCTACAAAAAGCCTGTCTTGAAAGGCAGGACATCAAGGTGCCCCCTCCTCCAGAGTTTTATTCCAAACCAGTCAGAATTTTCTAGTCAGAAAATGAAAGTTGTTTTCTTCCTTTTTTTTTCCAGTCATAGGAGCATAGAATCATTTAGGTTGAAAAAGATTTCGAAGATCAAGCCCAACCATTAACCCAGCACTGCCAAATCCACCACTAAACCTGATAGCCTCAACTACACATCATTTAATTAACTTGAGAGATAATGACCCAAACTACCTCCCCAGACAGCCTCTTCCAATTCTTGACAGCCCTTCCAGTGAAGAAGTCTTCCCTAACATCCAATCTAAACCTCCCCTGGTGCAACTTTAGGCCATTTCTTCCCATCCTGCTGCTTGTTACTTGTGAGAAGGGACCATTTTGTAACAATCTAACAGGTACCAGTGCTATGGCATCATGTGGGAGAAGCAAACACTGATGCTTGTTCCACAAACTCATCCCTACATCCTTTATTCCCTAAGGTTTGCACAATAAGGTTTTCACACTTTTCTTGATTTTGCTGCTGCTCTAGGAAATTATTATTCTGCTCACAGAGAAATCTTTCCCTCATTTCCCTCTACCCTGGGAAAAATGTAATGTATGAAATGGGACAAAGTAATGTTGGTGGAAAAAAAATCTTCCATCGAGGAGCCAAAATATCAAAATATTCATTTTTAGTGAAGATTTTGTCAGACAACAGTTAAAGGTTCTTCAGTCAGACTCAGCAAGAACTGGCCTTCTGCCTCCCTCAGGCCAGCCAAGCATCTCTGCTGCCCATCTTGCATTGTCCATGGGCTATGAAATACCACTGAGGGTACATCCCAACAACCTGAGCCTTTGAAGAAAAACAGTGATTGTCTGACTTATGCACAACATTGAAATGCTTGCTTGACTCCATCTGCAGGGAAAGCTATTCCTTTGGAAATCTGGACCATATATCAGTTACCTCCAATGCCTTCTGGCTTTGTACTTTGCAGTTAAAATTTCACTTTATCATGGCAGAAAACTGCCAGAAATTCCAGGGCATGAGAGATGAAAGTTAAGCCAGATATAGCATTAATTACAATAAAATATTTGTAGTATCAGTGTACTACAGGTAACACATGCAGAAAATCCAATACTCTTTGCATATGCTGTGCCCTGACAACCCTTTCTTTTAATTACAAGACACTTGTAAATATTTTGTGCAATCTTGTAGAACAGCAGGTGCATGTGTGTGTACAAAAGGAAAAAATCATGCATCTCCACTGGACAAAATAATAAGGATGTGCCATGGGAAAATGCTTTGCTTCTTCATTATCCTATATTAAATAAATGTGCAGTTTAGATGAAGGCTTAATGCAATTTCAGCCTCATTTATACCTTTCAGATTAAAGTTAGTAATAAATCAAATCAGCCAGGAGATAGAAACTTAATACCTCAATAGCATGATGCATAGATTTAACAAAAAAGCAAAAATATTTCAATATTAGGACAGGTTATCAATGTGTATCTTTTATAAAACTCACTCAAGACAAATAACTAAACAATATTTGACAAGTCATTACACGTGACCTGAGACATAACATGCAAATATATCAGCAGCATATTGACCCAAGTGTTATTTTTACAATTTTTCTCTGAACTGTAAGGAATAATGAGACACTGACAAGAGTAATTTGGTGGTTTTCCCACAATATGCCACTAATTTTTAAGACTTACAGTTTCTAATGGTAAAAAATATTTGTTTGCTTCCTTAATAATATAACTATTTTTCCATTAAATACTCAGCTGCATCCATTTAAAATTCTGAATAGGAGTTTCACCAACCCCAGCATTAGACTCTCTTTGTTTACGTTGTTTACCTCCTTGCAATTTAGGAGACTGAATTCTTTATGTGAGCAATGGTGAGAAGTCAATGGGACAATTCAGAGCATCTCTGTTAGATGCATGAGTCAGAGAATGTGAAGACCTCCCCACTGTGCTGAGATTTGAAAGATTTATTTGAATAGCAAACAGATTACTTCTACTCAAGACACAAAATCTGAAAGAAAAAACTATTTGATTGAATTAGATTTCAAAAGGATCAAAACCACATCATTACAAACATGGTGCAGCTTTCTGTACTTCAGGGAAGTTGCTGACTGGTTTTCAGTCCTTTATGAAGAAAGCCACTAATTTGGGCCAGCCACTTAAAGACAATGAAATACAGATATCTCTTGGATGGAGTCAGTAATTCCACAGAAAACAGCAAACTTCAGAACCAGTTGGTTAAATCCATCCTAAAGGGATGGATTGAAAGCCAGCATCTTTACATTTTCACAAGCAGCCCCTCTTCCTACTAGTATCAGACTTGGGATCTGCCAGATCTTTCTAGCTGTGAATGCATTTTTGATTCCTAACTTCCATGTTCTGTGCCTGGAAACCCTGGCATATTTTCCCTTTAATAAAATGCAGAAGTCTGGTATTTTGTGCTTCACCCACATCTTCCCCTTGACCCTCACCCATGGGGTGGTCACCAGTATGACTTAAAGGCAGGATGTCATCCTCACGGCTATTTTCCAGGCAGAATTTCTCTTTGGTTTACTGAATTTTTATTTAGCACTGAGCTCTGCTGCCGTTGTGACTGTTCTAGCCCCTGACAGCCAGAGGAATGCTATTGCTGTCTCCAGCACACCTTTCCTTCTTATAAATGCCTCCTTCCCTCAGGGGAGACAACACTACACTTCCAGCTAAACAGCTGTGCTGGTGGCAACACTGGTGTTTCTCCTAACAACTGGCAGCAGCCATGCTGCTCACTATATTTAACAGCAGTAAAAAATTTAACATCCCAGCAGCAGCCAGCAGACAGTTGGCATTACTATGACAAGGCTGCTTATTAAAATCCATGGCAGGTATTTTTATTGCACTTTAATTGCAGAGGGTAATTCAGAAGACATACCTGTAATTTAAGTCTCCAAATTAGGGCCTGTGATTTATGACAAGGGTACTAGCAGAGTTTTATTGCAACACAGCTGTCAGCATCTGTGTTCAGGTAACCCTGGGCTCCAAATATTCTCTGCCAGAGTACAAATATCAGTGACAGGGCAAACAAATCTAATTGGGGGGGTGGGGAGAAAAAAGAACCCACAAGCACACAAAACACAGAAGGAAGATAGCAACTATTTTTTCTTTATCTAACTGCAACAACAGGGCTTTCCTTCCTGTAAAACTGAGAAGCCCAAATGCCAGGATTGTCTACATGGCTTGCACCCCATGGCCACTTACAGGTCCCACACACCTCTACCCCTGCATGGCCATCTCCTTGCAGCTCTTTGCTCATGATCCTTCCACTGCAGCTACAGAGAAAATTCCTAAGGAAGGTTTTTCTGTGCATGGAGGAACCTGCTGAATAACAGACCCACAGAGTTTCTGCCAACTCCCTTCACACTGCAGTAACCACACAGAGGTTTTTAAATTAACATCCAATGCCTAACAGACTGTCAGCATGGGGGAGAAGACCAAGAACATTTTCTGTACACAGGTTAGGGGCAATTTAAGAGTTTTTCCAGAACTCTAGATTTCCTTGGAAAAGCAGCAGCCTCCACTGCCTGACTCGTACACGGAAAGATCATTCCAATTACAATGAAGCTGTAGCACAAAGCACATAAACACATTACTTCTTAACTATTTGAGTTCTGGCTGCTTTTTACTTTTGGGTTAGGAAAAAGGAGAGGGAAACCTTATTCTTCGGTATCTTCCCTGCAAAAAGTTTACACACCTCCCATGAGCCAAGTTCAAAGCAATGCCTGTGATCAGCCACAGACTGTCACTCCTAAATATCCCTCAAAAACAACACGGCCACCAACCAGGAGAACTTCCCCTTGTCACTTCACAGTGTATCTCAGCAGTAAGAAAGTAGTGCTTAACTCCCCCGAATCCACAGTATCCAGTGAAAAAAACATCCTTTAGGGGAGAGGAGTAGGCTTTGGAACCAGAGGTGGAAGCAGATAGAAAACTCAGGGGCCTGTGACCCAAGAGTGGTGTCAGCTGTATGCATGAGCCATGTAGGCAACAGCAGTTCACAATGATATAAAATCTACTATTTTGACAATGATTAAAATTCCACAATTTCTTCCAGCATCCTCTTTAGTTCCCTCATCAGCCTATTAGCTGTGTTTTCACTTGTCCACATTTTTCACCAGCAGGAGAAGAAACACTCGAGTGAAACAAAACCGTTCTTGTTCATTAAAATGCTAAAGCAAAACATTGAGACAGTCTTAGCACTGCTCCATAATCCCAAGCTATATTTAGCAAAGCTAAATCCTATTTATGGATTCAAATATGTATAGTATCAAGCAAACTAAAGACCAATTACATCCCCAATGTCATTATCCCAGTGACAGGACAATATAAAACCCAGTAACAGCTTCTCATTGATCAGATAATCAAACATGTTTCTAGGAGTTAGGTTACCATAAACAAACTACACTATGGCCAAATCCTTCAATCTTTTCTTTGTTAATAGTTCTGTATTACTGTATGTCTGCAGTTTTACAGATTAAAGTAATACTTCTGTCTTGTCCTAAAGAAGCAGATTGCATGTTTATAGCTGATTGTTATCTCATAAAATGATGAGCATTCATCTTAGACTGGCTGTCAGGCTGCCATTTGCGTTTCCATCTCCATCCCTATATATTCAGAGACCAAAAGAATATCCAGAGATGTTGTTATTGGGAACGCTTTTTAATCATTTTTCCACCAGAGCACAAGGAGAAACAATGGGATCCAAAAAGTCACAGCACTCAATCATCTTTCAGCCCTGGTTAGGATCAATAAGCAGCTGTGAATGGCCACTCTTCTGACAATACAGCCTAAAATAAAAATAAGAAGGGGAAAAAGAGAGAGAGAAAGAAAACATTAATCACTATAAATCAATAGAGTAATGAAATCTTCTTGCATTGAAAATAACAAGAAAGTAACTTCATTTAATCATCATTTCCCACAGTCCAGACCCACTTTCTACCCTAAATTATGTACACACACACAGAGAAAGAGCACCTGTGTTCACCAGCACCACACACTCATTCATCTTATGGTTTTTTCCTTTTTTTCTTTTTATTTTCTTAATGGATATTTTTTTTTTCTCTTCCTTCAAGGTATTTTCAAAGACAAACCCAAGGCATTTTAGGAGACACCGAGTTCTCACCATTAAGTTGCTTGCTTCCCATACTAAAAAGTTTTAACATGTTTTTCACCTAATGAAGGCTGGACTCTTAACAGAAACCAGATCCGCACAAATGATCAGATGCTTTTAGAAAACTGGGTGATGGTTTAGCATTTTGTCCCCAGGCATAGGAAGTCCAACAAAGAGAAAAGGGAAATCAGAGCAAGGACTAAATGTTTCACCACTTCTATCAGCATTAGTGGTATTGACCAGAGAAAAGATCACAGACACCCTATTCCCTGCCTCCTCCAATTACAGGAGCATCGGAAAGAACTTAGAGAGCAAAAAGAAAGTTCCACAGCCCAAAACACTGACATCATTTTCTTTTTTCAACACCATTTTCTTGGTGCTTTTAAAGGCTTTTAATGTGCAAGAACTCCATGCCAGTGTGTGTTGTGACAGAGGGACACTGCTTCTAGCCACATGAAAGAGTCTCTGCTGAAGTGATCCACTCACAGGTACAACTGGGATGCAGGAGTTTGTTTTGTTCAGGCTTTTGTTGCTCTGCAAAATCCACTGCACCAGTAAGTCAAAACCTCTTTTTAGCCAAATGTCTTTTGAAAAAGAAGTTAACAATGTTCTCTGCTATTCTTTGATTACAAATGAGATCAAGTATCAAGGCTGTCGAAAACAAACAAAAAAAAAAAAAAAAGCCCAAAAAAACCCCAAAGCTATTTTTTATTAAATTGGTACCATTTAATTTCTACCACAGCCCAGTGAATGGAGGTGTCTCCACGGAGCACAAAAAGTACAAGGTCTGAAGTTCTCAACCATCCTCACCAACATGGCAATGACACTGCAAGCACCAGCACCTCCCATTGCAAAGCTGAAGTGGCCAAAGCTGTTCATGTCAGCTGCCACTTGTTCACAATAAAATCATATTAAGTCAGAATATGTGGCCCATTATGCTCTTGTTCTTGAAGGGTTCACCAAATTCTTACAAAGATGAAAAGCCTCCTGAACATCTGGCACCATGAGGCCTTCAGTTCCCCAGCCACACCATAATTTGTACAATTTAAGTACTACTGTGCAGGTCAAACAACGTGCACAGCCTCAATTTAGAAGTGTTCAATAGCCAGAAAGACATTCAATAACACTTCCCCTTGGGATGCATCACACCTGTGCTGGGGAAAAAAAAAAACAGCAGTCAAAAATGGGATTACAATAATTAAATTTTCATATACTACCAAATATAGGCTTTCTTCTGTTGCACTGGAAGCCTTTTTTTTTTTTTTTTTTTTTTGACCAAATGACAAATATCTGTGCTTATTAAACCGTTATCTGGGATGCTCTTTTAATATCTGAACTGGTTTTGTGATCTCACTGTCAAAGCCTGACCAAGCTGTGAGGAATGAATTGATGAACTCTAACACATCCAACAGGCAGTAGATTTAAGTGAACATTATTAGGAGACACCTTAATCCCACAGGTAGAGAGCCACACTATTTCCCACTTTTCTTGGATGCTTTCTAGCAGCCTCTGACTCCAAGCAGCACATCAACTTATTTTTACTTGATTTGTTCAGAAAACCATCAGCTCTCATTCAGAAATAAAGTCATGCATGCATCCCATGCTTTCATGACAGTGCTCCAAGATTATTCCAATGCAAATATTGAAGCCTGCTATAACCCACAGCTCCAATTCACCAAGCCCCATAACCTTTTCTGAAAAGGTTGCTTCATTCTTTCTTAGGTCAGTGATTCCCCAACTTCTCCATAGAGTCATTTTATTACAGAAAAGTTCTGCTGTGCTCTGAGACTGCAACGCTCTCTCTTGTTTTCTCTGCTGTGATGGAGTAACCAAAGGAACAATCTTTTCCTAGTTCACATTCAATGAGTCAACCCAGCTGAGGCCTGCTCATCATGAATCTGTCACAGAAATATCTTCCTTGAAGTAGCTTTACAGAATAGTCAAAACAGAGCATGACAAAAACCAACCTTGCTTGATATATATCAGCAACAAATATCAGCAATCCATTTTTTCTATGCACACACACATCCTGAATTTAGTATCTCACTCCAGAATCAATTAAGTACATTGAGGATTTATGTTGACCTTGAACAATAACAGTATTTGTTTTAAAAATGCTGGAAACAGCAAGCTAGATACTACACAAAACAAATCTTGACATTTTGTCTGTCTTCAATCTTTTCTCCATCATGAGAAGCACCATACACAGACAGTAAGGTCCTGGGGAAGCAACATCCCAAATGACCAAAAGTTGCCCTGCAGAATTCCTGGCTGAAAGCTTCTGCAATATTTAGTATTTTTCATTATGTGCTGGCTGCTGAGATCACATGGCTTTATCTGAAACCTTCACTTCCATGGGGCATTATCTGTTTCCCAGCTCTGCCCAGAAGAGCTTGAGATGATAAATTATGTCATTTCATACTGCAGAGGAAGAGAAGATACTCAGTCAAGACTAAAAATATATATTGAGTATCAGTGTAGCACTTCACTTTCCCCACTTGTTTGCACCACACACCACCCAATTCATCACATGCTCTGTCACAATATTGCATCACAAAAATGCCTTTAACTTCAGTGTTCTACCTATTACAATAAAGAAGGATTTTCAGTGACAATGTATTAGACAAATTAAAACCAATGTTTGCACATTTGTATTCACAATCACTTGAACAAATCCGTCTATAGCAGCTCAACCAATGAAGAACTAAAGTCATGATCTGGAGTGCTTACTTCAAAATATAATTAGGAACTGTTGAAGTTTATACTGCCAAATTATCTTCTAGAGGATTTCCAAGCTAAAATTCTACTGCCACACTGCCCACTGGGGGAATCCCACGGGTGAAACTACAGCCTCACTGCAGTGTTAATACCTTGGGCTTCTCCTGGACAAAACAAGGATGTGCTGTACACCTGGTTTAGGGGAAGAGAAAAAAAAATGCCCATCTTGCCCAGGAAGGGTAGGAGGGAAACAAAAGAGAACATAAATAAATAAATAAATAAATAAAGGGTTTTTACTGTGCTGGAAGCCAAGATTCAATTGAGATGAAGTACTTAAAGCATTTTAAAGGGGATGTGGTTACGATGCTTTCAGAGTGATTGACTTATTTCTTTAACAAAACAGGCAGGTTTTTTGGCACCGCACAGTTTGAAACAGAAAACCAAAATACATCCATAGACTGTTTCTAGAAACCAACCATGCCCCAAAGATGGCTTTCTAGTTGCCTAAAAAAATGCCAGTTCACAAGGGTACAGTATATATACATAGTACTCCGCTAGAAAATGTTAAGTAAACTTCACTGCAGAAACTTCTAATAAACTCCTCTTTCTTTGACTTAATCATCAGAACTTGGGAAGCTTATGCATCAAATACAGAAACATGTAGACCTCTGGATTATTTGCTAATACAGCCTCAAAATATATTTGATAGATAAAAACTGTGAATTAATATCAAAATCATCCATGGCTTGTCAAAAATATTTTATTAGAGACAAAGTGACTTTTCAAAAAAATCATAGGATAAAAATACCTTAAAATACTTGGAAGCAGCCTTCACAGGCAGGATCAAAGCAAATGACAATAATTTCTAATCAATCAGTTTATCTGCAAGTTAGAAAAATGAAAGAAAAAGGTCCAGTGGGCACATGTGAAGTCTGTTATGATGTCCCCCCTACTGGCTTTAGGATTTCACTTACACTGACAGATGAGCACATCTAGAAAAGCCGAGAAAGACTAAAAATGTTTCAAGTTTAAAGTTTGCTTCCATATGAAGGAATGTTGGCATTATAAGATGTATTCCTGCAATTTTGTACAGCTAATGACAATCACATCCTCAATTTTCCTACATACTCCTTACATTTTCTCTTTCATCACATAAGCAAAACCAAACATGTAAGTAAGTTATTGTGGGTCTTCTTTCTTTTGTTGTTGTTTTCTCTGACCTTTATTATTTACTTATAATTCACCAAAAAAAAAAAAAAGTGTTCTTTCTCTTTATTTAAATGCATAACACCAGAGTCATGCAGAATTGACAGCAGTGAAATATGGAGCTTACCACAGAAATCTCCTGTCTGAAAGAGAACCTCAGAGCAGCTTTCCCAAACTCCAGCCAAACTCCCAGACTTCTGTAGAGAATTCAAACTATCTGTAACTTCTCTTATCAAGCTTGAAGAAGTTTCATTGCATCTGCTCCAAGAATTTTAACAGGTGAAAAATTGACAGCATACAACATAACTTGAGCAGATATCTAATATTCTGAATTCATGGGGGAACTAATTCTGAAGACTATTTAATTCCTTGTTCTAGGAAAATTCCCACTGAAGTCAGTGAGACTGTGTGGGGTGAATTTAGAAACTATAACGTAAAATAGTACAATAGCAGCCAGCCCTTAAGAAAAAGAACTTGTGTAGAACTGCTCCTGCAACAAAAGCTCAACTTATCAAAACCCTCACATGGCCTCAGATGTCACTTTAATTAGAAATTAATCAAGTTTCAAAACAGTTCTTGAGGTGTATCAAATTCTAAAGCAATCCTGGGTTTATTTCCACAAGCAACCTCCAAAGCCAATGTATACATTTGCCCAAAAAATAATTTCAAGAAGAAAGATGGCTTCTGCTTTCTTCAGTTGTTTTGAGCAAGCTGTACTTTGTGAGGGCAGATCAAAGGAAACAGAACAAGGATTTTATCAGTTGCCATAATCTGTCTGCAGGGCTACATCCAGACAGGCATCCCAAGAGCAATGCCCAGTGTTTCAGAGAAGAGCAGAGAGAGCAGCTGCTCGGTGACATTTGAAGACCCTTGCTCTGGTAGGTTCTGCTTCCTTTAATGATGCTGTAACTACTTAGGACAGGACAACGTGAGCATGGCACAAACCCTCCACGTGACCCAACAGGCCACTTCACCTCCAGAAACCTTGCAGTGGATAACTGGGAATAGATTGTTCAAGGAATATTTCACCTAAACCCCAGCATTTGGGGAGTTGGCTTACATGGGAAGCATGCAAATGTTTATTCGTCTGGCAATGCCTCCCTTACTGGAGCATTTAGTTACAGCATGCCTCTTGGCTTCACCACATTGCAATCTGTATAAAGGGTATTTCTTGGAGTTTGTTGCTTGGTTATTGGTGGGGGTTATCGGGAGCATTCTGGTAGATGGCTTTCTCATGAAAAAAAGAAAATAAGGATCATTCTTTTGAGAAGACATTTCAGTAGGTAGGGCCAGATCATCAGGCTTCCTGAACCAGCTTGTGCTTTTGGGAGTCAGCAGAGCTGCACTGATTGGCCCCCTGGGGAACATCCTACCCTGGTTCCTGCTGGTTTCCTCACACATAGGATCTTGTCACCACCTTATTCCTCAGGCACATTTTGTCATATCCCCTGCATTGCTCTTCATGAAAAAAAAAAACCAGTAGTTACTTTGCTCAGCCTCAAAGTTACAGTAAAAGCCCGGGGCAGGTGGTTTTGCTCCATTTCTCTATTCATCAGTGTAAATAATTACTACTGAACCTGCCATGAAATAGAAGAGTAAAACATCAGCCTCACTTCTCAGCTTACTCAAATATCTTCTGGAATATCAGATCCTCCAGACTTACATATTTAAATGCATTAATATCGGCTAAGCTACTGCAAAATCCATTCAATTCAAAGACAATAATTAAAACTCGGAAAGGCTGAGAGGAAGTTTCTGCACAGACTGAGCATAGCAAAGCTAAACATATTCCCATGAATCAAGAGCTTGTCATATACATAAACTATAGGAACTCTTCAACCTTAAAAAGATAATTGTCATAAGGGAAAAAAGGGGGTTTTCAGTTTGGATGTATGATAACATAAAAGAGTTCATTCTGGAACTCCTGAGAAACTCTTATAAAACTGAGAAAAGTCACAACTTCTTTAAAATCTGTGAAAAAAATCCCTTCTTTTGTTCCTGAGGCATTACTACACTTCAGCAGGCACCAAAACCTTGAAAGTACTGGAGTTGAATCAACAGCACATTTCTTTCAGGAAGTTTTGGTTTTTGTATCCAAGAAACAAACCTTTTTATAATGAAACACTGCTTGCAACAAAGCATCCCTCTCCCCAAGACTCATCACGTCAGGTTTAGTGGCACAAGAAGTTTGTCTGCCCCATTAAAACAATCTAGTTTTAAAAAGGCGGGAAGAGGAAGACAATTCCCATGTCATCTCTTGTTTAATCCCCCAAACCTTGGAAGAGAGCTTTGACATCTGCATTCACACATTCAGCAAAAGAGCTTTTTTCTAAACCAAGCTATGGAAGAGTCACCATGTGATTTCACTCATGTTTTGCTACAAAGGTACTACTTTTACTTTGCTTTGAGGGTTTTACCAAACAGAAGACTCCAGATTATCCAGCACTCATTAGAGAGAACGTATTTTCATTGGACTTGGAACATCTAAACATACCTGAACCGTGGGACATCCTCCAGCAAAAGCAGAATCAAGGCTCCAGCAAGCTGTGATTTTTAAAAAAACATAGCTGGCAAAAGCTGTGAAATATTTCCACCACAGAACAGTGTGTAAGGTACAGAAGTAACAAATGCTAGTCTAAAAGTCTGTACCATTAATCAGGCCTTGCAATCACTCACTCCACCAGCTGGTTACACTGCAGCATCATAAATGAACACAGAAAAATTTAAATTCCCAGGGTGGAAATACCCAGCACATGCTCTTTGTGATTATTTGCTGTTACATATCTCAAGGAAGCATCAATCAGGACACCTGTAAACTTCTGAAAACTTGCAGTGTAAGCACAGTTTTTATAAAGACTTAACTCCAAATATTAAGGGAAAAGAAAACCAAACCTCACCACTGACCACTACCATACTTCTTAAATTCTCATGAACTGCCACTGACTGGGAATAAAGAAAAGCAAATTTACCCATTTTAGGAACAATGTCTTCTAAAATAGAAAGGAAAAAGAAGGAAGGAGAAACAGATCTCACATGAGTCAACAGGAAAGGAATTCGCACTGGGTAGGTTCAGAAACTCTCTCTCACCTTACAGCTGCCTTCTCTTTCATTTCCTTCCAGCTATTTCAGATCACCTGCAAGTTTTATGTCATAAAACTTTTTGTAAAATAAGTTTATGTAAAAGGTCTCTTCTTACAGATTTTTAGCACTTTCTTCTTCTAGACCAGCTGATTTGTTTGACTGTTTTTTCCAAGGTGATCTTTAAAAGGCTGGACTGGCACACCAGTCTATCAAACAAATGCTAACTTTTATTTCATTATTTTGCCACAATCAAAGACGTCCAGAACCCTCAGGCATTTCCAAGGCCAAAAGTCGGTTTTGTCCCATGACGAAAGGCTGAGAGCGTTGATGTTTCCCTAAAGACCTCAAACAGTTCATGAGATTTATCAATTTTTTATCTACTGATTATTCACTGTGATTTTTTCCCTGTTGCTGTTTCACTTGTTAGTAAACTCTTATTTTTTCACTCATATCTACTCGTATTCCATTTCTCCTTATTGGTGGAAAGGAATTGGTTGAAACTAAGGGGAGGTAACTCATTTTAGAGTGTCCCCCTCTTAAATTGTCTTAAATCAAGACACAGAGTTAAAGCTGCAGGATGAGAGGTTCAACTCTCTGTGCTATTGTTACGAGCCTAAGAGAAGCTGACCCAGAAATTTCTCCAGAGACTCTGTGGTTAAAGTCTCCTTCTCATCTAGCCAAGAACTGATTATTTCTTCCTGCAAGCTTTATCCATCCGTCCTTGCATCGGGCTTTCCACTAAACCAGCAGGAGAGCTCTGAAGGGTGAAATGGGCTCTTTATTCTGCAGCTTCTCCATCTTTTCACTCAGTGAGCAGAATCCAGAAGGAGATCTGAAGATTCTGAAAATAATCTCATCTATTAAGGGTGCATTTTTGTGTAGGAAAGAACAAAAAACATGTCTGATGTCAGAAAATTCTTTCGTAACTGGTGCAAGACTTCCCAGCACTGGTTTATATTGTCAGTGGCAGTGACTTCCAGCCCAGAAAAGATGCAGTTATCAGGAATCCCATAACCCAGATGGAAGACTTTGGATTACGTGTAAAATTCTCTCCTATCTTACCATCTACTTTGAGATAGGACAGTTGAGCATAAAATTGACTTGCATGAGAGAAAATAATTCAGAGTACACAGACTCAGGCATGCAACTCCTCCTCTCAGATAATTAAGATACTCCTAAATAGGAAGGATATGTGTAAGGAATCTCCCTACATACTTGTGGCCTAGAGACCTTCAGTACTACCATTCCTTCATACTAATTTTTTTCCCAAAGTTATTTGTCACTGGATAATTCCAAAAAGCAGTGAACCTCTCAACTCAGAGCTGTATTTGTCATTTTAACAGTCCAGACTACTCCATTGGATATCTTGGCATAACTGACATAGTGAAACACTATGGGTTTGGAATATTCTATTTCAGATTCTATGCTGGTGCTTCTTTGGACTTCCATACTATTTGCAAAGAAAAAACTGTGCTACAATGTTAATCAGAAAATAGAGATATAATAAACTACTTCTTTACAAAATAACTTTTTTAATGAGGCAGAGAACACTTGAAATGCTGGAGCCCATTACCTCAGCTTTACACCAAAAAAGATTAACCTTGGCCTGTGTTTATGAAGCTATCTTTAAGGAAATGGGTGAAGAAAGTAAAACAGAGCCATCACAGATGTGGTTTGCACAGAGCAATAACAAAACATTCATGTTCCTTTTATTTCCCCCATTGAGATATTTTTCAGTTTAAGTATCAGACATGGATCCCACTGTGTTTATGGCAGAATGAGATGTGAAAGTGTTAAACAAAGCAGAAAGCTCACGTCAGAGATTAAGCTGCTACTCCTTACAGTTGAAACACACATGGATCTCCCAGACTTCCAGATTTGCTGAAAAGAGAACCTGGAAATGTCACACATTCCTGAACATCTCACAAGAGGGAAGAAATACCACCAAGAATATCCAAACTTAAAGAGAAATCATCTCCCCAGAGTCAACTGTTATGCACATCCCATGTTGTATAGCCATGGCTGGAAGTGCTTGAAATCCCTTTGGAAATAATGCCAGCATTCAAATAATTCCTTCCATCATCTGAGTTTCCCTATAGGCCTCAATCAAATTGTTCCAATGAAATACTGTACCTGAAGCATTGCTCTGTCTCTTTGCAACTAAGCCTGAACAAATATTTATGCAGCAGCTTACATTTTTAGCTGGTAAAAGAATTCCACAAACAAACCACATAAAAAGCTACTCAGCTTTTAAAATTTATGCTTTATGCAAGAAACTGTCTTCACTCCTAAAAGACTACAGCTGCCACAAGATTTGCTTCTATTATGTGGGAAGTTTCTGTATGAAGAGAGTGTTGTACACACATAACACACCCTACAAGTACTTGGGTGTTTTGCAACAGCAAACCCAAAAGTTTAAAGGGGATTATTTTAGAAGTATCTATATAGAAATGAATTTAAATTCAGAATTGGCTGCATTCTTAATCAAATATCAGCAACTATGTCACTGCTGACCTGGGATTAAAACTCCAAGCATGAAAAGGCTGTGAATATTTAAATGATGAGATCAAAGCACCCACTTTATCATTAGCACCTAAACCCATCAATTCGCTTTCCCAAAGAGTGCTCAAATTTGATGTGTCTTGGTATAAAAACAAGGAAGCATACGAAATACAGCAACCAGACCAAAAATTCTGCAGCAAAATTCTTGAGCAACAAGGAGAGAAATGCCAAGTGTCCCTTGTGCAGTGTTATGTGACCACTAAAAGGGACAGTGGCACTAAATTAATGTAGTAATAAAATCAGTGTAGCCAGGGAGTGAAATCTCACAGCCAGACAAGAGCAATGCTGGATTTTCTTTATTTCTAAATAATAAAATGGACAGGTACAAGAAGCGTCAAGGAATATTATCAGTTGGCCAACACTTGTGAGTTCAGTTTTTGGTTTCTAAATATGTTTAATCAGCCTTGTCATCAGTGAAATAATAATAATAATTTAATAATAAATATAGTAATAATCCCTCACTTATAGGTCAGGAGTCAGATTTTTTTTTTTTCCTTTATGAGCCCAGAGGAGCTTCTGGAAGGGATTATTTTGACCAAATTCACAAGACTGAGAAGCTTGTTTGAGTTTAAGAGACACTAAAACTTTCCTTTAAGTTCTGTTGAAATCTCATGGCAAAATTCACACAGAGAGAATGGATAACCCACCTGGGCAAGCTTAAATAAGGAGAAAGTTGAAACAAACCAATTTGCTGTGTCCAATTCTCTTTATCCTTTTGGTGTCTGTTAATTACAGAAAGTTTTACAAACACCAACTTGTGTCTCGTAGACAAGGGTTTACCATGCTCTTTATTCCAAAATGAAATTAGGATGCGGGGTAAAACTTTAACTAGGACTTTACCCTTTCTCCCAAAACCACCTGTAATCTCATAAACTTTGATCACAATGACTTCTCAACAGAACACAGCAGAGAGCACAAAAGGAAACGCCCACAAGCTCAGACACCCGAGGCTAAATGCTTTGGAATAGCTCTTGAAACTGCTTTGGAATGAGTAACTGCTGGAATTCTATCAGTCCTACCCCAACTGTGTGCATTGCACTGATACAGCTTGGCACTATCATCTCATTTGCAGACTGGACAATATCGAATCCTGAGGAAAGAGACAAATCCATTCCACTCGAGTTCAGACAAACCCCAAAATGTCCTGGACTTGAACTAACAGCTGCAGTATGGCCAAATGTAAATTCTGATACTGTAAAAGCAGTTAATAGCTCCAGAAGATTTAATGGCACAGCCAAGGTTTATTGCAGAATAATATCCAAAATGTGATGGAAAATAATTTTTTATTTCTATATGACATGCAAGGTAATAAAAGCATTAAGCCACAATAGACACAGAAGTAATTCCTATGCTTATAGGCATTACAGAGCTTATCATTGAGAAGAATTTTAATGTTACTTTTTATTTCCTACTCACAAATACTATGCCATTTTATTGATATTCAAAGCAATAAAATAATAATTTCCAATTATCAATTCATCATAGCAAACATATAATGTGATTTACTTTTTAATTAAGGAGACGTTTCCAAGGCTGAAATAGTTCATTTTTAATCAAGAAGAAAGTTATAAACTTTTTCCTATAATCTCTGAACTCTTCAAGAGTTTAATGAGCTACAAGGCAGACTTTTCACTACATTTTAACTGAAAACATAAAATATTAAGGCTTATTTTATTTAGTGGTGCAGCTGACATGATACACTTTGCCAGTGTTGATTTTGGGCATAATATGGATCAGGGTTTATCACTAGCAAGAAAGGCAATGTAGGCTGAACAAAGCACAGGAGAAGCTGGAGAGAAAGCAAACCCATTTAAGTCAAATCACAGTCCTTGGTCAAGACCAGCGGCACAAAATTCCCTGTCCCACTTCCAAAATATGGCTATTAAAGGCAAATAGAGGCATTGCAGATACCTAGCAAATTGCAAACAAACGGTTTTACAATTTGGAGAGCAGCTTCATGTGGGGCATTCCTTATTTAATCATCTGGAGATGACCTCAAGCAGACAAAAAGGCAGACTCCAAATTATCACCAGTTTGGAAGCAGAGTCTGCCTTCCCCTCTGCCACTTACAGACACTGGAAAAAAAACAGAGTAAACCAGAAGAAAACATCAAGTACAGGTACATAAAACCACTCACTAACAGCTGTATGTTGTGAATCTAGAAAAGATCCTCAGCCACTGATGTCCTGAGGCACCAGAACAGGAGAAGTGGGGGTTAAAACGATCCTGAACAGGGGCTGAGCATTGAGGTAGAAGAATTAAAAGGAGTTTAAGGAGATAAAAACATCTGAGTGCTTTTACTTGAGGGTAGTCACTTCCCACCGAGTCTGAGGAGCAGAGCAGAAGCCTTTCTCCAATAATTATGTGGGCATTTAAGTGCAGGCAGGGGAAAGCTGGGTGCCAGACCTGTCAGCAAGGGGCACACCCAGTCCCGCTCTCACAGCGCCAAGAATGGCAGTACTCACCAGCATCAGAGCTCCCTCTGTCTCACTCCCAGATTTTCCACAATTAGATATGTTCTTTTCAGTAACTGAGAAGTGACTCAGCAAGACTAACAACCAGAACTGCACATCAAAGCAGTGGGCAAAAAAAAAGATATGGAAGTGAAAGATTGTCAGGTGTTGAGTTGCCTGCTGACATTGGTACAAGCTGTTCCACAGACAGAGGTTTTAAGCACGAATTTTGGCTAAAATAGCTGCTTTTTAAAAATAAATGTCAGTAAATAAAGTTTTCTGCTTCACTATGACAAATGGATGCATTTCTTTACATATATATCTATGTAAGGACAATATCCTGGATGAAATCCTTCAGGATTTCAGGTTTCTTTTTTCAAGCTGCAGTTTTGATTCAGCAAACAGACATCAGAGCCTGAGCCAAGGCACAGTGTTCAAAATACCTTCCTGACACTTCCTATGCTTACACACATTATATAAATAATTGTATTTTTAGTTTAGATGTACTATTGAACATCTGTTTTTCTTTTATCCATTTATATTTTGCAGAGATAAATCCCACTAGTGTGCAAGCAGAGCCAGTCTAAAGGAGGAGGAGAAACTTTAACCCAGGCTGTCATACCAACCTCACATTTGCTGGAAGTAAGGATGATAGCCCACAGGAAAAAGATCTGATAGCATTTTTCATTTATCTGCACTGATTTCTTAAAATTATTCAGAGCAGGTTGGACATGCCTTGATTGATTTCAAAGGCCATCCTGTGTGTATGTACTAAATAGCCCACATTTATTAAAATCCAGCTTTTGGCTATGCAGAGTCCACATTGCCACTCCAATAATTTTCCATAAATTGAAGGACTTGCAAGTGTAGATTAATTGAGGCCATGAAACAGCAGCTAGAGTAAAGAAATTAGATATTCCCTTTCATAGTTTCTTCTCTTGAACTTTACAATTTCACAGTGGTGGGCAATTGCCAAAAATCAGACAGCAAGGGAATAAAAGCTAAAACAGCATTTATTAAATCCAACGGTAGAATTGGTAAATGGTTGCATACGGACTTTGATTTCTATCACGTCACTTTGAAACAACCAAATAAACAAACATTTGAGTGTTTTGGTTGAGCACTCTGTGAAAATAGTCAAGAATAATTTAGCTTGTCAACTCTATCTGTTGCTAAACCAAAGATGATTTGGGAGTGACTCTGTTTAAGACAACTTGTGGGTTGCGTAAAAAAAAAAGGGAAAAAAAAAAATCCAAAACCAAACAAAACCATTACACACTAAAAATCCAAAACCTCACAAAAATCCAACTAAACAAAAAGAATAAATCCAGCAAGGCCCGTGTGCTATTTAACTGCCTGAACAGATTTTGATGCTTTAAGCATACACACAGTTTTTAATGGATGATTTCTTAACCCCCTGGTTCACTGTGGCTCCAAAGTGTGAAAGTAGTGTGAAAGGCTTTCATGATCTGACAGCAGGGCAGGGGGCAAAAGTGGGATTCCACCTCCGAAAATTGGGAACATCACAAGGTTGCTCCCAGACCAAAGCTGCCAGCACCAATGGCTCTTGGTGGCCTCGGAGTGCTGGGTGCTGCCTCTCAGCTGCCCCCAAGACATTGGGTTGCAGAGCGTTCCTTCTGCCTTGGTTTAAAAGACAAATGTCTGCCAAGGGAGCTGGGAACCTTGCTAGAATAGAAAGAAGACCCCTCCTTCCAAATTTTTACTCACTGCAAAATTACAGGCCTTCCAGGCAAAAATGTAGAAAAAGGAATAACAGATCTTTACTAGAAAAATATATGCATACACACATATATACACGGGTGTGTGTATATATATATATATATATATATATACGCACATATGTATATATATATGCAGACACGACAGAAAAGAACAAAACCAACACAGTTAGGGACGCTGTCAGCCAGCCCGGCGCTGTTTTTCCCTCTCAGTGCAGCTGCGGCCGCAGGCAGCAGGGGGCCCCGGCACGCTGCGGGAGGCAGAGGCCGCAACGAGTCCCTCGCAGCCGGCTGGAAAAGCTCCGATGCCGGCTCCGAACATCCCCGCCTGGCTCGGCCTGCCACGGGCTCGGCACGGGAAAAGGGGTTCTCCCCCTTTCAGAAGGCTTCTGCAAACTCACGCAAGGAGCAGCCCGGCTCAGTGCTGGCCGAGGTCTTCCCCCGAGGGAAGGGGGAGTGGGCTGGGATACTCTGGCGAGCAGCGGGCACAGGCAGGGCAGGAAGCAGAAGTGCAGGGCGAGTCGGCACGACCCCAGGCAGCCTTCGGTCCACCGAAGGGAACACCCTAAAACACAACTGCTAAACCCTTTCTGTGGCTCCCCTTGTCCCAGACCCCTCCCTTTGAGGCTGATGCCCCAGCCGTGGCCACACCGGGGATGAGCTCCCTCCGCCAACGACTCCGCTGGTATGGGAGGGCTATTTTCTACTCCTTAGTGTGGCTCCATCCCTGCTATCCATCTTTGGGAGTCCTGCTCCAACAAGTAGGAAAAAAAACCAGCCCCCACACGAGACAGCCCCTCACACTTGCGGCTTCTAAGCAATGATGACGGGAGCAATTCGCTGAGAAGCCCAAACCCATACCACCTTCCTATGGAAAAGGGCCGATATTCACAGTCAGGCATCGAGGACCAAAAGTGGGATTCTGCCTTCTAAAATTCTGAATGTCCCAGACCAAAGCTGCCAGGAGCCATGGCTGTGGCCTGCCTTGGACTCCCAGGGCCTGCATTGTAATTACCCTCAAGACACTGGGTTGCTGACCTTTCCTTGCTATGGAAAAGGGCCGATATTTGCAGTCAGGTGCACCTTGCCAGAAGCACGATTACACCTCCTAAAACTGCTAACGCTGGAGGATTGCTCCAACATCGAATCTGCCAGGACCAATGGCTCTGGCTGGCCTTGGACTCCCAGGGGGCTCCTCTAAAATGCTCCCAAGAAATTGTGTTTCTGGCTTTTCCTTCCTGTGGAAAAGGGCTGATAATGGTGGTCAGACACGCATGGCCCTAAGTGGGATTCCACCTCCAAAAATTTCAAATGTCGCAGGATTTCTCCCAGACTAAAGCTGCCAAGACCAATGGCTCTGGCTGGCCTTGGGCTCCTGGGGACCTCCTAGAAGCTCCCAAGGCACTGAGTTGCAGGGTTTAAAGCCTTTCTTCCTCCAAGGCCAGCCAGAGCTGTCAGTTCTGGCTAGATCAGGTTGCTCAGCACCCCATCCAACCTGGCCTTGAACACTTTCAGGGATGGGGCATCCGTAACTTCTCTAGGCAACAATAGGAAGAAGATACCTGTGTGACTGGCAAAGCAAGCTCAGGAAAGCTGCAAACACAAGCTCTAATAACATTCATTCATTCTTCATCTTCTTACTCAAACCTTTATGTTTTACTTCATTGACCCATAATTGTACCCCCCTGCCTGACTTCTGTACACTGCCCTTTCTCCACTCAGGCTATATCTGATGTGGGGCACTTCCATGGATTTTGAGCTGCTTAGGGAATGGAGCATCTTTCCTAAACATCAAAGTCCTCAGGGTGCCTGAGCTCAGTGAACTCACTGCTATATGCTGCCTCATTTCAGATAATAAATGTAATAAATATCTATTTAATTATGAAACAGAGTACATGTCTTTTTATAAATGCATACTTTCATGAAATACAAAATAACTTCGAAACTTAAACTAAACCACATCAGAACGACCAGACAGTGAATGTAGAAAAGGAAAAATGCCTGCATACATTTGGACAGAATATTCTTGTATTGCTGTCAAATTTCAGGAATGTCATTTCAATGGATTTTTCTTCCCCCTGTTGTTATCACCTGCCAGGAACTCCTACTGAGGGCAGCCAGCTAGCCAGTGGTTTTGGCAGAGGAAAGCTACTCCTTTCTCAGGAGTTCTGCTCAGCTGCTATAAAATCTGATGGGTGAAAATACTCTTTTCATATCCATACATTTCCTGACAATTTCAGACATTTTTTCTGACCTTCTTGTGCAGTGAAACACCGCAGTCTCATTCCAGCTCTTCATCAAGTAACAGGCAAGAAAGAAACAAATAAGAAGTCTAACCTTATGGTACTGCTAATACTACCTTTGAGAGTTTTTATCAGTTAAAACACTTTCCTTGCTAGCACTGCATAGAAGCCATGATTGTAAGATTTAACAAGACTGATTTAATGATTCTTATATTTGTTTTCCAGAAACTGGCAGATTTTCCTTGCTATTCCCCAACTCTCTAAAAGGGATAAAAGCTGGAATATATGACCTTCCTCCAGCTCCTGCACAAAGGCTGATCTGCTTTTATTGGTTATTTACCTTATTATGCAGTTATGAAATCTGTCAGTCACCATCTTTTGAGCATGTTCACCTAAATTAGACAGAAGGGCTCTACTCAAGTTCTCATGGCTAAATGATCTGCAAGTTGCACCCACACTGCCTTTATGGCAGAGGACTTGGGGTTTTCTCCCACCCAGGTCTTTACCTGTCTGCCTCACTGCAGCCAGAACAAGAATCATGTAGGCAATGCAGGTCATTAAAAATAAAAAAAGAAGGACTGAGTAAAGACTCTGATTCCTATTTACCCCAGCTGTGCAGGCAATATTGCACTAGCCATGGCTGAGCCTGGCTAGAGAAGAGACACTGTGTAGTCCTCACCAAGGGTCAGACTAGGAACTAAGTCATTACCAAGTACCACAGGATCTGCACAGCAGGGAAATTACAGAAATATCCCAACAGGAAAAATTCCCATTTTAATAAATCCTATCCTGTCAAAACAGCGGAGACAAATTCATAAAACATCAGGCCTCGTTTGCTCCAGTGCTCAGAGAATTATTCATTTAACACTGTTTCCTGCAATGACTTCAATTCTCACATTGCTCAATAATTTAGCCAGTGTATTCTTGAACTGATTTTTTTATGAGACAAATTAAAATGATAAGCAGCAAGCCTCACTTAAGACACCAGTGTTTGACAGATGGCTGCTTAGGACTGAGTGTTGCTATTTGTTGTTCATCCTTCTCCTCCACCCACAGAAACTTTTTTGTTAATATGAACTTTCTCTGTGCTTTGGAAGTCCAGACCTGACAGCAGCAACACGAGTTGAGCAGCTGCTGCACAGATGCCCAGACACCACAAGAGCTCTCTGCTCTGGCTGTCCCCCACTCTCTTTGAGCAGTGACAATTAATCAGGTCAAATTGTGTCAATGCCAAAGTGCTTTGTGATGGCAATAAATACTCTGAGGGGACTTGCTTCAGATGGAGACACAGATTCATTTCAACTGGTGGCCTAAAGCAGGGTCCAGCCTCAGAGGTAAAAGGCTGTTGGACTAATTTACTGCACATCCTCCATTTCTGCAGGCCTGAGAATATGAGATCATGATTTAAGAATGAGAATTAATATATTTTGCTGATTTTAACAGATGCTGGCCTCATCCTGTCATCTTTGTAAGTAGGAACAAGTCATTGGCTTTCATTGAAGTACACATGCACTGCAATTTTGTGACAGTATGTCTGCTACCTAAAAATAGGAGCAAACTTCCACCTTCCTTCTTTTTTTTGTAATGCTAGAGTACATTCCAGTATCTAATTAAATAAAATTTCTTTCTTATACTGAGCTGGAGATGCTGGTCAACAGTTCTAGTTAATTCCCTAGACAAGATATTTTGGATTTTTTTTTCCTTCATCTTCACAGCAGATCATTTTAATTCCAGCCAAGACTGTGAAGCAATGCTGATTTCCCCAGATGGCTCTGCTTTCTTAGGCAGAACCCCAACAGAATGATAATTACAGGTGAGGAGATAGGAAGAGCTGTGAAACAGATGACAGAGAAAGCAATAACTACATTTCACCAGCATACACCAGCTAGCTGAAATGATCACATGATCCCTTATTGGCCTCCTGCATGATGCTGTCATGCATTTCATTCTTCATTAGATTGCACTAGTCTCTTCCACACCTCTTTTCTATGATTCCACAATAACTGGAAAATTCCTAAAATAAGAAAAATGTTCTTCTTTCATACTTCTCGCACTTGAGAAATGAGGAGCATCAGTGAGGAAAGAGCTGTTTATTGGATTATAAGAGATGTTACTTCCTGCTATGTCCTTCAGGAACATGTGAAATTCTTTTTAATTTGGAAGCAGCTCTGCTGTGCTGCCACTGGGAGTCCTATGCGTGATCCCAGCAGCCAAAACCAAAACAAAATTCACAGTGAGCTGGCAGATGGGTGGGGTCTGACTGTCCCACTACACTGACAGCACAGAATAAAGACATGTGATACTTCTTTGATCCAAGAAACAGTGCAAGGCCTCACACAACCTTATACAGACTCAGAAACAGAGGAGAATGTTATACACAGTCCCATCACTGGACACGAAGTAAAACAGACTGCTTTGGTGGCAGAGACTTGGGGAAATGGCTTTGTACACTCATCCATCCTGATTCTCAAGTGCTTTCATTCCCTGTAAAGCTGCTGCCTCCACACATAATTTGTAACAACTCCTTCCACTTGCAGATAGCCTTGGATATTGATGAGTCAGGCCAGTAATCGCCTTGAGAGGTAGCCATGAGAGCTTCTCTGATTGTACCCATTTCTTTCCAGTAAAGATTTTCCATGAAAATTATATTAGCATGCTTGCTTTCTTCCCACACCTTCATAACAGAATACAATGAGTGAAACACAGTATGACTTTATTCCTCTCTTAGAGAAAAGAGACTGTCTCTCACTTATTCCCATCAAACTGCACAGGGTTTTGGTACAACAGAGGCCTTGCTGGGTGACAGAAGAGGCAGACAAGACTTGCCAGCCCTTCTCTGCATGTCCCTGAAGGGAGAAGCTGCCCATTTGCAAAAGTGGATGTGCAGAGCAGAAGGAAAGAGCACCCAAACCATATGAAGAACAGCAGGGCACAGATTCAGGCAAACTGGACAAGCATCAGATTTTGGTTCTGCTGTGCTGTCCTGTCATTATGTGTCATTACTGGTGTTACTTTAGAGGAAAAGAGCTGATTTGCAGTTCTGTTGATCTATGTGCAAGACAGCTAATAGCAGAGTATTCCTCAGGCAGCAGAGCATATGGATCATGAGAAGCAGCACAGATTTGGCTGCTCTTATTCAGCACCACTACAAAGTGCACTGGTTTCCCACAAAGATCAGTTATCACTCCCTTTGCCCTCACCAAGGCACTCTTCTTTCCAACAGCCTTGCCTGTGACTGTTTTAAAATCCCACATCTTGTCAGCTGGCTTGTCTTCTGAAAGTCATTTCTTCTTCTCTCTGAGGAAGACCATCAGAAGAAGGGAATGTGACAGCTAAATCTGTGATTGCAATAGCAGAGAAAGGGCCTATAGCAAGCGATAGAAAAGAAAAGAAACTGCAGAGAGTTGTCCTAAGGCCTCAAATAATTGCATACAAAGATAAAATGTGAGGGACTCCACCCATGCTGAGTGCAGGACAAGTAGTACTTAACAAATTTCTGTCATCCTCATGGTCATCAGCAACACCTACCTGAGTATGTGAAAAAATATTTAAACCCCACTGGATTTACAGTGGTGGTTTTAACAATAGATCTACCAGCAATTTGAGTGGGTGAAGCACAGGACAGATGGGCTCACAGTGCAGGGTAGTAGGAATAGTCAAGAAAAAGGGGAATTCTTGGCAATATCTACTGTTCTAAAGAAATTCAGTATATTCTAGCACTTCAGTGAGCAGAGTCATCTCCAGAACAACAACTATGTTCTAGTAAATGATATTAACAATTAATATACTACTGGCATAACTGCTCTAAAGTATTAAAATTTTCATTGGCATGAATAGATATTCTGAAATCAGCTTTATGTTACTGTAAATGTAAAGATGTTACAGTAAAAAGATGTAAAGATGTCACAGTAAAAAGAACTGGATTTCATAAAGCCCTGAATGATTACTAGTCCCTTGCTAAAAAGGAGATCATTTACAACAAATAGCCCAGCAGAAGAACAAGCCAAAAACATCCACTTACAAACAAATACATCCACTTACAGACAACATAATCAGAAGACAGGAGTTACCCAGGTCAGGGTGAACATTTTCATGGAATCAGACATTGCTATAGGCGCCAGGCTAGTTTTTAAACTTGTATCCCAAAAACAAAAGAGTACTTGTCTGGTATTCATTGAAATTACACTTCTAACTTGTAAATTATACACTACAAGGACAAAACTGATGTTAGATACTGCCAAGTGGATATTTTGTTATGACCTGAAATAGGTCATTCAGTGATGAGATGATTTGGTGGTAAGAATAACGAGCAATCATGCACTCCAAAGCCAGGTTAGCTATAAAATGCCAGCCTTTTCTCTTTCCTTTTATTATTTCCTTTCATCTGAATTAAAGCATAGCATCTTTTCATATTGTTTCATACTATTTTCATCCAATTCCAGAATATACATCATCACAAAGTTTACATGATACATTAAGCACATATTGGGGTTGTTATTTGCTACTCTAGTCACCAGAAGGTCATTTCATGTTCCTTTTTACACTGAATACAATGCAAAGGTGGAACATCAGACAGTTTATTTGATATATTTAGGGGTTTAGCATAATTACAACCATTGCAGTTACTACAGTCTCTACAGACCTCTCTCCTCACAGTGTGATGACAAATTACTGGACATACAAAATTCTACTCTCTGAAAACAGACCTAGTAGATGAGTACAGAGGTTGTTAGCAACTCACAGATACTCCAGAGTTAGGGTTGCATCCAAATCATCTGAAAATGAGGCATACAATCCTATTTTTCTTCAAAAGAGTGGAGCTTTAGGAATGAAATTTCCTACCAGCTTAGCAAACCAGTCTCTCAAAATTTCTTAAACATCTCTGTTTGCTTTTGCTCCATAAATACGTAATAAGTGGCCTTTAAATTGAACTCTGACTGATTAGTTTTGGGGTGGTTTGGTTTTGGAATCTTTTTATGCTTTGGCAGTTCTACTTTCCTTACTATTGAGATGCAAGACTGAAAATTTTCTGAGGATGGAGAATAAAAGTCTGAAATTTCTCATTCAAATAATGCTACGAATGCAAACAGTTCTGTTTGATTTCTCAGTGATCCATCTTACAAACTCCAATATTATATTAAGGCACCAGAATTGGCTGTAAACCAATCAGCATTTTGGAAACCAGGTAGAAAAAGATGCTTCCCACTGCTTCTGATCCTCAAGCTAACTTGGGAATGTTTAATTAGAGGATCTGTGCTGTTTTTAAATGTAATCTAGGACCTAACACAGTCCATTCAAACTGGACTAGAAGGTGGAGGTGGTCTGGTCTATCAGTGCACTTTGACATCATCTAGCTTCAAGGATTTGAAATAATCCAGTTTGCAATATCACTTCCTAAAGCTGTGAACTCTTAAACATGTAACTTTAGGACTTAAACCAAGAAGGGAGGAAAATCCTCCCCACACACTCAATGATTTAAAAAAGGTGTAAGTCTGTTCATTGCTAAGAGGTTTGTTTCCCCAGGAGAAGCTCTAGAAAAGATAGAAAACACTGATATTGTAAATAAATACTCCTGTGCTCAGTCACTAGAGCTCTAAAATATCAATCTGTGAGGCTTCCACAGAGATAAATCCATTTATTCTTTCTGCCCTGGGAGTCACATGGTTTAATAGCTGTTACAAATAGAAAAGAAGAAGCAACTGGCTAAGACATCAACTTTTCTCCAGTTTCAAGACATATGTGGTTGGATTTTTTTTTTTTCCTAAATTTTAACTAATTTTTATAGCCTTAGTTCTTCCTAGAAATACTCAAATATACATTTTCTACACCAGCTGTTTATGATCTAACTAAAAATGCAGGAGTAAAGACTAAAGAGGGAAATTGAACATAAAAGGAAAGGAGCAAAATTGTCCCAAAAGGTTCAGATCTATACCTTGGATAAATGTGTGGCTTATCATCATTATTCCACAGTGGTTGGTTTGGTTTGAAATGCATCTTATTAGGATGGACTTTCTTGCCTTCCAACTCATTTCTTTGTGTCTCAAAAGCCATTGCTCGTTTAGGGAATGCTGCTTTATCCCTATTTTATATTGGCCATTGCTAAAAATGCCTTCTTCAATCTTTTCATACCCTTTTTCTAACCAGCTGGGCCATAATGAAAAAGTACCTCAGGCTGATGATGTGCTATCAATAACTCTGTGCAGCTCAGTTTCAAACCCCTATTAAATCTCTTTTGTAGTGCTGGCACTATTACTTTCCCTCTGTTCTCACTTTATCAACCACTGCTTTAGCTGCAGTGTGTACATTTTTTTCCTTTATGTTGCCTCATCCCAAGGCTGGATCCTCAGGCTGTGTCAACTGGCCTATCCCTATTTCCTTTTGGCCTTCCAGCACAGAAGGCCACACCACACTGGCTAAATGTATTTTTCTGATTTCACCAGAACATGTGTCAACTTTTATTCGTTTCATAGTAGCAATAAATATTTCTCTGTTACAGCATCTGGAGTGATTTTCTATTAATTGACTGGTTTTCCTTCCACACATGGCTCTGACCAGCAGAAATGGACCGAGGACATCATCAGTGATTAGACTGGACACGTTAATATCTTTCAAGTTTTTGTCTTCGTTCTCATTACTGCCATGTCTGATGGTGCCAAAAGTGGGCTAAAATTTCAAGACCTTGCCATTAAATTTCCATCCAAGCTAAAACTTCTAATTCAGAAAGTGTAATTCACTTAAAAATGTGGAACCATAAACATGCAAAGTGCATTCTGCCACCTTTCAAGGATCACCACACAACTTGGATCAACAAACGGGACAACATGATTCAACACAAAAATAAACTAAGTTCTTAAGTTACTAAAAATTTCTCAGTTTCAGCACATGCTTTTATAAATCTGGATCATTAAATAAAAATGGTTCTGTGCATTTTGATAGTTTTAGTACTTTCAACCTTCTGCAAAAAATCCTAGATATGGGAGACTTGGTTGATAGAGATATAATCTTAGGCCTGATATAGAAAACACAAGAGAAAGTTTCTCTCATGACTATGGAAAGAGATGGCAAAATGGAATACAATCTAACAGAAAAGTTCACTGAAATAGTTGCAGAATTTACTAAAGACACAGTACAATCAGGAAATCAAAAAGTAATTCATTTAAGCAGATGTGGAAAATGAGATGTAAGAGCAGCAGAACACTGATCAAGGATAAAAGGAGGGAGCCCAATTGCATTTAAATTGAGAGAGATGAAAGAGCAGAATAATTGCTAAGGAGGTTCTGTATTTCTAGGTCTAGTTTAAACTGTTTTCGTTCCATATGGTATTCAACAAGAAATAGAGAGCAAGCAAAAGTCTGGGGTAGTAGCAAAAATCAAGCCAGCTATGAGAAATTGAACAGAAAGCAATAAAGACAGAAGGTTCAATGATTATATTCAGCACATTGGAAAAATTCTCCAGGGCATACACAGAGAAACAGCAGCACAAAGATGTGAGACTCTAAAGAAAGTACTCTTGATTGACCACACCTAGACAGCTAGACAAGGAGCAAGTTTCAGTAATTTCAGCAAATCTAAAAGGATTTAGGGGGATTTGGTGCAAGAGTGACAAGCAGATCCTCAGCTACACGAACTGCCCCTGCACCTTGCAATGCAAGTTCCCCAAACTGCTGTTACTGCCTGCTCCATGACAATTCGTGGCATACACACACTGGAAAGAGAAAACCCTGTACAGGGATTTTTACATATGTTTGCAGAAGCACCTCTCCCACTGATCTCTCAAGGCTTCAGAAAACAGATTTTGTTTCAAGGAACAGTGCAATGAATTTCCTCGTTTCCTCTCTCCTGCCACACCATACTGCTGGGAAGGGCCTGTGGATGAAGGTGGAGACAGATGTAAAGATACTGGAATCTGTGCTTCAGGGAAGAATTGCCATGTTGGTTTTTCTTTTCCCTGTTCCAGAGATAATCATTAATACTTCCCTACAATATTCCTTCTAGACTACATACAAGGTTCTACTGTGATTTGTCGAAATGGCTCATTTCCCTCCTCTCTTTCCAGTCTCAGGTGTGGGTTGGACTCCCAGCTTTCTGCTGGATTTGTGGCACAGCCCTGCACATGTCACTCACCGATTCAAACACAAACAGGCTTCTCAAAAACAGCAATAAGGAGAGTGCCTATACTGTGCATAAAGTCCTCTGAGGCCAGTGGATAACAATCATGAATTGCTTCAGTGCTAAATATTATACCAAGCAATTTCCTAATTACTCTAATAGAGTATTTGATATCCTTAATTAAGTGTGTTTCCAGAGTACAGTTTGAAGCTCCTTTTCACTGGCACATCCTCTAGTTCATCAATAGACTTGTGGCAAGTAGCTTTACTATCCATAAGTAGACAAGAGAAATATTTCTGTCATTGCCTCAGAGGAAAACGAAAGAACAGAAAATAAACATGTGCACCATTTGTATTTAATGACAACAGGACTTTAGCTGGGAACAGAATTAAACTCAGAGCACTCCAGACAAGGCTCCACCAAGCCCTGTAATGGGACTGTCAATTAATGTGCTGGCTGCTTTAGCTTTTTTCAGACTGCTCTCTTCAAGGCTTTTTAATCCATAGCATGAAAGCCAAAGGCCCTTTCACTTAAAAAAACTTGTGCATGAATGTTGCCCATGTCCCTTTATTATTACATCCCCTGATGGGCAAGAAATCCATGGAGCTTGCTTCTAATGTGATCTCCTTTTAGATTTTTCCTTTTAATACCCTCTGAACTTCTGCTGACTCACTGTGTTTCTTTATGGGCGAGAGCAAGCAGAGCTTCTTCATCATTAGTGTCCTTTGATCCTGCTTTCTGTCTTGCCTGCATCTCCCTCATCTGTTCTGTACATCCTGTAAGTGCCCTTTGATCTCTTGCCACTCATCTCCCTCTTTCATTCTTGCAGTAGGAAAGAAACCGCCTATTCCAAATTTTTATTTCCAAATTTACAGGTGGACTTCTCCTTTTGAAATAACCTCTGCATCTACTATAACTTCAAATAGTTTGAGAAGTTGTTTGTTTTGTCTCTACAAGTTTCAGTTTATTTTCTTTCACCTGTAGCATTATTTCCTTTGTGAGGGCAGGTTTAATCTTCCTTTGTATATCTTACAACCTATGACATGCATTTTTCTTACATGTGCTACCCTGAGAGAGATATATAGGTATATAGAGATATGTTTATATGAGATATCTGGAAAGATTGCTAGCACTTCTTTTACCTCTCTACATTTATTCTCATTTATTGGAAGGCAGCTGGGGAGTTTGGTTTGGAAACTGACATCTCTCAGCAGCACCAAAGATGCTGCACGTGCACTTCTCACCTAAATACCAGCTGAAAGAAGGTGCAGGAGTGACAGACTCTTAGTAAACCAAATATTCTTACTTTGAGTGGAGAACATGCATCATCCTCTTAAAATGCTATTACCAAAGTAGCATTTACTGTTATTTACCAAATAATTCTCATTTCACTGCCTGGAGGCTCCCAGTGTCATCAAAGTTCCTGATTTCATTTTATTTTACTTACAGAGAGAGCAGAGCAGATGGGGCAGCTCTTTCTCTAGGAAGCCCTGTAGGTTAGTTGTGCCTCTTGCATGCCTACCTGACACCTTTAGTCTTTCCCCACAGAACCTCACAAATCCACGTCAGTGATCCCACAGAAACTAATTACAGAAAGCCCTAACAACAGGGGAAACATGAGGAAGGACTGAGGATTTTCTGTGATTTTCACATGTGAACTGCAGCACCCTATAAAGAAGGGAGCTGCCCTGTCTGGAGCCTGCTGCAACCTCCAAGACAGACTTCAGGGCAACCTCTTGCTCCCACAGCTCTTGAAGTCCCTCCCAAGCTGCTTCTTGGATGAAGTATCTTTTCCTTCCCATAATGCCTACAGAATTTTATGTGCCATAACTCATCTCTGGAATACCACTCAGACAGACTTGCTAAAACCTTGGTAAATCAGTGCAAACGAACTGGCTGTGAACACCCCAGCACTTGAGAGCTCAGCTCTCCCTTCCAGTGATAAACCATGTCCCAGTGACTTCCTCCGGTTCCCATGAGGATTGGGATAGACAGTCCTACAAAGGAGGCCAACGAACTTCCACCAATAATGCTCAGACAGTATTTCCTCTAGCACTAGAAACACAGAAATAAACACCCCATGGACCAAAAGCAGAAGAGACATTCAGAGTACAGAAAGTCCCACAGCTGTCCCTGGCAAAACACAGACCCACACTATTTCTCCCACTGATTTTTAAGATGTTGCCCTTTGCTTTCAGGCATTTAATACAAACTGCTCATGTGTCACTTACAAATCTCAAGTCTCTCTATAAATTTGCCTATTTTTTCTGACTTAATTTTCACCTGTTTTCCCTTCAGTATATGTAGGTGCTTAGCACAGGTTGGTAGAAAATATCCAACTCCCTTGCTTTCAAAAATTCTAATTTTTCAATGCCAGTAAGCTTGACACCTCCAATGGAGTCTTTCAAAAATCTTTTTTAAACAGCAGTCTGAGGAGATGGCTTTCAAACTTTTTGTGTGCCACATGCTTACTTTGATGTCTGACAGAGAAAAATGTGTGTTGGCAACACTGCTTAGTCCACACTGAAAAAGGAAAATTGAAATGATACTTCTAAGAAGATTAGTTAATTATCAATAGCAACAGGTAGCTATAAACACAGTAATGGAGACCCTCCCATATTCTCTCTCATCTGGTGCAGCCCTCCCAGAACTGCATTTCAGGAAAATTAATTTGCTCCAGCTCCCACTGTGGGAAAGTTACCATGAAAACAACGTGAGACAGAAAAACAAAGCCAAAGAAATGTCCCATAAAGAGAAATATGAACAGCTGCAATGCTAGAGAAAACCACACTAACCCAGCTGTAAAGAAAAGGAGAAGACTTTCACAAAGGGGACTGTGAAGTCCATGGAGTAAAATAAGAAGCTGCTCTAAATGGAATCTTCTCTGTTGGAAATGAGTAACTGTAGAATAAGAGGTCTCAAGAGACAGGAAGACCAGAGAGAGGAGACAGGGGAAAGTTTATGCACAGGATGGAAAACACTTCTTCTGGTAAAAAGGTTTTGCTGCTAAGAAGAGTCAAGATCCTGGGGTTTTTTTCTGACATATTTCTCACTTTGTAATGCTGTGTTCCCAAAAGTGTTCCCAAGAAAAGCAAATCACGATTTCCACCTGAAAATTTCATATTTCTTGACTTCTTAAATAAACCTTTCCTATGTAAGAGGTCAAATTTTTTGCATGCTTTGTTGTGTACAAAGACACCATTCTCCTCCATAAAACACCACATGAAGGTATGGATTTTAAATTCAGGAATATTAAGCACTTAACATACAGATAATGGCAGAATCGGGACCACTGCATAAATATCAAGTCTGTCTTCGAGGGGAAATTCAGAACTGCTACTCTGAGCACTCTTAGGCATAACTCAAAATACAAAAGAATCTATCCAAAACTAAATTATCATTTACAGCTAATGTTGTTTCTCACTAAAAGAAAATAACTGTAAGTTTATAGAAAGCAAACGAACATAAGCAAATAAGAAATCTGAGTATCTTAAATAAGCTGCAAAACATTAAATCAAAATTTACTAATTAAAGTGAAACTTTATCATTATTTTATGGTCAGAATATAAGGGCAGTAGCATAACAATGAAGATGAAAAATGTAGCTTATATGAGTAAAATAAATATATATTTCTTTGGGTCATGGTAGAGCTGACAACGCAGCACCATCAACTCAAACCAAATTAAGTTTCAGCACTCAGTTTGAACAGATAAGGCCCAAATCTGTATTTCCTGCGACCTAAAAATTATAACTTAAATCAAGATATGCATGGGCAGACAAAACCAACATCAGTCTCTAAAGAAAAAGGACCACAATGCTTAATGCTTTCTTGAAAATTAGACATAAAAGAACTACTTTTCTTCTCTGTGTCACTGCATCAAGAACAGGCTGAGTCTGTTCCTTACATCCCAGAACTCCAGAAGGAAGCTGAAAGTTTGCCAGACCCCATTTAGCATTCAAAACTTTCAGTCTGTGTAGGAAATGCTGTATCCATTTGAAAAGTGATTTCCTCTGCTTTTTCTGAAAAAAATACAGAATAAATTACATATGCAACAGCAGTTCTACTCAATAGGTGAGGTAAGCAAATTTGGTTTACTCTGGGAGTGATTTTTCTTCTGTGTTTGTCCTACTTTTCACCTTTACAATCTGACAAACCCAGGACCAGAGGTGCCATGCTGCTTCAACATTTCAATAACAACCTAAGTTCTGGCTTTGGTCCTTGACAAAAACACTTCCTTTACTCACAGCTCCTAATCTTCTTTTAAGGAAATGTTACCACACAGAAAATTCTTTGCCATGGTGAGACAGCCCAGAGCTGCACTACTTTTGTTTTGCAGGCTCCATTCCAACCTGTACTGTGAGTTTCTGTGGAGACTTGTGAAGGAAGAACGATCCCTGCTATGTCAAATCTGGAGATCATAAATATTTTCCTTCCAATATTTAAGGAAACAAATCCAGAAGGAACATCTTGCCCTTAAGGTCCATTCCTTGATTCATGGTTCCAGCCTCCTGTCTGATCTTGGGAAAAGTTAACATCTTTGACCTCCAGTTTCTCTTAAATTACTTGTAACAGTTCTTCCCTTCTGCCACACTTTGTCTGTCTTGTATATTTTAAAGGTATGCTCTCCAGAACAAAGAGGCTCTGGCTAAAATTTTGAAAGGAAAGGGGGGGAAGGGGGAAAAAAAGGGAAGGGGGAAAAAAAGGGAAGGGGGAAAAAAATATTCTTAGTTTGAGAGTTCTCTAAAGGAACCACAGCCTGGTTTTCACACCATTTTATGCCAGAGTGATAGTTTCCTATAAGCATGGTAAAATCTGCTGATCCGAGTCAAGTTCAAAGCAGAACCAGCTTCATTATGGTGATATGTTGGCATGTTTAATCAGGTAATGCTAAATAAATGATTAAAACAATTAACTGCATCTTGTAAAGCACTGAATACACACAGAGCAACACTAAATTGCTTGCAAACATTACCTGCGGTTTGATTTTTTATTATACTTTGGGGAAAGCTGTATACACTGACAATAAACTGATCTAAGATTTTTGTCTAACAGCCCATGGAAACTTAAAATAGCAGGGATTGAGACAAAGGGAAGCATCTAATGAAACATTACATGCCAACCATTCTATTTTCCAAAGGAATGTAACTCTTCTTTCTGCCTCAAATTCTTTATAGATTTTTGTCAACATCTTACATTTTGCACCCATAAGAAAGCAGTTTTCTCTTCCTTAAGCTTGAAATACAATTTCTCTAAGGTCATCTATCAGCACACTTTTATTCTTTGATTTCTTTTTACATAACTTCATCAAAGTAGGGCTCAGTAAATTGAGCCTAAAGAGCAGTGCAAGATGAAATGTTGCAGAAAACAAATATTCTCATTTCCCCCTAACATTGCAATATATATTAAAGATGAATTGGAAGGAAAAAAAAGTAATTTTATTTACCATGCTTAGCCTTGTTCCTACTCTTAGTTTAATGGAGATCAGGGGTGGAAAGGCAGTTAAAAGAGTAGGTTTCACAATTTTATAACATTCTAATTTACCAACCTTTCATAGTATATATGTAAAAGTTTGAAATTTACCAGTCAAAAACTACAAATCCATCTATTCCCCTTCCTTTTTAAAACAAAGGATTTTTAGAAATAAGGAAAATTTCCTTCCTTTCCTGTTATCTCCTCACCTGTATCTTTCTTCCCTTTCAAACCCATTAGTGTATTTTCATATTGTTACCTTCTCAAGTGTGTAAGGCTGGCAGTAAAAAGCCTGCATGAGAAACATCAGAAGATTTTTGGAAGACACAAAGGGATGGGAATCCTTTGATAACTATTTTTTCACTGAAGTTCACTAATGACCTGATCATTGCAGGGCTGTGCAACTTCCAAAAGGAAAGAGATGAGAACAGTAAAGCAGTTCAGTGTGTATTTTAAACTGCAGCACGGTACATTTATTTTGGCATTTAAATTCCTCATTTCCCCAAGGACAAAGTGTGCACATCTCAAGTAACGATGCCCAGATGCTCCATGGTTATGGCTTAGCAGTCAAGCTTCTTGCTGGTGTACACTGGCAGTTTCCCTGGACTCCCAGATGTGCTGTTGAAAACTCATGAGCTATTCCATCCACACCAACTTCAACAGGTCCAGCAGTCTGCCTAAGCTACTTCTGCAGCAATAATATTTACCATTTTGATTTTGAAATTTGCTTCCTGGATGTTTGCAGTATTTATCCAAAATGCATTGTTTTGCACCCATTCATGACGTTAAAAGCCTGCCAGTGAAAGAAAATCTCCAAGGAGTGTGAACACCACCAAAGCAAATGTGATACCAAGTCAAGGAAATATTTGCAGAATTCTTATCAGCACCCACCAAGCTTTAGTGCCAACATATTTGTAATCACTGCAATCAGCAGCAAGTGAGGCTTCACGACTGTGATGCAGGAAAACATCCTAAAAGAAGGAAGGGACCTTTCTTGACTTGCTAAAATGATTAGGGAAGAGACTGGAAGTGAACAAGCAGCACATGGCATTTCCAGAGTTACACAAGTTTAGCAGAAAGAGCTGCTCCATTCTGTCATCCCCAGCTTCCTCTAAGGCTGTGCAGAAGAAAAGAGGAATTATTTTCCTTTAAATAGAATCAAAGTCTAAAAAAAAAAAATATATATATATATATAAAACAATGTAATTATTATGAGACTGAGTTTGTTGCCAGACTTGCTAGGACAGCCTATATTTTAGGCACAGTTGCATTATCGATTTAAGGCCATCATCAGCATATATGTTCAAACCTAGGGTAGCTGATATGGAAAATGGACACTTATTGATTTCCAAAGGAAAGGGATTTAGTATTTATTTAATCTCTAAACACCACTGAAAGTCTACAGACAGATGAAATTCGTCGGTTTATTTTGGTCACCGTAGAATTCAAATACGAAGGTACCTTCTCTTTTCTTACATTATTTTAAGCCCATAGCAGCCAAAATATATCCAGCTCTCTTAATGACATAAGAAAAAAAAGAAAGGAGAGATGGATGGTGAGAAACAGGGAATGGAAGGGGAGAAAGGGGAAAATAAGAATAAATGAGAAAAACATTCTTTGCAATAAAGCTTAAAAGGGAGAACCTCTCCTTGAATTAAGGAGCAACACACTAAACCAAGTAATAATTTCATTTTCTCATAGGAAAAACATAATTACTCACACAATGCAAAGTTCTGAAATCACGGAATTTGCTGTAACTTTTGATTTAAAGCTAAACAGCTCATGAGTTTTCATGAAATAAAGGCAATTTTTTGTCTCATTTGCAAACAGAATCTTGAGCACCTGCAAGACAGTGGATGGCCAAAGCACATCAGGGTGGGATTATCTTCCCTCCTATTTTCCTATTATCAATTTGCTCAAAGGAAAATTACAGTGGAAAGGTCATCACACTGGAGAAAGCAGCTCAGGGTTTTCAAGACCAACAAAACACACAAGCTTGCCATTTACTGTGAAAATTTAACAGTAATCCTCCTGAAAGAGCTAGTTTTAATCTTGCTGCCATTGCAGCTTCTGATTTTCTACCTTTTCCTTGTTCTTTGATTTCCATTCAAATTATTTAATGAAAGGATGATAAATTCTTGACCTTCCTCTCACGGGCAGTCCCCCTCTGACATTTGGTAATGCTCCCTGATAGGCCACTGTGCCTGCAGGGGATTAATACTGTATCTTAACCTTCTAAACCGAACCCATTAGGAGAATGTAAATTAGGCAAGTCCTCTTGCTGTACTTTTACCTTTTGATAATTCACTATTGATAAAATTTCTGATGCTAATCAAGAGCCAGAAGCTTTCTTTTTCAACTGTAGAGCATTTGGAATGTTTTCTGATGTGCTACGGCTTATTCTGCTTCCTGGGAGAACCACACCCCAACTCTGTTGTTGTGTAAATCAATAAAACTGTAGGACATTTTGGTTTGATTTTTTTCTATTTTTTTAATTTTTTTTTTTTGAGTTTGCTACCACAGATCATGGTGCCAGGACAGACTGCTGTGCTCTGTGACTGGCTTCATGCATAAGGAAAGCTGTGGGACTCCACTGAAATGTTTCTGCTTGGACCATCTTATGCACTCTCAGGAGAAAACCCATTCTTCCTTTTTAAAATCCCAGAGGGTGCTCAGACAACCACCATGCTTGTCAAGCTAAAGTTAATTATATTCCCTGTTCATTCCCTGTTATATTTCACCTCTGAATTTGTCACCTTCAACTCCCAGCCTTCTGACTTAGGTATTCTCCTCCCTGTCTGACTAAACACCCCAACAGTGTCAACATTTTGTCCACTTGGACTATTCTGCATCTATACCTCCCAGAGGAGGAAGGACATGTGGTAGCACAGCCAAATCCAGTAAGTCTTCCCTGAAAGTCAAATACTGAAAGTCTAAGCCACTTTCAGGTCTGGGCTTGGCTGGGTCAGTATTAATTTGCACTCCAGTTCATTAGTGACCACAGGCACCAAATGTACACATGAGGTACCTTCTGTACCCCAAAGGTGTGATAATTCCTAAGGTATCAGCCAAAGTCTTATGGCCACAAAATCATCCTCATTTCTCACCTGGGTGGTAAAACACAAGAGTTTCAAGATTTCTCCAATGTTACTTGCTGGAAGAGAATCCTCCATCCTCACTGTCATTGCCTCCACAGAAGAATTCCCCACTAAGAGGCAATTTTCTTTGCTCTTTTCAGTATGCCAAACCAAACCAGGTTATTCCACATCTGCCATCTTCTCTCCTTCAGCAATTGTCATATTCCCAATACTTGCACTACTTTAAAGTTCACCCCTGTTACACAACCTTTGTTAAGCTAATTCTAGAAAGAAGCAAAGACAAAGGAAAGATTTCAGACAGGAGTTGCGTCTTCCTGTTCCCAGGTCAGGTTTGAGGCATACCACAGAGCTGGTTTTCATCCATAGATTGTATAACAATTTGATTTTGTGTCATTTTTATTCCTAATGAGAAAATTGTGAGGAATTAATGCAAGTCTTATCAAAGTTTAATTACATTACCATTAAATTATCAATGCTTTCAAATCAATAGTAACAGACTCTTTTGTCCAAGGCAGTATGCCAGACTGATTGGTCAAGAACTACCAAGAACAGTCTCTTTAACGTATTTAAATGTTGTAAACTTGTTTCCATTCATTTCAGGGAAGACTGTCATGATTTTGAAAACTTTTCAACTACCCTGGGAGGATTTTTGCAAATTATTTGGATCTGTAGAATACAGCATATTAACAGTTGCTGTTGAGGAACCTTTTGACCTGCTCCTCTCCTGTAAGGGACAGGGCTCCAGAACCCAGTTGAAGACAGACTCAAAAAAGCACAGGGGTCTGTGCATGTAATGCTGTGTGAGCCCATGAGAAATTGGACTGAGGGACTGTGGCTTGAGTTTTTACTTACATCCTTTTAGGCCCCTGCTGTTCCCTGAGGAGGGCCAAGGGAGGAGTCGGGTGCTTATGGAGTGAGTTATGCTTCACTGAACTTCTTTTATTACACAAACAAGCAGAGAACCAAAGAAAAGTACAGCCTGGTTTTGTAGACATTTACTGAATATTTCTAACCAGTTCTGAGTTATCATTCTTTCTTTTTTTTGTCCAAATGCAGTTCATGTGGCCAATAATAGTTTCAGCTTTGAGAAACTGGCACGCTCTGAAATGTCATTTGTCTCTGAGGTATCAGTCTTTTGGCAACAGGTTATGCCATTTTTGGAGCAATTTGACACTTCTCAAATTTTCCTCACTTTGTGCCTCCTGATTGTCATCTTTACTACAGTAATAAAAACTTCCCCCTCAGGTATCATTTATAGCAACTCAGTCGAATTAATGCATGTCAGTAAGTAAACATTCTCTGTTTTGTTACCCATGAAGCAGATGAAGAATTTTCATTACAGCACATGAAAGAATTTAGTTGAACTTCTTTGACAAGTTCTGTAAATTCATGGGGCTGTTCTGAATTTGCTTTCCTTTGGCTCTACCATCCACTCATAGGAAACCTGAAGGAAGGTGGAATAAGGTTTTCAGAATGGCATAATGTAACTTTGATTCAGCACATCCTATTAGGTGATTTGGTTTCAGTATAGCCATTGGGACCCTGGGGATTCAGCAAGTAGTCATCATTCCTCCACTGACACTGGGCCTACAGTCAATCAAGTGGTCAATACTACCATGGATAAAGATTTCTGAGTGATAGAGAATTCAGTATCTTCGCAAAAAACCCTTATTTTCATTGTCACAGATACCACACTTGCCATGGATTACGACACAATACTGATCAGTAACATCAGCAATCACGGATAGAGCATTTTTTAAAAAAACTAACCCTTCTTTATTGATAATTTCACATGTGGCAATGCCAACATGGACAATAAGACAACTGTCTCCAGCCTCCTGGATAGGAAGGGTCAGTTGCTCTCTGACTGACAATGAGAATTATTTAGAAACATCCTTCCAATATTGACTTCAGATTAATTGGTTGAAACTCAAACCAGTGGATTGCCACACCCAGGCAAACACATCAATGAGATCCTGGACCACCCAGGGAATTAACAATTGACTTTCATCCTTTTATCTCCCTCACTGCTTAAATTCGATGGCTTAGTTGGTTTCTAGACTGTATGCCAAGTTGTAATTTAACAAAACTCAATCTAACACTGAATTGTTAACTAACTATGTGGATTATTTAAATGCCCCTTTATTTTTCAGCTGATGATCTTCTATATGCTGGATATGCTAATGCCTGGTTACAGGCCCAGAATGTTAGAGTAAGTTTGTTTGTGGGATACAGTTTGTTTGTGGGGTAATTTTAACAGTGTTTCATGGAGGTTTGGGCTATTTTGAATACTATCGACCTCAATCTTTCTCCCAGCTGTCTCACAGCAGGGCAGAAAGAAAGTTATTTAAATAAGTTGATCATGAAGAGAATCAGAGCATGTTCTGTTGAGGAGGACTCAACGTTTTAAGTGTGCACACCTGAAACACTGTCTAAAGTTAGTTAGAAAATTCACAGAAAAGACAAATCACAATGTATAAACAAAATGTGCAATGGCATTTTTTAGTGCTCACTGGGTTTAGGAAGCTAGTCTGTGTTTTCTGACATGATAGGAGGATTCTTGAAGAGACAAAAGTGTTACTGATGTGAACTACATAAATATCTGCTTCCTAAGGTTGCCCTTGACAATAGATACCCAGTAGGTATTGAGTGCTTGCCCTCCCATTACTTCTTGGGGTTTTCCCCTTTCCTTCCCCTACAAAACCTTCTTTATCTTGTCCAAAGATTTTTCTCACTTTCCCTGTTCTCTCCCACATCTTGCAGGGATGGGATGGGAGAGGGAGTGAAGTGGGCAAGCAGCCCTGTGGGTGCCAGAGTCAACATACCACAAAAGGTGATATTGTATCTTCATCCCTTTTCCCCTTAAGTACCTGATGTATTGCTCTTTAAACATTGCTGAAATCAGTAATATCTCTAAAGTCAGAATGAATTTGGAAGCCAGCTGGCAATATTCAGGTTATCAGCATGTAGGTTGTAATGACAGACAACATTAGCTACTATTCTACTTCTTAAAAAATCTGGTCAGAATTTAGCTCAAGGCAAGACTCGGTTCATATGTGAATATTTACAAAGTTCATTGACTCACAGATTTTCACCCAGCTTTCATTCTGGTTTAGAAAACATCGAGCATCAAAAGACAAAGTCTAGACTTAATAAAAGGGCTGTAAAAATGAAGGTGGCAAGCAAACAGTGACTGGAAATTTACATCAGTCTCACAGATCTTCATACATTTGAATTTAATGAAAGCATTGAGATTGACTTTTGAGGTTAATATTTCAGATTAAACCTTAATAAGAAGACAAAAAAAAAAAAAAAAAAAAAAAAATCAATGAACGCAAACTGAGTGATTACACATTTCCATAGCCTAGGTAAATTGGAATGTACTAACTCTACCAGGAAGCAAATCTTCTAAATATGCCCACCTAAAGGAAAAAAAGGAGCAGCGGATTAATATTTGTAAGCACACAGTCAGCTGTCCTAGGTATGGAAAATAACTCTTTTCTAAAGCTCTCGTACACGCAGTGGTATGGATTCTGTCCTCTTCTATATTTGGGAGATCAGTTAATATCCTATTGTTTTTTAATTATTTTACTTCATCAGCAAAATTGAATTTTGAGAGAAGCAGAATGAGGCCTGCAAGAGCAGAGAGACTAAATAACAGGAGAAATGTAACAAAGATGTACCATGGACAGAAATTATTAAAGGCTAAATTGGGGAGATTCTTTTTTTGTTTTGCTGCAGGCATTTGATAAGAAGCATTCTCAGCAAGACAGATGGGACTCAAAATCTGAGTTCAGGAACAGCAGAAATATGTTTCAGGAGGCTGTAAGGAACAATACAAAATAAAGACATTTGCCACCAGTTCACTGAAACTTAAAAAAAGGAAAAAATCCCCTCTATGTATAGATTGCAACTTTCCTGACTGTTACAAGATTCTACACGATCAGGAAGCTTAAATTACCACTTAATTTCTGTATGACTGTAGCCTTCCACTGAGAGCAAGCTAATATTTACTTCATGTTCCCCCCTCCCTTGCTGCAATGGTTTTTAAGCAAGGGGCACACAGTTCATTGGCTTAGTTCTGTTCCTATTCCTTGGTGTCCAACATTTTCAGACAAACATCATCTCCAGAGAGAGGAGTTAGATGTAAAAGCCAGGCCTACCTAGCACCTATGAGCATCACTTTGAATCCTTATGGAAGCCTCCATAAGGATGCTGTTTCATGAGGTAGGCAGTAAATTAAATGATGCTGTTTTCCCCTACCTACAAGCAGCAACACCCATTCTGTGTCTGGGTGGTCTGCTAATCAGAAATGTCTTCAGGATCAAAAGCTTTAATGGCTCTGAGGATCATGCAATTAAAATTCTCTGATGAAGCAATATCCTAAGCAGCTCAAAATGCACTGGATTGCTTATATACAGAGCAAAAAGTGTAAAGTGACATTTAAAGTAAACACATTCTAAGCATATAATGCTGATTACAGCAGTTTTCAAGGAGCATTTAATTCTTTCACTTTGCTTATCTCTGTCGGTGTGTGTGGTCACTGTTGCATACAGGTCTAGCAATTTAAAGAAACAGAAAATTCAGGTCTGATTCGATGTGACATCCACTACACTCACCCATGCTCCAGTCAAAGTGGCAAAAATCTGAGCTGAACTGGAAAGTGGAAGCAGGCTGAGTCAGCACTTCACCTGACACAACCCAACCCAGCTTTCCCTGGTATTTCTCTGCACTGCACAAGAATCATAAAAGTAGCCCAAGTGTGAAGATATTCTACATAATTCTAAGATACTACTTACATAAAATTCACATAAAAATTGTCTCCTCACTTTGTTTACTTGGCCAACTGATTGTTCATAACAATGTAGATTGAAGATTGCTCTAAAAGCATTTAAAAATGTTGACTGTTTTAGTTTTGTTTAGAAGAAAAACTATACCCCATTAAAGTTCTCTTTGATGTTCTGGCTGGGTCAGTACATGCTGTCCCTTATTTTCAAAACAAGGACAATTATCTGCAGGCACACAAATCAATAATGAGCATTAAAGATAAAATACTGCAAAAACAATCATGTAAGTTATTGCAATATAAAAGGAAGGCTCAGCATGATGTCTAGCTTTTGGTGTCTGGTATGCAGGGCAGAAACCACAACTATATTTTAAATGACTGCTGAAGATCATTTTATTCAGCAGGAAACTTAAGGGAAGTCTGGAGGGAAATGCTGAGCAAAGCCACTCAAGACTGAGCCACTAAGGAGTGATATTTAAGAATATTCTCCAGAGAGCAGAAGCTTAGAAACTCTCTTTCAAATTTTTGAGCACTTTCCTTTAAGGCAAGAAAAAGCCATGTGCCTGCCTTTCATTTAGCTTACTTATGGTAAAGCCAGGTCACTCTTTAGTCCATTGCCCATTTTCTCATGTGTCTTAATTAGTCCTTCCTTCAAACTTTGTTCTAGGCCATGCACGCAGCTGTGGTGAGATTAATGGCCTGTCCTTTCCCACATCACTTCTTCTCCGTTCCTAAATAAAGGTACTGCATTTGCTATTCCATAGTCATATCCATTCTCCCCAAAAGTTTATTAAAGATACTCAGCCACAGCCCTGCAATTTATGTGACAGCTCTTTCAGCATTGTGTGAAATTAGCTGGTCTCCTGACTTCATAGGATTAAGTTCTTTGAGCTCTCATCTAGAAAGTGGTCATTTCTATTCCATAACCTCACGGCTGCTTGCCTTTGCTCAAAGTTCACCATCCTAGAATTGCTCAATCCCAGCAGAAACCATCCAGTTCAGCTCTTAGCTATGTTTGGATTATGTCCCCCTCTCCTTCATTGTACAATGAACTATTCAGCCATTGCTCTTTTTGGTTTCTAAGGCTGAAGAATATTTTGCCATTTCATATTGATATTTTTTTCAAGGTCTCTCTCAGTCTGGCTTGCAGCAACTGTCATTTTCTTCCTGTATTCCTTGACTTCTTGTTGAATCTGGCTTACAAGAAAAATTTTCTCTCTTTTTCTGTGTAAGGATTGTCCTCAAATCTTTATTTTCATTCTTTGGAGTTTAAATCCTGACTGGTGTTGTTGGACATTATAATGAAGCACTAAGAAAGACTGAAGTAATACAGGAACAAATAATGAAGCCTATGTATTTGCGGCATGACATCAGAACACACAAAAGGGTTACAGGGAGTGGCTCGTGCCAGCTGAAAAGAAGAAACCGTGAAGATTGGCAGATATGAAAATGCAAAAGAAATCCCAAGGATCCCAGTCATAATATGGTTTATGTACGTGAGACTTCCCTCATTCAGCCATTCAGACCAGGAAAAGCTCCACAGAAGTCGAAGGAATCGCTTTCCATTAGGGAGTAATACAGAGGGGAGTTAGGGCTGCTGAAAGGCAAGCTAAACCAGTCTGAGCAGCCACATCCTGACTTCTGTTCACTGACAGCCCCCTTTAAATGGAACACCTGCAAGCAGGGACTAGAATTGGAGAAACAGATAATGCCCCTCTGTCCAGCTGCAGTAGCCCAATATATTTAATGCTACTCAAGGAATATTGAGAGATGTATGGTTTATTACTCTGTTAAAGTTATGCACCACAGACACTGGAGGGAAAAAACCACTGAGTAAATCTCACGTGTATTACTCAAATTCATTAAAGCCTTTCCTGTAGATCTCTGGCAATTTTCGGGTCCCTCGTTAATTCTACTCACATCTCCAAGTAAATCCATGGTAAATAGCAGTGCAGATCTCATTTAAATGTGGTCTTGGAGTCAGACCAGAAATCACCAAAACTGCCCATGTGAATTTAAGGGAGAGGATAAACAGGTACCATCTGGCTGAAGAGAAGCTGATTTTTATTGACAGGAATGACATGAGGTATTATAGAATACCTGAGTATAAGAGAAGAACTGAGAGAAGATTTCTCTCTGGGTGTGCTACTCTGACAACTCTCTGAAAGTGGCACTAAATGCCAAAGTCAGCTGAAGTATATTCATCCTCACTAGGAATAACAGCAGAAAAGTTGAGCACAATAGACCTTACCATTAAAAAAAGAAAGAATTATTCCATCTCCAAGTGTTTGTGTCACTCTCAGGAAGCAATAAATCCAGCTGACCTCATGCTGGGAAGAAGGAATAGCTGTAGCTACAAAGGAGTATTAAAATACAGCCCTCTGACTGCACTGGGTGGCAGTGGATAAATCCGGCTTATTGAACCTGCTGCTGGAAACAGACTGCTGTAATCAGAATCCCACTTTCCTATAGAACCATCCCTCCTCTCCTGATGTATGCTGTCCCAACACAGCTTTTCAGCTGGCTCTTCCTAAAGTTCTTCACATCCCCGATCTGATTGGCCTGCTCTTTGTTATCTAGCAGCTTTTTCCCTGCGTTTTCCCACTGGTAGTGTTCAGGCACCAGGTGCCTGTGTAAGCACACATTGACCTGAGCCACATCATCCACCTTGATCCAGCTCTCTTTTCAAAACTTTGCTTCCAAAATCAATTTCATTCCTGCTGAAATGGTAGAAAATAAGGATGGTGTGGGGAAGGATCACAAGTAGTAACAGAGCTGCCAATTTGTGAGGTCTGTAATACAATACAGGTATTTAGCAGCAGACAACCAACACTTTACAAAAGTTTCAACTTTACCCAATACTGCTCTTCTTACCTGAGTATCAGCAAGGTTCTCTGGGGCTCTCTCACTGTCAGCAGCACTAACTCCTGTGCACGTGCACATGCACATGCACATGCACTTGCACTACCAACTCCTCCTCCTCCTCCACCATGATAACTATTTCTTCTTTAGTCTCACCTACTGCTATTTGCCTAATTATCAGTTCTTTCCTCCTTTTCTTCACCTGCTATCTGGCAACCCCAGCTGATCCTCATGATCCCCTTTTTGCCTCCTCAGAATTTCTGAAGGAAAAAACAAGATCAGGTGTCTGCTATAGGTTTATCCTCTCAGAGTTTGGTTCATTAAGAAAACCTCTCCCTTGAATTAAATCCCGTGTTGCCATGGGTGTGGACCAGAGCTTTGCTGCGGTTACATGTAAATATTGATGTTTAATCAGAGCACAGATGGGTCAGGTGGACCTTTTAGGATCAAGCAAGCAGTCTGGTGGGAGAAAAGCATCCAGCTGGCTTGGGTGGAGTAGGCTGTGCTTTTCTGGTTTTTGTGATTTTATTTTCTCATTCTCTTTACTCAGATTATCCCTGAGCAAATCCATCTAACTCCTTTTGTTTTTGCAAGGAGTCTCCAGCACATCCCAGGTAACACAAGATCAGAAATGCAGATATCTTCACCTTGCCATCACCCCAAGGACCTGCGTCTACCTCATATTTGTCTCCTGGGCAATTCATACCTTGACCAATACCTCAGTGATTCTTTGCCATGAAGGGAAGCACAAGTAAACCTAAAATGAGTTCCCAATCCCTCCTTTTCACAGGTCCTTTCTCTTTTTTTGATCATTATAACTCACCATTTCGCTTGTTGCTCAGGATGATAAAACCCTGCCTCATCTTCAGTTCTGAGTACACCTCCAGGTTCTGTAGAGCTACCTTGTGAATAACTTTTTAGTGAAAAACATTTCTGTCTGGCTACTGCCATGCTGCTGATATTCACTTTTAGACTCCCACTTCCATCTTGCTCACTGTAATATCATTTAATTTGGCTTTTAAAAATTAAAAAAAGATTTATAGCCATTTCAAACATGGCAGGAGGTACCCTATTCCTACCCAATCCCTTCACCTACACCAGTTTTCACTTTGTGTTCCTCTGTGGGCTCCTTCCTCTCTCACAAAAGTCATAAACTCATTTTCCTCCTTCACTTTTAAGGTATTTCATTACCTCTTCCCCAAAATCTTCCACCACCTATTGAAAGACTATTTTCAGTCCTTATTGGGCTTATGACCTTTCTCACCATTATTTATTTGCTGTGGTTTTTTGAATTAGTATCTTTCCACTTGTCTTCTCTCTGTTCCTTATGACATCTTCCCTCTAAACTGTATATTCTCCTCAGCAGCCATATAAGCAGATAAAGTCATACACTAAGATAACAAAGCAACAATTTCCTGTTTCCTTACTGTCTCTGAGGTAGCTGCATGTGTTCACCTGTGGCCTCATGCAGCAGCATCATCATTACAAAATCTAAGGGAAAAAAACCACTAAAACAAGCAGAGATCAGCATTAAGTCCAGTAGGAAAGTAGAGGTAAAATCATTTGTGCTGAAAGGAACATTTGGACTACAAATGCATTGCATGCTTAGAAATACCTGATAATTTGCTCACTTCAGAGGACTAAAAGTGAAATGATTCCACTTCCTTGCCTCGACCTCCTCTCTTCACAAGTCAGCAACTCCTGTATTAGTCTAACATGATCTAAATATGTGTCATTATTACTTGGGTTGTGTCAACACACTGCACGTGGACCAGGACCCCAAAGCTACAGGGCTGTTCCCACGCAGAACCAGATGGAGACCACATTCCCAGCTATGTTGGGGTGTATCCTGAGCAGCACCACAAGCCATGTTTTCAAACTCGACTCTCAGAAATAGTATGTCAAAAAAAAAGAAGAGAGGAGAGGAGAGGAAGAATTTCTGTCCTGAGTGAAGATCATTTTGCACACCATCTGCAAAGTGCTAATTAAACACACTTTTTATTTGGCAGGGTAAGATATTTCAGAACGATATCTATAAGCTGTCTGCCAGCTCTTACTCACATTCTTTACATCACCAGCAAGAGACCTTATACATTTTGTTTTCCTTAGGTAAGAATCTGCAATATGCAAGAAAAGTTAAACTTTGTAAATTGGCTTCTTAGCATATAACTGAAGTCAAGTGAACTCCAAATGAATTATTTTGATTTGTTTAAAAATGTCACATTTTAAGTCATGGTTTTGATATTGCATGCAGGTATTAGGTAAGAATTTCAACAGGTGATTTCTGCTATATTTTCTATATCTTTTATGTGATATTCAACTAGAAACAGCAAGGACTTCCTGTGATGAAGTACCATCAATAATTACATTATGCAAACAGTTTATTTTATGTTCCCCTGATCCAAATCTTTCTATTTTGTACTTGCTTCATATGGTCAAGTTTTGTTGGTTTGGGGTTTTTTTTGGTTTTGAGGGTTAATAAATCATTATTATTTTTATAAACATAAAGAGTACTGCCACAGCATTTTACTGTTCTAACCAGAGATTAACAGGCTGCAAGCTACAGCTTGCCTGTACAGATGCAAACCAAAGAAAGGAATTTCTCTCACAAAGAGGGTAAAATTGTGTTTAAGAAATGTAAACACATCCAGACACAGAGGAGACTTTTTGGAACATTTTTCAGGGGACAATAATGATGACAGGCAAATGTCTACTAAAAAATTCTTGGTATGTAGCTTCTCCAGAACCATCCATGAAAACTCTGTCCTCATGCATAACACCTGTCAGGATATCTGAACAAGTATGTGCAGAAACAGAAATGACAAGAAAATTTTCATGAAACCAGATTCAGCTTGGGGGATAAAGGGGATGGGGGGGGGGAGGGAGAAAAAAAAGAAAAAAAAAAAACAAAAACCCAAGGCATCCGTCCTTCAACACACACAAACCAATGGGATACTTTCTACTCCCTCCTTAGGAGCATGAGCTTCTGCCTTCACCACCCTCACTCCCCCTGATGGAGTTCTTCTACTGTCAAAGTTTATATTCCCATTGCCAGAGAAAAGGTTGGCTATTTGTAAGCACAACAAATAACCTGATTTAGCTAGGACATGCAGTAAGTAAAACAGCTATATAGATATCATCTTAACATAGCTGGCTGAGGTCAACTGCAGTTGAGAAAACAATACATTATTTTTATCAATGTCAAGGTAAGGATCATCTGATTCCAGCTGGGATTTTGCCACAAAACAGCTGTCTGGAATTGCTTATCCCACTATAAAAGCAAACCATCATAGAGAAATGTATATATATTATCACTGCACACACAGAGAGTTCTCAGCCTTTGCTGAGAGAAATGATATCCAAGACAAGCAGAAAACATTCCTGGCAGATGGAGGAATTGTGGATAGTGAATAACTTGGGGTAGTCTCACTCGTCTCATCAAAAGGGCAAGAAACTGCATGTGAGAGGAGAGGATCACTCTGGAGTGGAAATGCTGGAGAGCAATATGTAGCTCTGTGGGGGAGAAGAGATGGGAGAAAAAGGGATTAAGTAAATAGAATTTCCTGCATTGCCCCAGCCAGCCACATGTGGGGTCAAGCAGGAATTACCATGGGTTTATTAAGTAACATGGATGTTACTTAATCAAGACTTAATGAGATCAAAAAATATTGGCAGAGTTCATCAGCTGGATACCACTTCTTTCCACTAGTGCACGCAGAGTTTTAGGACTGACATCTCATTAGAAATAACACTGCCGACTTCCCACTCCATTATCACACAGAGTCTAAATCACACAAAGAATACAAACATTCAGAGCTGGAGTATCACACTGTGTTTTTTCTCTTTCAGAATATATTTTTTTAAGGCATCCCACAAGCATCTCAGTTTGAATTTCACTAATTCGTGTTCTATCCCCATCCCTGGCGGCCTCTCAGTGCCGAGTCTAACAACAACAGAGCTGAGTCAGAAACAGCAGGTTGAATCCATGACATCCAGAAATAGGAATATTTAGGAATGTAGACACCAAATCAAGTGGCCAATGCAAAAACATCATCCAGGTGAGCAAGGCCTTTCTCACACAGAACACAACCCTATGGTTATTGTGGAAATGTTGTCATGCAGATCCAGTACTCCCCAAGAATTTCTCTATTGCACCAGTTACACAATACCCTCAGCTTCTTTTTTCCCCTCTTTACTTATTTTGTTTTAAAATAAATACTCTTATGCTCTGTGCACAAGGTCTTATTTGCCACTTACATTGTGGTTCTCATGTGCACGAGCACTGCCTTAATGAGCTGCTTGGTATTATTTCTTGTTATTATTGCAAGCCAGTTTCACCATGCAGTCTCTAGCTGTCATTAAATTTAAAGAGAGAAACAAGCCCCACTTTAACTGTCTGTCCCTTGGAAGGAGAAACTTGAGAAGATAATGAATGAAGGAACCTTTAAAGCTTTGAAAAGTCATGTACCGTCATAAATCTTTTACTGCCTCTCGTCTTGTATTTCTGCCTTATTTCTTCATTTGCAAAGATCACCTCTCTTAGAAGCCAAGACATCGAAACAAAGGTAATAACTGGAACAGAGCAGAGAGGTTGTAAATCCCACTTGGATTTTGATTCTTCCCCACACTACAGAGTTGAAAGCTTTTGAGCAACTTCTCATCTGTGACCACCAAAGCCCACCCTCCTGAATATGCCTCTGGATTCTTGGAATTTGGACCGCGAACTAAGCGACCTGATGGGAACTTTTCTATTTCTCTCTCTCTATCTCTCTCTCACATTTAAATGCTGTTAAATAAAATCTGTACTATTGTCTTTGGCAGATGGTCTTGTTTGTACCTTAATTCAAGAAGAGGCCTCTCTAATAATCTTATTTCAACATACATTACTGCTACACTTTTTACATTTGTAACCTGACAGTCCTCATGCTCTCTCATGTTATTTATTATATAAATAATATAAAAAATCAATGTATAATATACAAACAATATATAAAATCAGTGTATAACTGTTCTAAATTAATTAAGGTTTTTGCAGCTGTTATTGTTCTTGCTGACATAAAAACATTCCTTTTCTCCTCCACTGTAATTCAGAGCTCTTCCCCAACACAAGCAGGAAAAGAAAAAGAAAAAAAAGAAAAGCTTTGTGTATATATCCACCATCTTTTGTGTATGCAAATAACCAGCAGATGAGTATTTATATTTAGGATTAGAGCTTTGAATAGACAAACAGCAGATAAATGTGTACCCTCAATATCTAGGTTACATCCTTTAGGAATTTAGCCTAATGTTATCATTCCATAGGAAAAAAAAAAAAAAAAAATTGAAGAAACAATGAGAAGATGAGAAATGAGCTTACTTTGAAATATGACAATAATGATACACAAATGCTTGCCGGAAGCACATTAATTGCATTCCTGAAAAGGTTAAAAGTTCAAGAAATGTTATATAAGGTACAAGATATAATGAGATGTAACAAGTGAGAACCAGGAATAGCTGTGTTGTAAGTCAGAGGACTGTGCAAGCTTGTTTACAAGTCAAAGGAAAAATAATCACCCTCATATCCCTGTAAAAGCCCTTTCCAAAGCTCCCATTAACTATGTTGATGCTTGCTGGTGCCAGGTTTAAAATAACTCGGCTTTCATTTTACAGAACTGATTCACCTCCACTTGTGACCCTTCTCCCAGGTGGGCCACTGGAGAAGACCCTCTCCCAGTAAACCAGAACTGGCCATCTTTTTAAGGACTGAACCAGCTCCACAACTGACATTATGGGGAATGCCAAAATCTCAGAGATTTGGGGTTTTGTTTGGTTTGTTGATTGGGGTTTGTGGTTTTGGGGTTTTCTTGGTGATTTTTTTTTTGTCTGTGCTTCTTTCTCTGTGGTAAGTCTGGCAATTTTTGCCACTTTGGAGAGACTTCTATTAGATCATCTTATATCAGCAACTTCAACACTGGAAGGCAGCAAAGAACAGCTGACAAGAACGTGTAAAAGCAAAGCTCAAGGCCAAGAGCAGAATTTCAACCTGTGTCCTTGAGTGCTCTGTGTGCCTTGAAGTCTTAGATCACTACAGCTGTCTCACTGAAGGGCCTTCAAAGTGCCCTGCATATTCTGCTACACAAAATAAAAGTTTTTAGTGCTGCTCTCAATTTGAGCAAGAGGAATATCATATATACACACCTTATATTGGCAAATAAATAGAGGTGAGAAATGGCTGCAGCACAGATGTGCTGGAGAGCAAACACAGCTGAACAAATGAAAGAGAAGCCAGAGTAGCAGTGAATCAAGTGGACAGAAAGGAATCTGCCCATCTCCTTGTTATTCTGCTGGGCAGCTCTATCAGCCTTCTTGCTCCCTCTTCACTACAGGGGACTGGGAGCACACTATTCCCGATTTTTTTTCCCTTTTTTAAGAGAGTTCACATGAATATGTACTTTCAAAATAGTCCCAAAATGATCCATCCTGCCAACAAATAAACCCACTATGTGGAAAGCAACAAAAGGAGTGTCAGATTAGTCAGCTGGGCTGCTCAGCACACCAGAAAAAGAGTCCTGTAAAAATTTTAATTAAGAAAGCTCTTTTATTTGCAATTCATTTGCAATTTGCCTGCTTTAAATTTTTGAGTAGCCCAATCAGGGTGATTAATCAATACCTCGAGAGTCCTGGGCCTACCAATTTCAGGAGCAAAATTTTCTTTTAGTTTCACCAAACCTTTGTTTTCACTTCCCTGTGAAAGGGAAGACCCTGAGGAAGATCACATATTTTGCAAACCTCAGTGTTTGACAGTGTAAGAACAAACACTCTCAGAGATTTCAAATGGTTTATGAAGATCTGCATTAGGCAAAATAAATAATTCAGTTTCCATCACACTTCATGAACCCTGGTGAAGATACACAAACAGCACATGCCCAGAAACAGTTAAATACATAAAACCTGGGTTAGAGGGAAGTGAACTGACTTTCCCTCTGACTTTCACTGTTGCACCACTGAGTGTGAGAAGTATTTTATTGGCATCCACCCTTCTCCCCTCATGCTCTGAGTGAGCCTCAGCTGATGCACGTGGCTGAGCTCGTGTCTAGAGCAGTGCCACAGAGAGAAGAGACGCCGTCTCGAACTCCCTGACTCCAGTGGCTGCACTGGCTCCCACTGTCAGAGCCTGACAGGTTGACATTTCCCAACAGCCTGATGGATGAAAAGCACAATTCCTGCTCTTCTCCCTGACACCCTGCAGGAGCGACCGGAAGCTTATGAGATAAAGCTGACAAGTTCAAAGGACACAGATCAGAGCTTGAACAGTGTTTTCTGTAGCTCTAATGTTCTTCATTTTTTACTAGGGGCTTTCACAGCCCAGGAAAGGTGCTCTAGTTAATAGTTTTCTTCTATTCCTTATTCCCAGCCCTTAGCATGGCAGGAATCTCAGTGCCTTTGTTGGAAAGGGAGATTATATCCTTCTTTTTACAGGTGTACCTGACTTGCTGCCTAGAGCACCCAGACACCAATTAGCTGCAGGCTCAGTCATGGAGAACACACTGCTGCCCATATCCCCACTGGCACTGGGAGGATCAAAGCCAGTGGGATTTTTTTGTGGGTCACAGGTGAAGGATGAGGCTCAACAGAATTGGTTCTCCCAGTCCAGGCAATCATCTTTAACACTACTGCTATTTACAGATGTGATCATTTGAATCTACATAATCTGTGACCTTATTCTCTAGTCTGAATACAACAAGGAAAATGCCGAAAAAAGTATATCCACCACTATTTCTTTGGCTATTTTAAGTCCTTTTTCAGCCCCTCTTGAGTCCTTCTTTTTGTTCTCAGAAAATGTTTGAGTGACCTTGCTTTTCTGACCAAGGACTTGGATAAATTTTAAAAACCCAAGAAAGCGTTCCTGGCAACCAAGCTTCAGCTTTACCCACACAATTATTTGAGCCAGAGTGCTTACATGTTTGTCTAATCAAGGAGCAGGGAAAGCATTATAAAATGCTTCTGATCAATAGTCTGTAGGCACAGAGCTCATAGGCACAGAGCTCAAACACTGAATATTCACCAGCAATTAAGAGAGCAAACATTTAAAAACATTTGCTGAAAAAAATCAAAAACCTGAGTAAACCAAAGTCTGATGACAAATTTACTGCTAATGCTAAAAGGAAAATTCTTCTAAGTGCTATTCTTTGCAAAGTATTAGTTCCTTTCCTACTATGTATTTAAGTTGCTTTAATCTTGCTTTAAATAACAGAAATGTTCTGGATTTATTATTTCTTTTCAGGTCATGAAAGAAAAACCTAGTTAGAAAATAATCATGAATATATAGGTCTTAAAAGAGGGGACATTTAAGAGAACTTTGACATTTGACATCACTCTTTTAAACCAACCACCAATGGCAAGAATCAACAGATCTGTGCTATTTGTACAAGCATAGCAGTGGGCAAGAGAAGGAATGATACACTATTGTGTTTGTATCTTTTGCTATTCAAACAAGATGTCCTCTCAGAATTTTAAACCAGGAGGTTTACTTTGCAAACAATACGTTAAGCACAATTTATTTTTACTCTATTTCTCAAAAGAAAAAAAAGTCAGGAGTCATATGTGGATAATGTAACGCTACATTTCACCTGCAACACTTAAAGTGTGGGTATGAAGGCTATCAAAGAGACAGTCAGCTTGCAAGTAAACAAATTATTCATTTTGTTCCGTGTGTTTCAAAGGAAAGAACCCACATTTACACTTCAGCACTCCAATCCATGGGGACATAAATGTGATTGAGCAATACCTGGGATATTGTTCAGCTCTGTACATGCTTCAGTGCTTCCCTGCCTTGCTGAGCCAACCTGTGGTGCACTGTTCACACTCTGCACTGCTGTGACTCCATGCAGGTGACAATCTAGAAGCATTTTTGAAACATGAATGAATTAATTCTCACCCACTGAAGCAAGGAGAGATTCAGTGACTTCCTCAGGGAAACAAAACCCAGCCTTGATTCAAGCCTCAGGCTGCAGTCTGGCACTTCGGTAGTCTCATAGTCATGCCAAAGTCCAAAAGTTCTCTCTAAGTTATCAACAACATTCTGCTTTGCAGCACGTCTTGCTCAGGTGATGCAAATAAATGAAAGATTTGTAGCTGCAGAAATGAACCAGTTCATAAATCATACAACTAGGCCAGAAGTCAGGTCTCTCTCCTCCTCCTAGATATCACACTGTATTTTCTGATGTCTGCAATTAGTTGGGACAGCAGAAGGACCTGTCATCCCAAGCTAAATAACACAGCTAAAAATGAACAGCAAGCATCACCCTATTGTCACATCATTGCCCAGCTAATACCAAAAAGGCTGGAACTGAACTGCAGAGAAAGAACAGCTTTGCTGTAGGAACAGCAAATGCTCTGATGAGATGTGGCATACAAATCTAAGCTATAATTTCTTCTTCCGAGCTAAATGGACAGCTGGAAGACCTAAGGGTTAAAACCACTAACACAGATCAAAACTCAAAAGGCACACTACCTTTTCAAGAAATCATAGGCTTTCATCCCCTTCTCTCCAAAGAATTTTAAAAAACATTTAAAGAAAAGAAGTAGAAAGAAAACAAGGCAGGACTTTTATTACTCCAGGTACTTTTAAAAGTCCCACTTTGAGATGCTCCTGTAGGCAGAAGGAAAGAGCATCACTACGCAACGAAATAAAGTATTGGCTGTCCAGACAATAACTAATGGGGCCATTGCAGGACTAGAGGAACTATCAGTTCTCAGAGTGCTTTTATTTATCCATTTGCTTTCAGCCTTTTGTGGCAAAGGAGGGTTATTAAAACAATAAAATATGGAAAATACAGTGAAGGACATGCAGTGGAAGGGTAAGATTTACTGAAGGAGGCAATATTAACTGTTCTCAAGTATCCACTGCTTCAGTACACAGCTCATTCTTCACAGCTGTACTGCAGCAAAAAATACAGTAATTCACTTCTTATCTCTGAGCTCTCTATTCTCTATATTTATTTTTCTTTAAAGAAAATATTAATTTCTTATCAAGGAATGCCAATTTCTCTTAACTTGCAGCGATTATAGGGAGCGCATCTTCTCTACCTGGGTGATAGACCAGAGTATCAGTTTCTGATTCACCTCTCAGCTGAAGTTGTTTTCAGCATTAGGTTTAAAACCTTTAAGCTTCAAAGGTCGATAAAGCACTAACACACTGCTAAAGCAGGAGCCCTGGTGCTTGAGAACAGACACTGGAGTGAATAATGTGATGGCAGAGATCGTTCTGGAGATTTTAACAGAAACTGAGCACATCTACCTCATTACATATGGAAACCATCTCTTCCCACTTAGTTGCTTTTATCTATTTCCATATATACAACATGTTTATGAGACAATGTGGGATGTGCTCCCAGGTCAGAAAACAAATATAACTATTAATTATAGTATATACAAACTGAGGATATGACCTCTATTTTCAGTGAAGTGACTCAACTCTCTCCAAATGAAAGAATACTAGGTCTGAGAGGATACTTTGCTTAGCAGCAGGAAGACGATTAGAACAGTAACAAAACATCTGATTATCCAGCTGTTTCTGATCTTATGAAACCACTTTTTGCACACTTTTTCCTTCTTGAAAGACAAAGCATGCCTTGTTATCATGTACAGATCTTCCATTACATCTCCAGTCATTTCCAGTTTCACCCAGGAGGATGCAAAAGGTGATATCCAACACTGCAGTATGTAGCAGCACACAGGAGCCCTGTAAGCGTGGAATGAGATGGGCTGAAGAGCATCACCCAAAGCAGGAAGGGCTGAGGCAGCACAGACCCATCTCATTGCTCCCAGCCATGTCAACAATACTGTTCTTTTAAGCTGCTGCACACTGGACAGCGTTATAATGAGATTCTGATTTCATTCTATTAGTGTTTGTTTGAAACATCTTCACTGTGACCAAAGAAGTTAATTCATATTTAACAAGGTCAGTCTCCATTGTTGCATACCATGGCATGGTCATACCAATTCCCTGTCACAACTGACCTCCCTGCCACCAAGGAGCAAGAACACCAAAAAGCACATTTACAAGAATGTACTTCGAGCTGTAAAGCAAGATTAGGCCTTTAAGGTTTTTTTTTTTCTTAATATATATATATATGATCCTTTTTTTGCTGCTTTTTATGTCAGGGTTATTCTGAACCCCAGTTATGACACCTTAGCACTGTGTTCCTCCAACTACATGGAAGATTCAGAACTAAAGACACAAATATTTATGTTAGACCAAGGGAGACAAAGGGACAAAGAGAAGCACAATTCTCGCTCTTGAAGTGCTAGCTTGTGCCAAACAGATTGTGCCAGATGCAGAGATCAATTATTCTATAATACTGCCAACTGTCTCCAGCATTTGTTCAGGATATTCAGTGGCAGTGAGAGGAGGCCAAGGGAAAAGAAAAGCAGCTCATGTACTAACTGGGCTATTTGGTGTTTTTCAGGATGGCAATGCCTCTCACTCTAACGAGCAGAACAAATGCTAATGGGCCCCTGTTCATTGCAGCCAGGAGAAAAGGTCAGGCTGAACAGAGAGCTACAGAACTCCCTGCAAACCAAGCATCTATTTAATCAGCACAACAAGGCCAAGAGCATTATCCACAGGCAATCATATTGTTTCTCAAATACACTTTGACATGTTAAAACAATAGTCCAACACAATGAGAGGCTCTTTGTGCTACTGTGGGATACTTTGAAGCTGTGACTGTCAATTTTGTGGATTTGTGTCAAACGTGCAGTGCAATAAAAGATGTGAGTGATACCCCCTTCAAGTCTTTCCATTAAATGAATCTCTATGACAAAGTACTTCAACAAAGTCATGCTGAAGTATTTGGGCAACAATATCACACAAGTGTGCTGAAGATCTCATGTAAATGACATGATTAAAAAAGGCACCAGGCAAAGAAGAACAAAAGGGTTTCTCCAACAGGTCTTCACTATTATTTCACAGGAAAAAAACTAGAATACATCAGCTCAAAGAGCAACTAAGTGAAGAGAAATCTTTAACACGTTCTTCGTAGTTTTTATATCATTTTCATTTTCTGAGCTAGGGGCAGCAAGTACCTACAAACACATTTCTCTTATGTATAAGTATGGGGGTTATTTCATTAGGGGCAGAAACCAGCATTCACAAATATTTCTACAATGAGTTGTGAAAAATATATTTAGACTAATAAATTGACCTAATAAATACAATAAGAGCATGTCAGTATAATTCTTAATAACCTCTGACTCATTTTTCTTGAAAAGTACAAATATGCCAATGTACTCTCATCCTAAAAGCAGACATTCATTCTTAACCTGGGCATTATTACAACCACACTCATATGAGCAGATCAAAAAGCAAATGTTGCTCAATGTGTGCTACTGCCATAGAAGTGTGAAAACAGGGCAGAATCCGCCACTGACTGAGCCAAGGAAATTATGCTGGGAAAATCAGATAGCATTCCGTATTTCAAATTATGGTTTCCTCCACTACCCCCTGTTTTTTCTTTACAGACTGCTGTATTCATTATTTAAGAGCTCAAAGTGTTCTTTCTCTTTGTCTCTGAACACTGCCCCAATTTGTGCTCAGTTTCCAATTAGAATTTAGCTGAAGACAACAGATCAGCTGGAGACAGTGAGGAGAGGTGCAGGTCCTGCTGGAAACACTGGCCCCTGCAGATGACCTGTCAGAGCTTCAGCATCACGTTTCCATGCCAACTGAGAGCACATGAAGAGGTACGGAAGGAACTGTTGTTGGGAAGAAAAAGTATCAGGAATTTTACTTCATCTGCCTTCTGGAAGGATCATTGCAAGGACAATGAAAATTCACAAGCAAATACAGGGTGAGGCATTTAGGGACATGTCTTAGTGGTCGGTGTTGGGTTAATGATTGACTTCGATGATTTTAGAAGTATTTTCCAACCCAAGTAATTCTATGATTTAAAAAAGCAAAAAGGAAGTTTTCACCTTCCAGGCAGTCCCACTTCCTAGAGCTCTAGGTTTAGGCATTCCAGGCACATCTGCTTCCACACAGGTCTGTTGCCGGTGTTTGCCACATCCAGGTCAGGACCTAGCCTGTTCCACATTTAAGTTGACCTCTGGCCTTTGGGTCTCTTGACCCTGGATTTCAAACCCCTGCTGCCCAGGTGACAGCATGACAGCAGGGTGCCCTGTACCTTAGAGCCTGCTGGCCTCAGGCCAATCCCTTTCTACTCTCTTCATTTTGTGGTTACCGCAAGCCACCGTTGTGAGTCTCCTCTGCTTCCTTTCCAGGTGCATTTGGCTCTGACCACATTAAAGCATTACCTCAGGCAACAGAAGCAGAGCTGAAATAGCAGGCTGCAATGGGATGATAGGTACACTTCATGGGCAAGTGGGTATCTACCTCACATCTTCGAAACCTATCCTCTTCAGCATCCAGCACACGATGGAGCACACTCCCCTGATGCACCAGCTGGGATTTCCTGAACAGTCTGGTCCCTGGAGCAGCTTTTTCTAAAGTCTCATGGCTCCTCTGGCCCCACAAGTCTTCCTGCTTACAGGGCTGGCTCTTAACCCTGTCTAAAGGTCCTTTTTCCCTTACTATTTACATGAGCAAATGGGGGGCCTTGACTATCTGTCTTGGGGTGACCTTATGATGTGTATCCCATATCACTGCCTATGCCCAGAAATTAATTATTGGCCTTTCTATGCCTCTGAACTGAGCCTGAGAGGGGGAAGAAAATAACTGAGCAAAACTTTCTCAAAGCAGTTTGAAACTTGTTCAAGGTCACATAAAGATAGCAGGTTTTTTTTCCCAGCTGGGGCAGTGGGGGGGGAGCGAGGAAGCACCCGGCTTGCAGCTTTTCCAGTCAGTTTTTGGCCAGTTTTTTGTCCGCTTCTTCTTGTTCTCTGGAGAGAGACTGAGAGTCGAACTTTTCCTTCTCTGGAATTTCGGATTTTCTCCCTTTTCTACTGGACTGCTTGATTGCTGTAACATCAGAGCACATCGGGAGGACTTTCCACCGGGCACAGAGGGCCTGGCCCTGGGCCAAGCCCCAGCTCCGAGGAGACCAAAGGGAGGACTCGAACACTTTCCCAGGTTTTTCCTCTACAGCGAAAGATTTTACCATTTAACATTATTTTCCTTTCCCGTGTGTTTGTTAAATAAATAGTTTTATTTTCTTCACTTTCCTTCGAGGAAATTTTTTTTTCCCCGAACCTGGTGGGGGGAGGAGTGGTTGTGCCTTCTCTCAGAATATATATATATTTCTAAATTTGGCCAAACCGGAACAAATTTAGTGGCGCCCAACTGTGTGGCTTGAAGGAAAGTGAAAAAAAACCTGTGCTAATTACATTTTGGTTTGAATTTACTTATTCTGTGTTGGAGTAAAGTAATCACCATGTTGGTTGAGTTCATAATGTCTCTCTGTCTTGATGTACTCATGTCTTTTTGGTCCTTAGGCTTCATTGAGGTATTGATTTTTTTTTGGTCCCTAGGGTTGTTTGCCTATCCACAACTTGCTCCAATTTTGTCCCTGATATGTAAATTTTACAGAGCAGGGAGACGAATCAGGATTTCTATCTTCTTGTGCTCAGTGATAATGATTTATAAGAAGTTGACAGAGGTACAGGCAGCTGTTCGAGGTGTGTATGATAAGTGGTTTCTCCGTCCTAACCCCAGTCCTAGCTTCAGTAGCCTGTTTTGGGAATTTATTAGTAATTGCACCCAGATTGTTAGAGGAGGAGGAGATGGGGTTTCCCTTCCCTTTAAATTTGATAGGTCATCTTTTGAGAATGTTCAGTTTACCCTGGATGTTAAAGAGACCACCCTCCTGGTATTTAATCTGGTAAGCTTCCTCTATGTGCTCTGTATGTCTCGCAGCTTGTCTAGAATAAGAGCTCAGATTTCCAGGGTGACTGATGAGACACCTGACCCAGAGGTGGAACATCCTGAGTGGTGTGGGGAATGGGAGGATATAGGCCAAATCTTGAAAAAATTCTCTGACCCAATGGTTTGCAAGTTTCCCCCTGAACAAGTTCAGAAACCAGCTGAGGTGGCAAAATATCTGAAAGAGAAATACAATGACAATTCCAATGAGAACAAGCTCCTTGCAATATGTTGGGCTTTGGCATATGCCTATCGCACATTGCAGCAGGTAATGGTAGAGAGGCAGGAAGATCAGTCAGCAAAGCCTGCAGATACCCCAGTCACTCAGGCTGCAGATAAACCAGACAGCAAGCCCAAACCAGACGAAGATTCTAAGCCACTGACAGTGGCTCCTGTCACAAGGAAAAAGCACACAACCAAAACTGATCGCCCAGTGAAAGATGATGATGATGCAGGGGAAGGGACCTCAAAAGATGCAGGGGAAGGAACCTCAAAACCACCAACGGACTCAGGCACAGAAACCATTACTGAGTCCATGTCCATAAAGGACCTTCACAGCCTAAGAAAGGATTACACCCGACGGTCTGATGAATCCATAATAAGTTGGATGGTCCGTATTTGGGATGCGGCAGGTGATGATGTGATGCTGGATGGTGCTGAAGTGAGGCATTTGGGATCCCTGTCACATGATCCAGTGATCGACCAAGTGATGAAAAGGGGGGCTGACTCTACCAGTCTTTGGAGGCGGGTTTTGACAGGCGTGTCTGAAAGATACATGTGCGGAGATGATCTCTACATGCAGCAAACCCCATGGAAGACCATAGAACAAGGGATCCAGCGCCTGAGAGAACTAGGGGTGGTAGAGGTTATCTTCACAAATGACCCAGGATTGAGAAGTCCAGACCGGGCCAGAGTTATTCCATACATGTGGCGAAAACTCATACATCTTGGGCCACCAGAATACGCTTCTGCTTTAGCAATAATGAAACCGGACTATGGTGCAAATGAGACCGTGCAGGATATGGCAGTGAAGCTCCGAGCATATGCAGACTCTGTGCATGGCCCAACACATGCAAGAATCGCAGCTGTGGAAACACGTATGCAGAAAATGGAAGATAAGATGGAAAGGAATCACCAGGAGATTAAAGAGTGCCTTCTCCGTGGACGTTCCCCAGAGAGAAGGTACATCCCACGAAGTGAGCTGTGGAATTTCCTGTGTGACAGTGGGGAAAACATGAGGAAGTGGGGTGGACAACCCACTTCTGCTCTGGCAGCACGAGTGAGTGAATTGAAGGAGCGCAAGTCTCAGAAAGGAGGATCTACCAAAAAGGAAGTAGCTCCAGTTGCATGTAGCCAAACTGCCGGAAATGATGGAAAAGACGATGGCATGTCCAATTCCCATGAAGGAACCTCTAAGATACAGGCCCAGGGAAAGAAGGATAACCAGGCATAGAGGGGCCCTGCCTCTAGCCAGGTAGAGGTAAGGGAAAACCGAGTTTTTTGGACTGTGTGGATTCGTTGGCCTGGTACATCAGAACCACAAAAATATGATGCCTTGGTTGACACTGGTGCGCAGTGTACAATAATTCCATCGCAGCTTGTGGGGGTAGAATCTGTTTCTATTTCTGGTGTAACAGGTGGATCACAAAATTTGACCTTGGTGGAAGCTGAGGTGAGCCTGACTGGAAATGAGTGGAAGAGACATCTCATTGTGACTGGCCCAGAGGCCCCGTGCATTTTGGGCATAGACTTCCTCCGGAACGGGTATTTTAGAGACCCAAAGGGACTCAAGTGGGCTTTTGGAATAGCTGCTGTGGAGACAGAGGGCATTAAGCAATTGAACACTTTGCCTGGGCTATCAGAGAACCCATCTGCAGTCGGCCTTCTGAAGGTGGAAGAACAAAGAGTACCAATTGCCACCTCGACAGTGCATCGCCGACAGTACCGAACAACTCGAGATGCTGTGATTCCCATCCACAAGATGATCCGTGAGCTGGAGAGCCAAGGGGTGGTCAGCAAGACCCACTCACCCTTCAATAGTCCCATTTGGCCTGTGCGCAAATCTGAAGGAGAATGGAGATTGACTGTGGACTATCGTGCCTTGAATGAAGTGACTCCACCATTGAGCGCTGCTGTGCCGGACATGTTGGAGCTCCAGTACGAGTTGGAGTCCAAAGCAGCGAAGTGGTACGCCACTATTGACATTGCTAATGCATTTTTCTCCATTCCTTTGGCAGCAGAGTGCAGGCCTCAGTTTGCTTTCACCTGGAGGGGCGTGCAGTACACCTGGAACCGACTGCCCCAGGGGTGGAAGCATAGCCCCACCATCTGCCATGGACTAATCCAGACTGCACTAGAAAAGGGTGAGGCCCCAGAACATTTGCAGTACATTGATGACATCATTGTGTGGGGGAACACTGCAGCAGAAGTGTTTGAGAAAGGAGAGGAAGTTATCCGGATTCTCCTGGAAGCTGGTTTCGCCATCAAGAGGAGCAAAGTCAAGGGACCTGCTCAAGAGATCCAGTTCCTGGGAGTAAAGTGGCAAGATGGACGGCGTCAGATTCCCACTGAGGTCATCAATAAGATCACAGCGATGTCTCCACCAACCAACAAGAAGGAAACACAAGCTTTCCTAGGTGCCATAGGCTTTTGGAGGATGCATATTCCTGAGTACAGCCAGATTGTGAGTCCTCTTTACCTGGTTACCCGCAAGAAGAACGATTTCCATTGGGGCCCCGAACAGCAACAAGCTTTTGCCCAAATCAAGCAGGAAATCGCTCACGCCGTAGCCCTTGGCCCAGTCAGGACAGGACCAGAGGTGAAGAACGTGCTCTACTCTGCAGCCGGGAGCCATGGCCTGTCCTGGAGCCTTTGGCAGAAGGTGCCTGGTGAGACTCGAGGTCGACCACTGGGATTCTGGAGCCGAAGCTACAGAGGGTCTGAAGCCAACTACACCCCAACAGAGAAGGAAATCTTGGCAGCCTATGAAGGAGTCCAAGCTGCCTCAGAGGTAATCGGCACAGAGGCACAACTCCTCCTGGCACCCCGACTACCAGTGCTGGGATGGATGTTCAAAGCAGAGGTTCCCTCTACCCACCATGCCACCAATGCCACATGGAGCAAATGGATTGCTCTCATCACACAGCGCGCCCGAATCGGAAAACTGAATCGCCCTGGGATTTTGGAAATAATTACCAACTGGCCTGAAGGTGAAAACTTTGGTCTCGCTGATGAAGAACAAGTGACACGCGCTGAAGAAGCTCCACCGTACAACCAACTGCCATCAGAAGACACACGCTACGCTCTTTTCACCGACGGTTCTTGTCGCATCGTAGGGATGAAACGAAAGTGGAAAGCAGCCGTATGGAGTCCCACACGACGGGTTGCAGAAGCTACTGAAGGAGAAGGTGGATCAAGCCAACTCGCTGAACTCAAAGCTGTTCAACTAGCCCTGGACATTGCTGAAAGGGAGAAGTGGCCAAAGCTCTACCTCTACACTGATTCATGGATGGTAGCCAATGCTCTGTGGGGATGGTTAGAAAAGTGGGAAAAAGCTAATTGGCAGCGTAGGGGAAAACCAATCTGGGCTGCTGCAGAGTGGAAAAACATCGCTGCCCGAGTAAGAAAGCTGGTTGTGAAAGTCCGCCATGTAGATGCCCATGTCCCCAAGAGTAGGGCTAATGAAGAACACCAAAACAACAAGCAGGTAGATCAAGCTGCAAAGATAGAAGTGTCACAGGTAGACTTGGACTGGAAACACAAGGGAGAGTTGTTCCTAGCTCGATGGGCCCATGATGCCTCAGGCCATCAGGGCAGAGATGCCACCTATAAGTGGGCACGAGACCGAGGGGTGGATCTAACCATGGACACTATCTCACATCTCTGCAGCCTGCCTGGTGAGTTTCATCCTCGTCTGAATTTGAGGTGTATTTACATGTCCAGGCAACACAAGCAAGCCAAAATGTACTGTGAGAGAGACATGGAAGTCTTACAATGTGTCTTTGTAGGAATTTGGAGTTACACATAGTTTAAAACAATTTATGGGGTAGACACACCAAAATGAGTTAGCTCCCCTTGTAAGTTTAACCCCTCCCCTTTCACCCATAAGGAGAGATGAATGCAAGAAGATATAAGTGAAAAAACAACATTTTTTTCAGTTCTGTTTAAAAAACAAAACAATAACGACCAAGATAACAGGAATAAGCCCCAGATAGAAAGGTGCTGAGTCCCATGGACTCCACAGCAACAAAGAAAAACAGATGGCAGAGAAACCCCCACTCAGCTCAACCTTCCCCCTGGAAGAGAAAAACAGGAAGGTGGGAGTGCACAGAGCAGATGCAGGGATCCAACACCATCCAGGGCAGCTCCAGACCTGTGGTGACAATTTCTGTGAGAAAAGCGAGATTGGCTGGTGGTAGCTGTCACCTATGGTGGTAGCTCATAAGATATGAATGGTGGTAATTTGTCCCTGAAGTTTGTACCTCCAATCTCCTGGCTTCCCTAATGACCTCTGTCTCTTTAAGCCTCTGTTTAATTACATCATTCCCTGTTCATGTTGGTCAGTAATGCCTTTACGGTTTAATGCAGCACCACAAATGAACACAGAGCATTTCATAGAGCTGCAACTACAGTAATGCTTCATTTGGTATCCCTATCAAATGGAAGTAGAACCAGCAGGCAGAAATGTGCTAGAAATGCAAACAGGGTTAGGGAAAATATTTGGCATTTACAAGTTGCACACTGCTTCAAGTGTTCCACCTTTCTGTACACAACTGACTTTTGATAGCAGTTTAGGTCACAAGCTAATTAATTCCACAAAAAAAAATCTTCAGATTTTGCTGTTTGCTTACTTTCAGGACAACCCCTTTTACCCATCCAGGCTGAGAAGATGAGGGGGTTGAAAGCGGCCCTACTGAGATGGACTTGGGGGAAGTGGTGGATGGAAAGCTGGCCATGATCCATGAGTGTGCATTCACAGCCCCAGAAAAACAACTGGATCCTGGGCTGCATAAAAGGAGGCACGGCCAACAGGACAAGGGAGGTGATTCTGCCTCTCTGCCTTGGTCTTGTGAAACCCTACGGTGTACAGTTCTGGGGTCCTCAGTACAGGAAAGACAGGGACCTGCTCATGCAGGTCCAGAGGAGGGACACAGAAATGGTCGGGGGGAAGGAACACCTCTCCTGGGAAGAAAGGCTGAGAGAGTTGGGGTTGTTCACCCTGGAGACGAGAAGGCTTCATGGACACCTCATTGGGGACTTTCAGTACTCAAAGAAGTCTTATAAAATGGTGACAGACATTTTAGTAGGGCCTACAGTTTGGTTTTAAACTAAAAGAGGGTAGATTCAGAATCGATACAAAGAAGAAATATTTCATGAGCAGGGTGGTCAAACACTGGAACAGGCTGCCCAGAGAGGCTGTAAATGCCTCATCCCTTGAATGGAAGCATTCAAGGTGAGGTTGGGTGGGACCCTGAGCAACCTGAGATCTAGTTGAAGGTGCCCCAGCTCATTGCAGGGGGGTTGGACCAGATGGCCTTTAATGATCCCATTCAAACCAAACCATTCCATGATCTTTGCTTTTCACTTCCCCTTCTGCATTGAATCCACAAGTCCATCAATGCTCTCACTTCGTCTTTCCAGTGCTGCTAAAATCTCTCCTTCCCCTCTGCTAACAAGCTCAGGAATACACTTGAAAGTTCCTCACCTTCAACCCCACAGCATCCCATTATCCATAACTCTCTGTCATATACCCTTCTGCTCTGTTTCCAAAATACTACTCCAGAATCAGCTTCCCAAAGCATCAACCCTCACATACATTCTTCCCTAAAAAAAATGAATCTCAAAAAAAAGGAGCTACAAACCCCATGAAGGTGGCTTTGTTCTGTCTTTCACTAAGAATAATCTTCATTATGCTATGAGCAACTTGTTAGACAACTGAGTGACAGAATCATTGAAAGATTACATTTAAAAATTAGCTGAAGGTGTTATGAAGCTGAATAAAATATCATTTGCACACAATTTCAGAATTATAGAAGATTTGTTTTGTCAGTGCTTAATATAACCACCTTGTGACTGGGTACTGGATGAATGCAAGTTCTAATACAAAAGTAATTTTTTTAAAGATACTATTTAAGAAATTACAGTATAATGCACAAGAGCAACACTGACGTCATTATATAATCTTTGAAGAGCTGCAGGACAACCTACCTCAAAAAGCACCACATACAGACCTTTCAAATAAGCTGGCATTGAGATTTAGAGACATTCACACTGCAAATAATGTGTCAGCCAGGACCCACCCCACTTCTTTGTCTTAAGTGGGCAAAGAAAATCCACAGAGGAAATAAAAGCAAACAACTGCATTAAAACAACAGCTCAGAAATGCGTTTCAGATATAAAACCCCCTGAAAATGTATGGGACCCCTGGAAACATTTGACATTTGCCCTGTTAGGCCTAAGTAACAAATACTAAGCTTGAAGATAAATGTCACAAGCAGGTTAGTTTCTGACAACAAAATATTTTTGAATTTTTTTTATAGGATTCTCATTTAACTATGAATTATAGCCAGCTTGTATGGCTCATGGCCTTCTCTTAGCACTTTTTCAGTATATCTAAGAATGGAGATCCCACAGGCTCTCCAAACAGGTTATTCCACCCTCACATGTCAGGAGGTGTTTGACACATTCATGTTTAAATAAATAACAACAACAAAAAAAAAATCACTGAAAAAGAATTTCCAAATTCAGTATTTGTAAATGGTAACAAAATCTGCCCTTTGTCTCCTCCAGCCTGGACCAACCAGCACAGGCAGCTGGCCTTCAGTGCAACAGCAACAAAGTAGAAGATGCAAAAAATGTGCTCCCTAACCTCATCTCCAAGAAATACTTGTTTGAAATCCTTCCACAAGTACTGGCCATTAATTAGAGCAGCTATTGATATCCAGTATAAATACTTACTTTCTAATTTCATAAGTATTATGTTCATGACCTCACTAGCTTCCTGTATCTGAAAGATCTACAGTTACATCAAAAGTTGCAGTGAAAAATATTTTATCAGTTCCACATTTCTCTTTTCAATATAATCATGTTTATTTCAATCTGATAATTTCAATTTGATTCTTCAACTGAAGTTAAACATGACATAATGAAAGAATTAGGTATAGAACTATTTCAAGGCAGTCCCTCTAATTTTCTATATTGTCCTTTCCTTGGATATGGATCTTAATTCCCTTAGTCTCAGGCATTCCTTTTCCTAGTGAAATGCTAGAGAAAAACCACCAGTTACTACCACATGGCCACTTTGCTGTAGTTTTTGCATTGTCTGTAATCCATTAGGGATACATCCTTGTACTCCTGCAGGTGTTCTTTATTGTTTGATATTAATTTACAGGGAGTAATTATTCTCCTTCCTTCCTGCAGTTTAATAAGGATTAGCCAGTGCAGTTACTGCAGAAATAAGCCAAACAAAAATATTTCAAAAAGTGTACTTTTGTTTAGTACTAAACTGTTGAAAACATGCATGCTCAGCTCTGGAGCTGATGAGTCTTCTCACTGCTGCTGAACCCATGAACTTTGATTTTCTTTCCCTAGAGGTTATTATAGATTTCCATTGGTTTGTGCATTGAGGAAATCAAGACTGTATTTTCCATTGATTCGAGCCCTGCAGAAGTCAATAATCGTAAAAAAGGGCATTTAAAATGATTCTTTGTGGGCTTTGTTGTAGCTGTTCACCTGGTTTTACCCATTAGTTATAAAATGCCATGCAATTCAGGGGGATAAAAAGTCAGTTTAAAGGCACTGATGGAAGGCAAACTAAGCCTCCTGCAGTCAGAGGGCTGGAAAATATTGAAGTCCCCCAGGACAGCTCATGATGTCCATCTGAGAGCCTCTGCACTACTTCACTACAGGAAAACCTCCTCAGCACAAAGTCCTCATAGCCCCCCAGAGTTTTAGCAGGTCCTCCCTCTTGAAATAACATCCTGACTTCCTGTATTTCTCTTTAATCCAACAGAATTTTCTCTAAGAAGGAGGAAGAAATCAGAATTTCGGTCAGATTAGAGTGCAGGACATGAGGCTTTCAATGAGAGAACAAAACACTCAATGGATGCCTCTTAAGCAGCATTCATCTCTGTGCTGTGAAAGGGTCATACCATAATAGACAGTCCAGAAAATCCATAAACAATGATTTTTTGTTGTTCTTCATTGGATCTTATTCTGCTTTCCCACTAAGACCTGCCTGTCAGCATCACGTATCCCCACCATTCAGGTGCACTTGGAATTTTTTGGCTTTACTCTTATTGAAGGAAAGGTTTCACAAAATTATTTTCTTTACTTTTCTCCTGGCAGAAGAATCCCCATTTTGGTCAGCTCTAACTGCAAGTATAGCATGGACATCTATGAAGTGTAAAATAACCTTCAAGGGCAATTTAATCTAATTTAATCTGATAGTTTACCAGAAATTTGACTTCTACAACTGTACTCCTTAAGTAGTTCAGACTTATTAAGAAACTCAGGACTCATATCAGACACAGGAATAAGAGTTAAACTGGTGTCTTGAAGTCAGGGGCTCGTTTAAAATAGATTTTTGAATTATCTCCTAACATTTTGTTGAGCACACAAAACCAAAATGCAGTTACTCAGCGCTGCTTCACAACCATTCCCTGCCAATGCTCAACCTGCTTGCCCCAAATAGGATCTTCTTCTCTGTACCAAGAAAAATTAACAGACTATTGCCATGGGGATGTATAAGAAATAACTCAAAATACATAAAAGAAATAACTCAAAAGTTATTATGCAGGAAGCATTCACACAAGCACACTGCAGATAAAAAAATAACAAGGAAATTGTAGTTAAAGGAATAATGGGAATACAATCTTTCAAAATATGTGGGTGAGGATCAGAACAGAGGATGCCACAAGACCCAAGGCTAAAGAAAGTCAATGTGGCTTTTTGTTTGCAGATTACTGAAAAAAAAGATCAATAGATCTACAAAATCAGGCCAGGGTTCTTCAGATGCTGTTTTAACCTATTCTCATGTTAAAGTATTACTTATGGTGATTCAGCTATCAGAAATTTCTTGAGTAATTTGGCCCACTTCCACTATTATCCTTATTTTAGTAGAGTTGAGTGTATAAAAAATGACGTGGATGCAATGCTTAGAAGATCCTTTTCTTCCAAATCACACAGAAATACCCAGTGATACTTCTGGATTTTGTTTCTACTGCTATAAAAAAAATCAGCTTTTATATTTATGACATATATAGGATTACTGAAGGTATCATTTGAAGGATACCTTCATTTAAAAATAGGAGTTGCTAATAATATTCCATAAAATTCTATTGTATCTGGAGAGGTTTTCACGCTTTCTCCAGTTTCTTGCAGGTTCACCAAGACCTTCATGCTACAAATGTCTCACAATAATTACATTTACCCAAATAATGTGGTTTTCACAGCCTTGGTTAAAAAATAAAACAAAAAACCAACAGCAAAACCCCCACCTTATGTCATCATAATTTGGTAGTTTTTACTGTGGAAGCTTTTTGTGTTCCATGAAGATATTTAAATCCAGCTTTATTCTATCTGTAGGCTCAACAATTTTATTCATCCAAACTCTTTGGATGGTTTTACTCCATTACTTTCAAAGTAACTGAGTAGACCACACGTGTACGAACATCTCAAAGATGCATGGAAAATTTATGTGTTCAAACAAGTTCCAAAACAGATCAGTGCAGCTGAGGTGCTTCATTTCATCAAGAGTAAGAGAGGGTTAAAAAAAATTAAAATATTAAAAACGTTAAGATAAAAATACTAAAAATATTGGAGAAATATTAATATTAAAAATTTAAATATTAAATTGTTGAAACAGAATGGAGGAATGGACTGTGGGAAGAACAACTGGGTCAACAGGGCAAAAATGTGGTTTGTGCAGGTGGGACAGAAAGCCACCACTAATATGAGTGATCCAATGTGGGGGGAAAAAAACCAGTTTCATTCAGACTAAAAGAAAAAACTCATTGATAAGAGCTAAGCAGTCTTCCATCAAGCCCTCACTGACAGAAACTGACAGAAAATCTCAAGGCCGTTTAGAGTTTTTTACCCATCACATTGAGCTTATCTTTCTCCCCCACTAATATTTTTTAAATGCATTCTAAATAAATCTGTTGTCAACCTGACAGTTTTTAACTATAGATTCAATCTAACTTGTTCCCTATCACACAGTTAAAATAAAATAACAGCAGCAGCATGGACAGGAGCCCAGAGAAAAAGACCTTTTTAGTTACTGGCAGAGAAGGAAAGCATGAAATGTTGATGTTCTGCTGCCAGGTCATGTAAACCAAGTAACCAGATACATGAGACCATTGTCATGTTCAAGAGAGACACTGGAGGGAGAGAACTTCATATATCACAAACTTCTATTTCTTTCTTTTGTTAGGTGATTTCTCCTCTGTCCAGTACAGAAAACATAGTACAGACTCTACTCCAGTAACTGCACTCAAGGATTAAGGTGAGTAGATTTCTGTTGCAGATTTAAATATGGTTGATCTGGTGGATTCCAGATGAAGTCTCCAGCTCCAGCCCACATGGAGACAACAGGCACTTGTGGAGAGGCACTGACTATTCCTGGTGTGCTCAGCTCCCCCAGGTTTCAGCCCCTGACCATTAGCTCTGAACTCAGCTCTTTATCTTGATCTCTCCCCAGATAGCATTTTACTGGGTAAAATTCCAAGAGACAGGGAGGGGAGGAATTACTCATCTCTACCCTTCTTTATTTCCCACTCACCCTGATTAAAACAGATTTTAAAAAGGGGAATTTTGTTCTGCAGAGATCTTTTGTTGAAATGAAGCACAAAGGGTGGAGCTATATTTTTCTATTGAAGGATTCACAAAAGTTTTGAGGGATAATATGGAAAACATGCATTGATTTCCCCTTCAAGTTCCAAATACATCACGTTTCTTTCAGCAGAAACTGAGATAAACTGTGGAATTATTCAGAGAACAAATTCTCCTGACCTTTCCATGTTATTTTGCAGCATAATTCTCCAGTTACATCTATCACACAACATAAAATGCTATTAAGAAAGTGTTAGAAAAATCCCAGCAGTGGTACAAAAATATGTGTAAACTTGTAACTTATGCACTAAAAATATTTGTAGTTTTACAAGTAAGAAATTGGAAAAAAAATCAGAATGGTATCAAACTATCAGTACAGCCGATAAAATAACATTTTACAAGGCATGTTAAGTGGCTTTCCAAAATCGTGCTATTTGTCATATATATGCAAACTAATAAAAATACTCTGCATGCTTCTCCCCTCAGATTCATGGAATATTTTTATCAATATACAAATATGACAGGCACATTCTCTCTTCATTGAGAATACTACTGAGAGCTGACTCATTCCATACTGTGCATTTATCTCTGAATCAGCAGGATAAAGAGACTTACACACTACAAAGAAATCTTTGCACCCATCTTATTGAAGCCTTTCTCCCTACCTTAATGAAGATAGCCCTCCTCATTAAAAAATAAACCAAGAAACACATTACACTTCCTGATATTTTTTCCTAGGACTCTAGTAAAACGAATCTAAATATTCTCCTATGCTTTCAATGGAATTGAATAGGCAACACCTTTTAAAATAGGTATTTCTTTTTTAAAAGAAAACAAACTCTAAAATCAAATGAGAGAGAAACTGCACCAAGGTATCCTTTAAGCAGCTAAAGCAGTACCTCACAAACCTCCACAGCTGGGTTTGTAACATGGACTCCATGGTAATTTATCCTAAGCATGCACCTGAGTGTGAATTTTTTTAGGCTTTATAGACTGGGTCAGTGATTCTTATCAGTGAACCATCATGTACTATTCAATTAGTGCTACTTTTCTTGACATCTATAACAAGGACTTATTAACATTTAAATTGTCCAGAAAGAGCTACTCATTGATGCTATTCAATGCGAATATTAGAAAGTCTCAAAAGACAAGTTATATGCAAAAGGAAGAGGGGAAGTATCTCTCTTTCCATATAACTATGCCTATATCACTATATATATACTACTGTCCTCAACAGAAGCTGAGCTCATCCTTTTGACCAATTCAGTCATTCAACAGCATCAATATAATTGTACAAATAGTCTGCTTATTTAATTTATCCACCTAGAAAGTGAAGAGTATGAAGTTTCTGTGTAAAATATGCCCTTTTTTACCTGTGAATTTATAAATATTTGACTGTGCCACCAAAAAGTTCTTAATGACAGTGAAAAAGGACCAGAAAGGCAAGGACTAGCAAGAAGTAAGCTCTTTCTATCTTGGTGTTGCTCAGGAACGTAAGGCAAGCGGGACAAATAACCCCTATCTAATTTTTTATTCAGTCAGGGTGTAATTACAAAAATAAAGACAATGGAAGACAGTGAAGCAACCCTAAAATATTGTTTTAATTAGGCCCTCTTTTAGTAAGAGTAAAATAGTAATGGACACTCAGAATGTCCTCATGGGAGTCAGATTTACTTCTCATCTTCCAAACAGAGCCATTCCAAATGTATGAACAATGCTCCTTGAAAGACACAAAAATTAAAATGTTTTTTCTCTAGAAATGACTCATTTGTAAACTCTTGCCTCCCATACATGCTAGATTAACATGAACATACTGAACCTTGCAAAGGAAAATGTTGAAGAGGTTTCTTCCAGTCATTTGTTTCTTCACTGTGGCATGGACCTGTCCCAAACCTAAAACATAAAGTTCCAGTTCAAGCAAGACAGAATTGAGCAAGACAGAATTATCTGTAACATAAATACTCTGAAAGTGCTGTGGTGGGGTTGACACTGGTCTGAAAACTGGAAAGAAAAGCACAAATATTCTGATTTTTAAAGATTCCAGGAAAAGCCCCAGTTTCTGAGCAGAGTTAGAAAATCCACACAACATTGCACAGCAGCGCACTGATAAATCACTTCAGCTGGCACCAGCATTGCAAATAGGAACTCCTCCTCCTTCTCCTCTTGAGTGGAAACCTGGGCTTTAAATAAAATAATTCCATCACATAAAAAGCAGGCATATGTGAACAACTAATTCTGGCAATTAAGAAAACCCAGGTGGCTCATGTTTGTTGGTTTAAAAAACACCTTCTCATTTAGTGATATAAATCAAGAGTAATTGCATTAAAAATTAAGAAATCAAACCAGTACAGCAAGTGAAGCAGATCCACTTAGAGTTATGTAGAAAACAGAATTTCAACCCCAGGGGAATCTCTGACACTTCAGCACTAAATCCAATGTCAAAAAAGGAGGCAAGTCAATATATAACACGTTGTAGAGAGCTTACTTTATTTTGCAATACTGATTAAAAGAAACTGTCTCCCTTTGAAATGTTCCACATTATTAAAGCTGCAGAGTTTGAGGCAGAGTTTGGGGCTGGAATTAAGTGATCCATCCATTCTATGATTCTGCAAGGTGCCTGTTCTGAACTTTCCCATTGAAAAATAGAGGTCCATTCACAAATCACCATTTACTGAGAAAAACATGCAACTATCAAGAGCTCGTATCTTCAAGAGGACCCTTGTATAAGCTTTAAGACCACGGGGCACACCATGGGTAAAATGGTACTTGGTAGAATATAATAAATAATAAAAATCAGCCTAATATTTCATTATGTATTTTTAATATTTTTATCCCATCTTCTTAATTTTGTATTGTGTGACTTCTCACAGATGGCCTAAACCAGACAGTAACACAAAATCTGTCATCTTGAACAGTGCAGGAGTCATGAGCATCGCACCCCTTGTCTTGTGACTTGTGTCTGCAAGGTTCTTGGCCACTTTCTGCTGATGATGAAAGTTCTTGTAAGGTCAGAAAAGCTTCAGAAAACTCAAATACTTGGAGACTGCCTTCAAGGCTGCTCTACTGTGACGTGCAATCTGGGATCAGACTGCCAGGAAAAGTCCTGTGAGAAGCCTTTCCCTGCAAGCAAAGTTTTCACCCTTGCTCCCATCTTGATTTCTCTCCAGAGCAGCTCTGTTCTTTTTCTCCCTGGCTCTTGGTCTTTGACTGCTCAGGAAAGTTGGTAGCTTCTCATGTCCTGTCTTATTCTCCCTAATTAACTTGGGACACCTGACAATGACATAACACACTCTACATCCAAGACAAGTCACCTCTGACACAGTAGATATTTTGGGAGGGAGATTTTTGAGCTGCTTAACTACACATGAAGAAGAAAAATATAACTGTGAACAGAATTAAACCAAGCAAAAGGGTCCCATGCTTGAGCAGCTCATGAAGAACTGCAGCTTGTGGGAAGTACTCACACTAGAGAAATTAATGGAGGATTCTCTCCTGTGGTAGGGACACACACTGGAGAAAGAAAAGGAGCCCTCTCCTTGAGAAGAACGCAGCAGCAGACAGGTGTTGTAAACTGACTTTAATTCCCATTCCCCTTCTCTCTGTGCCAGTGAGGAGGAGGAGGTTGAGCCCAGAAAGGAGGGACAGGGGGGAAGGTCTTTATGGGATTTGCTTTAATTCTCATTATCCAGCTCTGATTGAGGTTGGTAATAAACTCAACTAATATCCCCAAGTCAGATCTGTTTTGCCCATGAGACCAGCTAGTGAGGGACCTTTCCTTGCCCTATCTCAACCCATGAGCCCTTCATTATATTGTCTCTCCCCTGCTCAGATGATAAGGGCAGTGATAAAGCAGTTTTTTTGGGCAACCCACCCCAGGTGTACAATTCATGGATGTGAGGAAGGGTTTGCCTGGCATTACTCTCCAGCATTATGCACACCATGCAGGCTGCTGATTATTTTCTAGGCCTACTGGAAATACCAGCTAGAAAAACAAGCAAAAGCAATCTCCTAATTACACAGGTTAATCTCTTCCTCCTATTTACATAAAGAAAGAAGATGGCAATCAAGATATAGTCCTGCTGCTGAAGGAAGCCAGTGCTGGGGTTTCCAGTCCTCAGAGTAAAATCTGGGGTTGACAATTCTTTTGAAAAACTGATTTACCTTTGGTTTTCAATAAAGTATGTATATATACAGCATGTGGGCCTGAAGACAAGCTTTTTCCCTGAACAGTAATTTTCCTTTCAACATCTGCTGGGTTTTCATCTGCTATTTGTGCATGCAGCCTGCTTACTCACATTATGGTCTGTAAATAATGCATATCTTTCTATTTATTTTCACTTAGCCTGCTGAAATGGGTTTTCTTGAATAAGCAGCATCCATTTACAAAATGCTGCAATAAAATTTAACACATCTACCTGATAGCATCCTGCATCTAAAGAAAGCTGTGTAGAATGGAGCTTTATTCCAGGTAAATTGAGAATCACTTAGGTTGGAAATGGTCTATAAGTTCATTGAGTTCAGCTGTTAACCCAGCACTGTCAAGTCCACCATTAAATCATGTCCCTGAGTGCCACATCTACATGTGTTTTAAATACCACCAGGGATGGTGACTCAACTACTTCCCTGGGCAGCCTGTTACAATGCTTGAAAACACTTTCAGTGAAGAAACATTTCCTAATATCCAATCAAAACTTCCCCCAGCATAACCTGATACCATTTTGCTTGTTCCTTGGGAGAAGAGACCGACGTCTGCCTTGCTACAAACTCCTTTCAGGCAGTTGCAAAGAGTGATGAGGTTCCCCCCGAGCTTTTCAGGCAGCTGTAGAAAGTGATAAAGTCCCCTCCAAGCCTCCTTTGTTCCAAGTTAAAGAACCCGAGTACCCTCAGCTGCTCCCCATAAGACTTGTGCTCTGGACAACTTAAAAATAAAATTGATAAAGGGAAGGGGGGGAAGAAAAGCCTTTAAATTGAAAAGATCTTGGGCCATAACTGGCTAAATTATCAGGGAAAGTGGTCTAAGACTGGCAGTCTCTAATCACTGTGGAAGAGAAAGAAAGACTGGCTAAATCCAAAGGATTACTATTCATCTCCTGCTTTCCCATTAACTTCAATTAACCTTCAATTAATAGCAGAATGAGAATGGAACTACAGCATTGGATTTAATGGGTTTAGATCAAGCTCAAAACATGTAACCATAGGTCACAGCTCCCTGTTCTGTTTCCCAGCAAGGAAAGTGGCCCACCTTGCTTTGGTATTGTTTTCTCCAGGGTGTCCAAGAGGGCCTTCCATATCTATCCACAGCCTCTGAAGCATAATAAAATTCTTGATGGAAAAAAAAATGCATAAACAAAAAGGGGAGATATTTGTTTGGGAGTTTTCATTGAGTCTGGACACTGCCAGTACCACTTGCTGCTATACACACATGGGAAGCAGAGTTTTCTGTGCAGGACTGGACCCCAGACTGGAGCATTCCTCAAATTAAAATGTGCTTGTCAAAGCAAAATCAGCCTATTTTGTTTCACTTAAATTCTCAGGGGTTTTTTTTCTTCAAGGTACCTTCTTTAAATTTATCAAAACTCCAGTCATAACAGGCCTGATTAATAACACTGTTTCCCAGGTTTCACATTTATTTCCTTATTTTTCATACTAACCAGCTGTTCCATCTAAATTTAAAAATTAATAAGACTCTGCATTCGAACACTGGGTGCAAGCAGCTGACAGTCTAGTAGACTGAAGCACGGCAAGACTGCCTTATCATACTGATGCCTTAGGTTCTCACTTTTCTATTTTTCAAACCCTGTACTGCCTAGTGTGTAACTCTGAAGTTTCGTGTGGCCTGTTAACTTCTGCTCTCTCATGCTGGTTAGACATAACAAAGCCTCTATAGGTTGCACTTCAAGGACACTTTGTTGTCCCAGGCCCCAAAATGTGTAAACTAAAGCCTTGAGAGGAGAGGCAAACTTGGGGTAATTACATCATTAACTGAAATTATAATTGGGGAATCAACCCTGATAAGCAAATGGACCAAACATATAAGTGTGAAGAACTTGTGACCCAGGGTCCATCTTGGGTGGAGACCCTCAGGCTTTACACTCCCAGAGTGTACCTTTGAAGGCCCTTTCTAATAAATATCTACTCTTACTCTCTTATTCTTGTCTAGCCTCTGTTTTCAGGTAGCCACTTCAAGGCATCATTACCTCTTAGAGTTCTCTGGGCTAGTGAAATCCACTGCAACAAAATACATCTCTCATAGCCTAACTAAATGCATCTCTCATGCATATGAGAAAAACTTCTTCAACTTTCAAGGAAAAAGATCCTAATTCATTTTTATATAGATTTCTCAAGTCTGTGGAAAAATGGCTGGGGGTAAAATCAGAGGACCCTGAGAAGTTGCATTCACATCCTAACAGAAGCTGTAACAGCACAGGAATTATAGGGTAAAATCCAGCTGCTTCTCCCTGGATGGAATGCTGTTGGCATGCTCAAAGCCTGCTCCAGGATGGTTCCCCACACACACAACCTGCAGCCAGAGCCCCTGCTGAGGGAGATGGAGCACAGGGTGGAGCAGAGTGGAAACACAGCAGCCAGGTTCCACTGAAGTCCTGGCAGGGAGGGGAACTCGCTGGCGCTTTGCAGCTGATAAACTGCACAGGGCCTGTCAGCCAAGGGAGATAGGAGGAGTCTTGTGGCTGAGCCAGGAACTGGGGCGAAATCACCCTCCTCAGATGAATTTGGTTAATTATAACACAATTGTATTAACACACATCCCCTTCCCAAAATCACCCACCCCAGGGTATGCCCACCTCTCATAGGGCACACACTCTGTAGTTTATTGACTACACCTCTGAGGGCAAAGCCAGAGAGTTTTACACCAATCAGCAACAACGGCATGTATGACTAAGAGTCACTCAAGCTCCACCTAAACATAAAGAAATAGTATAAAAGTAAGCTGAGAATAGGGGTAAGGTAGGGGAGACTCCATCATAACTTCTGGGATCAATCAATGGGCTGAACCCATCTTCTTCCCCTTGGGGTAAGAAATGTACTCCGTGCACACTGGATACTTTTACTGGGAATTAGATCTTCTCTGTGAATTGCTCTGAATGTTTTTGCAGTCAGATACTATCACTGGCAGTCCCCAAACGTTAACCTGTAACAATTGTCTGTTAATCAGGAGTGTTATTCCATGAACTCTCAGTGTGAGTCCTTCCCAGGCACTGGCAGTCACCACCAGCAGCGGGGAACAAAACTGAATAAAGTGAGTGACCTGCTGAGGGTTCAGAAAGTGGGAAGAGGGGTCTCCCTTATGCTGCTGCTGTGTGTCCCTGAATAAGTCAGTTGAACCACCCCATGATCCAGCAGGATTGTTCAGTGAGGGATCCCTGTAATGGGACGCTGACAGAATGGTTGGGCACAAGGGTTGCAGTTTTCCTGGGGTGCTGACAGACAAATCAAACACTGAGGGTCAAGGAAATCTCCCCGTTTCACACGAGCCAGAGCTTCGAGCTCCTCCCCATAAGCATGTCAGTCTGCCTCAGAAGAAGCATAGAGCTAGAATGAATTAAACCCTGCTTATAAGTGCATTTCAGAGCAGATTTACTCTAGAATATATTTCACTACGAAGCACTTCAGCAGGTGTTTGAATTCAACCATTAAAATAATCAAGAGCGGCATTCATATGCTAAAAGAGAACCCCACAGTCAAGTGCCTTGCTGAATGAGAATCTTGGTGAAATTAGTAATTTCAAATTGGTTTAAAAGTACTTGAAATTTATTCTACACAGTGCTGACAATCTCACATACTCTTAAGATTATAATTACAGTATATAAAAACAGTGAAAGAGGTAAAAGAGTCCCTGACCAAAGGTCTGGCAGCCTAATTAAGCAAAAGCAGGAAAAAGAAAAAGAAAAAAAAAAGAAAAAAAAAAAGGATATAGAGTGGAAAATTGAAGTGGAATAAAAACCAAGATTTGTGATCTTTAGGTTATCAATAAAACCATATTACCTCCTCAGGCAAACTTTGCTGGTTATTCTGAGAGTTTCTGGGTAGCACAACATACAGCCAATGCTAATTTAGATTTCTCACAATCTCCTAAAGAATTCCTTGAAATCAGTTGGATCCCAATGTTCCTCTGAGAAACATAAGCCTTTGAAATAATTCTATTTTGTCTCTACTTAAGAACAAACAAAAAATCAGTATAGATCTATTTTATATTCTAGGTAAGAGTTTTGCAAAATTTTTTGAAAGAATTTTCACCTAAGGAGACAGATGAACCAAAAAGAAACCACATTAACCTGTAAGTTAAATACTTATGCTAAATGCAGGATTCATTGAAAATCATAATTTAACACAGAAAATAAAAATATAATATAGTAATAATAATAGGACATTTATAGAAATTGTGGAATAATTTTGATAAATACACTCTATCATCAAATACAAAGATTCTATCATTAAATACAAAGTATGGCCATTTGGAATATCCTGAAAAAGAAAATTATAACCTGCAAGCCCCCTTTTTTGGCAATTTTCAGAAACATCTTGTGATGCCCAACATAGTCTTGTCAACAAAGTGTGAGGCTCTCACAAAGTCAAGAAGAATACTCTTTATGGGCTTGATCCTCTAACCATGTCTTTTAGAGAGGAAAATTAATTTGCCAGAGAGAAGCCCACTAGACAAAAGAAATGCTTTATCCAGTGAGTACTTCCTAGTTCCTGACAATGTCAGTCATCTAACTCTTCCCAGGAAAAGTGAATTCTGCCAAGTCATTCCAAGATCGACAGCATTCATTTCTATCTGGCAGTAGAAGATGGCTCTTCATCACACACGGTGTTCGATAAGCACTGCAATGTTAGCTCCCATCTCCTGGCCAAATCCCAGCTCGGGTAATTGCCTCCCGCCCCCCCAAATTCCCTTTGCAATTCCCTTAGGCCAGGCACTCCTCAGTCGGCTCTAAGCTGCCCATGCACTGTTAAACACCAGAAGGGGCCACTTTCAATGAATGAATTACAGAGTGAGCTAAAATCTCCTATTTTCTGAGGCTTGAATTCACAAAATGCATCATTGGCATCCATGAATCATTTCTCTCAATGTTACTAGGTCACTCAGAATGTTTTAATGAATCCCAAATTATTTGAATGGATTCTTTATGTGTTACACTTAAGTGCATTTCAGTGAGATATCAGTGAGATGCCTCATGAGCCCCAAAGCATGCACTTACTTCAACCCTTCAAAAAAAACATGTCATGGGTTGGCAAGCATAGTCCCAGAAGTGATGTTCTTGCTGAGGGGTGCTTACAGCTTCCTCTGTGACCTGACAGAACCCATCAGCTGGCCAGTTTGAATATGGACAATTCTTTAAGGCACTTAAAATTCTGACCGCCTCTGTGATCCACACTTAAGAATAGACAACCCCTGCTCCAGCTCTGTCTTGTTTCCAGTGCTGGGACAGGTGGCTGCGGGCCCCATGCTGGGGCCAGCAGGCCAGGCCAGGCCGGGCCACGGCCATCCTGGAGCCGATGGGCCCTGTTCCACCACGGAACCCCCCCCACTGCACTGCTGTGGGCAGCCGGAGCAGCTCGGTTTCCCCTCTCCAGTGCAACCAAGATTCAGCTGAAGCTGCCCCGCTGTCCAGCAGAGATCATGTGACCGACAGCGATAAGCGAAATTCCAGCTGCAAGGCCTAGGTGAGATTAACCCTTTTAGTGCTGTGAAGAGCTGAAAAACCTGAGGGAAGAGAAAGAGAAGATGCTTAAAGCTGAAATTCTGTTGTGAAGCTATGATGTATCAGAGTACCTGTTGTAATTTCATGAAGGCATGGGGGGGGTGGAGTGTTCAACTTGTACTTGTGAGCAAAAGCACCTGCGCTGAGATAGGCAGATGCTGATGCAGCTGTAATTTCATGAGAAGTTTGAACAGGGAGAGATGGAAGCGATGAGGACTTTTGCTCCAAATGGGAAAGGAGAAAATCTCAATTCCTAGAGATGCTCCCAGAGATAGTTCTAGAGATGAAGATGAGGAGGACCCTTTGCTCCCAGGGAAGGAGGAGGGCCTCTGTTCTTAGAAATGAAATGCTCCCAGAGATGGGTGAAGAGAACTTTTGTTTCTGAATGGCTCAACCTTAAAATTGTAACCCCAAAACCTTCAAGAGTGGACCCTTGAAAGCAGTTGTGGGAAAAGCTGCAAGTCGGGGGGGAAGGGACTCACATGCGAGCAGAGAACCAACCCGGGCGGCTGTCTTGTTGTGATAATGTTTTCATAGCATGGGCAAGAGAGACTCCTCTTCCTAAATGGACAGAACAAGGTTATTATGGAAGTGGTAAACAGACTGAACATCTTAAGGGTTGTCTTTTTACATTGTCAGTGGGAGAAGGGAGGAAGGTGGGGGGAGGAGGAGAGTTCTGAAGGTGTGGTATAATTTTTTTTTTCTTTCAGGTCTGTTAATAAACTTCTTTATATTCCTTCAAGTTTGGTGCCTGCTTTGCGTTTCTCCTAATTCTTATCTCACAGAAGGCAAACAGTAATAAGTATTTTGGACCAAACCACTACACAACATGACCAAATTATGCATTTTTTTTTTGTTCAGGAGTGGGGGAAGGAATAGGATATGTCAAAATGTCCTGCTGTAAAGCATCAAATTCTTGCCATTTCTGGCTGGCTGCTCTCATTTTACCATGTATTTCTATCACAGAGTTTTACATGCACAACACTCAAGGTCAGTGCCAAAACTCCATTGGAATTCCCTTGAAATTAAACAGTTCCACAAAACATTCAACTCCATGTCACCTACTCTGCCTATTGGGTAAATTCCAATACTTGCTCCCACATACAAGGATGTAAGGGAGATTTATACCTGCTAAAGCAGATCCTGTCCTTTACACTACACTACCTTTACATTGCAAGCACAAATTATCTTTCTTTTTTGCATTGTCTACTGTCATTGTGTTCTTTTTTAATGAATCTGAGCATTTTGATAACCAAACCTTAATAACAACCTTAAAATAATTTCAAGTGCTGTGCAGACACCAGCATAAGTTTCTGCTACCAGTAAAACAGATGGAGGAAAAAACTGCTTCTGCTGGGAGCAGAATATTCTGAGCTCCAATTTCACATTTGGTTTAGTCATGAAGACATGCACTTAATTCACAATGCACCATCATGAATTTTTTATTCTTTCATTTCAGGGTTATCAGTATGTATGTCCCTTTCCTTTTAGGGTAAGTACTTCTTTTGCCACACTTCTATTAGTTTTTCAGTCCCTTTACAAGCCCCAGTGTTCAAGTTCTGTACCTACACCATCTCTGAGGGTGACAAGCAGGTTTCTGGAGAGTTGCAGAGGGGAATCCCAGAGAACATATGGCCATGAGAAAACACCATTTCCTTTTGATAAGGAACAGGCATCTGTGACAGTCCCTCACTGAGCGGGACTGGCAAGCAGCTTGATTTCCCACAGAACTGATGGAGAATCAAAGCCAAAGCATGTCCAGGTGGACAAGATAATCCAATCATCTCATAATTACATCAACTGTGTGATGCAATTTCAGCCCACTACACACACTCCAAAAGCAGCTCCAGAAGCCATCACAGCAATTACCTCATTTGCCCTCAGCTTCTGTGAAGAAATAAAATCCTGCCGCCAGTAAATATCTTTCATTGTCTAATATCTGGGTGCTTTGATTTCTGTTCAAATACAAAGAAGCAGGACAGGAGAAATAATTTCTGAACAAAATTGTTTTAAAATGTCAAATGTATCTTGCAGAAAACCAGATATAGGCCCCCAGAAAAGTGAGGAATAAAATCAAGCACATCTCTCTAGAACCTCAAACGCATTTGTCAGGCCAAGAGCTCAGTTCTTCGGTATGTTATGCAAAACTGCTTGGAGAATGCGTTCCTTTTATACTATCACTCTGTTATGACACAAATCACAGTTATTTCCTTCAGTAACAAAGGTGTTCAGTTCCAGACAAGATCTGAAGCTGCTCTGGAAGTACCAGAGTTCCTCAAGTTCAGGACTCCTCCTAAAACCAGGAAGATGCTCACCAGGTATTTTTCAAAATAATAGCAGGAGAGAACTATAAAACTCCTTTCACACTGTGCCCACCTGAAATCGTACTATAAATAATTTTGAAACAAAAATAAACAACAAAACCAACAGCAAAAAAACCTTTCCATTAGAGAGGAAGATGGGATTTGCATCCAAGGCAGTGACATTCAGCTGGAGGTATCTGGACACAGTTCCCAGCTCTGACAGCACTATTACAGTGACATCTGGGAAAATCACGACCACCCCCTCTTATCACAAACAGGAATATCCAAAATCTTCTTTGTTGTCATGATACTTTAGAATATAAACTCTTCATGTCCAGAAACACATGCACACCTAACCTATTTTTTGAATAGTGAAAAATCATTCTGCAAATGTGCTGGATAAAAATCCCCTGCATGTATTTGAGAAGGTTTCAAGGCTTTTCTGTACCACATGTAACAAGCCTTTTAATCATTACTACTTTTATCTACTATAAATACATATATATAGCAAAAAAAAACCTACCACAGATATTGAACGATAAACCAGACAGACTTTAAAAAGTATTGGTTTGCTCCAGCTGTGTTGCTGTTATGGGGTTGTCTCTCATGGATTGCAGCAGAGATAAAATGCAAAAATTATTCCTAAAGGAAAACATTCAGTCTACACTGTAAAAACAAGCTTTGTTTGAAACAGACCTGCAGCTGAGCACTTAGGATTTACCAGGGTAAAGAAATAGAATGTATATTCTAAAAGGTGTAACTCCAGAATAGAACAGTATAATAAGGTGGAACTAGTCTTTGAAGGTTCAGAAGCCAACCAGGCACCACTGTATATCTTCCCCACCTATTTATTTCTTCTTCTTCCTTCCTCTTTTTCTGAGTTTCATTATAAAGAAATGAACTATTCAGTTAAAGGGTCAATCAGCCCTGTGCAATCTTCTTCAAAATATATATCCTGGCACAAAATTTGGTACTGCTGTCCCTGTGGATGGAAAGGGATGTTTTTGAAAAAAATAAGCACAAAAAAAATAAATTAAATATTCTTTTTTAAACTATGCTCAATAATTGTGCCATTAGCAATACAATATTAAGTCTCAGCCTTTACCTTCTCATGTAAATAAAAAAAAAAAAAAAGTAGAATTCACTTCTCAGGTAAACTAGTCCTTGATCATTTTTATTGATGTCATTTGAAGTGACTGGTGCCCCAGATCTCTGGGAAAAAGAAAAGCCCCTACCAACCTCATGCAGCTGTCACTGAAATCAGCTGCAAATTAATGATGTATTATCTAAAGCTTCAAGTTCCAGTGGCATTTTTATACCCACATCTCCTTGGATGGCAAGAAGAGATCAACTTCTAAAATATTAAAACATCCAACTCATTCTTTAAAACTGGAGCTTGTATGCAGACCACAATTTTAAGACTTTTTGATCTTTGTCCTGCATTACCAAGAAGGACACCTGATTTACCTTAGCTATTCCCTGGACACCTTGTTATTCCCTTCTCTGTAGTCCCACTACCTGACCTCCTTTCTCACCAGATGATCTCTTCAGTTTCTGTTCATCTAGAGTTTCCGTAATCCCGACAGTGTGTGTTCTCCTTTTAGTGCACCATTTTGAGTCAGAATTTATTACTGTGGCACAAAGAGGGAGGAACACCACGTTCAAAGTCTGTTCTACATTCAACTGTGTTGTTATAATTCTCCACAGTGAAGAAAATGGGATAATCTCCAAGCAGGTTGCTCCTAGTGCTTGAAACCATGCCAAGCATGATGGTTTTTATAGGTTTCCTGTAAATCTCGAAGGTCAGACCAGTTTTTGGACATAAAAAGTTCTCTACACAGAAGGCAAGAGCCAAGCCTGAGACTGGTCTTGAAGCAGAGCTGATTTTACTCCTTAGAAAAGGGTGGGACACTTGGGCACAAACCAATACCTGGGAACTGCTGAATGGGCAGTTTCAATCCCTCCAAGAACCTGAGGGTTTTGTTTATAAAAATAGTTAAAACTTACAGTACTCGCACAAAGAACTGAATCAGCAAGATGCAGGATACCCACAGCAACTTGAAGGAGATCAAAAACTACTTTGAGATAATATCTCCTATATGTACTATTGCTATTGATTATGGCAGCACACCGTGAGAGCTTTATGAAGTGGAATTGAATTTGCCTTACAATATATACTGATTATTGTGTGAATGCTGCTGCACTGCACCATTTCCTATGGGATGCAGACAAACTCTTTTACTCTCCCAGGGGGTGATAAACATGATGGCGCTCAGAAGTCTGAATGCTTTGTATCTCCCCCTTTTTTCACACTCACCCTCTTGTCTGGCAGCCAATTAACTTGGTCCTTGGGAGAAAAGTTCTCACTTCACTCTACAAAAATGGACGTATAAAGGTTCTCATCTCTTTAATACTCTGCAATGTGAAAAATACTTTACGGCTACTGTTAGCTTTCTTTATGAACTGTTTTTATGACTTTTATGCTGTTTCCTATCTGACCATATTGCTACAGTGACTGCACATTATGGAGTGCTCCTGCCAGCAAGGGTTGATGTGCACACCAAGGGCAAGGCTTTATTTAAATTCAGCGCACTGAGACTTTGCATTAAAGCCACCTTCCTGAGGAGGTGCTCCTCAGAGTTATACAAGCTCGTCAGTGAGCACATGGGAAAAAACAGAGTATATGTACCTTGCTCCAAGTGCCTGAGGCTCTGGGATACTCAGCTCTGAATTAGGAAATGAAGTCAGATAAGAAACACAAAATTCAAAACCACACCAACTCCAGAATGCACAAACCTTTATGATAAAGCTACATGGGCCAGCTTTGCTTGTTTAATTACATTTGCTTCATATGCAGACTGAGATCATTAAGAAAGAGAAAACAACACTTCCTCAACAATTGCCAGAAATGATATCTAAGCATAAGAGTTTAGATAACCTGGGAATATATTTACAAGCAATTTATTGTTTATCTAAAACTACCTTGTTCTAGAGGTCACAAAACACCACAAGAAAAAGGAGAAATGGTAGTAAACATGCAAAAATATCCCCATTGCATTCTAAAAACTTATAATCTGACCAAAGAGGCTACTTGAAAATTTGCCACAAAGGCCTGTTACAGTTTTTAGTGGAGTGCATTAGGCTGATTGCAATGGATTGGTTGGATACTTGGGGAGCTCGCAGAGGCCATAGTGATTCCCTTCCTCTGGGACACCGCAGTGAGAAATGCAGAGGTAAGTGCAAGAGGGAAGGATCATGCTGCCCTTTGCGAGAGGGGGTGGTTGGACAAATGAAGGCAATTTATCACTCATACCCTGAGCACACACCTAGGACCTGAGCCATCCTTCACCTCTCATTGGCTCCCACTGACTCCCATTCCTCACACGGCTGCTGGGCACTTCCCAGGAGGCTCCGCGCGCACACCAACTTCTTTCTGAGTTCCCCACCTCATATCTCATCCTGTCTCTTCTGCTCCTAAATATCTTCTGTTTCCTCTCTCTGCTGTTTCTTAGGTCATTAACCCCACTGACTCCTGCCTACACTTCATCCCTCTCCATCATCAGCTCCTTCCCATGCTCCACAGCCCTTCATTAGCGTATATTGCCTCAAAAGCAAGCAAACATCTAGTAACCATTTTTGCTTCCACCTAAGGCTTAATTTTCTCTTTTTGTATCTGATTTTCGTAAGAGATGCACCTTTTTCTCCAGGTCTCTGCTGACTTGCTCTCATTTTTTCCCCCTCTCCCACCTTTAGAAGCTTGTTGTCAGTACATTCAACCAGCTAAGTGGTACTTTTCTGTAACCTCCTTCACAGCAAACCGGGTATTTTAAACAGAGGAGAGCTGCAAAGTATCTCCTGACCAGTTGTCACAGACTCTGAAGTAATAATGATATCTTCTGCTTTTCAAACTGGCCTCTTATGATCCCATTTTATCCCAAACACTCAAATAATTTTGGAGTCAACTTTAATCTAGAAATACATGCCACTGAAATTAATGCATTTCCAGATAATAGGAGTCCAATGTATCTCAAATTAAAGAAAGAGTACCCTAGAGTAATAAAACTCCAGGAACCACCCACAGCTAATTTATTTCAGATATATGTATAAGGTTCAAATTTTATAACATCCCAGCAGAGCAAGGCAATCTTAACCTCCACTGGATTATCATAATTTCCAAATTGGTTGCCCATCCTGCTTTATACCTTAGGGAGGTTTGTATCAAACACATTGTTAGAGCAGCCAAACCTCTGGAGTGGGATTTTCTTTGGTGGAAATGATTAAAAACGAGGAGGGCATTACAGCTGCAGTAATGTATGCTTAAATTATACAACTGACAGCTGCAATCTCAGCTAAGGAACTGATTGAAACATTTGAGCAGATGCCTAAACTGTTCTTTTCATGATTTTTCCTCCCCCTTTGTGAAGGTGCACTGTTGTTGGTGCCTTCATCAGCCATTCTGAACCTATATAAGGATGCATTATTCTTTAAAGTACATGATGCTTCTGACTTTACAGTATTTATATTTTATATTGTGCATACTCAAACACTGCCTGAATCTAATTAAATGTCCTGTGTTCTCCATCCATTTAAAAAAAAAACAACAAAAAAAAACCAACATCATGTGCTATTTTTCTCCACATTTACAAGTGCTCACTACTAATCTTGAGAGTCTGCTTCCCTCTTTGTATCCTCTGTATGTCCAGGATCCTCTGCTGACACCCAGGATGACTCCTACATGCAAGAATTTACCACCACCAGTATTTCAGTGCAAATATCTGAATTTCTATCAATCTCATAGCTGTTGGGGAAAGTAGCAACAGTCATGCAGCAACATTTCTTTGCACCTCTGTAAATATATACACACAAACTCTTTTTCATAAGTTTACAAGGCTTGCAGGATTCAGGGAATTTGATAAATTCATGCATCTGCCTTTCTGTTAAAGACTTCTGAAAGGGTGGCTGTTTTGGAAGACTGGGAGTTGCTTTTAATTAAACAAACCAATTTCATGGTTGCTTATCCATATGAGGAGATGCAAAAAAGTTTTATTACATAAGGGTTCTCAATCCACTGGGCAATATTCTGGTGCCCATCTGTCCTCATCAGGACAAAGCACAATGCTGAAACCTTTGAAACACAGCTCTGGAGGGGCACTTAAATCTCCCTAGGGACAAAGTCAAACCTAAGCTTCACAGGAGTTCATTCTCAGAAAAAGCAGCACAATGTACCTGGCAAAGAAGGCAAAGCCTGCAGATCCCACTGTGACTGTTGAGGGAACTTCAGCTGGCACATTATCACCAGCTGAGAGCCTACTCCCATGTTTGTTGTCCGAATCTATTAAAGGCCATCTACACTGTAATTTGCCTCTGTTAAATTTTAAACTCCATAAGCTAAATGGCTGCAAATAAGTATGTGGAACTTCTTATTTCCATTAAAGCCTGATTTTTAGTATAGCTCAATTCAATTATGAGCAGCCTTTCTTAACTAAGTCTGTCCATAGCAATTTAAATTTCTTTGCTTTAACCAGTGAACAAGTGTAAATTTCCATGCAGACAATTCCCACCTTAACTTTCTCGTTATCACTGTTCAAAAAAATGCAACATATTTCTAAATGAGTACTCCATGTAGCCTTTTCTCAATTATACTTCACTAATTATTGGCTTTTCCACATTAAGAACTTGGATTTTGTTATATATCTTTACTGAAATTTGAAATATGCCTGTTCAATAATTCTTGACCACACACACTCTGAAGGCAGGCAAGATAGGCTTTCCACATGACCTGAATTGAAAAGACCAACTATTAAAAAAATCTTTACCTTCACTTTTCCTGGTCACTTATGCCAGTCACAAAAAGTTAGTGACATTTTATGTATGTATAATATGGGTATATAAAACTTAATTTATATATATATAATGTACAATAATACACAAGCATGATGAGATGGTTTGGTTTGTGTAAGCTGCTGAGAGATACAGAGGAAGGTTGAAAGATTCTGCTTTCACCAGTATTTTATCCACTGTCCAAAAACTGTGAAAAGAATCTCAATAAAAAGAAATCAATACACCCCTCTCATGAAAGATGTGAGATCAGATGCTCTTTTTTTCCTTCTTAAGAAGCTCAGAAAAGAACAAAGGTGTTAACAAAACACAGTGCTGAAGCCATTAGCCCCATCAGATAGCAGCGCTATCTCCCTGCAGCTACAGATTGCTGCCTGCTTTATTTAACAAATTCCATTCTCACAGGTGCATATTTACGCGCAGATACTCCTGTGATTATATCCTTCCATGAACATAAATCCCCACTTAGGAGTTATCAAGCGTTATCAACTTTCATTCATATATATATACACACACATACTCATTCTGAACAAAATTGTGACAGTGACACAAAGAGATTCTCATCAATTTTGTACAGAAGCAGATTTTAAAGGCCTCTAAAATGTACTTCAATGTTCACACATCACCTGAAGAGAAGGGTTCAAAGGTAATAATCCTAAATTGCTAAAACGCTGGTAGCATTTCATATTAAAGCTATAAATATTATCAATAGGAGGCACTGGTTTTCACCAAACACTTGGCCAAATAAGCTGGCAACCAAGGAACTGAAAACAAACTGAACTTGCAGCATATATGAGAGATATTTTGGTTGAACACAATTTAGTGTTGACAACTACATGGGGGAAGTTTGAAGAACAGAAAGAGAAGGAGGGAAAGCAGAGCATCAGCTTTCTGTACGAGGCATGACACAGCTCCTCAACCAGATAAAAAATTCACATCTACACGGCATCAAACAGCTTATAAAAGAGCCTGGTGTGGTGAAAGAGCAGAATGAAGTCAAGGCTGGAAACGTGATCCACCTGAGAAACAGCACAACCAGGGTTTCCCTACAATAATGGGCAAAACCTAATTAAATCTCCATGCTGTAGGCACAGAGTTAATTTGACATATCATGGAAATTTTGATAGCACAGTCACACCCTCAGGAGACAGAGTGGGACACTCTGATTGCTCAGGAGTGCCCTGGCAAGCAAAAACAGCTCTGCAGCCACACTGCAAGGGGTACCCTGCCCACTGCTTTCACAAACCAAGGGTGAGAGAAACATTTGCCTTCACACAGCAGGTCTGACTGATGAGAAATGTAGTGCCTCAACCGATGTGCAAAAACACCTTTTCTCCAATTAATCTGAACTAGGTATTTTTTTTAGGGAAACAGCCTGTTGATGGCCATTTCTGTCATCAGTTGATGAGTTGCTCGTGCATTTTGCTACTTCATGACAGGCACCACAAGTTTCTCCACTTCAGTCTCGTATTCACCTGCTCTTAAATCCAACTGTTATGTCAGCCTTCAAAGTCTTTTTCAGCTGGTCTGTACCATTACAGTTTTCCACAAGACAGAGACTTCCATGCTTTAAGTGTTGCCCCAAACCTGGTTTTACATGTGGCCATATGGAATATTGCCTCCTTGTGCCTGCCTCACCAAGGAATTCAGCATTACTTGGAGCTTTCAGTTTGCTTTCTCTGCAAGTGGCACACTTCTCCCAAGCTGGAGTTGTCTGCAGAGCTAAATTTATGATGATTTTGCATTTTCACTTGCAGAGTAAAACAAAAATGTAAAATATCTCAGGGTTAAAAGCAGTCCCTTTAGGCACTGCCTGAGAAACACAAATGTGTAAAACCATTGTGTGTTTATAAATATATTCTGAGACACATTTACCTGTTTTGTTCCATTTAGCAGGGCCCATGAAACACTATTTTTTAACAAAATGCCATGATCTATTGAATTCAAACCTCTACAGATATCTGTGACTGACTAAATCCCCAAGGGTGGAATGGGAGTCTCTGAATGAGTCCCTCAAAATAAACAACACTCAAAGATGGCCAAGGGTGAAGTGCCCAGGAAGCTCAGAGAACAACAAAAAGCAGCTGACTTTGTGTGACCACTGTGTGATCAGACCAGAACAGGAAAAGCAACAATGTGGCTCACCCAAAACTAGCAAAATACTTTCAAGCAGAGCAACAGGTTTGAGATGGCTTCAACCCAAATATTCCTTCCTGTCAACTGAGGATGCCAAGCATCCTGAGGGCAAAAATGTTAAGATAAGTAAAGGGAATCATATTGGTACTGTGATTGATTCATTTATTGATTGATTTAAATGGGCTGGTTTATTGCAATTGTTGCATTTTTCTAAGCATAATTTACATTTGCATTGTGTTTTCAATATATTTTCTACCACTGCTCTGCTAAACCAAAAATTGCACGGAACATTAAGTATCTTTAAATAAGTAAAATTGACATTAAACATTACACTTTCCAGGCATGGAATATCTAAAAGAACCTGCTCTGAGGATACTGAACTCTGACATTTATGGCAGACTTTAAATCAATGCCTTTATCAGTGAAACATGGAACCTCAAAACAGGGATGTCTAAATTGTTAAGGTCTATTTCCCACCAATCCATGTACATTAGCATTCATTATATCCCACTCATTAAACTCTTTATCATTCAAGTCTCACAATAACCATTCCCTTGGATTACAGATTAACTGACAGGATTACAGATTTACTGACTGTCCATTTATCCTGCGACAAAACTTTAACATTATCTTTGTCTCTGGCATTCCCAAAATGTTATAAGATTATTAAAAAAAAAAAAAAAAAAAAAGGTAGGAATGTCAGAGAAGAGAGAGTTTAAATTTGCCAAAGTTGAACTGATTCTTGTAGAGTTAAGCAACTTTAATGAATCATTTCCTTAAGCCACAAAGACATTTGTGCTGGTAAAATGTGTTCCACAAGACACCTACAGTGCCAGAAGAGGACAGTTTCCCATATATCAGGGACACATCTAAGATAAATGCTTTCCTTAACAACTGTCTGAAGATTTGCTGCCAGCACTATGTACTGTTACACCACATTTCTCTTGTTGGGATTCCATGCTATTTCTTGGGATTCAATGATTTTCAAGATCATTTACTCACTGACTTATACATGACACAAAACAACAGTTTGACTGTTTTCCCACCTGGTGCTTCCTGTGCTGTGGATTTCAACACTGCAGTTGTACCCAACTTCTAAACCTCCATCAAAACATCATGATGATAGAAAATTCCTTTAGTCATTATTGTAAGCAAAATGTTTCACTCAGTGTTATAAGAACATTGCAAAGCAATTTTCTGGCTTCTTTTGCACTAGAGATTGTCTCACTTCTTTTAATAAAGCCTGCCTGACATCCAAATGTTATTTTCACATAATGGAAAAAGCCCAAAAACTCCTTTTCCTCTCATTATGACACACAAAGCAAAATACTTCAGTGACCCCAAAAAGAATCACCTATTATGGAAGAACACCCAGACAATGCAGAAATCCACCTTTCCAGGTGAATACCTGCTGTCTTGCATGGAAAGAGTCAACACCCAGGGGAATGGGGTAGAAAGGGCAACTGTGTTCACTGGCCCATTTCGTTTATACCCAACCAGTGTGAATCAATGGACCAAAGTGAAGCAAATAAATCTTGCTTAACATATTTATGAGCCATTCAGAGCACACAAGTTGGATGTTTCATGTTGCCTAAAACAACTCACATCAGCTCTTTACAAGCATTCATTTGTATTTTTAAGATGTACAATTTTAATAGCAATAAGTGTGGAGAGAAAAAAAAAGAACGCAGAATACAAGAGTGGGCCTGCATTGTTATCCATGTTTATATTCAGATTCCATTGATTCCCATGGCACTTAGGCATCTAGATGCAAATTTCAGGACCAAGGCCTGATTTATAAAGGTGCTTAAAGCTAGGAATAGAACACATAATCATTTTGAAATTCCCAGCAGGTCATTAATCTTCATAATTAGTCACTTAACTGCCTCATTACAGTTGGCCCAATTCTCAGCCGCAAGCAAGGGCTGTGCTGAGGCACACCATGTTCCTAAAGGTTCTTCAATTCACACTCAGCTGGCTCAGCCATGACTCAGTGCTTTATGCCGGGTTTCAGTCATCACAGAGTTGGACAGAGGGGAAAAAAACATATACAAGGCAACAATAATTTATTATGAAACAAGGGTAGACATGGCATAAAAAAAAATCCGTCTCCAAAATCCTGCCTTGCAACCTACAAGTTGTAAGATGTCTGTTTTCTGTCGGAATTGTTCAATTCTGCTTTGCTCTAGGTCCCCTCTTAAAATGTTAGATCAAAGTGGCTGATCTGCCACAGTTCTGTGTAGGTCTTGGTAATCTGGTGGGAAACAACCCAAGAAGTCCCGCCAGAAGTGGATAAACTTCACTGCTATTTGTCAGGTTTAGTGAAATGCAGTAAATGAGAATTTATAGCAGTCTTTAATCCTCCAAACCCTGTACCCTCTGATGTACTTCTAACTTCTTTATAAATCACCTTCAGTCACCTCATACCAGTGCTCAGGCAAGCACTGGGCCCAGAGGAGTTTAATCCTATTTTCCTCTCATTCCGTTAACAATTCCATTTATGAGTCAGTGAGTGGGACAATCTATTACAAGTCAAACTTCTCCTTTTGTGGTCTCAATACATGAGAGGAGCTGGAGCCTCTTGCACTAATCTGCTCATTATCATCAAAAAAATCCAAACAAAAAGCTATCCACCTCACCTCCAAAAACTCCACACACCATAAATAAACATATAGGACTACCCACCCATAAACCTCTGAGAACTCCACTGGCTGCTGATCACTGACCTTACATGAAATCCCACTGCTTTCAGAACAGTAATATCTTTCCAGATATTACAATATGTTCATCCAACACTCACATTCCTGTCACAAACTGCATTTATTCTAATGTGATTCTGGGCAACCTGAGCAAACATTAACAAAAAGCAGGACTTTCACAGTTACAAGGCAGAAAAGAAACCAAGACCTGTCACCCTCCTACAAATTTCTTTTATAATAAAACTGCTAGAAAACAAATCTTTAAAACTTGAATTTGCTACTTAAGAACTTCTAACATATTATGATCAAATCAGGTAAATTAGCAATGAAAACAATTTATCTGCACCAGCTTTACGGCCACTCATTGCTTATTGTGGGTTCAGTGGTCAAAGCTACTCATGTTTTGGTAGAGGAAAATTCTACTGAGGAGGTGGATGTCCAACCCATGCCTGGAAACAGGCCTGGCAAAAGCCCAGCTTCAACAGGAAGTGAGCAAAGGACCACTGCTTGCACCAAGAAGCAGTCGGCAACTGTGGCACAAATTTCTGTCATAAATACTCCTTCAACTTCATTCACGGTTTAATTAAATCCCCAGTTTAATTGCTGTAGCAAAAAAAAAAAAAAAAAAAAAAACACCACTGATCAGGGCCACAACTCCACATGAAATAGCTAAAATGCTGTTTCAGTTTTTAAATGAAGTGCCTGAAAAAATACTCAAAAGAAAATTAAGCCTTTGTATAACAAGACTGTGAAACTTATCGTAGACACATTTAAAACAATTTAAAACAAGTGTAGCTTCAAATGGATGGATAAGAAAGCAGGATAAAATTTTAAAGTTGCTTGGTAATGTTTGAAATATGGCTTGGTTATATTTACTGACAAGTAGGAAGTTATGTGAAATGTAAAAGTATTTAAAAGTCATTTCTGGGCTTTGGGGTTTGACTTAGAGCTTTTCATAGAAGTTCTTATTAAAGAAGCCTTCATTCATATAAATAATGTGAAAGTTGACATAAATAATCTGTTACTACAGGGTTTTAAAGAAGACTGAAACCTCGTATCATTGCAATTAAGACCAAAAGTAAAAAAAAAAAAAAAACAACCACTTTTATGGGGCTCTGATAGCAATCAGAGTTCTTTGAATTTCCTGTTGCTGGCTGACAAATTGATGTTAAAACATTTACAGTAAGCCATAAATAGAGCTTAGACGCAGTCAAAATATACAAGGCAGAATGAGACTTCTTAACAAGGGAATATCTCTAGATACGAGCATCACTGATGCTCTGACAGGCCTGGTAAAATCTTAGCCAAATTCATAAACATTTGGTCCTCCAGAGTTTTGGGCAGCACATGCCTACAGGAATTTTGATTTAAGTCTGCAGTGTGCTTCTGATTTGCAGTTGCCACCTTTACACAACTGTGTATTATTCCCTGAGGTCTCAGATCCCCATTATCAGACATTTTTCAGACAAATTTACTCTTCTCTCACCTCATAAAATTCAGAGGGTTTAAATGAACACTCCTGTAGAGGTGGACAGAAGCTCTGTTAAGGAATCACTGTACACTGTGTGTCACCCTTTACTCAAATGAGACCCCTACAAGCCAATCACTTAATGATAACTTAAATCCCAGTTACACACCTGATACTCAGGTCTTGAAGATGCTCATTGCATTCCTGATTCCTTTAGACTTTGTCCTGGCTTGTCTGATATTCATGGAATTTATCTTTGTCAAGTCAACTTGGACCACCAAAAGATCTTATCTCAGGCATTAGTCCCTTTCGCAGGAGGTGAATGTTTTAGACTCTGGCATTATTTCTTTCATTTGAAAGCATATAATACATTTTAATTAGTGGTTTTAAAGAGTTTATTCATACTGTGTTACAATTTGTGGCTTCAGTTACTAAGAAAAAAAAACAAGCAAATCTCAAAAATGGATACTGGCAGATAGAAAAATCTGAATGTGTCAAATTGCAGTCTTTAAAAAGACTTTAATAGAAATAGCTGTTATTCAAAAAGTTACCTACATTTCACTTATTTCAACTTCTTTAGTGTTCACAGCTACCTTTTCAATGAGTTTGGGTTTGTTTATGTCAAAGAAAAAACTTCCCTTTTTAAAGGTCGAGCATAAAACATTACAGTTACTTAGGGACAAAGAGAGAAATCTCCCAGCTAACTTAATACCCTACAAATGGACTTGAAGAGCAGTTCACAAATTCTAATATACCTGTTGTTCCCTAAAGTAAGGATGCAAACCGAATAATACACCATTTCTTTTAAACATTTACTGGACAATAGTAGACTCGGTAAGACTCCAAGTTCTCACTGTTATACAGAACAGAATTTTTTCTGCTTGAATCATGAAACAAGATGTGATTACTGCTCCTGGTATTGCATTTCCATTCCAAGCTTAACATGATGTTCATACACTTCCACAGAGGTCTAACTCCAAAGAACAAGATATATTGACATATATAAAACATATAAATAGTCATGGTGGCATGCCAAGCTTAACAGTGCTGATGATTTTGTACCTAAACGGAAATGAAATCATTTTACATAGTTATTAACTAAAGATATTTGTTTTATTTGCTTTTCTAGTTTCCAAATCCACAGAAAATATTGTTTATAACATCTGAAGATCCGGTGCAGAGTTTAGCCAGGGTGTTGGAAGTATATAACTTTCCTAACTAATTAGTATGAAAAGTGAGAAATCAAAAACCAATAGAGGATTGAATACTAATTAATGAGGTGAATTACATAACTTATAATGAACAAGCATTAATTTTTTTGTTTGGTAAAAATGTATAAATAAGGGAAAAAGTTTTATATCAGCATCTGTGTGGAGACCACAACTTTGTGAGCCACACACACCTCCTGGACAAGAATAAAGCAATGCCTTACTCACCAACATTAAAAAGACAGTGTTAGGGAGTCTTATTTATCCCAACACCTTTGCAGGATTTTGGTAAAAAGGGAAGTGTTTAACTGATTACTTCAAAAAAAACCAGTTTTATCAGCACTCTCCAGAATCCATTACTAAATATGCTGTAAAAGCACTGCAATCAGGTACTCTCCAAAACATAGGGAAGATAATTTTCTGATAAGCAGCAGAAAATACACCCGAAATTAAAAAGCTCTCCACAACAGCAGTCATTGGTTTTTACTCCCTATGCCCAATTATTCCTTCCCTGCAGATTGCCTGAGGAGAGCTGCTGGGCTGGCTCCAGACCCCACATTCCAATGCCTCAGCCACCCTCGCACCATTTTGTCCCAAAGCCCACTTGGAAATTTGTTTTCTTGAAAAATACCAGATTCAAAACATGTTCCGTGCTCTCCAAGTCAGCCAGAGATGTTAAGAAACTGATGGGTTTCGGCTCCCTGTGCAACTTAACACCTCTCCATGATCTGTACATGATATCAACTCAATTTTTCTTTCCTGCTCCTCTCCCACTTCTTGATTTCTTTCTATCCCCACCCCGACCGTGTTCTCCCAAGCTAGAGCCTTGGTTTGTTGCTTCATTACCGCTACAGAAAGGTGAAGAGGGACCTGGTTTGGACATTTGTGCTGATCTCAGGTGTTTGGCCAATTTTGGGACCATCAGAAGTTGGTAGGATTGTACAAGGAAGTAGTTTCAGGCTGCCTCTGGACTAAAAGGTGTTTAATTCGAGAGCAAACCAAAAGAGGTCTTCTTACACTCTCAGAGCTGCTCTAAGTCCTTTACTCCAGATGGGGTCCATCTGCCCTTGCCATCTCTTACTTATTATGTTCTTATTTCCACATGAATTGTTAGATGCAATAGCACTAAATGTCCGTGGCACTGAACACTGGGACTGGCTAATGGTTTCCCACTTTGCCTGGATGCTTATTTTCTATAATTTCCCACCTATAAGTTAGCATTTATCTTGCTGATAGGTGCTATTATCGAGTTGAAATCCATATTCTACTGAAATGAATCACTTAATTAAGACCACAGTGCGATTCTTACTGTGTAGAAAAGTATTTTCCAAGTCATTTTCAGTACACTGAGTACTGCTGTAGCTACAGGAGCAATGCAGTGTAATAATATACCCTGGAATAATTGCACTTGTACAGGGTAAAGGTGGTTAATATTTTTTGAAGGACACCACAGGATACACCATCACACTTGAACTCATTTCATTCAAATTCTGCTCCAATGGTTTGACATATAAATGTGTTTTCAAATAATATTCCCACTAATTGCATCAGCTCTTTTCTGACTAAAATTTCAAAGAATCTGACGAAAATGTTCAGGCTGAAAACTCTAAAACCATTCAAACAAAATAATTACTGTTTTCACTACCCTTAAAATTGCACTTTTTAATAAGTGGGTTGCAGGCTTGCAAAATTAGCAGTTTTACCTGTTATTGAACTTCCAGTAGCAGCTGATTTTCTCTCTGGGACACCAACATGGCAGACTCCCACTGATCTTGAACAAATAGGTACAGTCTCACGGAGACAATAGATTTTTTTTTTCCTTACAGATTGTCCCAAATCTACAGCTGCTAAGTGCAAATATAACATTGCACTTTCATAAAAGCTACTGAAATCACTGAGGTGATATAGGATTTCCAATGGGGGAAATATTGATCTTTATGACAAAAAGTAAGAGGAGCGATGGAGAATAATACACTGTCAGTAGTAAAATAAACTATTTACACAGTAAATATCAGAGCCATGCTTTGAAACTTGGAAAAAATGCAATTAAAAACCGCTGTTTGATCAGCTTTGCACACAGCCTCACCCTCAGTCATAACCAAGTGCAATTTCTTCTTTCATAGGTATTCCCAAGACTTCTTTTTCAGCATCTTTTGTCAATTTTTTCAATAGGAGTAAAATAATCCACATACAGTAATTCCACAGGAGTATAGAATGTACTCCTACATATACATGCAATGTATTTTTTAATATAGTTTCTAAAACCTTAGGTTCATCCTTTTAACTGTAAAACATGAGAGAGTTCAGATCTAAAATACAACATGTTTCTCCAGTGGAACTGTTAATTAAAAACCTTTCAGATATTCAAAAGCAGTCAGTAGCTTTTAACCATACCTACTACTATTATATGTTGAGGCTTGGGTGATGGAAGAGGAATACAATGCAGAACCATCTGAAGAGCTGATGCTTCAACTTCTTTTAAATTAAAAGCAAACCTCTTTATGAAGAGCCTTTGTGTGATTAAAATCTACCATTACTAAGGAATTCATTTTCATATCTATGTTTAAACAACAAGACTTACCAAGTACCAAGACGATCACAAAATTCAGTGAGAGCTTTTATTGACTTCATGGTAATAAACAGAACTTTTATTTACCTAATCAGTTAAAGTAAATTGATTTATTTATATAAACTGTCAAAGAAAAAAACTAGCAGAAAGTAGCAGTAGCATTGTTCAACTGCAAGGCTATTATAGCTACTACTACAACAAAACTGGTGAAAAGCTTATCAACAAACTTGCAAAAATAAAATTTACGACATGACTACTAATAAGATGTGTCTTGAGAGAACATGCAAGAAGTCAAAGGCACTCCTAGGCTGTGTTAAAAACAAGAAATTCTGCTTGTTTGGGTTACTGTCATAACAAAAAGTCTTGACTGCTGGGGCAGTAAAGGATGGTCTTACCTCATGTGCAGCTGAAGTGCTGAGAATGTGGTGTTGTTTAGCAAGAACAACAGGGCACTGAATTTCTGGCCTGTCTTGCACATTCTGCCATGTGAAGTCTTCAACACGTCCCTTCTGCACCAGAGTTCTACCTCGTGCTAATAATGTTCTTCAGGCTAGTCCAAGGTCAGATTACTGAGGTCAATGCACCAAATTTGAAACCACCACTTCTCTCTGTGCAAAGCCAAGGCCACCCTGAAGGAAGAGAGAATCAGAGGACAAAGTGACATGGACAGTAGGTCCTTCCTTGAGGTCCCTAAACATTGGCACATAAGTAATGCAGAATGTAAAAACCTGCAGGTGGCTAAGAAGTAAAAATGATTTTTCCAATGTTTCACCCACCCTGTTAACCTGTTCTTATGCAAGGATACCCCATGCTCAGATCCACCAGAGAAGGTGTTGAGGTGAGCTCTTGCTTATCCATTTACATCAAAATTAACTTTGTTGGTAAAGTTTTCTTGTTTGCTAATTTTGCCAGCAGTGCTGCCCACTGGTTGGTAATGACAGTGACCCTCAGAAGAGTAGTGTTTATACTTATGAGACAGAGGAATTGAAAGAAGATATAAATCCATAGTTTCCCTTTCTTCCACCAGTTTCATCAGTAACTTTCTTTTCCCTTCCATCTGTTCCCACCCCTCAGTTCCAGTAGAAAGTATCCTGTAAGTATCTGATCCCTGTGCTGTTATCTCCAGAATCAAAATTTGATTAGGGTTTAACAGGGATTGTACTTGCTCCTACTTTCTGGGGAGATGAATAAGGACCAACTGGCTTGCCATGAGTTTACAGATACCAGATCTTTATATTTCCCAAACTCTGTGTTGCAGAGCCAGAGACACTTCTGCAGTGTCTAAGTGAGAATTGCTGGTTATCTCCCTGTTCTGTATGGGCACTGTGCTGCAACATCTGAATTGCAAGCTTTGCTGAAAATCCCTTACATCCAAACAATCCTTTTTCACCAAAATGAAATAGCCTAAGTCAAAAATCTGATGTTTACTGTGCTGATGGCCAAACAAGTGAATCCAAACTTCTTTGTCTGAAGTTGGACACCACTGCAGAGCTCTGTATTTGTAAGTTACATCTGGAAAGGGTTTACAGCTAATAATAATTCAGAATGAGTTAACTAATGTTGCCTAAAATTAGGTAGGAAAATCTCAGACTGTATTAAGCAGATGGGTAAAAAAAAAAAGAGAGAGGGAAAAAAAAGAGAGAAATAAAAAAAAGGAGTAATATTCCTCTATTTCTTACTAGAGGCAAAATTCTGAGACACTGTGAAGTCATTCTAACTCAGTGGGTCAATTGCCAGAAAAACTGCTTGTTTTTAATGATGTGTGTGGCAATTTTTGCCACTTCTCCTACAGCAAACTAAATAGATTTTCATTTGTCTGTGGGTTTTTATTATACAAACAATTTAAGCAAATGTTCACATAAAGGCATGATATATATGCTTTGGGTTTTTTTCTCTAACCTTTGAAAAAAATGAATAATAATGTTAGGATTAAAAATTTTAAAAGCTTTACATTTAATTGCACCCCGTGCCTCACTTCAATGGGATCTCATGGCCAGTCTATGTAGCAAGAGGTATTTAAAATCCAGTATTTATAGAATATTTTTTCATGGAAAAAAAAAAAAAGAAATCCAGTGTTGTTTAAACCTCTAACATAAAGATAGTTATGTATTTCACAAAATAGTAACCAGTAGATGTACTTTTTTAAAAGCTTATGAGCTATCAAAACCAAATGTTCTGCAAAACTTCAGGCAAAATCTTGCTCAACTAAAGTAAATTAGTCTTACAAGTTTTTTATAGTTTTGTAAGTCTCCCCAGTTTTGCAGCTGAGCTTGCAGGCTTCCCAAACAACATGGGCTGGCAGGCTTAAAAATCGTTCTTGTTATTTCTACAGCACCACACAGAAGAATTGGTTTTGATGATTTTAGGCATACTTTTGCTAAATACGCTCATGGAGAAATGATCCTACTGAAGTTGACAATCTGATTACCTAGTTTCAAAACAACATAAATTGAAATGGCTGTGCTAAAGCACAAAGCCTCTATTACAGAGATTTATAAAGGAAAAGCTGAGTGAACTTTAATTACAGAAGCATTTCCCATGCCACTGTGCTACTGACAGGTCTATTGCCTCTTGCTCCAAGCTAGGATTATAGTTTTACTCAAGGGCTTTCTGTTTCAGAACCTCTGGCATAAGCTTTCTATGACAAAGTGCCTAGAATTGCACTGTCTAAATCAGCATAAGCCAGTGTTTTTAAAAAGGAAAATCTGGCACCCTACAGAAGCCTTGATGTCTTCTAGAGCAAGCCAAGTCCAGCAGTGGCAAAAGGATATGAGATACTGGGAGTAGGAGCTATAAAACAGATGGATGAGATTGGTAGCATTGAAAACCATCGAAACAACATCAGCTGAGAAATCAAGCACTCAAAACTCAGGAAATTCAAGTGTCATGATTACTTCTTCACCATTAGCTCAGACACCTTGCACATAGCCTACTTCCAAAAGCATAAATTAGGCATTAAGATAAAGGTCTGGCCTAGGTAATACCCTGAGTCCCATTTCTAGCTGCTGCCAAACGTCCTTTCTGCATTAGAGCCACGGCAGCTTTGCTGATTCAGACCAGCTGAGGATCTGGGGTGATAGTCAATATGTTACTGCAGTCATTAAGGGGCTGAGGTAGAAAGTGCAGAACAGGCCATAGATTTCAAAAGCCTGGTTCTGTCTTTCCCTCACTCATCTCAGAGGTGGTTCCAGGGGGAGGCAAATCAAATTTGTGAATGTTTCAAAAGGTAAAAGAAAACTTTAAGAGCATCTGGTGCTAAGGATGAAACAACAAGCCTTCTGTTCTTGTGCTTTTACTGATAATCACCATAAAGAGTCATTAAAGGCTATGATTTTCAAGGTAAAGCTGACACAAATTGGTCACTTGGAATGCTCAAAGTGAAGTTAAACCTTTATAGATCTCTATGCACAAGGAACTCACAGCTCACACTGTACTTCCATGGATTTCTTCAGACTCAGCTACAGCCAGCCCTTGTGAGACCACAGCTTGATGAGGCTGCATGACAGAGGAACAGAGGAAGGCAAATCAGGAAATCATTTCACCTTCCTGACTCAATTCCACCTGCAGCCTGTGCACACATAAATTCTGCTGTCAGACAGCTTTAACTCCAGCCATTCCTTGGAGGTCATGAAGGATTTTCATACCTTCAGGACAGCCATACATGCAAACACAACCCCTAACTGTCTCTGCACATCTCTCTACCAGGAAGGCTCTGCTGAAGAAGGAAATTTTCCCAGCAGAGATGATCCTCCTCCAGGCATACGCTGTGGAAATCCAGGATGTAGCTGCAAAATAAACTCTTTGTCTTTAGCTATACATTATACACATTTCTTCTTCAATACATACCTAGCAAAAGCTACCAAAGAAAAAAAAAAAAAAGCTCTGTATGCAAAAACTGAGGTAATGCTGAAACCATCTGTGGATAATGTACAAGTACACATTCTATGTCCAGGTGAACAATGATAAATCCCAATGATATTTTTCGTGATATGTTAACAATTAGATGCAAGCAGTGCATAGCCAGTTGTGAGTAACATACAATATGTAATTTCCTCTGTCACTGACTTGTAAGAGTGTTTATTTAGTTGTTGCTTGTCCTTTCAGTGATCTAAACCTCCAGAAGGTAAAAAAACATGCCAGCCTGAGAAGCTGAAAATATTCTCGTTAGCCACCCAGATGTTTTTACTTCATGCTCCAGGTAACAGATCTGCAACAAAGGGTGTATTAAAGTAACACAACTTTACTTGACCCTGGGTCTCATTTTTTTAGTTGTTTGGGCTTGTCTGGGCCAACTCATTTATTGTAAAGTTACCACATTTGCACCGAAGTTCTTCACCTTAAACCTTCAAACTCATTCCTTCAAACAAGTGCCTTCTTGAAATTCATATGAGTAATAAAGCCTCCTTTAAAAGCATCCCTTTGAGGTCCAACAATTGAAAAAATTCTTAGCTGGAAATTCCATCAAAGGCCACAGCTTTTCCTTGGACCAGAGTTCTCTCATTTCTGTATTAGCACCAGGATAGAATGGGTAAAAATCAGTCTATTATAGAAATTTATAAAGGAAAATTAGAGAGCTCTGAGTGAATATTGACTCAAGCCTTGTAATAATCACATTCTGAGACTCCTCCTGAGGAGTTTTATGTAGGTTCAGAAGCACAGGGAGAACAGATGGTTGAATAATTTTTCTGCTTTTTCTTATCTATCAAATCCAAGAAGAGCGTGTCCCTTCCTACCAATGCTTGTTTCCTGATTTTGCAATCTGAAATCAATATAATTAAAACAATGCTGTGGAGGAGTAGCATACTCATGACCATATAAGCTGTACATCTGTAAATATGATAAATCACCAGCACTAAGCCATCAAAGTAAGAAAGAAAACTTTCCAGATTTTCTCCTGATCTCTGTTTTCAGCATAAACAGAAATGTCTTGCATGGACCATGCCAAATTTCCTCATATATGAAAAGGAAACCCCTCCTTGACAGCAGATCTGATCTGAATACAGCACTGATGTGTTCTGGATGGGTGGAGTTCGGGGCAAGATGGGAGGAGAGCTGATAAAGCTGCTGCCAGTGCACAAAAGTCTCTCCCTGATGCCTTTGCAGAAGAGCAAAGGCCATGAAGAATAGCACTGCAAAGAAATCAGCTGAGAGGTTTAGAAAGGCCTGAATTAAAAAACCCTTGCTGTATAGGCCTGGATTTTAAAAAGTACTAGACAAAGCCACATTTAGCATTTCCAGTATCAGGATATTTTGGCATCCCTTGTCCTCTTACTTCATCAGAGCTTCTTGACATCTCTTTCCTGCTCCTCTTTCTTCCTTCTCCGTCTCCACAGCCTGTTACTTCTGTTACAGCCTGTAACTGCTCTGTTGCTTCCAGCTCTGTCCTTGTCTGCTCTTTTGTTTTGCCTCACATGTTATGAATTCTTATCTTATTTAGGGAAGCTCAAAGTCTACAAAACACTGCCAGGTTTATTCTGCATCCAGCATTCATGTGTGATATGCCAGGAAAATCCTCAGCATAAGCCAATCAAATTAAAAATTCATTTCAGGACTGCCCAAACAAGATATTTTTAAAACTCTTAAGGCTTGTGGTGGGTTTTTAATTTGCTTCTTTATTTTTGTTTGCTTGGGGTTTTTAAGTTCTCTACCTGTGGAGCCAAGGCTTTGCTACTACATGGAGTAAAGCTGTTGTTTCTCTGCTGTAGCATCCCTGTCACTCAGGGACAGCTCATAACCCTGCTCACTGATAGTCGTGCATCTCTCTCACATCACACAGGGATGCCCATCATCCTCACGCATCCTGCCACTGCTGATCCCAACTGCACTGCCTCCAGGCTTCGTGGATTTGGCCGAGATGGAAGCTGAGCTGGCAGGGCTCTGCCCTCGTGGTACTCAGTAAACAGCCGAAATTAGCAGCGCCGAGACAGCTGTAATTCGGTACCATCGCTACAAAGGCGTTCGAGCCTTGCTGGGAGCAGGTGTGTGACACCAAAGCAAGCAGCAGCTCACGCTGGGATGGCTGTGACTCGAGGGCCCACAGTGACATCTGCTGGAATGACTCGCTCTGAAGGACCATTAGAAGGCACTGTTCAAGCCCGAACAAGAGCCTTTCTTTCCTTTCAGAGGCAAAGAAATTGATAACACGAAATCATCGATAATCTTTGAAAGCTGAGTGCCTGAGTGCTACAGAGAACTGAACGTGGCTCACACTGCAGAAGGAATCCCAAAGCCTTTGGCATTCCCCTCTCCTACACAATTGCTTTCTTCACACAGAAGCCTGAAAGCAGAGCCCACAAGCACTCTTGCAGTGTAGTCAGAGACAATGTGTACACAAGCTTTTGATCATTTCACTGAGAGTACAGCTCTTGATCAGAGCGGGAGAGTCGCCAGGTTTCTAACAGAGTGTTAAATCCTTCCAAGTTTTCCCAACCATGGATATTTTTTTCCCCTTCTTCCAAGCAGAATGTTAAAATCCTCCAAATCTTAGTTGGCCGACTTGAGCATACTCCTAGAGAACATCAAACACACATTTGACAGCTTGTAACTGCTTTTCAGTCACAAGATTTTAATAACACTAATTCCATTTAGCAGTTCTACCTCCATGGCCTTTCTTGCTTTTTTTTTTTTTTTTTTTTTTTTTTTTTTTTTTTTTTTTTGCTGCTGCTGCTGTTGTTGTAAACTGAAATATCTTTATATAAAGCTGGAGTTCATCACAGGATTGACAAGCAACTACTTTGGCATCGTCGATGACCTTTCCACATACTGCAGGTAAGAGCACACAACAAGGGAGGTGCATTTATTGTCCTGGGGATGGGAGAGCACAGTTCATTTTAGGACACGTGTGAGTGTTCTGCCCCAGTGTGGAGACTCTAAGAGGAGAACTGCTAAACCAGGATTTTTATTTAACAGCAGCATGTAAGAGGAAAGAGAAACTGGCAGCAAACAACAAAATTCAGGCAGAGAACAGAGAAGCCCACAGCTCATTTTGCAGGACTCAGACGTTGGGCATCCTGGAGCTTCCAGGAGAGGCAGCAGGACAGAGATGGAAAGAAGCTGCAGGAGAAACAGGCATCACAGAAACTGGAAAGGGAAGAATATGTTTTACAATTCTTTGTAAGAAAGCAGTAACAGGTGTTACACGCCTTTCTATATCCAAAATTTGCAGAACCACGACCACTTCCCTCCCTTAAAACTGAATGGGAAGTAGAAAGGTGAGGAGGAGCTGACTCGTGAATTATTGAAATCCAAGTTACTTACTTAATTTTTAAATTTTACTTACAGAGTTACAAATTCTTGACCCTTCTATTGCCACAATCGTATTTATAAAGTGCTATATCCTATTTTCAAAGCCTGGAGACTTCAGCTACATCATGACTTAACCAGAAAATGCCTCTCTGGAGGGAGTTGGCATCAGTATGTAGAACATTGTATGTGGGCAGGGGGATGATTCAGAATGGGAGTTACCAAAGGTGACCTCAGATTTTGTGCCAAAAGAGGCAAAAAGTGAGTTAAATGGCTCAAATCATAGTTTCAAAGAAGGCTTGAAAATGCAACAACTTGGTTATCACGTTCTTAAGTACTGTAGCCTCAAAACTGAACAGACACATGGCACAGCTATTCAGTTAAAAGACAAGCAGGGAGGAAAAGAAAACAAACCAAACCCAGACAGGACATCTGTCTAGATATTTACATAAACAGGCCAGGTTTTCTGCTTTCATTTCAACAAAGTGATGTCTCACTCATGGAGGATCTGGCCAAAGTTTTCAGACTGCATGAAATACTAACAAACTCCTATTTATCTGAATATGGAAAGTAAGAGGGGTTTATTAAATTGTAAATCTGCTGCTAATTCATCAGTCTAGTCTGCAAGTGCCAATTATAAAAACCCACATGTTTTGAGGATAAAAATTAAATGTTTTGACTTTGATGAGACTATTCGTGTATCTGAACATGTGTTTATGATCTTTTCTGGCTGGAGGCCTAACTGCAAATCCTTTATTCTTTAGTGCTACTGGAATAGGAAACAAGCAATAAGAAGAGTTTTTACTTTTCTCCAAGAAATTTTAGTATTTGGCTTTTAGTAGATATTTCCCTGTGTTTCTCAGGAAACATTTAAATTTAGTGAACCCACAAACCTGTTTGGGGTTGGTTGTTTTTTTTTTTTACTGCATTTAAAATCTGACCCATGGTAATACAGGTAAAAACCATGAGATTTCTGTTTGGCAGAATTGGTCAGAGTGGTTTTCATGTTAATTGGAGATCTGAGGAGAAGTTTTGCATATCTGGGGGAAAAAAAGAATCTGCAATATATCTGCCATAGCATATATACTGCAGCTAACCAGGAAGATTTAGTTTAATGGAGTGATCCAGCACAAACCCTTCTGAGTTAATGAAGTAAACTGAGCTATTCCTGTTCAGGCGATCTAATACAAAGTTAAATATTTGATTTGATGTTCATCATAGAAATCGTTTGTTGGTTGGCTTGTTTAGGTTTGGGGTATTTTTCTCAAAATTAAGAAGAAATGTTTTGAAATCATAAAAATAAATTCATCACGGTTATTTGTTGAAAATTCAGTTATGCAGGAAATTTGCCAACCACCTCAGACCACCCATCATCAACCTATTTACATGGGTTTCACTGCTATAATGCACCTCAGCTGCTGGCACTCCTACCAGATGAAAATACTTTAAAGATTTGATAATATTTCTATTAATTTTATCCCTGTGTAAGTCGATGTTTATGTAGATGGTACTGAAGAGCATGCTCATTTTGCTCAAATCTTCGATCCTTAGTTCAAAGTTCCTTGTTATGTCAAGATTTTAAGTCCCTAATAAAATAGCCTGACAATCAGAATATGTCCCATTTTCTAAATCTTCTTATAATTTTTTTTCTTGAAGATTATAAGCAATATTTTCCAGAACATACCTGATCTGATTGTGAATATTCCCTTGAACTATTTCAAAAAGATTCCACATGAATAACAATTAATATTGGTCACTAAAAAATGAGGTCTGTCTTATTGTCTTCTAATTTCTGGAAACTGGAGATTATGGAACCCTTTTTGAGTCATTATTTGATCAATATTTTTAACATATTGAAAATAATGGTCTGACTTTCAATCATATTTTTTAATTCTCTGTACAGCCAGAATTAATTTACAAAACTGTAAACAATGGTTGAAATGTGAGGGCTTTTGTTTTCAAGCCAGAACAACTAGGATACAAATACTTATATAAAACATTGCAGTGATCTCACTGGCAACCTCTATTAACACTGTAAGAAGGACCATTTTTAAATGGCAAATCCTCAACATTTAACTCAGAGGAAAACAAAAAAGAAAACTATGAAATAGCATAGAATATGAGCAAACTATTACAGAAACTCAAATTGCCTGTCATTAAGAAGAGGGAGGAAAGCCATCTCTATGATAAAGCACTATTCTGTAAAAGTATTAAGCAGTCATTTAGTCCAGCTGACAGCTCTAATGCTTCAAGAGCCTCAAAGATTTCTCAACTAGAAATGTAGCAATGCCAAAAATACATCAAATGGGCCTTTAGGAAGTCATTCTATGGCTTCTATTATGCTAACACTGCAACTTTTGATCACTGGCTTTAGCTCCAAGAGTTTGTGAAATGCATGAATTCTTTTTCACCTTTTCCATAATCCCTACAGCACAAACTCATCCTGTTGTCCACCCAGTAAGGCAGACAAGATACAAGGGACATCCTCTAGTTAGACTGCAACATTATTAACTCATCTGGAAACCACGTGGCACGAAATCACACAGAAGAAGGTAATTATTCCTCTTTTTTAATCATGTCCAGGTGTTAGAGTGCTATTGTCATTTCTTTATGCCTCAGACCAGGTCAAACTCTCTCCAAGAACCCCCCGGCCCTATCCTCTTGTGAGAAATAACACAAGTAACACAAAGAGGTATCTCCTCACTGCTTAATACATACCCAGGCTGCAATACCCAATCTAATTTGGAACTGTCTGGTAATCAGACCCCTCTATGGAATTAGTGCCTCAAGACCTGGCAGCAATTAATTGGATGCCAGAGGCGTGGTGATTCCCTTTCTGATGCCATGCAACAAAGTACCTTCTTCCAAGCCAACGCACTCCATCAAACTTTGGAGATTCAGTGCTGACTGGACAGTAATTATCTTTCTTCTCTGCTCATGCCCACCTGCAAACAGATGCTGGTTTTCTTGGTCAGGCCACATGGAGCAATGGAGAACACCCTCAGGTACATGGAGTTATCCTTGCAGTTGTCCTGTGCAGGGCCAGGAGCTGGATTTGATGATCCTTGCGGGTCCCTTCCAATCCAGGATATTTTATGATCTTACTCAGCCAACATGCAGAAAACTGGAGCTTGGCCATGGATCCCTCTGTGACCTGATAAATATTCATGCTCTCATAAAATTTCAGACTTTTCTCACATGAATATATGATTATGATTTGCTGCCAAAAAATCAAGGCAGGGCATCAACACCGACAAATGTCTCCTGCTTTTACTACTGATGTAATGTCTGATGTCCCTTTACCTCCAAACACCCAAATAAGAGAATACTGGGCATCTCCCAGGATCTCTTTGATGTAGCAGTGATGCTTCCAAAACTCATAATTAAACAGCCCCTACAAAGACTTAGGTAAAGTTGTTCAGCTGCAAAAGCTGGTGAATGACAAATGTGCAAAAGCAGGTGATGAGAATCTACTGCCAAACACAGCTGACCTGCAAAAACGCAAATCAAAATCAAACGCAGCATTATTTATGAACACTTTGTTTTGCTAAACCACAACCAGCCTAAGAACCTTGTTGCTTTGTAGGGCTAAGCTGTTTAATGTGACCATGCCTAATTATGAACCAGCCCATCAGCTGTTTAATTAGCAGTAGAACAGGTATACCAAATTAAATGCCAGAAACTAAACACCCCCAGCAACTCAAGGACTAGTTGTTCACTTTGTGTCACATTGATACTCTTAACCCAGAAATTCATTCTTTCATTTATAAACTGCTCTCTCAGTTAATTACTTTGGCAAAGTGCAGAGGAATCAACAAATCACGGTGAGCAGAGTGGCAGGCAATCGTGCTCCTGAAGCTGGATATTTCATCATCCCAATTCTTTCTTGAATGCTGTTGATTTTAATCTCTATTTTACAGGGCAACAGGCTGTTCTTCCATCTCTGCCAGGGGAGTAGGGAGGCAGGTTTGAGGCAGATTTATGAAGAAACAATAATCCTCGAATCACTTGCAATCCCATCACCCTTCAGCCAGCAAACTCTCGTTCTATTTAGCGTGTGGTTGAAGGGCCCTGGCAGGATGGAAGTGGTGGAGGCACAGCCAGCTGCTACCACATACACAGAGCTGTAAATTCAGCTTGTAAATTATGACACGGGAAGCACCTGTAGCAGCACAAGGCATCTCTGAATCATGCAGGGAACTGTTCTGAAGCCTCCCTCTACTTAGTTATTTCTCTTCCCTCCCCCTCAGAAGGCACTCATTCTCGGTAGACTCTACACAATTTTTCCCCACAGATTTATGCCTTCTTACTATATACAGACATTGCTGAAGCCTGCAGAAGGAACTAAACATACTCCAGCAATGCTACTCCAGATGTTCAACTTCAACTACTTATAAAGCAGCTTATAAAATCAAGCTAAGCTCAGCAATAAATATTACCATCAACATCTTTCCATTTTTTGCCCTCAGACACATCAACTCTGTCTCCTGACGTGGTCTCTGATTCAAATAAGATCTCCAGACAACAGTCCTGCTAACATATCACTTTCCAAACACATTTAAAGCTTCACAATGATCAAAGATGACAATGCCAACACTTGCAAAAGATGTTCTTTAAAACACTCTGTTTCTGCCACTAAAATTCTTTACACCAACAGCCTTTTTTCCAGCATAAACTTTAAGAATATTTTAACAAACATCACATTAGTAATATGGCTTATATTTCCTTCTCTGTGTTGTTTTTCACTTCCTCCAAGTTTTTTTCTAGTGCATTTTCTCACTTTGCTTCTAGAACTCAGCCTTACAGAGAAAACTTCAATATGGAGAATATTCTCCAAAACTGCAGCCAGCTAATGCTGCATTTCTGCAAGCCTCTTCAGCATTCTTAGGAAGTAAATATACCAGAAAAATTTACAAGGCTTCCCAGGAAATCACCTGTGAAGGTCAAAAATTTTAAACCTCTGGCATGCCATAAAGAACATTTCCCAACAAAACAGCACATTTCTATAATATTCACGTGTATATTATGACCAATTCATATGGCACTGTGCCAGTTATACTGAGACTGACAGGAACTTTCATGCTTTAATGAGAACAAGCTTTTCCATCTAGATTTTAGAGGTAGGAGGGCCCAATTAAAATGGTCTGGCTAAGTACAAACAGTCACAGAAAGTCGTCCAATAGTCTCCTTGTCGAGACAAAATAATTCACAGAGCACATGTGTCTGTCAAAAAGTATCCAGTTCCATTTAAAGATTTTACCCAGGGAGCAATAAATAATTTTTTGGGTTTTTTTGTTATCTAGATAACATTTGTATGCTGTTTCATATAGAAATTTTCAAACTCAGGTATTTTTCCTCACAATGGAGATTTTAGGCATCAGTAGCTACCTTTTAACTTTCTCTTCAACATATAAATATTTATACACTTTATTTATAAATTAAAGAAGGAAATCTCAAAAACATGCTGCTTAGTCATGGGGGATGAATAGCATGACTCACAAAGACTTAGATGGTAACAAGCTAATACAAATCATGCACTGTACCAAATGTTCCCTTGGAAAGGATCTAACAATCCCCAAAATGTTGCTTTCTATGAGGAATGAAATGGCCCATTGTTGTCTCTTTAGAAGGTTGTTTTAGTCATGGAGGTTTGGTTAGTTACTATCACTGTATATACAGCGCACATTGATGAACAAAGGTACCTTTTCACCCATTTTCCAAGTAATTTTTGATGTGAGTCACAGTGCAGGCTACTCACAGCTCAGTGATGATGTACAGAGGTTCCCACACAGCTATCATTATGCCAGGAAAAGGTTTGGTTTCACTCATCATGCATTTTGAATACATGATTTTCTGCATTTTCAAACCTTTCACAACACTTGACTCAAGTGCTAGGATTATAAAACCATCCTTTTGGCAACCATTATTTATTTATCCCTGCACAGCTCCATTAACCCTTCTCCCTGGTGGTTTAATTTTAGACAAAAAACAGGTCCAAATCTTCTTACTACTCAGGTGACACTTTAATGGGAGCATGGAACCTCTTTTAGTGTCTGAGAAGAGAGAACTGTGAAAGAAAAACCTCTGTGCTGCTTGCATGGTCCTCATACTCAAAGGGAAAAGCCAGGGGGAAAAGTGTTTGGATGGAGGTGAAGAAAAAGGTACTGACTGAGGGAGGGTTTGATTGGTTGGGTTTTGGGGAAGAGGGAACAGGGGTCACATAACACTTCAAAATCTGACCTAGTTTCTCACAGTTTAAAAGATAAAATAGAAGATTAATTACATATCCAGATATGAGCTGCTACAAGCCTTTCATCTAAAGCCTGAAAAGACAAATATAATGAATTTTGTTTATCACTTTAAAATAGCCACACATAGTGAATTATCACAGGGTAATTCTTGCAGTCTCCCTCCCCTGTCACTTTATTTCTTGTTCCCATCTTCAGCACTCTGTTAAAAAATTTTAAAAAAAATAAGCAAAGGTAACAAACCAGAGCAAACAAATTACCCTAAATGTGTAATTTAGGTACCCAACTGCCAGAGAGTTCTATTTCACATCACCAATTCAATGCCTTGCATTAATTTGAAGAAGAATCCAGACAGAAAGGTTTGTTTTCCTTCCTCTGCCACAGTTTTCAGATTCCATCTGCTCTCCCTGTTCGTGTTGGTTGCAGAACCTTTGCACATCTTCCATCTGTGTTGTATTTTTTCCTGACGTCCACAGCTACAGCTCAAGTTCCATAGTTTATCATATCCCTTCATCATTCAAGTCAGCAATATCACTAGTGCATAAAGCTTAATTTCAGTGGTTATCTACAATGAATGCCAAGTGAAATGGAAAAGTCACATCCATAACTCATTCCCAGAAGCCTCCATCCAGTCTCTCATGCCTGTTTTTAACCACATCACTTGGTGAGGAAAACTAACATTTCTTAGCTCCAAATACTGAAGTAGTTCAGCTAGAGATGAAACACCATTCTAATCTTATATAGTTAGAAAAAAGAGTGAAACAGACTGAAAAGTCTGATGTCAAAATTACTTTCCACATGGATTAACACAGAAGGATTAGAAAGCAAAATAGTTTTCTAAAATCAGCAATTTAAAAGAGAGGATTGTGATGAAAATCTCCATATCCTGCGTGTGGATGAGAAGGAAAATCAATAGCAGACAATTAACTGGATGGCTCTGGTATCATTGTAAAAGGGAGACACTTCAAAATTGCTGCCCAGCTGCAATCTTTGTACTATTCTTTTCTCCTTTTATGTAAAGCTCTAGGAGGAGGAGGCAAAAACCTGAAATTACAAAAATGAGAAACAAAATAACTTATAGAGATGGAGGACGCTTGAAACAGACACACAAAAAAAGACATTAAGGATAAAATGAAAATAGGAGACCACTGATTGACATAAAACACAGTATTCATGCTCATAAACACCAATCAGATACTGAATGGCAAAGTGCTAGTCAGAGATACGATTTTAAACGGTTTTGTCCTTCACTTATTCTATAAGTGTGGAGCAATTTCCCAGGAAATTTCAGTGCTGAAAATACTGCTCAGTCCCAGGACATCTGTGTGGGAAGATACATTTGGAAATTCAAGACACAAGGCTTCAAGCCAACATGGACATCAACTGAATTCAATTACCACCAAGCAGAGAAATCCACTGATGGCCAGGGTCCTGAACTTTGCTATCAGCTATACATTTGTCAACTGCAGAAAAGAAACAAAGGTTCTTGACCAACAAAAGCTCCTCAGAGGTGTTTTCATGCTATGCTCTTATTAGTGTTGTCCACAAAATTTGGATTTGTTACCCAGCAAGCACCAGGCCAGTGATTACTCAAGAGAGACAAAGATTATTTATTTCAGAGTTGCACAAGCCTGAGTGCTCAGTGGTACTCTACAGATCAAGCATGACAGCTATCGAAACTTTTTACTATTTATGCATTTCAGCAAAAAAAGGATTTAGAGTTCAGTGGCTACAAGTGACAGAGTTCTCTTATTGTCCTAGGCGACCCAAAAAAAAGTGTATTCAACACATATTTATCATTTTATTTATATCTCAACATTTTTTCCAACATTTCAACATATTAAGTTTTTGAAGAGGGAGGAGAAGGAATAAATATGTGAAGAATGGAAATATTATATGAATTTGTACTGAAAGCCTGGCCCTGCTGACTTGGGCAATTCTGTTATTAAGCCCAGCCAGGGCAGGATTTCACATGAATTTTACATGAAATACTCTTATTCAAATTTCACCTGCAGCTATTTACAGGTGTAACTAGAAAATTCTGTTTTGTGTGAACACTGGATGAAAATACGAGTAGCATCTTACTATAGCCTGTTTTTTTTAAACTAAAAGAAACACACTCACACCCTCCCCCCAAAAAAATCACCAGGGGCCAGTGGAAGTAGTAGAGCAAAAATCCCACCAGTATTTCCCATACTGTCTGCAGAGTATCCACCAGGAAACACATCATCCCATCATCAGAAGTGGAACATTATACACATGCCTGTGCCTGAATTCTTTGGTTTTAAAGATTAAATCTGCATTCTGCATGGTAAAGAGCAATTCAAAATGGAAACAGGGGAAAAGTAAAGTTGCTCCTTAGACCAGCAGCACTGTCCTTGGGAAACGAAGGTCAGAGCATTTACAAACAGATATAAATCAGTATTATCCTTTAAAAGAAAAAAATTACCATGCTATACTTCACAAGCACTAAATGAAAATATAAACCTCACTGCAAAATGTTTATAAACTAAATTACAATTAATTGCTCAAGCCACTTTTTTTTTCCTCCCACTGACCATTATCCAATAATTTTTTTATGCAAGATGGCAGAGGCAAATAGCTGTAACTAAACATCTGCTCACCTGATCCAGGAACAGCCTGATTTGACCAGGCAGATTCAGGCATCACAAGAACATCAAAGAGCACACATAGGCTGACCCTATGTTTATGAACTTCAGCTTTCCTAAATACTTGAATCTGACCCATAATTGTCATTCCCTTCATGTCAACCAGTGTTCCCTGACGACTCTTTCTTTAAAATGAAAGAAAATTATCAGCCCAATATTTTGAATTACAAACTCTAAGAAAAAAAAACTATTTGCAACTCCTGCTCAGAGGGGAAAAAACCATGAGCAGTGAATGAAATCCATATAACAAACTATTCCTCAAAAGCCATGTCATCCTCTGAATTATGCTCATATGTTTTCTGGGTTTTATTTTACATGGACACTGACCAGGAAATTTATTTCTACAGAATCATTTTCACCCTGCCTGCAATTTTAATGCCACCGGTTTTGTTGCTGACTTTGAAATGGGAAGTACAGCAAGACTGACATCTGTGGTGTGCAGATCACGGTGTGCTGGGCAGTCCACAAAAGACTTGCTTATCAGAATCTCTGGAGCTATGAAAATATGGTAATTTGTTCCTGGAACTGTGCATACTGAAAATACCAAAAGTGCTGGTGCCACCTCAGAGGGAAACAGAGATTTTGAAGTTAGATCATGAGATAAAATCCTCCTCTCCTAACAGTACAAGAAAACCCATGAATTTTTGAAATAATTTGTAATATTGTAAGAGGCAGTATTGCTTGATTGTCATTTATAAAAGATAAAAACCCTTAGTAAAACAGGAAAAGAAAAATGAAAGAGAAGAAAAAAATTGTCTCTCTCTTCTAAGCTTCTCAGAGTTGAACCTGCTATGTTTCATACCTGAGGAGTAGGAACGAGGCTGACCACTTTCTTTTAATTTTATTTTTTTTTTAATAATATAAGAGTGCCTGAAACTGGGACAGGACTTGTGCCAGTTTTGCTGCCAATTGATTGAGTCATTTCTCGTTGACACAAATGGCCTGTGTAAGCTAAGGGTGGTTATCATTTCCTGCTGACAAGGAGGTTTTGAACCCAAAATTTTATTGAGTCTTATCTTGTTTTGGAACAATTCTCAAAGTGAACCTGATAGAATTTATTATGCATCCTAAAAGTACGACCAAAAATGAAATAACACTGTAAAAGAATCTGCCTATTTCTGTATATTAAAACATGTGCAACAGGGAGTTGAGATGAATAGTTGTGCCTTACATGTGAGGGGAGAAGAGGCCAGAGGAGATATGACCACAGACAGCTGAAGTGACACTGCCTAAATTCACACCAATTCCCTGTCTGGACAGGAAAATAATGAGAAAAAGGAAAGAAAAGATAAAGTGAAAAACTGGCAGTAAGTAACATTCTCAATCCCCCAGTGCCAGTGAGGAACAGAGCTGAAAATAGGATGCCCAGGCACCCTGATTTGCACACCAATCCCCAACACCGCCAGCTTGGCAAACTTGCAGAAGGGTTCTAACTCCTCAGTATTGCTGGTTACCTTTTTAACCCAAAGCAAGGCATGTAGCTACATGTTATTCCTATATTCAGAAAGCCAATCTACCAAGAGATAAACAGGACTCTTGGATAAACTCTCCCCAGTGAATTTTGCAGCATATTAAATAGCCTGTGTTGCAAAAGCAGTCCACCAGTGAGCATAACACATAAACCACCCAAGTCATGGCACTTCCATGTGAAATAAAGGGAAGGGGAGACCTCAAAGAAAGCACTTAAGACAGGTATAATGCTTGGCATGTATAGATCATTACAAGGCAGGTGGCCTTCCTCCAGAAACTGGGAAACAAGGACAGGAGAAATACTCCAGCAATGAAAGGTTGCCAAGCAGATAATAGATTGGTAGGTGGGCATTGTAGCTCCTGCACCACTGGGTTCAAAGCAAGCCTGTTCTGGCCTTGCATATCTCATGTGACTTTATTTAGATAACAATATTGTAGTTTTAAGCTCCATTGAACATTATGTATATTTTGGGTACTGAATGTTTATAATTAACTGTGTTTATACACTACTGCATTTAAAAAGATGTGGCATAAAGATCAGAGAACTGAAATAATTTGATTCATACAACATAGCCTGGATTTTGTATCTCAGGTCTCAAATACTCAAAATGGTACCAGTGTTTCACAGCCAACTCAGACAGAAAATGTGTTTGTGTAAAATATATTTTACTGGATTCTCCAAACCAGCAGCTGCAGTGAAATCATAGTATAACTGACAAAACATCCACAAATGTGATTAGAATTGAGCTTTTTGTATCACAGCAAAAGACAGTAAAAGCCAGTTAATAAACAGCTAATTATTACATTTAACCCAGCGAGTAATTCAGGTGATTTATCTTTCAATCTTGATATTGTCCATCTATACACCACTATAGATTTGCAGATACTTTGTCATCAAATATGCTAACAAAACAGTTTTTACTGGGCACCTTGTCAAAGGCAATCCAAGTTTTTAATGCAATGACTCATGATTTTTTATAATCTAATTACAGCGGCCTGAAATTGAATGCAAATTTTAAAATTCACTTTATGATTAAGAGTCCATAGCCACATGTTTAAATTTAATGACTAATTTAGCCACTATTGTATACACTATAATAAGCACACTAATCACAGTTAGGAAGCTGTAGATATTTCTGGTCACTTTTTAAATTTTCTTGGAACCGAAGAAAGGAAAGCTACAATATTTTCATCTTTCCTTCTTTTAAACAAGAATCAATTTTAATGTTGATAGTAGAGAGAAAGTTACTTCCAAAACTCTTCAAAGGAAATTCTTTTTCTGGAATTTATAAAGTCACAGTATATGATCCACCAGCATGGTTCCCTACTTTTATTTTTGTGTCCTGGTTTCATTTCCAGTCAGAACACACACTTTTTGTTCAATAAGCTGCATAAAAAATAATCTTCATCCTTTCTCGTAAACCAGAGTATAAAAAACTGCAAGTCTTGAAAAGTTCTTATTTAGTACCCATCATCTCACTGAAAAAACCTCCAAAATAAAGTTTAAATGAACTTTATAGAATAAGCTGTGAAAATTTACCCAACATGAGTAGATTTTATAATCCATAATTTTTCCATAATTCTGATTTTGATTTATATTCTCAACAGATAAATCATAAAAATCAACACAAGTTTTTACTCAAACGCAAGATTAATGAATGTATGACTGTGCACTTCCAAGAAAACATAAGGAGTTTTAAGGAAAGAACCCAGCCAAAATCTACCAATTTACCTCAGCCACACACAAGAACTGGAATATTGTGCACACAGTACACATTTTTGGTGAGGTTGCACAGAAACATCTTTAAAGCTATTTGACAGCACGATGCCCTTCAAGTAGGTGCCATTTAAATATTTACAACATGATTACTTAGATAAAGTTTCCATCATTTCTGTAAGCAATTTCAGGGGGGAATCAAAGTTGGAAAAGCATGGAAATCACTAAAGCACTACGTGGTCACACTTGCAGAAAAACCAGATTTAATGTGCAGCATGAATAATTTCTAGACCAACTCAGAGCTTGCAATAGAAGGAAGTTATCCAGGAATTTTAATCAAAACAAATTTTTAAGGATGCAGGCCACTCTATAAACCAATACATAAGCAGTCTGAATGGACAATGCATCCTGTACCTCAGGGGATGCTACAGGAAAGCATGTAAAGAAATAGAACTGGAAAATCAACATTTTCAACCAGTCAGCTTCTCAGGGGCTGATTGTGATTTGATTTATACCAGTTTAAATCAGAATCTCATTATATCTACATAATAACCCATCTCCCTGACAAGAGGCCGGGTGCTTTTTGCAGTCCCAGGCAGCTCAGCAGTCACTGCAATCCTACAAAGAAATGTTCTCTGAGCTCTGCTGACTCATTCCAGCTTTTGATTTATTCCAGCTGGCAATACAAGGAGACAGAGCATGTCTGGGAGGGGTGGAATTGGGCTGGGTGACTGTCAGGTGGAGAATGCCTTGAGTGTGTGGTTACCTCATTATTAATGAAAACTCTGACAATATTCTCCCCCTCCTCAGAGCCTTTGTGAGGATGCACAGTCCATGGAGCTGTATTCTAGTCCAAAAGCAGGAGTGCATGGAGATTTAAACAAGTAAAGGAATTCTGCACACACCTTCCAAACCAAGGCACTGTTTACATTCACACATTAATTATTGTTTATATTTGCCTCTAATCTGCATATGTGTCTTAAACGATCCACCCAAAGTGTTCTCTTCCAATTAAGAGCAATCTGCAATTACTTCCAGCCAGGGTGTAGTCTTGCCTGCCAATTAATTACAGAGTTTATGGGAAGTGTTTACAAATTAGGCAGTTGAAAGGCTAAATACAGCAAAGTAGTCATCCTGATGAGGCAGGAAATAAAAATGCCCTCAGGTATTTCATGACTCTGTTCTTGAGTCCGCAACCAAAGACTGAAAAGAACACAATAAACTCAACTGGCAATTTTCCAGGGTGCCAAAAATGATGTTTCCTAGATTTAGCTTGCAGGATTTATAGTGCATTCCAAATTACGAGACTCTTAATGGCAACAGTAGATCAGTCCTTGTTTTACAAGTTACAAATGCTTTTTAAGAGCCTTTTTCCTAAGAGTCCCTCAACTTTATAACTGCTGTAATTAATGTTGACAGGAGCTGCGCTCCCTAATTTTTCATGTTTTGTAGACAGAAAGATGTACCATCACTGGTTTAAAAGTTAGAGGCAAAAAGGAAGTTATTGTAGGAAAATACCTGGGTGACTAATTTCAGTCATCTGAAAATTTACTTCATGATTGTTCTGACAAACTTTCTCATGTTCCTTTTTCAGGCTACCCCTAAAAGTATGACTGGAACTATTTGGACTGTTCTTCTAATTCCTAACCTTAAACATATTCATGCTACTCTATGCCCACTTGCTTTTGTGCCAGTGTTTTATCCTGATTTTTATTTCAGAAAAGACATAATTCTATTGTGAAATTCAGTGCCACAAGATGTGGGACAAATTAGAAAATGTAGATTTACATAAGAAATATATTACCTCAAAACCCAATCAGGAAGTCCATCAAGGGCTATTAAAATGCATATATAACTTTCTGCACTTCAGATTGAGAATGGAAAGTAGAAAAAAATATACGTCTACACTTTTTGATCCCTATATTATTTGCCATAAATATCCAATACTGGCTACTAACAAAGAAAAGGCACTGGAACAGAGAGACTTCCTGGGCTGTCCATAAACAATATTCTCCATGTAAATATAAATCAAGCTAAAGCTCTTATATTAGTCACAGATTGTTTTCCATTTATTTGTTTTTCCACTTTATCTAAATTGCCAAAGAAACCCTTTCGCCCTAAATATTGAAATAGGCTGAAGATCTCCAGTGCAGTCCTTGCTAGATTCTGTGATGGAATGGCATTTTATTTTATAAGAAAATTAAGGGTAGCAATGATTAAACACTTTTTTTTTTGTTTTCTTTCAAGGAATTCTTGAAAAGACCTTTAGATATTAAATACAAGCAGTCAAAACCAGGTCCATGATGAAACTGTTTGTAAACAAGGCCATAAGTAGTAAACTTTTCATTAGCATTGTCCACATGAAAGAAGTTTTCATTCGGATTAATTAACATTTTCAATAACTGTACAGAAGACTGAACGTGGCCTGACAGCACTTGATGTGACAATAACAATAAGACCAATCTTTGCTTCTGAACCATGCACTCTAAATGCACTGCCATGGGAACATTTATCCCTTTATCCCTTTTGTGCTGAGATTCATTGGTTTGAACATGCCCAGATCCACGAGGCTGTTGGCCTGTATATTTTAATAGCTGACATGGGAGAGGTTGGGGGCCACGGGAGGAGAGAAAAGATGCTTGTGTAGCCTGGAGCAATATGTTTATGAAAATCCCCTCATGGTCTCCTGCTGTCTGAATCAGGCTTTCAGTGTTGTCCCTAAACTACGACCAACCACGGATTTTTAACACAAAAGACATTTCCATATGGAGTTAGCAGGCAGGCAGGAAGCCCTGCCAGGAAATTATATCTCTTGGCAGATACACTACAGCAACATCTTCTCTCTAATTTAATGGGAATTTATTCAGGCAACAGGTGCAACTGCAACCTCTGAAAAGCTGATGCCAGCTCACATCTCCAAAAGCAGGACATGCTTCTCCAGAGACCAAGGCCAGCGAATGATTAGGCTGTGGCAAAATTAAGGGCTAAAGGCTGTTTTGTCCTCTCAATGAATATGTTTTACTACCTTTATATAATAGGATTTGGGTTGTTGGGTTTTCACAGAAAACCAAATACTAATTGTAGAACAGTGGTTTGGGTTGGAGGGGAACTTATAGATCCTCTAATTCCAACCTGCCCCACAGGCGACCAATGTTAGTCTTTGTATTAAAGGTATCATACTTGCTTACTAAGATAGAAATTACTTATTTACTTAGAAATAATTGCTGTTCTGATTTGGATTTTTTAAAAGGGAAGAAAGTCTTTGTTTGCATTAAGTGACCATTTTTGGACTTTAATCCTTATATAGTACTTTTGCCTTGCAAACGTTTTTGTAGTATTTATCATCTTGAAAACCTGAGCTCATTGGCTCAATCCAGAGAGAGGCACAACCAATCCTAAATCACTACAAACATCCTTGGATCAAGAAAGTGCTGTGGGGAGTAACATGACTGAGAAGACTCCAGAGCAAAGAAGATAGTGCAGAAACAAAAGTCCTCGTTTTAGTTAGTTATTCTTGAAAACTGCTCTATCTCAAGCTTATGAATGAAGTATTCCTATATAGGGAGGTTTTCAGAAGTTAAGCAGGTTATTGTTATAAAGCTTAAAAGAAAATGTAAAGATGCAAAAAGCTGGAGAATTTTATCAAATTTCATTTCTAAGAAGAAGGAAAATTAAGTGAAAATTTACCGAAAAGGAGCAGATGTTACTCTATGAAGCAACAGTAGAGCAAGTGAAATTACAGCCTGAGAGGAGCTTCACTTAGAGCCATAATTTTAGGCACTCAACACCTACCATTAGGGTCACATTCAAAATGAGTTACCTGGTGTGTGAAAGCCTAATGCATCCCACTGGATGTTTTCCTAGCTAAAACCTAGCTTTCAAAATGAACAAAAGAAACATATGCTTCTGGTTTGAGACGCTGAGGAACCATTTGTCAGAGACTTTTCAAATTGATTTTCTTAAAAATATCATGATATGAAGATAAATGAAGACTCAGTATCCTGCAAAAAATAGGACATCAGTCTGCAAAATATCCCCCAATGGTTTGTTTTAACATTTGTATGTTTCATTTCAATACTATTTTATATTTGAAACATTTTTTGTACTGTCTTATCTTTAATATTATAAAAGCAAACTTAAACAAAAACTATTATAAAAGCTCCACTGTCATTAAAAACAGACAAAAAGAAGACCTCATTTCCTGTCTAGGTATTTAAAAAAATATGTCTTCAATCAGATTCAGAAGGAAATGACATTGTATTTCATAGCTCCCATCCTTCACACGGCTCAGCACGGAGCACTTCTGCTGGGATTTCTGCCTATACCAAGAGAATGTCACCAAAAATGTACGTGCTCACCTGAAGCTGAGAGTCAATAAATATTTCACTGCTGGAAAGAATTTCCCTTGGATCCAGAAAGTGTTACTGTAATTAAGTGAAAAATATATGATTATTTCAAGGGCCAATTCTTGCCTAGTTTTGCAGAATCTATCCCAGCAATTTTGGTGATGTGTCATCAGTTGCAAGTTAATTCAATATCTTGTCTGTTAAATATGACTCCTACATGCAAAAGTGCCTTAGTTCCTTAATTTGCAAAATACTTTAACACATAAGCATCAAAGCTCTTTTAAGAGCTACAGAAGTGTCATCCACTATAGGAGATAACAGCACATTAAATTGGGAGTGGAAAAGAGGAGGGAAAAACTTTAATAGGTGTACAGAATATCAGAGTATTGAGTCAGGAAGGTACATTTAGACTAATGTAGGGTTCCTTTCAACTAAGTACACTAACCAGGAGTAGCTCACTGTTAGATTTTGACTTGGCACCTGGGATTGTTTATAGGAATTGCAGTTTGGGTCTCAGGTCAGGGAAACCCAATGCCTGTCACTGGGAGACCATATGTTCCTCCCCACTCAAACTCATCAGACATCAGTAGGTGAGCACATTTTTGAAGCAGCAGGACTAAAAATACCATAGTGAAGGGAAATATCTCCCACTGGAGAGAGTCAGCACAGAAAAAACCCCCTCCCTGAGGTTTTGGGGAACCACAATAGCAGGAAGGTACAGTGGAGTCCTGGTGAGTGAGATCAGACACAATACAGAGCATCCTGCATTTCAGCAGTGGATATTATCACCTCTGGAAGGAATAAAAGAGCTGGATAGCCTACAATCTTTATATTTCTGAGAGTTTCAAATCAGTGACAGGCAGCACAAGGTGAACTGCTTGAATAAAAGACACTATTCCCCCAGAAAAGCACAAAGACAAAACTCCAAACTGGCAACAGAGCAAAGAAGAAAGAATTGATGCTCCCACACTATTCTCAGCCCCTGAGAATTTTTTTCCCTGCCAATTAATTTTTTATATAAAGAGATTTATTCTCATTCTCTCTACGTACGCAATCTTCTCTTTAGGGAATTATTAAAGTGAGAATGATCAGTGCTGGAATTTAATAAATTTGGGTTCTAATTAGTTTTAGTAGCTCCTACATTTAATTTTTTTTTTAATTCTTCTTTATTGGGAGAACTGGATTAAAATCAGATTGCAGAGCAATAACTTGGGAGGAGAGTGACCATGCCCAGCGAGACAACATGATATATACAGTGGCAAGCAATCACAGACAGTAGCTATGATGGAGGAATTAGATTTCAAAAGGGAATTTCACATTTCCCAAGATGTATCAGGACATAATGCTGCACTGATTCCCACAGATGTGCACAAGAATGCAACAGCCTTAGAGGTGGAAAAAATTTCAGCTAAGTAAGAGGAAGCAATGTCAATAACGCATTTATTCTAAAATGTTTCCTTTTAGTTATCTGTTTTCCATATATATCTGACCTTAAACATCAGTGCACACCTATTAATAACCTTAATTTATTACACAGAGTGCTTTGATGATTTCTCTGTCTTAAAATGGGCTGAATCAAAAATGGATGAAGGCACTCCAGGGAAATCCTGGACAATTGTTTTATCCAACCAAGTTCAACCCTCCCTTAAGCAGTCATGTTGCTGAGAATCTACTGAAGGTGGGAGACTGTTTCACTGTGGGAACTGAACATCATGCAAACGTTAATAGGCAATGGAAGAGCTGGACTACAATGGAAACCATTTTGTAGCCTCAGCTATAGGTTTCAGTTCAGAGATTAAAGAGAAAGGATTTTAAACAGTCATTGCATTCTCCACAGAACAGGTTTGCCAAACCAAAAAAAAGTAGACCTCCATGCTTAGAAGAAAAACCTGCTTGTACCCTTCTGAATTTCCACCATCAGCAGTAAAAGAAGTCTGCCTCTGCCCAGGGAAACAGAGGAAAGAAAACTTGTGATGCAGCAGAATGATGAACTGCATGAGCTTCCCTTTGTCATTAGAGCTTTCTTGAAGAGTGTCATTTCCAAAGAAAAAGACACAGTGCAAGTACTGAATGACATACTGTACTCAATTACGGCTTTGTGATGCAATCAGGCAGGTTTAAAACATCAGCAGGGACAGTAATTTTCCTTACAGTGCCCACAGAAATGTGTATTTTCAGGAAAAAAAAAGACAGAGAGAAACAGTCACATTTGACACTGAAGACAGAGAGCCCGTGCCTAATGGGCTGCAGAAAAAGTCTAAAAGCATTCATCTCTCTGAGCTCCCTGGGTGACCCCTGCAGTGCAGCTGTGGCTACCAAGACACATTGCTGCAGAACGGGCAAGGGACAAGTGTGTGAAGGACAGTTCAAACTTGCACACTTGGTCAGTTTTTCAAAATATTTTGAGGCAAGACATCAGATTGCCTCGTAATTCATGTGACCAGCCTAGTGCAGCCCCCCTCAGCACTGTTAATGTCATAAACCACATTCTGCCAGCCAGAATAAACATATTAAACATAGTAGCAAACAGAGCTCTAAATGAGAGGCATTATTTTCTATCTGTGGCATGCCTTGGAATGGCTACCTGAAAACAGAGGCTAGACAAGATGAAGAGAATAAAAACAGGTATTTATTTGAAGGGCCTTCAAAGGTACACCCTGGGAGTCAAAAGCCTCTGAGGGGCTCCACCCAAGATGGACAATGGGTCATGGGTTCTTCACACTTTTCTAAGTTTGGTCCATTTGCATATCAGGGTTGATTCTCCAATTATAATTTCAGGTAGTGATGTAATTACCCCAAGTTTGCCTCTCTTCTCAAGGCTTTAGATTACACATTTTGGGGCCTGGGACAACAAAGTGTCCTTGAAGTACAAACCTAGGGAGGCTTTGTTATGTCTACCTAGCACGAGAGAGCATAAGTTAACAGGCTACAGGAAACTTCAGTTACACACTAGGCAGTACAGGGTTTGAAAAATATAAAAGTTAAAACCTAAGGCATCATGTGTACAGATGCTGTGTGCAAAACACAGACAGGTGTAAACCTATAGCTACTGCCAAGGTATTCCAAACTTTCTGAGAGCTGTACTTCCTGCAACACTGAAGAGCATCACACCCCCAATCTCTTACACCACAGCAGTATTAACCCCCTAAAGAGCCATATTCAGACAGGGGACAGTCACATGCATCACTAGCAGCTTCATCACTATGACAACCCTAGGACAGAGGCCGTGTCAAATGTTTCCTCTATTGCTGGACACTGCTCTGAAAATAGTGCTGCCTTTCCAAAACAGATGAGATGACCAGCTTTGTCAATTTAGCTGATTATTTTGTTTCACCCAAATTCCAGCAGTCCTTTGCTTTCCAGGTTGGTGCCCCACAATGTGGAGCACACAAAATCTAGGTAAAAATTGAGCTAACTAGAGTAGCAATGAATGTTGAAATACTTACTCTAGAACCTTCCTATCAAAAAACCTGGCACAAAACAGGATGCACAACCCTCCCATGAATGTTGTTGCTTTGCATTCAATCTGGATACACAGAACATTCGAGTTTTGTGTAGGCATATTTTAGGGTAGGCATGTCTCTGTTCAGTAAGAGACAGGGCCAAGAGCACAGGAAGATGAGGTTTGCCTCTGCCCTTGGGTGTGCTGAACACACCAACCTCCCTGGAAGTGAAAGACAGCATCACTGGAAGTCTGGAAACAAACAGCTTTATTTTACTTCCTGCGGAGTGGGGCAAATTGCAATTCACCTAATGAAACGGGGTGTGAAATCTAGAGGGAAAGGGAGAGTGAGATGGAAGACTTTATTTGTATTGTTTACAAAGCCCAGCATTATTGGTAAACTCTGGGAAGGGGCAGTGAAACAGTGACATTCTCCCACCCTGCAGTTCAAGACTGAAGACTTATGAAGAACCCAGCAAAAGAGGAATAAAGATTTTGCATCTACATCCATCTCCCCACAGCAAGCAGCAAGAAAGGTCATCAGTGACCTTTATATTGCAGTTCAGAACACACATGAAAATCTTGAAATTGCTGTTGAACCCACACACACACAGAGCCCTTTGAAAAGTAGGTCCATGTCTCTGTTAAGGTCAGCTCTGCCAGGAGTCTTTTCTCAGGGCTGCAGGAACTCCCAGTAGTCCTCCAATAAATATGAAGCACACGATGAAACAGAAGAGAGGGTGGGTGTTTTAGCTATCTTGTTGAGATTTTCCTGTGTTCAGTGCTCTCAGCAATATAGGGCGACCTTAAAATTGCAAATCAGAGCTATCTGCCAACTCTGCTTGGCTTCACCACAGAAAGAAAACCCTGAACTACATCCCTCCATGGGCTCTCTGCCTGAGGACAGCAGAACAACTGCTCTGCATAGAAACTTTGGCTGAAAAAATGTTAAGAGATGTAATTTAGCAGCTGAAGACTACTGTAGTGGTATTGCATGAAAAGCAACTCATTCTTTTTTCTTCACTGTATTTCTAAGCTGGTCCTTACTGGTCTAACCTTTTCTGGGGGGACAGATTATGGATATTTCCCTGTCATTGATAAATGCAAACTCTGCCACAAATTTCAATACCTGGGATTAGTTTTAGCATCAGGATTAAATATTTACCCTCCATAGCCTAAGAGAAGAGAAATCTTTGAAAATTCCAATTGATCAGACCACTGGCTTTTTTCCTCATTCTCAGCCTGGGTTTCTCCAAGAAGACTTTAAGAGTTATGAAGTATCACAGCACCTGCTGCAGTATATGTTTATACCTGGACAAACTGAGGTCAGTTCTACTTCAATCTAATTCTGATTTTAAAATAAGAACAACCCTTTTTATTAAACAGCCAATTCACTCCTGAAATGCATTTAATCTTTAGATTCAAAGTACAGTTCTTTAGATTCAAGGTAAAAAAAGTTATCATTTTACCCAAAAGCAAACAGAGTAAATAGGAAATGCTTTGTATAACAAAGAGAGGAGAAAAAAAGAAGAGTAGAACAGCAGAACTTCAAAACAACTAAGGCAGAGAGAAAGCACCAAAGCCTTTACTATCACTTGTTTTGAAATAAATAGTAATTCCCCACCCTCCCCAGCCTTCAAATCCTCACTGTTGAACTCAACCCCATAACACTTTTCCTGCTGCAATGGGTGGAGGAGCTGAGAGACAACAGATAAATACAGATAAATCCACTTTCTGTGACATATTCACTTATCTTGAATCAATAGTCATTAAATAGTTCTTGCCCATGTGTAATAAATAGCAGCAATGAGGTGGACAAAACATGCATCCACAGGGGTGCTCTACATCACCCACTTACAGGTTGAGAGTGGCAAAAGAAATTAAAGGGGTTTATGTGATACTGTGATAATTCTAGATAATTTGCCTTTTATCCCTTCCTTTCTGCTGTTAGCAATATCAGCATCACTAACCAATTCATGGGCACTTTAGGAATGCAAATGAAGGTGGAGAAGGCGCCTGTTTGATGTGAAGAGTTGATTTTACTGCACCACCTTTTCTGTGGGGCACATGGAAACCCAGGGAAGGCTAACAGGGGGAGAAGCAGGGCAAAGCAGTGGATGGAGCCCCCGGCGCTGCTGAGGGAAGGGCACTGCCAGCACTGGCTTTGTCATCAACCTGCTGCCTGCCTTTTGCCCTCTGCATTTGTAACATGAAGATAAAGGTATTTACTGCAATTTAAAACAATTTTGGGATGCAAAGCCTGCATAAAATCTGCCTTAGAATTATGCATCCCTACAAACAAGTCCACTGTCTCCAGTTGTCTGGGAAAGAAGAAAAAATGAATTAGCAAAGCAATGGTTCTCTACCCTAGTGCCACACCTCTGGGCCCTGATCAGCCTACTCACCTCTGCCCACCATCCACTGCCTACCAAATTCTATTTAATATTTCATCACTGTCTTGGATGATGGACTGGAACGTGTAATTGTAAAATCAGCCCAACGAGATGCAGGGTACAAGCAGGCTGAGAGACAGAATCAGAACCCAATAAGAACCTGATAAATAAGAAAGAAAGCTTTAAATCAACAACATGCATTTCAATAAAGACAAGTTCAAACCACTACAACAGAGTAAGGAGAAACTGAAAACAAAAATACAAACCACAAAGCAGCTGGTGATGCAACAGAAGAAATCATGAGCCCCAGGTTTGTAGCACAAAGAGGATATGCACACACTGACCATCAACAGTGCAGACAAAACAGCAACCTTGAACTTCAAACACATCAGTGCCATGACACACACCTCCTAAGAGTTATTTCTTTTCACTCACAAGTGCCCAAGCCTTAAAGTGGAAAATGCATGTTTTTGTCATGGGCTGAAAATATACTACTTGTGATGGGAGTTAAGTGTCATAAAATTTTGTTCTTTTATTTTGAGATTATTTTAACTTCTGAGAAAACCACTTATTTAGAGCAGGAAAAGCAAAAAAAATGGGGACCAAGCATATTAGAGCAAACGTAGGTTGAATCTTCACATAGTAGTGAGATAGGGATCAAAGGAAATGTAACAGCAAAATAAGCAGGCAAGGAGAAGCAACATAAACCTGGAATGTCAGAATCTGTGCCAGCACAGCCTGCTAAGCAGGAACCTGGTAGTTTACACTGGCACACACCAGAGGACTCTTGCCCAATTGGTGTTTGCTCATTCTTCCCCTCACTCTTGCCCTCAGTGTGGAAAACATCCAGCCTTTGAATTTCAAATGCCAGTGTTTGCCAGCCCCTTTTCTGATTGCTTCTCCTTTGTTGAGATTACAAGCTCTCAGCAGCCAGCACCTTGTTTCATATTATGCTACAAAACACCCACCACTGTGCTGATGTTCTAACAAAGACAATGGTCTTTCAAAGGGCTGATTAAGAAAAGCTATTATTCATCTCCAGGGTCTCATACAATTCCCTTCAGGAAGATAAATAGTGGTACAAATATAGGCCTTTGTGAATAAGGCACTGAGATGACAAGGACTTAATTTCCATAGGAGGAAAAATATACATTTGAGCTATGGCGGCTTTTATTCTGGTGTATGGGTTTCCAGCCAGAATTTAGTTGCAGCATCACTAAGGAAAAAAAAAAATTAAGTAATATTAAAACATATGGTATCTATACATTACTGAAGAGACTTTTGGTAGCAACCACCATGTGATAAGAGAGTCGGTAGTTAATGAAGAAGTCCAGTTAGTTTGTTGAGAGATGTGAAACTGCCTGGCCTAACAAACCTTGAATTTTATGTGACTCTTCCAAGCATCTTCAATAAGTCAGCTAAAACAAAGGCTACCACTGGAAAGAAACTAGAAAAAACACACACTTCATGAGTTTCTAAAGGCTCTTGCAGACTTGTTTCTCCTTAAATATTTGCTGGTATTATTGCAAGTTAAAGATGTGCATCCAGTGGAGAAAAGGACTTTGGGTTTATAAGCTGCAAAAATAATGAATGTTCACAAAGACAAACAGATGAACACTATTTGTGCCAAAGGGAAAAATGGGAAGTCCAAGTTTATGCTGTTGAAGGATTCTGCCTTCTGGTTTTAGAAATAAGGCCCATCTGGATTTTTGAACTTTTCACAGCAGTGTCAGACAAATAAGTACTGTAAATAAATGCTCCAGTTGAAGTGACTACAGTATGTTTTACCTTGTTTGTGGCACTAAAATTCCACTGGGGAGGGAAGTTTGCATGGAAAGCACACTTTCTACAAAGAGATGTGGTTTTTTTCTTCCTACAGCTTAAAGATGTGGCCATATATATGAATTCTTATAGGCACCACATGCACCAGTCCAACTAAAGTGACAGCCTTCACATCCTGCATGGTGTTTGAACTGAGTTCTGCTCAAAACTACTGGAACATATCACTTGTCACACATTAAAAAAAATTCAGTCCAAACAGTCCGAGCACCTTTCCCATTCCAACCTGTGAGGCTGGGCAATGGACTCCATTCACAACTGTACCAAAGGGATTACTCTGAAAAACTCTCTTGAATTACAAGAGCAAGCACTGGATGTGAAGGAATTCATGGGGGCAGTCAGGCTGAATTCCTGCTTTCTGATGTGAGGAAAGCAGTGATTCCTATCTCTTCAGTGAGATTCTAAAGATTATCCTTGAAAATCTCATTTTTTATGACACAGCTCTCTAGTGGTGGATTTCTTTACTTTAAAAATGCAACAGATGCCACCCGAGCCTAATGTACCTAATTTTGCCAACATCCTCAGAAACAGAAATCACAAGTGACAGTCAAGGTTGTTTCCATATTACGACCTAAAAAAAAAATTAGAATTCCTTTGGGGGGAAGGTTTTTCCTAAACAAAGCTTAATTAGAAATTCCTCCTGCATTTTAAAAGACTTATCCAAAGAGTTAAAAAATGGCTATCAGCTACTTGGATACTCAATGAGAATGTCAAAATAAACCTCTGCAGTTTTCAATTTGTTATACTTAGAACCAGTTAAGAGAGAACCTGCCCTGGACCCAGTAAGTTTGTGGGAGGGTTGATAATTTTCCTTGTATTCTCATGAGCAGCAAAGTTTCTCAGCTTTCAAATATTTCCAAATCACTTGAGCTGTAACATTTCCTTTGAGGTAGCTAAACTCTTCTGAGATATGTCCTGTCTACTGCAGGGCTCTGCAAGCATTTTGTGGTAAAAGGGTTTTGACGCTCAGCTGCTCAATAATTAGAAGGTAAAAACCAAATGGAAATTAACTTCAGCTCAATCAGCCTTTATCATTCTATAGTTATATCTAGAAAGTTGTCAGATGCTGATTAACCGGGGCTGTTCAGAACTGTTTTGATGAGTCAGAACTAAATAAATAGATTATTTTGTGAAAAGAAGTAAAAAGGAAAAAAAAAAAAAAGAATAAAAGCTGCTAACATGATGGGTTTAGACTTGTATCACAGAATCAGAGAATATATTGAGTTGGAAGCAACCCACAAGGATCACTGAGTCCAACTCCTGGCCCTGCACAGCACCATCCCCAAGAGTCACACCGTGTGCCTGAGAGCGTTGTCCAAACACTTCTTGAACTCTGTCAGGTTTGGTGCTGTGACCACTGCCCTGGGGAGCCTGTTCAGTTTTCACCCTCTGGGTGAAGAACCTTTTTCTAATATCCAATCTAAACAAGTGTTATTGACATTTTATTTAGATGGCGATAATTAAATAATTCACTCTGTCAATAGCAATAAGATAAAATCAGAAAGTAGTTAACATTTTAAAACATGACCATACATGGGCACACTGTAACCTTGAGCTTGTTAATAGCCTGTATTTTCTGTCTGTAAAGACCGACATATTATTCATCTCTGACAAACCTGCAAAATCTTCCTAATCAGTAAAAGCCAACAGGATAAATAAAGCAATTTAGACAGCTGCACAGAACCAACTCATATTATCAGCAATCATTATTATTATTATTGTTGTTTCTGAGAGCTAAGAAATTGGAATATTATTACCGAAACCCACATATAGCCACAAAGAAATGACAGTTCTCTTAAGGATTGTTTTAAATCAAACCAAGAAAGTGTAACTGGGTGGGCAGTTATCACTATGGGAGTAGCTGAGCAGAGTATCAGAGGTGGGGTTTCTGTCTAAATGTGATGTAAAGGATCACGTTTACAAAATTCTTGTCCCACAATGCCACAAGAATACTTTTCATATTTCCTTCATATGCTGTTGGAGGAAGATCAGAAGGCTAAATAGAACTAGATCAAAAGGCTAAATGTCTTTCTGGTAACTGAACACAAGCAACAAAACTTATGAAGTAGTGAAGAAGAGCTGTGAGAAAAGAGTGAATAGATATATAGTTAATTCAAGCAACTTCAGAACTGCTTAATACCAAGAGCAGAAAATTTTGGTGTTTTATCCCCACAGATTTAGAATATGGGCCATTTTCCAGAAAAAATAATGACAAAATCTCATTAAATTCAATGGAACAGAATCAATTCTCATGATTCCATCTTTAATGGCAGTTGTAGCTACAAAACAGGTGTCTAAGGGGACTTAAGCAAAATAGCAAAATGTTGAGAGATTATTTAGTGCAAATGAAACTGAAACTAAGATTTTAAAGCACAAGTACAGAAACTGCTTTAGACTGGGGAAAATGAAGATACAAGGAGGGGAAAAAAACAGCCTAACTGTTGTTGCAGGCTGAATTGATCAAGGCCAGAAGGCAGAAGATCTTCACAAATAGATTTACAGCACAGAGAGAAGTCAACAAAAAGAGATCTTTAGGTTGAAGCTCACAATATGAATTATGGATTAAAATAATCCTACCGGTCCCTCCATCACTCAGCCCCCATATAGCTATTACAGGACAACAATAATCATTACTCATTTATCTTGGTGTTCATTATCTCAAAGATGGCAACCCCAAAAAAAAGCTTATCTGGCTTAAAAATTTCTGCCCCAGAAAGAATCCACATCTTGTAATGTCAAATGTAAAACCTCTTGTGGGCCCAGGGAGGGCAGGACCCTCTTAAGCCTGTAAGGAAGCTTACACCACTCTGCAGCTGCCAGGGTTTCAGCTGCCCTCTTTCTGCTCCAGAGGCCCAACAGATACAGAGGTTTTTCCTAACAGGCAGATTACCTCTGATCACCTTATATCAGTTCTTCCTTGCCTTTGTACCTTTGAAAACTCGTTCTTCAAATTTCTGCCTTGCTTCTCTTATCTGCCAAAGTCCCTTCCATTTAATTAGAATTGTTTAAATTTCAAGTGTGCTTCTAAGGAACGCATTTTAGTTACAATAAAATATTGTATCTTATCTCTTGAACACATTATTGGGGCTCCCACTTTCCTCCCTTTCTTTTCCTTTTATATTCTGGGGTGTGCACACTGTCCCCTCTGTGATGCTAATAAGGTGCTCTTTATGTGCCTCCATGCTGAGTCCAGGGATTTAATTTCCTCAGTTTTTCCTTACAGGCAGTTTTTAATTTCTTTTAAATAGAGTTTCCCTTTTGCAGGCTAATATTGCTTTTCTACCCTTTGGTGTGATACCTCTGAACAACATTAGGACTGCTGACCTCACCCCATGCCCATTCATCTCCTCACAGGTGCTTAGAGACACAGAGACACATTCCTGGCATTTTTATCTCTGTCACTGTGGTTAACTGATTTAGAAATTCTGCAAAAAATTTATGCCCACAAAGGTGTGAAATTGTTCATTTTCTGGCCTCAGTGGAGATCCACAGTCAGGCAAGGCCAATACACCTGGCAAAGTCCTGAGGAGCTGTGGAGGCCTCCAGTGCAGTGACCACTCTGCTCAGCTGAGGGAAGTAGAGGCTGCTGAGGCTGCAGCTGCAATTAAAATCAGTATAAAAATGCTTATCTTTCATTAAAAACAGAAAGTGAGAAAATACTTGATTCTATTCCTGAATTTAATTCTCCATGATTGTTGTAGTTGCAAAAGGGGAGCACATTTCCATGAGGAAGAGGCCAAGAGCACTGTGCAATGAGGGGGAACATGATCTGTAATGGAACCTCTGTGAAAACATCATGAAACATTGTGAAGGCATCTGGTTTATGACCACTAAATAATACCCAAGTCTACTCATTTTGGTCAGTGTCAGAGCTGCCTTGCCATCTGACAGTCATCTGCTTTCCTTTCCAATTCCATTCCATTAGGGAAGAGGCTGGAGAAAATTTTGAAAGCACACAATAAGCAATAAAATAAATAAAAGAAAGCAAACTACATTTATTAAATCAAGCATCCTATGCAAGAGATTTAGGGCAGTTACTTATAGTGTTTGCATTTTAAAAAGGTCAAATTAAATTAACCATTAATTTTTGCCGGAGTTGCCCAGAATAGTCTCAGAAATTTAATCTAAACAGGCTGATATAAAGCATTAATTTGCTCCAACTCCCTCAATCATTCTCTTACAGGACACAAATCAAGTGCAGTGAAGGAGGAGACTCATTTTTGGATTATCTGTGTATCTGGTAGAAGGACTATTTGCAGTTAGGACTATTACTATTCTTTTTTAGGCATGGTCAAAAATAAATGGGCTGGAAACAAACTGTGCTTTCTTATTGTTTCTTTGGGTGAAGTTACAGAAAGCAAAGGAAAACAGTTTTATTTCCGCTTGGCAGAAGTGTGTTCATAAATTTTTTAAATGGCTCAGTTGAAATGCCTACACACTTCAGTGCTGCCCACATGGAATGAGAAATTTTTGATTCACTTGTACATGCATGAGCCCAATATATTATTTATACTGGAGAAAGATGAGGCAAGAAAGAAAAAACTGCTGTACTCAGGAGAGCAGATTAAACAGTCTCTTGACGATAAAAAAATAAAACAAAAAAAAAAAAACCAGGCCTAAGTACATTCAGTATTTTTATTTCCCTCTGTTGCTGTGTTTATTTTGCTGTCTGTTAGTCACATATATCATTTAATCAATGTTTTCTCTGATATTTTGTCTGAGATAATTGGACACCTTTGTAACCCCTTAGCTGTTCCTGGAAGACAGGGAATCACAGCAGCTACTGGAAGATGCTTCCATCACAGAATATCCAACACTTCCAGAAATATTCTAAAGGTGAAGCACAGGCCAACAAGAACAAATACCCTACCTATTTTTGACCTGAGGATGCAGCAGTCAGGGTCTCTTGCTTCTCTAAAGCCACTGATTTTCATGAAACTTGTAGAAATTTAACTGTCTTTCAGATCTTCAACCTTGTTCCTGGAGTGCTGACATTACCTCTAGAGATTTTGCTGTGTGGGAGGAACTCCCCTGGAAGGCAGCAAACTTAATTTTTCCTTCAGAAAATAAGCTAAATTGGTGCCTGGAATGTTTGTCCTAATAAACTTACCCTTGGCCAACTGATCACGTGGCTTTCTGTGATGGGAACAGCACCTGTCACAAGAATGAAGCCCTTGAGTGAGGCATATTCCATTTTTGCAGCTGTCTTCACCAGGCTTGTTTTACTCCTCAAAGATCTTGGAATAATCTATGCAAGTGGAGAAGGAAAGAACATTTTAAGGTCAGTTACACCTGAAGTCAAGGTTTGGCAGAAAAAGAAAATAGGAACATGGCAGAAATAGCCAGCTCTGCAATATTCAGCAGAAAATCAGGCTGTCAGGCTTTGACAATTGATTTAACTTAGATTTAAATTTAGCCTGATAAGGATATTTTTAGTTGCTGCAATTAGTGCATCTAATAAAGCCCAGAGAATTAAAATTGTGTTTAAATGCAGATCTTGGAATCAATCAGAACAAACACAAAAGGGTTATTTCCATGGGTGTTACACCTGTTTGTAGGCCTCAACATGTATTCCTGAGTGAATCACTGGGAGCCTGATGGCTGATAAACCCAGGCAATGATTAATCAAATATTTTTTTTTTCTGATACACCCTTCCCGCCTAAAATAAAATGTGGGAAGTCTTACTCATAACTCATCTAACATTACGAAAATAAGCAACTCTCAACATTAATTCAACAGTTCCATCTAATCTCAAATGAGATAAATATTGAATGCAAACTTTCTCTGTCTTTTGGGTAGAGCAAAACTGAACATACTCAAATTTATGCCTTGGTTTTTTCAAGTGTGAATTTGTCTGTATGCAAGAGGAAATGCAGATCTTCATGATGCAAACTTATAAATTTGTGCAAAAGTTCTATCATATCTGTAAATGCTTGCATACAAAATGGATATACTGGAATAAAGACAGGCTTAATTTCCTTAAAAAAAGAAAATAGAAATTTTAAATTGCAGTTCATAACAAATTATCATTACTCAAAGTTCAGTGATTTAGCCCTAGGTTCTGAATGTGACCTGAATTTAATTCCACGTCAACAACCACCATGGATAAAACTGGTCCACACTCATTTATTTATTTGAGAAAGTTTTCTTTTTCAATTAAAAATGTATCCTGACCAAATAATGCACATTGTCAAGAGAACTTGCTACCAGGGAAAAAAAAGAAGTGTACATTCAACAATTTGGAGAGTTTTTGACACAAGAATCTAAACAAAAATTGTCTTTTGTAAATGTGTAAGGCACTGAGCTAGATGACATTGCATTACAGCTGACAACAAAGAGGCTTTTCCAAAGCAAAGATATCATTCAGCAGTAATTCCAGATCTTTCCACTTGAAAAGTCTCTGGAGGTTATGCACACATTTTATATATGTGTATGCATACACCTCCTTATAAATAAGTATATACTCAACATCACACTTTACCAAACCCCCTGCACTCCCAAGACACCACAAAGGGAATTAAAAAGCTCATAGAATCATCCCCTAGCCCATGTTGATACCAGGGGTTGCCCCACCCCAGGTGCAGCTTGATCTTATTAAACCTCCTGAGATTCCCATTGGCCCTCTACTCAAGCTTGTCCAGGTCCCCCTGGATGGTATCCAAATAACATTGTCAGAATTAAATGTGCAGTGCAATATTTCAAAAGCAATCTACTTCAAGGCTAAAAATATCAAGGAGACTAAATTAATTTGAGCTTTAAACTTGAAAAGATTTCATGCCTCTTGTTTGTGTATTCTTTGCTGTTTGGTATGGCAAAAGCAACAAGATTAAAGCTTTTCAAAAAGAGAGAGCTAATTTGTTTATACTATATATTGGCAGTAATCCAAGTGAGGGGAAAAAAAAAGCTGTCTGGCAAGAAGGTCCAAACCAAGGAATTAAAAATTAGGTTCCATACTGCATAAATAAAAAAAAGAACTCAATTGTTTTCTTAACAGTCAGAAATTCTCTGCTGTCAAGGCTATCCTTGATCTGCTCCCTTGTGATATATTCCAGAAGAAATCCCATCCACACTAAGTTCCAAATGAATATGAAGCATTTACTTGTTTTTGGCAAATGTGAATTAATAATTTTCAGCACATCTCACCGTAATTCCTGTCCCAGAGGTATTCCTTGTGCTGGAGTTGGGGAAACAGACACTGTAATTGAGATGATGCATCTGTGTCAAAGTATTCTTCTTAAAGGCACACACCTGGACTGTTCTTCAGGTGCATTTCTGTGCTGATGGATCACAGATCAGATCACCTCTAAGGTTTTGCCACCTTGGACATCTCAATGGCACTAAAATATTGAGTTGAATTAAGTCTCCAGAACTAAACAACATCCAAACACCACTTCCAATTGGACAGCAGTTAGTGGAGGGAAAATCCTGAATCTCTAAATATGAGCTTTGCTTCTTTAATCTATTAGTTGCTCTTCAGAATCTTGGTATGCAACTTGAACTTGCTTGCTAATATCATCCTTCCTGTTCATAAGTATGACAGCAGTTCACTCACTCTGAAAGTTCTCAGTATTTAGGCAGAAATGTTTGTTTGCAAACATTTCATGTGTTTTACCCTCGGTCTTCAGGAAGGAGCTCACGGTAATGGCAGGAATACAGGTGGTGGGAGGTGCATCCACTAATTTCCTAAGCCAGAGATCTGAAACAAGTTTCTCTAACATAATTTTCCTCTGTGCTTGTAGAGACACAATATGGATAAACATAAAAACATATGTATAAACATAAAAGCAGAGTCGTTTCAAGGTCTTGAAAAAATGTTTACCACCTGTCTGTCCTATCTGAAAGGTCTTACCTCACTTATAATGAAGAAAAGAATTAGCATACTTTCTACCTTGAAAGAGATGTAAATATTTGCAGCGCAGACAGGTCAGAAACTTGCTGGGTTCCACCTACTCAGGCCAAGAAAGAAAAATTTGTGGGGAATGTGTGACAGACAGTGAACTACCTGAGAAAACATGTTGTGTTTAGAGGCAGGGTTTTTCTGAGCAAAGCCAAACCTCCAACAAAGCAGAGCACCAGTTCTTCAAGACACACAGAGCAGAAAGTAGAGCTGTCACTATTGATATGGAAATGACAAGTGCCTGTGTATTTTGTGAATGGAACAGGGGAAGACAGGAGCAGCAGGCTGGGAGACCAGGATGGGGCACAGACTGCTTGGCTGTGGCCTTGTCTGGAAGAGAGACATCTTGACAGCACCTGGCAGCACTTCCCTCCAGCAGCCCAGGATCAGCACATTTCACATTTTCAGAATCATGATCAAAGATAAACAGCCAGGGTAGAGCAATTCACTCCAGGGAAGGCAGAAAGTGCCTGACAACCAGACCTTCTCCATTACTGTGGAGTTTAAAGCAGCACAGCAAAACTGCACATTGCCCAGGCATTTGAATGTCTCCATCCTTGCCCAGGTGGCATGAGCATGGCAGGGAGATGAAGCAGAGAATGCCTCAGATTTCAATTGCAGTCCCAGCACAAGCACTGACCTGCACTGATCCCTGTTACCTCCTTTGTTTGGTCTTTCATCCTTTCTGAACTCTGAGGGAGCAGGGAGTTTGAGGTTTGATCTGTAAGCTTCAAGGGTAACCTGCAGCACTCCAGGAATTTAAAACAAAAAGGGTTTTTTTACATCAAAAGTACAAAGTACAGATTTCTTTGTTGGTTGTCACCTTGGATGCCCCTAGTACTCAGCAACAGCCCAAAACTCCACAGAGGGTAAAACACAAGCAAAATGTCCCTGTAGTCTTTCTGGGTGGGCAAGGTTGTGAAGATCTCCACTCATCTCCACAGTGACACATGTCAATGGTGATCAGCCATGGGCAGTTTTAGACTGAAATGGAAAAAGACAGTGACAACTGAATAAGAGCAGCAGCATCTGAGGCTAGAAGGCTCCAGGTAACAATGAGTTGCTGAAGTGAAGAGCAGCACCAAAACCCTCTTCTAACCTTATCTGCTGGTTTCACCTCCAACTCTCGGCTATCCTTTTGCCTTGAAGCACTAAAGCCATCACCAACATGTGAAGGGCATGAGGCCTTCTTACCTAGTCAGCAAGGCTCTTGTGTAAAAGCACAAAGAAAAGCTGATGTGAACAGTTGCAACAATGAAGGATAATCAGGGATCACTCAGGGATTCTCACATACTGAGCCAATGTTTAACAGCAACATAAACACAGATTTCAGGAATGTCTGTGAAGAGGAATCCACTCCTACAAAAGAGCTTACAAACCAGTAAAGAGAACAGTATGATGCCTTAGTTTTTAACTTTTCTATTTTTCAAACCCTGTACTGCCTAGCGTGTAACTCTGAAGTTTCGTGTGTCCTGTTAACTTCTGCTCTCTCATGGTGGTTAGACGTAACAAACACTCTCTAGGTTTGCACTTCAAGGACACTTTGTTGTCCCAGGCCCCAAAATGTGTAAACTAAAAGCTTCTGAAGAGGAGAGGCAAACTTGGGGTAATTGCATCGTTAACTGAAGTTATAATTGGAGAATTACCCTGATATGCAAATGAACCAAACTTATAGAAGTGTGAAGAACCCGTGACCCAGCATCCATCTTGGGTGTAGCCTTTTGGCTGCCCAGGGTGTACCTTTGAAGGCCTTTCAAATAAATACCTGCTTTTATTCTCTTGTTCCTGTCTAGCCTCTGTTTCTAGGTAGCCACATCAAGGCATCAAGTAAAAGAGAAAGAAGGGCAAGGAAGAAGGACAACGTTGCTTTGTGGTGGCTTGGGAATCAAATACATATCAATGGAAGATAACACAGTAGAATTTTTTTGAGGTTTTGTTGAGGTTCTTTTAATGCAACTATATTAACTTTTTAGTCTGTAAGTCGTCAAGGTCTAACGTCCTTAACCACAGAATCTCATTCCACCACAAAGACCCATTCTGTGAGAAGACCACAAAACCACAGACTGAAAAGTAAATGCTGAGAAAACAGTGTGGGAAAGTCTGATAAGCTCCAGACCAATTTTCATGCTAAATCAGCAAGAAATGGCAAAGCTGGGGCAAGAATCTGCCAAAGTCCACTGTCACAAACAGTCATCAACATGATGGAATATTCACCCACTCCCATGAGGTGGAGTCTTGCTTTACACAGATAGAGACCACAAGCCTGTATTTACACCTGGTGAAAGACAGGAGTCTCTCAAAGACCTTCTGAACGCCTCTCTACCCACCTAGCAGTCCTATCTGTCTCCTTGCACATCAGTATAACCCTCTTTCCTCCCCCCACACCCAGGGAACAGCTGGCCTTGGCCTAGTTAAGTCTATCGTCTCTCATTAGGTGATATATTGCCCATTCCCTAAACAGCTTCAACCTACAGATTTATGAGGCTGTTATAGGTGGTGTGCATGTGTTGCGCTCTGTCATCAAGATGAGGGGGGGGAAAAAAGAGGGAATTTAGTGAAAAGGCATTCTGGCATTTGGCATTATAATTTGGAGACAACAGCTGAGATTGTGAGCAGCTACTTTGTTTCTGTCAGCCTGAGGCTTTCGGTGAACACTGAACTGTGTTTGCTTCAATCTCGATGAAACTCAAAAAACCCAAAAGGAGGAACCACAAAAGGAAAGGTGTCCACTGAATTACACAAATAAAAGGTTCATGCAAATTAAATGTATTATTATGAGGATACTATTTAATCAGCAGCTCAGTTAATGACAGCACAGTGCCAGTGACCCTCTAGGCTTTATGATAGACACAAACTCTGCCTCTTGGTGTTTCCTGTGAGCTCTGATCTGCTGTAGCTCTCAGCAAACAAAATGACATGCCAGCAACAGGCACTGTTGAATGCCTCACTCTCCAAGCCAAGTAATGGATGCTCCTGTTTAAGGGACAGTCCAACGTGCACCTAAAACTTTCTTTTTCTGTCTAACCTCTGGTTTTCCTTCTTTTCCATCCTGCTATTATTCAAATTACAGCAATGCCCAGAGTCTATAGTACTTCCACCATGCAGACATATCACAGAAAACAGTTGTATTTCCAGCTGCAATAAACAGGAAGAAATTTTAAGCATATGCTGAGAACAGAGATGCGGATAGTTTAAGTGTCTTGTCCAAGGTCAGAAGTGAAGTCTGATGACAAAATTAATCTATGCACTTTCCTTTGGATTAATTCAGTTCAGGAAGGGAATTCATATTTTTCTGCAAGGGCTGAGTGTAGGAGAAGTGCTTTGCTGGAAGATCAGACCGGAGTAATGTACAAGGCTTTTCTTCTACAATGAGTAGCACCAACACTCTCCTCCAGAATGCTCAATTTAAGGTCATGGACTTCAGCCAGCTTAAAACCAAACACATAATTAAGACCTTGGCTGCAAAGAGGTTCAGTTAAGCCTGCAAACTGGTGCACAGCCATCCCCTGAACTCAGACCACCTGTACTTTCTGCAACAATCCCTGTTCTCAGATATTAAAGGGAGTTGCATGCAGATGCATCAATAGGAATCACATTCACGTGTCAGGAAGGTATAATTTGCTACTCTCAGGAATCAAAAGAGTTCTTCCAGATTTTCATCTGCATAACAAAATGAAAATTGCTGTTCAGTTTCATTCCTTGGAGTCTTGCTGACTTTTCCCTCCCACTGAATAGCTAAATTATTTTCCAGATATATTAAGTTCACTTCCTTGAACTTTAATTTTCTTAATATATTTTTTGCCCCTTTCTTCAGCTTCTAAATGCTTGTGTGAAATTAAACTTGTCCACCCTCACCAGCACTCACCACTTTCCTCGATTTAGCTGCCTCTGGAAATTTCCATTTTAATTCTCTTCCAGATCAAACCCAAAAATATTTATTAAAATCTGAAAGTTGCTTAACTGGATATCTTTCCTTTGTATCTGTGGCTGGATATTCCAATTTTCAGGCCATGTGACAATACCCTCCATAAATCAATCTGAAATAATTTTTAACTAAGCATTCAGAGCAGCTCCTCTGAGCTCCCTCTCTGAAGCCAAAGGACTTTCCTCACCTGATTCTCACCTGTGCCAGCACAGGTTACATAGCCCAAATGAAAACCTTGTACTGAGCTAAGAGCTTCTACTCACCTTCAAAGCAACAAGTGACAGAGGTTTTCGTGCACTCAAGTAGCCCTTCACAACTTTCTAACCTGTCTTATTCCTCTCAGTGGATTTGCTTGTGATTGCCTCGGTGCAAACCCTTAGTAACACCCTGTAAGTGAAATTTTATTGAATACGTTGGTAGAGAACTCACATTTTACTCCCAGCACACACTGGAATCCCTGCTATCTCACTTAATAACACATTCCTGCTTTTGTTCTTTACAACACTTCAAAACTCAAACATTTCTGTGTTTCTTTAAAAAATACAAGCATTTTCCTTAACAATTCTGTCGCCGCAGTTTCTGCTTTCACATCCAATATGTTTATTCCTGCTGATGTGCAATTTCAAAATGACTAGCACAATGCTTTTAAATTATAAACATCCTCTAAATAGGTTATTTGCTGCCAAAGCACTCAAATTTATCAACTCCTCCCTTGCATGAAGGATTCAATGCTAATTTTGAAGGACAATGTTATGAAGGTACATATAGCTATTGCAGTATTTTTTTATTAAAATAAACTATCATAAACCCATGTAGTACCACAGACATCTGTTAAGCTTGAAAGAAAGGTAAAACCCACCAAAACCAAACCAACCTTGAAGGATTTTTCTGGATCTTAAGGGGAACATAGGACTGCATGAAAATTGATATACATGCATCTTTATATATATAAATAATATTCCTGATTTGTTTCCACAAGGATCAGCAATGTTTACCTTCTCAAATACACTTTGATATATGTGCTGCCTATGGAATTTTATCTAAGGAATCCACAAAAGACAGACAAATCCACAAAAGCTGTCTCCCAAGGATTTGGCACAAAATAGTCTTCCTAAATCAGGCTACAATCATTACATACAAGCACAGAGTTTAAGGCAGATTAATAAATTGCTTACTACACCATCAAGCCCATGAATTACATCCATGGGGAGGAAGGTCATGACGAACCCCATGAGGGGCTTCAGGTAATATGAAATCCAGTAATAATTTGAACAGGACAGAAAAGAACAAACAGTTCCATCTCAGCCTTATTGGGACCCAAGAATCCCACTTAAAAACCAGATTGCAATGCTTTTGCTGTAAAGGCAAACTGTTTCTTTGTCTTCCTTGTTTTTTTCATACAATTCAAAATATTAAACATGATGAAACATATTTCTGGCTTATTATACTAAGGTAAGAACTCCATTTCATGAAATTGGAGTCATCCTCAAGAGCTTTAAAGCAATTCCAGAGGAACCAGAATAACAGGGTTAGAAATCAAGTATAATTGTGTATGGGACAAGAAATATTCCTTTCTAAAAATTAGATTTTTAGTGAATCTTGTCTGTTTTGTTATAAAATAATTCCTTCCCTTTCCTCCAAAGAGAAACATCAAACCTGTCACCTTGTTTTAGCTCTTCATCTGAGCACTCAAAGCAGCTAACAGGTATGAATATGCAAGTTTTGAATTATATACTCTTTTTAAAAGACCAGTCCATAACATCTCAACCACTTTCCTCACTGCCTTTAATCAAGTGCTTTATTCAGTACTTAAACACTGTTTACACAACTATCAACAACAAAAAACCAAGAAAGCAGGAGAAAAGGATAAGAGCTACTTCACAGGAAATTAACAGATTTATGACAACAGCACCAATTGTGAATTTATAGGTATTCAGTGAGTGATAAGTCCTTAAAGCATGTCATACATATCCCAAGAGGTAAATTGAGGTAGAAGAGAGAGATTAACTGAGTGTTTGCTTACACTTGATAGAAAATAATATTTATTGTAAGAACAATACTTGATGTACTGTGCTTCAACTATTTCTTTCCTTGTTTAAACTTGGATGTTATGAAAGTTGTGATTGTCATTTAACAAGCTGTGCTTACTATTTAAAACAGCATTTCTTCTAGACCCCTCAGTTCCAGAAGTATTGACAGAAAGGAAAATCTGAAACAGGAGTGCTAAAGAGACTGACCCTACAAAAAAAGACACATCTGCCAAAATAGATATCCTTTCTCTGAGAAGGAATATCAGCATGAAACACCTGGATAGACACAATTAGCTTTTCAAAGAGGTGTCTGACTAGACAGAACAATGGTCCAATTGTTAAGGCCCCAAAGCAGGACTTGAGGTAGCTGGTTTCAGCTACATCTATCATGATGGGTAAATACGAATATTAGAGAAACAACCCATCAAGATAGGGTTGACTCAGAAGGAGATTTCTAAGAGAAGCTACAGGAGTCCAACCAACTATCAACAATTTTCAGACTAGTGCCAGTGCCATTACAGCTAATGCAGGGAAAGACTAACCAGGAAAATATTTGGGAAAGCTCAGGCTGTTACCTAGCATCTAAGTTTTTTCACTTTTAAAAGTAGAAAAAAAAAAAAAAAAACAAGAAAACCTTGAAAACACAGAACACAAGTGAAACAGTGACATCTACCTGATTTTGTGAAGGACTTACAACAAGAGCTCTCACCAAGACATCCCACACATTTCCATGTGTGTGATCTCAGGAGTCACGAGGATACTTGAGTGGCCACAATGATGTCTGTGTCAGTGCTCATCAACAAAGGTAAGACTGGAAAGGGAAGATCACGCTCTGGGTGCTCTGAACAAATACCATCCAGAAAGAAAGAAAAACATAAAGAGAGTGCACTCTCTTTAACAAACTGCTTTCCAGACCTGGGGGAGAAAGAAGCAGTGTTTTCTTGCTTAAGTAAGGCAAAAGCAAAACGGAGGCAGAGATCCAGCACTGAGAGGCAGAGGTCTCCTGTAAGACAATTATTTTCAATGTTATTTGCATGGTGATTTGACATGTTGCCATCAGAATAACTTACCTAACAACTGGATTTCACAGCCTGCTTGCCCTGCTCTCTTGTTTGCTTTTATTTTTGCAGGCAGCAGTCTGTGTTTCACATCATTTCAAACCATTTACAGTACTGTGTATCAATTCTGCAACATGGTACAGGAGCAGAAACAGCCTGAAAACAAACGTGGTAGCAGCCACCACTTGTACTTCTCTGAAAAAAAAGCAGGAATGGCATCTCAGAGCAGTGCTGGTCTTTGTAGGATAGGCTGCCTCTTATCCCAGGTGCTGCTGCCTCTGATCCCCTGCCAGACAACAGGTATTCATTTCAAAATCGTCTTTTAATAGCAGCAGGAGATGTAAAATCCTTAGGAAAACATAGCATAAGGCCTGAGATTCAAGAAAAAAGAGAAAACTGGGAATGAGAATATATTAGACTTTTAAAAAAAATTTTATGCATCTTTTAGGAGAGCTTACTGTATACATCAGACTGACCTATTAAATAATGGGAGTGCTCAAAGGTTTTCTTCATTAATTAATTGCCAGCAGCAACAAGACTTTTGCCTTGTAATCCTTCTGCTATTTGTGGCAACTTGGGGTGTTGCAGAGGTACGTTTAGAAATGCAGTCCCAGGAGAAAATGAATGTTCTGAGGCTCTGACCTAGGTAGGGACCTCGTCTGTCAGGGGTCCTGGAAGGTGTGAACCAACTCAGGCAGACAAGAGGTAAAAGAAGGATGCTGGGTGATTTAAGGGCAATCTGAATCAACTTGTAGTTTGTGAAGTAATAACAGTGCCTTTGAGGCCAGATGAGACAGAAAGTGTAATGCCTTGAATTTAGGTGGTTGAGACCACAGGGACACAGCAGTGCTGAGGAGAGGGAGGTCTTCAGTTCCTTGCTTTTTCATTATATATAAATCTTGTAATCCCTTTTTCTCCTCAAACGGTGTATCCATAATTTAGATTTCCGAAGCCCCAAACTTAGAATCTACAAAATGTACATTTAAATAGTACAAATAAATTATGTATAGGCTAAGGATGGGAGGGTGTAAGTCCACAAGGAACCCTAGGATAGTGTTGTCTTGGCATTAATAAACCTTGGATTAGGAAAAGTGAAATTTCACCAGCTACCCAAAATTCAAACCTGTCATCACTGATCACTTTATTTTCATTTGACTGAGTGCTGGCACAAGGGTATTTATAACTTGATATTCTTCTTACTTTACATAAAACGTCCCATTGTTTTTGCATTCTTCTCTCTTTATCTTGATTTTATCTCATCTCATATTAATTTATATTCCCTTTAAATATACAGAACCATGAAAATGTGAAAATTAGGACAATCAGTAGTCCCTGGAGTACACCTTGACTGCCATGGAAAAGGGGTAGAAGACGTGTCTAAGGGGTTGGAAGAAAGTTAACCTTCTTTCACATGAGGGCAGTATCCAGGGAGCAAGAGGCTGCAGCTTCTGAGAAGAAAGAAAAAAATATCCTTTGCCAATTTCTCCTTGTTTTGTCAAGAATCAATGATTTATTCAACCTTCCACCTGTAAGTGTCCTTCTTGTGCACTTCTGACCAAGCAGAAAGAGTAGTTCATAGTCATGTAAGGCAAATAAATGTTAGAGCAATCTCAAAATTGAGGTCCATAACAAAACCTCTTTCCTATAATTTTCCTACAGTCTCCTGGTAAAGAAGTTGCACAGCTCAGCCTTTCACTGACCCACAGGAAAAAGAGATTGAAGGCCACATAAATAGGTCAAGGCCATCACTCTCGGAGGGGGAAACTGTCTAAGCAGTGAAATAAATTATCCCAGGCACAGGTCTGTTCTACCATGGACAGATTATTACAGGTATCCATCCTAGCTGGACTTACATCCACTGCTCAGGGGGTGTCTGGGTGCTCTCTTTTACAAATCCTACATTCACCAATCCCTAGAGTTTATAAATCTCAGTCCCACTCCTTCCCACCTTTGAAAGAGGTGTGTTAAACCAGCCTTCCCAGGGCCTCTTTGTGCAGCAGCAGCTGTATCCCTAACACCAGTTTCAGTGCCTTTTCTCACACCTCCTCAGCTCTGTCCTGCCTGAGGCGCGGACACCAGAAGGGCACCAAAGTCTCATTCCCATCACAGATCTGCACAGCAGTGCAGCCATTTCCTCCATCCTCTCCCACCACCTCTCCTGCTGAGCAGACCCTGCACAAGTCACCCCTTTAAACTGTGCATCTGAACAGCTTTATACGATTATCCCATATCCTTCCCTCTGCTTCCTAATTCTCTCTTCTACCCAAAGCACAAGTGAAATGGCAGTTTTTACAGTGGATCATAATACTTTCAAGCCAAGGACAATGTATGCAGAAAACACATGAATTTTTTTATTGGATTAGGGCCATTTCTGTGTTTACCGTTGGATCTTTCCCCGCAAAGGATGGTTTAACTACAGGTTCTTTATGATGCAGCTCCTGTGCTCTCATGATAGAGCTGTACAAGCAGGCCTTCCTGCAATTTCCCACTCAGGGTGTAAAAGTAGAACAGATCATTAATTTTCATAAAAGCAAGCCAAGACTCAAACACCCAGAAGGGAAATGCTGAAGTGGATTCTCAGTATCAGGCACATTATTTAAGTACTAGCGAGAATAAAGGCTTAAATGAGCTACACCAGCCACAGTGTCATTACCAATACCTGTGTACATTAATTACATCTTCATCTCACCCTAAACCTTTCCATCAAGACTATTTTCTGGTTTTCCCAATTGGAAAGAGATGATGAAATAGCATACATAAGTAATAAAATCCTAAAGTAGAACATAGTATCTTTCAAAAGCCATCACAGCAAATTAGTAACAGTGGTTAATGACTTTTGGATAGCCAGCCCACCTGGCTTTCCAAGTTTTATTTTCAGTGTTTTACATACACACATACAATTATAAGGGTATGCTTTAAAGGAAGGAAAATGAAAAATGATGATTAGTGCATCACGGTAATCTACAATCATCAATGAACTGTGGCCCATCAACAATTAATAGGAAACACAAAATTCTAGAAGGAACCAAGAAGTAAATTTGTCAGCTAGAAAACTTGAATTTAGGAACATAAGCAGCAACTGCATCTAATAAAACATGAAAAGAATACATTGCCATAGATGTGGGTTGCTATACCACTATTTCTTGCCTCGCTCTAGGTTCTTAATATTAAAGGCATTGTTTTTGCAGCTACTAAATCAAGCAATCTCATGATTCTGCAGGTTGGAAGAATGAATAAATCTTCACATAGGCAGAGACTAACAAGTTCAGGTTTTAATAATCTTTTTTGTTACTGTGTAAAAAATCCTTACATAAAGGCTGACAGCATTGCATGGGAGTAGCTCATCTGACTCTTCATATCCAGTCAAGGTTCAGAGTGACTTTTTTGTCCATTTTCAATGGTTCTCAGAACATCTCTAGATAAAACAGGTCCCCAGCAACCCTGCTACTTCTCAGTTGTCTTCACCTGAAGCTGTTTTCCCCTTTTATTTTCACATTTCCTATTTTTCACGTGCCTCCATTTGTCAGGGGACCATAATTTTTCTTTAGTCTTCCAGCACTGTCCTTAGCGCCACATTCCTACCAGTGTTCTCCGTGTGCTGAGAACGTCATTTCTTGTGCCTTTTCAGACTGGAGTGCCAGCAGAATGTTCTTTCTCTCTCTGTAAACAAGACAGTAGTGGCAGAATTTTTTTCCAGACCTGCTGAAGTCTGGGCAGCCATATGTCAGCCATGAATTCTGAGTTTGACCACAACTGAGTGCTTCCTGCAAGCAGAGATGCAGCTTTGAAACTCTGTGGCAAACAGATTGTGGTACTGTGGTACTTGGTTGATTTACATTAACCACACATATATTCTAGTAGCAATTAGTCATGGATCCTTCCCCACTTTTCCTGAAACATCTGTCTTTTCACACAGTTTCACAAGGTTTTGATCAATAAAACAGAAGATTTTACATTTCTGTGTGGACATTCAGTAATAATATTTAGCTGACAAGACCCCATTAGTGTTCCAATATTTCTCTTTGCAATCTGAATATATTTGTAACATTTTTTTCCTTTACTTTTAAGTTTTTGTTAATACTTGTCTATCCATCCCAGATAATTCAAATAAAAATCCTAAATAATATTTCAGATCTCTAAGATTTTTTGACAGCTATGTTACCACACACTTATCAATGTGTATTTCTTAGCTAATTAAAGAACTGCATATAACACATCTATTACTGCAACTTTTACACCTTAATGAAGACTGACAAGAAAAAAAATAAATATTCTGAACCTACAACCTCAACAAATACCCTGCAAGCTGCCTTAAGGACAGTGTTTCCATAGCAATTAACATAGCTACTAAAATTTCTTCCTCACTATCAACCAGTGTTATATGTTTGATTAACTTTCACCCAAAATGTTACCCTCTCTTTTTTGTTACTACAAAAATGCTAAGAACTTATTTCTTTTTGATTAACAGCTTCAGTTGTCAAAGGTGGCAAAAAAAACCCTTATTTTTTTAATAAGTTAAATTTAGAGATGTTAATAAGTAAGCTTTTTTTCGCACTTTCAATCCCTCTTTCTTACAATAATCTGATTTTTTAGGATTCTGTCTCATAACAGCATGCCTAATTCTCTTACTCATCTGAGACATCTGCCATTTAAAAAGGAAAAAAAAAATCCTTCTCTAATCAAACTTAAAAAGAAACATTTCTGCATATGCAAGATGAAATTAATTTAGACATATGAAGAAAGGTATGGTTTCCCTCCTTAAGCAGTAATGATTTGTACCAAAAAAAATTCCCCAGAACCACTAGCATATAATTTTTTCCCAAAATAATTATGGAACTGATTCACTCTTGTATTACTTCAGTCCTAAAATACATCGAAATCAACTGACTTCAAAACAAGAATTATGCAGCAATGAATCAGTTTATATATATATATATATATTTATATTTAAACCAAACTATTTCTAGATATGTGACCTTTTAATATTAAACACCCTCTGCAACGCATGTATTTCTATACCTGAATATAAAAACTACCCATGTGTGCTCTAACTAAACCTTAGAGATTCTTTTTGTTTGTACAAGGGAGAAACTATGAAATACTGAAAACTGGTATCAAACAATGAAGAGCTCCATTTTCTCATCTTCCCTCATAATGGCCTGCAAGTTCTTCTCCGTTCTTGGCTTCACAAAGAAGAATATCCCCTTCTCCCTAAGGATCCCTTCCTTGGGCAAATATTGCGGGGCTTTCAGATTCCATGTTCTCTTCAGTGTCTGTTCCATCTCATGAATACAGATTGTTTGACTGAAGGGTGACAGTGCCTATTTTGAAAAAGGATGCCATTAAAACATACAAGCACTATGTCATAGGTTAGTAAGCATAGTCCTGGAAGTGATGGTCTTGCAAAGGGGTGCTTACAGCTCCTCTGTGACCTGACAGAACCTATCAGCTGGCCAGTTTGAATATGGACAATTCTTTAAGGCACTCAAAATTGTGACTGCCGCTATGATCCACATTTAAGAGTGGACAAACACCCCCCAGCTCTCTCTCGTTTCCAGTGCTGGGACAGGTGGCTGCGGGCCCCATGCTGGGGCCAGTGGGCCAGGCCAGGCCGGGCCACGGCCATCCTGGAGCCAATGGGCCCTGTTCCACCACGGAACCCCCCCCCCCCCCCCCCCACTGCACTGCTGTGGGCAGCTGGAGTGGCTCGGTTTCCCCTCTCCAGTGCAACCAAGATTCAGATGAAGCTGCACCACTGTCCAGCAGAGATCATGCGACCAACAGCAATAAGTGAAATTCCAGCTGCAAGGCCTAGGTGAGATTAATCCTTTTAGTCCTGTGAAGAGCTGAAAACCTGAGAAAAGAGAAAGAGGAGATGCTTAAAGCTGAAATTCTGTTGTGAAGCTATGATGTATCAGAGTACCCGTTGAAATTTCTGAAGGCATGGGGGGGTGGAGTGTTCAACTTGTACTTGTGAGCAAAAGCACCTGCGCTGAGATAGGCAGATGCTGATGCAGCTGTAATTTCATGAGAAGTTTGAACAGGGAGAGATGGAAGCGATGAGGACTTTTGCTCCAAATGGGAAAGGAGAAACCTCAGGTCCTAGAGATGCTCCCGGAGATAGTCCTAGAGATGAAGATGAGGAGGACCCTTTGCTCTCAGGGAAGGAGAAGGGCCTCTGTTCTTAGAGATGAAATGCTCCCAGAGATGGGTGAAGAGAACTTTTGTTTCTGAATGGCTCAACCTTAAAATTGTACCCCAAAAACCTTCAAGAGTGGACCCTCAAAAGCAGTTGCAGGAAAAGCTGCAAGTCGGGGGAAGGGACTCACATGCGAGCAGAGAACCAACCCGGGCGGCTGTCTCATTGTGATAATGTGTTCATAGCATGGGCAAGAGAGACTCCTCCTCCTAAATGGACTGAACAAGGTTATTATGGAAGTGGAAAACAGACTGAACATCTCAAGGGTTGTCTTTTTACATTGTCAGTGGGAGAAGGGAGAAAGGTGGGGGGAGGAGAAGTGTTCTGAAGGTGTGGTATAATTTTTTTTCCTTCTTTTAGGTCTGTTAATAAACTTCTTTATATTCTTTCAAGTTTGGTGCCTGCTTTGCTTTTCTCCTAATTCTTATCTCACAGAAGATAAACAGTAATGAGTATTTTGGACCAAACCACTACACTAAATTGGTGTTTCTGCCCGGTTACAAAACAAACCCAATACACACTAACACAGAAAGGAAGCACACAGGAGATGACCATAAGAATACTTAAAACTTTTGAGGTTGTATGAAATAGATTAACAAAGGAGTGAGCTTGAATTTCTGCTGATTTTTTTTTTGAGTAGGCTTGCCAAGAGTAGCAGTTACAGTTAGAAATCAAGAATTTTGTAAGAGCAAGAAATTTTTTTAAACCCCCACTGTTGAAAATATATCTGCTTATAGACCACTCACTCAAGGCATGCTTGATTGCACAGACAAATTCACTTTTATATTAGAAATTTAGCATCAAAATTGATATAATTGTTGCACTTTATTCATCCATCCGTACATAAGAACACACAAAGATGCATTTTCTGAGCTATGTATTTGCCTGTTTAAGCATGACTCCAGATCCACCCAGAAAATCTTTTTACTTACTCAGTTTTCATATGAAATGTGTCAACTCTATCTTTAGAAAAAATAAGCAGCTCAGAACTTCATGCAAATCACATAACCACTACTTGATGATGATTTTTGCCAATGGGCATCTTAAATTGACATGGATATTGGATTGAGTGCTAGAGAAGACAGGACAAATCTGTTTTTACAAACACAAAGAGCATGATTAAGACTGAGAGGCTTCCATTCCAGTCTCTGCACTGTGCTGGAAGCTCTCAGTGTGGCCATCCTGTGATAACAGAGAGTCACTTCTCTCTGCCTCCTGAGGCCCTTGTCTCTTACTGTCTGAGCAGCAATCAGCACAGACATCCATGTCTTCAATTTAGATAAAACAAAATTACCAGCCAAAAACTGGTTTTACATGGCAGAACACACATGTAAGTCATTCATGCATTTGAGGGGTTGGTGATACCAGCTGGAGGCAGTCAGCAACATCCACCATTACTTCCCCCAACTCCATAACATAGCAGTGAAATCAGTTAAGAAATCTTTCTCTCTTGCCAAATATATATATATACATGTATATAAATATATGAATACTCTCTCAAGTCTACAGAATCCACAGAAATAATGGAAATCTAGAGGCAGGATTTTTTCTAGTGTGATTCAGGTTAATGTACCACGCTAAGAAGATACTACATAGAGCATGGAGCATCTGATTTATTCACAGGAACATCCTAGGACCTCTACTTTAAATTTCAGACAATCAGAATAAGGTTCCAGTTCAAGAACCATATGTCATGCATAATAAAAATGTACAAGCAAACACCACAGGGTACAAAAACCCACAATGGGCAATTTTTTAAGTAGTAGATGCAGTTGTTGTTTGATATGCACCATGACAGTGTGAAATGTCAAATAAAACAGTAGCCCAAGGAACATGGCATTGATCAAATCCGAGACTTTAAAAAGAAAGATTTCTCTTGCTGAGCAGACCTTCCTGATTTATAAGGAAACTGAATCCAAAAAAAATCACTTTAGCAATTCAGTGGAATTTGGGGAAAAAGAGCATTTTCAGCTGCTAAGCCAAATCAACAGGAGTTAATGGCATTCAACAAGAGATTTGCTTTCAGTTTGCTGAAGGACTGTGTGAAGTCCCAGTGCTTGATAAAGAACCTAAAGTCAGTGTGTATAATGTAAACAGCCCAGAGTTCAGTACCTATTGAATTAGATAAAAGCCTGTCCCTATCTTAACAAAACTGAAATGGCACTTAAGCTTTCCCACTCAGAGAAAAAATCCAGAAGTGGCAGAAGTTGTCCAGAGCTGTTGAGCACTCATCATTCTTGGATGCTTTGAAGACTCAACTGCATAAAACCCTAAGCAACTTATTCCAGTCTTTTAGCTGACCTTTCTTTCAGATGGAGGTTGGATTAGCAACTTCCTGAGGTCCCTTTCCAACCTCTGACTCCCATGTGCATACATATACATTACCATTAAAATGCCATTATTTTAACAGCTGCAGTGTGACAGCAGCCATAAGGATTAGCAGGAGAAACCCTGCAAATATTTTCATGGAGTTTATTTAAAATATTTTATTGTTAAAAAAGCTGGATGACATAGCCCCTACTGAATTTGCTGAAGAGTTTATGAGCCTTTGCAGGCCAGATATGCAGCAGTGTCTGGGTTGTTAACTCAGAATACAGTTTAGGCTTACTGAATCGATACCATAATAAAACTCTGGTCTCTAAAAGGAGTTAAACTCAATATATTCCACCATAATCTCAAATTCTGACAATCTTAAATTATGTACAAGGCTACTGTACCCAGTTTATACTAAAATGACTTGCCTAATTAAGGAAAAAAACCCAAACATTCTGTTTTCTGAACTAAGACCTTTAATCTGATAATATATTTAACCACATGAAAAGTCAGCCTGTTAATCAGTGATCTGCAACATGTCCATCCTTGACTGTGTCTATGGCTCTCATGCAATCTGCCAGAAGGGACACCGAACAAGCACCCAGTTTTTACAGAGTAAAAAACAGTGGGAGCCTCTCCAAAAAAATATATTACCCAAAATATGTTCCATATATATGATCAGAATATAACACCTTGAGTGGTAGTGTTATTTCTATGCTCTTATGGGCATGGGAGCATGGAGAAGAGGTGCACTAACTCTGACAACCAAGGTGTCACTACCCCTGTGTGTGACTACAGAAGGACATGACAAATGATTTTCACTAGTTAACGTTCATTCAGCTGTTGCATTTACATTGTTGTTGTTTGGTCAGGAGAAAGGTCTTGAAAATGCTGAATGCCCTTTATTATTGTGTTTTGTTCAAAGGCTTTCTGGGGTTTTGGGGTTTTGTTTGGGGTTTGTTTTGCATAATGTGTCTCATATTTTACATACTATCAATTCAGTGGGAATAAAAAAGTTACCAATGCAAGACAGACTTCTGACAGCTCAGCAGCTTCACAGACCCCCCCAAATCAGGATACCAACTCAGTGATAGGACTAGTCTGTCTTTCCTCCAATTTCTCACCTTCATACTTTTGTTTTTATCTTTATTTTTTAAATTTGTCAAAGAAGACTGAATTTTCTAACTATTTTCAGGAAATCACTCCCTCTTTGCTGCTCTAGTCCATGCTCTCTCTCCACCCATGGCAAATATTCACATCTCACTTTCCTCATTAATTTATTTGAGTACCAATTACTCAAAAGCTATGCTATTGCATAATACCTTTTTTTTTTCCTATTATTTAATTACTTTTTCAGCCCAAAAAAACTTCCTTATGCCTTTTAACTTGAGAGAATTCTGGGGATCCTGGAGGCACCTTCTTCATCATACCCAGCAAGCCTAAATGGTTTACTCAGAGCACCACACTCTCTCTAGAGCCTCCAGAAGCTCAACACTGACAGAGAATTATACTACAGTAAAAAATCCCAGAAAGTGCCAGTTAAAAAAAAATTTTTAAGAATTTTGAAAAATAAAAGAGAGAGAGAGAAAGAAAGAAAATTACCTCCAAACAAGTGTGGGAAAAGTACAAAGCCAACTGAAATTTTGTGCTGAATTCAGAGGGTTTATGGATCCAGACCTCTGAAGAGAGTCCATTTTCAGCTTTGCACTGCACACACTCCCTAGGATACAAAAAAAACCACAGGCACATTTCTAGCAAAAGATGAAAAAAGGCTTATAACCACCACCAGCTAAAAGCCACGAAAAAAAAATCAGCAGCCATAACATGGACTTAGTCTCTCCAGTATAATATCACTACCAGAAATCCCAATGAGATACAGTGATTCCAATTAATTTATAAAAATACTTCTAAAGTATGATATTACATGTTATAGATATTTGAGAGGTCACTTGATTTTCCAGTCCTTTAGGAAAACTATTTTAGATGTCTGGAAAGCTGGATACAGAAAACCACAGGCATTATTTAGCCAGGATTTCCAAGAGAGAGGGAATGAATGCTTCTTTTTTCAAGAGTGGCAAATTTGGAGCACCAAAAGCCAAGGAAGTGCAAAAGAGCTTTCATCCCCCCAAACTGGAACCAACTGAAAAGACCAAGTGCACTAATTATTACCTACAAGGATAAAAAAGGGTATTTTCTGGTTTTCCTTTTAGCCCTGAGTAATGGCCTTAAGGAGGCTGTCATTTAAACTGGGGTGTTGCTGATGGCACAGAACCATGCTGCCTCAGTTCTGGAAGCCAGAAAAAGATTGTACTCTGAACTCCCCTGACATCCAGGAACCATATTAAATGACACGCTGAAACAAGAGTTAGTCTGGTTTTATTACTGCTCAGTGCACAGGCATGGATATACACCAGAGCAAATTAAAGTAAACTTGCCTAAGGCACTTTGAAATTCAAGGTCTTAAAATGACCAATTTCTGAGTCTTTATCAGCACTACTAATACATTAAAACTACCCTGTTCCCAGAGTATTCTTGTGTCATTCAACAACATTGCATTTACATTGCAATTTACATTACAATGCATTTGCGTTGCTGCCTCTCTCCCCCCTTTCTTTATGTCTGTGGTTGCCTTTCTGTTTCTCCATAGCCTGTGATATCCCTCCAAGGAGCAAAGCATAACAGTTGTGTATTGCTCAGGAAATGAACCCAGCTCCTGACTCCCAGCTGCGATAGGAGAGCAACCTCACACCAAGCGAGATATTTCACCTGCAAATGCACCCAGGCAATGAGAGGAAAAACAAGAGCCAGTAATTCAAAATAAAAATATTCCCATTAAAGTGACAATTGGAAGCATCCTTTGTAGACTGCTCTAACACCAAAAATAATACAGCTGAAGGAAAATTAGTGTGGAGAACAAAATGGCTGTGGAATATTCCTATTTCCTGACTGGGTTATATTCTCAAGTGTAACACCAATACTGGCTTTATTTTCCTCAGAAGGGTGCCTTCACTATCTTGCTTTTACACCACCAAGGATTTTGTACTGCAGATTTTGTACTGTTTCTTTTCCAGCTTATTCTTTTTCCTCATGGCACTGTAAGGTCCCTCCCATCCCACACGCTTCAGCCAGACTGCTTCCCAGGATCCACACACCTTGCTGGGCACTGGGACTTTGTTGCTGAAGTGCTGTTTATTGCATATAGAAGGCCCTGGTTTACTTTCCTACTTTCTCAGCAGCTACTTAAGGTTAAGTATTCTCACAAATGCTTTAGGAAAATCAAAACTTGCTTCCTACAAGTAGAGGAAGTTAAATAAAGGCTTAAACCTAAAATTATTTTTATTAGATATTGCTATTATACTGTTTTTGGTTCTGTCAAGGAGAAAAAGACAGTCAAGATACCACATGGATTAAAACTATTATGATAGTCTCATGATAGGAAAAGAATCAGTTTTGCCACTTCCTAATGAGCAGATATTTTAGAAACTAAGACATTTATGAAATCCACAGGTTTTTAAACTTTTTAAGTGGATAAGATTTAATAAAATATTGCATTTGGGGATTCTATCATAGAATTTTCTGGTTCTAGCATTGGAAGAGAGCTGAGATGGGGCACAAAATGAAAGAAGCAGGTAGAAATATATGAGGTGTTAGCTGTAATATTTGAATTGATGTTTTTCTTGACAAAACCTGAAAGCCCTACAGCAGCATGCAGCCTAAAGGGATTGCTAAATAAAAGCAGTCTCAGAAAAAGATTTGCTACATGTAAAATTAAATTAGACAGGTAATTTGATTGTTTTCAGAAAATGTATGAACTGGAGCACCTGTATTGACCAGGATTGCCTAATTGATTATGTTGATGAGATCTCACATTCATAAAAGAGAAGCAGCTCCAACTCCTCCTGAAAAACATGTCAACTGCCCAGCACTTGCAGAGGTGGGGTCTTTTTGTTCTGAAAGTCCATCCTCATATTGCTCAAGTTCAGGAAATATTTGAAAAAATCCAAGTACACAAGCTCCAAAATGAGAAAGGCACAAAGTTCCAGTGGAACAGATTTCCCAGCTTATTGGTATTATTTATTAGTCATTATTGTGATCCCTCCAAAACAAGGAGCTTCTCTACTATCATTTCGTTCATATTTTCTTTATGAGAAATTTTCTTTATGAGAAATTCTTAAAGAATAACCTGTAAAGCATTGTTATCAGAAGTTACCCTACATTTGTGAGACAGTTACTGTTAGACTGACTTATGTCTAACAGACTATTACAAATGTCACATCCTCAAAACTTTTAGAATCAACAGAGGCAAGAAGAGAAAAAAAACCCTCAATATATGGATTTTCAGGTTTGTTTGAAGGAGCTGTATTTATAAAAGACCTAAAGATGTTGACTATTTAAGCACCTAAGGGCAATAACTAGTAAGCAAACAAACACAAAAATATATTTATTAAATACTCAAAATTCCTTACTGGAAGTATAATCTGATAAATGTCAAGATTAATTGAATCTTGCATTTAACTCCTTTTACTTTCTGAAATGAGTTGAATTTTGATTCTCTACAGAGTTATACTTCCTGCTTAGTAGGTATTGCCATAATATTGCATGTGGATAAATCCGCAGGATTTATTGATTTGGGAGATTATTTTATCAAAATGTTTGTTCCCTTCAATAGGAAACCCAAGTCTCTGATTAAAAGTCTCCAGGAGCATGCTGGAAAGAGACAGGCAAGATCTGGGATCTCCTGAGTGCTGAGTACTCATAGAAAGTGCCTGCAATTATGCAATTGGATAAATGACACCTAGGAATTATATCTATTTAAGATAAATTATGTTTTAAGCCCATGTCAATACAAAGACACTGGGTATATGCAAAGTGTTAAGAGTTCTCCATGAACAAGTTAAAGAGCATGCAAATGATCAGGTAAGAGAATTCCTGGGCATTAATGAGGCTTTTGGCTAAGTGGAAGGAGTAACTCTTAGAATAAAAATTGTCATGCCATGTCAGATGTTTCTACTATCCTATAGCAGAAAGTAAGCTGCAAGAAACCAAATTAGACTTTCTCAGGAGGTTCAGGCCCCCTTTTCTGAGAACTGACAACTGGTGGTGTGTGCACTATTAATTATCTGCAAATACGAAGTTTAAAAGGTTAATTTCAAGGCCTTATTATTCTAATACTTCAAATATTATTTCCCTGTCTGCTAATGGGTATTCTTCTAATATTTCAAATTTTCAAATACTACACACTTCTTCCCTATCTGCCAATGGACCCTGCAGGTGCTCCAACACAGAGCAAAGCCTGCAGGTCAGACTATAAAGAAAAAAAATCCCCATCTGTATTCACTGGCACCATCAGGATTATCTCATCTCAATAATTAATGTCATTAATTGCAAGAGCATATGCCTGTAATGCATCTCTGTGGAAGATGTCACTGTTGTATTCACGGGGTTTTTTTGTCTGCCACTTCAAAATGACCATAACCTCAGAGTGGAAAAGAGACACTGCAGCTACAATTTATTCATTACGTGCCTCTAATGAAATGGAAGTACTTACAACTCCAAGAACGTGAGGTAAATGATTAGGGAGTTGCTGCTGTTTGCTATTGCTTAGGGTGAGGGAGCATGCAGTGCACAACTTGAGTGATAACCAGAGCTGGGTGAAGGTTTCTATGCTGGAGTACAAAGATCTCTCTCTTGATTCCAAGCAACCATCCAAAAATAAAACCCATTAGAATTCATTGTCAAATCTAACAATTCGGTTCTTTCCCAATGCTCACCTAAGTCACTAGAGAAGAAACATTCAAAATCCCTCATATTCTAATGAAAGAGAATATGTCTCATATTGCTGTGAGGACACCTTCTGCCTCCTCCCAGGAAGCTTGATGGTCTCTATCTTGAGAGACTATCAAACTCAAACAGGACAAATGAGTTTCTGCATCTTTACTCCTCTTTCTTCTGCATGGTATTTAAAACTGGCAGACAGAAATAATGCTCAGGTTGGCTTCCTTTTATTCAGTTCAGTTACTGACACTGACATTTTGCAAGTGCCTGTCGCTTTCACATCAGAGGAAGAAATTTTGCAAAGTATCTTCAATACTCAAGGCTTCAAGAAACAGAGATTAAAAATCTTGCATATTTAGGACCCTGAGCCCTGCCAACAAGGAACAAGTCTTCTAAGCTTTTAAGTCTGGCTAATTTTGAAAAGGGTAGTCTGAGTGTAAAGTCACAATTTGTGGCCATTAAAGGATAGGAAAGATCATAGGATGTTCTAAGTGCAAGTGCAGGCCTCCCCCATGATAAGGACATGCACTTCCCATGCCAGCTGGCAGGATAGAGGCTCAGCATCCAACCAAATCCTACTTTGGCTCCCATTCAGATCCTCCCTCTTCCATCAGACCTTGAGCAGCTCTCCATGACGACAAGCAGTGCCCCAGCAGGACTGATTAAAGACCAGGCACGAAGCTCATTTATAAATTGTGAGAGTAAATTTACAGCCCAAAAACTGCAGAAAGGCATTTTTCCTCTCTTAACAGAACTGTGCTGTGTTTACTGAAAATATTCAGAGCAGACCTCTTCCCCAGTAGACACAGAGGCACAGCTCCACTGGAGTTAATGGAGCTGGACTGATTGACACCAGTGGAGAAGCCAGCTCAGGATTTGACTGGTTTAATACTAAATAGATTTCATTCAGACTCTAATTTCAGCACTCTGCACCGTCCCTCAGGCACCCATTTGATATCCTGCATGGCTAATTTGTACTCAACATAAAATATGCATGCTTGCTGCTGTCTCCAGAACTAAAATATTCAGCCTACCCGTGCATGCCAAAGACAGTTTCCCCTGCACACTTCAGAGTCATAAGAATGTGCTGTAACAGGCATACCTGTGCATTTGGGAATGCACCTGAAAAATTAGAAAAACATTTTCAACTGCTTACTGAGTCTCTAATTGCAGGCCCTGATGTGTTTACTCCCCATGCAATTGCACAGCAATTAAAATAACAATTTGCACACCTACAAATTCTGAATTTTAGCACATTCTTATTTCAAGAACTCAAATCCCACTGGAGCAGGGCAAGAAAACTTCTTGCCTAAGGTATTTTTTTCTAAAATGAGGAATAAGGACTCAAGAAGGGCAAATTCAAGAACGGAAGGCCTGTGCCTGAAAGTCTGCAAAGGTGGAAAAGTATGTGGAAAAAAATCTCTGCCAGCTCCCATTCAGGAACTGCAGTGGAGCCAAAGAAACACTGCAGTTTCAAACTGCATCACGTGTAACCTGACAGAGTCAGAGGTCCAAATGCTAACTGGACATGAGGCTCACAATTAAATGAAGAACAGCACCAGCTGTTCTTATCAGTGCAAAGGAGCACCAGAAAATACTTTCTACCTTATAAATTGAGCTATCACCTCCATTGGAGTGGGAGTGATTCAATTCTTTTGCTCTCTGCAAAACACTTTGTGCTATCTTACCTCATGATGTGAGGTTTTTTTATTACCAACAGAAGAAAAATATTGGCATATGGTGAGATATATATTCATAGATTTCAAGCTGTATAACACAGATATATGTCCTGATATCTTATATGATAACCAGGCTAGGGAAATTATATCAAACCACTGTTATGGACTTAAATTTAGTGAAGACTTTGCACTCCAAGGTACCAGAATATCTCAGCAAGTCAACAATATTAATATATTCTACTCCATATTCAAGCCATAGCCTACATAATTTTCACTGTTAAGCGGGCTGGCAGAAAGACCCCTCCAGTCTTGTCAGTATGACCTATATTTTTTAAAAAAAAAAAATTTCTATTACTAATTTCTCTTTCCTGAAATAGCAACATGATGAAACCTGTGCTTTAATTCCTCTGCAGTTATAACTCTGGCTACAGCCTAGAGTTTAAGATATTCTTTGCCAACTATCTCAGGCTCTACTGAGCATAGATCTTCCACCAGCAAAAATTTCATGTGAAGTTGAATTTTAAGTACCAGAAGTAGATTTGCTTGTCAAATGGAAGTCTTACTAGGCATTCAACAACCATTCGCACACAGCCTGGAACATAAAAATTCAGCCGATCAAACCCGTATCTTGACAAAGAAAAAAGACCATGAGCACATTACCACAACCAAATTTTTTCCAGAGAGAACTCAGAGACAGAAAGTAAAGAAAAGGTATCACCTACAAGCCAAAAACAAAAGAAATATGTAGGATTTAGATTTGCTTCAAAAACAGTGCAGGCTAACAAGGCACCACCTCTGTGTTAACAGAGGCTGCTCTGGGTCTGATCCAGGGTATGGCAGAAGAAAAAATATTTCAATCATTAAAAAAAAAAAAACCCCAATCCTAGACTTTTCAGTTTTGTCTTTAGGTAACATTTCCTACAATACTTATGGGATTTTTCCTAATGCAGCACACTTTTTTCTTCTTAAAAGCAAAATTTTGCAACAAGTATGGTAGACTTTGTTGAAGTAAAGGGCTTCACTAACAAAAAACATACTAAAATCTTTCTGCTTTTGTGAGCCTATATAATTTCTGATATAGGCCCCAAACTTTTTGGTTCAGTTGAAACAATTAACAGTGACAAAGTTTTATTTGCACATGAGAAATGTGGGTGATGAGGCTGATCCACTTTATTCAGCCTCCCAGATAAAAACACTACGTTGAATGTTAGATCTGGTCTCTACATAACCATGGAACCACGAAGCCAAAAAAGTTAAACCCTGCTTAAAAGAAAGAAGGTAGGTCCAGATTTAGAACCTCAAGAAGGTGAGCGTTGCCATAGTCAGTTTTAGCAGCCCAGGTGTGGAGAGAATTTAGAAGGGTAAAACAGAGGAGTAGGCCTGTATAATGCCCTCTTTTACTGAGATTTGTACTACAGCTCAAAAAAAAAAAAAAAAAAAAAAAAATCATCCCAACTGTAATGATTTCCAGAGAAATCAGACATGCCAAAACAATGCAGATCTTGTGCCTGAGTGAGGAGAGCACTGCAAAATGCATAATATGACAGTTACACACATATTTTTCAATCATGCTACAAAGTCTCAGGCATTTTTCCATGGAATGTGATGTTCCAAGGACATACAGATTTACCTCTACATTTCTAGAACTCCTCAGTTGTCTAGTCCTTACATTTTACTTTCTCTGTGAAAAATGCATGTTCATTTATGTTTCTTAAACTAACTCTCACTTCGGTGCCGAAAGAAAACAGAACAACCAACCTCTGAAAACACCAGCCACTAAAGTTCTGTGTAGTAAAAATAAGGCAGGTATTTTCAGGCATGGTCTCAGTATACAAACCTTCAGGCAAGATTGATTTTCTCAGCAGCTTTCCTTTAAAATAAATAAATGTCCAGCACCATTGCTAGAAGATAAAAAATTCAGGCTGTTTGATCTGGTGGGATGGGAATAATGCACTGCAAGGAAAAGAAGCCTTCTGCAAGAACTTCCCAACAGCAGCAATGGCTGGTTTATAGCAACATAAAGTATTTTGTTTGCCTGTGGACATTATGTGAGCCACTGACTTTTGCTGCTTTTTAAATAAGTTCTGGAGAAGCTCTCATTCTTATTTCAAAAAGTTATATTCTCTGTCCACAATTGAAATTATGTATTTTCATAGAATAAAAAAAATCCATAATGGACATGAAAGTATTGAGCTAAGGGAACAGCTTTCCCTGGAATACCATAGGAAGAACTGAAGTACTCCTCATTTTCCTCCATAAACACCTGCTTTATGAACACCTTTGCATCAGCAAAGCAATCAAGCACCTTTTCCACTATCCCAGACCTCAACCAAGAGTAGATGGAGAATGATGCCAAACCAACGGGAAATCAAAAGTGGCCAAGAGTCCTCAGAGCTGAACCATGGTGCACTGTGGAGTCTGACCTGAAGCAATAAAAACCTGCCAGTGTTTTGGATTTTTACATAGGCAGACAGAGAAACCCACCATGCATAATAGATATCTCTGTCCGGCTTCTAAGACTGAGCTCATGCTTTTCATGTATAAAAAATAAATGTGTTTCAGCACTGGCTGTTTTGGTGACCTCCATGAGACTTTTAATCAAACCTTGCATATAGCTGGGGCTTCAGAGATTATTTGATTTCTTCTCCAGAAAGAGCAAGACAGCTCTTGTTTCAATTAATATTTCAATCTCACAGAACACAATCAAAAATTGAAAGAGGTCCCCACAATTTCAAAAATTGAACTCAGTAATTAAAATAAAGATTAAAAAATATCATGGAATCTTTATGTGGCCATAGCAGCAGAAACACACCTCAAGATACCATAGCAACACTTGCTCTTTTATTATTAAACAAAGTATCTTGCAGGCTCATAAAATACCAGTCAATGCAGACATATTTTGGGCTTCACTCCATAGAGCACTCATTACTCTGGTGCTCCTCTTCTCTTGAGCTTGTCTTACTGAGACACTAGAGGTCAGCCTCCCAAAGAAAACTAACCACTGCTCAACTTTAAATCCATGAGGAATTGTGGCACTTGGAATTTAATGCATACAAAAGCAGCACCGGAGATGCAGCGATCACAGAATCACGGAATATTGTGAGTTGGAAGGAACACACAAAGATCATGGTCCTGCACAGGACCAGCCCCAAGAGTCACATCATGTGCCTGAGAGAAGTGTCCAAACATTCATTGGACTCTGGCTGCCTTGGTGCTGTAACCACTTCCCTTTCCTCCACAAAGAACAGAACCATGCTTTGGTTTCCTCACTTGTTTAATTAGCACTGTTGCATTTACCAAGAAAACAGAATTCATCAATAACCTGATGGCCTTCCCGGTGAAAATGGATGAATTTGGGCACAAAGGGAGAGCAATGCACATCACATACTTCAACTTTAGCTCTTCACACTGTCCCCCCAAAACAGCCACATATCCAAGTTTGTACTTTACGTTGGATGCATAGGCAACTACATGGATTGAAAACTGGTGCGAGGCACCACTGGAACAAGTTCAGCGTGGGGTCACTGTGTGGTTGGTGTCTGCAGCACTCACCCCGTGACGAGAGGATGAGGTTCCTGGGCTTGTTCAGCTGGAAGAGTTGAGTTTGGAGAAAGGACCATCTCTGAGAATGTTCCAAAAAACACAGAGCCAAGCCCTTCACAGCACTGTGGAGGAATGAGGAACAACAGGCATAAACAGAAACAGGAAGGGATACACCTGGCACAAGGAAAAACTTTATTGCTTTGGGGCAGTCAAGCAGTAACAAAAGCTGCTCAGGGAAATGGAGTCTCCACTAGTGGACATTTTTAAGGTCCAAATGGATAATTCTCTGAACAGCCTGACTTCTCTGATCAGCTGACCTTGCTTTTAGCTGGAGTTTGGAGTAAAAAACTCCTGAGGTCCCTTTTAACCTGAATGGCTTTCAGTCTTTTCATTTCAGGATATGCTGTTTAAAAAGTCTTTGAAGGATGTTCCCTCCTTTAATCTTTAAACTTAGCTGTGAAATTACATAGAGCTTCCCCAAAAAGGGGAGCAAAAATTAGATCTCAGTTTCAGTCCTTACTTTATCATTACTCTGTAACACAATCACTCATATTTCAGGTTGAAAAGCTTTGCACAAAGGCAAAACCTTCTGAGATAGCACTGACTTGTGCTTCTCATCCCAGAGAACAGCCACAAGCACTTGAAGGTGGCAGAAGTCACTTCAGCTCAACATGCAACAGTAGTTCAAGAGTTCACAGCAGCACTACACAAGACATCAGGACAGGAGGTGAGGCAAAGCAATAAAACCATTAGAAAATAAATCAGCACAATATTATGGCAACTACCAGAAGAGAATTGCCAGACTCAAGGTGAGAAATCTCTGTTGTGACAAAGTCAGTCTTTTAAGGTGTCACACAGCTAAAGGCAGAGGAAGGGCAGCCCTGCTAAACCCTGGTATCCTCACAGCCTCCTGCCACCTACTAACCAGGCTCACTTTTATTTTGCTCAGTCTAGTGGAATCACTGCCTGAGGCCTTTCCTTTGTTTGCTTATTTGCTTATTTTGCTGAATGGCCTTTTCATCTCCAACCCTTTCCCTCTCCCTCCTTCTCCAACCACTCATCTTTTCCATGGCTGTTTTCATGCTCAATTAGCTCTACTTTCTCCATCCTTTCTCTCTAGGCAGGCACTCCTTTAGCCATAACCACTCCCAAATCTGTCACCTCCAGCTCTTGCAGAGCTAATGACCAGCAGGGACCACGGGAAGCTGCAGGTGACATCCCACATCACCCATGAGCTAGAGAGATGAGCAGCAGCTCTGCTGACAGCAATGTGACAGAGCATGCACATCCTCCAGCTGCCAGAGAGCCATCAGAGCAGCTCCATGTCAGTGACTGCTCCCTAGTGTAAGGTCTGCATTTTTCGTTTCATGGCTCGATGAAAATAAAGGCAGAAGAGAGACAAAACTAGGGATAAGGCTAAATGGAACTATTTTCAGGAGTTGCATGCATCTAAATTAGGACAGGAGAGGAAGGATGGAAAATGGGTGAATGATATTTTATCCTCAAATAGAAATAGAGAGCAGTATTGCAACTTCTAGCCAAAAGTAATGAAATGCATAATGTGTTTCTATCCTCTATACGCCAGTGGGGGGAAAAAAAAAATCAACACAAATCTGTTGCAGACAGAGTAGCATACATCAGCTAAAGAATTGCCAGTTCTCTTATAAGGAAACTGTATTCTTAGGCAGAAAATCTTTGGGCTTGTTGGGGTTTTTTATTTCCTCCTTTTTTAGTGCCCTCTTCCCTCATTTTACAAAAGCTTATTATTTAAACTAGGCATTTGGGATCTGTATTGGGGATCAGAAACATGAAAGCACAGCTTCAGTGAGGCTGAAGTTCCTGAAATCCTCTGCCAAGCTGGATCATACCGAACCTGTCTGTCACAAGGGACAACACCAGCATAACTCTGTCTCAGTAAGAAATTGCCTCCATAATCACTCCCAGCACACACAGTAGGGTCGTCTAAGAAGGAAGGCTAAGAAACAGCTGTGGAAGTAGAGGGAAAGGAAGACAGACAGGAAAGAGCTACAAAGGATACTTCCTCCCTCCCTGCATATTTTAAGCCATGTATTTATGAAACACAGTGAAGGTCTAATTATGTTAGTTTGCAATGAACACTGAAGTGCAATTAGCCACAGTTTCAAGCTGGAGGGAACAATTATTTTTAATACTGCTAATTAACATACAGGATGCGGTGTAAGATTATTTTTCCCTCATTCTAACAAAGCAGCCTCAGCCACTCCATTACTTTCCTCTTTTAATATGGCAGGTTTCAGCCCTGCCTTCTCTGCCGCTCATCACAGTCTCATCCCACTTATTCTTTGCTTTCATTAGTTTTTTGGAATTTTCAAGCTGTATAATTTCTGTCCATAGCACAAATACAGCCAAGCATTAAAGTATTTAAGCATTTTCTTATCATAGGTGTGTAGTCCCACTAACCTCAATAGGTTCCTCAGAGCTGGATTACAAAGAATTTGATTTCAGCAGATATTTTCCTGAAAATTGTATTTTAATTTTGTTTGTTTGTTTTGTTTTTGGTTTTTGTTTTCCATTTCCACCCTCAGGCATGTAAAAGCGGGGGGAAAAAAAACTATCTTTTTTAAAATTTTCTTATCTTCGAATTATTTGTGATCTGCCATCCTCACTGAATCTATTATCAGCTCTTCCTTCTGCTGTCTTCTCCTGACAATCAAGAACTGGGACTACGGAGCCAGGTCCAGCTTCCCAGTTTTGACGCCTTCCTGGCAGCATTCCAAAACAATCTGCTATATGATCATCCTGCTGGATGCTATTACCTCCTTATTCCTCTTTGTCTTTGGGGTTGAGTAGGATTGTTTCTAATTCTTGGGGAAATTGATATGAATTTGGCTACCACATAATTCCCTCCAGCTGTATATTATTGTAACAGACAATTATAGCCTTTTACCAAATCCAGCACATTCTGAGCACTCAGATTGCAGGCAGCTCTACTCAGCACATTTCAGCTTGGCAATCCTTTCAAAAGACAAAATTTGCATTTAAAATTGGCCTTCCCTGATTTGTGGGATAATGATAGGCCACAATGGGGGAAAGCTTGCACACCTCTTGTATTTCATCTAGCTTGGCTAAACAGAAAGATTACATTGTCCAGAGAGTATTTGTGAGAAATACTAAAATCCGCTGAAGAGGCCGTAACACAGACATAGGCTTGGTACTCTTGCAAGGCAAAAGGAGACCAGGATTTTTAAGAATATATGCCACATTCTTTATGTTCTTCTGCTGTTCAATTCAATTAATGAAATGACACACCACCGAAAAACGGGAACGATGTAAAACTCAATTTGTCAATAATTAGATTCCAATAATAAGAGGGTGGAGGGCATTACCTTTCCATACATGTTCTTCTGAAGCACCTGATACAACCCATTACTGTTGGATAGGGACACCAGAGCAAATGGACCACAAGGTCAGTGCAATGATTCCCAATGTCTCCTCCTAGTCACTGCCGTGTCCTCATCTGCTGCAGTTCCCAGGAGACATCAGGATCAGAGAAAACATTCCTCAGAGATAGTTCAGTTCACTTAGTCCAAGTACAACCTACAGAACTACTCAAGGAGTGTATTTTTTTTCAGACAGTAGGACCCAACACTTTATAGCCCTCCAAATTTCAAGTCAGACAAAAAGCCCTCGTGTGAAAACCAGCTCTATGATCCTCCCCACAGATTGTCACTTTCTGTAATAAACCCACAATAAGAAACCATGATGGAGCTTAACGTAAAATACAACTTTAGTATTTTGTGTTTCTTTCCTGCTGCATCTCCTACCTTGGCTTACACTTATTTGGAGCATTTTCCAAACCAGTTTCCCCACACTACTGATAGTAATGAATAACAAAGCTGCAAAGATCCTCAGAAGAGGTATTTGACATCCTCCCTGGCAACATGCAGGTACATTAAATAGCTCACAGCACTCGGGCTATTACCAGGAGGGATGTTTTAACAGACATACGGCAGTTCATCTTCTCCTAAAGCAGGGAAGGGAGAGAAGGAACACCAAGTTCTGTTGAGCATTTTGCAACATCCCCATTTATGTAAGACACATGTTAATGAGAAAAACAATATGCAGATTCCCCTCATGGAGTCCCAAGCCACTAATGTGATGTCCCACTTCTTATAGTGCTTTAATTAAAGAAAAAACAAACAAACACAAAAACAAAACTACTAGTAACTGAAGATGCCATTTGATTTCCCTGCAGCCCCTGAATAATTTTGTGACTTTGTCCTTGACAGGAAGTAAAGTAATAATGTATATTGTGAGGGCCAAACCTCTTTCAAGGAAAGAGGCCTTTTCTGAAAATTCTTTTTTCCATGGATGATTCAAAAACCAGAATCTGTGCATTAAGGTCACCAAATCAATCGACCAAACAAAAGAAAATTAAATTCTAAGCCATACTACTGTAAGTACTGAAGTGCAAGCACTCCTTGCCCTCAAAGCATTAACACCAACTTGTACAAAAAACACAAGCAGAAAGACACTTTACACTTTACTCCGTGTTACTGTGCTAAAATACAACTTTAGAAATCATGTATTTACCACTCTCATCCTGACAGGAGGAAGGTTCTTCCCCTGTTTTGCCACTTCATGCTGCTGGGGGAAGCCACCAGCAATTCCTGGGAGAAAGTACTTCTGCATGGGTACTGTGGTACTTCTACAAAGGTACTTTATACCACAAGGTACAAGGAATTTCCCCAGCATCTGGAACAAGTTGCTCCTGGCTTCAGCAGTCACAATACACAGTTGTTTCTGTTTATTGATATGCCTTGACAGAGTACACCTTCAAAAAGCTTTTGGAAGTTTTTCTGAAATGATCAGAACTTCCTCCTCATGCCCAGTAAGTGTGAGGCTGGGATTTAGGCACCATGAAGTTCGAGCACTGTATTTTCACAGAGGACATGGTTTGCTGTTGAACAAATGCCCCATTTTGACATCCTCATGCTGTGTCTTTATACCCTCGTCTCTTTTAATTAGGCTGTAAAGTCCTGTTGAAAGCTTAGCTCTAAATGAATCACACTTTCCAGGGTAAATCGGGGTTGAAAGATTCCCAGTTGCCAGTAGGAAGGCTGGAAGTTGGGCACCAGTGACGGGAATGACTGCGACCCAAGTTCTCCCAGATAATTTTGAGCCTCACTCAGAATTTAAGCTTTCCTATTCCCCACCAGCTTTTGCAGATAATTATAAGGCCTTGTTATAAGCCACAAGTTTTTTTTTTTACACTGCTAATCCATAAAACACTAAAAAGAAGGAATAAAATATTGAATTTTTTAAACAGTGTATAACACAAAGAACCAAGTATGTAGTTAATGTAACAATGTCCTTCTAAGTTCCCCTGATAATACATGACTGAAATTTAACCAAAAAAAATTTTTTTTAGTCTTTATTAAGGAAATGTCCCTTGCCCTTCACCACAGGATTACTAAAACTCATCCATCTCCTCAGGATCTTACAGCTCTCTTAGATACAAAGACCTTTTAAATTGTCAGGGCAGTGAAAGATCTAAACGTTTTTCCTAGCAAATGGCCTAAATAATTCTATTCTGTAAGTTATGAAAGCCTAACAGTCTCTCATGATTTCATCTGGTCACAACTTCAAAGTGTCTGAAACCTTAATAAATAAGACTTTTCTGATTTCCACACACAAGAGAGAAGACAATAAGAGCAAGGTTTCAGCGTGTGTCAATAGAAGGCATCTAATTATTTTTAAAACAACTGATGTTCTTCTTGATGAGAATTTCTGGCAGTGCCCTTCCTCTGAGGATTTACACAGGACAGCAAAAGGAATGCACATCTTGTTTCTCTGGGATAATCATTCCTTATTGGTGGAAAGGGATTGGGTAAAACTAAGGAGAGGTAACTCGTTTTGCAGTGTCCACCTCTTTAAATTATCTTAAACCAAGACCCAGAACCATTCCTCAGGCTTACCTCCTTCAATGCATTATCTGCTCCCCAGGAAGACAGCACACATCTCACAGAGCCACAGTTTGTTGGCCTTTCACGTCCTCCAAGGTCAGCAAAGCCTTCTCCAAGACCTAAGGCAAAATCATACAGCTTGGTTAAGGAAAAAAAAAAAAACCCAAATGAATCCAAGATACTGAAAATATTCATTTCCATTTATCTATTGATAAACATTTCTATTAAAGAGGCAAACATACAGATATTTTGTTTCAACCATGATTAGCACTGAAATTTACAGTGATTAAGTGATTGGGCTGCAGAAAAAGTTGTCAGACTGTCAGCTTCACTCTCACCTTACTGGAATGGTACTTTCCAGAGGTTAAAAAACTAAATTTATTACTAAATCAGCAGAGCCCTGCTAAATTACAACAGCAAGGAATGCAGCACAAAACCTCAATGAATTGGACTTGGCTCGAGTCACAGAGCTGACAGCCTGTGTCTCTCAAGTCACCTTTCAGCAGATCAGCAAACAGAGCCCAGCAGCATCCCAGCTCCCCTGTGCCAGAAGGTAAGGAGCACCAAGAGGGAAATGAGGCTGTGAAAACCTGCCAGGCCAACCTCAGGCACAAGAAATTCAGCTCAGCCTCATGTGCTTCACATCAAGGATGTCTGGTCACCCAATAAATCAGAAACAGGTGCTCACTCCTGATCATCTCCTCTCCACTTGCATGACCCCCAGCTGGTTATCTCTTCCCTATCTTAGAAGCAGACAAACTCATCCTACTTCTTAAAAAGTTATCTTAAATCCCACTGAATGAAGCATTAAATCTTATTTATCCTTACTGTGTAACTATCGGGGGGTGCTCCCAATGCTCTAGTCAGGAGCTGGCAGCAGCCACTTTTGCTGATTGATAAACAGAGTCCTGAGAAAACTTTTCTTTTCCAACTATGATCTTTGCAGATGTTATCAGCTAAGAGCAGGATGTTAGTCAATTGTTGTAAATTGCAGCCTAAGTCAGTCGGTACTGATACACTGCACTTGAATCCAGTTGGCTGAGACAGGCTTCCCAGATGTGGATCTTCAGGACAGATCTGCCTGCCCTGGAGAGAAAAGCATTGGGTCAGCACCAGTGTAGAGCAGCACTGCCCTCAAGACAGCAGCAGCCACATTGAACCTTCCAACTAATGAGTAATTTTCACCTAAACATTGCAGTTTCCAAAGCCTGTACAGTCTTCTCCACCACCTGCACCAATCCACATCAGTGTTCAGTGCAATGGACGTTTCTTTGCCTCTTTGGGTTTCCAGACTGACCCCAGAATGGATGGGAAGAATGTCACAGCACTAAACATAGCTTAGGCTGGGGCCATTTCTGCTGAGCTCTTCCACTGCCCATTGCATGCAAATGCCAAATGCAATGTGGTGACTGCACGGTCACCATGCAGCACCACAGAGGGCTTGGAGGCTGTTGCCACTCTTACCACAGCTGAGGTGAACCTTGTGAGTTTCCCCTTCTCTGAGTTCAGAAAATGCCAAGGTATCAGCCCTTCAGACTGCTTGGAATAACTCAGAGGACTCTGCCTGTGGTGGGGTAGGGAACTCTGGTGCAAAATTCTCTGCTGACAGGACTATGGAGACAGCAACCTCTGATGGAAGGGAGGCTGTAAAGAGCATGGGCATAAAAACTAAACCTCCTTCAGGCAAGCTTCAGAAGAGGCCCTTTGCCTCTCAGCTCTAAAAGGAGAAATTAATTTCACTTCTGATTGAAGACTGATGTTATGCTTTAGCAGACAGTGATCTCCAAGAAAAATAAAAACTGATTAGAAATCAAGAGCTGGGGACTGGCTTGAAGTTAATGAAGTCAATTTATCATATATCCTGTTACAAGTGTAAATAACAGAGTGTGTCTCATGAAAGTCTGGGATAATGATTGCTCTGGCCCCAGCCAGCGCTTCTAGAGAGAGCAGCAAAATTAGTGGTCAAGGAAATGAAATGTACACAGTGATTTATATGCAGCCCTGGGTAATATCAGTGAAATTAGTGAAATTAGCTCCAGATATTATTTCTGCTCGTTAGGTAAGTTATTTGAAACAAATATCAGGCAAAACCTAATTTTTATATCAACTGAGAGAGGCCTGAGTGTGAATGCATTTCCAGGGATGTAAACCTGTGGGGGAAAAAAAAAAAAAAAAAATGCAAAGAGAGATTAATGTCTCATGATAGAAAGGTAAGGGAAAAGGTCTAAAGAACATTACAATTTTCATCATCAAGGATTTGTTGGAGAATGAATTAGACCATTCACTCAATAGGTTCAAGTGTCTGAAGGAAACAGTGTAATACTGAACGAAAAAAAATCAGGAAAAAATAAAATGCAAATACTGTATTTATAGAAATTATAAAAATCTAAGGGCCTCTAAGGCAGACAAGTGGCTTGCAACTGCCATAAAAAAGTGGCTCTGCTCTTTTTACTTCCAGGTGGGAGTAGTTGTGAGCAGAGTGTGAACAATCAATGCAGTGTAGTGGAGACAAACAGGAGCAGGAAGCATCAGCTGAGTTAACTCCTTTCTATTTTCCCATCCCAATTTTTTTTTTCTTTATCCTCATCCAGCCACTCTTCCAAATCTTCATCTCAAACAAGTTTGCTTTCTAAGGCATGTAAGAATAAACCCATCTACTCAAATATCAGTAGCATGTCTTCAGCTCTGTGTGTACAACTGAATGTCCCGCATCTGGTTGCTGCTTTAAGGCTGAATTATTTCATTTCATAAGAAATGTCCTGAACTTCACATCTCAAAAGTGCTGCTCTATTAAGGACAGGAGTGTCCTCCAAACTCCTTGAATGCATCTTCAAAAATTATACTCTCCAAGAACCAGAAAAGCATGCTTATGGGGTTTGACATTCATGGAGGTGCTGAACATGGACTTAGGCCTTGTCTTAGCCAGCTCTGAGAAACTTCTTGGTTTCAAGCACTAACCACAGCAAATAGCACAGAATAAAAGTCAAATACTGTGCATCCAAAGGGGCTGACATCACAAGTGAGCAGAAAAATGCAGGTTCCCCATGCTGTGGGAGAAGTGAGCAAGAACTGCATTGACATAACACCTCCTGATTCCCTTCTGTATTGTTTCCAGCTGGTAACAGGTACTACCAGTAGTGGTGATGGGAAAGCAACACCTTTGGGAGATGCAAACAAAATTAAGGGACTGAAGGGGAAGTCAGACCTTTCTGCTTATTTTACCCCCACTCTTGCTGTATCACCTGCTTCTTCTTTCTTCTTGACATGACATTACCCCCCAGAAAGTAGGTGGCTGAAAGATCCAGTGAGGATTTTAGGAAAAGGAGCCCAGTATAGTCAATGACAGAGGTAACACGGACAGGTGACTAGGAGCTCTCCATTCCTTAGAGAAGAATCTGTTGACAGGAGAGGGCTCTGACATGAAAAAGGCTCAGAAAAAGGGGAGGGGATGGTATTTCCACAGTTGATTATATAGAATAAAAGGCAGCAACTTGCTGTTTATTTAGAGTTTAAAGGTGGGTTGGAAAATAAAAGGTCTTTTTTTTCCTTTTTGTTTTTTTTTAACCATCTAGAAAGCAAACTTTACTGAACAAAGATATTAGGACTGCAGTTCAAAGTCATTGCATTTGCTCAGCCCCCTGCATCCAGCACTGTGGTTAGAGACTCCTGATGACACTTACATCACTCCAGCCCAATACTTATTCTGCTGCAATTGTGTCTGGCACCAGCAATCAATTTTATACCCTTCATCCTCTCACTACCTAGTCCTGCATCTTCCCTTTCCTTCCTTGTAGTCCTTGACTGTGCTTCCTGAACTGGGGCATCTTTTCTGAGGCCCAGCACAGATCACCTTTTGCCACAGACAACCCATGTTGATACTCCACTCCCATGACCCCTTTGGAAAGAATTACTGATTTTGGTGGATCATCATTTTAAGAGTTTTGTGTTATCTAGCTTCTGTCTCCCACAACGGCATCATTGTCTTTGGAATTATCCCTTCCCATATCCCTCAGCCTTCCCTTTCTGTCACATATCAGCCTTTTTTTAAAGGCCCTGAAACACTTTTAGCCCATATCTCATACTAAAATAGCTGCTATAAATCTATGTATCTATAAATACAGACAACATGTGAAAGAAACCACATCGCCAGAAGTTTTTTCCCATTTTGCTGTGGGACAAATAATCACTCTGGCACCATTTGCAGCACCAGGGATCTAATTTCCAAGTCAGAAAGACTCCAATTTAACAGTGTAAGAATATGGAATATGCCATCATTCTGCAGAATTGCAGCTTTGAGCCGCTTCGTGCTGGTTGGGCAGAATCACTAATATCTAATGTCATTTGCTGGAAGTGTGTGGCAACTCAGGCATGGCCCATCTGTAATTATAAAGCTCATCCTGTCAGGGAGAAGAAGAACATTTGATACACACATGACTATCCCCTCTTATGAAAATTACCCCCTATTCATCCAGGAATGAAATGGGAATTTTGCCTCAGCTGAAAGTGCCCGGTTCAGAAGCCATAAAGTACCTCCTATCTCTGTATCAGTGAAAGCACATCCTTCAGGCCACACTCTATCTACCTGTACAAACAGGCTCTTACTTGTGCAGTGCTTCAGCTGAGCTTCCAGTATCAGTGTGTGGCTCTTCCATAAGGGAATAAATACCTGATAACTGCTTCTCCTCTCTCTGTCTAGAGCAAAGACTTCACCTCAGTCATATAATAGAAAATTGTGGACAGAAAACACAATGGATTTATTACAAATAGATAAAATTCTCTGGATTACAGTTAGTAAATCCCCTTCTACAGGGAGGAAAGTTATCTCCTAGAAAATTTTTATAACCATCCAGATTATCAGGATATCCAAGCACACAAGTTGATTGTGCTATAGGACCAATTGCCACAAGCACCCTGGCAGTGCTCATTTATCAAAGCGCTACAAAAATATTCTCAATGTCTCCATATCCACACCCCTAGGACTCCTAATTGAAAATATTTACCAGTGTGTGATTTTTGGGACCCTTTTTCAAATGCCAAAAGCTTGTTTGGTCTATCTCTAGGTAACTGATCATTCTGATTAAGAATCCTTTACATGGAACTAGGTTATCACCATAAGTTACCAAAATAGCAGCACTACACAGGAATAAGAGCTAAAAAAGATCAAAGTTTGGACTTTTCAGAGCAGACAGTTCTTGGCTTGTAACTCCAGATATGACTCATTACCAGAAAAGCTGAAATGGGGCAAATCACGTCCTCTCTGAACATACCTTGGGCCCAGTGTCGAGGGTTTTGATCCATCTGCAAGGATGCAGCACAGATAACATCCAAGTGTTCACAAAATCCTTCCTCCACAGGAGTACATTGCCACCATCAGCATGAGAAGAAAAGTGTTCCTGAGAAAGACAGAAGAATGAAGAGTTAAACCAAGAGAATATGGACAGACCACCAGCTCCAAAGAAACCACATGCTAGATGTCTTGCACTTCACATAAACAGGAAGGAAATAGTAACCAGTGCAAAGGAACCAGGGAGAGCTTTTAAGATATCCCCACAGTAATGGGCAGAGATTCTTACTCTGACATTTCAGGTTTTGATAGTATGAGCATTGTTTGCCTCTGCACATCGAAACACACATTTTTGAGTTTCTGACCTTTTTCCAGCCATTTACAGAGTGTGGTTGAACATCTCTAACCAAGATCTAGATGCCCAGCCTCACACTATTGCTCTTCAGAATTTTCCCAGGTGGTCAGGAGATCGTCTGGCCCCACGTGGCATTTAAATAAAGCTTTATAAAATGAAGGCCTTGTTGCCTTTGTAAAATTATGGCTCAGGCCTGTTACTTTGACTAGAGAAGGACTGTGAGAAAAGTCCATGAGAAGAAAAATAATTAGTTTTTACCCATGAAAATGTAGTATCAACAGAAGCAAGAAAGTTAAACAACAGAAGGAGAAAAACAGCAACATATCTGCACCTGTTATTTTTCTGAATGCTTGAATGCTGATGCTATAGGTGGTCAATGGCAGTATATTGAAGTTAGTAATAGCCAGTGAGTCTATTGCAGTAGTTTAGCAGCCAATGAATCTGTAACATGAATGATAACATACAAAGGTGTATAAAAGAGGCTGCTTTGTTTAATAAATGGCTTTTGGCCCTTGAAAGAGGCACCGTCCGTGTGTGTCGTGACCGCCCCAACAGCGACAGCCCCACTCAAGCTGTTGTTACATCCAGTGCTTCCAAAGGAAACTTCCACTTCTGCTCCCAACCCATCTCTGGCACAGACTAAAACCTGAACAGATGTTCAGCATCTCTGAGCATAACAGGAGAATGAATTGGTTGAAAACTCATGTTTTTCTACTCCTAAAGACAAGCAAGGTTACAGATGCACACAGCAGGGCACTGCATCATTCCTTGCACACAGAATCCCAGAGCATCCACACCAAAGGCCATTCCCCTGAGAAACTGCAGTTCAGAGGAGATGAGGGCCAGGAAGAACAGCTCAACCAGACTTTATCCCCCCTTAGCACATGGATAAATCTTTTATCACCTCTGCCTGTTAAAAAAACACAGTTAATATCTATTTCTTTGATATTAACTAGAGAAATTAAAGTCCTGTTGTGCAAAGAGCTCTCACACTTCTGTGGCTCCTGAATTTCTCTTTGAGATGTGCTGGTTCATTTGCTAATACTAAAGGCTGACCAGGGTTTCTAAGTGATGGATAAAGATGTTTCTCTCTTTCATAGAAAGAAACCTCCTCCAGAGCATCATTATTCACTAAAGGCATTTGTGGTCATAGGGCCTATTTTATCAGTATAAAAATCCAAGTTGCAAAGATTGCATTTGGGATACTAAAGCCTCCCTCTTATGTCTTTACTAATTTCAACCAGTAATAGTATAATAAAACAGTATAATGGAATAATAAAAAGATAAGCACAGGTACTGTGAAATGAAGCAGAGAAATAGCTCAGAATGGACTCACCAGGTTTTCATTTGACCTTCAAGATGGCTATAAAATAAGGAATAAAAGGTGTGTATGTTCTGTGCATCACATTTTAACAGCTCCTTTTAAAGACCTCCTATGAAATAGTGTGCCCTGTGACATGGGCTCCAGTGTACAAGAGACAGAATTACAAACAGATCAGCAAGTCCAAGTATTATCTAGACACCTAAAGCTGCCACTTCTTCATACCAGCAGACAGTCAAAAGCTGGCAAAGCCAGGTTAAAAAAAATTCCAACTCCTGAGTACAGGCTAGAAGCTCCTGTCATCCCCACTCCCCAGCTAGAAAGTGTGTACTTTAACCTATTGATTCAAAGTTGTCTAGTTTAACTCAGTCCAATTTTGTAGCCAGTGATTATTGCTGGTTTTTGCCTGTTGCTGTTTTGTTTTTTAGTAAACTGCAGGTTTTTTTCACTTTAATCTACTCATATTTCCTTATTGGTGGAAAGGGATTGGTTAAAACTAATGGGAGGTAACTCATTTCAGTGTGTTCTCCTTAAATTGTCTTAAACCAAGGCACTATGTAATATAACTGCTTTGAAAATATAACCACCAGCAATAAGTTGAGAGAAATTGTTCCAGGACCAAATCATTTGTCTTGACATCAAAAGTCCGCATTCACAAGTATGCTGTTCCAAACTTCTCATTTTTTAGTTAGCTGACCCTTTTATTTTGCTGTTGGGTTCACTCTCTCTCCCCTTCTTCTTTCTTCCTTTTTGTTTTACCCCACTCCTGGGTATCCTGGATCCCAATCCCCACCAGCAGCACTATTCTGCATGTGGATATTCATCTTCCTCCTGTTTGCTATTCATGAGCAGCACCCAGAGCTGTGCCTTTTGACTCCTAAGTTTTGGTGGGTTTATTTTTTAAAGCCCTGTTTTGTGAAACACAGAGTCTGGAGTGAAAAGGATTCATCACAGTCATCATTATTCCACATTTATCTACAGTGAACTATCTTTCTCATCTATTATCCTTTAAATGATCTAAAGCCTCCTATGTGCTGTGTTCCTCTTCGTTACCTGCTGTTCCTGTCTCATCCATTTCTTACCAGCACTGTCTTTGTTCTCTTTCTTTCATTTTCTGAGCCACATGTCAATGCTGCTTGCCATGATCAAGAGGTTCACAATGAGGAGCCACACAAATGATTTTCTAAGTGTGATGAGGATCACAAAAACAGATTTTATGCTGCACATTTGGATACTGTTGTTATTCAAACTGAAGTAATCACCCCTGGTACCCCCTTACCTTCCACGCTTTTTCTCCAAAAAGACTCAGAAAACAACACTGCTAGGCTATAAATAATGATAGAAACTTCACTTGCATCCATCCCTGCCATCATCTTTCACCTCCATATTTACTGCTGCACACACTTGACTTGGTGACTCTTTTTTATCTCACATGTTGAATAGCATACATGCATTAGACTGACACATTTCTCTATAGCCCTGACATCATTTATTGGCAGTGGCTAGATTACCCTTGTCACACATTTTTTAGCCTTTTAGGAGATGCTGCACAAACTGCATTCTTATACAGCCTTCAGCAAAGTTATTGCTGGGGAAAATGACTGAACTAATCAAGTTATGCTCCATGAATTTCTGCTATTTCATAGCAAGGACTTCATGCAGTTGATCAGTCATCAGGTAGCTACAGGTGGCTTTTAGACACCAAATAGAGCTAACCCACCTCTCAACAACTCTGTAACCCCAATTTCTACCTCCGGGGTTGCTGGTAGAATGGAAAGATTTCAGTGCTCCCTTCCTACTTTTCTGTACAGCTGTGGATGAAATATATGTGTGAAATACAGCTCAACCCACAGGAGGAAAAGCATCAAGAATATGGCATAGGAAACCCTGTCCTAGACCAAAAAAACCAGCATTTCACTGCCTGTAATACTGGCTTCAGAGTCCATTGTTCCCATTCAGCCATGTACAAGAGATATGAGTATTTTTAATACAGTAAAGAGAGACCAGTGCTGGCTGTTCACATTGCCAGGGAAAGATGCAGCCCAGGTATTATTCCATCTGGATTTGGCAGACTAGAAAGTTTGCCTTCTTTTTTTACCTGCCTTTGTGTTTTTTCATTCTCTGTAGTTTATGACTTCTGAATATTTCTGAAAACGTAATGCCACCTACACCAAGAGAGTCTTCATGTCTTATAAAAACCAGAATGATTGTGCTTGAAGTAGTTCAGCTGACTGAAATGAAGAATTCTGGGCCCAGTCCTACCTTGCACCCAACCTTCCCAAGGTTTGCTAGGCAGGTGAAACACTCCTGCTGGTGTAATCAGAGAGTGTTGGTCTGAAGGCCTTTTGCTTTGGGATTAGACATGGTGACTTCAGCACAATTTCCTTGGAAAATCTTCTAGAACTTGTATGGAAATCTGCTTGCTGCCTGCTTTGGTTTTACTGGGAAGAGGGTCAGCACAAAAGGCAGAAATGACACTGCCTCATATTCACTGCAGAGCTACTGCAGACAAATAATGGGGATTGCTGGAATCAACTGGTTAATGGGTTTTACTTAAACCATTCTCACCTTAAAGTTCACGAGGGCAAACACTGGAGATAAGTTTGAATAACAAGCTGAAATGACCCAGATAAACGGAAGAGAACAACATTTTTTCTCTCTCCTCTGGAAATTCATGGGATTGATAGGCAATGAATGGAAGTGGGGTGTTAAAACAAACCATGCACTGTTCTTAAAATCCAAAACAATACAAAAGATAGAGATTTGTTCCTTGAAGGACTTGAGGATTTCTCAGTTGGAGCCGGCTTTTCTCAAAGGGAAAAAGTGGATGGTTTTAGTTGTTGGGGGTTTTTTTAAGTATTATTATTAAGCAAGAGAGATTGGCACGTATGAGAGTAAATTAGATTGGAAAAGCTTCTCTGAGCATCTGTTGTTGTCCCACTTTTAAGGTTAAAACTAAAGGTTGCCATGACTTTATTTTAAAGGACATCTCTTTGTCTCTGTTCTACTGGTCCTGAATTCAGCCTGGTTCCTTTAAGTCTAGCTGTAAAAATCCATTCAGAGAAAAACAGTATTTATAGATAGCAACTCTCACACAGTTTCCCAAGCACTTTTCTTAGCCTGCAAAATTTTCTACTACCTTTTAACTACCCTTCCACAACTGTCAGTGGACCTACTTTAAAATTTCCTACTTGAAGAAACTTCTCACCATAACATCAGCACAAGGAACCTGCTATGGAAATGGAAAGGGGAAAAGTTTCTTCTTCCCCTCTTAGAGAATGTAAGGGTTTGGTTTTGGTTTTTTTGTTTTGGTTTGGTTTTTTTGCTTTGGAGGTGGTCAAACACGGGAACAGTTGTCCAAGAGATCTTTTTGATTCTCAGTATGTGTTACTGCTTGAAACTCATCCAGATACAGCCCTGCTTAAGCTGCTCTACCTGACCTTTCCAACCTGAACAATTCCACAATTGTCAAATAAACAAACACAGAGCCTTAAGCTTTTATTTTGGTGGATAAGCAGTGAACCAGGTATTTGTCAGGTACATTCCAGTTTCTGTCTCCCTCTTACATTCCAAGTGCACTGCTATCTCTCTATGATGCACTATTTTAATATATATTCCTGGCAACCCCAGCTGAATCATAGTTTCAACTGCAAACAAAACTACAGTTTTTCAGTAAAGAAAGACCAAGCAAAGCTGGGTTTACTTTGATTTCTGATAAGACAGAGATTCAAAATAATGTATTCACCTTAAGGAGTTGGATCTCTTGAATGTGTAACAGCACAGCCCTGTGGGGGTGGAGGCTCTGAATCTGCAAATTTAACAGCATGAACTCTTCCTGTGCACAGCTCACACAACTGCACATCAGAGGTAATAAATAAAGACTTGCTGACTTTAGTACCTTTTGTTCATCTATGAATCCATAAAGAATATTTGGAGAAATATTTTATCTCAGCATTCACCTCTGACTAGACTTTCTTGGTTTACTGCAGGAATACCTCTATAGACATTTTTCCTGTTGGACAAACCTCAGTGCTCAAAGTTTCTGAGTAAGAATGATATTAAAAATTATCTCCCCCCAAGTTTTCAGCTACTTTCATAGACATTAATTAACCACATTGTGTAAGCTCCCATTAACTTAGTAAGAAAGGAAAAAAGTTAGCACAGTATACAAGGAGTAATTTCAGCAAAGGGCTGGAAATATGAAGAAAGAACTAGAGCATCTCCCACACAGAAAGAGATGAGAGAGCTGGGCCTGGTCAGCCTGGAGAAGAGGAACCAGGCTCTTGTCAGTGTGTTCAGGACTAAACAAAAGGGACACAAATTGAAAGACATGAAATTCCACCTAAAATCATGAATCAGTTTTTTACTGTGAGTGGTCAAGCAGTGGAGCAGGTTGCCTAGAGATGCTGTGGAATCACCATCCTCAGAGATATTGAAGGCAAAATAAAAAGAAAAGGTTCTGTATGACAACATATAGTAACCAAGAAGATCAAACCCAGTTTTAGCTGCCTGAAGTGAAAGAGTAATCCCACTTGCAAAGAAGTGTGAAGGGAAGAAGGACAAACAATCCTCACCCACCAGAAAATTTATCCCCCTACTTTTGTTTTATATTTCATCTCTCCTCCTGTGGGATCAATTCAAGGATGAGGCAACTTGACAGAGCTAAAACAGTGATTTTACTGAGTATTTTTTCACTGTCTGCATCAATGTGTTGTCTGGAGAAGGCTGAGCTAAATGCCTGCAAATTAGATTGAGCGGGACAGGAGAAGCAATGTAGCATTTTATAGCCTGTAATTAATGAGTCACTCAGCTTGTAGACAAACATTTTGAATACTGATTGCAGCAGCCATCATTCCTCTCCCCATCATTTACACCAGCAACAGTGTGACAGCAGCAAAAGCTCTGCAATCCCCCAAAGCCTGAACGCACAGCCTTGCTGAGTCAATTTAACAGCTGCTGGAGAGAGAAAAAAAGAGTTAAAGGGCATGGCAGGAAGGGATATTGAGGGCTCACCTTAGGCATATCAATTGTTTAAATAGCACACCAATATTATTCCAAATGATTACAGTAACCCACATTAGAGCTGCTCATTGTCCTTCGTTGCCAGGACAGATCTGAGGGGCCTGATTCAACATGAAACAAATATTTTGGCTGCTGGCAAGCAGTGCTCAGATCCATACAGAGTCATTTTGGGCTTTATCTTTTTCCCTATAATCAATGCTTCTTCTGTTCTTAATTTAGATGCAGAACTTGACACAGGAAGGGAGCCTGATATGGTTGAGAAGCAGCCTTGGTCTGAAAGCAGGAGACAGGCACTTGTTTATAATGTTTTAATACCAAGGAGCTGTATTCCTCCAAGGCAACATTTCACTGCTCACCCTCCTTCCTCACTGCCACCTTTCAGGAAATCTCTGCTCCTAGTAATGTGACAAACATTTGGTTGTCACCACGGGGGTGTGCTGCACTAATCACCTAATGACAAATTATGCCATTAATAAGTAAGAGTTCGCACTCCCATACAGGAGCTACATCGTCTCCACAAAGCTCTCCAGGGCCATTTCCTGCAAGGTGAGAAATCTCATGTGCTTTCCAGGAAGCTCAGCACAAATGTTCTTTGTTTGTTCTCTGTTCACCTGTTTGAAAGACACCTTATTTTACTGGTTTTTAAAAAAATACCAGGTGTTGTGAGAAGACCATAAGGTTGTTTTACTGAGCACACCTTTTCAAAGTCTCCTGTCATATCACAGCCCTCTGATGTAGGCAAGGTTGTAAACATTTCTCATGGCAATTAAAAATGATGTCTTACTTGCCTGGTTGACCACTTCCCTCTTACCTGAATTACCCACTTCATTAGGTGGAATTACTGCTGATCTGCTCAGGCATGACACCCACTGGGGGCTCAGCACGAAATGCTGATGTCTGGGTGAAGTGTGACCTAAACCTATTACATCTTAAGGTGCAGCTGTCTTGTTGTTTGTCCACTTTTAATTAAAAATTGACTTTTCCAGTGATTTTACATTAGTAACAGATGAGGATGAAATTGCTTCTTGTACCTAGAAGACCTAACACTGCAGTAGTTAGAGAAATGGGTTTGAATTAATCCTGTGCACGTGCCTGACAACAGCCCTCCATATCATGATAGTGAACAAGGTGACAGCATCAGCCACAGGGAGGCAAGAAGTGATGGTTAAATTAAATGAAGAAAAGCCTAAGCATTTAGATTTCTAGACAGGTGCTGGTATATTTGAAACCCAAAGGAATACACATGCAAAACTAACAGCATGTTACCCCACTTTTAATCACAAGCCTCACGACACTTTGTGTCCTTCTTTGAGGTCTATTACCAGCAAATCTCACCTTTTTCTTTTTTTTTTTTTTTTTCTTTTTTATTAGGTTTTTAAACCTCATTGTAGAGGAAAGAGTAAAAATTCAAATTAACCACTTGTTATGAGATAGCTTTTGGGGAAAAAGCAAAAAAGCCACAACATATGTATTGACTTTTAAGCTAGTTCTGCAATGTGGGAAAGCCTGAGGTTGGCAGTACCATACTGATATTGAGGCAGTCTGTTTGGTTTCCTTTATTACTCTTTTGGGAGAGGCAAGCACACCAGGGCTTGAGCTCACACTGACCTATTGAATAGACATTCTCATACTTTGTGCCCAGAAGCAACACTCCCCTTGCATAAGAAGAATTTTTGGTGGCCCAAAATTCCTTCCTAAATTGGAAAAAACTGTTCTAATTTATACTACGGCCTCCCTCATCTGCCTTTAGTGGAACACAATACAATTGCACAAATTTATTGCAGGAATATCACATTACACATGCACATTACCTACATTGCACAACCCGGCTATGAAAACCTCATGTCAGCACAATATCTGCTTTTTCAAAGGATTATGCAACGGGAGAATAAAGAAAGAGTCCAATACCCAATCTTCCAAAGGATCAGCTGTCTCTACCCTACTAGAAATAGGCCAAATGCTGCAGATAAAAAAAAAAAAAGAAAAATAGAAAACATGCAGGTGAGACATCATTGCTTTGAGTGGGCAGCTTGTTTGGATATGCTCTTCAAAACCATCCAGCAGCAGTAAAAAAAGAACATACCAAAATAAATCTATCCATGGTATTATGATGCCAAATAAGCAAAGAATCTGGTTCAAAAATCCATGAGATCAGTTTTAAATAATTGTGAGGAATTACCTTATTTCTGAGTTCCTATGTTTCCCATATGCATGTTTTACATTTTTGTCTGCATTGATACGCTCTAGAAAATTATCATTTTTAAAAATGCCTAGAAGAGTTTGCAGGGTTTTTTTCTTAATTATTATTTCAGTTTTAAGAAAGGCTAGAGGCACAAATACTAAGACACATGGTATAACTACACTATGGATAAAAGTGGTCAGATGTGCTTTGCTATCTGTGCATGTGTCGCTATCTCCCTAATTAAAGAGATCTGAATTCCAAGAGGCCTGTACTTCTGGAATCCAGCCACTGGCAGAATGGCAAACACCAGGCACTGCTTTGGCTTTGCTCCAGCTGTGCCTGCTCAGGACTAACTCACAGAGCCCCAGTGTCACGGCTCTGAAAGCCCTGCAGAGAGGCAGCAGTGGCAGCGTCACCTCAGGCAGCAGCTCACAAAGGCGAGCCCTTCTGGGAGCATCAATAATGCCAGGGAGGCAGAGCACAAGGCTTGGCACAGCCCCGTGTGTGCATTAGCTGAGGCACCCAGGACCAGCAAGTTAAATACCACCGCAGGAGTCGGCAGCCTGTGAGGATTCCTCGTACCCTTTCCCGTCACCCTCAAGGGCTTCATGAATAAAGATAAGCTCCGCAAACACCCTCCATCCGGTTTTTTCCCCCCCAACATCATTGTACATGCACTCTTAATAAACTTCCTTATCTCTTTTGATAGCAGTGACCTGAAAGATTAAACAAACCGAAGCCTGAATAATTTAATCGTATCCAAACAAATAGCTGAGAAAGATGATAAGGGAATGCTTAGCTGACAGTGGTGGATGAACTAAAACTTATCTTTAGCTGACAATGTGGTCAGTGTGTGATATCAGCAACTCTTAAATTGCAACAGGTAAACAACAAACAAGTTACCTTGACATTTCTCACTGTCATTTGGTGATTTCAAGTTGAATGTCTGGAGCAATGAGAGACGAAAAAAGAAGAGGAAAACATTTAATCTTGTTATGGTTTTGTACTAAAGTCCTAAGCTTTTTCCATTGTGGTTTTGGGGCTTGTGAATAATTTCTATTTGACCCTCATGCTACAGCAAGATAACATCCCATTGTACTTCAGAAAAGAAAATTAAGAGATGCTATGCTTTTCTGCAGAGTTACCACCCTGAGGCATATTTCTTTGATAGTCTTATTTACTTAGCTCAGATTTCACAAATCCTGCTAAAATTAATGCAGCCTAAAAGTGTTTGGTGTCACTGAGCACTAATCACTGAGCAGCTGAGGCTCGCTTCAAACAGCAAAGTTCTGTCTCTGTGCCAAAAGAATGTCGTCACCTTGGCTGGCATTGTTGTGCCAGCAAAGCCTTCTTATTGGGGAAAGCAGCTGCATGAAGAAAAAGGAGATTCCACTTTTTGTTTAAAACTGCTGCATTCTTAACTCTACCATCTGACATGCCCCGGCTAAGGTTCAAGTTAAACTGGAGGTAGAGATACTTACAAAACCAATCTGCCATGCACACTTTTATCGGCTTGAGACTTGTCATTAAAATGGGGTAACACTTTTTATATGAAGAAATTCCAGTTAAAATCGTGGAGAATTTGTCTGTAAAGAATTTTTGAGACTTGATTCTCCACTTGTTCAGCGACTCAGGATATCCTGATCTTTACTTATTCTCTGTATTATTGGTATTTTATTAAAAATACCAAAGACTTTTAGCTCTCTGCAAGCTAAAGGAGGGTTTTAAAAACAGGTCAGTTACTTAGAAGTGTCACTTTGGCAGCTTTCGAAAAAATGTGTCCTAGAAAGGAAGAAGTGAATTATTAGAAAATAGATGAGGACTTGTAAGAAAAGCAAGCAATAAATTCTCAACAGCAGCAGAGAGTTCAAAGCAAGCAGAAAAGCAAAAATAAACCCTCTAGGAAAAGGGACACAGTTTATAAATTCTAGGAGGAACACTGGACCTTCCAGAAAGCACTGGAGAACTGCTGGAATGCAAAGGGAAAATTCCTTGAAAGCACAGTAGGGAATTCCCTCAAAGCAGAGAGGAATTCCTAGGTATTAGATTGAATTGATCTAAAAGAGGAGGCTTCCTAGAACACAAGTGGAAGTTATTAACAAAGCAAGTGACAGAAAGCAGCCAGGGGAGATTCCTGAAAAGATATGGGGGGAATCTGGAAAGCAAACAGGGAATTCCCAGAAAGAAAATCAAAACTTCCTCAAAAATCACCATCCTTGGAAAAGCAATGACAAACCACTAGAAAGCAAATAAAGCATTTCTACAAAGCAAATTAGGAACTCCTCCTAGGAAGCTCAGAGAGCTTCCTTGTACCTAGGCAGTCCTAGAAAGCAATGAGGAACTGCTGGAAAGCAGAGCAGGAGGTTGGGAACATTCCTAGGAAATGGATAGGGAAAGGAGACATGGCGGTCTCCCAGAGACCAGGGGGGAAGCACAATAAATCTGGAAAGTTCCTGGGGTGTGATGCCTTAGAGATGAAACTGGTGTAATCTTAGAAAATGTGGGCAATTATTCCAGATGCATCCCAGGAGTCCTAGACAGCATAAAATATCCCTAGAAAGCGTCAAGGAGCAATGCTAAAAAGCAAAAGAAGAGAATTTTTAGAAAACAAAACAAATTTCCTACAAGCTGCAGAAAATTCCTAGAAATCAAAAATCAGGGGGAGAAGCCTAGAAAGCAAAACTAGAGTCCTAGAAAGCATTAAAGGGCAAGCCCTAAAAACCCCCAGTGCAGTTCCTACGAAGCAATAGGGGAGGATTTGTTGAATGGAGAAGGTTGTGGTCCTAAAAAGATGAAAATAAAGGAAAGCTGCCTGTAATGCATGATGAAAGGAAACATGAAAAGAAAGTATGATAGGGAAACCATTCTTGATTTTGAACAAGAAGCAACATTCCAGACTCAGGACAGGACTTTTTCCACACTGTATGTGCCTCTCAGCTGCAAGCATGCAACAGAGACACTTCTGAAGAAAGCATTTCAAAAAAGAATCAACAGAAAAACGTCTCCAGCTAAACCCCTAAATCTTTGAACCGTAAAAATCACTGAGCCTTGGAGAAGTCAAGAGTTGGACAGAGAGTTCAGAGCTTGAATCCAGCTCTAAAGATAAAAAGGAAGTAAAGCATAGCAGACTTTGAGAAGCTCACCACAGGACATTTTACCTGCACCAACCATATCCTCTTGAACAATTGTGTGGGTTTATCTCCAGACAATGGCAGTGCACGTGTAAACTCCAGGGAAATTGAAAAAGAACAGATTTTTATAGGAAAGTCAGAATTTATACACAGAGGGTTGCTGTGTTATCTTACAAGCCTTATCTGTGTGCCTGTGGGGGATTACTCAGCAGCTCTCCATGTTAACATGTGGGGTGATTTCTTCTTAAATTCTTGTTCCTATATTAATCTGTATACTTTATGTAAACTACTACTCCAAACTGAAACAGAGAAAAGCAGCTACTGCCACTTTTATCTTTAAATGGAAAAGAATAAGGGAATAAAGATAAGAGATAAATATGTGATAAGAGGTAAGAGAAAAATATGTGATTCCTCACTGTCTGGGTAAAAGTTATTAATCAGATTTTTGGTTCCCTGTGCCAAAAGCTAAACCTTGCTGGAAATATGGCAATATCTCTAGTTGCCAAAGTATCACAAGGCTTTGGTGCTGGTCTAGTAGGCTGATCCAACCCCCCATGGGCAGCAATGACAGATTTGCCACAAAACCTCCAGGAGAGCAGGATTAAGTGGCTATTTTCTGTTTCATTACCTGCCTTTGCTTCTATTTACATAATGGCTGGCTTCTTTCAAAAGGAAATAACCTCCTGTGAGCCAGGATTTGACTCTCCCATCTTCCCCCTCCCACACTTCTCTTTTATTTCAGGAATTACTGGACGGCTTTATGTTTGAGGGAGACTCTATATAAATGCCATATATAAATGTCACACAGAGATCAACTAATTATTCCTGACCGTACCCTATCAATCTTTCAGACTGACAGACTGACAAGGCAAAACCACACATTTTTGAGCTCACCTGAATGCTCCTGCCTCAGCTGGCACATAGGGAATGGGTCACAGCCTTTGCTAGCAAGAGAACATCAGGAATGGAAACCTTCAAAATTGCCTCATTTTCATTCCCATCTTAGGTCTGAAGCCCTGGAAAGCAAAATGCCTTGCAAACAAGGGTAGTTTCAGATGGGATTTAGCAAATAGATGAGGTATCACAGCATAGGATCCTTTCAACCAGAGCAGTCTGGGAAATGCAGGTAACATATCTTAAAGCATGGCTGGTGCCTGTGAATATGAAATAACTGAGGCTACCTCAGGCAGAACAGGAATCCCAAACAAGCTGCATTCTGTACTGAGTGAAGAGAGGGAATGCTGCTCCACAGAATTCTGATCAGCATTTTAAAAACAGCACTGGCTGCAAACAGGTAACTGGGCAGTTGCATCCTTTACAGCACCAAACCTCTAAAATCCCAAATAGAGGTGAAAATGGAAAACCACACTGTAGCTCATCCTGAACATAAAACATGAGGAGGCAAAAAGTGGATTAGGCAACACTGACCATTAATGTTTGTCTTGAATATCTGCTCCCAGTCCTGCCATCCTTGGTTACAGCTCAGTAAGTGATGGCATCTCATCCAAATTCCCCCTCGCTCAGGCAAGCTGGCAGTGTGCAGAAAGCCCAACCCCTGCCAGAACCCCCCTGCCTGGGAGCTGTTTGTCCAGGAACATCCCTGTACCCCATCCCATGCAGTCCCTTTGATACTTACCCTGGTGGAGGGGCTGTGTGCTAGGGGTGTGAAATAAAGCTGCTATTAAAATAATCTCATGGTACACGGTGGAGGGGTCCTTGCTGGGGGACCCTCCTATGATGACATTTCCAAGGAATGAGAATACAGCACCCACATAATCCCAATCCCACATGAGATTGTCAGAATACACACAGTCCCAAGGCACACAGGGACCAGCCCAAGCCTAACTGAAGGGATGCACAGGAGCTCACATAAAGGACATGAGATGCTGCCCTCAATCCCTATTTCAAACTCCAGCTGGGCTCCTATTCCAGCTCACATCCTCTATTCCTGCTTCCGTCCTCTTTCTGTCTCTTGAAAATACATTTTAGAGGTTTCATTCAGATACAATGCAAAAAACATTAATCCAAAAACAACTGTGCAGAAACAGAGAACCAAGATCCACTTTCAGGCATTAAGACTGAACTACTGCAAAATACACTTTTCTGACTCAAATGGTACTTGATTAAAAAGAGACAGAACTGTAAGGTTCAGTATTTTGGAAGGATTTTTTTATTGGGTTCTGGGGTGGGGTTTGAGGTTTTTTGTGCTGCTGCTGCTGCTTCTGGTCAATCCCCGCTGTTGCTGCCACCCCCTGAGGCAACTCAAATGCCATGAGATAGAGGCTCCTAACTAAAATACACAGCTGAACACATAAATCAAGAAATCATGTTAACTTGTTGAAAAGCCATCTGCAAAGTCATAAAATCATAGAATGGTTTGGGTTGGGAGGGACCTTAAAGCTCATCTGGTTCCAACTCCCCTGCCACGGGTGAACAAGTCACTACACTTCCATATAAATGCCCAAACTGTGATGGTTTGTCAGTGTGCCGTCAGAGTACTTGGCAGGGATTTGGGTGAGGTGGTCAGGGCTGCATCTCAACAGGTCATTTGCCAGAGCAGGAACTACAGCTCCTGCCTTGTAAAGCACTGTCATAGCCAGGAGTGTCAAATCCCACGACCACCCACAGATCTCTACCGCAGCACGTACTTGGGAAGGGACCTGTTGTCAGCACTAATGAGTCAAAGAAGAGATTTAATGAAATTTGCACACACTGAATAAAAAAGTCACATTACTCACCTTGAAGGGAAGAAACTCACTTACCTGCTCTCCTTACAAGCCCAGCTTGATTAATCGCTTAAGGGACTGCCTTACACCTCCACTACCTTTCCTCATTTTTCAGCATTCATGCCTCTCCCAGAACTTCCAGGCAAATGTGCCCTTTTGGGAGCAACCTATGCTTGGGGAATCTCCTGACACTGATAAGATGGGTCAGCACCTTCTGGGAAGTTGCCCAACACCTCCTGCGGAGTTGTCCAAGACCTGCTGCAAGGCAGCCCTGCAGGAAGTGGGATGATGTTTAACACAGCTGCCCCATCCATACCTGTTCCATACCATGCTCATGCTTCTTGAGGCTCAGCAGGAAAAACTTGTTCAAGGCACAAAACAGCCCTAAACTCTGCTATTTAGTCCTGCTCGGTGTGGGTCACATGGAGATAACTAAATGCCCGTTTTTAGTTAATCCCTAAAATACAATATTTTTTTTGCACACTTCTTTTATATAGCCATTGTAAATAATATCAGAGAAAAATATCAGTAATTTCCAACAAATAATTGACTCACTTTAGCTAATGGCAGTTCCATGGGCATGGTGGAACTAGATGATCTTCCAGGCCCCCTTCCAACCCAAACCATTCTATGTTTCTATGAATAATGAAGCCATTCAATGAAACAGAAAACCAATCCGTTTCTTAAAAATTACAAAGGAAAATGACTAGAAGATTTTATTTTTTGGTGTCTTGAAGATTTCTGTGGATTATCCCAAAAGCCTCCCAATACCTGAATAGAAAATCACTTTGGTCGGCATTTGTCTTTATGACAAATTCATCCCAAATGTTTACTGTGAAAAAATCAGGGTATAGAAGCTTTTCATGGATACTGTGGAGGCTGTGCTCCATGCAAACAACAGTTATAAGGAATCAGATGGGAGAAGGTGTTCAGGAAAGCATAATGCTGAGGAAATGATTTTGTCTGCTTTTTTCTAGCATCACAGTTTCTTTGAAAATATCAGATATATGCAATGTGCATGTCTGAAAGAGAGAAATAGTAGTTTGAGAGTCAAGAAATTGCACCCAAACTGATGGCCCAATAAGATAAAGTAATTGCTCAAAGAGCATAAAACAAGTAAGTGGAATAGTAATGACTGTCTAATAGCTACAGCCTTCTGGGTAAGCCTGTAAGTGGTTTACTCTGGTTTTTATGCTTATATGACAAAAAAAATACAAATCTTTTAACATGTAAGTAGACAAAGAAAAGCAGGATTTTGTTCCCTTCTTTCACCTACTCTTTTTCAGTAATGCATGACAAATTAAGCTGTTGAGCATAAAAATCCCCTGTTTTCAGGAAGAAATCTCTGCCTATGTCATACAATCAGCTTTTTGCAACAGAAGAGCATCCTCCGTGCATGTGGAGATACAGCAAGGAGATGACATTTCTGGTTTTGCCCTGCTCAGGCAGAAACGAGCCCTAATCTGCTAAAAGAAAATAATTAAATGCATGCTCCACTGATAAGCCTATTGCACTGTCAGGCAGCAGCTGGGGGAGCTAACCTCAGTCTGAAATCACCTTTAGCTCTTTGATAGAGAGGGGAGACAGGCAGGAAGGTCACTACAAGCATTGGGCCTGCAGATGTGTTAGATATGAAGGGACAGCATTTTTGAGTTGCCAAGGTTTGCAGTAAGCCCAACTGTAAATGCACAGTGCCCCATGGAGTCACTTAAAATTCCTTCCCCTGCAGATATTCCAGGCTCCATTGTTTTCCAGGCTCCATTTCCTTTTCTCCTGCGCTCCTTTGCCAGTTCAGATGAAGGTCAGAGGAGAACAACTCAGCACAAGTTGACCAAAGTTCAGAGCTCACCTCACTACACAGATGTAATCAAGGCATCAAACCTCAAGGACAGCACCCACTTTCTTCTCACAATATGTGCCAGACCCCAAAAATCAAACTAGACTGTGAGCTACTACTTTCCAAACACGTTTTATTCCTCATGAAGTCTATTTCAAGCAACACTGTGTGTCACCTGCCAGGGTAAATGCAGATGAGTCTTCCCAGACTTCAAATTCAAATGGATGCATATTTCCCAAGCAGGGAGATATAAATGTAGTTTTGTGTTTGGGGCATTTCCCAGCCAACATCCCATGGGCTTGAGGTGATGCACAATCACATCAGAGGACCAAAGGTACCCAGGCTGTCAGGCAGCTTGCAAGGTGTAGGTGGCCATATAAATCTGTGCACTTGCCATCTAAACTTCACACAGCAGCAGCCTACCAAGGATGACAGGCAAGTGAATCCTTCATCTCCCTGGCCCTCACCTCTTCTTCCCTGTTCCTAGCAGCTCTTTGCTCTGCCATTGCCTATAAAACATTTCCACTCCTTATAACTGCTCTGTGAGAGTGAGACTCAGATCTCTGGGCTCTCAGAAGGGAAGAGAGGCACAAGAAGCATCTGGTTTGGGGAGCAGAGGCCCCCCAGCATGGGAGCTCACAGCAGCAGGCACAGATGTGGCTCATCAGGTCCCTGCCACAGTTTGCCTTCTCTCAGCAGCTCACACACACTGAGCTCAACATGGGGCTTCTCACTGAGCTCAGCAAGCTCAGCATAGCCTGCACTCCCCATCTCCCAGCCCAGAAGCCTTCTCCATAAAAAACAGGTCAAGGGAGTGATAAAAATCAGCACAGGAAAAAAACCCAAAAAACAACCAAACAAAAAAAACCCACCACGCATCACTTTTCAAGACTGACCTAAATGAGATGAAGCATTAGGTTGCATCACAGATTTCAAGGATGTTTTTTGCCACCACAGAAGGTCTAATATCTTAGCAAATTATCAGTGAAAGCAGACACAGCACCAGCAGGCCTTTGTTTTTCTTTCCCCATGAGAGTTTTTTATTTACAGACTGCAGCTAAGGTTCCCAGATGACAGAAATGCCCAACTCCACACGCTGTGCAATGCCCTGGAGATCTCACACCTTCACTTTGAATGAGCATCTTGCAGCCAGGGGCTCTTACCTGCCTCTGAGGTCTTCAGGGGAGGCATCACACTCAAGCAGATTCTGTGTTTAGAAGCAACATCCCTGGCAGCTGGTATTGTGAATATTACTTAGAAATTCACACCATTTATCTGCTTGTTCCTCTGTGACAGGCAGACCTAAAAGCAACTCAAATATTGATCCAGCTGGAACAGAGGTGTGTCATCTTATTTAACACCCTCACAATCCTCTGGTCGAGGGGCTGGAGTTTAAAAACATTTTGCAGACTTGGACAATCTGATTTTGAAAATTACTTGAATTGTGCTTTAATTATTCTGCATTTAATGACATTAAAATCTCGAAATGGCTTTATTTCTGAGCACATTTCTCCCACTAGTTTCCTCAAATAAATTAGTTTTGAAAATCTCATTCACAATAGTTTCACTTGGCTTTCAGGAGGGGCAGTAAAGCAAAGGATGAGATATACCAAGGGCAATATGCATACATCCTTAAAATAAACACCTTCTGTGCTATAGAAACATCTAATCTATTTCTCTCAAAACAAAGAAATTGATTTATTACCTGACTTCTTTCAAGAAGCAAAGATAATCAACAGTATTATAAAAATGACAAGCCGACTTACTAATCAGAGCTGGTGTTAGAAAAGATACAACTGCAGTTAAAAGCCCAGGTTAAGGTCAAGGAAAACTTATAATTAAATAAATTATAAATTTCACACATGACAACATTTAGCTTCATTTGGGGTTTGATAGTTTCTGCTTTAAATGTAGACAAACTATACTAAATTAATATCATTAAAATACAGAACTCTCAATGTCTATGCTATTAACAAGAACAGATTTATAAATTAAGTCTGAAGTGGAACAAGACTGAAATCCAGGACTTTTCCATCTCCCTACTTCTTTCTACCTAATCTGATTTATGAGATGCTGTGAGGCCTAATACCCAATATGAGATGAAACAGCAAGATTAAGTAGCATGAAAAACTGGCTTCAGTGTCCCCATAATAGAGATCATTAAATAATTAAATATACATAGATATTGGTGTTAAATTATAAAAAAAAGATGCAAAAAGAATCAAGTTCTCTTTTATAAAAAGTACCAATTAAAAACAATTTCCTGGCACTGGGACTTAGGGACACTAGAATAGGAAAACCACACTCTAACACAAAGCTTGGGGAAAATCACAAAGTCAGCATCTTTGTGGCTTCTCATCCATAGAGAACAACTCCTGGGCCTGGAGCATACTCAGCTAAGGGTGACATGGCCCAAGAGGCCCTGGGGAGCACTACAAGGTTGGAACAGTGACAATACCCCAAAAAAACAGTGCACCCCCTTCCCTGAGCCCTCTTCTTGCCCAACACAGTGAATTCCTCCACTCAGGGGAGAAAGGGAGGAAGCTTGGCTTAGCCAAGCACAGGGGTACACCCGTTTCAGCCTAGGGAGTAGAAGGGAGCTGATTTGCTCTGCTAATAAACCAGGCTTATCAAGCTGGTGTTAAACCCTGGGTAACAGCCTCCTGTTGCCTGGAAATCCCTCCAGCAGGACCCATGCACCTGGGAAATGGCTACCCATTGCTTTCACCGCTCTGTACCCACCCAAAGACATCCTTGATGGCCCCATTAACATTTTTTGAAATCGTAGGGAAAGTGGCAGTTCTGCAGTTTAAAAAAAAATTGCTGTGAGAGACTGAAGGGTTTGAGGGGAGCTTTGGTGGGTGTTATCAGGGAAAGCTTAACTCAAGGAGCTGAAGGGCACCCCTGGGTGTAGGCTGGATTAACTCGAAATATAAAAGAGGAAAGATATTATTAAAGAAAAAATGATGATAAGTAACAGGTTGATCCTGGAATCTGAGTGTATATCCAATAAAGAGAGTCCTTCCATCTGGTGTTTTTGCTGTAAAGACCCTGGATCAAAAAGCTAATGCTGGTATCTCCAGCAGTATTATTTGGGCCACAGAGTTAAAATCAATAGGGTCTTTCAGCCTGCCTGAAGTACTAGACACGGGACAGTGCCTTATTTCCCCTTTATCTCCCAGTCTGGAGTGCTGGTTTTTCACTCAGCTCCAGAGGCACAGTACAAACATCCAGACAGTCACACTACAGGCAGACAACAGGGACCAGTAATGTGATGCTTTAAAGCAAGAATTCAAGGAGCTGTTTGAAAGAAGGTTGTTCCAGCACCCCAGTCTGCCTCAGAGCTGGGGTTTGCACAGAGCTGGAGCCGTGTCAATACCATGGAATTATATCTTTGGCTCCTGCCCCACAGCCCACGGCTGGAGCAGCACTGGCTCCACATCCCCTGCGTGCTCTCCCCCTCATTACCCAGACTGAGGCCTCAGATGTATCCCCCAGCCTCACAGCCCAGTGCAGCAAGTGCCTCATGGCTCCAGCACATGCCATGGTGTGTCATCCCCTCTGCTGAGGCTCAGGAGGCTATGGAACTATTTTAGTGGCTATTTAGTGCATTACTTGACAGGTAAGTCAAGGTAAGGAACAGTTTTGTTTTCTCATGAGCCAAAGAGTTGTCAGGGTGAGATTTGTCCCACTGTTTAGCTGACACTGGCTTAAATTTGGCTCTTTTCCTGTGTTGTGTGTCCCTTAGTCATGCTGAAAACACCACAGAGAAATTCTCAGCTGTGAGCACAAAGTCAGGCTGACCATCCAAAAGGTGTTCCAAACACTCAGGGTTCCTCTGCTGGTGAGAGCTGCCATCACCTCAAGCACAAGAACAACCCCTCGCACTGTTGTGCTCTGAGAGTGCCAGGCACGGTGCTGACGACACGAAGGCTCGTTAAGAGGCAGCTCTGACAGTTGTTTTTAAGATAATTACATCCTGAAAGAGAACACACCTTTGTAGTCTCATGGCTGCATATTGACACAGCCCTAAGCAGGAACAGCAAGATCTACTGTGATTTGTCTGATTATGGCAATGGAGGGAATAAACAAAGGTATGACTGCTTAATATGGTAGAAATTAGTAGCTACGAATTATGGTAGATAAAAACGTGGTGATTCCATACCTGCCATCACCTGCTGATGCTGGGTTCTTGTAGTGGTTTGGTCCAAAATACTCATTACTGTTTTTCTTCTGTGAGATAAGAATTAGGAGAAAAGCAAAGCAGGCACCAAACTTGAAAGAATATAAGGAAGTTTATTAACAGACCTAAAAGAGGGGAAAAAAATTATACCACACCTTCAGAACTCTTCTCCTCCCTCACCTTTCTCCCTTCTCCCACTGACAATGTAAAAACACAGCCCTTAAGATGTTCAGTCTGTTTTCCACTTCCATAATAACCTTGTTCTGTCCATTTAGGAGGAGGAGTCTCTCTTGCCCATGCTATGAAAACATTATCACAACAAGACAGCCGCCCACTTCCAAATAACTTTGTTCAGTCCATTTAGGAAGAGGAGTCTCTCTGCTCGTATGTGAGTCCCTTCCCCCGACTTGCAGCTTTTCCCGCAACTGCTTTCGAGGGTCCACTCTTGAAGTTTTTGGGGTACAATTTTAAGGTTGAGCCATTCAGAAACAAAAGTTCTCTTCACCCATCTCTAAGAACAGAGGCCCTTCTCCTTCCCTGGGAGCAAAGGGTCTTCCTCATCTTCATCTTTAGGACTATCTCTGGGAGCATCTCTAGGAACTGAGGTTTCTCCTTTCCCATTTGGAGCAAAAGTCCTCATCTGGTTCATCTCTCCCTGTCCAAACTTCTCATGAAATTACAGCTGCGTCAGCATCTGCCTATCTCAGCGCAGGTGCTTTTGCTAACAAGCACGAGTTGAACACTCCACCCCCCATATCTTCATGGAATTACAATGGGTACTCTGACATATTATAGCTTCACAACAGGCTTTCAGCTTTAAGCATCTCCTCTTTCTCTTCCCTCAGGTTTTCAGCTCTTCACAGCACTGAAAGGGTTAATCTCACCTCGGCCTTGCAGCTTTGCAGCTGGAATGTTGAATTTTTCTTATCGCAGTGGAGAGGGGGGAGAGCCGAGCCGCTCCGGCTGCCCACAGCAAGGCAGTGGGGGGGTTCCATGGCTGGAACAGGTCCATGGCTCCAGGATGGCCGTGGCCCGGCCCGGCCTGGCCCAAGCAGGGCCTGGCCGGGCCCGCTGGCCCCCACACGGGGCCTGCAGCCACCTGTGCCAGCGCCGGAAACGAGAGAGAGCTTGGAGGGGGAGTTTGCCTATTCTTAAATGTGGATCACAGAGGTGGTCACAACTTTAAGTGGCTTAAAGAATTGTCCATATTCAAACTGGCCAGCTGATAGGTTCTGTCAGTTCCCAGAGGAAACTGTAAGCACCCCTTAGCAAGGACGTCCCTTCCGGGACTATGCTTGCTAACCTATGACAGTGCTTCAGCTGTAGGCTGGCTGTACCTTTTCCTTTTGAACTGAATTCTCCTCTTTGCAAGTGGACCAGTGGAACAGCCCACAGAGCATCTGCTTTTCATCTCTCACATGCACCCATTTATTGAAAAGCAGTAAATCATAACAAAGCAAGAGTCATTCAAATGAAGACTTCTATGGCACTGCCTACCAGCCCTCATTCTAGTCCCATCACAATCACTCCAAAAACCAACAAAGAGAGGAATAAATGCAGAAAAAACCAAACAAATAGAACTGTCTGAGAGGGACAAGGGACAAGGACAAGCAAGCTCTGAAATTAGTAGCTGGGTGAAGAAGGAACCATGAGGAACTTGGACTAAATGAAAACAATTCAGTCCAATCACAAATTGCTAAGCCTTTCCCAGATAACTTCTCACAAAACCAGGACAGAACTGAAACTTTACCAACTTCTTTGGAAGGAAAAATAATGCCCTTTTGGATAGACAAGAGGAAGAAATAGCTAGGGGTGAGACAAGCTGAAGGATACCACAGACCAGGGCTATTGTGGAGTCCCTTATTCTCCCGTTCCCTGGCATAAACACACCAAAAAAGCCAAAACCAAACAGAAAGTGTGAATTTCTCCATTATTCCCCACCTCTTCCTGACCTGTAATTAATAATTACTAAGCTATATTCATGGATGGCTTGTCAAGATTGTCTTGCAAGACAAATGGCTCTAGTGAGTTTTATGCTGCCAAGAATATTTACTGGCTATGAAACAGACTACTCCTGACTCCCAGGAGGGTCCAAGGGCCATCAGTAGGAAATGTATTTCCTGGAAAAATAAACCAAAAGAGCAGCACCCCTCGGAAATATTAGCACAGGCTTTTTAACAAGCACCCAGAAAATAACACATTTTTTAAAAAGGAAAACCATTACCCTGGGTATATTTACTTCTTTCTCTATCAGCAGACAGGCCCTGACCCAATGGATTAAACATCTAAGGAGCCTCTCCTGACTCTAGGGAGAAATGGGTCAGGCAATCTGTCACTCAAAATTACTCAATGTTAGATTATTTCAATCCATTGGCACTGTCCTAAATCTGAGTTAAACTGAAAATGTGCTACATCCAGTGGTCTGGATATCTTGAAACCATCAGAGTTAGAGTCTAAGTAAACAATGTGCAGACTGATCAAATACATATGGATCATGCAGCAATAAAAGCATGTATTAACTTGGGTAAATAGTACTTTTGTCAAAATATCTCCTACAAATTTACACAAGTCTAAATGGTGTTTACCCAAGAGTCCAAAATAGCTCCCAAGATACCACAGTATTCTGCCCTTTCCCAGGTTAATTTAAGTTGAAGTGTTCACAACTGTTGATCCATGTTGGTGGTGCACTACCATTTCCAAACAAAGCCCTCCATGGCTGCAGAGGTAGTGCTGGATTCCTGGGGAATATTTACCCTGCCTGTCACACATGGATGTGACACTGAAATGGAGCACCTCATATGCATCCTGTTATTCCCTGCTTCCTGAAACCTTCATCATAACCCTGCTGCTGAGAGTTTCATTATTGCATCAGCTTAAGTTAGTTTATTTTATGCTAAATACTCATCTTTTGATCTTTTCTGCTTCTGCTGCACTTTTTCTCTGCTCCCTGCTTTTGCAGCAAACCCTGTCCCTTCAGCAGCAAAGCTTGGGGCTTATATCCTTCCTCACATTGCCAGCACCCCTGTAAAATTATAGAGTGTCACTAAGGTTCAGCAGATATTTATTGGGCAGCTGGAAACAAGCAGTAACCTGTGAGGCAGTGTCTGCAAAAGGACAGCAAGAAACAACACTTTACCTGTTGCTAGAGAAGGCTGACAAACCAAAAAAAAAAAAAAAAAATAAAAAAAAGGAAGCTGACAACAATCCACAAGACCCATTCCTTTGGGAATCGACCAAAATTGTTCAAGCCAAGTGCTTGTGGTGACATAATCCCAAAATTCCTTCCTTTTCACTGCCTTTGGGTTTTCTTGTTAGTCCTTCCCTCCAGAACCAGCTGCATAAGCACTTCTTTTGAACTCTGCCTGCAGCTTGCTCATACAACATTTAGTTCAAGCCCTCGGAGAAGTAGGTAGAAACCAGTAATTATTTGAAGAAGGGATTACATTGTACCACTGATAACCTAAATGGCTGTGTTCCTTCCTTGCTTGTACTTATTTCTTTGAAATGCCTTTGGATGACACAAATAATTACTTATTCCATCAGACTCCACAAAGGTCAAAGGAGAGACCATTGCTCCAGTTCAAATCATGCAAAATAACCCAGAATTGTTAACCAGAGCTTATAATTGCAAACAAATCAAAGAACCAGTACAAAATGCACCCACTGTCATTACTAATGAAATTAACACTTCTGCACTCAATACACCCTCTTTTTTCCACCTGACTTCAAACACTGTTCCTTCACTTTGCTCAATTGCTGTTTCTTTCAGGCAGCTTCATGCTGAATCTCTTCTTCTGCCTGGTCCCAGCACCTACCTTGCTGATACTCCTGGTGCCAGCCAGGGGGTTTGGTGGCTGCAGCCAGGGGCTGACCCACAGGAGCTGGGCAAGGCGGTACCTGGGAGTTGGGCAGGATGACATCCCTGTTCCCTGTGCACCACGCAGGAATAAAGAGCCTGTGTCTCTTTAGGCCTTTTAAAATTAATTGTCTTTCCCTAAATGCAATCAGAAAATCAATCACAATTAATTGACCTAATGAAAACATTTCCCTACACACACATACAGAGCATAATTAAACAGTATCGGAGCCCTGAGTGCACTCAAAGGCTCTCAACCACCCTCACCATCCTCACCTGGGACCCCCAAACAAACATTTGGCCACAGTGCAGAACCTCTGGACAAACTCAGGCTGGACTCCCACTCCTCACCTGAGCTGTGTAATTGTGTTTTCATCCCTGTCTCCTAGGACAGACTCTGGACCCACCTTCTAGTCATCCATCTCCCCATCCCCACTCTGCTGCTCCTGTCCTGTCTCCTGCTGCTGATGCCCTGCATGGCCCCCAGTGAGGTTCCTCTTTGTCTACGAGCTGCTGGACCCTGTTACCAGCTCCCTGCTCTGCCCAAACCCTGTGGGGCTGCTCCCTGGCCAGTGAAGGTTCTGGGGTCTCCCTTGGCTCCCAGCTCACCCCATGCCTTATGAAGGAGCTCCCTCACAGGCAGGGCCAAAGGAGTGCCTCAAAGTCAGCAGTGAACTTTTTAGAAAATTGTATTCCCTCTGCAGAAGAAAACACCCCCGGAATTTACAGGTCCTACAGAGATTATAACCCCCTCCTCTAGAGGTCTTAGTTCAACCCTTTTAGGTATTCAGGTGTGCTGCACTTAAACCTAAGTCTAATTTCAGGAAGTAAATTCATTTGACCCTAGAAAGAGATGGAAAACTCCTTTTGTCCCCAACAGGATGTGACTAGATGTTTAAACAACACAAGCATGACACATAATCTGCCATTTCACAGCAGAGAAGCAGTATGTGAATCGTCTAGCAAGCAGCACTACCAGGAGTGTGATAAAAATTATCCTTCCCCGATTTTAAATAAAAAAGAAGTTCAGTTCAGTTAACCAATCACCTGCACTTAGCTATGATTTTTTGCATATATCATTAGGAAAAGTGAGATAGAGGGCAATTATCCACTGGAAAAAGCTTGTCCCAAGGAAGGGCCCAAGTTAGGACCAGCACCAGAGAGTTGTAACTTTTGGAAAGGCAAATTCAGTTAAATGAAATTACTGTGCCTCCAATGCAACAGGAAGAAATTGATGGAAGTGAGAAGTAAATGAGGTGAATCAGGAGCTCTGTTTAAACAAAACCTGTTCCACCACTGCAAAAATAAAATGCAGCAGCTGTAGCATTCAAAACAAAAGCTATTTCCTAAAGAATTAGATAATTCTAACAAGTGAGCACTGCAGAACTTCTGTAAAGAAAACTAGATGATCAAATTAGTGTAGACAAAAGGTTTATTGCCACATTACATTAATATAGCCGCTGGAAACCCAGAGTACAAGAGGATGAAAATTCAGAGACTACAATTTGGGAATCAGATATCAGATCTCATTGCTAACTAAAAGCAATTTCTGCGCCCATCCCACTTTTGAGGGGGCTTTTGGGAAACACAAAGCAATGCTTGAGGGAAAGAAGGGCTGTGGCAAATCATTCAGGAGATCAGACAGCTTTAGAGGAGTAGTTTTTAATCACTGTTTGCCACTCTGTTACCTTCACAAATCAAAGATTTACTACAACATCCTCTCATCCCAGACATTTGTTCCAGCATAGGCGGGCCACAGACTGACCCTGAAATCATCCCACATCCACTGGCTGCCACCAGACTCCAGCACAACTTCCCACAGGAGACATATACTCGTGCAGACACTGCAGCTCTCCAGCAATTCTTTTTTGCTTCCTCCCCTGTTTCCCTCTTTTAAACTTCAAAGACTAACTGGGCTGACCAACACTGCATTTCTTGCCCTGGCTGGGAAAGCCTGGGATGATCTCAGGGACAGGCTGGAGCTGTACCTCTGGCACATCAGCACTGCTGCCATGCCTGGGGGAGGCTGCCAAGAGTCCTGGACAGAAGCTCCTTTCTCTCTCTCTTCTTCCACTGGTTTCTCCTGAGATTTTAGCCACTGGTTCACTTTCTTCTCATTGCCTCTGCAGACAAAGGCCAGACATAACCATCTATCAAACCAGGACTTCAAAAGCTGTCAAACACATTTCCCCTCTTTGCCCCACGTAAAAATTGTCTTCTACTGTCAAGCAATTCAATTTTTTTTTTCCTCTTCTGTAGCTAATAAAAGTGATTTTCCTGCAAGCAGAAGCCATGGGGCCAGGCAAGCAAACACATCCTCTCTTTAAATCCCAGGCTGTGCTTTGCTGTTAGCACCATACAGTGACCTATCTGCACCTGGCCAGAGACAAACCAGACTTCAAACTCTTTGCAAACACCTCGAGTTACACCCACCTACTTCTTGAAACAACTCATCTATGTAATTGCTCCCTGCCTGGACCCTAATTTCCTAGTGGCACTCACTCCCTATTTTGGTCTTCAGTTAAAAAGAAAAGGGTTTGAAGACACTAAAAGTCTTTCAAAGGCATTTGATAGAGCTAAATAAAGTGACAGAAACACCCATTCTGCCCACGGCAAAAAGGTTGGGCCTAGAGGATCTTTAAGGTCCCTTCCAACCCTGACCATTCTATGAATCTCTGTTAGGATTGCACCTATTATATGTTTATTGGCCCATTCAGGTTGGGGGGGGGGTCTATCCTACTCAAAAAGCAGAAATAGACATTTACAGTAACAGCTTTCAGTTATTCACTGATTTACTGACAATAGTTAATACTCGTGCCAGGAATTACCCTTCAATCTGAATGTGGAATAAAAAAAACCCTTGAAATGGGTGAGATGGTGCAGCACCATCTGGCTCACCCATTTCCTCTTTATTACTGTGAAATTTATATCCTTGTCTCAGTTGGTCCTTGATGTCATTTAGATACTGATAAACATTGGACTGCACTAGAGCTCTGCTTCCTTAAAACCTGTAGGTCTTTCTTCACTTGTCATTGTTTTCCTGCAAAGTAATGTCCAAATGGCATCTCTGACATTTCAAAGTGACAGCAAACGGGCTGAGCAAGTGCACTCCTGGAGGGGAAAAAAAAAAAAGAAACCAGCAACAGAAAAAGAAGGCATTTGTTTGCCACAGGGTAATGAATTCTCCGAGCTGGGCTAAGCAGACAAACTGTTACAATGAGAATCCAAGAGTTCTCGCTTGAGAGTTTGGCTGATGAACAGTACTAGAGGAGGATCCTATTAAGTCATTTTGTGTAAGGAAAGAAAAGGTGAAAAGAGAACTACAAAAATCCATCTGGGAAGCATATCTACCCCTTATTATGAACACTACTATCAAGTTTTCCAGCTAAACCTGGAACACATCCACCATAAAAGTCAGCTCTCTGTTTACAAATGAAAATAAACACATGAAGTAAAGCAGTGCCTATACCAAGAAACCTCCCAGATGCTGGAAACCTGCAGGAGCTATCAGGCCAGACGCATAATAAAAAAATTTAAAAATAAAAATATCCAGCATTCTGGCATCTCATTTCAGTAGGACATAAACAAATGACAGTGGGAAAATATGCTAAGTGCAAGAATGATACTTTGCTGCTGAGCAAGAATTTCTGTAGAACTGAAGCGCAGCAGGCTCTGGGCTATTATTCAGGTACAGTGGGTAAGGTTGTGCAAGGCAGTTTTGCACTCTGTGATAGAAGTGACTTCTGAACTGAAAAAGGAGCTAATTCTGTGGAAGCTTGAATGCCACAGCAATCCATGTGCATTAAAATGAAATTGATATAATGGATTTCATAGTAGGAACAGAGTACAGCACCACAGAATCACAGTCAGCTGCACATCAGGCTGCTGTGTAAAGTCACTGGTAAATAGAGCAGTTCAGTCTTTATTGCAAAGGGAAGGGATGCACACAATTAAATGTCATTTTAGGAAAAGCACCCTCCTCATCCCTGCCAGTATGGGGCTGGCATTTGACTTGACATGGAAACAAGGAATGTAGGCACTGGCAGGCAGCATTCACCTTGCACATTCAGGCCAGGACCTGGTCTGCTCCTGCCCTAACACAAATAGGGAGCACATCCACTGAAAACTTGAAACTGGAGGGAAGGCTGTTCTATTACCTGTACATTTCAAGAGCACAGAGTGCCAAGCCATCTGCTAATAAATTACCCCACTCCAGCTTCAGGGGGCAAGCTGACAAATTGCATTTCTTCTGATTTACTCTTTCATAAGAAACTCATCATGCCTCCTGGAGATGCAGATATTGCTGTATCAGCCTGCTCTTTGCACGATTACAAAGGGAGCACTGAAAAGCATTTTTAGCAATGGCTTTTCACAGGTGAAGAGATTTGCAGAAATTCTGACTACTCACTCAATTTTATCTTTTCCTCCCCAGTACACACAGCAGACACACATCAAAACATCCCTTGAGCTAAAACATTGTAAACTTGGAATAAACTGAAATAAATAAAAATTAATTCATTTTATTTAAAAATGAAATATTATTCCAATAGAAGAGTTCAATTTCAATTCCCACTCCAAGACAGTCCCCACAGCCTCACCTGATGTGCCCATCAGCAGCCTCACAGTGGGGAGTCTCCACCAAATTACTGATGGCTGATGGAAAAACTGCTCTGAGAGTCAAGCCTGGGGTTTCCTGATAATTCGCATCTGAAATAGTATCTGTTTCTGAGGATCACCCTTCACAAAAGATACACACTAATGAGAAAGCATCCAGAGACTCTAAATAAGAGAGATCAAGATTTTAGGAGACATGGAATATAGGATTAATCAGAGGATTGATGGACTTGGGTTTTAATGTCAGGAAGACAGAAGAGAGCTGTGAAAGAGCCTTCCAGTATGCAAAAGAATACTGCAAAGAAAAATGGGATAAATTTTGCCCTATGTTCCATGATGAGGGCAAGGTGTGGGCAGGGATGATAGGAGCAAACTTTTCACCTAGGAGAAGACAGAGCTGCATAGCCAGAGGTTGGTAAGTGCAACACAACCACAGTAATCACAGACCAACTGGATGTCAAGAATTCCTAAAAAGAAACACGCTATCAAAAGGGCCCAAGTCATATTTGCTCTTGCTCTTCCTCATTTCCTTAGGCTGCATGAAGCTTTCTGGACTGACCATTTATGCAAGTTCCAATCTCTTAGGAATTAAGGGAATTTTAATTCCATAGCTCTACACCAATTCTTTCTGTCATCTAAGCCTCCCTACAGCCCTCCTGATAATTGTTGCATGCTCAGAGTCACAAGGAGTTAATCTCAGCACTGGCAGTACTGAAGGTAATAGAGGCTGGAGAGAAGTAATTCAAAAGACTGGAATACTGTGAGGCTTTAAAGACCACTCTCTACTAACTGTATCTGAATTTTACACAGTGCATACATAGGCATTGCAAAACTATTTTTCCCCTTGGAAAGGACTGCAACTTGCTTTAACATTATGGCATCATGGATTTTTCTCACCCTCCCTCAGAGCACTGGAACTTTTCTGTAAATTTCCTGACTTATCTTGCAAACTAATTTGGGCCTGCAAATATGGCTCTAGGGGCTAATTCTCCCTATGCTGGCACTCTAATTATACCCAAGGAAAAGCAGCAGCTGAGGATAGAATGCTGCTGCACTGCCAGGGCAGTGTCCACCATCATTGGGCACTGGAGTTAATGCACTGCAGGTGCCAGGGTGTAATGGGATCTGACAGGTCTAACAGACCCCCAAAACCCACTGCAGAGTGCCCTGCAAGTGAAATGGCAGATCCAGATATTTTAATCTTTTAGCCTCTACACATTTCAAATCTTGGAATAACTCATGGAGAAGAGGCAAATGCTGTTAGGTACCCCAAACAGTTCACCTGACAAAGTTTAAGGGAAAAAAGAAATAAAGCTGAACCATTTCTGACTGCTGTGGGGCCAAACTACTAGAAAATAAGTGTTAAATCAACATAAATCCTCACTTCAATTACAATCTAGCATTTACTAACAGCTAGCAAACAGATTCCTACGTTGGTCAACATTGTTCTGATTCAGCATAATCATCCAACAATCAGTACCTCCCTTTGTGACAATCCAGCAACTCAAAGGCTGCATTTCAATGCTGCCCACTTCCAGGCATTGCCAAACCTGACTCTGGTTCATAGAAGTCCCTGCTTTTTGTGCCAGCTGTCCTCTCATGCAGGTAATCGAGATCAACTGCTCCAGACTTACACCAGACCACGGGTTATTCAGACCTCCCTTAATTTCCTCCACTATCCTAAAACTTGTAATACAATTACATAAGGTTGTACATTTCTGTTGCCTCTACTACTTCCTAAATGCAAACTGGTCAGGCTCAGTTCCCCTCTAAGTCTTGAACTTAAAAACAATGAGGAACAAGTGCTCCTTCCTAGGAAGAAAAAAAGAGATTAAGTGGGCAGGCACAATTTTGAAGGTCAGTGTTTCTTTCCATCTTCCTCCAAATTGTGCAACATACCTAAAACTGCAAAATTCACTACTGCTGGGGAGAGGGGGAAAAAATTGCACTATGGTGCAATTGGGAAAAATTACTCCTCCAAATATGCCCAACAGGCACCAGGGGAACTGTGAGTGTAAAACTCACACTTGTTTGGACACCATCTGCCAAGATATTAAAAATGCAATTCCAGGCACAAAAAGAAGCATAACAAATTCAAGAACCTGCCAAGCACAAGGGTTCTGAAATCCTAGCTCTGAGAGGCCAGGAAGAAAAGAACTGACAAGATGAGAAACGTGTTTCTTGCCACAGATGGTCACTCCATAAATGTCTACAGTGCTAAGCAGATAAGCCAGTACAAACAGGAGAGCATATTTGTACTTTTGAGAATCAGCACAATAGCTGGGTTTGAAGTACTTGCACTTCAAAATTATTTACTGCATACTCTTTTTCCATATAGAATGGGGTAATTATACAGTAAGTATCTTAGTCCAGAATCACATGCAAGCATTTACCTATGGCTGCTCCGGGACACTCTCACGTGGAGTTGTGTCCCTCAGAGACAACTCCACTCTGCACTTCAGACAAATGGTCAGTGTAGGGCACCACGAGCATCCCTGATTTATACAGGTTTAAAATTCAGTCCAAGACATCGAGCAATGAGCTTCAGAAAGCAAATACAGCCCTGATACAGCTTTCCCTTTCTATTATTTGGGATTTAGAAAAGATTCTGATTAAGATTTTCTTGTGAGTGCTAAAGTCAGAGGATAAAATGTCAGCAGGCAGTTTACAGAAACTGTTCCCTCTGCAAGCCAGATAAACAGCAGGATGTCTGTCCTGTGCTAAGGCTGCTCTGGGCTGAGGGTTAACTGCACAGCAGTTTCCAAAGCAAGGATGGCTAAGCAAACAAAAGATAATAAAACCTCAAAGAAGAAGCTACAGGCCCCAAAATACATTTTCCCATGCAATGTATAGGACACAGGCGCATTTGCTAACAGGTCAGAGTAATTTTGTCCCATGACTCTCTTATGAAGATGTCTGTAGAGATTATCCTTCATTCTGTTTTCATCCTAAGGAAAATTTCCAATCTCTAGGGAAGTTTCTTCCTCCTGCCCTGCACCCCTCCTCCCCCAGCCTTCTGTAGCAGAAACTGCTAATAAAATAAACCTTATTCCTTACACTGAGCAAGTATTTCAGATGGGATGGGACTGTGGCTTTTGGTGAACTCAATAAGGCTTTTAATTAATCAATCAATCACTAATCCATGTAACCTGAACAACTGATTAAGCCCATGGCAGCAGCACCCTCAGAGAGAAGAGAGAAAACAGCGAGATGAGCTCATTTGCTCACACTCCCCCTGCCTGGTGAAGCTGTTCTCCATCCCCCCATGGGTGGTATCCCAAGTAATAACCCTGTGCTCCTTGAAAAAGGAGTGGGTAGCAGGCTTCACGCTGAGATAAGGCTCCACATTAAATTAGAGCACAGGGATTTGGTGCTAAACTGTCTCATCATTTGGTGGCTTAGCTGACCTCAGAACCTCAGCTTTCTGGGCTCAGAGATAAATGGCTTTAAATGTTTCACCCAAATTCCCTTCCAGGCATGCCAGGGCACATTTCACTGGGGTCACCTGTCTTTTCAGTTACCTCAGCAAGAAATTGAATAGTCCACCTGCCAGGTACAGTCTGCAGCAAACGACCAACATTATAATGTCAAAGCACCTTCTCTCTACTACTTTCATCAGCAAATGAGTGGCTTTTGCTCTAAAATTGCAGAGTAGCCAAGGCCCACCATAGTGCAGTAAGTTGTGTCTCTTTGGAGTAGACACAGCTCTTTTTAATTATTATTATTATTATTTCCAAACATACTATCATTGCAGCAGGATCTTGCTGTGTTCAGGAGTGAAGTTCCAGACCACTGGTGCAGGACTTCTACATGTGGCTGAGGCTTTTTGAGCAGAGTATCAGAACTACCTCACTCCTGCTTGAAAAATGTCGGTTTTGCCCCAATCTGCAGAGGCAGCAGAGCTCAGCCGACATAAGCCAGGAGCGTTGAATTCACAGGGCCCTGGTGCTGACACAGGTGCAAACAAAGCCCCTTTCAATAAGTGGGAAATGGGAAAAATCGAAGGAAACCCCTGGGTGACAGCACTCCTCACTGGGGGGCTCAGCTGACTTGGGCAAATACGCCCAGTGCAAATACAGCTCTGAGCACTGTGAGCAGCCAGTGCTGAGTGCTGCCAGCTTCAGCCAGCAAGAGTCTGCAGGCAGAAATAATGGCTGGCCTAAAAATACGGGGGAAAAAAAAATGAGGGTGGTGGACACACCCAACATATCAGCAAAAATAAATTATTTCTATAAAACCACGTTTGTGACTGGATGGTTAAAATCATTCTCAGCTGGGCTCCTGGGCTGTTGGATGACAGAGGAAGACAGGATATCGTGCTGGCACTCCTAACATCTGCATACAGAACAGGGAACCCTCTAAAGGTGGTTTGTGGGACAGCCTGAGCACCACCCCCTCCGGGGATTAATGTCCACATGTTCCTGCAAAAACAAACAAGGCCAGATAAATTCCACGCCAAGGTCTCCAGGCACAGCTGGAGATCCCAGACAGGGCTGCACTGGTGTTTCTCATGGCACAGCTCCTGCAGTTTTGCGTGGCATGCTACAGGAAAAGTGGGGTTTCTGTAACACAGGGCAAGAGCTGTTAGAGCTGAGATTTACTATTGCAAAGCCCGTTTTCCCCTCTAAGACACTAAGCATGCTGTTGTTTCAAGCAGGTATCCCAAAGATAATACTTTTTGTTCCAGCGTGTGTTGCTTCTCTCATGTCTATTATGCATTTCTGATGAAAGGTCTGTTTGTTGCTTAGCTAAGCAAACCCTGATACCAGTTTCACTGGGAACTTGCTTGGATATATTCAATCCAATCCATAGCAGAAAGATGTATCCAAAGTGAGTGATTTCTGAGAGCAGCGAGGAGAACAAAGGGAAATGGAGACGCTGGGTGAAACAGCACAGCAGAGAACGCCGGTGAAGATGCCCTGGGGGTTGGAAGGAGCGCTCGGTGGTTTTCCCTGCGGACTCCCAGCACACGGGCACTGCGGTAACAGCTGGTGATGACCGGGAACACCCGCTCCCTCTCTCCGGAGAGGGAACTGATTCCCCCCATCCCGGGTTGTGTTTTTCCGACGTGGGAAGAGCTCCCCCAGGCTGCCGCGGGCTCCGGCCGAGCGGCCCCCGGGATGCGGGCGGTCCCGGTGCCCCCACCCCGCGCCGGGATGCGGCGGGGAAACGCAGCCTTTGGGAACACCTGGCAGCACACGGGGGGAAAGGAACAGCTCTGTCAGCCCTTGTAATCCTCGCTGTTTGCTGAAGGCATACGACCGCCTGATCAGTTTAATTTCTCTTTACATCAGGCTTCTTTAAACCTGCCAGGCATCTGCTGCTCCTCCCAGCCTCAAGATCCTCTCTCTCCTTCTGCCTTCTTGGATGTTTGCCATTTCTGTTTTTCGGTTCCAATTCCCCAACACTCTCCCTTCCCTCTTCAGCTCCCCCAGCCCCCTCCCTTTTTCCCTGTACGCTGTGTTTTTGAAGAGAAAATAATGAGTTATTCAGACACAAAAATCTATACGTCTTCTGGATTAAATAAATACCAGGTCGTGATTGACTCTGTGTAGAGAGGATATATATATATACATATATCCTGAACTTTCTGTCTCTTTAATATGGTATCCTAGGCAACCTGCATTTTCATCTTGGAGATACAACTATCCCAGCTTTTCTTCTTTTAATATAAAGATTAACCTTTGCACATCATCTGAGATTTTAAGAAAGTTCGTAACCTGATTATGCCTAAACTCCATGAATTATTCATTTGTCTGCTAGTGAGATCAGATTTAATTACATTGGAGGGACATCTTGTATAGAATTAAATGTTGAAATCCTCATTTGCCTTCGTTGCAGCTTTAGACACAACCGACATTGGGCTTTAAATGTACATAGACATGGCATTAGTTAAAAAGTTAAAAATATACCAATAGCTCCAAACAACTGAACAATAGGCATGTTTACTTAAGTTGTTTGTATATTAAACCAAACACAACTTTATCTCCATCATTACAAAATTAAACCAACAATAAATTAATACTACATTATCCAGAATGTGGCTGCGAGTCACATAAAACATTTATGTACTCTTGGAGATCAATTTCTTAAACAGCTATAGGCTGATGTCAGCCTTCAAAAAACGCGTATCAATAACAAAGTAACAGCCTCTTGTCACATTTGGCATGCCTTAAATTCAAATTCAAAACAGAGACTTCAATTGTAATCAGTATTAGCTGTCTGTGTAAGCACTTTACAGAACACTTTTACTCTGAAACACTGATTAAAAGCATCTTACAAGAGCTATAATAATATAAATGCTTCCACCCTTTCAAAGAAATTCACTGCCAAAACCTAAGATATAATCAAGGTTTTCACCCCACCAAAATTTACTTTGAGGACTGACACACCCCTGCACTGATCTAAATTCATACACGTGTAACCTAGAAGATTTTGGTACAGCCATTTTCCAGTTAAACTAGAACCATATCCCAGTTAAGACACCCCATCATTTCTCTGTATTGAGGGCTTTAATTTTGGGGTTTATTTTATTTGGAACTGCTAATGCAAATCAAAGTTTCCTGACAGCAAGCACTTGTTTGTAGGGCCTGATGCACAGGCTGGCTCCCTTGACAGCCAAATGAGATACAGCCACAGTCACCTTATCCCTCACCCCCACAGCCTGAGATGAGACTTGGCAGGGGAAGAATCTGCACTGCCTCAGTTTTTCTGCCTAGAAGTTGATGACACAGATTTTTTTTTTTTTCATTTAGTATTTCAAGACCTACTGAGAACAGCCCTATTTAAAAGGCTGCATTGTTCTTAACTGCTTAGTGTAACTCCAAAGCCAAAAAGAGAGGTTGTTTTTCACTTGTATTACCTGGTGGTTTGATTTTGTTGGGGTTTTCCTGGGTTTTTTTACTTTGGTTTTTGTAAAGGGAAATAAGAATATCTTGTGTATATGTGAACCAGGTTTGTGTGGCCAGGTTTTGGTAGCAGGGGGGTTACAGAGGTGGCATGTCTGGCATCCAGCCAGGGTCAACCCACTACAATCTGAAACTCTCCCTGGATGTTTGCCTTCTCCAAGGTACAGAGAAAGGATTTGGAGAGCAAGCTAAGCACCCAATTCCTTCAGGCATCACCCCTTCAAAGCCTGCAGCCGCCTCAGTCCAAATTTACAACTGCACTTTCAAAAACTCATTTGACTGGGAAGCAAACACAACATTTGCTGACATATAAAGGATAAGGCTTCCCAAACCTCTGCATAAAGCCAGCAGGAGGGCCCTGCCAGAACCAGTGGGAACACACACAAATCACCTGCCATGGGTTTATCCCAGGTTACAATGGGTAGTTTAAATATGCGTGGCTGTAAAACCAGAACAGACCCTGAAAAATGCTCCCCTTCTCCTATCCAGCACCTTTTTCAAACCCACAAAATTTACCCACAAAGTTTCTTTTTTACATGTAAAGTAATTTTCAAGTCTACCCTGGTGGTTTTTTCCTGTGAGACGCCTTCTCGTGCTTTGTTTCCCATTGCAAGGCAACTAAATGGATAACATTATATTTTAATACTTTAATATACAACATTTTATTGTTTAGTGAAATATTAATGAGTCCTCAATGCATCCTTATGTAACAGCTGTAGGTGTCTAGACTGCCTGCTTACTTCAAAACTGCTACGCTGCATAAATTTAGGTTTCCTGTTACTTTTCTAAATGCATCATTTTCTGATGGAACTCCTTCCCTACAATAAATAAAAAGAATTTATGGATGATTGTCTTCACACAGCAGTGCTCTGAGCACAGGGGTCTTTGAGCCCAAAGTCTTGCAGGGATTCAGAGGAGGATTTAAGGATGCACAAAGATTAACCTGACTCCTGTGGTATCCCAATAAATGTTATGTTTCCTCCTTGCACTCCAGCACCGAATTTAGCACAAGCTAAAATGCCACTTACATTCATGCCAATATAAAGCCTCAATGGGACTTTAAAAATGTGCTTGAAGTTAAATCCATAGTGGGCCTGGGTGAACTGAGACAGGTTTAAACATGGGCATAGATGGGCTCTCCCAAGCTGCGGGGAGCTGCAGCTTTTCCCTGCTGACATCAGGGGGAGGCAAGGAAGGCCCCTGCAAAGGAATTGTGTGATTAGAGCCAGAATGTGCAGCAGAGCAAGAGCATCACTCTGGTTTGGGGTTTGCTTTTCTCTTACTAAAAGCAGATAAGTTTTTTCCACATGGAAAGATTTGAGTTTTCAAATTCATCTGTTCAAAAAGACTCTCAGTTTGCTCAGTGTCTCACTTCTACTCCTTCCTTACTCCCAACCCCAAGGCATGTTATTTTTCAGTGCACATAACACACATGACACTAATTTCATACAAATTCTGTGAGATTTTGATGGTAAAGAGCATAAAGTCTGTTAGCTACCCTATGACAAGAAAGGCTAAAAACCAGCTACAAGACTTCAGAAGCCAGGGACCCTCCTAGGTGCTGCTTACATATTCTGGAGGAGCAGTACGTCTGAGATCTTTCAGTTGGCTTCTTCCACTAAGAAAAGCTAAAACAGAGACATTTCTTGCCACCTTGCAGGGGCAGTTTTCTCCTGTAAGCAGCTGCCACACTTCCTGAAGCTCCCTGTGCAGAGGATGCTCTGGTTTTGCACATCCTTACTCACCGCTGTAACCTTAAGACATGTACAACATGGAGCACAGGGCACAGTCCTTCAAACTCAGTGTCTGCTCAGTGAAGAAATCCTCTCCTGGTTTTAAAGCATGGGAGTGTTACCCTGGGGATGTTTGACACCTTGAAAAGTCAAACAGTTTATTGATGTCGCCTGAAAATGCACCAAAAAATATAAAATAGGAGGCTCCTGCCTGCATGATTTGTTCAAGATCATGCAGCCAGAACTATTAAAGACTACATCCCCTACAAAAACACTCTTGATTTGATGGAATTCAAGTATTTGAAAGCACTGACCAGAGCTGAGAGTAGCAAATTATGTCTAAAAATGTGCCTTTATGAGCCCAACCAGCTCCCACAAAAATCAATATTATCCTGCCCACATTTACCTCAGAGCCTGGAAGACAGATTACCTTCCTGGGAGTGATCCTTCACAACAGAGCTGCCTGAGCAAAGAAAAGAGAGAAATTATTTCCCCATCAGATGTGTTCCCTGGACCAAAGCTCGGAGGTGCTCTCTGCCACACAGGCACGGCACAGCTGCCCTGTTTTCCAAAAGCTTAGTGGAGGTGTATGTGCTGCAGGTTGACACAGTTTTCACACTGAGCCTGAAAAGTGAGTCTTCGTTCTCTAAAAATATGAAAAGCCAATAAAGAGATGCAAAACAATACTAACCTGGCATTTAGGAAGAACAAACAGCAGGAACTTGAAGCCATTTCAGATTTCATGGATAAGAAGAATGAAAGTGATGCACAGCCATTCGCCTTAGACTTTTGCCCCCCGCTCTGGGCAGCTGCTAATTTTTCCTGCAAACACTATCATTCTGTCTACCCCAACAAGGAGCAATGCTGAGCTCCTCACTGTTTCTAGAATTAGCAGAGCTCATTGAAGTCACCTGGCGTTAATGCTGCTGACTTTTAATCCCCTCTGATCTATTTCAAAGCCACTGGTTGCGGTGGAATGAAAGTCACTCCAGCTCTGACTTCACTTTTGTTGTATTTCCCCTGCGGACAGGCAGGGGCCCTGCTGTGGAGAAACCTGGAATGAACTCTTGAGATCCCACTATGAGTGGCAATCCCTGGATTTTAACAGGGCTGGGCTTTCACTCAGGCTCTTCAGAAGGCACCTTTCTGTATGGCAAACCCTCTGCAGAATTCAGAGGCCTGAGCTGAGCCCCTCCACAGAACTGGACAAGCTCCTTGCTTCAGTCCCTCCCTATATTCCATGTGTACCAGTTTGGCCAAATTTAGAGATACATCCTCTGAGAGAAGGCAGGTCACCACCCCTCCCTGACTGGCTTTGGGAAAGAATAAGTTTTCCTCAAAGGAAAGCGAAGGAGATAAAAACTATTTATTTAACAAACACACAGGGAAAGGAAAATAATGCTAAATAATAAAATCTCTCACTGTGGAGAAAAACCTGGGGAAGTGTCAGAGTCCTCCCTTTGGTCTCCTCAGAGCTGGGACTTGGCCCGGGGCCGGGCCCTCTGTGCTTGGTGGAAAGTCCTCCCGATGTGCTCTGATATTGAAGCAGTCCAGCAGAAAAGGGAGAAAATCCAAAATTCCAGGGAAGGAAAAAAAGTTCAACTCTCAGTCTCTCTCTGGAGAAAAGGAAGCTGAACAACTGGCCAAAAACTGACTGGAAAGCAGCAAGCCGGGTGCTTCCTCGCTTCCCTGCCGCAGCTGGAAAGAAAAAGTCTCTATCTCTGTGTGACCTTGAACAAGCTGCAAACTGCTTTGAAAAAGTTTTGCTGAGTTTTTCCTTCCCCCTCTCAGGCTCAGTTTAAAGGCATAAAAAGGCATAAAGATTAATTCCTGGGTATAGGGCAGCGATATGAGATACACATCATAAAGTCACCCCAAGACACCATGAAATCTCACTTTGTTTTGCACCACAGGTGAAGGCCCCGCCAGCCTTTCTCTTTGGAGATTATTATATTGTCACTTGTCAGGACTTGGATTTGGAGCAATCACAACAAAGGCATTGGAGACAGCAAACAAGAAAAAAGTGAAGATTGTGCTTCAATTAAAAAGCCTGGTCCAGTCCCAAATTAGCTGTGCCTCCCCACAGCTGACACAAACCACCTTTTGCAGGAAGAGGGCTGAAGACTGAATAAAACCCCTCAGGATGCTCACAAGGATTAACAACAGACTCAGGTGGAGAGGTGGAGTTGCTCAAAGGGGTTTCAGTAGAAACAGATTTTGCTTTTTGTTGGCTCCATAAGCCTGATATCATTCTTTGTGACATTTGGCTAGGAATTTTATTCTCACCTGCTGCCAATGCCTGTTATGCATGTTAGTTTTGGTTGCCTGTAGTAGGGTGTCTTGTTAAAGTCACTTAGTTTCTGCAGTGCTTCTGCCTGGAAGCATTTTGTTGGAAACTCAGCTTCTAAAAGCTAAGCAACCTGGAAAGGTCAATCCAACACTGGGGATGGAGACACACATCCAAAAGGTGCAGTGGAACAACGCAGAATTTCCCCCATTGGAAGGTGTATTTAAATAGCTTGAGGGGGATGTTGCTTAAAGTGAGCCAGCAAAACCATGTGGCTGGAATATGAACCGAACTGCCCCAATTCAACCTTGAAATAAAACTGCTCCTGTCATCAGTGGTGTAATAGCAATTAGGGACTGGGAAAGAGTATAAGGGGAAGCTTTAGAGACCTTCATTGGAGACATTAGGACAAGACTATCCTACTCTTCAATTATAATATCTTCAGTAATGACAGAGGCAGTGAGATCAAATGTTTTAGCATATTCTTACCAATAAAAATGGGATTTCTTATGGTAATCTCTAAAAAGCACTAAAACCTATTGCACTTTTGTAGTTTTGTTGTTGTTTTCAAACAGAAAGGCAGCAGCTTCCCAAATGTAAATCTTGGCTCCAGCCTACTCCCCCAATGACCTGCATTCAGCTTTATTCATTGCTTCTACAAAACAACTTAATTCAGTCCTATCTGCAGTCAAAAAATATGAATAAAGGGTTTTTTAAGTGATGTTTGCTTCACTCAATTCAATCCTAATACTCAGATGTTTTACAGTATCTTTTGTGTTCTAAAATGAAAGTCCTACTTTGGACTGCAGCAGAATTCAGCTTCTTGGAAAACTCTTCCATTGCACGCCCGCTATTTCCTATCATAATATGAAATATGTCTTCAAAGACAACTGCATCTACAGCAAGTCCCTAAACAGTTCTTCTAAGGCACAAAAGAAGCTGGGGGTTGCACTGAAGCTTATAGATTTGTTATCAAACCTTAAGTGTTGTGCAGCTCAAAATTTACACTAAATACCAAGGTAAGAGATACACTCTTTTTCCTTTCCTCTAGAAACACAGCCTCCTCTTCCGAAAAAAGCTCCAAGCTGAGAAGAAAATTAACTCATTCTTTACAAGGATGATGGTGAGCACAGTAACAGCTGCCAGAAGACAGCATCTTCCTGAAGCAAAATTTTTTAATTTTACTATATTGCAGGGGTGCAAAGAAAAAGCATTTCAAAAAAAAAAAAAAAAGAAATTATTTCATGATGTCACTTATTACTCCCATATCTGTGAAATAAAATTGTGGTTTCTGTTATAAAGGAGACACAATAGACAGTAAAATCGGTGTGCCAGGGGCGCATGTCAGCTGGAGGTGTGAACAACAGTTCTTGACCTTGCCACCATGAATACTCTACTTTGAATTTCCCATGCTCAGCCATGTGATGAGCATAGCTCAGCTCAAATTCTTAGCCCTGTTGGAGTGGGAAAGGCTGTACCTCAGCAGAACAGCTGCCCTCCCCTACCTGCTGTTGGTTGAGAGAATGAAAAAGGGAAAACTTGTGAATTTTTCTTCCCCTCCCGCTCTGCTTCCTCTCTTTATGTTTGGTCACTGGACACTGGGCCCACCACAAGGATAGAGCTGATCACCTGCTGTAATTTCAGTAAGACTACCAAGGATGCTTCCCAAAAGCCTGGGCAATTCAGCTGCCCATCACATCCTTGCTTCTCCTCAAACACATTCCTTCAAAAATGTTAATATGTTAACCACAGGCTCACTGTCACAGCTTTTGTCCAGAGGTAGGCAGCTCACATACACATAAAAACAATGAAAGAAGGTAATCATGCTTTTCATATGTAAAGTTTCAAATGGAAGTGGAAACAAAGAAAGACCTGTAATTAAATTTCCCCAGGCCACCTCCTTTGTCATTCCAAAGAACTTATGCCAATCAATATTAAATATAATATTCCAAAGAAATTCTAGTAACATTAAGGCAGTTTTATCATCCTTCAAAGAAGAATTTTGTTAGAAATGAGTCAGTGCTGAAGGCATTTGAGCACGAGTTTTCAAGAACAATATATATATTGTATCAGAAATTCTATATGTTAAAGATGCTTTTCTGGAGGGTGCCATTTGAAGACAAAGAGCCTCTGAAAATTTTTTTGGCTGACCTCATTTTGGTTATAGGATTGACAATAAGCTGTAAACATTTATTATGATAATTTCTGCTGTTTGCATTTTAGTTGCTATCAAGTGCTAAGATAGCAGGGCAGACACTTTGTTATAAATACAAGTCAAATTCCAAAACTAATAAACAAAGTCAGTGGGATATTGTCTAGAAAATGTAATCAAATAATACTCATTATCATCTCCTAGATTTTCCAAGAGACTGAACAAATCATGTTAAGAAGGCATAGTGCTCATTTACATTCCCTGCCCATGGGAATTTCCCACGTGAACTCCTCTACCCAGTTCCCAGAGTGAGTCCCAGCTTCCTTTGGATACCAAAGGCAGACACTAAAAAGCAAGGCCATGTCACCATCTCCCAGTTTCTTCCCTCATTTAAGCCTGGAGTTGTACTGGCAGACTGCACGGGTTGATGTGTGTACTCACACAAACGTGCCTGTGACAGCAGCATTGCCTTGGGTTCACATGTGACAGCAGCTCAGGGACCTTCTAGAACATTCAGCACACACATTACTTGGAAGTGGATACCTCATCTCATCTCCAAAAACACATCCTTTAGACATGACACATATGAAATAAACACCACAATCATCAAAATGCATTCAAATACCATTTTTTCTGCATAGGTAACCATTTCTGGCCCACCCCCGGGTTCTGGATAATTACTATTGATTATTGACATTCTGTTGCTATTGTGTAGAGCACAAAGAGCTGTTTCCCACTTAAATTCTGGAAGCTGGGGCATACTGAGGGGTTTTTTCCAATTGTACCACTCACCAAAGGGACTGCTGGCAGCCAGGGCAGCATTCTCTTCCTGGTATGAAAGGTTTTGCTCCGCAGATGGAGGGAGCCCCTCCCAGCTCATTAACTCCAAAATGAAATTAAGGGCATCCTTACCCACAGGGTAAATCCTACACAGCCAAACACTCCTCTAAACATGTGCTCGTGTTTGACATTGCACACAATAGCACAAAAATAATAAAGGAAACAATACACAGTCAGCTTTGCCATTTCTTAACAAATCCTGGCCCGATTTATATCCTAAGGACAGCAAACCATCAAAGACAATTCTGAAGTCAATTTGACAGTATCACCCATGCTAATGCAACCAGATATTCCTCTGTTTCCCTTTGAAAGGAAGTTAGGCTGGAAGAAAATGTACCTGCTCTCAAAGGCAAATGCCTCAGCTGCAGGCAGCATCCTCCTCTGCAGCATTTTGTTATCCCACCTCTAAATCCAAGCTCTCCTGCTACCAAGGAGGCACTTTTGGGAAAGGAAAAGAGAGGGAGAAGTAACAGTTAGCTGAAGTATATTTATCTTTTGGGTTTGTTTTTTTTAATACAGAATTAACAAGCATTTCAAACTCTCCTTCCACCAGAGATTGCATTTGTACGTATTCAGGAATTGGTCTAACTTACATTTCGAGTCTTTAGAGTGTGTGAAGAACTTTTAATGATGGCTTAATTGGGTAAGTGGGGAATGCAGTGGGTATGAGTAACTGTTATGGTGTTATGTAGGATAAAAAGCCATGTCATTCCTGCCTAGATCTACATACATTCCTGAATTTCCTTCTGAATGGGAAATTAAATGTGTTAAGTGAAAAAAAAGAAAAATTAAAATCAAACCAAAAATCTTTAATAATTTGTTATTTTCCAAGAGATTTGTGTGAAAGGTTCTCTTATGCACACTCTAGTGTGGTTTTTAAAAATGGTCTCCTTTTTCAACATGAAGGGACTTCATATTTGACTGCAACCAGAAGAAAATAACTTTTTAAACAATGACCAAAAAATATACAGGGGAGAGACCCAAAAGCCCAGCTCTCTTTAAGTAAATGGTGATTTTGCTTTGCCACTGGTAAACTACAAAGAACACAACATCAAACTCTTATAAACACTTTTAAAAATTACTTTCGTCTAAAAAGTTTCATTGAAATACATTTGACATCTCAATAGTATCTCAAATATAAATCAATATTTAAAACTAAATAAATCTTAAAATCCCATACTTTTTATGTAACTGAGTAATAATTTTAATGACATTATAAAGCTTAAATTATTTTGCTAAAAACTCATAAAGAGGGAAGTCTAAGCATTTTTTCATGAATAATAAAAACCAGAAGAAAATACAAATACTCCATAATTTTAAATACAAGTTTAATTCTATAGTGCCTAGTGAAGGGCTACACATTACCACACAGTTACTTCTATGTGAAAAAAAATACCAAAATCAGACTGGTATTTTTGCCCTGTTGTTTTGACTCACACAATCTCTAACTGAACCCATTTCCTTCCCTCCTAACCTTTGTTTACTTTCATCTCATGTGTCTTCAGACATCTTTCTATGCATTTGAAGTTATTCTTGTTGCTCAACAAAATTTGGGGTTTAATACAAGATGTTTGATATAAGAATAGAGAAAAGATGCTTTTCTTCAGGGTGGTAATAAACAATTTTTCTTTATGGCCTTCTTGCTGTAAGAGAGGGAAGCAATTGGTTTTACTGCATTTAGCTTTCACTCACTCACTTCTTTACTTCAGATTTTCTATTACCCTCAGTAAACCAAATCATGGTAATTAATTATCACATACCATCCTTTGAAAGCACACGTTGGACGAGCCAGGCAAGAGGTTTGGAGATCAGCAGACCTTATTTAAATAAGCAACACAGCATTATCTGCTTTACCCTGCACAGTAAATTCACTGGATTAAAGCCACCTGACAGCAGATAAGGCAGCTGTTCCTCATGCTGCTCATGTGCTTCAACTGCATTACTTAAGAATCACAGAATCACCAGGTTGCAAGAGACCTCCAAGATCATGGAGTCCAATCCATGCCCTAACACCTCAACTAAACCATAGAACCGAGTGCCACATCCAATCTTTTTTTAAACGCATCCAGGCATGGTGACTCCACCACCTCCCCGGGCAGATGATTCCAGAACTTTATCACTCTTTCAGTAAAAATCTTTTTCCTAATATCCAACCTATATTTCCCGTGGTGCAGCTTGAGACTGTGTCCTCTTGTTCTGTCTGTTGTTGCCTGGAAAAAGAGACCAACCCCCACCTGACTACAACCTCCTTTCAGGCAGTTGTAGAGAGTGATAAGGTCACCTCTGAGCCTCCTTTTCTCCAGGCTAAACATCCCCAGCTCCCTCAGCTGTTCCTCAAGGGGCTTATGTTTCAAGCCCCTCACCAGGCTTGTTGCCCTCCTCTGGACACATTCAAGTGTCTCAACATCCTTCCTGAACTGAGGGGCCCAGTATCATCCAAATAAACCTCTCATGTTATGAGGAGTATCCTAAATTAATCCAAAGTAGTGGAATTGCATGTTTCAGGAGTATATTTATTAAACCAAAAACCCTAGAAACTTAGGGACAGACAACACTGTGCCCACCTGCTTAGATTTCACCTTCAAACTGTGCCATGTGAAATATCAAAGCACTGCATCTCAAATACAGGGACTATCCTAATACTGGGAACTGATTTAGGATTTACATCCAGCTGTGCAGCTTTGGCTTCATGCACAGCACGGCACACACAGAAAGTCAGTCAGTACTTTTCAATAACCTATCCTTCCTGAACAGAATCTAACTAATTAAGAGTCAATTTGATTCAATTAGAGCATCAAGCCAAGTTCCCACAAGACAGAGATGAGGCTGATAAGGCCTTTTGAAAGCACAAAATCTAGGCTGCAATTATGTTCTACAAGGCTCCTCTGAAGAGCTGAGCTTCCCAGAGGAGGTCTCAGCAAGAGGTTTTGGCTCCTGCAGGTGACCCCAGCCCCACACAACATCCAGGCACTAAAGGTGTACCTCTGTCACCAGTATTAGCAAATCCAGATTACTGCAAATATCTCGAGTCACTAATTATCTGTGAGACATTATGGAACAACTATATTTTAATTTTTTTCTCATGACTGAGATTGCTTTAAAGAACAGCATTTCTTATTCAGTAATATTCTCATAACAAACTCGGCTTCGGCACTGATTTACATCTCTGACTGGCTGTGTAAATTACACTGCACACAGAGGCTCAGGTGCCTCTAACATCCTGTATTCCATTATTCTGAGTAGCCAAGCAATAAATGTGTTTTAATTAGAACCAGAAACAGATACTTGATATGACCCAGCAGTCACTTTCATAGTGATACTGGGTGCCCGTGGTATGCATTTAGATCCAGCCTTTCCAGGAGTTTAGTGTTGTGAGCTGCATCCAAAATTAATATTTCCCTCTTCTGAACACTGAGATGTTGAAGCAGAAAAATAATCTTATTCCATTACTTGACCCTCTGACCTGCATCATCCCCAGCTAACAAGGATTGGGGAATAGATACTGGGTCTTCTGGTACTCATTTATTGATGCTGCCCAGATATACTGCAAACTTTTTATTGTTGGAAAAATTGCAAAGGCTGTTTTTTAAAGACATTTCTGGTACTGACAACTTTGCCAGCCCATCTTTCATTCCTGAAGAGCTTAAGGAAAAACCTCATCAGCCTGGTTAGAGTCCTCAGTCTGACACACAGCTTCAATGACAGTTCAGCCAAAGAGTCCCTTTTTCCTAAGGGTTAAGATCAAGCATCTCCTCACAATTTTGCAGTTTGAAACAGTTTTAATCTGTATTAAATCTCTTTGTTCCTAAGTGCTGCCAGTCACGTGCAAACCATGGGATTCCTGGGTGACCTCTGCTGTGACATCTCAACTGACCTTCCCGAAATCTACGCGTGTGACACGTGGCAACTCTTTTCTATATAGTGAAGAACCACGCTATCTTCAAGGAATAGCATTGTAAAGATTTGAGGCAGCATAGTTCTCCAGACCAGCACAAAGGTCTGCTGAAGACCCACCGCATGGATCACTCTGCTTTTAAGTTAATCATAAAATATTAAAAAAATTTAATCCTTTTGTATTAGTTATTCCTGCTGCACTATTAAAACTTCACTAAAATAACATAATACAGAGGAGAATCACTTCCTCCATGTAGAGAACACGGTGGTTAATTAACATGCCAATAATCTTCCTCAGCTGACAGACTGTTGGGTTCATACAGACACATTATTAGTGGCATATTGCCTGCTAATAATAAAAAAATATGTAAGAATTGGGACTATAAATCATATTGATTGCTCATTGCTATCTACAGTCCTACCTAAGTGTTACACATGGTTTTCTACTCCTCCAAATAGTTTTGCACACCTGCTTGCAACTAAAATTGAATTGAAAACACTGAAATTTGACATTACAATGTCCAAATTTCCAGCTAAACCTGTAAAACTGTACCTGATGGTAAATCAGTGAAAGTCTAAAAACCCAGGCTAAAGGAATGATGACCATTACCAAGGGGTAGAAACTTTCTTAAGTTCTCCAGCTTTGCATACTGAGCAGCAACAAACTAATGTGTAATTCAAAATTATCTTCACATTCCTGTGAGCTGCTCCTTTCTCCAGAATTGTTTTTATTTTTTCAGTGTGTCCCTAAAATAAATATTTCTTCCATAAAAAACACTGGAGAACTGACACAGCCTATTTTTTTCCCACACATTGCAAACAGAAATCAGAAAAAAGGCAGTATATTCAATACTCTAAATATAACCTGAAAAATTGGTGGTGGAACAAATTAGACAAATTTAATTTCATTTTTCACATTTGCTCATTTACCCAATAAACAGAAATGGAACTCAAATCAGCTTATTAGTACCACTAAGCCAATATATTTCTGCTCTGGAAATAGGTCGTATGTCTCACTTATGAAGAGTTATTAAACAGAAACCTTTCTCAAAAAAAAAAATCTCTTAACAGATTCCCTTCCCAAACATAACAAATGAACTCATAAATAGACACAATGTTCCTAATACCTAAAGAATTATTGCTGGTGTAGTCTCAATGCAATTTTTAGTGCATTTCAACTCCATTAGCATTTAGACTGCCTTACAGCTGGCAGGATAGGGCAGGAAAAACTCACCTAACAATGGACAAACTCTACAAAATGTCATTCAGAACACAGCATTATATAAAAATGAGGTGATAGACTCCAAGGTTACCTGACACAAAGCTTGAGGGAAGGAATTTCATCCAACATCTATGTTGGCCAAAATGCCTATGTCCATTGCCTGTGTGCCCGTTTTCAGCATCTTCAAGCCCAACGGGGAAAAAAAAGTCATTCTCATTAAGGAAATATAATTAAAGGATTCAGTGCACAACTCAATTATTTTTTCACTAAATTTTTACTGCAATAATCATAATTATTTTGCTTCCCTCCCCCCATGCCCCACCCCCCCACAGAAAGGCAAAACTAATTAGTCCTAAATGATCACGCAGTGCTGGTTACCGTGATGTTTGTGGTCTGGTCTAAAAATCAAACACAGACCTCCTCCCTGACTTCTACTGTGTTTCCTGTCAAACAAATTCTTTGCAACATTTCTTAGAGACAGGACAAAATATTTCAGGCTCTGAGACAAAAATAAAGGTGTAGCCAGTGATTAGGCAAAAGCACATTCCCCTCCCTTCAGGAGGCACAGCAGTAGAAATCACAGAAAAACTTATCAGCACCTGATCTCTTACCTTTAAAGAATTAAGGCACTTCATTTTAAATACACTCACTACACCCACACACATTGAAATGTGGAAATTACTGCAAATAAGAAGAGGCAATCACTTGTGCAAAGCAGTCAGGATTAGTGTTAAACTTACCATCTGATGATGTTTAAGAAGCACTTAGAACATCATTATCTCTGTGTGTTCATAAGGAAATGCTGGTTTTCTCTTCAATTAGAATTTCATCAGATGGGTATAAAAGGTAATTTGAAGCTGCAGGAACTTTTTAGGTCTAGGTATGGGATGTAATGGTCTGAATATGTGGGGACTAACAATTTAGGGAACACAGATCTTCCCAATGCAAACTCCAGGTTAACTAGGGGTTTTAGTTCCGATTTACACTATAGGTGGTAAGCACAGAATCATAGAAAATATTCCTTATTTACCTTCACCTTAAAGAGGATGTGTAAAACATGCTTGCTGACACAAATCGAGATATAAATCAATACATAAAAAACACCTGCAAATAGTCAGGTCCCCAAAAAGCAATCACTGAAAAGGAAAACCTTAGAATCACAGAATCATTAAGGCTGGAAAAGACCTCTGAGAACATAGAGTCCAACACCGAACACCACCCTACCAGTACTATGGTTTAATTGAGGGCCATATCCAGTCATTTATTGAACACTTCCAGGAACAAAGACTCCACCATCCTCCTCGGCAGCCCATTCCAATGCTTCACAACCCTTTCCATGAAGAAGTTTTTCCTGCAGTTCAACCTGAACCTCCCCTGGTGCATCTTGAGGCTGTGTCTTCTTGTCCTGCTGCTGGTTGTCTGGAAGAAGAGGTCAGCCCACACCTGGCTGCACCCTCCTTACAGGAATTTGTAGAGAGTGAGAAGGTCTCCCCTGAGTCTCTTTTTCTCCAGGCTGAACATCCCCAGCTCCCTCAGCCTCTACTCATAGGACTTGCTCTCTAGATCCTTCACCAGCTTTGTTGCCCTTTTCTGGACATGCTCCAGTACCTCAATATCCTGTTAAAATAGTAGAAAGCTAACTCCAGTTTTGGTTTGGTGGGCTGCATATCTGGAGTTTAAATAAGCACATGTCTGGAAAAAAAGAAACAAAACCCTACTACTAGAAGTGTTTCTATTAGAAAAAAGTAAAATTCAAAGTACTGGCAGCCAAAGCAAGAAGCAAGGAATTCACCAGAAATAGTCTGTGAGGAAAGTGAAGAACCATCTGCTTGGAAGTCCTGTAACTCCAAAGAAGGCTTAGGTTTCACTGCAAGATCAACAAAGAAACAAAACAAAATACAAGTGTATGCCTAACTGTCCAGAAATCACCTGAAGTTAAGTACTCCAGATGCAGGATTTCTCCTCCTTCAGTTTTGCTTCCAGGAGCATCTCCTGCTGACAGCTGGAGCTGCCACAGGTGTTTTAGCAAAGCTCCTCGCTCACAGGCTCACTAGCACAGGTTTTTGTCAAACACTTCTAAATCCAAGGACCAATTTAAAAAGGGGAGAAACGAAAATAGTAAGAAACCATGTCATTTACCCAGTGGTTTGTCCAAACATGTGCTTCGTATAACACAAGGAGCATTAACAGCTGTGGCTGGTTGACAGACTCCCCACTTCCATTTAAGCTCTCATGGACCTGCTAGGAGAGATCAAAAAGGCAAAATCTTGTACCTGAGGCAAGGAATCATTCTCATTTGATAAGACCTCCCCTGGACACTGCAGGTTTTCCCAGAGAGACCAATACAGATTAAAGGTATCATGTGACAACATCATAAAATGAGATGCTGCAAAGTTCAGTGTGCCCTGCACCCCTCAAGGAGACAAGTTTGGGATGAAGGAAGAAGTAAAACTGCTCCTACAGGCTCTCTCTCTCTTCACTTATTGTGAAGCTAGTACAGCAACAACACCTAAAGGGCCTAAATATATTCCATATATTCCATTTTGTTACAGAAAAGGCTGTTCAATATTTCTGTAAACAGGGTTTTTATAGGTGAGAACACAGGTCTAGACAAAATCTCCTGAAGTATTATTGTATTGTGTGATATTATACAGTAAATATTTTTATTCTTCTTGAGAATTGGATAAGATGAAGTGAACTGAAGCCAGTGGCCCCAAGAAATGAGCAGTACCACTTCAGGAAACCTCCCATGCTAAGCAACGCATCTCAGGACACTCCAGCAAGGGTAGAAGTAAATTCTCTTTGAGAGAGGATTCGACAATGAAATCAGTCTGGAAAAAGAGAAACAAACAGAATTTAGCACACCCTGTGAAGCAAAAACCTGCTAGACCTGCACATTGCCATTATATGAGCACATCTCTGCCAAGCAAACTTTAGGGTTGATCTTAGAAAGTACCAAAGTGTCCCTGGTTGGAGGTGACAGATTGTTGTGGGTAACCCAAAATGTTATGGTATTCCATATATATCTGTGCCCAAAACTGTTATGGTGTCCTTAAGATCCTGCAGGACACAGATGCATATATATAGATACACAATATATATATGACGTATATTTATATAGATGACATATGGTATATATATAAATTTTAAAGCAGCATTTCTATTGTGCCACTTTAATATTTTTATTTAGTATCTATATGTGTGTATATATATATAAAAAAGAAAAGTTGGCAACCCTCAAACCAATCAAAGAGAAATGCTGTATGAAACCCTGTTGCTGTGAGGACTCAAGATCCCTTCAATTCAGTAATCCAAGCTGATTTTACAAAAGCACAGCACATTTCCTGAATACAAAGAGCTGCTGCAGTTTCTCCAGTGTCTCTGGATTTCCCCATCAGGATCATAATTTTCAGCTTATTTAAATGAATCCTCTGTCAACCCACACTCATGAACTAAACCTCCACTTTACCCAGATGCTGGTAGTGCAAGCAAACTGAATTAAGTGAAGCTGATGACCAGACTGGTGAGCTGGAGGTGAAAACCACCACCATACAAATAATGCCATGGCCCAAAAAGGTTTTCCTCAGCATCTCCTGTACATTCTGAATGGGGGACCAGTAGCAGAACCTGTCTGGGACTGTGTGGAACAAAGGGCAGGATGTCTGTGCTCTTCCTTATTTCATCGAGGAGCCACCAGTCCCCCTGATTTTTGGCATCCATAGGAAGCATCCTACAGCAGGTCCAAAGCAAGGTTGTAGTTTGGTATAAAATAGACTTAACAGGAGCAGCACAGGGGACAGTGGGTGAACCTCAGAGCTCAAACATCATATTTCAGAGATGTACAGTTACTGGAGATGGCTGAAAATGATTGTGTTACACCAACGTAGCAGGCAAAAAAGACGCAAAAATAATAATGCCCGAATTCCTGCCTCATGTACATTAGAGATGAGCAGATAGATGATCAGTCTAGAGACTCCAGAGCTCTTCAGACTACAGGTTAATGTATTTTATGCTTTATTTACACCAGCATGGCAACACCATTAGAGTGCATTTAATTAATCTCCTATGGCATTTTCACTCGGTATTGCTGGGCACGCTGCCATCAGTATAGAAACATCCAGTTCATACATGAGGCATCTTTTACTCCACTTGGTTTGCTCCAAGGAAAAAACCTCACAGATACAACTCAAACTTCCAGCTGTTTCCTTTCTCCCCATTTCCCCACTGGGACCTCAAAAGGATGCATGCCTGCAGATTTTTTTCCTTCCCAGCATCTTTTATTCTATTTTTACATCCTTCTAAATGTTTCCAAAACCAACACAAAGCCCACTTTGCAAGCTGTGCTGGAAATTGGGCTTATGCAGGAGCCCCAGGGGGACGGGTCCACTTTTCAACGTGGAGTTACAATGGACAGAGGAGCAGGAGCTGATCAGCTGGATCATGGGGAAAGAAGGGATGCTGGAAGGCAAGATAAAATGTGCTCAAAAGCAATGCAGCTAGCGCCTTCCTTAGGAGGCATGAGGCACAAACAGGAATTAAATGTATTCCGTGTTTGTCTTTACAAACACGTATTTCAGGTAGGAAATAATTGAAATAAAATTGTTGACTGACCTGGCATTGATATGCAAAATCTTTCTGCCTTTTCTGGTGCAGATTGGAGGATCACCAACACTGGTACCCACATCAGGAGCAGCACAGCTTCTCCCAGCCTGAGAGCCTATTCACCCTGAGAGGTTCCTGGAGCTGGCACAGGTAAAAAAACAAGGGAAAACACATAGCACAAAGCACAGTTTGAACGCCAAAGCAGACAACAGCAAACAAGATTTGAAGCTAAGAGGTTGTAGCCAAAACTTCTGGGCTAATTTGAAATCCTTTTTCCTAAACCATGTTGAACATAATCAGTTCCAGTTTTAATGTCAGCACTTTCATCCTTGCAAGAATGCACTATGCTGCTCTTCAAGATGGTTTTCTAATCAGCATGTGGCTGCATATGACTCCATGGACTTCTCAACAACACCTTCTATTAGAAAAGGACATTACTCTGAATCTAAACACTCTGATCAATTTTCTTTATGGATTTTAATCAATAAAACATTATATTTCACTGTAATTATTTGCAGGAACATTCTGGCTAGCTCAGTACACTACCACTGGAGCACAATGGAAAAAATACAATTTATCCTACCATCAGAAATATTTCTCATGAGTTTCATAGAAGAACAATGTGGATTTCCCCAAAACACATGTGGGGAAATGGAAATTTATTCATAAAATGTTTTGTTAGATGTGTCAAAAATATACGTATGTTAAACTAACTGGAATGGAAGAGTTTCTCACCTCCCTCTTCTCCCCTGAAACACAGAGGCAGTTTTGCAGCAGGCACACAACAACTTCATGGTTGCAGCAGACACCTCAACTTATGAAGCCTGCTGGCTGTGTTCCAGTAAATTTCCTAAAACTTAAAGTTTTCATTGTTATTCCTTTTAATCCATGATAAACATCTGTACTGCTCCACCTTCCCTCCCATTTCATCAAGTCCTCACCATGCATTAGCATATAATAAACTATTCTAGCAGGTTGGGGGGGAGGGGGGGGTTGTTCAGGTTTCTTTTCTAAAAACATTTATCAGCTTCTTGGAAATTTTCCACAGTAGCCAGGAGTTCCTTGGCTGGGCATCACAAGGTTGTTGCCCACCCTGCTTCACTTCCTAAAGCACACCAGGCAATGTTACCTGGCTGATTGCTGTTTGTGCCCGCTTCAGGGACAGCAAACCTCAGCACGGTGAGACCATGACACAATAGTCAACTCTGCAGAAGGAGGAATATTCCAGCCGACTGCCCTTTTGAAGCATTATCCTGAAATGATAGCTTTTAGAATGTGAATGTATTTTAGGACTGACAACTTCATTTGCTCTTTACATTCCTATCTTGTGTCCCCCTAACCCCAAACAAAGAAAGAAAAGCAATTAGAGAGAACTTATTTGGAGCTATCATGAGATACAAATAAAAATCCATTGTACAACAAACAGTGTCTGGCTTCTGAGGAGCAGGAGCACCTCAAAGAAACAAACTCATGACAGAATGAGAGGCGTATTCGTAGCCTAATCCAAACTGCACAAGCAAAGGCAACCTCCTCCCCTGAAAGAGAACTTTGACACACATGTGTGAGTAGGACCATACTCTGGTTTCACTCAAAAGGCACCCACCTATTTTCACAGGCAGATATTTGTCAGTCCTAAGGAGTGAAAATGGTACTTGTAATCCTTGGACTCAGGAAATCCACCTCCTGTCTTGACACCCAGCACACATCTATTGGTGCTGCCAAAATTGCCATTGTGTAACTTGACAGAAATGCTCTAAACCAAAGACAGCTCAGAGCCTGAGGCTTCCAAAGGCAGCACAGACAATGCTGATGCCACCCGAAGGGCCGTGTGAGCTGCAGTAACAAAGGGCTGCTGCTTCCCCTCGCAGCTTCTCTGCGGGGCTGAGGGGATTGCACAAATGTAATGCAGATCTTTGGGTTAATATGCAAAAAAAATATTATATCCACAGTTTTTGAACTCTGGAGAGTGCAAATGCTTATACCAAATACACTCTGAAGAAACAGCGGTGTCAATTATCACTAAAAGGATAAATTTTTTTAAGGAAGGAGAGTTTAATGAAAACCACCTTAATCCATTGTCATGGTTTTCAATTCCTTAGGTTTTGCTGACACCAGGTGGCACAAAGGAAAATCGTCTCAAAGCAATAAACATCTCTGGTCCTGCTTCAGCAGCCACATCACACCTCACCCTCTCCGAGTCAAGATTTGCCATTTTTATTACTACAAAAACAATACACTCAAAGTTTTAGAAGAGATGCCATGGAAGGCTTTTACAGGTTAATAACATCTACCATATGAACTGTTCACCCCCAAGTACTCCAATCTTTTGCATACGGTTGTGTTAGAGCAGAAGGATTAGCAAAAAGACACATTTATGCTCCATACAGCCAGAGGCTTTTCAACCACCCATATAAAATGAGTCCCAGTTCTTGACAGGAAAAAAATTTACCAGCATACCTCATCTGGCACTGGTCAACATCCCCGAGATAACCTAAACACAAGAGGAAAAAACACTTTTGCATGAATAGCAAAGTACTCTCTTACATGAAGTATAAATCTCCTCTTCCTACATCATGACTGAGCCACATTCCCCATACACCCATATATTTACAATGTATTTATTACATCAATAATAATTTTTGTCATGAAAATACAAGGAGCAACTCTAAAACAATGTGGGTATTAGGTTAAACTAACAAAGAACAAAAACATATTCAGATACTACTGGCTGCAATTAAATCAGAGGAGCTCTTTGAAAGAAATCAGCAAGGAGAAGTAAAACATTTGGACCATGCCCTGGTCCATCCTGGGCTTTTGAAGTATCTGGTGTTAATTGCCATTCCCAATCTTTAATAAAGATTAGTAGGTAATTGATAACACATGTGATGCAAGCAGAGGTATTGAGACCCCACCATGCTGTGGGCTGTCTCCAGCCCCTGGTACCATTGCTCCACCAAGGCTATGCTGCTCTGACCTCAATCACATTTACATCTGTGGCTTCCTAAACTATCCCACACCAATGCATCATGTGATGGGGTTACAAGGGAAATGGGGGGTTTTAAATGGGTTTATAGCTGCTCCGTCAGCCCTTCCATGCTGAGTGTGGGGATCCAAGGTCAGCCACAGCTCAGCATTTCCATGGTTTATTTTCAGAGACCATTGTCACCCATCCCATGAGCTTCAACCTGGATCCTCATCCCTTTGAAAGAGCTTAGCTTTGAGCCATGTATGCTGGGGTGAACAGGAAGCCAGTTTTCATAGGAAGGACTGGGATTTGGCCTAGCAAACCATGGACTAGGGAGACGACAGGGTGCTGTCCTGTTAACAGCAGTGGGAATAGAATGACTTACAATAAAACTGAGGTTGGTATGAGAATGAATGTGTCCTCCAGAATATGGGAAGGTGACCAGCCTCCACTGCATTTCCACAGCATCTGCTCTGATCCCTGCCAGGGCTCTGCCATCTCACTTCCATTGAGAATCAGATACATGCAAAGGGTTTAGGAGTCTCTGTTTAAATTTTCACCAAACCTTTGCTGTCTGCAGAGTCCATAGTTACATGCAGCATAGATAAGCATTTCTAGCCACTTAGGAGCAAAATTGACCGAAAATGGGCATTTCTGAGAATATCGTGGGACTGCTCAGGATGGAATGGCAGCCAGGGAAGAGCAGACACCTCACACAAGCTGAAAACCTGCTTGGGGAAGTCTGTCTGCCCCTTGCTGGGCAGGTGCTGAAAGGAAGAAATTCCATTAGTCTGAGTGGGGGTACTCCATGAATGAGCATCTCTGTAAATCAGAACATTTTTAATTAATTGCCCACACTAGCTTCTAAACTATGAGCTTATCCACTGGGTACTTACATCAATAGTCATGTTATTTTGGCTTGGATTCATTGTATTTAGACACCAAAATAAATCAGTCCAATCATTTTTCCAAACAGCTTTGTAGAAACATCACTTATTTTGACTGTTCCATTCTTTAAATCCTATTTTTTGAACATAGCCCATAGATTCAGTATCTGAATGAAGATGTTTGAAAAACACCTGTAAAACATATTTCTTAGTGTCACAATTATTGTAGTTTCTGGTTAGAGCAGTCAATGACAATTAGCAGCACATTTTCATTGGGGGTGACTTCTGTTGAGAAAATATTTTTTCCTAAGAACTATCAAGCCAAGGAACAGAAACAGGAATTCAGCCTAGTTTTTGCTTGCAGCTCTCTACAAGCAGAAAAATCCATGGTTTAGATACCCAGTTTCAAAGCCATGTAACTGCACTTGGAAAAGTGGCCCAAGTTTGGCCGCCAGTAGAGTAGGGCAGTAACTTTTCCTGAAGAGTACTCTTAAATGAAGTGGTGGTTTTTTTGAAACTAATGATGATGCTCAAAAATACTCCAGGCACAGGACAACAGGAAGCATCTGTCCCAAACATACAGCTTTTCCTTATATTGCATATAAGGGTCAGATGGAAAATTATGTAATTCTTAAAGGCAAGGCTAAGTGTAACACTTCCACCTATCCTGCCCACTCACCATTCCAGCTCAAATGCCAGGTGTGTAGCTTGCTAAATCTTTACTTAAGCTTCATGGATTTTAAAAAGACATATCAGGATGCAGCTCTGAAACTCTCCTGTCTTGGTTTTGACTGATATTTTACAATACGAGCAGCCCAGAAGTTTTAAAAAAATCCCACAGTGGTTACACAGTGTGCAGCACTGTAACTGTGATGTGCATTTGGATTAACTCTCTCTAGTGAGTTATCCCTACAATCAGGGAGAGAGCTGTGCAGTGGCATCCTGGCTCTGATGGCAGTCACAGCAGGTGCCCAGGGAAGACTGGAAGGGCAAGGCAGACCTCAGAAATAGCAAATATAAAAGGTATCATCATCTCTGAAAGAAGTCCAAGTGTAACAATCTGCAGTCTTTTATTTCCCCCGAAGCTTCCTTGGCAGTTTTGCAGCTGCTTCTCAGCTCCTGTTGTTTGCTGGCAGTTTCCAAATGCTGTTCTGCCTCTCATGGGTCTGACAAAAGTGTCTGTCAGCAGCCCTGGATGCAGTAGGTGGAGCAGCTGTGTGGCATTTTGATGGCTACCACAAAATAAATGACTTAGATGTGCAAGAAACAGCAAAGATTTTGGGTCAGCAGCCTGACTTCCAACCTTCCACAGGAGAGGTGGTTGCGTTGAAGCAGTAGGTGTTTCTTGGCCTGCAACTTTAGCTCTGTGTCCACCCCCTTTGTTACACCCAGGAGTGACTCAGGAAATGCAATACACAAACACCAACAGGCACTCAGCTGGCATCATTTGTTTATTTAATAAAGTCTTTTCTGGTTTTAAAAAAGTTTACAAGACAGATGTGTTCCACATGATAAACAACTAGAGGCTGATCTTTCCTTGTAATAACTTAATCCATGCAGAAAGACTGGACTGCCTAACCTGATGTTAGGCAGCAGCTAACAATTCACCAGAAGATGCACAGATCTGCACACTGCAATGGAAACAGGTAACACATGACACCACAGAGTGAGAATCAATACACAAGCCTACTCAGAGAAATTTTCAGAATTCAAGTGTAAGTTTAAGGAAAAACCCTGATTTATTCTTTAAATGGAGCTCACGTACTGAGAGTGAAATGCTCTGCTACAGTCTGCCTACAGTCACCCTTTACTCAGCAGTCGTGTGAGAACACATACACAGAAATGTCACAAGTCCTTTTCACTACTGACACTACACATTAACAACTGAATCTGATAGCATTGCTTTGGTTGGTTCAATGCAGGATGATAGGTTTCTAATGTCTTAGCTCTGCCTTCCCGTTTTCCATCCTTTTCCAAAGTTGCTGAAGAGTGTTGCTGAGGCGAATGTTGGGTCTTTTTTCAAGAATCCAGTGTAGCTTTTGTGTAAGAAACTGTGGAAGGCAAACAAACAGGAACATTACTGTAGGTAGAGCAGAAATACAGCAGGATTCCTTCAAATCCCATTGAGAAAAGTATCTTTATTTATTGTCACAGCATGAAAATTAATGCCAGGTTATCTGTATACCACATTTTAGAAATGTTCAGCTGCTTAGAAACCCGAATGTTATTGGAAAGACTGGACTGACCAAAACACTCCAGAAGGCCTGCAAACCCTCTAAAATGCTCTTATTTCAACACATAACCCAGAAACAGTGGGGGGGAACCTTGTATAGAACAGGAATCATCACCCAATGTCTGACCACCTGGGAAATTCATGGATTTAAAAAAGAAAAGAAAGTTAACTTTGTGAGCAATGCACAATGCTGAATTGCATAAATCATGGCCAGATTAAACTCTAAGGACAGGAAAATGAGAGAAAAGTTAAACCTTAACTTTGTAAAGCTGTTAATAATTAAACTGCACAGCCAGCTCAGGGCTTCAGTGTGCAGACTGGGATAATAACACTTTCTTGAGAGCTTGGATGTATTTGAAAAGTCAAAATCAGCAATGTGCTTTTCAGGGTCTGTGTCCTGAAGGCTTAGAACTGACTGGAAGAGTATGATAAACACCTATCTACATAGGCAGATAATCCATGACAAAGGATTCAGGTCTATATTCAGTCTAATTCCATTCACTGATGTCTAGGCATGTTCTGCAAGTCGAGTGCCTGAAGGGAAAGAAGATCTCCTGCTGCTGCTGAAGTCTGGCTCTCAATGCCTGCCCTAATGTCCTTATTAGATGGTGGAGGTCTGTAAAACAGCCTGTTACTAAATCATCCTGGGAAAGAACAAACTGAGGAGGGGCAGGTGAGAACCATGAAAGAAAGCTGCAGTTCTGCTCTGTCTCCAATTTCTGAGCTGTTTTCCACTTCCACTGCTGGGGACTGTGTGGTATCCGGGCTGGTGAGGACAGACAGAAATACAGCCCTGTGTCTCTGTGTATCTGAAGAACACAAGGCAGGATTCTGAGTTAAGTCACTGCTGTATTATCAGATCAAGCTTTCAGATTTCCTGAGTCAACATGGAAACAGTCTTGCCTGGACCAAACCCTCAACTCCAGCCAAGCACTCAGCGGGGAAGAGGTTTTCACCCACCCCAGCATTCTGCTGGGCAACTGCAGATGGGAGCAGAGGCTACCCACCAGCAAGATGATAAAATTTCACCTTTCAGCACTTCTAATGCCACTCTCTGCATGTGCTGCTTCACTGAAACAGGCAGGGGGCCAAGCATTACAGAAGAGAGGAGAAGCCAAACCTGAGGCCTGCCTTGGATGAGCTAAGGCTCTCTTTCCGAGGACACATCTCCTTCTGCTCCGCTGCTGGCACTGGGGTCATCCTTGTTTCGGGGGGCATTTCTTTCTCTACTTGACTCAGATGGCACCTTGGTTCTGGTCTTCTCTTTTCTTTGTTGCTGTTTTTCAAGTTTTGTCAGCTATTCACAAAGTAAGGACAAAACACATCATGGAATACAACAATTTCAGAAGTCTATTTCTAAGAAATCATAAATGTGAGCATTTGTGTAAAACTTGCAACTTAGATTCACAACACCAATACCTGTATCAACAAAACAAAAAAAAAGAAAAAAAAAAGCTGAAGGCTCAGATTTTCAAAAATTTAGAAAAGACAGTGGATTATCACCATAAGATGACATGATCACCCCAAGTATAAAAGAGAAGTGATTTATTTATATCCCTCTAGCACAAGGAATACAAAAAATACATTTGGATTGACTAATCCAAATGTATTTTTACTAATTACATTGCAAATGACTTATAAAGTTCAGATTACCAATTACAAACACAGACAATTGCTCAGACAAAAAGAGATATTTCACTGTCATATCCAGTGACATAAAAGAGCTATTCATCAGCAATTATTTGTCTAATCTCTTCCTGCTAACATCACATTAAACACTGCAGGATGGTTCAGTTATCTCTTCTTGCTAAAGCTGAAAGCAAGAATATAAAAACCACACTAATCCTAAGCCTTAGTTCCCATGCTACAAGCAAATCAACAGATTTTTGACAGCAAAAAAAGAATGCAACAGGCAGGGAAGAGGAAAGAGACTAACAATTTAAACTGGCTCTTCTTCATCACATCTTGTGTGATGGATGTCTTGACCCTACCTCCTCTTGGAATTTCTATCAGCTGAACATTGCTGGGACCAGGAGTGGGAGCTGTATTCGTTCTTTTCTGTATCTTTTCTGTCTCTTTCTTCTTCTAATTCCCTCTTCACCGAGTTTTGAGCAACTTAAAATCAGACAGGTTTGGAGTTTGTGAAGTTGAATGGGTTAAGTCAATGCATTGTGAAATGTTTTGTGTTAATTGGATGTTGCTCTAAACCTTTGCCAAAGCTCTCTGATTTTCTGAAGGTTGCCAGTAAAGTTTTTGTTGTTTTGACCTCTTGATAATATCCTGTTGGAATTTCTCCCTTGTGTCTAACTCACGGAACATGATAAAAACATAAGCCCTTTTAAGAGGCTCGTTGAGCAAGTTTTGGGGCCTTACAATGCCAGAGAAAGTTTTCAAACAAGCATCCTTGCCTGTCTTCAGCCCAAGTTGTGGCCACCAGGAAGATGTTGTCACATGGGTATAGAAGGCAGCCTTGAACAAGCCAATATTCCCCAAGAAAGAAATGAAACCTTGCAGTATCCTGCACGCCTTGGTAATTCCTTGGTTATTTTACATCTACACACAGGGCAGCAGTTCTCACTCCAAAATCAGAGCTGCTGCTGCTGCTGCTAATTATGCATGGTTTGGCCTGAGAACTCTTTGGGTAAAACTGTGAGGGTACAGAAAGAAGAGAAACAGAAAGAAGAGAAACAGAAGTAGTTCTTTCTGGGGCTAAAACATCATAAAAGAATAGAGAACAGAATTTGAAGGTAAAAATGAAACCGACTTTAAACCAAAATACCCAAGCTATTAAGGCAACACAGGGCACTTGTATCTGCTCATTTCATAGCTGGAGGACTTGTTGAGAAGGATGCTGTGAGGGACAGTATGAAAAGCTTTACTAAAATCCAGAAAAACTAAATCCACCACCTTCCCTTCCTTCACTTGGCAGGTGACCTTATTGTAGAAGAGTATCAGTTAGACAGGACTTTCTCTTTTGAATCCATGTTGACTGTGCATTGTCCTTTAAATGCCTTTCAACAGCACCCAGCATAGTCTTCTGCATAATTTTTCCAGGCACTAAGGTTAGATTAACAGGCTTCTAGTTTCCTGGTTCTTCCCGCATGTCCTTTTAATAAACTGCAGTAACAATTTCAACAAGTGAAGCATTAAACAAATAACATTGGTGTGGCCTTGCTGAAGCACAGTTGGTAATGACAATCCCTCCCCCTTTTCTTTTAGCCTGGAAAAGTTGGCCACTGTTGTGTTTAGAGGATGAGGAAGCCTCATCACTGCACCTGGTTTTCAGCACAGCTTGTGCTGTTACTCAGCAGAGCTAACTCTCCTCTCCAATCCAGACTTAAATTTGGGGCTGAAATTCACTGCTCCCTTGTTTCTGACAGAGAGGCACCTCTCCACTTCCAGCCAGTCACCCACATGCAAAAGCACCCACATGGCAAGAAACTTTACTAAAGGCAGGGGGGGTGGTCCAGACATATTAAAAACATTGTTAATGAGTCCTGATTAAACAACAGCTTTAATGAGGAGGAGGAATAAACTGTGGAAAGCTGTTTTGCATTACATACACACAACCTTTCCCAGGACTGCAGGCAGCCATCAACAGGCCAGGGAACTGAAGAAAACAACGCAGTTATTTGACTGTTCAGAGGCTGCACAGGAATGACAAGGTCCTTGTGCCTAAGGGAAGCTGTACTGCTTCACAACAGGAATGCTACAAGTTTGCAGAGGATACACATCCTTTCCAGACAGACCTATGCGTCACTTACTTGTTTAGGGTCAACAGTGGCTGCTGGGGACTCCAGTTCTATTGTTACAGGACCATCATTCTGGATGTGGACCTGCATGTAGGCACCAAATTTGCCATCTGAAAAGGGAAGAGACAACAAGTGCTCAGGACCAAAGATTTTACCAAGTGTGATACCACAAAGAAATAAAAAATACATAAAATGGCAGCCAACCATTGAACAGCAGAGAGCTACTAAGAAAAAAATAGTGTATGTGCACCCAGGTATGTAGTTTGAAATTCAGAGAGGCTAAATAGAGAAACATGCACAAAACAAACCCAGTCTACAGGTAATCAAGGTGTCCACAGTTCAGGATGGGCACCACAGTTCTCACAGGCAGGAGGTGAAATTTTAAAGGACCCAGCTGGGACCCAGTCCAATTAGCCAGTTGATGTTTTGAAGAAACTTTATATACAGGCAAAAGGTAAGAAGACCTGGAGCCTACTCTGAAGCATTTGACATTGAACACTCTAGAGCAGGGGACACTGGGGTGCAGCTCAGTCCCAATCTGCTACAGCCATTTCTACATTCCTGTTTGTAACCTAGGCTGGTCTTTGAGAGTTACACAGATGTAACCTATATCCTGTGACCACAAAAGCCAGTCAAAACTAATGGATCTTTCTTTAACAAAATAATAAACAAAGAATATTATCTTGAACTTTATTAGTGAGAGAACAACTATTTGAATTGCTCTCTACAATCATCCCATCCCTCTGCTGTACTTTACTCACAAAAAAGGATGGCCTTTTCCATTTCCCATTCATATGTATGGACCAAAAAAAACCCATGAACTTCACAAGTCCCTTTTTTGAGGGTGATAAAGTGGTCAAATAAGCCCCCACCTTTACCAGAACACTCAAAGCACTCCTGTGCTCACAAGAACTTTCTACCTTCTTTTGGCACCAGAACTACTGTCAAGGAACATCCTTCTGTAACAGCTCCCTCCCATTCTCCTCACACGTTTAAATTTCTAGTTACTACACTTCAGTGTAGTAAATTTTTTCCCACTCTAAGACTTCTGGACTGATCAATTCATCTTGCAACATCTTGTGCAATAAAATAGGATCCTAGAAGTATCATTAAAGTGGCAAGTTCATTCTGCTGGACATCCATCTCTCCAAATTCCTTGCCTCTAAAAATCCGGCACACATGCCTTCCTCAGATGGAAGATCTTTACCTGAGGTGAGTCAGAGAAGCCACATCTGAGCCATAAACACTTGAAAAAGAGGTATCATTTACTTCCAGAGTATTTTTGTACGTATTTTGAGCCTTATGACCTAGAAATTTCACACTGGTTTTACACTTCTAAGCTTGTCTACTTGCAAAGTTATTCTTAATTAACCTCATGTGCATACTCTTGCTCCAGATAAGAGTGCTTATTCTGAAGTGACAACACTCACAAAGGGAATTAATCAGGGAGAATAATTATGCTTTCAACTTGTACCAAACCTTAATCTGAATTAAACTCTTCCTTGTGGAACAATCCTCTCATATTGACTTAGATATTACTACTAAGGGAGTAAGACATTTCACACTCCTTGCCATGTTAATCTTTACTGCCTCAGAGGACTAAATCCACATTCAAGACAGAGAGCAAAGGCCCTGACTCATGAGGAGGGCCTTGGTAGGTCTGATATTTGGATATTAGCTTGCACAACATGAATGCTCAGGTCTGCAGTCACCAGCTCTGCTCCTCAGAGTAGACTGAGATGTTTAAGAACAAAAGTGCTGAAGCACAACAGACAAGGACTTCTGATGCAGCCTTTTCCTATATGTGGGTGCCCATGTGTTAAATTGTGTTAAGGTAGGAACCATGGCTCTGAACCTTCTCCAAGATTTTCTTTGTCAAGTGTCCCACTGCTCTTGGTGTGAAAGAATGGTTTGTGCTTCTCTTTGGGGAGCACTTCCCATTCTGAGCTCCTGGCTGGCAAGCTCCAGATAGATCAGGGAGCAGAAAGGAGCTGCCTGCCCAGCACTTAAAACTTCCAACAGCCAAATTCTCTACTGAACACAGACAGGAACCAGAAAGTACGAGGCTCTTAGGAGATATGACAAGACCTTTATTGATCTGTCTTTGCCCTCAGCTACACAAATTCCAGTTTCAGTGATTAAATTACTCCTCTAAGATGCATTAAGCAATTTGTAAGATCAAAGGGAAGGGCACCTGTAGCAATCCAGAGAATCAAACTCTCATCTCCCAGGAACTACAACTGGTGTGTGTGTGTGTGCCTATGTGTATGTAGGGGCAGTGTCAGTACAGATTTTTCAGACAGCAAAGAAGCAAAAAACACTGGCAAAACAATTGGCACAGCAGAAACTTCGACCTGAGAGAATCTTAACAGACTTGGGTGCAATACACCATAACTGGCACAGCTTAATAAGAAAGCAAAATCATAAACTGACAGGTAGCTCCAGTGCTGCCAGCAGTTTTAAATGTATGTGTTATCTGACACACTAGCACTCTTACACTTCCAAATCTGTGGTTTCAGCACAGAAAAAAAATGCAGAAGTCAAAGATCTTCTTGCAGAAAGCACTGGGAAAAAAAGTGCCAAAATATGGGCACTTAATATTCATTTCAGGTATACAACTGCTATTCACTGAGAGAAGGAATTCAAAAAGCTGCTGTCAAAATATAAACTGGTTGAAGGGGTATCAGAAATGCACTCCTTATCAGGAACAAACGTTGATTGGAAGAACATATCAAGCTTGAAAAGCTTGAAAAAACTGACTTTTTTGTGTGCTTTTCACTGTCCCTCCTTGGAAAGCACTGGGATAATTACCCTAACCTAGAGTCAATATGAAAATTAGCCTCTTAATCTTTCCCCAGCTATCAGTTTTCTGTCTTTTTTTACTTTTTTCCTCATAAGGAAAGTAAGGTCAACCATAATCTATTAACAGCCACTATTTAAAAAATAGTCTTTTCTAAAAACTTGTCTTCTGTCAAGTGTAGCAAAAAGTCAAATGTGAATATGAAAATGGACAGAAAGCACTCAGAAAACCAAACAGAAAAGACTGAGTATGGACAGAGCACAAATATGCAGGGAAGCCAGGCATTCTCTGGTAAAGAGAAAACTGTTCCACACACAACACAGAGTTGAGGAAAGAGAGCCTAAATCAAAAGCTGTTCTTAAGTAGCACATTACACCTCCCACTGTCACAATTCCATTTAACAGGATGTGGAAGTGACAGATGGAACTGTGCTGTCCATCACACACTGGTGACACCTTGGAACCTGACTGAATACACTTCTCAGAAAAAATTCCATTTCTTGGGTAAATCTAACTACACAGCACAAAACATCCAGCCTTTGAGGGAGCCTGACCTCAGAGTTTGTTCTCATGGCTGCAGCTTCTCTGGGCTGCTCATGTTGTGCAGCCAAAAGCAATACAAGAACATCTACATGTCATGCAGAGGAAGGCCAGGAAACAGCTTGGCTAGAAGACTGGAGTGGTCCCCCTGACAGGCTCTACTGAAAATACCATAACATCCCCCCAGCTACAGAAAACCACAGAATAAAGAAAGCAACACTCAGGAGGGAACACACACGACAAGTGTCCACTGGTCACACCAAGGACCTTACCAACCTTCTGTCCTTACCTTTAATAAGCTCTGGTTTGTAGGCTTTTCTTAGCTGCTCTAGGAAGTTGTTATAAAAAGACTCTGCCTGCTCCGTGGGCATTGCCATGTGATAGTCAGGCTTGTTTCCCTTCAGGATGCACTGGAGAGTAAATTGGCTCACACACAACACTTCATACTGTTTATCCATCACACTTTTGGACCAGTGCTTCCCACTTTCATCTTCAAAGACTCTCAAGTTCAAGATCTTTCGAACCCTAGGAGGAGGAGAAGATAATTCCTAAATTGTCCCACACAGGATCAACAGGTACCATACAGAATGAGAACAGATGCATATTCAGTCTGCCTCCACATAACAAGATATCCCTCTGCACCTTCATTCCCAGCCATGGGAATCTCATCACATTAGGCCATAACCAAGAGAGCCCTTGGTTAGATGATTAACCCACACCATCATTTTACAGAGTCTGGTATCAGGACAGAATAACTGCATGTTACACAGTGACATAAAGATGGCACAGGAAGTAAGAAAGCTCACTCTTTACTATCTGCTTTCATGTGTCACAGCATTATTGAAAGTGTGAACAGCTTTAGGAATTTTAATCCTCCCACCGCACCGGGAAATCACACTCAATAGGAAATGAGATCATCCTAAAACGTGTTTAAAACTGTGGGTTTTTGTTTCCAATCATGATTCACATATACTCCTCCTGCTTTGTCACTTCCTAGCACTATTCCCAAACCAGGCCCCATAAGCCAGATGATGAAAACAATTTTTCATCAGGATGAGAGGAGGAATCCAAGGAACAGGAGAGAACTGCAGCTGGCAGCAAAGTGGTTTGAATTTTGAGCCGATTTTCTAAAGATAGGGGACAGAAATGACTGGCTCAAGCAACAAGGGGACCTTCACAAGTGGATCATGAGAAGTGGCAGGCAGCTGCAACCTAGTCCATGCCAGGACTTTAACTGATAACAGGACTGCATGCAAGCCACTCTCCTGTCTTTGGTTTCTTCTTCTGGCTTCTTCACACCTGCAGCACCAAGGGAGCCTACCCAGTGCAAAGCGTTTCAACTGCAGTCATCAGCCAGGCATTTTGCACTGCACCACAGGTGAGGCAGTCAGTGTAAGATAAAGCTGAGATTTTGTTGTGGTCTAGCTTCAGGGCTTTGCCATGACTAAGGCACAGTCACAAGAACAACCTTGCCAATTTGTGTGTGTCAACAGCAAACAGAATTAACTCCTGAATGAAGTGGATTGTTGAAAGCATCCACTGGAAGGCACCAGCAGAAGGCTTAAATCATCAACACTACTCTGTTTTCTTCACAGAGATGTTCATTGTTTCATTTACAGGATTACTAAAGTTTCCTTTAATAGGACCTGAAAAGCCTGGTTAAGCTGATTTCTCTCAGTCCTTTTGCCCAGATGCTGGCTTCCTGCCCTTCCTGTGTCAGCCATCCCAACAACCTGGTGTGTAGAGCATGGTAGCTACAGACCTCCTGCCTGCAAAATTCAGAAGCAGCTTCCACATTCACCAAGGTAGGGATCAGAAGCGATGGCAGAGCAGAAGTTACACACTGAGGAAGGCAAACAGTAAGGCAAGCCCATGGAGCATGTGAGAATAAAAACCCCTTCTTGACATCAATCAGCTCCACTCCCTGTTTCTTCTTTGCCTTTGCAAGGACTTAGGTCAGCCCTAGAGCAATAACCAGCCCAAAAGAGACAGAAGAAGCCCCTGGAGAGCTCTCTCTTTGCATGTGTTTTCTGGCTGAATTCCACTATTCTGTGGCCATAGAACAGATGGCCAGAGCCAGTCCCCCAGGCTGCCAAAACTGATGCCTGTTTACAGACAAGCAACCGACAAGACTACCCTGCCTTTAGGAAGAACAAAACTCATGTGCAAGCTAAAAGGAGAGTTTGAGGTTTCTGTTAAATCCCATCCTTGAAGGACGGATTTTTTTTGACTCAAAAAGGACAGACACCTAAAAAAATCTGTTCTTGATAAAAAACACATAGCAGAAAATGGGAATAGATTTTTCTCAATGGAACATGAAGAATAAACTCTAAGAAACCTGTATTCAAGGTAAAATCTGAAGAGAAACTAACAGGCAAACCTGAATTTCCCAATAGGAATAGCTGATTTGTTTAGCTACTGCACAGGTATCAGCACTGCACAAATGGAAGAGTACAGGGCAAAAGGAAGGGAGTGACTTACATGTGCTCCAGCTCTCTTTGTGTATCTTCCAAAGAAATGCCCAGCAGCACACAGAGGCCTCGTCCTATTGAACTGATTTGTTCACCACCCACTGGAGAAAGGAGAGAGGGAAAAGAAAAATAAGGCTAAATGCACTGTCTTGTTTTATGGCACAAGTAAAGACTGGTTTCAGCTGGCCTACCACTAAAGAAAACAGCATTCTAAATCCTGTTTCCTCTGTCTTAAGTTTGTAGATTTGAAAGATCACATGGAAACATTTTTTCAAAAGCTTTCAAACATCACCACTTCTTTATGAGCTTGTAACTACTCCAGCATTTAAAAACACTGTAAAAAGATTTTTTTTTTACTACTATTGGATCAGCTGTGGTAACCAGAGAAGTGGTAAAACTCTTTCCAATCCTTGAAAAATTATCCACCTGGTTGATGCCACTAAGCGTAATTTCTCTACTCCACCATTCCCTTCATACTTTGCATTTTTTGTGAAAAGGTGATTTCTACCTGATAGAGTCCTCATGGATTTTTTGAAACACGACTTTCAACAACCTCCAAATTCTGCCCTCCTAATTGGGAAAACAACCCCTTTCATGACATTTACAGTAAAACACAAACTATCATAGATCTGCTGTGTTTTCCTAAGAATTGTTTTAAATTACCTTAATTTAATTAAATTATCTTAACGTGGTTGACCCTGAGATGACTGCAGTAAGAATAAATGCAGTCTTAAAACTGAGATAAGCACCAGCTCCCCCGCTGTTAAAACTGCATCCAGGTTCATGACTGGAACAAAAAGGTCCAAACATCCCATAAAACAAAAGGAGATCAGGCCTCCAGTGAAAGCTGAAAGTGACTGGGCACTAGTGGCCAGATCAGGGCATGAGTCCTCTAGCCCAGAAGGGTTCTGTTAAGTACAGCACTGTCTCTCTCACAGAGTGATATCTCGAAATCTTCAACAGCCACAAACAGCAGTTTAAATTTTCCCCAGAAAAGTGATACCAAGTCAGCAAGAACACCAGTGCTGACAGGGTCTGACCAGCTGTGCCCACAGTCCCAGCTGTGCACAAAAGCTGTGCCCTTACAGACACATTCTGCCAGTGCTGATGCACAAGCAGAAGCTGTTGGATAACTGCTGCACACCCAGGACTCCCACAGCAGACATTCACTGCCTCACAGGCAAACTTCTTGGGGATTTTAAGCCCCTTGAGCACAGAAGGTCCAAACCAATAGCAGGGACATTCCATCAGGACACATCATTCCTACTGGCACCAGGGCTAGACCCAGGCATGCAGTGCCTGGTGGCAGCTGGGACAGCACCACTGGCACACACACAGGCAATGCAAAAAGGTGAGCCAGGCTGCACTGTCACCTTGCCTGCGATGCACTGAGGTGACAGTGACTGTAGTGCCAAAGCATGCATGCCACGGGAGAGGGACACTGGGATGGCACTGCCACCACACGCACAGCAATGCGAGGCCGTGACCAGGGCAGCCCCACTAACACAGCATCAAGGCGGTGTCACAGCACCAAGCCTGACGGAGCCCAAGAAGCGTTCGGACAATGCTCACAAGCACATGGTGTGATTCTTGGGGACGTCCTATGCAGGGCTAAGAGCTGGACTCAGTGATCCTTGTGGGTCCAACTCGGAATATTCTTGTGATTCCGTGAACACACGCGATGCAAGATGACTGCGACTGTGCTGCCAACACAAAGGCGCTCGAGGAGGCGACGGCAGCGCGACTGCCAACCCACGCCTGCCAGCCAAGGCTGCACACAGAGCTCCATACACCCCCCCACACGCACCCCACGGGGGCCGGCGGCCGGGCCCCCAGGGGAGCCGCAAGCGAGCCGCCCCACGCCAAACCCACGCGGGGGGACAAGGAGAAGGGAGCGCCCACACAGCCACACAGCCACACGCACAGCCGCCCCCGGCCCCCCGCAGCCCCGCGGCCGGGGCACACTGACCTGTGACGCTGGCCTGGGCCACCCGCTGCACGATCGCCTTCATGGCGCAGCGCAGCGCGGCCGGCGCCGAGCGGGGACAGCGGCGGCGCCCGGCAGCGGCGGCCGCTCCCCGCGCCCGCACGCAGCGCCCCCCGGCGGGCGGGAGGTGCCGCCGCAGCCCCGGCACCGCCGCTAGATAGGGAATCCCATCGGGAAGGGACAGGTGCGTTCACGTTTGGCCTTCCTCCGATCGCCTATACGGATTTGGGGAGGCGCCTACAAAAAGGAGAATATGCAGGTAAGCAGAGCGGCACCTGCTATAGGAACAGCTATAGGGACACAGCGAGGTGCCCATAAAAATGAGTGGCTGGGCGGAGCCCTTGGGAAAAGGACGGGGTGGCTGTAAGGACCTGAGGAGTCCATGTGGAAAGGTGGGTCTGTAGGTGCATGGGCTGGCTGGCACTTGGGTTGTAAAAGCTCCTATAGAATCGCACAGTGGTGTGGGTTGGAAAGGACCTTATCACCTCATCCCAACTCGCTGCTGTGGGCAGGGACACTGCACTAGGCCAAGGTCTTATCCAAAACCTGGCCTTGAACATTTCCACAGCTGGGGCATCCACAACCTCCCCGGGCAACCTGTTCAGTGCCTCACCACTCTCACAGTAAAAAATGTCTTCCTACTATCTAACCTAAATTTCCCCTCTTTTTATTTGTACCCATTCTCCCTTGTCATATCACCACAGTTCCTGACGGAGAGTTCCTCTCCAGCATCCCTGCAAGGCCCCCTTCAGAGACTGGAAGGATCTGGAAGCTGAGGTGTGTGGGCAGAGGAGCTTGAGACAGCTTTCCATACAGCAAGATGGGAAACCTTAGAGACCCATGTGGGGCAGGGCAAGATGTGTCCTAAAAGGGAGAGCCCCAATAGAAACAGGGAAGCCCCCACAGAAAGGAAGCTCTGCTAGTGCAGGGCCTTGGGTCAGCTCCCCCAGAAGGGAGGCCATGTCCATAGGAGCTGCAGGAAGCATTAGTTACGGCCACAGAGCTGAGGGACAGTACCCTACAAGGAGATGTAGCATGTGTAAGGGTCAGGAAAACCCCTAAAGAAACAAGAGCCTAGAGCAGAACATTCAGTAAGTTTTTAGCTTACAGAAACATTCCTGCACTTGTAACTCATCTCTTGGGAGCTTTTATTTGAAGGACCATTAAGAACTCTGTGCCCAAAACATTAAACTATGTTCCTTCCCATTTACTAATCGTTCCCGAAGTATCCATTTCAGAGCTGCCCAGCTGAGGAGCCATCCCAGGTACATCCTGGATCATCCACGTACGTCCTGCACACCAGCAGGGAAAGCAACTTCACACCAGCTGGTCAGAGCTGCTGTTTCTGCAACGCAAGGGACAGTTTTCCAGCAGTGGTCTGGTGCCAGGCACTGGGATGAGGTTCTCCAGCACAACATTCTGAGCTTTTGGACAGCTCACTTTTCAGAAGGAGGGTCGTCATTAGGAACAAAGAATGACACCACACGCCTGAGCAGTCGAGTGAGAGGAGGCGGAACCTCTTTGTATGTTATTTCTGTTGTCACTGTCAATCCAAAAGGATATTCCTTAGTGTGTACTTCCTTGCGGATACCTTGGTTTGCCTCAGGATCATTTGCATTCTCTGAGGAACAGAAAGGGCGGGGGGGGAAGACAAAAAAGAGCATAGCAATAAAAATGTTTTATCCCTTCATCATGGCACAACAACAGCCACACAGGCATTCAGTATTTTTTTGCTTTTTCCTCACATTCTGAGGAATAGATAGCAAAGATCTGTTAACTGTGTAGCCAGAAAAAGCGATTTACTAAGGTAGATCAGATACCTGCACTGGTACTGGCCAAGAACCAGTACCACAGGAGCAGTAACTACCAGCTTCCCAAGCTACCCACATTAAAGCTAGCCCAAGCAGCCCAATCAGAGTGCCTCTTACTTCCACTCTCTGCCCACCCTCTCGGCAAAGAAATGCTTCCTAATGTCCAGCCTAATCCTGCCCCAGAAAATCTTTGAACCATTCCCACAGTGCAAATAAAAGCAGCAGGTTGGGAAGAGTCTAGTCCCCGTTCCTGTGACCCGAGATAAAGCACGAGCTTCTCCCATTAACACGGAATTTACCTCCCTTCCGAGGGGCTGTGAGGGGGCGCGGGCGGACACCGGGGTCACTCGGCCGGCCCGAGCGGAGGCTGCGCTCCGGGGGCCGCACAGCCCGAAGTGCCCCGAGCAGCGGGCGGGCGGCACCGGGCCTTGCACTCCCCGGCCGGGGGAAGGGGCGGGAGCGGGGCTGAGGGGAATCCCGGCGCTGTGCCCTGGCACCCAGGAGAGCCCAGGACCCGCGAGCAGCCGAACTCACCCTCAGGCAAGCCCCGCCCCCGAGCAAGCCCCGCTCCGGACACGACTCGCGCCCGATCGGGCCCGCCCTCAGCGAAGCCGCGGTCGTGTGGCTCCCTCCCCACCCCCTGGAGGTGACCGCAGGCCCCGTCCCCGGTACCGATGCTGGCTTTGTTCTGGCGGCTGTAGTAGATGAGGCCGCCCAGCGTGGTCCAGCCGCCCAGCGAGTAGAGCAGCGCGGCCCTCGCGTTCCACACGGCCGCGCGCGCCGGCTTCATCGCCCCCCCGCGGACGCGCGCGGCGCCCCGCCCCCAACCGGGCACGCGCGCAGGGGCGGGGCCGCGCCGCGACGGGAAAAGGCGCCAAGGCCCGCCCATGGCACCAACAGGGGGATTTGGGGACAGCACTAAGGAGCAGTGCTCCTACCCGGTTTCATTTTTCATTAATACAGCCCCGCGGTTGCCGAGACACCTCTTAAGAACATTAAAAGTTAAGCTAAAGGCTGTCAAAATTTCTGTTGGCTAAAACAGCCTTCAGCTCTAGTTATGATGTGTGGAAAATGCAGAGTAAACAGAATATAGACAAACAGGAATACAAATAAATTAGAAGGGAGAAGTAAAACACTCTCCCTGAATGTTTATTTCGTGTAACAGTTAAAAACCCTTCTTTAAAAGAGAGAAAAAGAAATGTAAATAAATTGCTCCACTTCTGTCATCAACACGATCCATGTAAATCATCTGCTCCTGCTGCTCGGTTTGATCAGTCACGATGCACTTGAAACTGCCAGCTTTTTTAGGTGGTCCATGAATACCTGGAGACTCACATCATCTGTCAGGATTGGAGCTCCTGATTCCTGCAGAAAAAAATAAAGAAAGAAGGAGCCTAAAATACTGTTGTTAACACGGGACAAACTGAGAGCACATCAAATGCCAGCACTCTGAACTAATTGCCTGCTAAATCAACCACCTTTTTCTTCTGCAAAAGACAGATGCTTCTCTTTGGCAATAGCACTGACATTACCCTCTAGTATAATCTGAACTGCTGCAGGGAAGTCTCTTCTTCCTAAAGCATAAGGAATTTCGCTGCTCAAAGCTCTACACAAACAAGGTAAGCAAAGTGGATATAAAAAGACTCTCCGCTAAATTAGATCTGTATGTATCCGTCTGCTAGTTACTTTTCCAGAATACTGGAAATACATGACATCCAGGCTTGAAAACTGCATTCTGATCATCCACGCTGCCCACCAGTGCTGTTTATCTTATCAACAACCATGATAAGGAATCAAGGACAAACGTAACACCATTCATGGCCACATGGTGAGACAGGATGGCTACTGCACACATAAACACGTACATTTTACAGCATTCCCAAACATGAGCAGCTCTTCCATGGCTTACCTGGCCCCAGGCATAGAGGTTATTGTGGGTCTGAGAAGGATTCACTTTAGACAGGAGGAACCGGGCCTATAAAGACAAAAGATGAGGAGTTTGGTAAAATGAGAGACCTGTCTGCTTCCTCAGGCTTCATCCCATCTTAGATCCATGACCAGCAATGCTCCTGCTTTTGCAAGCAAGGTACTAATTTAACTTTAGCAGGTTTCAATTCCCGAAATAGCCCTGCTCCACAGAAAACTTGTCTCCAAGAGACACAAAGTGCTCTGTTACAGCAGGCTGTGCTCTCCTGGCAGGGCAGCTCTGATTCCGTGAGACAGGAATCCATGGCACAGGAAAAACCAGCACTGTTCCCCCCATGCCACATTTGCTCTTCCGAAAAGAGCTCAGTGCAAGGCCAGTGCAACAGAGTCACATCGAAAATCAACACCAAATCTTTGGTTTGGAGCATCAGCTCCTGCCTCTTCACAGCTACAGACAAGCACAGCGCAACTGTAATTCCAGGAAGAGTGAAAATAGCAACTATTTTATACCCTCATTCAGTGTTTGAGAATGAAGAAACAGATGGTCAGTCATTCAGCATTACTGTCCTAGCAAGCTAACTATAGGCACATAACCAAATCATTTCTTTCTCACCTGTTTGGGGAATAAAAACATATTTAAGTTATTAAGATTTTTTTTTCCACCTTCAGATTTCAAAAGCATATCCAGCAAGGGATCAGCTTATTAAAAGACAGAGTCATAGTAAAAGCTGATGAGAAAATATGCAAGCTCTGTACTTTGAAGAGCTAAATTGTGTTTGACTTACAGAACCATCCTTTCAGAAAAGCAGAATGAGCCATTTGCTCTAGGCAACAACAGTGCTCCTCCAGAAACTTCCTTACCTGACTGCCCCCATGTTCAGTGTGGATGTAACGTGGCATTGGGAATCTGGTCTGCAAGATTTCCTGGGCATCATCCAGTGGGGCTTGCAGGAGGTGCTTGAAGTTTTCATATTCAGGCATATCTTGGTATCCAGCTTTCTGCCACTGTGCAATAGTCTATTGATGGGACAGGAAGAAGAGGAAAACAGAGCAGAGATGACTGCAAGCCTCCCGCTTTTACCCTGCATGTCTTAAGGCCGCAAAATGCTACTGGTACTTCTGCTTAGGAGACAAACACACCTTCACTACTCTGGCTACAACATTACTTTCTGTCCTGAATTTAAGCACAGGCACCCAACACAAAAGCTGGCAGCAGTCTGTGCAGTGCAAGAGCAATTTGTTGAAAATCTTCAGTATGTTTCAGCCTGTGCCAACGCAGAAATGAAGCATTTATAAATTACTGACATTCTGAATCTGACTTGGCCTTACAGTATTTCCAAGGTACATGTATGCAGCAATTGCTCTGTACATACACAGGTCAGACGCTCAGCTCTTCCCTGTCTAAATTTTACACAGCTGCTGAGTGTCTTGCTCTGCAAGAGTAGATAGAAACTGTTAAGGTAACTCTAGGAGATTTTTAGAAAGGGCCAGTACCTAAGCACTTCCCTCAGTCATGAGGGAAGGCATATAGCAGCAGCTTCCAAAACCATCCATTATTTAAAAGCAAAACTGGAAAACTGCCTAACTGATTTAAGAGCGGAGTATGTAAGTGTGAAAACCCTGCAAGCGAAGTCTGTCACCTCTCTGAAAATACTTGCAACTCTGTTAAAATATGTATCATCTTGTAACTGTGCCCTGCTTAATTTCAAGCTTCTCTGGCCTTTTCCAGGCACAGTAAGGGACCACCTTCACGGCCAAGCTAACACAACATCTGCTACTCAGTGCAGAACACATCCTTAGTGATTCCAGTATTATTTTTACTCTGACAGTGGATGGAATTGTATCCCAACAGGCAGCATGCGTATAGCCAGTCATTGTGCTGCGTGGGCTTTGCAAGAAGCTTAACTTCATACTAACAAGCAAGCATGGCAGGAGGGAGGGCGTACAAACAGAGAACGTGAACACATTTCACCATACCTCACCAAGGTAGATAACTATCTGGAAGAAAGTATCCATCAGTAGGATTCTGTCCGGAAGAATACTGCTGCTGTCCAAAAGCACTGGCTGGGGAAAATAAAGAACAAAGTCAGGCACCCCTAAGCTCTCAGATCTCAGGATGCCAGAGAGCAATTTCTACGCCCATCCAAATATAATTTCATATGATCTTGAACAAAAGTACCTTGTCCTTTAATAATTTTTTTAAAAATCTATAGGGGCCTTTTAGCTGCAATAGTGTTACTCTGACTGAATACTCATTATTTTGGGTCGATTCACCTCTTCCTGGGAAACACAGACTCACCTCAGGAGGTCCATGGAAAGAATAAGCATAAAGGATGGGCTGGATCATAATGAGGGACTGGGTCAGATCCTGCCTGGCAAAGTGGTGCCGGTAATAGGAAGATTCATCTGGACTGTTATTGAAGACCTGCAGGAATGGGGAGCGGCGCAGGTGGAAGATGAACTGCACCAGAAAGAGGAGTGAGACAACAAATGTCAGCCAAAGTTGCCAAAACTTCTGGACCCAAGTCCAATATTTTTGAACAGTAAATTCTTTGGAAAAAAGTCTACCCCTTAATAACTCTTCAGACTTCTTCCCTTATCAGTCTCTTGCAGCACTGAACTACAGGACCAGTCCATGAAATTAAAAAAGCACCTGTTCCTCCCTTGCTGAATCTGATAAATAGTACAAGATGTTTTATCATCATTCCCACTCATCCCTGCACACTTTTCCCATGGCTGTGAGAAGTGACATTCTTACCTGAGGATACAATGAAAATGATTCTGACAGCCTAAAGGAGTTGGGATCATCTTTGTTGTATTGTCCAAATTTCTGACACTGTTGGAAGCAAAATGGATACTTTGGTTATTTCTCTATTTTTTCTATTTTTTTCTTTTTTTAGAATTCTTTCTTTCTAGCAGGGTGTTCTTTTGTTAATTTTTAAACAATCAAGGCATGAACCTGACAAGAACAAGTACTACAACATTTACAGGCTATTTTTCTTTAAGTGAGTGGTTTCTTTGTCTTACTGGAATGAGAATGAAGATGCAATCTATTTTGATATATATATATTAATAAAATCTAGATTTGAAATTATCCAAGAATGAAAGAAATGGTGCTTCTACAGCACTACCCATTTTTTCCCATTAATTCAGAGCTACTACATTACACCTAAACTGCTTTGTACACTATGAAGCACTTCTGCAGCAACTACTTCTTGCAGAACAGCAGCAGACCAGCATTTGACCAACTGAAAAAAAAGCATCAGTTGCACCAAAAAAAAGTAGCAATTGTTTTAGGAATCAAACTCTAAATGATCCCACAGTTGTTTCAGCACACAGCATGTTCCTATTTGTGCTTGTGCTCAAATCTCTATTTGACTGGCCCTGGTTTTTTAGGGTCTGATGTGCCATATTGTGTCAGTACCAACCCCACATGGGAGTTTGGACAAGGCCAACAGTGACTTAGACTTGGCCTTGTGAAATTGAAAGCAAGAGACAGTAGGAGGTTGCAGAATTAATTCAGATTACTACCCTGAAATTGGCCCACATCTGAATGCTGTGTCCAGTTTTGGGCTCTCCAGTGCAAGACAGACATGGATATATTGGATTAGGTGTAGTAGAGACCACCAAAGTTAGTCAGGGGTTGGAGCATCTTATGAAGAAAGTGAGGCTGAAGAAGCTGGATTTGTTCAGCCTGGGGAAGAGTGGGATCAGGGAGTCAACTCACTGTCTACCTGACTGCAAACTGGGGAAATGGAAATTCTGATCGAGGGATAGAGGCAGGGGAGAGAAGAAAAAAAAAGTGACTGTGATCAGACATTGGAAGAGGCTGTCAAGAAAAGCAAGAGAAATCCCATCTTTGGAGTTCTTCAAAACTCAACTGAACAAGAGTTGGAGCAACCTGCTCTAACTTCAAAGCTGGCCCTACTTTAAGCAGGAGGGTTGAACCAGAGACCTTCCCAGCTGCATTATTCTGTGTTTCATTATGCCTTATTCAATCTCAGGTTTAACCTTTTGAGCATGATGGGATGTTCACCTATTCCATCCCAAATTTGCTGATCACACTGGGTTCTGAGTTATCCCATGCTACAGCTATGTGACCATGACCAGAGCACAAACAAAGCAAGTCAATCTGTAAAAAGACTGCTGTTGTCACTTCCATTTTTACTGAAATTGAGACTGCCCCCAAGCTCAGTGTGTTGGTCTTACCAGCCTGATGAGCTGCCTGTCCAGCCAACGCAGAACATCAGGTCCCTCCTCAGACTCAGCCCTGTACACTCCCAGCCGTGCCATGAGCACGGCAGCAGCCTCCTGGTCAAACGCAGCCTCAATGTGCTGGAGCTGAGTCTGTGCATCTGCCCAGCTGCAGGGTTAGCAAAGGGTTAGTGCCACGTGCATCCATGTGTGCCAGTGCATGCAGCCAACAGCCAGGAATTCCAGCACAGACTGGAGCTGGAGCTGCTGCCACTCTGCCAGAGCACTGGCATGGGGTACTCACTTTCTGGCTATGGTGGTGACACGAATGCGCCTCTGTGTGCTGGAGTGTTGATACTGAGTGACAAACTGCACTGCCCCTCTGCCTCCCTGAGGGATGGGTGCATTGTGCTGCAAATGAAACAAGGTCAGCCGTCAAAACATGATGGCTTTTCCATAGCTCTTCCCAACTGTAACAAGCCCCCACAGCACACAAAAGAAAGAGACAAGCGTGAACAATTCCTGAAATTATTTCCTCATCCTTTGCAACCATCCACCTGCAACACAGGAGATGCCATTGCATTTTCTGGACCTGTAACAAGTAGTTTGGTGTGTAAAAAATATGATTTAAAAAAAAAAAGAGAAGCCAGGACTGACCTGATTTACCACTTCAAAGTAAATGGCTAGAGTTGTACTGGGATCCAGACTACAGATTTTCCATTGAGATGTCCCTCCAATTCCAAGTTCCTGCACAGAATCAAAAAGAAAGCAGCAATTTTCCTCTAGAAGAAGGAAAGGCAAGCTTATGTTAAATCCTGATTAGTGGTACAAGTAATGGGAGGCTTTCTAGATTCCTTATCTTCTGGGTGTGAATGAAGTTACTTGAAGGTCATACAGTTGAAAGAAAGCCTTAGGAAACAAGAATTTAGTCTAGGAAAGGCTGTTATTTCCTAGGGATGTTTTCTTGAAAACTCTGACATTCTAGCTGAGCTATAGGTCTAGACAGAAACTTTGCATTGTTTATTTACTTCTTTATTAAAGATTTTTCCATGTCTGAAACTTACATTTTCAGAGACACATGGCCCCTTGGCATTCAGGGATATACATGGTCCAATGGCTCCTGCAATTTTCAGCTCCCTGGAGGTCTTGAACAAGGTTAAAAAAAAAAAGTTGCTGGTTTTTTTTATGAAGTCAGTCAAATAGAATACACACAGTCTAAATCAGTGGCTCAGCTTTAATGAGATGGTATTTTCCCAGACCCTCGCCTGCTACAATTACTGAAGGTAAGAGAATCTTCAGAGCCACATTTTAACAATGAAGACATATTTATATGGATGAGACAATATGAAACATTCCTTGTTGAGTGAGGAGAGGCTGTTTGAAAATAAAACAAAAACAAAACAAACAAAACAAAACAACCCAAACAACAACAAAAAACCACCCAACGAAACAAAACCCACAAACTTACTAAGCTTCCAAATAAAAATCTCTCCAGTACAGTGCTTCTCCCAAAGAAGCACTATATCTGACCTCAAACATAGACCTTCCTACACCCCAAACACCCCAGAGGCTGAAACTGACTTTTAAATGAACATCATTTGTATTTCCCCATTCCTTCCATCCAACCAAACTAATCTCTCACCTTCACATCCAGATTTGCACCAAAAGCCATCCGAAATTCGCCATTGTAGCCCTTGCTAAATACCCGCTGGAAGGTCTGCTTGAAGAGAGAAGTGTTGAAGGAGTCTCCCATCACCATGTGTCCTCTGGGAAAGAAAAAACAAGGGAACTGAAGCAACTGGGAACTAGAAGTACAAAGGATACATCCCTTCTGACACATGCAAACACATGCAGGTACTGCTTTACAGCATGCCTTTGCACAGGCAGGATTCACACCAGGGAGCGCAGATTCACGGGTGCCTCCTACAAAGCCACACAGGTTAGTGCTCCATCTTTGTCAGTTTGCTTTCTCAAGTCTATTTCTTGCCATTGCTTTAGCTGCCTTCAAAACATTCGTGTTTCAACCCTGGGAAGTTCTTTGCTCAGCCTGCTTTCCCTGAGCAGGGCTGGAACCACCAGGGGTGGCTGCACCACTGCAGCAAGAGAAAGGTGCGTGGGGCTGTGCTGGACCTCCCCAAAGTGCCCTGGCAAACCCAGGCCTGACCAGATGCAGCTCAGTAATACAACCACAGGGTAAAACAGTCTCTCTTCTCCCTGCTAGCACTGAGAGATTATTTACAAACACCTTGCACTTGCAGTAAGACAAGCCAAGTCCCCAAAAGGCCTGGTTTAGCACACAGCCTTCCTCACAGAGACTATTTACCCCTTAGAGATGTTACTTAAAACTGGACCCAGGGAAGCCAAGAATCCCTGGAGAAAGCATAAGCGAGCCATTAAGCAGAGAAAATCTGGCCCACACAAGGAAAGCTTCTACCCACCATCGAGTTTTCTAACAGCAGTGCTAATTCACATGCTGCTTTGAGACTCCAGAAATGTGGACTGGGATCAGGTGAGGCTTGCCATGTAATTCCTGGCAAATTCAAACCACAGTTTAGAACAGAATGATAAAAACCCTCCTGCCCTGACAGCACACTTAACTGCTTTCTGAACCATTCTCCCCCTCTAAAAAAACCCAAAAAGCAGATGCCAGCTGTGTGCTGCCCTGCTGTGACCATACCCAGTGAGGTTAGCACAGCACTTCATCTCCAGCAGCCCTGTCTGGTCCAGCGCACAGGCGTAGATGTCGATGCAGTGCCCGTTGGCCGCAGAGCGGTTGGCCAGAGTCTCGTAGTGCTGGGAACACACATATGCGGGTTAGGAGGCTGCAAGGTGCAGCATTTCTGCTGCTCCCCATCTCAGGCCAACACAAGGTACACATAGGGCAATCACCAGTGCTGTGCTAACTAAACAGATGTTGGCTGCAGCACACTTCTCCCTTCTAGGATGAGGGATGCACTTGGATGAGCCGGAGTTTATTGTCTCAAATACAGAGAGTGCATAAATCACATTGATTCATCTAGTCTGTGATGACTTAGTGGGAACCCAAAGATTTCCAGGTGAGAGTTAAGAGAACAGGTGTCATCCTGCTTTCTCTAAGGTGACAAGCACATTTCATATCTGGCATTTTTACCATTTTAATGGTTGTTTTATATGTCAAGAAGACAAAGAAGGCTTTCTGGAAATGACCAATTCTTGGGAGACAGGCTTTTTCCTCCCTAGAAGGAGATACGATCATGTGGATGAACGAACTCTCCAGCCACCATCAGCTAAGAAACAACACTGAAATACTTTCTTCTCTGAGAAGGCGCAAGACCATGATGGAGAACAAGGAGGAAGTCTTTTTTACCCTTTCCCTTGACCATCCTCATAATTTAACAAAGACTCAGCATTTCAAGAACAACCATGAAACACACATAGTGTTCTGAGACAATATTCAGTTTTAGCTTTTAAAAACACCCAGCATGTACCAACACCTACTTTGGTGGCCTTCTTCATGAACCTTGCATTATCCTTCTCTATGTCATGCCAGGAACGGATGGGTGTTTTCAGTTCATCTCCCACCACCATGCCCGGCCCTTGTGTTGGTGGCCCACCTGTGAACAGCATTATTCTGGCCCCTGTGTTTGGAAATGTACCCTAAAATAAAAACAAACACTTATATCAGAGAGGGGGAGGAGGAAAAAAAAGGGAAACTGATTAAATGGCAACAGTGCTTTCTTTGGGGAAGGGTCTGCGCATGCTTCTGCAATGTCGGTGGGGACCTGTCCCTACTAGAGGCCACCTCGATAATAAAGTGATGCATTTCCTGACAGTCACAGCACTCTGTGAGTTTAAACTCAAACCATGTCAAGCTTCATGTCTTCAAAACAGGAAACAGGCAGTTTCTGTTTTCTTTACTTGTATCTTAGATGGCACTCAGATAAATCCAGTGCATAGTATCACCTCTTGCATGGCAACACACACAAGAACCAGAGACCTTTAAACACCTGCAAATTTTACCATTTAGATGGAACCTTCCAGCCCACTCTACATCAGCTGGTGCTAGCACAGCTCAAGTGTCAGTAGAGACAAATTGCACCTCTGCACCCCACTGTAACCCAGCTGCACTAACACCAGCACTCATCTCAGCAAGCACTGTCACGTGCTTACCATGACCTGCTTGTCTCAAACAACAGCATTAAAAGTACCTCCAATAAGCCAACTGCAATTGAAAGAGCCACTCCTGTAGAACGTAAAGGTCTCTTTCCCTGGGTCACTGGCCATGGGTCCCTTTGCAGCTCTCCAAGCAGATCTGTTAAATTCATGTCAATCTTATGCACGGGCTGTAGGAACCTGCAAAAATTCAAATACAATGTTTTCCTGCCTCTAAGTTCAGAGAAGGAAAAAAGTGCCTCTCTGTTCCTGGCACACATAAATTGCTCTGAGACAGTAATAAGAAGTAGAGAGATGCAGCAGGTTGCCTTCTTGCATCCAAACTTTCCAAGATAACAAGCCTGTGCAAAATAAAAAATTTGATCAAAGTAAGATATCAGGAACTGACAAGAAGGCAAAGTCACATAAAGAACAGGAAAGAAGTTCAAAGGTGAGTTAATTTGCTGAAAGGCGTTAAGAGCTGCCACTGAAAAAGAGGAGCTGAGAAAGAGGAAACTGTTTTCAATAGAGGTAAGGAACTATGACAAGACAATACTATTTAAATCTTCTTTCCCCTCTCAGGAAACACAGGGTTAGAAGTGACCTACAGGCATAAAGGGACATAAAACATCTGCCCTGCTGTGTGCTGTGCTGGTGAAGCTTACCTGCTGGAAATAACAGGTTGCTCTGGGGTCTGAAGAGGTCTCCCCTGTTGCATGGGGACAGCTGGCCTTGAAAGCCCAAGCATATCCTAGAGAACAGTAAAGAGGAGGCAGAGGAGATGTACTATTCAAACACTAAACATATTATTTATATTATTATTTAATATACCCTGAGCCCCGCAATACTGCAGCATTAAATATACTTAAACCTGTAAAACTGCTCATCTTTGCACTGCCATTAGGAATGGATCATGGGTCTATTATGTGAGATACACAAACTCAGCCTTGAACGAGCTTCCAAGAAATTTACAAAGGCAAAAAGACACGACAGATACTGGGAGGGCAACAGGCTCACAGTAAAGAGCACTGAGCCCTCCTTTCTCCCAGAGAGCCCTGTGCTTGAGAGCCCAACAGAGCTGAGAGGTACAAGCCCCTGCCCTGAGGGAAGGCAGAGCACACCTGTATTTGCTTGGCTGTCAGGTCCTTGGTGCCCCGGAACACGTAGCTCTTGGAAATCCCTTCGCAGCTCAGCTCATGAACCTGGACCATCCTGCCGAACGTGATGAGCCCCACCAGGGCATCAGGAGGCAGCAGGCTCAGGGACATTTGCAGGGACTCCTTCAGGGCCTGCAAATCCTCCTCCTCCAAGCACGTGTCCACAACATACAGGAAGATCAACGGTGTCTGTGGACCTCGCTGATGTGGGAAGACATGACATTTTATAAAGCCTCCAGCCAAGGAGGCTTCTTAAGCACCTTGCAGACATGTTATTTATTTGCATTATCCTAAGAAAATTTTACACATATGTCATCTGTCACAAACAAGACAATTCTGGGGGCTTCAAACTCGCCTGTGGTTCATTTACCTGCACTATATATTCAATTGTTGAAAACTGAGGCATAAGCTCTGCTGGTTGATTGACTTCAGAAATGCCTGCATATGCTGGTGGGAACTGAAAGAGAGAACAAAAAATTAGGACAAGGAAGTTGCAGGACAAAAATGTAGGGCTCTCCTCAGCAGTTCAGAGCCTGCCCTGCAGATGATGTGGTTATTCAACTCTTTATTTACTGACACTGCACCAATCTGATTAATTCATGACAAGAAACCCACAGTGCTGTTTTCCTAAGCACAGACAACAAGTGGGCAGCAGGATGGACAGCTGCTCAATCCAGTGTAAATAAAAGGTAAGACTACAGCAGCAACAATGTATTAGTTGAAATGATTTTAGCCATACAATAATTTATGATGGCAAAAGTCTACTCAAATCTAATGAATTTCATATTCTGCAAGAATAGTAAATATCAAATGCAAAAAACACACTAGGACACATGGAACAAAATAGCATTTTTATCTCCTTCCTATGCTCTGCATGCCAGTAAAATCACTGACAAGATGTGAGGTAAAGCAGACTGTACTCTGGCCTGGGTTCAGCAACAGAAGAAGGCCAAGAGAAGGGATCTAGAGAAGCAGAATTTATGCTTAATGTCCAGGGAAGGCCATCAATAAAATGTTCACGGAAAAGGTGGAAGTGCTTTTTCCAACTTACCTGGTTTCTCTGAAAACAGAAGTTACAAGCCCAAAGCTTGGCCCGATAATCAACTTGGCTGCAAGGGAAAGATGAGGCATTGGCGTGACTTCAGGAAAAATATACAGCACAGCTTCACAACTAATTCATTAATCTATGCTGGTTCACAGCACTGAGTAAGAAACAGACACTCCAGCTTGAACAGCAAGTGTTTTAGGGATTCAGGCTCTTGTTCTGTTACCAGGAAGTTTATTAGCTTGTCCAGCCCTGCCATTTCCAGGCTTGTCAGCATGAGAGACCACTGACAGCTCTCTGAAGCTTAGCCCTTGGCAGACGCAGACACAGACCTGGGTCTAATCATCCTTTCACTACACTTAGGCTTATCTCATTGTCTTATTGTTTGTGCAGCTGTAGCACACAAGTGCTCCAGTCTCAGAGCAGCAGGAGCCATCCACCCAGATCCTGTGCAAACACAGAACAAACAGGCTGTTCCCTGTCCCACAGTTTACTCTCCTCAGCCCGTTACAACATCCTGCTAGTGCAGGATGCCTTGCCACGTTCTCATTCCATGGCTTTGATCTTGTTTCACTTCCTCTTGCTGGTATTCCCTGCTTTTTCTCAGTCCAACACCACACTCTGAGTATGCATGATCATCACATGATTTTGGGACCAAGATATTCCTCTAAAATGACCTCATTATGCTCATACTGGAACTGACCTACAAGTAGCAGGATGTGTAGGAAGCAGGAAAACAAGTGAACGCCACAGTCCAGAGCACAATAACAGTATAATGGGTATCTTTGTTTATTACCAGTTTCCACATTCACCACAAAATTCTCTGGGATGGTGAGAGGACTCTCTGACTTAACAGCCTCCCCAAAGACCCTCTGGTCTCTTTTGCTCTTGCCAGTTCTAATAACAGGAATGTTGGTGTATAGATTTTAACAAGCCTACCACATCAAAATGAAAGAGGCTGCCAGGCACTGGGCAGAGAAAAAGGGGAATAAGGAAGTAGTGAAGTTCAGATGAAAAATCAGGTACTATCCAGCCTCTCCTAACATCCCCAGCCAAGCAACTCCTACCAGAGTGGGTTGAGCACAGCTTTGCAGGTTGGCCTGCTGCAAAGCACTGGTTCATACTGCACAGGGGGCAGGTCCAGACGCTCCTTCAGCGGGGTCAGGAGACAGGCCAGGGGCACAACCATCCTTGTGGCCTCCAGCCTGCTGGAGGGCCACACGTTCCAGCTGAAGCGCACTCCGTCACGCTCCTCATTCTGCTGGATGAACTCCAGGTACGTTGCCATGGCCCTGCAGAAGTTCTGGAAGGACAGAAGAAGGCACGTTCAGGCAGCAGCCACTTGTGTGGACAACGGGCCTGTAAAGGAGCTCAGCAGGTCAGCTACAGGTGAGGGGCACAAGACACTGCAGGAAAAGCCAATGCAGTACAATTAATTAATCCCATTATCAAATGAACCATGTGACTCCATTAATGTCTTCTGTCCAGTGCTCTCATGAACATTACAGCCAATTAAAACACCACCAAATCCAACAAAGAAACAAGGAAAGCTGACACTCAAAGTCAGAATGCAAGGGTTGTTTTTTTCTTATGATTCACATTTAATATCTCAATACCCAGCCAGCCTCATGGTGACCTCAAGGCAGTCCTGCCTGACTGGGTCAGTAAAGGAAAACAGGGCAGATTTGCAACACATCCTGGAGCCTTCAGCTGAAACACTGCAGGGAGGACGAGTCTGAGACCAAAACAATCATGAATGTCACCAGGCTTCCAGCCTGACCTGCTTACAAAGGGAAAGGACTACATGACAAAACGTCAAAAAAGATCTTTTGGACACCCATTCTGCATGGCATCATTGTCCCACTGCCAGTAAGGAAGGAATTGAGAGTACAGCAGACTTCAGAAAACATCAAGGAGGAATATCCCCAACACAGCAGAGGAGTTACTCTCTGTGTTGCCTTACTGAACTCTTTAAAATAAGACACAAACAAGAGCTTCCAGGCCATCATTACCTTTGACTTCTCTGAGAAAGGCAAGGACAAGCCTACCAAAAATCTTATTTGTCAAATCCAGACCACAAACACCACACAGCACTAGCAGCAATTCACAGAGCCAAAAGCAGCAGCTCCACAACCTGCTTCAGACAAGGAAACTCAGAGGCTCACCTACAGCTGCAGGTGCTCCAGGATTACCTTACACCTGGTCCTCACTGCAGGTGGGAAATTCAGGAGGGCCACGCACATGAAAAATCAGAAGCATCACCTCCCCGCAGAGGAGAAGAAGCTTTGGTGTAACATATTCCTACAGAACTCCAAATTCACTGTCATTTTTTCTTCCTTGCTATGAAGGATGTAAATCAAGCTTAGGGAGAACTGTCCTATAATTCCAACCCCTCTCTGGATGAACAAACAGAAGGGCTCACAATACATCCCCACCACAAATAGGTCTGCCGGGGTGAAAAGGCAGAGCTGACTCTGCCTGTAAAAGATCTTTCGCATCAGAACAGCAAGACAAATATTTGACATCTCAGGTATGCAGCACAGCCACAGGGCAAATTTATTCCACGTTCCTCCAACTGTAGCCCAGCACCACTTCCCTGCCCCAGGCAGAGGCCCGACTGCCATGCTGCGTTTGACGTGGGCTGTGGCCCTACTCTGGGGTCCGGACAGCAGGAGGAGAGGGGTCATCACCCAGCTGCTGCGCTTGGAATGGCTACAGGGGACACCACAGATCCCCCGTGCAGCCATAGGTGCCACCTCCGCCCCCCAGACCACCGATCCCCAGCACGGCCACAGGGCAAAGCACGGACCCGCCGCACTGCTACAGGCGGCACTGCTGACCCTCCACGGCGGACACGGCTGACCCCAGCCCTGCCCTGGGGGACACTGCCGATCCCCATCCCGGGCAAAGGGAACACCGCCGAGCTCCCGTGCTGCTCTGTGGGACATTGCTGACCCCCCATGCAAGCACCGCGGCAGGAGACACCATTGACCATACTCAACGCCTCTTCAGGGGACACCACCGACTGCCCCCTCCACACCTTCCCGTAGGAGACACCACTGACCCCCCAGCACCCCTCACAGGGGACGGCCCCGACCCCTTCCCCCTCACAGGGGTCGTCACTGACCCGCCCCCCGCCGCCTCCCCTCGGGGGACACGGACCACCGCCACCGCCGCCACCGCCGCCACCGCCCATCCCCTCGGAGCCCCGCCGCTCCCACCTGCCCGCGCCGCTCGCGCCGCTCCCTCCCGGCACGCCCCGCGCGCCCGGTAAGGCCACCTCAGCGGCGCGGGCTGCCCGCAGCCAAGATGGCGGCGGCGGCGGCACACCCGCCCCGCCCCCGCTGAGGCTCCGCCGCCATCTTGGCTAAGGGCACCCCACACCGCCCCTCGGAAGGAGGGGAGCGGCGTGCCCCTAGCGAGCATGGCGGCACGGCAGCGTCCGGGAGCCCATCTTGGCCCAGGGCGGCAGGTTCCGCGTTGGAATGGCGACGGACTGGGCGTCCCTGCGGAGTGTGGGGTGCGATGTCGCGTTCCTGCTCTGGCACGGCATGAGGGAAGCAGCTCTGCCCTCGAGGGGCTCGGATGCTTGGGAGCTGCTGTCGTGTTCAGCAGGGAGCATAGAACTTCCTGGGAAGAGGTTATCAGTAACACTCCACTAATGACACAGAGACACTTTTTAAAGAAATAAACTGCGAGCCCCACACAGTCTCCCCCTGTCACAGTTCTCGGCTTCTCTCTCGGGCCGAGGGTTCTGTCCCCGGGCACGTTGGCTCGGCAAGGCACACTGGGCAAAGTCATGAGGCCATCCAGCCCAGCAGCAAGGCAGGGACAATCCATCAGATTTTCCTCCTGCTCTGTTCCCTGAAACAATTTTACCCCCACATCTGCTTGAGGCCACAGTGGTTCATTACTCTGCCAGGAAATCTGTATCCCAGCCTACTGGGAAGACCCCTGCAGTGCCCAGACCCTCTGGAGAGGAGAGGTCCAAGAATGGACACAATTTTCAGGGATATGAGGTAGAAGTTTAGCACACCTGACTTGCCCCAGGAATTTGTCTCTGCCTTGAAACTAAGCAAATATGTTTCCTCTTTCATTGCTTCCATCTTCTGTTGCTTCCCAGAGTCTCTTCCAAAGCCAAGGAGGAAAAGCCTTTTCCCAGTGAGCCCAAGGCAGAAATCCTCCCCTGCAGCTTTGTGTGAAGCCACGCAAGTGAGATTTGTCCTATCTGAATGCACGGACCTGAATCCATTGCAGACTTTCACACGTATTCGAGCGGCAAAGGCATTGCAGTGAAATACCTCAATGTGCTTCTAATAATTTGGGTGTTTGCCTTAAATTCATGCAGTGGTCAGCTTATAAATACTCCCCCAGCTTCCGTGTGGGCACTGCTCCACCTTCGCTTAAAGGAAATAAATGCCCTGTGATCAAGTTCACTCACCCATGCACTGTCAAGCTTTGGGGTTTTTTTTCCTGTTTTCTTTCTTTTAAATGCACAGAAGTCTGGGTTTGAGAATGTGCAGAGTACTGTAACAGGTCCAAAACAAAACAAAACGAAATTCTGTGTGAGGTGAGCATTAGCTTTGCCTTCCCAGCTTCCTGACATCCCAAATACAGTGGGAATAAGAAAGTAGAAGCATACTACTGATGTGTGTATCCTGAAGTGCATAAAATTCACATTACTACTATTGCTAGCATTCTAAGACCCAGGACTGGCTCTCCAAGTAGGAGGCAAAGCAAATCTGCTTTTCTGAAGTTGCCTGTTTTGTCCTTCAAGTTACGTCTTCCTCCCTTTGCCACATCTCAACAGCAAAGAGCCTTACTAGGACCCAGGGCTTCAAGGCCATAGTGCACACCACTGCAAGCATTAGATTAACTAAAATACTGAGTAACTACTCTGAATTTGTGTCCTGCTTTCAACTTTCAGAATTAACTTTCCTCCCTCGTATCTGGTTTAGTGCTGCATTTTTGATTTACGATTGGGAAGATGTTGGTAACACTCTGATATTTTAGTTCTTGCTGGGAAGTTCTTATGCTAAGTTAAGGACTTTTCAGGTTCTCACGCTGCCCTGCCAGCCAGGAGGCTGGGGGTGCATAGGAATTTGGAAGGGGACATAGACAGGACAACTGACCCCGAGTGGCTCAAGGGATATTCCTTATTCCTTACCATACAGTGTCATGCTGAACAATTAAACTGGGGAGAGTTGGCTGCTGGTTTCCAGCTCACTGCTTGGGCACTCCTCGGGCAATGGTTCGCAGAGGAGGAGCAACTGCGTTGTTCATCACTTGTTTTATGTAATCTTTTACCATTATTTTCCCTTCCTTTTCTGCCCTGTTAAACTGTCTTTATCCAAATCTATAAGCTTTACCATTTATTCCAATTGTCTCCCCATCCCACTGGGGAGGAAGTAAGGGAACACCTGTGTGGTGTTTACCTGTCTGCTTGGTTAAACCAAATCAGTTTGGAAGAGGAGCACAATCTTAAAGCTCTGTGTTTGTGGGCCAAATAACCCAAGTAAAAGCTTTCCCAAAAGCATCTCCTGGAAGAATCACAAGCTTGCTCAAAAAGTGGGAGAAAGAAAAACACCACAGGCTGCCTACACAAGCCCCAACTTGATTTTTGTTTAACAGCTGAAGGAGAAGAGAGCTTTGAGCTCTGATTCCAGTCCTCCCCACTCCCCAGAAGATCTCCCAAAGAATGAGCAAAGTGCAATGACCAACTTTCTCATGTTGGAAGTGAACATTTTAAACAACAACTTGGACACCATCTGCAGAGCTTGTCACAATACCTTTTAGTCTCCTCCAGACTGCAAGTTAAGCTGGGCTTAGTGTGGCTGAGGAGGGCCTAGCCATGCATTACTCACAGGTGAAATGACAGAAGTCCCCCAGCCAAGTGGAGCAAGAGGAGGGAAAGCTGGTCTGTCTGTGGCAGAGGAGAGCCCTGTTTGAGGTGTCTGTAGCCTGTTTCAAAGCATTGTTCAGCAGCAATAGGAGACCCAGCTGCCTCCACTCACTACAGTTTCGTCCCAAGATCTGTTCTGCACGTGGAGGCAAAAAAGAAACCAATGTGGCTTAAGACCGAGCTTTTTTGCTGTTGGAGCCCTGGGGGGAGCCATCCCGGGAAGAGACAGGAGATGGTGCTCTCTAACAGCACCAGAGGAACAACAATTACCCATCACACCTCACACGGGCCAGCTACCATCAAAGTAAAAATAAAAAAAAAAACCAACCAACCAACCAAACCCAGGAAAAAACTAAACAGCCACACAGCCACGGGGTAAATGTTTTCAATACTAAAGCTTCAAGTTTGCCATTCATCCTAAGGTTTTAAACTTTGGTGTGTAAAGGCTACACGTGCCAGGCAATATCTGCCAGCTGTACACTGTCAGTTCACAATGCAGCCAGCTACCATAGTCAATGTTTCTCTTGGAATTAAAAAGCAATTTTGCACTTGATTCTGTGTGAAAATGGCATCTGGGTGTGCCCACCTGCCAACCTGCCTTTGGACAGTTGGCTACTGCTAGTGAGGGAACCACTCAAAAGAGGCTCTTGGGTTGACAGCAGGATCAGGGCTCATGAAAACACGGATGAGCTCTCTCCAGCTCGGAAGGGATCTCATGGTCCTGCAGCAGCTGATCTCTGACCTCTTGTATGAGGCCTGCATAAATAAATGAGCAGATCATGCTTCCAATTTGTCATCCATGTTTTAAGGGATAACTCAGCTTTCTACACATAAGTGTTTTCATATTCAGTACTGGAGCTACTATAGTAGCTTCCTGAAAACATTACACTTCATACCAGTTTGAAATAGGGACAGCTTTGCCAGGGAGAAGATTGACAAAAGCAAGGACACTCTTAGTGCTACCTTTTAGCATTTACTCCCTTTTCAGATAAGAATTTCAGGCTGATAGATTAGCCAGGTTCATGAAGAACCAGAGTGACAGAAAGATCATTTTTCTCTGGTTCATATAGAAATAGATCAGACAGTTTCCTATCTTACAGATAGGAAATTGAAATTACTTTTCCCTTATAGGCACTTTTTTCCTAATCTGAGAAGTCTTGTTACAGCTTCAACACTAGGAAGTTTCAGATACCACAAAGGTCATCCAAGCCAGATAAACTCAATGCCAAAATTTAAAGTGCTTAATAAACCATCTGTCTACTTCCTAAAGTTCTTCACTGAGGAGAAGCTTTCTCTCCTTTTTCTTATTGCCAATGAATGTGATTATAGAGCATAAAGTGACATACCTGCATGATAAAGTCCTGTTGTTTCCTTGGAAGTTATCTTCTAGCTGCAGTGGAGCACAAACATTGTGTTATCTCTGCAGCAGCAGGACTCAGGACCCCATTGTGTCAGGCCCCCTTTGAAGACAGGAAGACAAAGGCAACCTCAGCCCCACATCTCAGTGAAATTACCTTCGGTTGAATAAAGGATGTCTGATCCAAGGCTCCCTCCAGGGAAGAGAGCAGCATTTTCCCCTTGGCTTCTCTGTGCTGAGTGGTTAAAGGGGGCAGAGGAAGAAAAAAGCTCCAATCATTTCACCCCCACTCTCTCTTGTAAGAGCTTTTGTAAGAGTTCTTCTGTCTCTGTAGAGATATGCATCCCTTTCACCTGGAGACAACACTGCAGCAAAAGGAAAGCCTGCTGGGGGTGCTCACCTTGCTGACACACTCAAAATCCTTCCATGGAGTTGCCAGCTTATCAGTACTCATTGTTTGCTCCAGTACACACCTAACTGCTCCCACACAAGGAGCCTTTGCCTCTGCATCCATACCCTCCCTGCATGAGACAGGAACTGTGGGGCCTTTTTATTCTTTATACAGCACTTACCCCCATTAGCATCTGTCCTCCATCCACGCTGTAAGAAGGAAAATGGAAATCAAGCAAGATTTGAACACTTTCACATGTGATCCAGACTGCTTTTAGAATGCAAACTCCTGGACAGCACTGGAAATGCTGATGTAAAGTCTCTTACCCTTATGATGTAAACTGTTCCAAAATCTACATTAATCCTCTGTCAGGTTACCCAGAGTGCTGCTAACTCAGCCACAGAGGTGCTTTTCCATCACCCTCCCAACACAGTGTCCGAGAGGGCTTATCTTCAGCCAGGCACATTTAAAAGCCAGATGCAACGGGCCCTGTGTTGTGCTTGACCTCCTGATTGTTCCCCAGTGCTGGGAGACTGTTATGAAGATACTGAGCAACTGTGGAGAGATCCTGCCTGGACAGAGCCAGCTGAAGCCACAGGCAGCAAGTGGTACAGGGACCAGACTGTCTGTGCACCCCACCCTGCCTGCTAGTGTGTCATTCCAGCCCTCTGCTCCTCGGGATGCTAGGAGAGCTGGCTGGACCACATATGCACAGTATTCATATTTATGAAAAAGGAATCACACAGAGAGTCACACTCAAGAGAAAGACACTTTTGCTAGTATTCAGGTAATCTATGAAATCTATAAAAATTTTCTCAGTATCACCAGACCAGAGGGACCCCTTTCTGTTAGGGAAAGCATATCTTCCCAGAATACATCTACTCAAAATTTCAGTGAAGATATCCATGTATGTGATGCAGCTGCAGAACACAGCACCAGAAAGTTGATGAGGAAAGAATAAATACAACAGATGCATCACCAGGCAGCAACACAGGAAATGAAGCACACATGTACATAAGAAAAATTTGGGGTTTAATGATAAATTAGCAGGTAAGAAAGATAATAAACAATCAGTGAGTTCTATTTGACATATTCAGAATCTTTCCCACATCAGATTCTTAATCTTTAGATGGAAGCTATCATGGGAGAAAAGTGTCAGCTTTAGAACTTAACCATCCATCAGTAGCATTAGTCTGAAAACATAATTTGGGATCTCTTTCTTGGTACCACTTGTTAGCAAGTTTTTCTGATCAGCTGTGAGGGCCTAATATGTGTTAAGACAAAAATGTCTCAACGTTGTTTGAACTTTATTTTGAACTGTTGCTTAGAATCAGTTTCAACATTAACCACCTTAGTTGCCACCTCCAATTTTGGTTCAAGATTGGATCTACATTTCCACTTCAGCCCTGACTCCACTTCCAGTCCACTCCCAGGATAGTTCACACAACTGATACATTGCTGGTTTATGTATCGTCACTCCAGGTCCTGAAGTTGCTCACAAATTTAGAAGGCCGCTTTTAAGAAAAGCAAGCTGTTTGTCACCTTGGCTGTGAAGCAAGAATCCAGTTTACAGTTTTCTTTCACTTTAGAACTCCAACCACTCTGTCATGTAAATACAGTTTGATGGAGAAATTTCACCACCTTCGTGACAATCATCAAAAACCTGCAAAAAAGAAAGCCCTGTGTCAGCAGAGTAATTACTTCTGGTTGGATCATGCTTGCTGTGTGTAACATGCTCCCATGTTTTCTGCTCCTTCCCCAGTAGATCAGCATTAGTCTAACAGAGGCTAAAATCTAGGAAGCCTTATGGCAGCTCTGAGGGAGAAGAGAAAAACAGATCCCACCACAAAGGGACATGCTGGCAAGTTTTACCTTCATACCAGTTCACAGGAGGAGAGACCAAAAGCTAGGCAGAAATAAGGTAGCTTGTTAAAAACACAAGCAAACCTGGGATCAGAAATATAACACAATTTGGAACAGGCTACAGTTGACAGCATCCTTTCACATACAGTCCAGTAAAGAGACAGGCTGGAAGTGGGAAACACCTGGCAGAGCAGGTGTTTAGACCAACTACAGAGTCTGCCTGTTACACCACAGCTAAGGCATCAGGGGCAGCTTTTAAGTCCAGCTGGCTTAGCCACGAGGCTGGCTCATGGGCAGAACCTGCAATGTGCCATCTGGCCATTGCAGGACTGTGTTCAGAAGCTGCATGCACCCACTAATGATACACAGAGTTAGTTACTCACAGGGCAGAGTCCACAGGGCGTCCTGACTAATCCCGTGGGCTGGATGAGAGGACTGACGGCTCTGTACAGCTTCATCTGCCCATCCACACTGCCCACTGTCCCCTCCTTGGCAGCAATAATGGTCATCTCCACTTTGCCATCATAGATCAGAGTATTCAAAATGGTCTCAATGTCTTCCATTGACAACTCTACCTAAGAAACAATTTGTGAAACAGATGTTAGGAAAGATGCATGCCAGTAAGTCCTGCAAGGACAAAGAGAGCAAACACCATGAGTAACAAATCCTTAGAGTTCTAACCTAGTCCAGAAAAAGACACCAGTCTCACTGGGAACTTTATGAAGTTGTGCAGATGCAAAAAGAAAAGCAAATACTAATAGCTCCTACCTCCTGAGCACTTTTGATTTGCACTAGCCAAAAAGAACTTCCCTACGCACCAGAGGTGTCTCCATCATCCTAGCATGATACAGTTCCAGTTTTGCAGGAAAATGATTGTAAAAGAAGAAAAACACAAGAGTGCTAAAGATATTGATGGTGACCAGTAATTGTGGGGTATTCTTCCCCTTCTATTTTTTTCCCTTGCCTAAAACTCCTTGAAGTACGTACGTAAACTTAAGAGAAATTATGAAATCTAAACTTGCTGAGACTGTTAACAAGGATGTGAATGCTAAGTCTTTTATACATCTTTGAAAACCCACATGCAAAAGCTATCTTGGAATCCCAGGCAGTATCAATGACCCTCCCCAAAAAGCAATGAAGCCACAAAGCTCACCTCCACCACACAAGCTGTAGGGTAATAAGACACTTATGAGACCTTCAGCAAGTTTGCAGTCCTCAGCTCCTAGAGCTAATCAGGCACTGACAATTTGAACAGTAGTGAGATGAATCTGCTCTGACCTTACTGATGCCCAGTTCACAGATGTATTTCCACACCTCGTGAGATGAGGCAAACGAGCTGTTCCTCTGTATCATGGGGTTCTGTTTGCTGTCTCGAGCTGCCTCTGCCTGAGAAAAAGCAAAGGTTAGTTACAGTCAGCACACACTGCCAAGAGCTTCCTTCGTGGTTCAGTTTCAGGCAGACTCAAAAACAGCACTTGTTTTCCATTTCTGGAACACATTTAGCATTTAAAGCCATGTCCTTAAGACTGGTGTATGCAAGACAATGCAGTGCACAATCAAATACAATTTTATAATAAGTGACATAAAATTTAATAAGAATAATTCAGATTAGTATGAAGGAATACCAGCATCTGGCATTTTGTTGACCAAAAAAAAAAAAGAGTTTCTGCTGTACCTAGAGCCAGTTAAAACATATTGTAATGGAATAGACAAATGCTACAATCTGCAAACAGGACATTTTAGACTAGGAGCAATTGTCTTTAGGCAGAACTAACTGACTGCTGCCTTATGCCCTTTTAGAAATGAGGTGCTCTGCAGAAAACACAGTGACATTTCTTAGATTTTTTAGTCCTGTGCTCTTTGCTGCCTAGTTTGTGTCTTAGTTTAAGACAATTATACAGGGTGGAGACTCCAAAATTAGTTACCTCCCCTTTAGTTTTAACCAATCCCACCAATAAAGAGAGATGGGGGAAGGTATCAGTGAAAAAGTATCAGGTAAGAGGTAACAGATAGAAGGTAACAGCCTCCACGGTTCCAGAACTCCCTCTTCCCACAAACAACAATCAGCAGGGGACAGGGACTAAACAAAACCTGGACAAACTATTTTTGACCAAAAGGCTCCAATGCTGCTTAAAACGCTGGAAAAAACTTCCCGGCAAGTTGCAGGTCCGCCCCTCCTCGCCAAACGGCAGGCAGCTGGAGAACTCATGGAGAGATGGTCTGACTCCTCCTCGGCTGTCCCGAGCAGCAGCGGGAAAAGGTATTTCGACATTCCCTCTGGAGCAGGTTTGGATTGCAAAATGCTGCTTCTCGGGTTTCGCCTTGGAGACCTGCCCCAGGCAACCCCCTCGGGAGGGGGAGAACAAAAGCGCTCCCCTCGTGTCTGTTTCCATGTTTAAAGTGACCCTGCACCCCCGCTTCCAGGATAAAACACACCAGTTCCTCTTAACCGGGTTGCTGGGTCTTAGGGACAGTAATAATCTTGGGCAGTCTGGCATTCAGAAGATAAGGAATACACAATTTTGGGTCTCCTAGGACAGTTTGTCATTGAACCTTGGAGATGAAAGGCTTCCCTCCTTGTCTAGGGTGTAAAAATATCCATCATTAAAATACAACACCATCACACTTGCTGTGACAAAAATAATAGTCCAGTACAGATTTGCCAATCTAGCTGCAATAATGGCCAACATCTATGGAAAACTTAAGCCTTGCCTGGCACCTATTTTATAAAGAAAACCATTACTTGCACAAAAGAAATGGCAGGCGACTTTGGCACTCACCTTACTCTGCAGAAACTTAAAACACTGTTGATTTAACACCTCCACAAATTCAGACTCGAAGTCCTGGTCACTGTACCAGGCCCCACCAGTGACAGAGCGGTCGGGCTGCAGGTTGTACAGCATATAGACCTTCTTCTTGGATGCCTGTTGGAGGAAAATGTATAGCTCTCAACAGCTGAAAGCCCTCATAAGGAAGGAAGATTTAAGCAGATGATCTGAAAAAGAGGTAGTTCATTACTCCTATACCTGGGGCACAGTAATCCACCTAAGTCAAGCTATCCTCAACCTGTTTGACCCTCAGGTAACACAGAGATAAAGAGAAGATCAACATCTCTCACAAGAACATGAAAACGCTACTGCTTTTCTGTGTCCAACTTCTGTACCTCCATCTGGTTTACCAGACCCAGTGTGAACCAGAACACTGAAGGGAGTTCGTGGAGATCCAGGGCAGAGGACCCTTGCAGAGCCACTTGCAGCTAGGTAACCATATCAATAGTGCCACATAAAAGGCTGAGATTGCTTCAGTATCAGAAATATCAAATTGTGGCAGCAACACTGGGACCAACTGAGAAAAAGTAATTATGGGCAAGTTGATTATTTGGGTGGAGACTTGAGAGGAGAAAGGAGAAAAGAGTGGTAGAAAAGAGAGTTAACAAACAAAAGAGGAGAAGTCTTTTATGTAAAAGTCAGAACAAGAGAGGGCAGGATCTGCAGACAGTAGGAGTGTGCATGTTTACAGACAGCAGAGAAGCTGATCTGTGGACTCAATATCTGTTGCACCTCAAACCTGCACACTAAAGGCAGAGAAACACTGGTGCCCAGTCAAAGAGAAAGCTGGAGGCAAAATGAGGTTTCTCCGCTCCCAGTCCTCTGTTAGAAGCGTACAAAGCATGCAGCAGATGTTTGAAATGGTTAAAAAAAAGTCACAAAATACTCACTGCCACAGATTTAACTGCTTTAATTAGTTTCTTGCTTTCCAAGTTTTTCAGTATCTTGTTAATCTCTGTTAAAGGCAGATTACTTTTGTATCTAATGTCTCTGCTCCAAATACCTGTTAAAAAACAGAGAAGTGAACAGAAATAAATAGAAGAAGCCATTTGTTTCTGTACATACTCACCCACCAAAAGTCACACCACAACACTGCTTTGAGTCACTTGCCTACCACAGGAGGGATCCTACCCCTCCCACCAAAAGGGAAGGAATGGACAGAATGGATTGGGGAAAACTAACAGCTATATGTGAACTCTTAAGATTTTATATCTGTATTGTCTGGGCAAGCATTTGTGACTTTGGACAGGAATGGTCCCACAAGTAAACAGAGTTAGCACCATTCACAACCATAATTTAAAGTACCTTTGTTGCCTGCGTCCTCTATGATTTGGTAAACCAGCTTCTCTTGATTGTCAGAGCCTTTCATTTTACTGTGAAACAAGACAGTCATCAGGATTTTTGAAAGGTCCAAAATGTTAAAGAAGTTGGATTTGTTTTAAACTACAAACAAGAATAGTGTTCCAAATATATTTCCCAGCAAACACAGGCTTACCTTGCATTTTGGGAATCTTTGATTCTGTATAGGAGACCTGCACTGCTCCTCAGAAGATCCAGCTGCCCCTAGGAGAGATGGGCACAATGCATTTACTTTCCTTCAAACAGCTTGTTTCAGAAGGTGTTTTAGAAGAATATTCTAAAATTCTACAATAAAAACCTTATTTAATGCCAACAAAATAAAGAAAAATGAAAACTAACATTTCTAACCGCTGGAAACAATAACAGCCTTGAGGATTTTTTTTCCCCTGAAAAGTATCCACTTATCATCAGCTATCAGAAATAACAAACAGCTCCTGACCCTTCCCACAACATCTACACAATTCCTATTATTTCTCCTGACTTTCACATGGTACAAGGGACACCAAGTTTTTGTATACTTTGCTCTGAGTTTCCACCAAAGCACTTATTTGCACGGAAACTGAGAAATCACAGTGGAGATCTGGAACAATTCCAAGTTTCAGTAGCAAAGTTCTACTTTTTACTAAGTGGCCATCACTGGAAAGCTGCCAGCTGTGATGGGCAGTGACTCTCAGAAGCAAATTACTGGTATCTCTCACACACACACAAAGAGATTGTTCTGCTCTGCATGCTTGTGCCAGGCAAAATCCTTACTTCCTATTTTGAAGAGGCAAGCAATTAGACAAGCCTAAGAGTGTGTGTACAACAGCATTAACATTCACTCTTTCACTGCCAGTGGATCCTTTCCTATAGTTACAGCCTTGGTTCTTACAGTTCTGGCATGCTTCATGTTTCACCTGTGTGCCAGCAGAGCAATCCACACCCTTGGGATTTTGTGAGGGGTTCAGAGGAGTCCATCACATATGAGAGCATGGGCTAACATCCATCCTTTTCTCTACAGCTAACTAATTCCCCATCACTAACAGGCCTTGTGGTTATGCATGTGCAGAAGAAGATGAGGAAGGTGGGATCTCCCTACCATGGAGAGCAGCCTGTTGATGGCCACAGCTCTCTGCTGGGCTTCCATGTGAGGCATGTCATTCTGGATCACCTGGTCTGTGATGCCATGTGGGAACTGGTGGCACAGCTCAATAATCCTGCAAGAAGAGAGAAGCAACTTTAAAAGTCATGTTCTGTTGCATCCAAAACCAAATCCAAACAGTACTGGAGTCAGGATGGAAAAGAGTGACACGAGCAACTCAGGGGAAAAGTATCCATCAACTGCTTCTTGAGGGAGCTCAGCACCTACTTGCTGTACACCATTTCCCTTTCCAAGACCAGAAAAACACCCAGCCCCCATTGTCCCCTGAGCACCTCCCAGCACGAAACTCTCAGTACCCCCAACAACCCTCTCCTTCAGCACCTGTTTCCTGACCACACTCGGGCGTCGAACCACCTCCCTCAAGCCTTGAAAGACAAGGCCCCGCCCCAAAACACGTCCCTGGCCTCCCTGCCGGCCTCCACACACCCACCCCGCCACCCGGCAGCCTCCATGCCTGCCTCCGAGGGCCCCCAGCACCTGCTCTCGATGTCCATGGGGTCGGGCACCTCCGGCTTCACCTTCACCTCCGCCATAGCACGGCGGGCTCCGGCGCGGCCAGATGACGTCAGAGACGAGCGCCGGAGGAGCGGGCTGGGTCGGTTGCTACGCAACAGCCAATGAGGCCGGGAGCGGCGGGCGGGCGGCGTCCCTGGAAACGGGAGCGAGAGGGGCGGGATCCAGCGGCGTCCAGCGGGGTGAGCAAGGCCCGGACAGCAGGGATGGAGCGGGCCGAGCAGGGGCTGGACAGCACGGATGGAGCGGGGCGAGGGGCGGGCGCTGCGCCGCGAAGGGGCGGGGAGCGGGGCCTAGCCGCGCTGGGGATGCCGGTGGGGTCGTGTGCGTCCCGCCAGGCATACGATCCCAAGAGGCTGGAGCGGAACCCCGTGTACCTTTGGCCCAGGTGTGCCGAGAGCAGGTGGGGAGCATGAGGGGAAAGCTGTCAACCCGCTCAGGTCAGGTAAAGATCTGATCCGCCCGTAGTTGGTGGGTGTATGTCAGAGAATGGACCAGGCTCTGCTCGGTGGTGCCCGGAAATGGGAAAAGAGGCAACAGAGAGAAACTGGGGCACAGGAAGTCCCACCTGAACGTGAGGAAGAACTTCTTTCCTGTGAGGGTGACTGAGCACTGGGACAGATTGTCCAGAGAGGGTGGGGAGTGACCCTCCCTGCCTGCATTGGTGAGCAGCATAAGAGTTGTTTCTGGAGCACTGGAGGGTTGATTACAAAACCAAATCCTTGTAGTATAGACGTGTTTCCTGGCCCTGAGCATCAATTCCCAAGATCTGGAGTACGTCTCTTCATTTTGTAAAATGCCATCATACCCAAATGCAATTTTTCATTCTTGAATTACACAACATGATAATGACTGTGTACACTAGGATAAATCGGGTTTGGCACCTGTTTTAGGGATATATTCTTGATTCACGTGATAACTGGCATAAGCTTAAGCAATAGCTGTTTTTCTGTAGTCCTTTTCAGGACATCCTGTATTTATTTAGGGGGCCATAATGAAATGAGGCTGGTTTCACATCTGACATGATTAGGGTGGAGATTCCTGTTCCTTACTCCTGCCATATATCACTGACATATGGTGCTAAAGCTGTTCTAGCTCAAACACCCAGGATCACAGTCACAGGATGGTTTCAAGAATCCAATGTTCTCTCTTTTAAGAGAAACAAAGACAAGGAGTCATGCTAAGAGGCTGTATTTCTCAGTGCATTCTTCTGTTTAGAAAGATTATTGTCTGCCTTTTTATTTTTCCATTTTAAAGATCACTGCTGAGAAAAATGACAGCTGGCTCTGTCTCAGTTCCTCAGATCATCCCACTTCGAATTCCACCTCCAGGGAAAGCTCAACGGGAAATAGACACAAATACTCTCATAGAAATAAAATCAGGTATGAACAAGAGGTTTGACTCCATCTCAAACCTTACTTATGTGTCCATTTGAAATGTTTGGCCTCTATGCTTTCTTTGCATTTAAGTATGAATTTTGGAGTGTGCATTTCATTAAGGAACTTATAAAATTAACCAACAGGTTTGATGCACCAAGTGTCCTTGCATGTAATTTTATGCATTCAAACAATATTACTGACATAAAAGTTGTATGTGTGAGCAGCCTTAATTGCTTCCAAGGCCAAACTTTTAAGCTGTTGCATTTTGCTTTGACTGCAAAAACAGTGCTTGAAAGGATCCTGGGCTAGGCTCACTCCCAACATTGTCATTACAATTTTTGAATTGTCACCTTTCGCTGTGGCAGAAAATATCCTTTCTGTCATTGGAACAGACAAGCTGCTGCAATGTTTTCATGCAAAACCATTGCACAGCTACTTTGCTGTCACGAATACTGCTTCCAATGAAATTGCTTTTTATGAGTAAAGGATTTTTCATGGGAGGAACAGTTTTGGTCCCAAACATTCGGTCACTTATAGAACTGCTTTATTTTCTTTATGTGAGAAAAATCAAGCACAGTAGTGAGTGCTTTGTTTTTCCAAGGTTGCCTACAGTCTGAGGAATTACTTTCTCTGTTTCTTTCAGATACACCAGGGGCCTCTATTTATTACACTTTAGATGGAAGTAAACCAGAACTCATTAGGAAACCTGGCCATGGGGCGCGTAACACTTTGGAGTATAAGGGTCCTATCTTATTACCAGTGGGGAAAATAATGGTCAAGGCCCTGGCAGTTACAAAGTGAGTATCCTGTTTTATTTTAATCCTGCTTTGGCAGGGGACAGATATCCCTGTCATAGCTTGCAGTCGTGTTGTTTAAAGCTTTCCATACCTTGCAGGTGAGAGATGAGCCTTTTCCCAGGCAGTTTGCAATCTAAATGGTCCTCATGAATTGCATTGACATGTCTTTCTCAGGATGCTTTTTATCCATCAAGTGTTTGTGTGGTTGGATTACCTCTTGGATGTTATCTCCTGGACTGTGGGTGTCCAATGATCCATGGAGGCTGTGGGTGAGAAACTACTGTACTACACTGAGAGCTCATCCTTTGGAGTGAGATCATCAGAAAAAGCAGAGGAACCACGGTGGTGTTTTCTGGGGTCATCTAGTGGTTGAATGGATTTATAGAAGTTGGTCTTCCCAGGAGTTTGTTTCGTTTCTCCCAAAGGATCACAGACTGCTGAACCTCACAGCTTAATTACAATGTTGGGTGAAGCAAAAATACAATACATAGAAAGAAAATTGGATTTTGCTGCACAGCCACTGACTTTGTCCAAACTAACTTCACGCTTAGAGACAGAGAGAGGACACATAAATTCTCTGTCTATACTGTGTTGTGTTATCTTTTACTTCCAAGGGAGCAAAAACTTCCACTCCACTTGGAGCTTTGTGCTCACTGTTCCCTGTTAGCTCCACCTGTAGCCAGAGTGTGCCTTGTGTCTGCACTGGGATATAACAACATTATATAACACACAAAACCGAGGCCTATGTTTATTTTCTTGCTATCAGTACCTAGATTTACACTTGTTTCCAGTCTGGTTTTTATTAGGCCATTTTCAGGTGTGCTGAGAGATACTCTAGAATGACAGAGTGGTTTGGATATTTTCAGCAATTTTAATGTTACTGTTGTAATTTAATAGGTGTTAGAGAATGACAGTTGATTTATCAAATAAATATTGCTCAATTCTACTGAAATAATGACTGCCAAGCTTGGAAGGGATGTTCCACCTGAAGAGCCACATCCATCAGTGATTTACTTGTTGCAGCACACAAGTCTGTGGCAGGTTCTTAGCTTTGTGAACATTGATTTTCAGGGACTACAGGGAGAGTTCAGTTGTAACAAAGGTGTTTGTGGTAGAGTACCAGCAACCAAACATGCTTTTCCCTGTTGAAGATGATGACAAGAATTTCCTAAAAGATATGGCCACACAGGTAAGTTTTAGCAATTGTAACCCCTTTTGTGAATATAAAATGTTGTATATATGATATTATTTAGAGATTAAGCTTTGACTGCCAGTTTTATTTACATATCTTATTTTCTCTGTTTGTCCATCTTTGCTGCTTTGATCCTTTTTGTAATATTACCGTTTCAAGGGGATGCTTCTTTTCCCCCCATGATATTTTATGACCAATTGAGGTCAAGTATTTTAAAAATACATTTATAATTTAAGCTTTTCAAATGCTTGCATTGAAAAAAAATAGCTTGAGCATGTACTTCTAAAATTTTAACAAATAACTATAGCAAGAGATGATTAGCACAAATGCAAAAATTTTATTTGTAATTCAAATGGAATTACTTTTTAGAATAAGGAAGGTGGAATGTTTACTACAAAACCTAAGAAGAATAGACTGAATGTGGAAATCAAGCCTGCCTGGGATCAAACACCCCAAGACCTTCAAGGTACAGTATTACTTCATAAAACTGAGATAGTCTTCTGTTCTAGCAGAAAATAGTATAGAGTTTTCCTCTTGTATCACTTGTAAAGTGTGGGTAATTTTAAAACCATCTCAGAAGACAGAACATCCTCTGGAAATTCCAGTTTCAATTGCTCACCACTGCAAATAGAGAACAAAACTTACCCTCCATACATTTCACATTACTTCTTAAAAACATATTAAAATGTCATTCATTTCTCAGCAACACAACAAGGCCTGGTCTGTATTTCCCTTTGTGCCAGAAAATGCTGTTAAATTAATGGGATTGCAAATCCTTTACAGCACTTCTTTACTGATGTTTGCTTGCAGTAAGATTCCAAAATAAATACACAAAGCAGAAATGAAAGCTTGACCCAGATTTTCTCTGTAGATAAAGCCTCTTATTCCATGGCAACAGCAATGGGACTGTTTAAGAGCAGGGAATTGTATTAATGTTTACTCATTAATTTACTTGTAGGAACTGGGTTTTTTGAGCATGCAGGAAGGAAGAAAACTGTAAATAAATTAAAACATTAAAGTAAGCTCTGTCAGAGAGGTATGGGGTTTCTTCTAGTTTAACTTCCTATAATTCCATGCAGCTTATTTGAACCCGAAATGTGGATGCCAAGTATGTTTTTAAATATGTTTAGCAAGAGTATGTAACATTCATGTTCAGATAGATATTAACTGCATGAAGTGGGTGACAGTGGAATAACAGAATTGTAATTTTAATCTTGGAAACAGACAGAAAGCCTTCTCACAGTTCCTCTCAAGGACCACAGCTCCTTGCCAGTCGTTTGGGAACCACAGAGTACAGAGGGGAATCCACCTCAGCACAACCAATGGAGTCATTGCAGGTGAGCAGAGGGGTAAGCTGACGAAAACTGTACACGGCTGTCATCAGGACAGAGGTCTAAAAAAGGAGGAGGTGGAGATTTGTGATCTCTCTCAGCTATTAATGCCTTTGCATGTATTCTACAGTCCTGATTTAAATGTAATGGTAATGATGCACTAGACTGGGAATGCCCAAAGCAGGACATGGTTATCAGCAGGGACAAAGCCAGGCAAAGGAAATGAGCAGTGACTGCATTCCTACTAATTCTCTTCTAATACATTCCTGAATCCACAGTCAGCAAATACTTACTGCTGTATGTTGGCAAGTTCATACTTTAAACTCAATATTCGGTAATGCTGTGGTGGCAGTAAATGGCAAGGCATTGATTTATTTTTATTGGAAGAAGCTGTGGGTCCTTAATGCCACTAATGGGGGAATCAAGGGTAGTAGGTACTCCTCAAAGCAGTGTGTTTAAGTGCAGTTTGTTTCAAATTACATCTCTAGCTGATTTTGCTATTTTTATATGCATTTGCAAATATTTCCTTTCTAAAGCCTGAAGAATTACCTTTATTTCAGTTTTCAAGTTCCTCTGCAGTGACTAGCCAGAAAAGCTTAGCAAGCACACAAGTGTCAAGGATCCAGAGTGAAACAGATTTTCTTAAGTAAGTGACTTCTCCTTTTAACATACTGGTCCTTTGGAAAGTATCTTAGGCTTTTGCAACCAAGCTGATAATGCTATGGGCCTCTGTAAAAATTCAGAAGGCAAAGACAGACACTGGCTCATAAGTGGAGAGTATAATCTAGGTAGGACTTTAAAAATTCTTTCTCTTAAATGTAGTTTTCAACTGTCAGTTATCAGCTGTCTCATCATCACTTAAAAAAATTCCTAACACCCATAGGATCAGCGAATAAACTCTCTTTTCAAATTGTAGTACACCCTCAGTGCTGTAGGTGAACACTGCTCACTGGAGTAGTCTCACAGGACTTTAATGCTTATCAGTATTGAAAAGGTTCTGATCTACATCAGTGGCTCCTCGTGGTGCAGCAGTGAGGCCTGACACAGACTGCCTGTCAGGAGACCTGTTTACTTCTCATGATGAGGAGCAAAGTATGAAACTCCAGAGCAGCCAGAGAGCTTTCTACCTTGCAAAGCTGTTTAGAGTTCAGAACTTCATATTATAGATGTTGGGGCATGGTCTGGTGTCCCACCACAGCTGGGAAATCACAACTGAGAAACTGGTGGCCTAAGTCCTGTCACAACAAGTTCCAGATTATTCATTATTATGCAGCAGTGCAATACTAAAACAAGCTCAGCCAGTTTGCTCTTATTTTCAGATGTGCACACTGTTCTGCCCCTCGCCTGTCTGACCCCTTGGCTCACTTCTGCCAGAAATGTGGATCTCTGATCCCCCCTGTGCCAGTCCAGCGCTTCCCACTCCCCGAAGGAACACAGGTCAGCAGAACATCATAGCAATCCACACATCATCCTTGAAGAGAACGACAGCCTCTGCAAGTTACACAGTCAGCACTGGCAAACCTGTTACTCAGTCCCACTTTCATTTGGAAGTTCTGCTCTAATTGCTTTGTTCTGCTCGATACCTTTAGCACTGGACTCAATGAAATTCCTCCAATTAACCATAGATAACCATAAACCGTTAACCATGGGCAAAATTACCCACAGATTTCTTCAAGTGTCATGTATTCTAATAAGGAAAACAATGAAAAAGTAAATTGTTCTATTTGCCTGTGTCAGGAAACAGTACCAATCCTGAAACCTTAAATGGTGGCATGTGTGGGCATATATAAGAGCACCACGTTTTTGCAGTGGTGCCTGTAACTGTCTTCCCTAAGCTCTTCCCAACAGATATTAACCTAATCTAACAAGTCCATGGTGTGTTTCCCTTCCTGTATCATCAGAAAGTTGTCTGGTCTGGGGCAATACTGTAGTTTTAAGTAATGACCGAGATTCACCACCTCTTTAGATTAGGTCCATAATTAGGAGAATTTCAACTACTTGTACATTTTTTATAGTAGCATTTTAATTTTATTGAAAACTACCTCAGTACCTTTCTGGCATTGTCTTTCCAGATGTCTTCATATTTTCTCAATATGATACTATGATTTTTAAGGATCAGTATCAGTATCAGTTGCTGTCAGTTGCTATGTCTCCAGTGACCTTGCTGCTGAGACTCCAGCTGGGAAAATACTGAAATCTCATTATAACCTTAATGATCCCATTATGCTCCTTAACACAACTGTGGTGTGGCTTTTCCTTCAGATGGCACCATGCCTCGAATGCAGACATCTTGTGCCAATGAATACACCCACTTGCATTATCTGTGAGTCACCAATAGCTCCACAGCTGCAGCCCCAAAACAACATCTGCATAAAGGTAATTGAGAATAAGTAAAACAAAATAGTGATTTAACTCCTGGTATGCATTTTTCTAACAAGTGATTTCGTTACAAATATTTTGATCCAACCTGGCTTTGTATAATTACATTATGGTCACCTTTAAGAGTTAGTAGGATTAAAAACAGTTTGAATGGAAAAAAGGATTAAAGGTTCCCCAGTACAAGAAAGACATGGACATACTTCCCTTGAGAAGGAAGAAGCAGCAGAGGCAATGTGTGATGAGCTGACCATAACCCTCATTTCCCTGCGCTGCTGAGGAGGGCAGGAGATAGAGAATCAGGAGGAAGGTTAAACCCAGGAAGGAGTGAGGGGTGGGGAGAAGGTGTTTTTTGAGATTTGATTTTATTTCTCATTTTCCTACTCTGATTTGATTTGTAATAAATTCAATGACTTTGCCCAAGATGAGTCTGGTTTTCACCTGAGAGCAATCAGTGAGTGATCTCTCCCTGCCCTTAAACTCATGAGCCTTTCATTGTATTTTCTCTTAGTTGTCCAGCTGAGGAGGGGAGCGATAGAATGGCTTTGGTGGGCACCTGGCCTCCAGCCAGGTCAACCCACCACCAGTGGATTATAGGCATTGTCCTAAATGTAATGTTTTATGGCACCCCTGATGTAGGTGCAGAGGCAGACCTAAACTATTTAGTGGCAACATCAAAATAGCAGACTAATTATTCTTAGCTCTGGTAGAAACTCAGTTGTTAATAGTGACTGTGCCAAGACCTTGTAGAGGTCTTTTAAGGCACCTCATGGTATTATATTATATTATTAATAATTTTCTTTGCAGATACTGGGCTGTCTGTTTTGTGTGAGTGTAGTGACTAAACAGACACTAGTGTATGTAAAGATCTGGAGGTATTGATACTTAATCTCCTGAGGAAACTATCCCATAGTTTAAAACAAATAGTCACCGTGTGATGACCAGGCAGCATGGCCTAACTAAAGTGTGAAACAGCCCAGACTTGAAGGATCTCTTCTATCTGCAGGAATGAATAACCCCAGCAGTTTGAAAGATCAAGTCTTTGTCTTCTTGTTCACAGTTATCAGATGTGAAATGTATTCTCTCTCTGTTTAAAAGGGCAAAGTCATTTGTCAGGTGTGTGGCACAGGAAATCCTCTTCACCATAAACACTGTGCGACTTGTGAGAGCAAACTGCCTGAAGTACAGATGGTAAGACTTCAATCACACTGGGTTAATCAAACCAAAGCAGAACATCCTTTACCTTTGGAAAACTGAAGTCATGTCCATGTGTCCCTGTGTTACCAAAGCAGAGATTCTCTCCCCCATGTCATATTTAAGCCCAGTCCTCCCTCAGAAGTTTCACCACAAATGTCCAGCTAAACATGTCTCTTATGCCTTCAAGTTTCTGACATGGAAGTCAGTGTTGTGAATGCCATTGAGAAAGCTCAGAAGGCTCTTAGAAAATGAGTAGTCTTGACTCCAAGGGAGTCTTGTTTGCATCCAGATTACTTTCAATTGCAGTAGAAAAGTTGAGTATATACATCAGGAACATCATTCACACTGATTTCAGTTATTTTCTGAAAATAGAATATAGTTTTACATTATTTTTCATATCTCCACTTTTACATTATTTTTCTTATCTCCATTTGCTGCTTCTCCTACATGCATACAGCTAGCATGCTTGTATTTGGCTGTGACTCTGCACAGAGGTGAGAAAAGCACTGAAATATTACCTCTAAAATTGCTCTGTTTCAACTCCCTGTTTAGCTTGGTTCCTTAGAAGAATTTTACTTTCAGTTCTGAAAAGTCTTGTATTAAAAATGTCTGGCACGTTCCACCTCTCCAGGTTGTGATAAATACAAAAATGATAGAATAATAATGGTTTGCAAATTAAAATCTTCTGATTAATGGTTATCTTCTGAGTTCTAAAACTGTCTGTAGCTAGAGGCAAAAGTCTCTTGTATAGGCACTGAAGTGTTATTTGAAAGTGAGTTTCAGTAGGATTCTGTACTTACCTAAGATAAATGTATGTTTAGCTGCTTCACTGAATGCAGATATATGTGTACATAATATGTAGCTGCATATGTAGTTAGGCATGTGACTTGAATGTGAGACCTGTATCAGCTGAGAAAGTTAAATACTTACTAAGAATTATTAATAGTAATCAGAAATTTTACTAATAATAGTGATTAATTAGTGATAACAATAGTATTTTGGAATAATTAATAGTAATAATGCTGATATTATTATTAATGGCTATTAAATAATTTAGATTTAGAATATATTTAGACTTGTGCTTTTGGAAGATTTATCTTCTAACTGAACTCCCAAATTACATTGTTTAAATTGCAATGCAGACCACAGATGAAAACAGGGCTATTTTGTTGTGGTGTAATCAAAATAATTGTCCTTGGGTTCTGTCCCTTATCCATATTCCTGACTTGTAGAGAAAATAAACTACATAAGCCTTGAGGCAAAACATAACAAAACATTTTTAAGTCCTATTTGTCGTAACTGGGATCTGTACTGAAGCTCCAAAAGTTTCAGATGAAAAACCTGTTTTCTTTTACTTACTCATATAAGTTAATTGTAGGAAAGTTGGGTAATACATAATTCGCACAAGGCAAAAGAGTGAAAAAAAGTATTATGCAGCAAATTCCAAACTGTGAGGAAACTCCTTGCCTGAATGCATTCTCCCTGCCATACTACTAAAAAGAAAGGTACAAAGAAGATTTTGTGTTGGATTTGAAAATTCAAGTTTATCAGCAGAGACACCTCCATCTTTATTTTGTCTGTACTTATACATAGGGCCCTATTAATAAATACTCAGTTTAAAAGCACACCATTGACAAGGTTCTTATTTTTTGGTGCTAGTTCTGCTAAAAATATTTTCAAATTAATTAATGCTACATTTTATCATGGTTTTGTAATGAAAAACAAAATTACAGGTTTGACCCGAGTCACTCTGTTGCTCATTCTGAGCTGCAATAATTCATTTAGGCTGAATATTACTTTATGTTGTCAGAGCAGCTTGCTCTCCTCTTTCTCCTTATTAGGCTTGTGGACTTTTCTTCATGAGAAGCATTTTTCTCCCTAATGCTTGTTTTGTTTTATTAGCCCACATTTGGAGGAGACTCCTGCCCACCTCAGCAGGGCCAGCAAAGGAAGACGGCTCTGTGCTCAAAGTGCAACGGCGTGAACCAGAGCAACGCCCGCTTCTGTGCCTGGTGTGGGGCCAAGGCATGTGCTCCTGCTGTCTGTGGGACAAACCGGCTGCTGCTTCTCTGCAGCCATGTCAGACTTCTCGGTGCAAAACTCTTGTCAGTCAGTAAACAGTGTTGTTATCAATATACCTGCTTAGAGCATAGAGGATTGCGTATGGAAAAATGAAAGGTTTACAAGACATCCCAACCCCACATCAGTCAGTGACCCAAGGGTTTAGAGTTGCAAACAAATGATCACGGGTCAACAAGCACCATCATTGCATCAGCTGAGATGCAACAGCCCTGTGCTCAGGCAAAGTAATTTACCCATCAAAGGTTAAAGTGTAGGCTAACCTAATGCAAGTTTTCCCATAACAACTCTGGCCTATAACCACCAATACAGGCAATTACCAGATATGAGACGATGCATGCAATTGTTTTAACTGAAGGCCTCCTTAACTTCAATAAAAACAAGTACTTAGCTGCTGCCCAGTAGAGTTACAATCAATGTAAACAGTTTCCCCTTGTACAGTGCTTCTACCTAAGACCACACTTGAGGAGAATTTATTTTCTGTGAGCTGAATGCACATAAAATTTAAAACACTCCCTTATATGCATAAATAACCATTAGTCCTGTACTGTACCAAGGGACTCAGGGTGGTATTTACTTCCTTTTAATTCATTCCTCTGCTCTTATCATTCTGGAGTCATTCATCCTATGCTTCTCTAGTGACAGATATTGCATTGAACTTTACAGCCTGGACCTCCTCCATCCTACTTTTCCTGTTCCAAGTGTGGTACCAGCAACCAGCCCTATGCTCGCTTCTGCGTGTCCTGTGGTATCTTCATAGAGTCCCCATCCAGGCACAGCTCTCCTGCCAGTCCCATGGATCGTGGGGACTCAGTGGGATCTGCTCAGGTGGGACACAGTGTTACAAAGCCAGGTTTGAACACAGCTGAGAGGCTGCTCCATTGTGGGTGTGGATCAGCACAACTCCATTCATTTCCTTGGGCGATGCTGTGGACTAGGAGCACAAGGACAAACCCCTTGGTTCTGCTTTCTGCTGAACAGCAGCCTCAGCTCAAGGCCTTGATCCAGCCTCTTTCTAAATGGCAAAGTGAGAAATGATCAGCCTTTCAAAAGTACTGATCTTAGCTCTTTAAGTACTTCTATGTTATTAGTTGTGAATTATTTGTGGCCTGCTGATACTATTTCATGCAAATGTAGTAGTGTTTTTAAAACTCTATTTTAAGGAAGAGCCCAATACTTAGCAAGGCCAGCTTTTGCCCTACAAAAGCATACATGTCTCCTGGCAATCATGAAGAATTTGGATTTTGCTTGAATATTTGTGGTAAGTTGCCTTGTTGTTACAGACTGGTAATTAAAATAAAAAATTGTTAATGATTCTTCCTGCTAGCTTTTTCATTCCCTTACAATTTGGTGTAGTGTTCTGGTTAAGTTATGCTTGTAAGCCATTGAATTACATCTGTATTACTTATATTTTCCCTTCTCCTCCACCTCCCACAGGCAAAACAATTACAGGCTCAAGTTGCCTGGCAACCTTGTCCTGTTTTCTTGCCCAAATCAAGGACAGAACTAACAGAAAGAGAAGATAAAGGAACCCAAACCATTGGACTTTTTTACCCATCCAGCAAACTGCTGGAAAAGAAGGAGCTTGAGCTGATTTCACAAAAAGAAAAGGTGGAAAAGATGAGTGATCACAAGCCTCTCCTGACAGCCATTAGTCCTGGAAAAGGTTAGAAGTTCTGATTTTATAATTTCTAAACAATTTATGACCTTGCTTTTTCTTGAAAATATTATAGTCTATGGAATGTGGCATCAGTAGGACACTGATTTACATCTTTACAAGTCTATCTTCCCACCAGTCACTTGTAAATGCACTGCCTTAGAATTTAATCACTGATCTCCACCAATAGCTGAAAGAAAACTATCAGAAATATCAAAATTGTGGCTACTGAGCCCTGTGCAGCCATACTAATTTGGCAGTAGTTTGATTTCCTCAGATCCCACAAGACTGGAGGCAGGTGTCCTCTATGTGAATTGGAAACCACTGCACAGCTCCCAGTTCCCAGCACCCCCCACAGCCCCTGCAATGTGAACTTCAGGTAGAGCTGTGATGGCACCTGCAGGGATACTGATAAACAAAACTCTGAGACACAGGGGACAGAGCTCTTGAAAATATGATGAAGCTTGTCTACATGAGGAACTTGTTTGGGGTGCTGTTGTGGAATAAATTGTAGAAACTTCAGAAGCAAAGACTAAAGGAAGGCATTCTTAGTAGGATTATGAAAACATCACTCACTGAAGAGTCTTTCCTCTCCCAGACTACAGTAGGAGAAGTATCAGTACTACAGACAGCTTTCTTTCCAAGTGACTTTTGTGGTCACTTTGTTCTTTGTGGAACCACTTGACCGTTTGCTGTCATTAAATGCTTGACATTTTGAGGTTTTAGTTTTACTATCCTGAGAAATCTTCAGCTTTCTGGATCCCAAACCCTTGAAGACAGTCCATCTGTATTAATTAAGGATCTAATAAATGGCTTAGTGGGTAAAATTGGCTTTAATCTCACAGGGCAGTCCAGCTGGGCAATCCATAGAACAAGTTAATTTTAAATGATTACAGCACCAAACCCTGGTTTGAAGGAGCAGTTACTCTTTTAGATCCACTTTCCCATCTAGCTCTCTTCAGCAATCAGATGGTCAACCCCTCAGGCTGTTATCAGAATTCATTTTCTGTTGGGTAGTAAAGGTTGCTAAAGAATGTTAGAAATTCCTCTTTTGATTTTGTGTATCTGTATTCAGATGGACTCTGATTTTTAAAATAATCAGTGGGGAAATCTGTTTTCCTCCTCCCTTCCTCTGAAATGTGGCATGTTCTTTTAGGCATCACTGTAGGAAATACAACACTTGACTCAACATGTCAGGGAGCTTAATTTAGTCAGAGATAAGAGAGGATTGGCCCCTAATGGTGCCAAGAAAAAAGCAAAGTAACACAGATTATTTGTATATCTCTGTCAGAAGTACAGCTCTTGCCATGTGAGTGAGAACTGCTGTCACTGGGAAAGGGAGGGAAGAAATTCTGAACTCCATTTGAATTCTTTTCATTTTTATCCACTTAGCAGAGGTAACTTTGTTGAAGTTGCACTGTGTAATGTATTCTCCATTAGATCCTGCCCAGGACTGAGTAACATATTTCATTCCATAAATCAAAAAATAAATGTCTCTTACAGTCAGTTCATGCTGAGTTGTATACATGGCTTGAAACTACCTGCATCAACATGACCATGCACTATCACCCAGGAAAATCTTGTTTATAGATGCCAAATATGACCATTATTTCTTCAATCAAAATAGTATCAGACATTTGATATTAAAGTTTTTAAATACAAGTGATTAAATAAGATGGTGGAGGTTATTATTTCTTGACCATATCAATTATTAACTAACCTTCTTTTCATGTGTGAAGATTATAAAAAAAAAATACTAAACAGTTAAGAAAGGGGCAAACAACAGCAGTACCAAACCAGTAATCCTCTGGTGTGTACTGGGTTTCTTTTTTTGCTGTACTTTCAGTCTGTTTTCAACAGGAGCCAAGACATTCACCAGGTAAGCTTTACAAAGAAGGCTTCCCTTTTTTACTGTAACAAAGGTTAAGTCAGTGTGATATAGATGTAATCTGCTATGGGCAGCCTGGATTCAAGTATTCCATCAGTGCTGCCAAAAATCCTTTGAAATCTAATAAAACATCAACCATGCAAGAATATGTTTCTGACCATTTGGATTTTTTGAAGTAAAATCTGGGGATCTGGGCTAATTATGAACCACTTTATTGCAAATAATACTGACTTCTACAGAGAGATCACTCACCAAGTAGTCTATTTTAGATGTTTTAAATACTACTTTCAACTTGTATTAGTTTTTGCATATGAGACCACAGCAGGGAACAATTTATGTTGTTCTGTGGGTTCTTCTTTTTCTATCCATTTAAAACTGCTTAACAAGTAAGATTTGCTGGTTTAGTTTGTCATACCAGTTCAACCTTGAGTCTTCCAAGCACAAAACTCCTTGTGCCCTTGCTTTGTCTTGTAAAAGCCAAAGCTGCACTTTTCTTCTGGCTTGGTCTCTTTTCACTGTTTCAAGCTTCACTTAACATGAAGGAAAGGATAAGGTCAGAGCAGCTTCATTGTGTAAGCTAAATGAGGTTATCAAGCTTACACAATTTTATTTACAACAAAATGAATCGTGCTCTGTACTTACCATAAGGATGCTATAAAGAAAATTAGATTGAAAACAGTCAGTTAAAAATGAGAACAAGTCCATTTGTTGCTTTCTCTGATGAAAACAGAATGGAGCTCCAGAAGTGCCTGGACAGGAGGTGCAAAAGCTCTAAATAGCTTAAGATGAGTTTTTAATCCAGGCTCATTCAGCCCCTCACATTTCATGCCCTCTATCAGTATAAAGGAATGCTGACTCTCTCTCTCCCAGAGATCCTGATAGGCAAAGGAGCAGGAATGCTTAAAATTTTAATAGGCTCTCACATATATAATTGAAAGGAATTTATTTGGAGGATAATTTACACAGACCAAAATGCTGTGTATCTGAGTTTCTGTGTTTGCAGTTTTCAGATTTGGTTTATTGTTCCCTGTCAGTTATCCCAAATCAACTAAGAATCAGTTCAATAACACACAATTACTTAAAATTTTTTAAATGTTTTACTTTTTTCTTTTCTTATGATCTGGAATAGTGTGAGATTTTCCCTTCACACAGGACCAGTTTTGACTCCCAAGGATCATTCCAAGACATGGCTTTGCTGTGAATAGAGGGCCCTAAGGATGAATTATATATAACCTATGGATAATACAGTGTTTCACCTGGCTTTTTAGGGTATAACTTCCTTCTCATTTTCTTGATTAGATTAATTTTCTACAGATTTTTTTTTTATCTCAGTGCAGCTATGCTATTTTTAAATCTTCCATCACATGACTAGAAGGAATGTTAATCACATTTTAAGGATTTTTCTCCTGCTTAACTCTCTGTGAACAGGTTACTGGAGAAAACAGCTGGATCATGTTTGTGCTCATCTTAGAAGCTATGCCCAGAACAACCTTGAATTCAGAACACTGATTGGAGAACCTCAAATGGGAAAGGTAGGAAGGAGCTTGGGAGTGGTATCTTCCCATGGAGGGTCATGAGATTATTGTGGCTGCTACATAAACACTGGGAAAATAAATGTCTCCCTTTTCTTTAGACGTTGACCTGTTTTTGTGTGTAATTTGTGTAAAATGTCTTGTTTTGTTGTTCCATTTTTTGCTCAGTCTTTTTCTGAAGACTTTTTCTGCTTTCTTTCCAATGGCAATTCCTATTCTCTCACCTAAGAGCTGTAAGGGGAGTGAGAAAGCCTTTGCTCAGCTGCTTTTATATAGGAAGAAGGTGGAAACCTTCTAGGACTCCTTCCTAAGGAGTAGATACTCCAGTAAATACTTTGCACCTGATTTCTATATCCACTGAGACCTATTGTCCACCAGCATGTTCAGAAGCTGTAGTATAACTATAAATATAAGAGAATATCTGCTTAATAGAGTTGAGGTACAGTACATTGCAACTTTTTTCCTCTGCTAGAGGATTCAAAAAGACAAGCCTGAAGAATATAAAATTGCCTAGGGAAAGCTATTCCTGCTGCTTCTTGGCCTTTTGTCAGTTTATTGTCTTAAAAGCAGTGCCCTCAAAAGTAACAGAAATAGTTCAAAGCAGATGCCAGCTATCTGGGTTTAATGCTGCTTTTTCAGTTTTTCATGTGGATTGGAAATATAATTAACCTTACCTCAAAATTCTTAACCAGCTGCAATATAATCTTCATTCCATTCTTTATAATCCCCTGTGCACTCATTTTTGTATGACTCCCATAGACTTGTTGCCAGCAGTACTGTCTCAAGGAATTGATACACAAAGGTACCAAAGTTTTAATACTGACTGTGCTTCCCCAGGCTGGTGTGACTAAAGCTGCCACCAGTTCTCCTGGTTCTGGAAGTCCCAAGAACAACACAGCCTTTTACACAGCTACAAAATCTCAGTGGAGAATGACTGTACTTCCATATAATATAGCCTCATTTCAGTTTTGGATTCACTTGGTATTTCAGTTGTTGCAAAATTTCCAGTTACTCAAAAAACACGTGCCCCTTTCTCATTGACATGGGAAGTGTTGGTACAGTATCACAAGTAGGTAAAGGCCACACGTGATTTTGTGTATTGGCTGCACCACAAACACCACCAGCAAGACTTATTCCTGAAAGTACTTCTGTGGGGTTTTTTTTGGTAAGGCATACTAATGGCTGCTCTTTCCCTCTAGATTAATTATGCTACCATCTCTGAAGATGACTGTGACGTCACTATTACATTGAATTTTGCTGCTATTAACAAGGTCAGTTCAGGGGATGGGGCCTGTTGAGAGGCAGCTGGTCTAAAGCTGTCACTAGAGCAGTGTAATGATACATTTTAAATTCAGGTCTAAACAAGAAATGCTTTTGTTCAGAGGGTGTTAACTTATTGCTTCAGAGAAAAGAATCTTTTTCTTTCTCTGTTAGAGCTGGATGAACAGGTAGCCTTATCTGATGATGCCTGACTTCACAGTTACGTTGCTATCATCTCACATTTTGTTAGTTTGCTATTAGTATTAACTTTCTTCTTTCAGCTGATGTTGTTTGATGATCCTAGCACCCCTTAGCTTTTGATCTCAGATCCTGCTTTTTTTTCAGCCTGCAAACTGTGTTCTTAAGGAATAAGCTTAGTAATTTCCAATAGTTTGGAGATAACTTTTGTCAGAGCTCCTGTTAACTTTATTCAAAATCTGGAACTTCCATCTCAAGAATTACCATCTTCCAAAAACCATGACATACACATTTCTAGCTTTTCAAAGATTAAAATCTACCATCTCAAAAATCCAAAATTCAGACTGTGTCTCTTGTGAGGCATCTTGGAAAGCTTACCTTGCCATGTGGAGCCTGAAAAGCTGTATCACATCATTTCAGAAATGAAATTTCTCAAGTGGTAGAAATACTTCCATTTGGTGAGAATCTTCATTTCATTAAGCGAGGTTGTGTCACTTTATTTTCTAAATCAAAAGAAATACCTAACACAAGGTTTAGAAAAAAAGGCCACATAATTTTGCCTCAAAACAGAGTTCAATTACATATGATAATGTCTTGTGTTAATTTGACACTGATATTAACAGCCTATGTATTTTCTCATTTGCAACAGTTTTGTGCCACTAAGATTATAGCAGCATTACATGATAATAACTGCCTGCATTTGATGATTCTACAGGATATTCATCCTAAGAGAGCAGTGAAGTTCAGCAATGATTACCCAAGTGCTGTAACAGAAGTCACAGATGGACAGGATGGCAGTCAGACTAATTTTGGTGAGATTTTTTTCCCCCCTCTTTACAGTAGACCATAAATACAGCAGCCAGGAATACAGAAGTAGTGCTTGGAAGCTTAGACAGGCAAACATTCTGTGTCTATTTAAGTTGATCTTTTAAGTTGCAAAATGTGTCCGAGCTGAGATTTAAGCAATGTACAGACTTTCTAACATTCCTGGAAATTCTTCATCCCTAGGGAGCAGCTGAGGAGACCAGTGAACTGCAGCCACAGCTCACAGCAGTGTTTTTATTATAGCAGTAAAACTTTAGATGTTTCACATATTCTTTTACAATAGGAACCACAAATATCAATATTATCTCTACTTCTGAGCTCTGCCATGGACTGCCAGCTCTGGCATATTTGGCAAAGATAAGAAATTATGAAATACATTCATCCTAGACCTGGTTTGCAGAGATGTTGTTGAACTGCAGTCTCCCACTGGTGTTAGTAACAGCTCAGCATTTTGGACTTAGGTTTTCATTAAATCAACCAGTTGTAAAGTGAGCCTCAGAATTCAGAAATTCCTATACCATCATTTGATATACTTAATTCACATACAAGTCTCATCCACTTTGTGCTTCCAGTCTGAGACTTGACAAGAGGCAGCAACTGCACTGGGAGCTGTGTAAACCTTTTGTTAAAACCAGTATGATCTGCAACAAGTGTTTCATCACTCTCTCATGCAGAAAACTGATAAATACTGCTTTGATTGTGGATAAATTATTTCCAGATCTCTCCTCCTAGTTCAGATACTGACTTTGCTTTGAATTAACACTTGTTTTTCTTTCTGGTAGGCAGAGGTGATCATAATCTTTTCTATTCAAGAGGCAAAATAAAGAGAACCAAGTCAAGAACAGTAATGGGACAGGAATATAAGCTCTCCGTAAGTATCTTCTGCAAATACAGGAGGAAAGATTTCTAGAGCAGCACTAACATGAAGGAGGGCATCCAAGGATTAAAATAGAAAGGTTTTAACCCTGACTGAGGGCAGGGGATAAAAGTGCAACTTAATATAAAACCTGAACATTGGTAACTGACATTTAGTTCAAAACTGAAAATAATTCATTTGTTTTTCTACTAAGAGTTGAATTAGATTTTTTTCTCTCATTTTGAACCCATTCAATTTTGACACTGCATTAGGCCTAAGGACTGTTGCAGAGTGATTCTTTACAGATTTTTTTCAGAAGCAACATCAGATGGAGGTATTGTCATCTTTCCTTGACTTTACAACATTCGACTCTGTAGAGGCCTAGTTTAATGCAAGCAGCAAGGATTTAACCTCCACTGGAGACCAAATTTTCTGAAAGAACTGTCTACTAAAGGGATTGTCAGTAATGACATGGAAAATTTCAAAAAGGAAATGTACATTAATCTAAGCTTGGATCAGTCAGCCAACTCAACGGGTGGGAGAAGATACAGAGCTCTGTGGTATGAGTCCAGAGATAAAAATGCTTGGTCAAGTGATTGAGCTTTCAAAATGAGAAAAGGACGTTGAAAGCTGGGAAGAAATAAAAGGAAAAGGTTTTAGGTTTTGTTGTTTGTTTGTTGTTTTAAGATTTAGTAAACTAACTTATCTGAGGCAAAACATACATATTTTTAAAACAGAGTACTTCCACAAGTTCCGGAAGCTTCAAACTTTAATCCTAAACATGTACCCATGTTTAATTTTACTGTGCTGAGCAGATCTTTGTACAGCCCTGGAGAGCTGCATTGATGTAAAGCTAATCATTTGCAGATACACTTGCTGAATGAAGACCTCAGTAGTGAGATATTAGCCCTGGTTACCCAACACTTGCTTAGATTCAGAAAGACATTCCCAAAGTCAGGGATTAGTAACAATGAGGCTCAGATACGTTGAATTCATCCCACTGTGTGCATTTTTCACTTTCACTCCAAGGCGGAATCTGGCCCACCTACTTGTATTTTCACTGTGTGAAATGTTACTGGCTGTTGTGTGTCTCCACAGCCAGAGTCCAGACAGCTACTGGATGAACTGGGTCAAACTGGGAAAGGAAGAATCCCCTTCATAGAACAATTGCTCAGTGATGTAAGTTACGCTTGCTGAAGTTTCCTTTTTCAACTCTTGGGCCATTTACTGCATGAATATTAGCCTGGAATGCAACTTTGGAGTGACAATTAGGAGGCAACAGCCTTGCAATACCAGTCTTCAGACTGGAAGAGCATTTTAGAGAAGATAGGGCCTGTTTTACATTTATAGATTCCTTCCCAAATTTCTATTTGGTCAGTGCATAAGGCAGTCTTCTCTGGGTTTGTCAAGGCCAAGCAGAAAGAACAATGTATCTGTTTTATAGTTTAGGATCCAGTCCTCTGTATAGCAAAAGCAAGCATAATCTCTATGTTTCTGCTGTGGGATCTCATTTGGCTACTGTTACACACATTTACTCTGGCTTTGAGCTAGGAGATGACAAACATTTTCAGAAGAAAGCAAAGCAACACACTTTGAACCTCTCTCTGCCTTGAGCATGAAGCCCATTTCCCAACTTGAACTGGCATAATACAAAAGCAGGGTAGAAACTGAAGAATCTGTAGGGTTTTACCAGCTCCATTTCCCTCTGCTCTGTTCCAGGGAGCTGACCCCAACTCCCTGAGCGAGGAGGAGCGCCCTGCCCTCACAGTTGCTGTCCTGAACAAGCACACAGGAGCCATCTCCCCTCTGGTGCAGAAAGGGGCCAACATTGACCAGCAGTCAGGGCCGTAAGTGAGCTCTGATCATCTGCCTTGGCTCTTTCCAAGTTTTACCCCAAAAAAATCACACGTGTTCCAGCTTTAGAGGGAACTAAATCCCCACCTCTCCTCCACAAATCTGTAGTGGAGGAGCTCCTTTCAATGACAGTATCCTCACTCCTTCTTCCAGCTACCAGCTTTGAAGATTTCTTGCAACTTGTTAAAGCTGTTCTATTCAGTTCCTTCTCCATCCACTTCGACTTAGAGATAAACCCCACCAAAGCCTACCACACTTCTAGTGTGTTCTGTATCCTCCTATTCATTTTCCTTAGTTCTACTTGCTGAGTTTCCTTAGGTAATAAGTACTTTGCTCATTCCTCCCATGCAGGCACAACAACACAGCTCTCCATGAGGCAGTTCTGCTGGGACTGGAGGGAGAGGAGTGCATCCGAGCCCTGTTATGGTAGGTACTGTGGCTGGGCCCCCAGCTCAGCTGCAGGCTCCCCCAGCCTGCCAGCACAGACCTGCTTGGCAGCACTGGAGGGCCAGAGCCTGCCCCGTGTCCCTGCAGGAAGAAGCATCCACAAATTGCAAAGTTATCCCACATCAATGTTCACCTACAAGCCACTTCACTAAGTGCAGTAACTTACAATGAATTTAAGCAGTTTAAACCAATGTGTTCTGTATTTACAGCTGCAAGGCAAGCGTGCAGAAGAAGAATGCAGCAGGGCACTCAGCGCTGGATTTGGCTGCTGCAGCTGGAGATAATAAGGTTATGTCACTGTTCCAAGTAAGTTTGGATAGAGAACATTGAACTTAAGAGACACAGGAATATTGTTCTTGTAAGTGTGTTACTACAACAAACTTTTTCCCCAAATAAAGCTGAAGGTTCTTTGACTTTGGGAGCACCTGCTCACGTGTGTCCAGTTCTGTCTGCAGAATCCACGACCCTGTGTGATCAGCTTGGGCCCTGTAACAGTGAAATATTTTCTCCAAGATTCCCCCATTCCTTTCCAGCAGTTCAGAGCACAATTCCTCTCTGACTACACTGTTCCGCAAATTTTCCTTTCCAAACTTAAGCACAGAAAGGGACAAACCAAACCTTCCCAGGCACAAATAAATTTAAATGTCTTTAATGCCTGATGAGCACTGCTTAAGAGTTTGACACTTGAGCAACAGCACTGCAAGCTGTAACTGATGAGCTTGTTTTCCTTTTTGATGTTAAAACTGCATTCAGTGCAGCCCATTGCAGTAAAGGTCAGATTCTTGTCCTCCAGAAAATCAAGTAGAACTACTTTGTTGTTCTGCCTTCAACTTTTATTTATAAATGCATCAACACGAGGCAGCAGCCAACTACAAACAGAAGCTTACAAGAATACCAGGCACACTAAGGTGTGGTATAACTCAACGTTATTAGCCACAATCCTAAATCCCTGAAGTATTTTTAAAACTCCTTCCACTTTCTATGTCCCAGAGTTATCTAAAAGATTGGTATATTCAGTACAAAAATGGAAATGCATGTCAACTCCTATCAGAAATACAAGTTTTAGGACCAGACAGTGCTTGTATCTCTACAAGACAGCAATATCTTTAAACAGCTGGATTTACAAAAAAAAAAAAAAAAAAAAGAAAGGAAAAAAAAGAAAACAAGTAAACCCGCAAGTAGTAATCCTTAATTAAACCAGCAGGAAGATTAGGAGAATGTCTGCCGGAAAAGATTATGCAATGCATCAAAGCCCAGGTACTTCCCAGACAGAATCGTGGGGAGTGAAGCAGAATCCCGTCTGCTTCTCAGGAACAGCCAGTCTGGAGGCGGCCTACGGAAACACGGCCACTCAGTCACGGGGGCAGTGCCACAGCACATGGACTACACAGATGTCACTGGCAACAATGAAGCTGCAGCAGTCTAGGCCAGATTCTTTATACTACAACGCTGGGTCTTGGCTTTATCTTCAACCTTGGTCATCTTCTGAGAAACCTCTTTTTTCTGCAAAGAGTAAAAATAGTATGTTACTGTCTGCCACTAAATTGAGTATCGTTCAGCTTCGGGGGGAAAGCAGGATACATCCTGCATAAAGCATGGCTGAGAACCAGGAAAGGGCACACCAGCTGATCCAGCCCGAGCCTGGATGCAACAAAGCACTCTGCACAAAGCCTTGTGGTAAGGAACGAGGCCAGCTGAACAATCCAAACACTACAAGCCGAGTACGTACAAGTGCCTTTCTCATTCGCATTTTGTCCAGCTTCAGGAACTCCTGCACCGTCAGGTTAGCAGGTTCTTTCTGAAGAGAAAGAAAACCACAGTCCGCAGAGTGCTTTTTGTGTTCCTCCCTGAAAACAGGCGAAAAGAAAGAGAAAATACAAGAGAAGACAACAGCTCACAGCGAGCCACACGCAGCCGCTCTCCCCTGCCGAGCTCCTCGGCTGCCGCCAGCGGTTCCGCCGGGCCGGGGCGGCGCCGATCCGGGCGGGGCCCGAGGGATCCCCCCGGTACTTACAGGGGGTCGTCGTCGGGCTCCCAGCCCTCCAGCTCCTTGAGGCAGAAGAAGCACTGCGCCACGTCGGGGCTGTTCTCGCTGGGGCAGTGCACGAAGCCCGCCGCCGCCATCTGCGGGCACAGGGGAGGCCGTGAGCGCCCGCCCGGCCCCGCTCCCGCTCCCGCCGCCCGGGCCCCGCTCCCGCCGGCCCGGCCCCGCGCTCACCCGCTCGGGCGTGCAGGCGCAGCCCTCGGTGAAGGGCCAGTTGCGGAAGGTGGCGGCGCGGACGGAGGCGAAGTAGAGCCGCCACACCTCGGGCAGCACCGCCAGCCCCTCCATGGCCCCGTTCAAACGGCGGCGCGCGCGGGGCAGGGCGGGAGCGGGGCGGGCCCGCCGCCCTCACAGCGCCCGCGCAGTGCGCCTGAGCCACCACCCAAAGGATGCTTTTTTATTTCTTAAAGCCTCCAGCACAAAGCCAAAGGGGAAGGAGGACAAGTTGGCCAGCTCGAGCCTTTCTTTTTTGGTTTGGTTTTTTTTAAGATGACTGTAGTAGAGTCCTGCTCGCAACGAGTCAAAACTCAGGGAAACCCTGGGGCTTTGGTGCCCTATTAGGAAAGGGCGAGGTTCCACCTTTACGCTCCAGGAAAGCTTAGCTTTGTTAAGCTGTGTTTGGCCCCTCCTCTCACTGCTGCAGTGGCGGCCCGGCTCCGGGAAGCGTGGAGGAAGCGTGCCGCGGAGTAGGGCGGTGTTGGCTCCTGAGGCACAGCTCAGGTACGCCAGCAGCCGGGGGCCCGAGGCACAAGAGGGAAGCAGAGGGCTGAGAGCTCCGTTTGTCTGCTTGCTGCGCCGTGGGCCTTGGAAGAGCCTCACTCCTCGCAAAGCCACGGCCATTCAAGCAGTGGCCCTAAGCTGCTAAGCTTAAGAGACGTTTACACTTCAGCATTATGGGCTGGAAATGTTCTCTTGAGAGAAAGCTGGGATAGAAGAGGTAGAGCTGTTAACTGGCTGATTGTCCCGGAGCTACGGGCAAATTAGCAAGAAACAAGCAAAACAGGAATACTCATCTCCACCCTCTATATGCTTTGCGGAGCTCATTTTTACCAGTCCTCCTGAAGAAGGAAAACAGCTGAGATCCAAGGGCTCAAAGGCATTTAATCACTTCACTGCCTTTGAAGATCTGGGGTTAAATGAAGGACCTGGATAAAACAAGCTGTCTGCAGCACAGCTGCTATAACACCATCTTCACTTGGCAGTCTCCGAGGAACAAAGGCACAGAGCACAATGGTTCTCAAAATCTTCATGGTCACCTTTGAGAACACAATGCAGAACTGGTCATCTTCTTTGGACTATTTCGTATCTCCTAATTCTGTCTGGAAAGCAGGAGCCTGCTAAGGCCTGCATGTGTGTGCCTTCTGTGGGGATGGCCAGTAGGGAAAGGAGGAACTTCTTGCCTTGGTCAGCTGCCCACACACATCCTCTAAAGGCCGTCCTGGAGTTTGCTAGATTCCAATGAAATAAGATGATGGAAAGACACCTTAACAAACAGTATGACTACAGGCAGGCTTTTCCAAGGGAAGGGCTTTAATTCCATTCATAAAGACATATATTTCTTTTCTTTCAAAGTCCAGCTAACTCATAACATTAAGAACATTGAACATTTTTACATAGTCATGAAACAGGCAGAAATGTGCATGGACGTTCAGGCACACAACCCTTGGCTGGGCTGGTTTCCCCTCCCACTACCACTGGTTTTGTGTTGGCGATGATGTACGTTGGCTACACAAAAACGTATTTTGTGTCCCTTTCTCTTCTGTTACCAAAATGAAGACTCCACTAAGGCAACTACTGCTACAGTCAGGCAGCCAACAGGTACCCACAGTAGATTAAGGACAAAGAAGTCACATTTGGTGTGTAGCTCTCTGTGGGCTTGATGTGAAAGGACCATCCCAGTGGATGTGAGCCGTAGTTAAAATGCACAGACTGACCTTTGGTTAGTGCAGCTTTCTGTGCATCTGCACTGAAAGTCAGGGAGGGAGAGAAGATGCTACACTGTGAAAAAGGACAAGAGCCACTACCAGAGAAACCCTTTGGGGTTGTATTTTTTAATTCTTGGGTATTTCTATTTATTCTTTGCTCTCCTCTTTACTGATACTTAGAGCCTTCCAAGAACTGGATCTGGCCCACCTCTGCCCTTTCCTCCCTCCAGGCTGCAAGCAGATTGCTTCTACAAATCAGAGCCTGCATTTGAAACATCCCCACTGACTTTTGCTCTGGGTTTCTTCCAGCCAGAGCACCTGTAGCAGGAGGAGGTAGGTGCTGGAGCCTGTGAGGCTGCTCTGTGGTTAGAGGTGTGCCCAAAGGGCTGATCTGTAGACCAACAACTGGCAGTGAGGTGGAAAGATTCCAAAGAGCTGATTTGGCAGCTGTGGTGCCCTGCCTTGCCTAGACACAAACCCACCTGACACCGTTCCTGGACACAAAACACTGCGCGTTACGAGAACTCCACACTGAGCACAGGGCAAGGAGGGGAAGGGAAGGCAGCAGGGAAGGAGCAAAACAAAGGTGTCTCCTCTGAGCCTTGTACTTGGGATCACAGGAATCCACATGCTGAAACGTGGTTCCAGGACTACTGATACGGCATGTGTAGAACTTTCCTAAAGTCAACATCCAGCTACAGGCACCAATATCTTACTTCCCTTCAAAGACTCAAGACACAGTTCCTAACAAAGCAATCAAACCACAGAAACACTGAACGGTTTAAGTTTAGGTGTTCATTTTTGCTCATAAACAGAGACAAAAATCCTGCAACATTTTTTGGACAGGTTTCAAAACTTGAAATCCATGGTGCCCCTCTGAAGTGAGAAACATTTTTTTGTATGGTATTTTTGTTTGTTTGCTAATGAGGCTCTCCAAACTAACAGTGGCAGGAAAATTCCCCATAAGCAATTTTCCAGTGGTTTCAGTGTATCCCAGTTGACATTTCCAGGCCTCTCCCCTTGGAGCATAGGAATCAATCCTCTTGGATTGCATTTTGCACACACAACATCGCACTGTTGACATCCAAAGTCCTAGGGATAAACACACCAGCATGTTCCAGCTCTCTTGTGGCAGCCAACATCCTCCACCGAAAGCTGGGCGAGTTTTTTCAGTGGATTGGGCTTTTCCCAGCTCCCCAGACACCGCCGGCAGCTCAGCGCCGCAGCCTGAGGAAGAAGGCGTGCTTGCACTCCTTGCTGTCCAAGGGGTAATACTTGTCATAAAAATCCAAAATGTACTCCTCGGTCTTAAATCCAAACTTCTGGTAGAGCAGCATAGCAGGGTTGCTTGCAGAGACGTGAAGGGTGACGTCCTTGCCCATGCAGGTCTGCCAAGGGAGGGGGGGAGGAAAAAAGAGATATCACTGCAAGAGAACGAGACAGCCTCTGGGGGAATGCGGAGGTGAGGAGATTCATCAGCTCCGGGATCCAAGGTACTGAGGAAATGTGAGAAAAGTCACAGGCCCCGACACAGGAGTTACCACACATAGCAACAGCAAAGGGAACGCTGCTGCTGCTCCTCCAAGCCTTTGTTTCTGGGAAACGTGGATTCTCTGACAATGAAAGTAGGTTTGGGATTATAATTTGTCATCTTTCCATTGTCAATTACTAAAGTAATTGTTAATTAAAAATAATCTTGGTGTACAGCACTGATCTCAAATACAATGGCCTGAAGAAAAGACAAAACATGCCAGAGGATCAGGCTCTGCACTACTCCCTGTCAGCAAACAGAGCTGAGCTCTCTGGGACCGCCCGAGCACCTCTGTGCTGTCATGCTGGAATTCCTGCCTATCCCACCCAGCTCCTCTCCCATCCTTCAGGGCACAGCACTCACCTCCTGAGAAGGCAGGAAATTCAGTTCAGACAGCAAATAATAGCATGGTTGAAGTTACCTTGAAGATCCTAAATTATTCTAACCAGCAACACTCTGATAAAGATGCTGAAATAATTTATTTTCTGCTTTCATCAAGTGTTTTAATAGCATTCCATGTATATTGAGTATATTGTAACTCTAAGTGGGAACAGTAATACCCTCTAGGAACTCTCCAAGACAGAACATTCAAGAGGAAAATTCTCAGAGGGATTTAAGGAGGAAAAGAAAAAAAGACATAATTGGAAGCTGTTTTGGGGAAAAGAAAATTGGAAGGAGATCATTAAGAAAATGCAGTTTGGTCCTCCGGGCCAGATGCGTGAGAGGGTAAATTCTGACAGCAAACCAGCCACCACCATTTGCATCAAAACATTTTCCTGTTAAGTTACGCTGTTCCCAAGAATTCAGCCCCAGACTCAGCACACTGATCCCAAAGTTAGCGACCTACCCTTAATCCAAACAGTGCATCAAAGTGTCTCAGGCTCCAGAGAGGAGACCCAAAGCCCAAGCAGGCTGCAAAGCAGCACCTACAGCCTGGAGACTGAGCAACAGAAGGTCACAACCACCGTTCATTCCACAGGACTAAACCCCTTCTACCACCGTCAGAGAGTCAGCAACAGCAAAATAAGTAAAATGTGAGCCAAAGCTACAGTGCTGATCTCTCATTGCTAGCACGTCTAATCAGCCTCAAATCTCTCAAATGCGCTTGGCTTTCCTCAGTGAAATTTCATGCTACTCTACCTGCAAGCAGGATTAGGTTAATTGATGGGATACATCCTACAAAAAGGTGTGAGGATTTTCCAGGTCTGACTTGCCAACTCCAGCATCCCCGTTCTGCTGGAGAGAGAAGTCTCTGGGAGTCCACCTGCTGGATCCCTGCAAACCTTGGCGCCTGTTCCCACTGGGTGTTGACATCTCACATCAACAGAATGAGCTGAGGGCAATTTCCTTCAACACTTCACACAGAGCTGCCTGGGAAATGCAAGGGGTGAGTTTAAAGAATATTGATTAGAGGCCTGTGTCAACACTGCACAGAGCTGTGCACGTAGCAGAGTTACCCTCGGGCAGCCCAGGAACGGAAAGTGCTTTTCCGAAGCACGGATCACTTTCCCCAAGGTTCTGCCAGCACTCCCTACCTTGCTTCAGCCAAATAAGTAAGAGGAAAAAACAGTTTCAATGGTGAGTTTTTGTTAGTGCAGCCCATCTTGACTACAGCAAATTAAGCAATGTTTCCCATTGGCAGCTCTGCCAAGAGAGTTCAGGGAGTGGCAAAACTGTGATCCTAAAGAGACAGAGTTGGGCTCTGTAAAGGACATATATCTCCATCCTTACTTAAGCTGCCTTTCCTGCAATTTAGTTCAAGAAAGTCAATGGAATGAAGGCCACTTTAATAACAGTATTCATTCAGAGATTTAATGAAGTTTAACTCCTTTAATACCACCTGTTTAGTTAGCTGAGATTAATTTTCCCAAGTGTTCCTGTGGAACAAGGCCCAGTACAAGCCAGTTTAAACAATGAGGTTGCAAACAGGTTCTCTTTATCATTAACTCAGCTGTATTTGAACCAGAGTATAAAAGTGAAAGTGAGTGATTGAGATCAGTAAGTGATTTAATGCACAGAATAAACCTCCAGAAGTAGCCAAGAAAGCAGCAATAATTCTAACTGACCCTCCCCAGTCTTACCTCATTCTCTCCTTTAAACCCCCCATTTACAGTATTCCTTTTACACAAACTATTGACCACTGAAGAACACAGAGTTAATCCCAAGACAGCTGAAGTGTGCAGCATCCCACTGATTCTGAGGACACAACCAGGATGGTTGTTTTCCTAAATACATTTTAACTTCCAAACTAGAAGCTACTTCCTCCCATAAACATTCACGCAAAGTGTTCCTGCTCTCTAGTATCTGCATGTGTGCACACAAGGAAGAAGGCAGAGCTGGTTCTTTGGCAAACCCACAGGATGATTTCATTACCTGGATAAGATGGTAAATCATGAAGGTTGCAATCCCAGCTCTTCTCCACTCAGGGTGCACCAACAGAAAAGATATGTAAGCTTCGTTGTACTTCACATCTGGCACCATAAAGCCAAAGGCAATGATAACTTTCTTGTAAAGGACGACAACGCTGAAGTCTGGATACTGCAGGCACTCTGACAAATCAATTCCTATGGAGAAAGAGAGAAACAGCAGTTGGAAGCATTGCAAACAAAAGTGTCAGGGAAATCCAGGGGCTTAAGGCTTTTTAGAAATAATCCCTTCTTTTTACCTTTATTTCAAATCTCTGATAGCAAGAGATTACAGAATCATAAAATAGTCCAAGGCCCCTGCTAGAGCAGTCTTCTGTTACTACAAATTATGCAGTCAAATTTCCCACATTTTGGGAAATCCCAGGTATCAGGACACCTAGAGTGCAGATGATGAACCCTGCCTTGGGAAAACCAGCTGCCTGATCCTGGTGTCTCCCCTGCCAGGTAAGTATGCAAGGGGAAAGGAGATGATACAACAAAACAGCCAAAACAAGATCTGCTTACTTAGCAGGGAAGCTTGCATGGAAAAACTGGCAAAGCTGATTTCCTTTCAAATGACTCAAGGAGGAAACTGAAATTCAACTCTCTTCAGAAGCAGCACACATGAAACTGGACTTTAGCTTTGGTAGCATTACCGGCCTATGGTTCCTATCTTTTTTCTCCACCTTGCCTGGAGCTCTTACTGCTGTCTCTTGTGCACACTCAGCTGGTTGTGGAGCTGCACTGTGAACCTGACCACAGCTTCCAACGCTATCAAAACACTTGCTTTTAGCATGCAACTTCTCTAATCTGGGGCACGAAATAGCCTCTCAGGCAGTGGTGCTTCTGTGAGTCAGAGGCTGGACACAAAAAGAGGCTGGGAGTTTATTACCTTGCCTCATCACCCTGCTGCAGCAGTCCTAGAGCACCCCCACAGCATGTCAGCACCAAGCAGTGCAGTTCGAGGCACCGACTGCCTGGCAATTTGTGTGGACAGACCCCAATGAGATGCAAGACACGGAGGAGGTGTGCCAGAAACGCTTGTTTCAGCCTCAAGTTGGCAGCTGCAATATATTTGGAACACGGGGTAATGAAATAGCAGAGTGTGTTTTCCAGTAATCACTCCTGATGAGATGCAAGACTTCACAAGGCACCAGGCAGGAAAGAAGTGGGTGAGTTATTTTCTTGCTGGAGAGTCGGTTGGGTGGAGCAAGGCGTGGGAGGAATCGATTGGCAATAGGGAGCAGTGTTAATTAAGCCAGGCTGCTGCTGCCTGCGGAGTGCCTTGCAGCGTGCCTGGACAGGAGCACTCATTGCCCCGGGCACTCCGCAGTGGTGCAGCTTTTCCTGTAGGAAGATGCTTAGCTCAGGATGGTTCACCCCCGGAGACGATTCCCCCTAGGAAGAGGTTTCCTGCTAGGGCACCAAGGCACAAGGCACTGTGAGGAACACCACCAGGGAATCTCTCTTCCATCAGTCATTTGCAGTCACTACCTGCAAACGTGGTTCTGCCTTGGGAGAGGCGAGAACAGCTCTGAAAGGAAGGATTTGGAGGGACAGAAGAACTGAGTGCTGGTTTAATGATGCTCGCCCAGCTACATATCCCTGCTCACCACCCCCAAGCTGTACCAGCATCTTTGCATCCAGTCTTTACCTCCCAAAGCATCACCTCCTCACTTCCCTCTCCTAAAACCAAGGTGCAATAATCATATCCCAGCCTCGGAAATTTTTCACCATGAAAAAGATTTGGATTCCTGTTTAGAGACTGATGGGAGTGTCAGCTTTCTGACTTAATGATGAACAGTTCACAGTTGGGTGTAACACACCCATGGCTCCTTGTGTTAAATAAAACAGGGTGAGTCCTGAAGAACTTAATGAAGGTGCAACCCAACTTGGCCAGGACTTCAAATGCATTATCAGGAGAGGAGAGACTATGACAAAGCGGTTCAGCCTCTGCTGGGATTACAAGTGTCTCTCACGAGCTCTAAAACAGCTTGTGAAAGGAAAGGTGTGCCAGGTTATTTCCCCCCACACTGTACAATTTGCATAATGAGTAGCACAAAGAGCTCCCATCCTGACTGCAGCATATGGGCACTGCTGAACTACAACCCTGCTGAATCACTATCTGCAAATCAAAACACAAACAGTTACCTGGAGTAAAGGTGTGTACTGTTTGTACTGGGCTTTTCTAAATTAGTCTGCTGCATTGTTTGCTGATCAGAAGCTGATACATGAACCAGATGAACATCCCTATTATTATTTCAGAAGAACTACAGACTGCAGCCTCGTAACTGCCCCCAGAAAGGGCAGCCACTGTCCCCAAAGAGCCTGCAGTTCCAGAAATGACACAGAAAAATTCAAACCTAATCTTTTCCATACCTTGTAAATACTGAGGCCAGGATTGAGGAGATAAAAGGACATCACAGCAGAGCCTGCAGTTGTAAGAGCAATTCATAGAATGACAGAATGGGCTGAGTTGGAAGGGACGCTCAAGGATTATCGAGTCCAGCTCCTGGCCCTGCACAGGACAGCCCCAAGAGTCACACCATGTGCCTGAGAGCATTGTCCAAACTCATGTTGGGCTGGCTTGGTGCTGTGACCACTTCCCTGGGGAACCTGTTCCAGTGCCCAGCCACCCTCTGGGTGAAAAACCTCTTTCTGATATCCAACCTAAACCTTCCCTGATGCAGCTTCAGAGCTGTTCTCTTGGGTCTGTGGAGTCCTGTCACCACAGAGGAGAGATCAGTGCCTGCCTCTCTGGCTTCCCCTCCTGAGGAAGCTGTAGGACATGATGAGGTCTCCCCTCAGTCTCCTCTCCTCCAGGCTGAACAGACCAAGTGACCTCAGCCACTCCTCATACGAGTTCTCAACTTTGACTCCAAGATATCCAGCTTATGGCTGCTAGGAAGAAACCCTCTCACAAAGGTATTGAGCAGTAATCTCTGGTATAAAACTGTTTATTTCAACCCCTGATTCTGCGAAACATTTCACTGTATGCTTAAGTTTAGTTAACTACTAAACTACCAGACTACTCCTATTGGCACCTATTTTTGTAAGTACTGTGCTAATTAGGGCCTAATTGCCCAGTTCCACATGATCTCAAGAGACAAAGACACCAAACCCACGTCTCCACCTCAAATGCATTCCTGTGACATCAGATAATGGGTTTCTAAGAACCAGCCAGACACCAACTGAAGAAAAATTTGGCCCAAGAACATTTTTGTTCTGAATAAAACCACTTCCTTCTTAGGAACTCAAGCACTGGAGGAATCTTACCAGGCCAGAAGAATTCGTGGCACATGGAGTTTATAGTGGGGATGTGATTAGGGCGAACGTAGCAGTAATCAATGGGTGCTTCTGGCTCAGCCTTCCAGTTGAGATCATTCCTGTGTGGATTTGCCCGGATTTCTGCCAGCAGCCTGAGTTTTGGGGGCTTTGTCTCATAGTCACGTCTGCCAGGAACGTGAAAAGGAAACACAAAAAGCAAGTGAGCAACAAGAACTGCCACTGCAGCTAAATAGGTACTGCCCATGAAATATTTTCTGACATGCTCAACTTAAGAAAAAAAAAAAAAAAGAACAGTCTTCCATTCATGAGGGAAAACAGCCCCCAGCTCAGCAAAAACACCCTTGTGCCAGAGGCCAGGACACTTTCCAGACCCACATGTCCAGCCAGTCTCTCCTTACAGCACGAGCAAGGAAATCACAGTTCTGACCCAAAAGAGGTGCAACTTGCATTGAATGGCTACAGCAACGCCCTCTCTGCCCTTGCCCCCTCTTGGCGATTCCCCTTCCCAATGCAATCCGTTTCACTACTCAGCTAAGCCAAACACTATCCCTTCAGGGTTACCATGGTGCACTGGGTTGTACTTTGAGGAGGAGTGAGGAGCACTGCCCAAGAAAGGTGTCCTCTCCGTGGGCTGGCGGTGCACAAGCCAAGAGCAAGCTCAGACCCTCTGTACCTGATGTAGGGTTTAAGGACACGGGAGGTGTAAGGGCTGACAATACTGTGGTCTGTCAGCAGGTCTTCTGAGCCTACCAGGCGATACAGAAACTTGGTTGTCTGCTGGCGATATCCCTTCGTGGCCGGCAGCATTGTCTGGATGCACAAAAAAATGCAGAACAATTGCAGGAAGATCAGTCAGTGATTTAACAAGGGAATCGTATGGAGGGAGAGTAAGGGCCTTTCAATATGACAGGATGGACTGGACCATGATGGTCCCACTTCTGCACCCTGCCGTGCACTCCCAAATTTGGTGCCCAAACCTAGAAGTGCTGCAAGTCATCTCCCTCCTACACACACGAAAGAGCACCTGCCTGTTTGGGTACGTCCAGGCCTCCACCACCAGCATTTGGGCAGGGCTGGAGTACAAATACATCGACATTTGTGGTGCTGACATTGATAGACAGCAGTGCTGCACCAGCATGTCCCAGGAACAAAGAGACTCAGGAGAGCATTGGTGGGGACACAGCCCCAAGCCAAAATGAGTCTTGTTCACATAATTCTTTTCACTTTAGGAGTCAGATACCCTCAATGTGAGACTGCTGTATACAGCAAAAGCTTTAAAATAACCTGTGCCAAATGCTAACTTAGATTTGGGAACACCCACCTGGTATCTGTCCAAGATCCTGAAATCCTGGCTAGTAGTTCTGTATGTTGCTTGCCCTACTGGGGACCTGGAGACACCGCCTTCTTTCGCTCCATAAATCCCATCAACCAGGAGCAGTGCAGCATTCACAACCTGGTCCAAGTCAAAGAGCGGGAGTCCTCTTTCCCTCTTGGCCTGCCTGACCAGCAGCTTGCGCCTCAGCCTCCGGGCCTCTGGGGTCATGCTCAGAGCATTGGGACAGGCTTCCAGTCTCTTCAGCAGCAGCTTTTCCTCATAGATGCTAACTGAGGTGTGCTTGGGAACTCTGGGTTTAGCATCCTTCTCCAGCTGTGGCTTCCCCTTGTCTCGTCCTCTCACCTGCAAGGGTGTGTTTGACTCCTCAGGATCTTCACTGTCGCCTTCCATCCGTTCTGTTTTTTCTTCCTCACTCTCCACCTCTTGCTTGATCTGCTCAGCTGTCTTCACTTTTTTTCTGCTTGCTATCATGGTGCTAGCACCAGCTGTCCCACTGGGAGGGGGCACATACTCTATTCCTGGGTCTATGACTCCATCTCCTTCCATCTCCTCATCATCTGTAGAACAGATCAAAATAATCCAGGGGAAAAAAATAATTTAAACATCAAAGCCCCATTTCAAAAATGGTTGTCACAGCATTTTTCTGCTACGGAACAATAATGTTGGTTTACCCAACACACCTCATTTTCTGTGTACTCCTGGATCTCCTGATTTTGGACAGGAGATGCTGTAAAGAGTCCCATTTCAGGACAGAGAATCAATCCTGCTCCTAAAGTGTCTTGTAGTTCAGCGTCTGGAAACAGAGCCCCTCCTGAGCTGCAAGCTCATGTTCTTTGAGGAGTGTTAAGCTGCTGAAAATTCCCAAAGACTGGGGATCAAAAGCTCAAGCTGGTGAGCTGTATCTTCAGCTAGCATACCCAGGAGAGGTTCTGTCCTCTACAGAACCTCACTATTATTCCTGTCACCCAGAAGTCTGGCTTCTTAAGGAACTAACAGCATTCAGCCTGCATCACTGCTTTGCAATCTTGCTGAAATTTAGCATCCGTTAATCAGCACGTTCAAACTTATAAAATACTGGGACATTACCATGGGAATAAAATTTCTCCCATGAAAAACATTTGAGACAAAACTAGAGTTGCTATCTAACAGGGTAATCTGTGTTGCAGTGAAATGCTTATGCTGAGTTGTCCAGCAGTTGCTGTGTGAAATCTACCCACTGTTTATTCAGGATCCCTCAAAAAAGGGTATTGGGGGTTTCTTCTGGCCTTAGAAGCTGGTGATACAACTGTGGAAAACCAGTCACACTCAATTAAGACAACAGAATACTGCCAGCTACTTTCCATCTCATTTTGAAAGGATCCTGCAGCTCACTGGGAGCTTCTTTCTGTAACATCTTCCTAGAAAACTACACCACTAAACGAAACCCATGGTGGCTCTTACCATGGAACAGTGCCTGTGGTGGCATGACATCCGGGATGAGATCAGCTTCCGAGAGCAGGCTGGGAGTGGCTGAGTGTGAGGCGGGAGTGCCGGGAGCAGAGAAGTCCAGGGACGGGGATGGAGAGGGGCTGGTCAGAGGCGTGCGGTCGGATGAGCTCAGGGAGGAGAAGTCGATGACCTCTCCTTTCTCCAGGACGATATCGGGCCGGCGGCAGCGGCTGCTGAACTTCACGGGAGTGGAGGAAGTGCTCCGGTCCAGGAACCCGGCCGCCTCCTTCTGGGCTCTCCGAATGTCCTTGGCTTCCTGAGTGCGAGACCTCTTCTCCTTCAGCTCCATGGCTGACTCCACTGGATTGCGGCTCACCCGCTTCCGAAGGCCTTCCACGGTAATGATGGGATCCAGGGGCGGCTTGGAAGCTGCTAAAGAAGGAGTTTGCTTATTCTGACAGATGCTGAGCTCCTGCAGTCACTGGATAAACACTACACAGTCAAAAACACGCTGCCTACAAAGATGGGTTTCCAATGTGTACAAGAAATTCACTCTGGGACATGTAGCATTAAGCCAATGTATGACTAAAGCCTCATTAAAGCCCACATTTTATTCCTCTACAAAGAGGAGAATTTGCATCTAGTGACAAAAGATAAAAGACAATCTCCAGGGTAAAGAAAAGTGGAGAAATTGTGGATTTCAGCTAAAAAACCCCAACCCAAACCACTCTGCACAAGCCTCAAAACCCTTTAAATCAGCACAATGCAAAAAGGTAATAAGATAGAACAGGCTTCTTACACTACAGTACACGCATCAGAGTTCTCTTCAGTCAACCATTACAGCAGAACAAACCAAGGAACTGTCCATGCACACAACACATGGTTTTAACTGAACTTTCCTCACATCTCCCAGCTCTGGCCCAGCAAGGAATCTACACATTACTGGGGAAAGAGTTACCTTTTGCCTTCAGTGCAGATGCTGACAGCTTCTCTCCTTCAGGTTTCAGCGTTGGGGGTTTGTTATGAACCAGTTTCCACCATCCCGGTTCTCCAAATTCCTGTGCCCCTGAGCGAAAAAACAAGGGGCTCCCCACAGAGAGACAGCCAGCAACTGTGCTCCACCATGTTGAGGTCTTTTTCCTGTGGTGGAGAGAGGAAAACAAGGGTTGGGTCCCCACTCACCAGCTGTGCTTCCATCCTGGACAGAGTGTTTCTGCCACTGGCACTGACACACACACACTGAACTACTCCTGAAGCACTTTTTTGGCCCTTTGGAGACAGGGAGCTGCATTCAAGCCCTTCCTTCTGCTGGGCAGTGCACTCCTACTGGGCATCTGAGCACTTTTTGTTCCTTTAGGAACTGGTCACAGGGCCAACTAAGATGTCACTTAGGGAAGAGGTGAGAAGAAATACTGAAAAATTGCCCTTGTAGCATATAACTGAGGTACTCCCTCAGACTCTGGAGAATCAGGTTCATGGTGCACAGCATCTCAGGATTTCTTCTTGCCCTTGCACCCCCTCACCAGCAGAAACTTCTGTACTTGCCAAGGCTTGGCTGAATTGGTGTTTACTGCTGCCCAAGTGCTGCACTTACACACCTTGGGGTACTGAACCTCAAAGGTGGGGGATCACACCCAGGTGCCTCAGCTCAAAGTCTGGAGTGCTACAGTAAATCTGGGTTAGCTGCACTTCAGTATGCCAAGGAAGAGCATTGCATGGCTTGTACCACTACACACATGGTTCAGCTGTCTCTGTTCCATCAGTGGCTTGTCCAGGCAAGTGGGAAGGCTGTGTCTGAGGCCAGGAATCACTCTCTGAATTTTAATCAGAGCAAGGAGTGCCCAGTTCCCAAGGCAAGTCTCAAAAGGCAGCAGCAAACCCTGGGAGGTGTTGGCTCCCTGAATGAGGGACAATGGGCCATCAGCTGCCCTCCTCTCAGGGTCCCTGTGGCTTCCAGAGAGGACAAATGCCAACATTTCTGAGAACAGAGCAAGGAGGCTCAGACAAGCACTGAAAGCAAAGCCAAAGACCAAATGTGGTTAGGAAGAAAGGCCAGATCTTACAACAGAGAAATCCGTGGGGAAGAAAAGAAGCTGTGAAGTCAATCAAATCTACAACTTCCAAGGATTGCCCAGCTCCTTCCCTGCCTCCACAGCACATGCATTAACAGGGAGGCTTGGGTTTGACAGCTTCATCATGCTCAGAAAAAATGAGCTGTTCACCTGGAAAATGAAGGCTGCCCTTTATGAGAGGGGTTCCTACTCTGACAGTGTCTTTACACACACTGAAAAACATTTCAATTGTTTAACACGTACTATGCAAAAGCCATTTCATTAAGATCCAAAACAATCTAAAAGGTGAGGCTCAGTTCTTCTTGAAGAACTTGGTCCTTGCAAGCTTTGTAGCCAAGGAACGTAGCGCTTTGCTGGACCATATTTTTGTCCCTAAAGTTTGGCAATACCAGGATTAGCTCACCCATTGTGACTCTTTAGAAAAACACAGTCTTTGAAGGTTCAGATGCTGCCTAAAGGAAGATAAGAAATAATCCAAAATACATGCATTTGTATTGCTTTTGTGTGACATTCCTGGGGTTGTTTTTCCCCAGTAAGAAATGCTGATTCTTTCTCAAGTGTACCCCTCACACCTGCATTCAGATTCTCAATATTAAATCCTCCCTTTTTATCACTTGTAAGGCTCAACAGAGATGTCACCAAATTAGCCAGGATTCTTGTCCATCTGTATAACAGGTTTTGATTCCTTTGGCTCACCAACCAGACCCTCAGGGAAATATCATGTCTTTACCTGTTTCCTAGTAAGAAAGTCCAGTGTTTCTCAATAAAAGCACAAATGTCTTCTTTCCATCTGAAGTACCCCTGACGGCCCGTTCCTTCCAGAGACAAGTTGTACATTGCCAACATCACAACCTGCAACAGAAAGTGTTGGACACAAGTGAATCCTTTCTGCTTTTTCTGCTCAACAGACCCCCCACAGCTGCCACACACACAAATCTTTGCTCCTTCATAAATATCTTGTTTTTACAACATCTCATACGCAACTTCTGCAATCCATCTTCTTCCTGGTTTCATGCTGCCTGTTCTTGTCTTTCTATTGTTAGATGCACATTCTTCCAGAGATTTCTCCATCCCAGGGGAATAGCAAGCTGCCTAGTTATGCAGGTTTGTGCTGAGACACAAGAATTGTGCAGCTGTTGTGTAAATGAATTACAGTACAGCTGGGGTCTGAATGTAATGTGGAGGTAGGGAAACAGTGTTTCAAATTAAAAAAATAAGGTCAGAAGTAATCCCGCTATCCAATACATCAGAAACATTGTGACAATGGTCTTGCACACACTTCACAACTGAATTCACTCTGACCTCTTACATACCCAAACTATAGAGCAGGTTTGAAAAATATCTCACCTCTTTCAAGTAAATCCTAGGTGACCAACTGTTAATTACATTTACTTAATTAATTTTAATTAATTTATTAGAACTAAACTAAAATCAGCTAGGCTGGGATCACCTTTCAACAATCACACAGCCTCGGTTTGGCACTACTTCCAACAGGGAATTCACCCTCAGAGAAATCTGAAATGTGTTTTTCCTTAGAGAGATGGGTCTCCTCACAGTGGACCTTGGCTTTCTGGGATACATTGTCAAAGATGTCAAAATGAGGAAGTACAGACAGCTTTAATGTCCCCTTCACTCTATTTCTACCTCACAACCCCTCTTAGTTTGACAACTAGGATTTTGTGGGTTTTAAAGTCATGTGGACAGTGTCTCAGGACGTCAAAAATAATTCTCTTTTCAGCTGGCTAAAGATACATATCTGTTGAAGCCACATACTCTGAAAAAAATCCAGAAATCACTATCCCAATATTTCCTGCTTCCAGTAAGTTAATTTGACCAGTTCCCTCAATTCCACTTACCCAGAAGCAGCAGCAGCAGCTTTGGCTGCTGGAAGCCCAGGCAGGTGGTCACAGATTTCTTCCTCACCCATTTTCATTTTGTCTGCCCCTTCCCCATGGCACTCTGAAGAGACTTGAGCATAGTGCCAGCAGCCTCTGCTTTCCCAGTCTGGAACCTGGTGAAACTCTGCCAGTCTGCCAGCACAGACCCCTACACCAACCTTTTCCCCTGCACTGGCCACCATGAGAAAGCAGTGCAGGAGTTACAATCCGTGTTCCAAATTACCTTATATGATGAAAAGGCTGAGTGCCTTTTGAAAGGCCAACAAGGCTGGTATTTTCAACAATCAGACAGCTTGTCCTCAGGACAAGTGGCCTCCTGAGCTGGTGGATGGGGACAGGGAACAGAATACCCCCCAGTAATCCAGGAGGAAGCAGCTGGTGACCTGCTGAGCCACTTGGATGCTCACAAGTCTAAGGGACCAGATAGGATCCATCCTAGGGTGCTGAGGGAGCTGGCAGAAGAGCTCACCAAGCTGCTCTCCATCATTTACCATCAGTCCTGGCTCAGCAGGGAGGCACCAGATGGCTGAAGGTTGGCCAGTGTGACACCCATCCAAAAGAAGGGCTGGAAGGAGGATCAAGACAACTCCGGGCCTGTGAGCCTGACCTCAGTGCCTGGCAAGGTTATGGAACAGATCATCTTAAATGCCATCACTTGGCACCTACGGCATGGATTTAGAAGGGACAGGTCCTGCTTGACCAGCCTGATCTCCTTTTAAGACCAGGTGACCTGCCTGATGGATCCAGAGAAGGCTGTGGATTTTGTCTACCTGGCCTTCAGCAAAGCCTTTGACACCATCTAGAGGGGCCCGGACAGGCTGGATCCATGGGCCAAATCCAACAATAGGAGGTTTAACAAGACCAGGTGCTGGGTCCTGCACTTTGGCCACAACAACCCCCTGCAGCACTGCAGGCTGGGGACAGAGAGGCTAGATAGCAGCCAGGCAGAGAGGGACCTGGGGCTACTGACTGATGGCAGGCTGAACAGGAGGCAGTGCATGCCCAGGTGGCCAAGAAGGCCAATGGATCAGGAATAGTGGCCAGCAGGACCAGGGCAGTGATTATCCCCCGGTACTCAGCACTGGTGAGGCTGCACCTTGAGTGCTGTGTCCAGTTCTGGGCCCTTCAATTTAGGAAGGATGTTGAGGTGCTGGAGCACATCCAGAGAAGGGCAGCAAGGCTGGTGAAGGGTCTGGAGCACAGATCCTACAAGGAGCAGCTGAGAGAGCTGGGAGTGTTTAGCCTGAGAAGAGGAGACTCAAGGGAGACCTTATCACTCTCTACAACTGCCTGACAGGAGGGTGCAGCCAGGTGGAGGTTCAGCCTCTTCTCCCAGGCAACCAGCAACAGGACAAGAGGACACATCTTAAGCTGCATCAGGGAAGGTTTAGGCTGGACATTGGGAAGAAGTTCTTCACAGAAAGAGTGATGGCATCGGAGTGGGCTGCCCAGGGAGCTGGTGGAGTCACCATCCCTGGAGGTGTTTAAGGAAAGCCTGGATGTGGCACTCAGTGCCATGGGCTGGTTAACATGGTGGTGTTGGGTCATAGGTGGGACTTGACAATCTCAAAGGTCTTTTCTGTCCTAGCTAATCCTATGATTCTGTAACATTCCGTGAGACAGCACACCATTACTGTCCCAAAGGATGCAAACAGATGTTATTTTGATTACTCAGGTGTGCAAATGATTGAAACAGTGAATTCCAGCAAGGACTGATGCTAGTGCATAAGCAGCCAGGTTGGAGCTTTGCATTCAGGGAGCTGGCAAGCTTTCTATGTTGCCACCTCACTAGTTTTACGTTTTCTTATATACAAAAAACTGTTCATGCCTAGCAGCCAAATTGCATTTATTTTGCTTTTGCAAACCTGCTTGAAGACATGAATTCATGAGCAATACACAGAGAAGGAAAAAAAAAAAAAAAAAAGAAAAGGAATGTGGTTTGTATGATTATCTTCCAATTTCCCTGCCAAATGTTCAAGTTCTCATGTGCAGGCAATCCTCAGCTAACTAATTTCTGAAGTTCATGCAAATTTATTACCAATACCTGATCCTCCTTTTCCAGGTAGCATACACACAACAAACAACAATTTCAGAAAGTCCCACGGTTGTTCTGCTGGCACAGATATTTCACTTACTTGTTGCCATGTTAATCTCAGACGTTCAAATTGCTCCTTCCCATCTTCTGAGCAATCAGAGCAAGTAAATCTGAAAAAGTTATCTCCTTTGAGGTAGCTGAGCTGTTCTCTCAGTTGACCTAAAATGAAAAGGCAAAAAATCAATTTTTTTTTTCCTTTTATAGGAAAAGTGCTGCAAAGGCAATTTGGATTTCCTCCAAGATCACATTTGTCTGAAAAAAAGCAAGAGATCCACCTGTAAACCCCCATGCACCCAAAGTTACAGGCTCTAATTCTGTGTTTCTGCAGCAGAGGAAAAAAAAAAGTCACATTAATCAGGGCTTCTAAACTCACCAGGAGTTAATTTACACAATATGATAAATTGAAAAATGACATCAGGGGACAGGGAAACTGTTAAGACTTAGAGTGCTTTTGAAAAGTCACACTCAAAAGCTGTTTCTCTACAAGGATGACATCTCTTTTACTGTGTAACAACACCAGATCAAGCATTTTTAACTTATGGATGCCTTGCTTCTACAGTGAATTGCAGAATTAAAGTTGCAGCTGTGTCTGATGGGGGGAAAACCCCCCACACTTGGTGGGTTAGGAGAATACCGAAATGGCAATTAAATGTAAAAAAGTGATTATTTGCCTGAGCACGTTGGCAATTTTCACGAGTGACAACTGAACTCAGCAGAACTGAATGATTAGGAAAGAGCACAGTATCTCCCTTTTGCAGCTGTTTACTCTCCACATTTGTACGTGGCTACTGTTGCTTTGCAACTGGCCTTTTCTGCTCCTTGCATTTGTTCCACAGCAACTGCGAGAGGAACATAATTGTAAAATAAAACAAATTTAATGTTACATCAAGTGCTCCTGCATGAGATAGCCCATGCCACCTTTAACTCTGCTTCATTTTTTAGTTAATACTTTTCAAGTTAGTATTTCCCTTTACTGTGTAGCAATTTAATAGTCTGATGCTGGTTTCATTAAAACTAACACACCTTGAGAAGAGAGTTTTACACTCTAAATTTTGGCAAATTCTAAGAAGGCAAAAAGGGCAGCTCTGGCATATCTGCAAGGCAGGTGCCACCTAAACAGTTCCTTATTTCTAACCACAAGCAAACAAACCAACAAACCCCCCAAATCAAACCAAACAAAAAACCCCCCCACAAAAACCAAAGCCAACCAGTGCAATATCTGGCTTTTGGATTTAACAGATCAGATAATCCAGGATTTAGAAAGTAAAGTTGTCTATTACATTTCCAGCAGCATTTATCTTATGTCAGGTGTCAGAGCAGAGGCATCTAGTTCTGAAGCTTGCTCCAAACACCCCCCCAGAGCTGGCTGCTGCAGGCTGGACATGTTTCCATGAAAGCCAGCTTAAAGTCACATTATTGGGAAAACATTAAGGTTGAGATTTAGCCATATGCTCCACAGATGTGACAAACCAACAGGAAGGAAAAAAAAAAAAAAGTAACTCCATCACAAACTCCTTTTCCTTCCCAGAGCTTTACAGCAAGGGTCATTATCTTTATCTGAGTGAGCAGAGAGGTCAGGTCGCTTGGTCCAAGCCCCTAAACAGCTGCAAGAGTTGTGAGGGTGGGCACATTTCTGAATTTTAATGTTCTCTACTAATGAAAGAAGATAGTTTAATTTCCTTACGGAGAGCACGAGCCCTGGACGCACACAGAGCTCAGGGACTGAAGTGTCTAACACATACCCTGCCAGCAGGCATCACCTGCCAAGGCAGGATGGGGTACAGCCAAAGCAGCTGTAAAACAGGAATGCAGGACAGCACAAACACCTTGCAAACACCCACCACAGCCAGGCACGACACAACTGGCAGCCTTACTTGCTGGGATCCACTTCTGGCACTTCTCACAGTAATAGGACATCTCCTCCATCCAGGATGCTTCACCCTCATCGCTGTTCAGGGAGTCCCCGCTCTGGTCGTGTGATAAATCCACAGAAGCCTGGTCCTCGGACTCCACGATCAGGAGAGTCTCCCCTTCCACCTCGCCCTCCTCCAGGCCCTCGGAGGTGGAGGTCCTGGTGGCTTCATCGTCGTGCCGGCTGAGCAGCCCGCTCATGTGAACGTTGTTGGCCATCCTAGAGGGAGCCTGCAGAACAACGAGCTGTTCCTCCCCGCCTCCAGTGCATCCACAGGGGGATGTGCCACCGCCAAATCTGCACAATCCAAGTACCAATCACAGAGGAAAGGGGCTTTCGTCTGCCCTAAAGCTTTAGAGGCTGGATTATAATTTACGCAAAAGTCTTTCACAGATTACCTCTGTTGGTTAAAACACCTGCAAGAAGTGAGATGCAAATGACCTCCAAACGTCTTTAATCAAACCTCTAAGGAGCCAGGCCTGTGCCTAGGACTACTGGGAACGTTTTTCCATTAGCGCCTTGTCTCTTTCTTCCACGAGCTGCTTTGTCAGAGCAATCTGCTCTTCTAACAGGCGAATGTTCTCCTTTTTCTGGTTCTGACGCTCAAGATCTCTGATAACGCCACTTCGCAGCCTCTGAAAACACAAACGACAGCGTTTATCACAGCCCGGGTGATGCTGAACGGCATCAACCCCACCCAGGCTTCACCCCGGCTGCAAGGCTGTTCCCTCTGCTGCCTTTGTCGGGTCTTTGCCACAGCAACTTCAAGTGGTTGGAATCTTCAGGAGCCAACATCCAATACCACTACAGCAAAAAGTGCTTTATTTGCACTCACTTCAGATGGGTGGGTTTACTACGTGACAAAGCTATTGAGCAAATAAATGCTAGGAACCTGTAATTCCCATGCCAGGCAGGATGGATGGGATCTGAAAAGTCCTGTTATCTCTGACCTAAATCTTTACCAAATCCTAATAATCTCCTCAAAACTTTTCTGCTTGGAGGCAATTTTGTGACAAAATGGAAACTATTTTAAGAAATACTGGCATGTGTCTTTGTCTGCTTCTTTCTGTCTGCTTTCTTTCTGCTCATCTTAATCTTACAAAAATACCCACAGCCTGCTTATGCCAAACTCTTGAAAAAGCAAGGCACTTCTTCCAAAAAATCCCCTTTACCTAAATGTTCATTATAAATCATGACATGTAAATATATAACATATATAAAAATAAATACATAATGTGCAACACACACAGTAGCTTTCAACCTGGGCTGCAAGCCCTGCAATGGCTGTAAAAAGCCCTAAGAAAATCCCAGCTGCTCTTTGTTTCCTCCCTATGCTTCTTTTCCTCTTACCTAGACATTTTCACTCACATTGATACTTTGATAATCAGGTAAAAGATCAATAATTTATTCGACCCCTCTGAATGATGCCAAAATGCACCTGCAAATAATTTAACCTGAAAGCTGACCCTAAAGTCACTTGAGAGGATGTGTGTGACTATTATTTGACAAATTATCACAGGCCTTTATTCCTCACCTAGCATGCCAATAACTGCACGCTTCAAATGCAAGCATTTCTCCTATCAAGATCAAAACAGAAAGGTTTTGTTTAAGAAATAACTTTATCTGGTTAAGAAAATGCACAGACACATATGTGAGCCAATAACCAAAATTCTCTCCAGAAATTAATCTAATCAAACCAGTTCCTTCCCATCAGCTTCCATCAACTGAACTCAGGCTACAGATCAGTAACCTGAAGCTGAACACAAAGGTCATAAACTTATTATTATATTACTATTAGTTAATAACAATAGAGATGTGGGGAGATACAAGGTAACTGAACGATTACACCAAGAAATGTAATCCTTTTTCCTTCACAAAACACTGCAATCTTTAAGATGGTGGATGCATTTACTTTGAAAATGCACAATTTGCAAAAGACACCTTTACAATTTGAGTGTCACAAGTGACAAAGACTTCTGAAAACGTTCATCTTCGCACCTTTCTCTATTCTTGGAAGCTAGCCCTGCTGGTCTTCTGCAGGCATGGCAAGCATGTGAGAGCTCAAATCACTTTGGGCCTGGCACATCCATTTATAACAGTCAAAAGTTTATTAATCTGCATAAAGATAAACCTGAAATAATCTCTACACCAGGACTGTAAAATATCCGCATCGTTTATTTCCACTATGTTATCTAAATAACTTGATCTGTTGAACTTGAAGCCATTACTGCCTGACTTGACCATGAAAAATTATAAAAAGAAAATCTCGGATTTGATTTATAAAACATGAGCTTTGAGCCTTGGCCCTTCTGAATATGTATGAAGCAAGGATTTAGGTCAAAAAGATCCACGATGTTTAGGTGTCCCACTGCAACACCCAAGGGTGATGTTTATCCTGCAGCACACGTTCAAAGTACAAGTGCCACGAATTGCAGCTGAAGTTCAGTTTAGCAGATATTCCTGCCAGATCCTCGGTGGCTCAAGGCAGGCACACTGAACTAGAGAGCAGCCAGCTACAAAAATGTAAGCTTAGGGGATCTACCCAGCACATCCATCAGCTCTGGCAAGTGCAGAGCCATCACTGATTGCCACTCCAGGAGACCAACCTTCCTCTCCTTGCTCCTGCCTGTGCCATTCAGAGTGTTCTCCAACTCCTGCTCACATAAATCTGCCTCTTTCCTTACACAGACCAGTCTCCTCCTCCAAATTCCATCATTCTCAAGCACTGACAGAGACAACCTCTTGAGGGGAAGAAAACAGAATCCTCTAATTACAGAATGTGTCATAAAGCCCAGGCAACAGCCAGCTGAGCTGGGCTGTGGACTGCTGTAGTGGTTTGGTCCAAAATACTCATTACTTATTTACCTTCTGTGAGATAAGAATTAGCAGAAAGCAAAGCAGGCACAAAACTTAAAAGGGAATTTGAACTCTGGTGTTCTGTAACTTCTGACTGCTTCAGTATCATTTAAGACAGGGTTTTTCTATGTGCATTTTCTAGATTTTTTTGTATTTAAGTGGAAAAGGATCAGATGTGTGCCCTCATATCAGTAACCCCTTGGCTCATCAGCAGGGTCCAAACCAGCACACTCACTGCCCACACAGCACACCTTTACATAACCACACAGCTTTTAGTCCCAGCAGGATTTCTCTGCATTAGGACTTACCATGGTCAGACCTGACATTTTTGACTGTGGGCTATCTTGCACACAGGCTGCCTGCCAGGAATTCCCTGATTTTTGTAAAAGTAGAACAGAAAACCTCCCTGTTAAATTACCACGTGGTGTTTCTGACAGCTTGCACTGTGCCTGCCCTGGCAGAACAAGAACAGAGCCGGGGCAGGGGCACGGCACAGCACAGCACTGTCTGTCCTTCAGCATTTGTGGGGCTGAGGAAAAACAGGGCACACCAGTGGGACAGCACAGCCAGACAGGGGAGAGCCCTGGGAACACTGCCAGCGTAGTGGCCTTGGCCCAGAGGCTGCAGGATTACATCCTCCCTGCATGCTGGCTGCTGGGGAGGCAGGGAAGCACCTCCACCGAGTCTCACCTGGGGCTCCTCGCTGCTCTTTGCCCCTGAAGGGAAACACACAGGACAGCATTAGGGAGCTGGTGCAGCTAGAAGAGCACGGAAAGCTCTTTTAGGTGCCAAGGCAGGAAAACGTGGGGAAGGGACAGCTGGTGGAGAGAGCACCATCGGGGACAGCGCAGCCGAGGCAGCACCAGCGGGGCAGCGCTGGGCAGATGCAGTCCGGCCTCTGGGCACCGGCTCACCGACAGGGAGCTGCGGGAAGGGAGGGATGGATGGAATGACGGCTGGAGCAGGGACACGTGGGGCTCCGCGCGGGTCCGCAGCGCGCACGGGGCGGGGCCCGGGGGCGGGCGGGGCCCGGGGGCGGGCGGGGCCCGGGGCGGGCGGGGCCCGGGGCGGGCGGGGCCCGGGGCGGGCGGGGCCCGGGGCGGGCGGGGCCCGGGGGCGGGCGGGGCCCGGGGGCGGGCGGGGCCCGGGGGCGGGCGGGGCTCCGCGCAGAGCCCGCGGGTGGGGGCGGCGCCGGTCAGGCCGCCAGGTGAGGGGGCGGGGCCTGCCCGGCCGGTGGGCGGGGCCGCAGTGAGGGCCGGGGCAGGGCCCAAATCGCCGCCTCCCCCCCGCGGCCCGCACTCACCTCCAGCTCCCGGCGCTGCTGAATGTGCACGGCCGCCACGATGGCGGCGGAGAGCAGCGCGGAGACGGCCAGCGCCAGGCGGGAGCCCCGCGACATGGCCGGCGGGGCCGCGGCGGGGGAAGCGCCGGGCGGGCGGGGGCGCGGGAGAGCGTGAGGCGGCGCGCCCCGCCCCCGGCCGAGCGCCGAGCGCAGCGAGCCAGGCCGGAGCAGCCGAGCGCCGATGCGGGGCGGGGCGCGGCGCCGGGAGGCGGGATCGGGAAGCGGCTGCTGGAGCGGGCGCTGCTGGAGCGGCTCCCGCGCTCCTCGGGGCCCGGGCAGGGTCCTCGCCATGCTGGGGCTGCGCACTCGCACCCTTCTGGCCAGAAACTCTGGCGTGGGGTGCTAAAAATGGGCCTCTGTTCCACCAGCGCCACCGGGGAGTGGGTGCCCAGCTGTGCCCAGCTGTGCGCCGGTGTCTCCCGGCGCTCCCTCTGGAGGGGCTGTTCGCTGGAGTTTCCAGCCGACGTGCGCCTGCATTTTCAGTGCGGTCGCAGCTCTGGAACACGAACAAAAGGAGGTTTCTTCTGCGTGCAAGAAACATTTCTGGTTTTGTTGAGTGAAGACCACCAGTTCTGCACTTTCCTCGCCCAGAAATCCCGAATTGCATGGGAGAAGCAGCTGGAGAAAGCTGCTCTTCAATTGTTTGGGTTCTTCTCATTGTTCCGTGTGTGGCCGCAAGGCCTCGTGTTTGCCAGTTTTTTGTGCTCCGAAGACAGAATTATTCCTCTCCCTGGGGGCTTTTCCCTGGCACCCCCTCGCTGAAGTATCTGAGCAGACAGAGGCTCAGTCCTGCTCCTGAGGAGCAGAGAACCTGTCAGCAGTCACCATCCACTGCCTTGCCACCCAAATTAGCCACCAGAGGTACACAGGAGTGACTCCTAGGAATGTATCCCGCAAAAGGATGTCTGGTGGGGAGGTGGGGTTACACCACAAGGAGAAGGTCAGGGAACAACCATTCCCCATTTCCCACCGCCAGTGGGTAACAAGCTCAAGCCAAGCAGGAGAAGGTTGAACCATGTGGGAGTGAGCTGGGGAAGTCATTGCCCCAGTCCTTCAGAAGACTACCCGTGCAATCAGAAGGGATCTGTACAAATTCCTGGAACACCCTTGATGTCTGGATGCTGTTTTTGTCTCATGAGCTCCCTAAACCACAAATGAACACCGAGGTGGGAGGTTTATTATGACAGGTGTAGGCTTATTCCTGACTCCTTCCTGTGCTTTTTTTTCTCCAAGCATCTGCCACAGCTCGCTGCCAGGCAGGATGGTGGGGCACAAGGAGTTTTAACCTCAGCACACAGTCCCTGTCTCAAAATCAGGCTTGGCTATTTCCAGATAGAGCCTAGAAGAGTTACAGAGCAGTTACTGCTGGAATATACCTGTGTCTCATCTCCAGCCCTGTCCACAGTGGGAGAGGAAAACCAAACACATCAGGCTGATCCCTCCTCATTGTAATCTTTTTCATCTCTCTGCTGAATGAACATGATTAAAATGAAAGGTGAAATTAGTGGGAATGATAATATTTCAATTGAGTCTAATGGTTCTGCTCACGTTGGTGTGTTTACTGTTATTAGGGTTTGTGCTTAAGTGCTTGTAGTGTGTCCAAGGCCACTGGAGTGCCAAGAACGGGGTCGAGCCAGGAGCCTGGTGGATGGGAGCCAACACAGCGCCCTTGGCACTGGGGAAGGGTGCAGCTCCCCCCAAGTGTCCCTACCCAACCCTGTCATTAATCACTGGAGGGGCTAAAATCCCCAGGCAGGGAGCATTCAGGCTGTGCTTTCACAATCTCGGCTTCTGCCCTGCTGGCTCAGGTGTTCCTGCTCTCCTCCCTGCCTCCCAAGGGCTGGGCCTTGCTGAAGGGCTCAGCTCCCCTACTGTGACCATGCTCTTCTGCTTTGCCCCCTTGCCATGCTCTGGGGTGCGAGGAGATCTTTTCCAAGCCCACATTAGCAGCTGGTCTGGTTTAAAACCTTGCAGCAGCCACAAAGCCCATTTTCCTTTCTGGGAGCCCGGCTGCAGGGGCAGGGAAGTGGTGTGATGGAGGTGGGAGGGCAGGAGTGCCCAGAGGAGATGCTGCTGGGGAAAACCTTTTCAGCTGGTGGTGGGCAGAAGGGCAAAGTCTCATCTGTGAGGGAAGGTGAGAGAAGATTTCAGCCCAACACAAGCCTGGTGGCTGCATCCATGGGACTCCCAAACAGAGAGTGAGGTAGAGGGTGGGCTTGAGCTGAGAGAAAGGTGGATCAGGAGGGTTTCTCAGCTGGTGAAACCTTTGCTATGCCCACAGCTTTGGTGCCCTCTTTCCTGTGCCTTGTTCTTTCTTTGCTGGCCTGGGAATAGCGGCGCAGCCGCTCGTGGAGGTGGGGCCAAGCGCCAGGCGGGAAAGGGTTGGGTCACACCTGAAGGAAACTCTGCAAAGCTCAAGGCCATTTTTCCCCAGGCAAACAGCTCAGATCTGGATAATGATCTTGGATAACATCTGAAGTCCATCCTTAGGGGGCATTTTTACCCTGGATTTCAAAGAAAATTCAGCTTGTGCAACCTCTGTGCCTCATCCACCCTGTCCCTCCCCTCCACGCTGTTTCACAGGCATTTGCCACCCTCCTTGATAACGCTGCCCTGCAGGCCATGTCTCTCTAGGATTTCCATGTTTATTTCCCTGTTCCAGGCGTTTTGATGGATGTGGAGGAGTTCTGGCTGAGCTTTGTGTCATAGGTGGTTGCTCTGGGTAGCATCCTGTGAAGAGAAGGGGTGGCAGTGTCAGCTCAACCCTATGTTAGCCACCAGAGAATCCAGAATATAGGGTGCTCAGTTGGGGCTTGCCTTAGTGGAAAAAGAAAAAGAACCGAAGCCTAAGGAAACCCCTGCAAGATAAAGAAGGAGAGGGAGAAAAGTCCAGACAGAGCCCATGTCCAGGTTCTGAACCACAGCCTTCTCCTGCTCTTTTTGTCCCATATAATGTGAGGAATCAATCTCTCTTATCAAACTGCAAACAAACAAACAAACAAAAATAATGAAAAAATAATCCTAAAGGTTTGTGTTCACAAAGCTTTCTGGGTTTTCCCCCAGGGTTCTGGTGAGCTGCTGGCTGTCCTTCCATCTTTGCAGAGGCAGCTCTCCCTCCCTCCCGGTGGATGTGTGTGAGAGTGTGTGTGCTCACATGGGGGGACTTTGCACACACCCAGAGCTCTCCACTGGGACACAGGGGCTTGGCCACCTCAGTGGCAAAGAAGACAAAAACCCCAAAGCCTGAATTCAGCCTAACCCAGGTTTCCATGTGCTCTCTGAAGCTGAGTGTGGCTGACAAGTCTGGGTGTGGGTGCCTGCACGGCTTTGCCGAGGTCTCAGGGTAGAGGCAGAGCTGAGGAGGGGAGCAGGCTGTGCCTGCTGCTGTTGGCATTGATTTTCTCCTCATGGCAGTGCTAATTATAGCAGCAAAAATAGCGAAATGCTGTGTTGTAGGCACTTTTATCTCACCGTGATACCTTTTCCGCTTCGAGAAACAGAATTATTCCCATCCCTCCGCAACAGGGATGGACCTGGCTGTGGCAGTGTGGGCACTGATGGTCCAGCTGCAGCCACCCTGGCCCTGCAGGAAACGTTTCTGTAGGATTTGCTGGCAGGGTCGTCTTTGTTGGTATTCAAAAGTGCATTATGCAGAGGAAAAAATTGTAATGTGTTACTTTTTGTGTCCCTCTTCTGTAATTCAGAGGGGTCACTGAGGGCTCCTCTGTGCACAGAAACTCTAAAAATAGTTTTAACTCATGAAATATATGTATTAAAAACGCCTTATTTTGACCAGGTCAGCCTCCCCTCCAGGCAGGTGGAGGTGTGCCCAGCTTGGGTGAGTTTTGCTTTATGATGGGCATGAATGAAGTGAAAGCCCTTGGAACTCATCCCCTCAGCACTTGTAGAGAAAGGAGCTCCGTGAACCTGTTCTCACCAGCAATTCGGATGAATTTTGCTGCTCCTCCCGTTCAGACAAGCCCCAGGGCCCTCTTATAGTTCTTCCCAGAGGGCTGGAGGGATGCAAATCTGATTGTCCTGAGATTTGAATGGTGGAGGAAAGATAAAACTAGAGGGGAAGATGACGGCATTCTCTACGAGCAAGGAGCACTGCGACTTTCCTTCCATTGCCCGGGCAGCCTGCGAAACAGTTACTTTTGATTTTAAACTCCCCGTGCACTTCCTCCTTCCAGCAGCGAGGGCAGGAGCTCCGGGCAGCCGCTACAGGAGCCTCGCTGGTTTTATGGCCGGGCTCGTGTGGTTACACGTTAGCCAGCCAGCCCCGGGGAAGCTGGCGGGTCACCTCCAGCTAAATCAACTAGGGTGTGGGGCTGCCACCGGGTGCCAGCCCCTCGTATTGCCCTGGGTGCAAAGGGGCCCCCCATGACCCCAGACACCCCATGATCCTTCCCCTGGCATCACCAGGATGGGGGGACTGAGGAGGAGGGTCTGGATGCTGCCTCCCCACCACATCTCTCCCCGCTTTCCCCATGGCACGGCTGGTCCCTGCCCCTCGTGTTGGGGTGCTGCAGAGGGTACCCGACCCAGGGAGTGCACCCTGGCTGCCTCCTGCAAGTGCTTCCCCGGAGAGGGGAATGAAATGCAGGCAGAGGCCAAAGTCTACCTGCTGTGCAGCAGGGAGAGGATGTAATCCCCGCACGTAACAATTATATTGGTGGCAATTGCACAGACCCTTGCCCGCGGCTGGCGGGAACTGCGGCGGTGCTGCTGAGAGCTGAGGGCGGGGGTGCTTGCAGGCTTGGGCTTGGGTGTTTTCTTTCCTGGAAAATATTGTAAAAGGCACCGGGAGATAAAACACATTGTGCATGGAACCCCAAAGGCTTGGCAGGGTAATTCTGCAGTCACCCTGCAGCTTGCAGGGCTGCTGCAAGACAGGGAGGTGGGGGCAGTCCTGGCCCCCAAAGCAGGGTGAGCTGCACCCCTCAGCTCACACCCTCCCAGGAGGAGGAGGGATTCTTGGGCTGCAGCCACGAGGGGAGCAGGGAGAGGAGGGCTAAAGTCAGGCTTTAGCCTCATCTGTGCGTGCGTGGAGGGGCCAGAGGCACCCATGGGTGCTGCAGCCAGCACTGAGCCCCCTCAGCGGTCAAACCAGAGCTGTAAGAAAAGTAGCCCAGCTGGAAGCGGCACCATTGAGCTCCCTAGGCAATTCCACAGGCAGCGGGTGTGTATCCCGGTGTTTCACTCATCCTGGGCGTGTTGGAGCACATGCTCTGCTGTAGCACAGGCGGGACACGGCAGGGGCTCTCCAGCAGCAGCGCTGGATGCCCGCTGGGCTGCAGCGCTCCCCCTGCACGCGTGGCAGCAGGACGAGGAGCAGCAAAGGTGCACCTGTAACACGGCAGTGCCTGAACAGGGGCTGGGACATCCCGTCCCGTCCCCTGGCCCTGCCTGGAGCCGCTTTGTGCTCGGGTTGGCATCACCACTGCCAGTGGCCAAGGCTGTCCTGGTGGTTTGGGGAACAGCTGAGAGGAGTCCAGCAGAACCTCACCTTCTCTTTCTCCGGCTACCAAAACCCTAGGGAGCTGCACTGCCAGGGTGTTTGGCCAGGAGTGGCAGCAATGGGACTGTCCCAGAGCACCCAGCTGGAGACAGTTATTCCTTCCTCCTGCTGACCCTCTCTGCTCTTATCACTTCTCTCTCACTCCGTTAATCCTGCAAAAGGAGAGGGATGGTGGGGACAGCACCTAGTCCCTCCTGGAGATTTTTGAGATGGTAAAGAAATGCTTGAACTCCATACGCATACAATGGGATTTATGGCGGCCGTCATCCGGCAGGAATGAGGAAGCCTTGGGGGGCCCCAGCGGTGCCATTTGTCCTTGGGGAGGGGACAGGGGATTTTCTACCACCGAGGTTTGAGCTTAAAGGGGGGTGGCAGAGATGGCAGGGCCTGTGGGAGGGAGGAAGCACAGTTTATCATGCCATGCCAGCTGCGGGAAGCACGGGTTTCAAAGGCACGCTCATTATTTTTAGGAACCTAGAAAGGGACTGACTGAGTCAGCCCCCAGTTGTGGTTCATCCAGCTTTTTTCCACCAGCTTTTCACGGAGAGCTTTCCCCCTGGCTCCCAAAACCCCAACAAATGCTTGTCATCCCAGTCAGTTAATGGGCTTCACATTCCTTTTTTGAGCTCTCAGCCTCCATGAGCTCATCCTGCTATGCAGTGCATCCCGGTGGCAGTGCATCCCAACATGCGGTGCCTCCCAGTGTCAGGGAAAAGGTGGCTTTTCCAGGGCAATGCCTCCCATCTGCATGGTCACCCTGCTGAAGCAGACTGCAGCTGGGCAGCAAAATGGGAACAGGGAGATGTGGTGATGATGAGTCGAGCATAATGCAAAGAGGGAAAATGCCCCTCACAGGGATAAAGCCAGGGAGTGGGGTGTCAGCAGACCACCTGTGGTGGGCTTTCCACTGCATTCCAGCAGCCCCCTCCAGAGATTGAATTGGGAAGCTGCTCATCTGGCCAAACCTACCTGGCTGAAGCTTTCTGTGACCTGCCAGAGGGAATCCAAAATCCAAACAACTGGGCAAGAATGGGGAGAAGCTGCTGCCCCATCCCTTCACTGTTCACACAGCTGTTGGGTTTGGTGCATAGAGATGTCTCTTGTAAAAACACCAGAGAAACACAGGGCATTGAAGACCACTGCCAGGAGTGACTGGTTGCTGGAAGAGCTGGAGGGGCTCTGACTTACATGGATGCAGGCTTTGGAAGTTAGAGCCCATGTGGATTTGCTGGTGTCTAATAAAGGTGATGTATTTTGAAGCACAGCAGAAACAGAGGGAGTAGCTTTCTGTCTGCTGTTTAGCTACTGACTTGCAGGGTACTCCTGGGATTTTACTACCCTTGGAACCTTTGCTGCTGTATCAGCCTTGGTTGGAACACACTGAAATTCCCAGGGAGGAAACACTGGGCAGTAGGATTGCAGGAAACCAAGCAACAACAACAACAACAACAAAAAAGCTAGACAGTGCATGAAAAGCTGGCAAGGGGCTTCAGAGATCTCCAGAGGCAGATGCTCACAGAATCACCTTGCCATGTCAGTCTGAGAGCTCAGGGCTCTGCTGACCACCCTGTGAGAGTGGACATCTCTCCAAGGGGGTCACTGTCCTCCCAGGCTGGTGCTGGACCATGCGTAGGGGATGTGAGGCACATAAGATCCTCCAGCAGCCTCTTCCACCAAGCACAGGGCCATGGATACCACTGGGGAGGATGCTCAGGGGATGCTGCTGGGGTCCAACACCTGGCACGGACCTCACAGGGGGTCCATTTCCACAGGGAATGGAACCCAGAGGCTCGTGCGGGAACCTGTGGTGATGCTGGGTGCTCCGTGGGAGCAGAGCCACAGTGAATGGGCGGCCAGAGAGACAGTGCTGAGCCGGCTGGGGAGAGTGGGGAGGAAGTGGAGCTATAGGTCGAGAAAGACAGGGAGACGCCGGGAGTGGCAGGGGCCGTGGGAGGCAGGGAGACGGGAGCCCGGTGAGTCAGCCTGGTGGGGTGCTTTGAAACCCGGCAGGGAAGCACAGGCAGGGCAGGTTCTGCCGCAGCCTGGGGAGCCATCCCCCCCCGGCTGGCACCTTCTCCATCCCTCCCTGCTCAGTCAAGGAAAGCAGATCGCCCTCCGAACTGGGGCAGCCTACAGAGCCACTGCTCCCTCCTTCCAAGATAATGCTGGCGTGGAGCCACTCTGGCTCCTGCCGCTGCGGTGAAGCGTTTCCTCATCTAAGCAGGAGAGCTGCCAAACCCTGGCTTGGAAGCAGGGCTTTCCAGTGGCCAGGCTGCTCTGAGCCGGCAGCACAGAGGGTGACCGGGGCAGTAGCTTTGCTCTGCCAGCCCTTGCCACCCCAGCAATGCTCACATCCCCCTGACCCCCGCGGGACCGCGGGCCCGTATTCACGCAAACGCCGTGCTTTGGGTGGGAACCTGCCCTCGGAGACAAGAGCAGCCCCTCGGGCAAGGCACGGTGCGTGCGTGCAGGCGGCTGCCGAAACCCGGCTGAGTCACCCCCGCTGCCGCGGGCGTGCGATGGAGCGAGGGCCGGGCAGGACCGGAGCATCTCCGGGAGCACCTCGGCTCTTCACGGACAGACGCTGAGCGGCCGCACAGAGACAAGCAGGTGGAAGGAAAGCTGGGGCTGGAAGCAGCATGTGTCCAAGGAGAGGGTTTCTTCCAGAGCAGGGGGATATTTCCTCCGTGCTTTTCTGTGGGCTTTTAAGACACGGTGCTCAGAGGTCCTCACAATCCTCCCTGAAAGACCCTATGATTTGCTTGACCTCCACTGGATAATCCAAGGAAGCAGGCAGTTGGAAAAGGCTGCTCAGGAGATACTGTCCCTTGCTCTAGTCTTGCCTTGGCTGCAATGAGAGCATCTTCCTTCTGTGAGCCCTCTCTCTGTGATGTGGCCGGGATGTGACCCCAGGGCTCCCGGTGGCCTTGCTGTGCCCGTTCCTGGGTGCTGCACTGGGCTTTGTGCTCACCATCCGTCGTGGTTTGACACTGTCCCTGTTTACCTCAGTCAGACCCACCTCGGATGGGGACATGTGGAGCTTTTCAAGGAAGGGGTGTCACACCAGGGTGTGTCTTGCAGAGGACTGGGCAGTGTTTTGACACCAGGACTCCTCCCCATCTCCCCCAAAATGCCTCTTGAGAGCAGTGTGGGGGTTCACCAGCCAAGCTGCTGTCAGCCGAGTTTTTGGGTGACCTGCAGCACATCAGTTGGCCCAGCCTTGGTGTGTCAAGAGCACTACAGACCCTGAAGATGAAGGTTCATCTTCCCAAGGGTATGAAGCTGTGGCCTCTCCTGCATGGTCAGTAAACTTGTATAAATCTCCTCACCTGAGCTCTGCTGGAAGCCAGAAACCAAAGGTTGTGCTATTGCATTGCCAAGCTGCTCAGGTTCTCATCTCTGTCTGGCCTGGTTGGGCTCAAAATCATGAGAAATGGCCAGAAAAGGGGTCCCAAGTGACTGCTCTCAGCCTTGTGGGCAGAGCATCCACAGCCCCTGCAGGTGGACTTGCTGGAGTCCCTCCATTTCCATGCTGGAGGAGTGATGGCTGGGGACAAGGTGCTGCTGGGGGTTGAGCAGGAAGGTCCCTTTGCTGGATTCTGTGCTAAAGACATTGCCAGGGCACTGCTGAGGGACTGTGACTTTCAACAACGTTCAGCTCTGACGGGCTGTGCAATCAAACCCTCATCCCTGCCCAGGCCACGTCCCTCTGCAGCCACATTGTGCTGATCGTGGTGAAAAGTAGCCCAGGCAAGTAAAAGAATGGACAGGGCTCCCTGGGATCACAGCTGAAATATTCCTTGTTCACAGATCAAACTGAGTTGTTGTCCCCTGAGCAGTGCCCTCCTTACACCTCCTTTCCCGAGCATCTCTCCCTCCGCTCTGCCCATGCCCAGCTCCTTCGCTTGCTCCCTACACCCAGGTCTTTGCCCCAAGCATGCTGTCCCCACTCCCTTCTGGGTGCCACATCAACAGGGTGAGGCTGGCAGTGACATGGGGTCCTCCAGAATGAGGGGGATGAGCCCCCTGCCCTCGCATGTGGCCATCCATCCCACCCCACACCGGGTTAGTTTGGGAAGGGGAGGGATGTGATTGAGACAGTGACACACGGCTGGTTCTTTCTTTGATCCCATCTCTCCCTCCTCACTCCCAAATGATCTGAGTGAAATGAAACACATTTTAGTAGTCAAATCCTTAAGGGTGGGTCCCGCTGTGCTTTGACCCTACAGGGCATTTTGTACATTTAATTTGATTTACACCCGAAATATTAAATTTAACATACTGGATTTTCTCCCACACCCAAGTAATGCTGAAAATTAAACAAGATCCTACAGAAATGTCTGTGTGCCATTATCTCATTAGCATCATTATTTATCGAGTTTAATTACAGTGCTCGAGCTATATGGAGCAACATTGCTCCAGTGGGAGTATGGAGAAGGACGTGGCCATCCGGTGACGTGTCCATGGACTGCCTTGCTGAAGACAAGGATCCCCAAGGACCCCACTTCATGGTGCTCCATGTGCCTCCCTGCAATGGTGTCGGTGGGATCATGCTGTGAGCACACTCCCCAGGCTCCTCCAGGTTAGAAAATACCAAGGAGTGGTGTTTTTAGGAAAGGCACCATGGTTTTCTTACGGGCTTTGGCCAAGCAACACCCAAGTTTGGTGAACAGTCTGCACTTCCACCTGGTAGCTCAGCGAGTAGGCAGCCCACTAGTGCAGGAATGCTCTCCTTCATGGAGCTGCAGCCTCTCCACCCAGCACCTCTGGCCTTGCCAGAGGCTGCAGGACTTTCTCTCCACTGTGTCTCCAATGGTGCTGGGCACACCTCAACCCTGACCACTCGTGTCAAGGCTCCAGAGCTGCTGATGATATTACTATTATTATTGTTATTATTATTGTTATTGTTATTATTCCTGATTCAGCCATGCTTGTAACTGCACGTCTGACTTGGAGCACCCGGTGTAAGTGAAGTGTGTGCTCCAGGACCTCATTGAGAAACTCAAAGCAGGATTTGAGAAAGCCCAGATGACAATGAAGTCGTCACAGCAAGCTCTCAGCTTGGGAGCGCTCTGATTAATGTCATTTGCTACCTCTTTCGGCTTAAGAGACAAGGAATCATTAAAATAAAAGAAACCACAAGTTGAAAGCACTGCAAAAAAATCAATTAAGCCCCACATAGCTGTATTTTGTCCTGGAGCAAAATCTCAGACATAACAGAGAAATTACATAGCCTTAAAGAGAAAGAGAGAAAGGGAAGGTTTTATGTGCGGTCTTGCTGAGGTATTGCCCGAAGCCATGCTGAGGTGGCTTCTCACCTGGTACCTGCAGAGACTGTAAACTCCCCACAGGAGTAGGGGGAGCAAGTAGGTGCTGGGAGATCCTACTGGAAGTACAGATTGCTGGAGGAGCTCCCTGGTGGTGCATCACTTGATGTGGGGCTGGAGCTTTATCCCTGGGGCTCCAGGCTGTCCTACACCCCCAGCCTCAGAGTCTCAGGCCGCCACAAGAGCTCATGCCCAAAAGACTAACGGGGACATGCACTGAGCAGAGCTCTTTCATTTGGCCGTGATACTTGAAGGCGTGTTCTTTGCAGAGGCTCCAGGTCCAGCCCCTGAAGTTAAACCTTTGTCTCAATGAAACCAACAGTGAAACTCCCATCAATTCCCCCCGGTCTGTGCTCTGCCCTGTGGGAGGAAAGCGGCACCCTCAGAGAGGAGTGACTCCGTTTGAAAGGCCTCTTCCTTCATGTGGGGAAACAGCTCCTGGTGCTCATTCCCGCAACTGCTCCAGCCCGGTGCCGTCTCTGCCGCAGGGATGAGCTTGGGGAGGGAGGCACCAAGTGCATTTCCACTGCTTTGAATAAAAAAGCAGATTGAACAGGAGGCAGGAGAAGGAATCCCTGAATGTTGTTAAACACCCAAGGCCACGCCAGGCACAGGCTCTGCTCGCCGACTTCTTGTGGGTTTTATTCTGTTTCTTTTGCTTCCTTCCCCAATACTCTAACCTCTTGTCTTTGTTTCATTTCCACTTTGGGAAGAGGGGGAAGACGACAAGAGGCAAAAAAATTTAAAAAAAAAAAAAAAAGGAGGGGGGGAGAGAAAAAGCTGTGACACGTTTTTAATTTTAGATCAATGACTGAAAAAGAATAAAAATCTTTTTTTTTTCTTCTTTTCTTAACAGAAGAAAGGCTGGTCATTAAGAAAAATAATAACAACTTTCTCTTCCTGCTGCTGCCCCGAGGACAGCTCGGCCTCTCCCGGCGCCTCGGCAAGTCTTCCCCTCGACGGGCTGTCGCGGGGGGGGTCTCCGCTGAGCCCCCCGTGGGCGGCGGGACCCGCACCCGCGAACGGGGAGCAACCCTGGCCCGCATTCCCAGCAGGGCATCCCGGTGCGGCGACAGAGAAAGGGCCAGCGGGTCCGGCCCGGCGGGGGCTCCGCCGGCGGGGCGCGGGCAGGCAGCAGCGGGGGTCTCCCCTCTTCGTTTGGGTTTTTGGTTTGGTTTTTTTGGTTTGTTTGGTTTTTTTTTTTCTTTTTTTAATTTTCAGACGTTAAATTCTTTTGCAAACATTCATGCCTTAGGAAGGGCTGGAACAAAGCTCAGCTGCTCCAACCGGTCGGACAGGTAAGCAGACTTGTTGACACCGTTATGTTTGCAGCACGCATGCTCCTTCCCAAGTTTCCTGGTGCATTTTTCTATTCCACCTTATGAAACTTTCCTCCCCCCCCCCACCCTCTCCCCTCTCCTCCCCTCCCCTTCCCCTCCCCGCGCCTCAGCGGCTCTGCCCGGTGCGTGCGGTCCCGCTCCCCCGGACGGCAGCGCAGCGCCCGCGCCCCGTCGGGCTGCGGGCGGGCGGCGGGGCTGAAGCGGCCGCTGCGCTCCGTGCCCAGCCGTGCCCCCTGCCCTCGCCATGCCCAGAGCCTTCCTGGTGAAGCGCCGGAGCCCGCAGCCGGCGGTGCGCAGCTGGGATGGGCTGCCCGACGAGGAGAGAGCCGACACCTACATCCCAGGTACGGCGCCGGCGGCCGCCGCCCCGCGCCGGGCGCCGCCGGGAGAGACGGAGGGAGCGGGGTCCCCGCGCTCCGCCGAGGGGGCGATTTGGGGAGGGGGCTTTGCCGGGCCGGGGGAGCCCCGAGGGGGCGGGCGGCGGCTTAGAGAGAGTTGTGAGAAACGCGGTGGAGGGCACGGGGACAACACTCGGGGGAAAAGTCCCCGGGCAGCGGCAGGGGTGCCAGCCCCGCCGGGCCGTGCCGCCCCCATGCCTGGCAGCGTCTCCCACCCCGGGGAGCCCTCGGGTATGGCGGGGCGGGGAAGTGGGGGGGAATGTGTGTGTGTGTCCAGGAAGGTGGGAAACCTCGTTTGCATGAGAAAGGTGGCTGGGGGAGGAGAAGGAAGGACCCAGGCGGGAGGGGGGGGTGATGTATTCCTGGCCTCCCCCTCTCCTCCTCCTCCTCCTCCCGCTCCTCCTGCCCTTGCCCGGGGTATAACGGGAAGGCGGCGGAGCTGGCTTGTTTGAACTTTGGGACCGTTCGTGTTTGAGTTTCCGATTGCAGCGTGAGCCGGGGATCCTCCCCCGCCGCCAGCGGCCCGCCCGCAGGTTAAACACCGGGGCCCGCCGGCTCCCGCCCGCCGCCTCCCTCCCCTGCCCTGCCCGCGGCTCCGGGGTCCCCCCGCTTTATCGCATCCCCACCCCGTTGCAGGCGGGATCGGCTGCGTGCTGCTGGGATATGAAGACAGCTGCAGCCTGGAGAGCAGCGGCAGCAGCGGGACCCGGGACGCCGAGCCCAGCGACCCCCCGACGCCCCAACCTGCCCCCGGCGAGCTGGGCACGGCCGGGGGGATGCTGCTGGACCTGGCCGTCAAGCGCCCCATGGTCAGGTCAAAAATCAAGGTAAACGCCTGCACCACAACCATCTTTCTCTGGCAATGGCATGACCCCAGTTCAAGGTCAAGGCCTGGCTGCTGCCCGGGGACACCAGGTGACAACTGTCCCTTGGGCTCTCTTTGTGAGTGGGGACAACACCTGTCCCGCACACCGAGATGGAGGCCTGCGAGAACAGCCGGCCGTAGGATGGCAGCAGCAGGGCAAGCCTCCTAAGCGATGTGCCATAATCTTCCAGTGCCCTTTGCCTTCTCTTATCCTTGCCTGGGACGTGCTGCCCCTGACCTCCTTGGCTCGGCTCCCGCAGGAGCTCTGAATCCAGCCAGGAAGGACCAGCCCTGGCAGCTAGGAGTCATGCCCCATGGTGCGTGGGTGGATCTTGTTCCTTAGCGTGGGGCCTCCTTAAAAGCTGCCTTCTAGGTTGTACTCAAGCCTTCACCAAGAGGGGCTGGGTGAATCTTCACGCTGCCCCCTCACACCTTGACCTATCAAGAAAGCAGCTGAAGGTTCTCCTCCATAGCTGTGAAAGACCATTGCCACCTTGAGGTCGACCTGCAGTCTTGGGTGAAATTAAGCAGTCATCTGTCCCCTGAGTTTGCTGAAGAGCCTCTCTTGCTGCAAGGGCAGGAGCTCTGGCTGTCTGGGTGTTCTTGGGCAGAACCAGCAGAGCAGAGCAGTGATTTCCCTCCCAAGGCTGAGAAGGCAAATTGCTCACGGCGCCTCAGGTCCTCGTGGTACCTAAGAACTCAACACCGAGCTCCCAAACAGCGCCGTCTCCCTCTGAACGTCCAGGGTCCCCTCAGCAGAGTTGGAGCCAGGCCACCCCAGTGCTAGGCAGGAGGAGATGTGTTTACCACTGGTAGTTAACACCTCGTTAAACCCTGGCTGTTGCTTTGCTGGATGGAGCTGTAAAAATTACCATTGTCTGTGCCGGGCTGACAGCCTTTCAGTCACCGTGTTCTTAAGTCTCATGATTAGGTTTCGCCCCGGTTATATGCAGCTGCTTGAGGTGGAGTCATAGCCCTGTTGCCCAACAGATTCTTCCCAGATGGCTCCCCCTCCAGTTTCACAGCTCGTGGTTTCACAGCTGCCGTTTTCTTTAATCTTTCTTTACAATTTCGAGTAGCGTTGCTTCGGTAGTAAGCAAAGGAGGAGGACCGGGAAAAATAACTGGCTCTTCAGGAAAAAGAAACCCCAGATGTATTCCCGTCTTTGTGAAGAGCCTGTCCTCCCGCCGTTTGACTTTAACCTACTTTGTATAATTTAACCTGGGCAATTAATGTCTGTCACAGCAAAACCTCGTTTCAGCAGAGCTGAATTTTTTCAGCTGATGGATGTGTGCCCGTGGTCCTGTCTGCTCTGCTGGCTTTCGCTCATCCCGGGCGTCTAACAGTGTCCGTGTGTTCTACCAGGAATAATTAAACCAGCAGTGCAGTATTTACATTTTCCAGACATTCCTCTGAGGAGCGATCTTCCCAGGAGCTGAATCATCAGCGTCTTCTTTAGTTATGTCATGGTGTTGGCAAAATGCTTTCGGTGCTAGGAGCAGGAATGAGGAGGTTACCCCCCAATGTCACCCTGCTGTTAATTAACGAGCCGGGGACACCAACGGGGGAGGGAGATTAGGGCCATTGTTTCAGTCTCTGCTGAGTCAGCACAACGTGCCTTGGGCTTATCTCTCCAAAACCACCTTTTTATCACTGCTGGCTGGTTTTTGAGGGACCCGGAGCAGTTGGAGGCGTGACTAGTGAAGGCGCTGCGTAACACAACTCTCTCACACCAGAGAGGACTTCCCTTCTCCATCCAGGATACCAGCTGAGTGCAGGAGCAAACACACGAGTGGTCCCACAGAAAGGTGCTCATAGCCGAAGCCCTCTTGTTCATGGATGTAGCCAGACGAGGGTTGCTGCCTCTGGAAGGAATGCATTACACAGAATTTGTTTTAATCCCTGAATCCAAGCTGGCCAGAGATGCCTCAGTCCCAAACGGTTCACGTTGAGTCCCCCACTTGATAGCAAGAAAAGCGTGAAGGTTTCACCCCGCAGGAATCTCCCGAATGCTTTCACTTTTCGTTTCTAATAGATCCCAATATTTCTTTTAATGCCACAATAAGTCCTGCTTATTTCGCTTTATTTCTTCTGTTGGTGCTCTGTTGTTCATCCCAATGCTCACACAGTCCTCTCCCACTCCTCAGTTCACCACGGGCACCTGTAACGATGCTGCCCTGCATAGCTGCGAGCTGTGTGGAAAAGGCTTTCGCCTGCAGAGGATGCTCAACCGTCACATCAAGTGCCACAGCCAGGTGAAGAGACACTTGTGCACCTTCTGTGGAAAAGGCTTCAACGACACCTTTGATCTGAAAAGGCATGTCCGGACCCATACTGGTGAGAATGCGTTCCCTGGGGACCCGTGGGAGGCTCCGGGGAGAAGGGGTGGGATGGAACAAGGACAAGGAGAGGGTGAGGGTAACCTGGCAAGACCATAACACAAAGCCCTGGTTAACAACATTTGCCAAAAATAGTGAGGATGCAGTGGAGAAAAGGGGAATATGTGAGCATGGATGGGGAAAAGTCCTGGGAATGATGAACTCTGAGGAGAACTAATGAAATCCGTGTGAAGCAGTGAGGGTTGCAGGACCTGCCATCCATGCCTCGTGTAGGCACGGCAGCCCTGTGCTGCCATGCCTGGGGCATCGAAGCTGGGATAACCCACCAGGATAACCCCCCGGGATAGCAAATCACTGCACGTTATCAGTGTGCAGAGATGAGTGGAGGCAGGAGCTCGATGAAAACGCTTTGCCCTCTAGAGGCAACGAGCAGCAGCTTCCCGGGCTTTTTGCTGTTGAGAGCCTTCCCAGCTGATCGTTGGCAGGATGGGATCATGGCTAGATTTTGGCACCGTCTGGAGAAACCAGAGTGTGGTTCATGCTGTGCCTCCCCCAGGCTGGAGGGATGTGCTGTCTGTGGCCACTCTGCAGTGGGGTCAGTTCCTGAGTCCATCCCAAATAGCAGTGCTTGTGTTTCTGTTGCCTCAAATCCAGCTCACTGTTCCCAGAAGTTCTTACCTCAGCCTGGAGCAGGGAGAAGGCTGCCAGATTGATTGGCTTTTTTTTCTTGGTGGAAGCAATGGCTTAAATAAACATCAACCCCATGCTCACTGAGGGCAATGCTGGCTGTTCCCAGCAGGCTTTGATTTCGCACTGTTGGGCACCCAGAAGGTTCATCCACCACATCTCACAGGCACATCCCATCTTTCCAGATGTGTGGTCACCCAGTGGGAGCTGGAGACTATTTGGGCTTGCTCTGCAGAGCCCCTTTGTTGGTTTAGGCCCCATTAACCAGGTGAACTGCTAGAGGTGACACAGGGATGTTTGTAGGCAGCAGCTGTTTCTAAGTAGTAGAGTCCCCAAAACCAATGACACTCATTTGGATGGGAAGGCATTGGCTGGAGGCAATGTTTTGGGCTGTTTGGGTTTGTTTGCAAAGCTTTCATGTGGAAAGGAGAGCTGCTGGCTGTGAGCAGGGAGCTGCCACTGGGGTATGGCTGGAGTGTGGAGTCAGTGCTTCCAAAAGAAGTGATTTTTCAACCTGTCCCCTCATCAGAGAGTCAGAAACTAAATCCAAGAGGGTCTCTGGTCAGAATCATTTAAAATGATTCCTAAATTATCTAAAATGATTCCTAGGTGATGAAGAGGTTCCCACAGTCCTGATGGGCTGTGCCATCCTGGCACTACCCTTTCTGTGCTTCTGTTCCTGCCTATGGAGCACTGGAGCAGGCACCAAGGATGGTGAAGGTTTAAATTGCCTTCAAATGAGCATGAAACAGCTTTTTGTGTGTGAATTCTAAAGACAGTTTGGGCTTTCTCTCCAACTGCAGTTTAATGGAAATGAAGCAATTTCACAGCAGCAGGCATTAGGAAGCTTTTGTCTTGATAGTTTAATCTGGTGCACTGGGATAACCTCTTTTAACTAAACAAAAATGCAGTTGAGATGCTGCTTATTGGAACTTCTATTTAGCTTGGATTTCTGGTAGAAAAATCAGCTCCTGACTGGTAACTTAATGCAATCACAAAGTTACAACTGTCCGAACAGACCAACCTGGTGTACCCATTTCTGCCTGGCTCACTATAGGTCTGATCTTCCAGACCCTAGCATTCCATCTTCCCTGGGGAAAAGCAGGGGTTAGGTAACTCCTTATATCAGTTTTAAGGGTGGTTTTTGCTTGGAAACTCACTGATCTAGTCTAGTAAGTGGAATTCCAGCTGGTTTAGGTTCTTTCAAGTGTTGCTACATCCTCAGCTATTTAAGTACTGGGGGGGGGGGGGGGGGGTTGTTGTTGTTATATCAGTGTTGATGGGTGGTAAAATTAATTTTTGTGATGTTGGTTGTCTGGGCATTCAAATCACAAGTCAGTTCCTTGTCCCTCCTCTGGAAACACACAGACTTATTTCTTTCATCTTCCTGGCACTTCTTTTCTACAATTTCTAATCTCAGTCATCAAATCTGTATTGTATGAAAGCGCTCTCGCTCCTTTGAAGCACTTGGGATCGCTGGACATTCACTGCTGTTCACTGAAGTCTCATTAAACTAAAAGAGAAAAATTAAAGTCTTACCAAGACAGAAGTTTTTATTCATTATAAAATCTGAAACCAATAGTTTTACCTAATTACAGGATTTCAAATAGTCAGGGGTCTAAAATAAATTTCGTAGGAGTTGATAATGGCTGCCTTAGGACCAACCACCAATGGGCATCTGTTATCCTCAGCATCTGTCTGTGCCTTCTCAAAACATTCCTCGGTTTTCTATACCTGAATATGAGAACCCATTCCTGAACACCTTAGCCTGAAAGCAGGATGTTTTGTTTAGAGAGGTAGTTCCTGGGCTGCTAGATACGTACTCAGCAGCTGAGGTGAGGAGACACAACTCGGGATGGTAACCCCTGTGTTTTCCCGCTGCAGGGATTCGTCCTTACAAGTGTGAGGTTTGCAACAAGGCCTTCACGCAGCGCTGCTCGCTGGAGTCGCACCTGAAGAAGATCCACGGCGTGCAGCAGCAGTACGCCTACAAGCAGAGGAGGGACAAGCTGTACGTGTGCGAGGACTGTGGCTACACGGGCCCCACGCAGGAGGACCTGTACCTGCACGTCAGCGGCGTCCACCCCGGCAGCGCCTTCCTGAAGAAAACCTCCAAAAAACTCGCAGCTGTTCTGCAAACCAAACTGAGCCCCGTCCTGCAGAGGAACTCCAAAGAGGATGGCAAGGACGAGTGACACGGGGGCTCGCAGTGCTCGACAGCAATGAAGTTTACATGTAGGACTATATATATTATTTTTTTAAGAACAATTTTGAAAGGATCACCTGAAATTAAAGGGATGCTTTTGTTAACGGGACTCTCTTGATGTTGGTAAAACCTCAACTTGACAGAAATATTCCCATTTGTGATGGAAGCATCAGACTTTTTTTTTATCTGGCCAATAAAAATGGAATGCTTGCAAAGGCTGTCACCTCTCAGATGGAGTATTTACTGAACTGACATTTGGGCAACCTGTTTTTCTGTTCCAGCTCTACCACAGGTCTGAACACCCCTGACAAATCAGTTCACCTTTCCCCAGTGTATTTTGTAAAGTTAATAACTGTTACCTCCTGTGCAAACTACTTATGAGAGGTTTGGGTGAAAAGTGTTGGGTAAGAGGGGTACTCTATGCAACATTAATTAAAGTGCCTTAAGAACAGGAGTGCATTGCATCAGCAAATGAGTTAAAATGTGCAAATACCCTTAACTCTGCCCCCTGTGCAGTCTGCTAACAAGTTATGGAAGTGGGATCCAAGGTGAGTTGAAAACTCTTCTCAAAGGATGCAGAACGTTTTCTTCCCAAAGTTTCTCTACTAGCAAATGACATTATTCCAGGGCAGACTTTTGGTTGTGTCTTAGGTACTTTAAGCCATGAATTTACTTTTGTCATGTTGATATCCAAGTGAAATCAACTCTGACATTTCTGGATTTGTCATGCTCACTTTGAGGATTATGACCACATCCTTTTAACATACACCAGTATCAACCCAGAAACCCAAAGAAAGCACTGTAAGGACTTGAAAAGAAGTATTTTCTGTCATGATGAAATGCAATTTTGTGCATATTTTATGGTGTGTGTGTGTGTGTGTTTGGGGATTTTTTTTTCTCTTTTATATTCAAGTGCCTGTTCGTTAATACAACAATGCCATGAAAAGTGGGGCTGAGCTTGTGTCTTCTTCAGGAGATCAGTGCAAAACTGCAGGCACCAATCTGGCTGCTCCTCTATGACCACTGTCAATGTAGAAGGCTCCTCCCACCTAAAATACAAAGTCAGGCACAGCCAGGACCTTCAAAGTCACTGCTGCTAAAATGAGAGATTCTGAGCAACTTTGCAAGAATTGTAAAAAAATCTTTTCAACTTGCTTCAATTTTGTACAGGCACCTGCTTGGGTTTTCATGGGGAAAAACTTCTAGGGGTCTTCAAAACATTCCTAAGGATATTAATACTTTATTCAACACAACTGTTGGTGCTTGGGCCCTTGAAAACGAGGATAATAAAGTGATGCCACTGTGCTAAGAACAAACTTATCCTATGTAGCAGGAAAGTTTGTAGAATACTTTAATAAATGGGAAGTTGCTGAGGGAAAAAAAGCATCTGAGGTAAATTAGGAGATCCTGACTTTACAGGAAGAACTGAAGCCTGTGCACCGACCCCCAGGTCTTATAACTGAACAGTGTAAAGGGAAGGTTGCTCACCCTGCAATGGGATTAATGTTCACCTGACTGCATGGGATTTGTGTGCTCAGCTCCTCTGAAACCTCAGCCCTTCCCCTGGCACAGCAGAGCTGTGGCTGAAACCCTTCCTCTCCAGCCAGAGACATATTTTGTGTGTGTACCTGCATGCATGGGCTGGTTTTTTATCCCTCCTGCACCACATGTTGCTTTTGCTCTCCCTCCTGTGCCACTGCCACAGCACATCCCTGCTGACAGAACCACAGGCACAGTGAGGTGTGCACAGAAAGGATTCACAGCAAAACAGAAAGGGAGCAGGTAGCAGGGCACAAGGGAAAACCCACTCTGGATGGAGAGCAAAGCTCTGGAAAGCTGGATGTCAGAGCTGAAGTAAGTGCCCTGGTTGCCTGGCAGGTTTGTCTGCAGAGGACAGAGAGTGCCTGTAGCAGTGCCCTGGGCACAGCACTTGAACAGTCTGGCAGCTTAACTGAAACTGTTCACAAAGTGCGTTTGGGTTTGTGTGACACTGGTGACAGCCACCTGCCAGTCCTGTTACAGGACAAACCAGCTTGTGCTACTCCAGAAATGCTCCAGAGCTCAGCCAGGGATGCCCAAGGCAGCAGCCAGGCTTTCAGAAGTGCCAGACACGGTGACTCCCACCGCTGCTGTCTTTGAAGGCTGGCTGCCTCCTCCTGGCTCTCTGAGGTACAGACTCAGCTGGGACTTAGGTTTACAAAATGACTTTGCTGGCAGCCTCCCTCAAGCACGGGGATTTTCTTAAACAAATGGACACAAATCCAACAGGTGCCAGCCAACAACACTGCCCAGGCTCCAGCCTGGTCCTTATTCATGAGGGGGCAGGATGAGGCTGAGCATTTACATGGTTCAGAGACATCTAATGGCTGAGTGATGTACTGATGAAGAAAGCAATCCCACCCAAACATTGCCCAGCAGTTCAGCACTGCCCTCCTCTACCCAATCCCAACCAACCCAGGGATTTCAGTACCTTTTATCACCTCCTACCTCTGCCCACCCTCTTTGTATTCACAAACTGTCTTTCACAGAACACTGACACTGTTCAGTGACATTAAACCAGCCACCTGCTAACACTTTGTGCTCTGGGAAGATCCTTGTTAAACAGGTAGGACTTCGGAACACATGTGATGTGTTTTAATGGTGTCATCTCTGAACCAGCTTTTCAGTCCCCATGGTTTGTCTTTTTAGAAATCTAATTAAGCAGAGTTATGACATCACTAGGCCAGGTTTGAATAAGCAAGTACCACTCTAACTCAGTTTCACTGCACAGATTTCCACAGTTCAGTAATCTGGAGGCACAAGATTAAGCAGCACAGAGGTTTAAATTTCTGGGGTTTTAGCTATGGTTCTGGCTGATTTTCTTGAAGCTTAGGGGTTGGTCAAAATTTTATTTGTAAGCTGCAGTAGTCTTGTGAAAATCCATACATACAATTCATAGAAGACAAAGAGAATGAGGAAAAAAGCCTTCCAGAGCAGCACGGCCTGACATGATCAAGGCTTATTTTCTCTGCTTTACAGACCTGATTTTATATGCTTCAAAAGTAAAGTTTTTTTCTGTTTCAAAACATTTATTCACAAACTTACTTGGAAAAAAAAACCAAACAAACCCAAACAAACAGAAACCCATAAACAGAAACCCAACCAGCAGCTCTTCACCCCTCAGAAGGCCTGGCTTCACAGCCACAGGCCTGCTTTGATACAGAAACTCACGTGACACTGGGGATCATTCCACAGGGGTGGGCTCCATGTTGGATCACACCCACAGCAGTCAGGAGAGCTCAAGGCAGTGGCAGCACAGAGCTCGCAAGCCAAGGCACAGAGCCCGTTTCACAGTGCTGTTCTGTGGGCTGGCTGTTAAGAAACCTGCAGGAGGAGCCACTAGCAGCAGCTAATGTTCCCACCTCTCAGAACACTTGCTGGAAATTTCTGTGAGCATTGGTTACAATTCTGTTCCTCCCTTTCTGAGCCACTTTTGTTAAGTGGTCACTTTGCTGTAGTATTCTAAATAAGAGCTATTTCATTAAAACCCTCAGCACAGGTTTTCCAGTTGTAGCTGTAAGAAAAACCACAAATAGTAACAAGCCTGATGATGGCATGAGCGAGAACTGACTGAAACCCAGTCTACCATATCAATTTCTTTATCATTTGCATTTCTCTCAGCTCACACATTGCAGACGTTGTCTTGCTTTAGTTCACCAACTTCATTTTCAAAGACTCAGTTCTGCAACATTTTTTTTCCCTCAAAAATCACAAAAGAAAGATGATTTGATCAAGCATTTTTACTTGATGATAGAAACTCTTCTATCAACCTCAGGCTGTATAAACTGTGTGGGATAAAAAAAGAGGCTAAATAAGTTGGCTTTGTTCTGCCTGGACCACTGAGGTCACCTACAGTATAAGCAAACAGATATTCCCCATTTGAAAGTTGCTCACCTTTTTGGGAGGGGAGAGAGGGGAACCCTGCTAGTAAGAAATTAGCCAAAGTTACTCAAAAAAGAATAGGAAAGTGGTATATTTAAAAAAAAGGTTCTTCCTTTGTCTCTGTGCTCAGACCATTTGCTCGTGCTTAGTCTGGGTCAGTTTTTGTCCATGTACTCCTCCAGGCGCAAGAGCCACTTACTCCAGTACTGTGAGCACAGGTCAGGATCCATGAAATGTGGATGTGCTGGAGAGCCATTCTTGTAGGCAACCACAACGAGCCCACAGCGAACCTGCAGCACAAACAGGGGGCTGGCAGAAATCCAACATTTGTAGGCAACCCAAAGAGCTAAACCTCACTGCAAAACATCTTCCTAACATACACATCTCACACAAGAAATGAGGAATAAAAAGGGGCAATAGCTCACCATAAAACACTTGGAGACTTAACATTCAAATGCTCCAAAAAACCCCAAGCCCAAAGTTCTGAGTAACTTCAGTGGAAACCAGGGGACATGAACTCTGAGGATGAGTGATATTTAAATCCTGCAGATGCCAGGAAAATTGCCAGAGACTGAGGAGGCTTTGCCTGGGGCCATACAACCAGACTGGTGCCACTCTCCAGCTTCAGTCTGGATAAAAATGGTTACTTAGGTATGTTCTGACATCTTTCATACCTGACAAATCCCAAATCCCAAACAGCCACTGGCAGTGGGGGGGCAGGAAGCTAATGGCAGAATTCCAGCCCGTATTTCACTCTGTAAGGATCATGTCTGTAGATTGTGCTTGTGTTTACTGACCTCTACAGTATTCTAGAAAGCCCTTTGCACAGCAAATGAATCAACCTGCTCTCTTCTGCTTCGTATTTCCCCCCTTCAATATTTGTATTGAGGTAAAAATTGTTTGGGCCAAGCAGACAGGCTAGAAATGCTTTTGGAGTCTTTAAAAACATTATTCCACTGTCTTCTGATGAAGTGATTCACTACTTCTCCCTGAGGAAACAGTACAGCTTCCAGACACAAGTGCGACACTCAGTCCTTAATTTGCTAGTGGGATTCAGCAAGACACGATGCAGGTAAGGCCCTCCCTCACCATTTTCTTGTTTGCAAGCTCTTTTGCTTTATTTCTTCCCCTGCCTCTTCCTACCCTTGACACAAGGAAAAAAACACACAGGACAGAGCACAGGGGATCACCCAGATGCCAAGTCCCTGGGAGTTCATCTAAGCATCCCTTGGTTCCACTGAGCACTTCCTTAAAACCACTGAAAATTCACTACTGGCGGCCAAGGGCAGCAGGATTAGCAGGAGTAGTGGAATTATTTCACAGTATGCCAGCTTAACCTGATCTAGGACTGGGCTCCTTTGTTACAAATCCTACCAACACATGCATGACGGACAGCAGGTTCTACAGGCAGGAAGAAATGAAGATAACACAGGTGTTGCTGCTTGTCTCGACATGTAGCAGGCCTACTGACCTGGAAGTCATAATTGGCATCATGATTTATGGCTCCAATATATGCTGCAACCTGTAATGGGTTGTCATAAGTATTCTGCAGAAATGGCTTTGGTTTCTCCGAAGTTTTCCAGTCGATCACACACAATCGGCCCCTGCACAGGAGAACAAAATAGGACAATGCTTTAAACTTCAATTTGGTCACAAGTAAGAAAACAGGAATGACACAGCACATACAGACTTCTCACTCTCAGCCTGTTTCACCCTGATGTCATGTTGCTCATTATTATCTCTAAACAAGTCTCTTTCGCTGGCAGTTTAGATCCTAAAAACCAAAGCTTACTAAAACCTGCCACAGCTCCTGGAAAGTGCTGATGATTGCTTAAACCTATCCCTTCTGCAGTAAGGAACTCTCCACCAGAAAAAACAGATCAGGTTCATCCAGGGGAGTTCCTCCATTTTGCCAGTCCTAGAGCTCTGTCCAGCTTCCCCCAGTCACACCCCGGCCTCCAGAGCACCAGGGGCACCACAGGAGTCTGAGGGAAGGGCACCTCACCGATACTTGGCCACGCAGTCGACCAGGCCCAGGTACTGCAGGGTCTCGTGCTGAACTCTGCTTTCCAGAGCCTTCACCTCGCTGATGTCTCCTAAGACATGTTCCACGCTGGATAAGTAGCCAGCCACGACATCATCTTTGCCCTGCTCCTTAGCTGCCTTCTCTTCAGACAGGAAAATTGATTCCAAAGCTGAATGGAAGAGCTCTCCCTGGAGAAAAAGATCTAAGAAAAATGGGAAAACCCCCTCACATTTTAGACACTACTTTAGATTTGTATCCTACACTTTACACAATGCAGCTCTTAAACCAGTCCTGGCTTTTGTACTGAAAGTTTGAGGGTGTGGGGAGAAGGAAAAGAAACAGAAAATAAATTGTCAATAGTAAAATTATAAATAAATGAAAAAATATATAAATAAAATATATCCCTTATATTAATGCTTACTTTGTTTTTTTTAGTCTCATTGATTACTCATACATACACTGGATAAACTAAACAGTTACTGAAAAACTTCACCATAAACAGCAAGGCACATTGATTTTTAAACACTCAGGATTTTAGGAGTTCAAAATGCCTATTTCCATCTTGTCACCAAGCAGCTTTGTAACAGCAAAGAGGCTCAGTAATACCAGCTGGAAAATATCAATTTCTAAATAGATACTGGCAAATAGAGAACTAAAGGGAAGTCAGAAAGGATTGAGCAAAGTATGTTTACAGTCTGATTCTTGTTTTCCACAAATTTCTAAATCCATTTTCCTGGTCCTAGAACAAAGACCAGAGCTTAGGCTCATTGGTAACAGGTACACTCACAACATGCTCTCATGAAATGGAAACAACTTCATGGATTTCCAAACCACTTGGCCTAATGTACCTGCCAGAAATCCATACTGCTTCTACTCTGCAATCACACTGTGGCTAGACTTACTTTTGGTATACTCTTCAAATCCCTCTTTTCCAAGTTCCTCTATCATTTTATTCTTCCATCTTTCCAGATAAAAGACTTGCTGTGGAGAGAGGGTTTCTTGAAGGATGCGGGTAACACTGGGCATCTTTGCTCTTTGTAACCCGATTTTCATGGGGACATTTGAATCACTGCTGACAGGAAGAATTCTCTTGCTGGGGTTTATTAAAGGAACCCAGTTCTTGGGAGTTTTTGTCCCAGCTTTAATTGGTGGTCTGTGTTTATTTGGTGGCCCATATAACCAATTGTCCTCCTCAAGTATTGTCTCTGGTGTTTGGGCGCTGGTTTTGTAGGATGTAACAGAATGGACCAAGTTCTTGTATTTTTCTTGGTCGACTTGTTCATAACTGTTTCCTTTTTTCTTTTTACTATAAACATATGCAGAGGTAGACAGACACGTGTATGGGAATTGCTTTTGGCAAAACAGTATTTGAAAAAGCATTTCCAGGCTCCCTGCTTTCCTGGACAGAATCTGTAGGAATTGCATCCTGACAAGAAGTGTTTGTGAGCAGTTAGAGTTTTCTTCCTTCTGTCAGGAACAGTCTGTGGGTTACCATATTTTTTCCTCCTGTGGAAAAAGAAATTTGTGATTTCCAGAGTCACAAAACTCTGCCACCATCCTATTCTTGCCCTTTGCCAAACAAAGAATTGCTATGCCCAAAGTGTCTTCATACACCTTGTACCACCTTTACTCTTCAGATAAATAAGAGAAAGACTCAATGAGCAAGGAAAAGAGGAATTGCTCCCGAAAAGAACAGCTGCTGGCCTGACAAATCTGAAATCTGAAACACTTGAAGATTTGTTGCAAGCAGCAAAAGTTGCATCACAGGACATCCCTACAGCAACAGTATCAGAACTGCCATGGAGGTAGGCACAAAAACCTGATCTGCCACAAACAACCCCCCAAAAGAGGGAGGGGGAAATAAAAGCTACAGAGAGGAGACTGAAGCTAATCCATTGCTGTGAGGTATTAAAACTTTTAAGTTTATAGTGAATGACCAACTTAAGGGGATTGTGGGGACAAGGTACCTTATGGGGTATAAACCCACATTTTTCTTTTGTATACCTAGGAGAAAACAGACAGCAGGATATACAACTGTGAAACTTGAAGCTAGAAAAGCCAAAGAGAAACCAGATGCACTGCGAGTATTTTCAGATTCAAAGATTTTTTTTTTTAAAGTTCAGAATAAAATATAAAAGTATTTTTCTAAACCAAGTTTCAACCATAGCTGTGCTCTAAGACACTTAGGAAATTTAAAAGCAAGAACAGCATACAAGCAATACCAGTCTCAGCACACCTGCTAGAGCTGCACTGGAACTGCAGTGCTGAGCCCTAGGAAGGTTTTTGCACATGGATAAAATGCAACACTTCCATAGCAGCATTTCACACGCAGAATTGAGGCCCCATTCTCTTACTGATGTGTTTACCATTCCAAAGCTCCCTCCATCCACTGCAAAGACAGAATCCCTGCTCACTGCCAGCTAACAGCAGCATTCTGTTCCTGACAATCCTTCCACGTCGCTCTCTTCCTTCCCCACACTCCTCACACAGCGCTTCCCACGCCGCCCGAGCCGTGGGCGCCACGGGAAACAAAACCACGGGGAGTTATTTTGTGTGGACAGATCCCAGAGCTGCAGTGGGCACGGCGTGGGGGTGAGCATCTGTCACAGAAGTTTCCAAAAACAGGGCAGCTGATTAGAACAAGGCATCTCCCAGCAGGAGGCTGAGACTTTGGACTCGGGATCCATAAATATTGTCCTTCAGCTGTGAAGGACAAAGCCATGCAGGGGTACCAGTTTAATCAGGAGCAGGCAGATACACTGCTTTTCTCCTCACTGGCTTTACATTCTCACACTCTTTGGGGGGCTTGGGCAAATACAACCTGTGCTGTAACCTGGTGGCATGCAACTGATACAAAAGTAACCTCTCAACAGCAAATCCTAAAAAGCAGTGCAGAAAAATTAATCTCTCCTCTCTTAGGGCTTACCTCTAAATAGAGCTGCTAGAGCTGGGATTTAGAATAAAAGAGGAAAAACATGTTCTTATTCCAGTGTTAACAGTATCCAAGCCTGTAGTTTCTTGGGCTATTATTTGATGATTATTATCAGAAAACGTTGGGCCAGTGACTGCGGCTTTGTTCCATAAAGCCACAGCACAAAAGAAGTTTATTCTGGCTTTATGCCAGCTGCAGGAAGCAAGAGGATAACTGATTCCGCATAAGTTCACCTGTAGTAAGCTGCTCCCTCAACATGTTCTAAGGAATAAATTTATACCAGATCAGTGTTTTGAATCACGGAGCTATTGAAATACGGAATCTTATGAGCTCTAGAATTAACTTACTGCAACACAATGCTTCAGTGAATAGTCTGAATTTTGAGTTAACAGCCTACATTGTGCTGGGGAATATACCTGTGGAATTTCCAATACCTGAGGAAATGTTTGTGCACTGTATGAACAGAACCACCAGGAAAGGGAGAGTTTGCCAGCTGCTGTCCTGTTTTATAAAAGGAAAGAGGTTCTAGGATTGCTTAGAAATAGGGAACCCTTGTGCCCAGCTGAATAAAGAATCATGTGTTTTTCAAGAAATCACAGTGGCATTTCTGTGCAGATAACTTACAAGAAACAAATGGAATGGTTGGGATCTACTCTTGCACATAAATAACAGAATTTAACTGAGATTTCCCTCTAGGGAAGTGTCTCCCTTCTCTCTGAAAGCATTTGTATTGAAGACTGGCAGAATTGCATCAAGTGTTGCACGATGAGCCACACCAGAGAACAGAAAAAAAAAATTAAAGTAATCTGGAGGTTAAAAAAAAAAAAAATCAGGAGGACTTAACTTTCTCAAGCAAGTTGACTTTGCAGCTCCAACAATAACTGAGCTAACACAACTGAGGCAGTTTTTTTCCAGGATAGGAATGGTTTAACGGAAGGAAATATAAAGGATTACATCCATAAAAACCTACCTCCAGCTGTGGTTTCAGACAATAACCAGTATGGCTTTTTCTCCACAGCCACCTATCCAGCAAGAAAACAAAGCACTGGCTTACTTCAGAAAAAGAGCACTGCTAAACACACCTGCAGATCTGTTGCCCCGTGTCCCTAATTTGAGGAGAACAAACCCACTGATGAAGGTATAACTGTGAGTTCCCTGAAGTTTGCAAACTACATTATTGAACCTATCCAGGTTAAAAATACACCTCCCTCTTTTGGGATGTTTAGGGCACAAAGAGAGACAACTTATCAACCCGTTTAAAGCACAAGCCCACAGAGCTACCCTTAACCAACAAGCTTCAGTTCCCAGTTCAAGCTTCATTCGCAGATCAGCACTGGGAATGGAACTAGTGGGGAATAGGGCTGTAACACGAAGTTAGCGTTTTCTGCGATCTGTGAAAGAGCTGGGCCAACACCAGTGACCACCAAGTGCCCTCAGGCAGACAAACTTCCTACATGGGCTCCAGGTGTCTGAAAAATCCCAGATAAAATAAGCCCGCTCTCGTGCAGAGGGAGATAAACCACTCCGGACAAGAAGCACCGCCGGACGCGGGCATGCCCAGCCACGGCAGCCCGGCCATGCGGGCTGCTCGCTGCCGGACCCGGGGGCAGGTTGGGCCAGGGGAGCACCAGCCCCGTCCCTCCTTCCTTCCCCTCCCCTTGGCCTTCCCTCGCCCTCAGGCCCGCCCGTGCACCCCGCGGTTCTCACGACCCACGGCCCCGCGTTACCTCAGCCGCGCTTCCCGCCACCGCCGCGGGCGCCAGCGCGCAGGCGCGCTCCGCCTGCCGCCTCCGCCGCGCTCATCGCGCATGCGCCGCCCGCTGCCTCACGGGACTTGTAGTTCTCCCGCGACGCCAGCCGCCAGCCTCTTCCTCTTCGCTGAAGCGCCCCGAAAGGTGGTAAGAGGAGCGCGCCCGCTCCACCCCTCGCTTCTTGGGTGTTCTTTGAAGGGCTATAAGGAAAAGAACCCAAATCTTTACATGCAAGACAAAAAAAAAATAAAGCGTTGTGGTGCCATCTTGGATGAAGGCAAACAGCGCTCTGCCCTCACCGAAGATGGCGAGTGCCCCTCGGGGGGTGTGGCGGCGGCGGCTCCGCCCGGGTTATATGAGGAGGAGGTGGCGAGGAGGAGGAGAAAGAGAAAGGTGGAGGGTGGTTGCCTCTCCCGGAGATATGGCTCTGCTCCGTGGGGACGCGCAGGACAAGGTGAGGGCGGCGGCCCGGGTCTGGCCGGGGCGGGCGGTGAGGGCGCAGCCGAGCTGCCCCCGCGGCGTGAGAATGAGCTCCCTGCTCCCTTTGCCCCCGGCAGCGCTGGGACAGTGACAGGTTTTTAATTTCTGCTCCGTTTAGGGTTTGTTTTTAAAATAGTAGTCGCCTTAGTCCTCGTGCCTTTGGCGCACCCACGTCTCCTGATGGCGGGGGGTCAGGGTGGCCCGGGGCGAGCGTGGGGAGCAGCGCCTGAAGGGAGAGGTGCCCCGGGAAAGACAGGGGGGTGGGGAGGATTAAAGCCGGAGTGGGAAGGAGGAGGAGGAAGGAGGGAAGGGCTGTGCAGCTGCCGTGACCCAGTGCAGGTTGCACTCCTGTGCCGAGGTAGGAGCAGGGTGATAACCAGGGCCCTGGAGCTGCGGGAACCGGGCCTGGCAGGTGATGCAGGAGCAGGACCTGCTCGCCAGGACCTGTCCCTGGGCACAGCCGGCGAAGTGCTGTAGGCGACTGTGCTGCGGGGGGTTAAACTTGCTCTTCCTCGGTGGGTCAGCTGCCCTGCGTGTCAGTGACCGGCCTTCCTGGCCGTGTGCTCTGGGTTAATTAGGCTGTCAGCTGTCACTTCACCTGCGGTGCCCCTTTCCCTTGGTTGTCACATCAGCAGCTCGCTTGGGTTTCCTTTGTCCGGAGAAGTGTTGAAGCTGTAAGTGCCAAGGAGCTTCATGTCTTCCCTTTCAAGCAGCACAGGGTGTTTCCTAATGTGAAGACTCTCAACTTCTCAGAGGAAATGCAAGTAAAATGCTAAAACAGGAACTTCGTGAATTAATGTTTATGTAGTGTAGACAGTGATTGGAATTATCTCTTCTACTGGACAAGCTGACTGGGTTAACTTTTGCTCTTAATAAGGTTTAATAACTACCCTCAACACACCTTGAAAAGGAGGCAAGGCAGCCCTGGAAGAGTCAGCAAGTTGTCTATTTGCCTTTCATGTTGTCACATCTGCATGTGGTTTTTGCATTGTGGCTAAGCTTCACTGGCAGGAAGGTGACTTTGTTTTAAGCTGTTAGGAGTGCTGAAAGTCTCTTCAGTCTCTGTTTTTGCCAGCTTTTTGGAGCATGCATATTAGCTGAGGCAAGAAATACACCAGCTTTTATTAACGTCTTCTGGATAATTTCATTTTTTCTGCTTCTCTTCCATATGAATCTTGTTTTGAAACAATCCTGAGTCAGTAGGATAGGCAGAAGTTTGTAGAAGAAGCATTTTCTAGTAGGTTGCTTTGAGCTGTGAGCTGGCCAGTGCTTTAAGTCTTTTCTGCTGCATGTGAAACTCTTTGTGTTAAAGTGTCTGCCCTTGGAGAATACTGAGTCTTTACAGGCCTGCAGGATCTGCAGGTGAGGGGTGGAGTGGAAGGTCAAACATCAACTCTCTTGCAGCAATTGGTAACTTTTGAGTGTTTATGTGCCTTTCTAACTCAGACAGGAATATCGGGGGGAGGGGAAAGCATTCTCGTGGTGGGGGCTGGAGTAGCTTTAAACTCTGATGCTCAGTGGACAAAGATTAGCTTGTTTTAGGTTGTAGGGCTGTCTTGGGATTCCAGCAGCACCGGGGAGGATAGAAATGTTCCTATCTTGTCTGTTCCTGTTCAGGCAAAGAAACAACAACATGGGACTGGTGTGTGACCAGTAGATAAAACCCATGCCTGTAAGGGAAACTTAATTAGGCATTAACTTAAATAGGAGTCACTGTTAAGTATAAACTAAAAACTGACCCTGAGGTGGCAAAGCAAGAGAGGATCAGGATATGTAGGAAGAGGAAGGGAGGGTAGGATAAGGGTGATTGGAAGTGCAGTGGAAAATAAGGTTTAATCTGTCATGGGGGAGGAAAAGGCACTTCAGAATTTGAAGTGAGTAGTGGGGCTTCCAAGCTATTTGAGTAAATACCTTGGTATTTCTTAATATCAGTGACTTCATGGTATTTTAAGGCTTCAGTCTGCAGTTAAAGTGTTCTAGATCAAAATCCTGAGAGCATGTATTGTAGCCCCTCTTTCTCAAAGCAATCAGTGGAAGACAAAATGTTGTGTCATGGCCTGGGACTTGCTGTTATCGCTCACAAATGGTGATTCTCTGCTGGACAAATTCTGCTGCATGTTCTGGAAGGAATGAGGCCACACTGGATCTTGCCTGTGCTTAGCAAAAAACCTGCTTCTGCATGCTGCTGGGCCTGAAATCAAGTGGGGAGGTGAGCTGCTAGCAAGGTGACAGCTCCTGGATAGGGATAACACACTCTCAAGGACATGCAGCCTCCACGATGCTGGCCCAGCAGTTTGGGCTAATGGAAGGTGAAGCCAGCATGGTGAGGCTGCTGTATTCCTGAGACTCCCTGCCACCAGCTCTGGCCTCACTGTAGGAGGTCAGGAAAGCATTCTTGGGGATGCTGATTGTGGCCTGGGGGTTTGCTGCTGCTGCACAATTTCCATTGGAGCAGGGCCAGGAGTGCTCAGCCCCAGGCTGTGCTCTGCAGGCACACAGGGGGCTTGCCCTGCATGGCCAAAGCTGCTGCTCGACCCCTCGAACTGAGGAAGAAGCTGTGGCTTGGGTGGAGGTGTCCTGTGTGCTGCTGGTGGTACAGGGTGAGCCAGTGGGGTTTTTGCTTGGAATGTGGCATCCTTGAATGTTTATGGTGTCCTTCCCTCTGTCAGGAGGGGTGTGACCTGCTGGTTTCTGCAGAGAGTGATGCAGAGATCCCTCTGGCAGGAGAGGGCCAGTTTATTGCACAGCCAGAGGCAACAGGTGCCCTGGGCCTTCTGCTTCCTTGGCAAGCACTGCACTTGCTGAGGAATGCCATTTCAGTGTGATTACATTGAGCTGTTATTCCCTCTTTATCTGTGTTTTAAGCAAAATAATTAAACCTTTGCATCACTGGAGCTCTCCAGTCCAAAGCCACAAATTTGGGGAAGCATTTTCTATAGCATAAGTAAGCCCTGGTTCAATTTTCCTGGCTGTGTGTAACCAGACCACTTCAGGACTGTTCAGCTCAGTGTCAGAGTGGTAACAGCAAACCTGCCACAAAGGCTGCAAGATCCAAACTTCACATGTGCTCTGTTGGCTCTGTAGTGCTGCATGCCTGCAGTGCACTTTCAGATGTCCTTTTAGCATCCTGATTAAAAGGAAACTTAAGCTGTTTGTGCTGAATATGACTAAAATGTAGTTCCAGCAGCTTATGCTGCTGCTATCTGCTGGCCAGATTCTCTGCTGGTTAACTCCTGGGTGTTGAAACAAGGCCCTCTGGAATGGAGGGCTCTGTATAAACTGCCAGAAAACATAATGATCTTTTAGTGGTCTCCGGAGGGCACCTAAGCAGCTTTAATTAGAAATCCTGCCCTGTAAAAAGTAATGGATTCTAGGTAGCGGCAGAGGTAATTACTACTGAAGTCTTGTTTGTGGGCTGTTGCTTGAATGACAGCAGGGAGGTGATCAGTAAGGGGAGAAGGTTTTTAAAAGGTAGCTGACAATAAGCAGAAAGCTTTGACATGTGAGCTCTTGTGGAAGGGCTCCTTGCTGCTTCCAAGAGCTTGGCTATGTGGAAAACCCCTGGATTAATCTGTCTTTGAGAACAAATATGTATTTCACTAGCAGTCAGAAGTTGTACACAGTTGCTTGCACTGGCAGATTCTTTTGTTAGAATGCAGAAGTGACACCGAGTCATCCGGAGCTGATGCTAAAACTGCAAAGGGTGGAACTGTAAAAGCAGCAGCTCAGGCCTCTCACCAGAACTAAGAGACTTCAGTGGTTGAGGGCATTTCCTTCCACTGGGTGCCTGCAAGCATCGAGATGTGTTTGTATTTGGGTGAGGCCTGATCAGAAATGTAATGTCTGTCAGGCAGAAGTCTGGGTAGCTGATGGTCATCACCCCATTGTACTTAAGTGATCCAGCTTTTTTTTTTTTTTTTTTTTTTTTTTTTTCCCCTAGCATCTCTAACAAATGGAAAAAAAGCAAAATTCTAAAATTCTACCTGGAATGGGTACAGTAGTAATATCTGGTGTTTCCTGGGCTTCTAGATCAGGTGTTTGTCATGGTGTCCTAATCAGTACCATAATATCTATTTTTAATCTTCTCATCCTGAAACCTAGAAATGTTAACCAATATGATATCTATGTTATTGTGAAGGGCTCTGCTTTGTCTTGTTCTAATTTCCAAGTTGGACAGGTGGACAGTATCTGTGCTGAACAGGGAGTAGTTTTGCTTGAATCCTCAAGAAACCCCAGGAATCCTGAAAGAGTCACTGACGAGTCTTGAGTCTAGAAGTGGGAGGTGTCAGAGAAGCTGCAACAGTTTCTGTAGTCATGGCTAACCAGAAGCTGCTTCTGGGAAAGAGAAATGAGAGTTGAAGGTGAGAGTACTGTGCTGGCTTTGGCTGAGTGTTTCAGTTTGCAGCCCAGCCCAGCTGTTTCCCCTCTGTGTGTCCTCTGTACCTATTTGGATATCTGCTACAAGTAAGCAATAATCCCTTCCCAGCTGCTGAGCTTGGGTTATATCCCTTGAGGGTGTGGAGTGACAGACTGGTTTCTGGTGACTGGATGGGGAAACTTCAGTTCTCTTGCCCTACTTCCTGGAGTCCTGGGAGGAAGCAGTGGCATCCTAGCAGAGAAATGCCTCTGGATGTGAAGGAGCTGCCAGAGAGTTCAGGTGGAGTGGTGACCTGGGAAAGCCTTGGGTTGGTTGCCTGCTGTGGTAAAAGAACAATCCTGGGGTCTGGCGATGGATGTTTAATCCCTTTGCTCTGCACAGCCTTCATGTGACCATAAGCATGTTGGTCCCCATTCCTGCTTGTAGGATGGGTGTTGCAGAGATGGTGGCACGAAAGGTCCTGCGTGCGGAGCCATTGGTGCTGCAGAGCAGGTGCTTGTGTGGGTCAGGGGTTGGTGTGGGACACCTGCTGTGGGTGCTCACTGAGTTAGTGTTTTATAGAGCTCTGCTGACAGGAGTGGAGCTTCCTGCTTCCCATTCAGGGGACAAATGCTGCTCCAGCACTTTTTGTCGGGAAACAAAGCACTCCCTCCTCCTGAAGTCAAACAGCGTGAATATTCCCTTTTTAGTCTGAACCGTGATTGTGTAATCCTAAAGGTCTCTGGCCTGGAGTTAGGAGCCCACAGTGACCTCCACAGACCTACAGCAGACCAGGGGTCTTACAACCCTTGGTTTTATACAGCTCCAGGTCCTACTTGCAGTTGGTGCAGGGTGCCAGGATACACATGCTTGTGACATGTTAACTGCTTTAACCTGACCAAGCAGGACTGCTTTATGTTCATGCTTGTCTGTCTCTTGTAGACAACTACTAGGCATGGAGGGGTGTGCAGACAGCATCTAATCATGGGTTACTTTCTCCAGAAAACTTTGTAAGAAAGCTCCCAAATTCAGGACTGTCTGATTTGTGTAATCCTTTCCTTAGTTTAGCTGAGAGGAAACAGTTTCCTTTGGCTTATCATACTTTCCAGACTCAGCAGTTCATATTGTTAGCACTGCTGATCCTGTTTGGACAGCAAATAGAAGTAAGCAAGATGTAAAACACTGGGGTCTGCATCTTTCTGCTTTGGCTGGTGGTGTTGTCTGGCTGGGAAATGGGAAACACCAAGCAACTTGCCTTTCATTTGGCAACAAACAGCGAGCTGTGCTCTCAGTGAAGCTGATGGCTGACTGGTGGCCTTCTACCTGTCCTTCCTGCAGTGCCTGAGTGGAGCAGCTTCTGCCCAAACCCATGTCAGTGACCTCTGAACCATGCACCTCTGTTTGGCCTGTGCCTTCCTAGCAAGGACCAGAATTGCCTGCCTGTATGGGAACATAACAGTATGTCCTAAGTGGTGACTGGAGGGAAGTGATTACTGTTGGAATCCTTGTAGAGTTTGGAGTCCCACCATGTCCTTTTGGATGCGAACAGTGCCAGGGACTGCTAGGAACTGTGTTCCAGGGCATGCTCTGTAAGTGTGCTTGCTGCCAAGGCAATGCCCAGGATGGGCTAAAAGTCTTCTGTCCTTCCCATCTTCTAGGAAGCTTAACATGTTGCAAGCCATAAGGCTTAAAAAGTTTTATCTGTTACCTATCTCCTTTTAATTCTAGCTAACAGTGAGGACACAGCAGGCAGAAGTGTTTTTATCATGGCTGGAGGGTGCAGTGGTTGGGATATCCCTCACTTGTGCACGGCAGTCTCACCATAGGGGAGAGCAGTGGCAGGGGCGAATGCTCCCAGTCCTGGCAGCTGTGTCCTCTGCAGGCAGCCAGAGAGACTTGTCACATACCAGGTCTGGGCTGCAGATGGCCAGCCTAGGGGGAGGGAGCTTCCAGAGCCTTTTGGAAGCAAAGCTTCACCTTACAACAGGGAGCCCATCAACAGTTCTTAGGCAGCTTTACAGAGGCTTCAGGCAGCATTTAGCCATCTGTGATATGATAGGATTGCTCAGATCCTGGCACCATTTGCTTGTGGGCTTGGATGCTGAAACTTAGTGTACACAGCAGTAGTAGGAGCAGGCTCCTGGCTGGTGTGGTCCGTGCTGCAGAGTGGTGAGATTGCAGTCCTGGTGCAGTTCTCTAGCCTGCTTTTCTGAGGCGGCCTTCAGAATTATCTCCAAAGGATAACCTCAGCATTCCTCCTGGCTCATACAGTCCCTCTTCAGCAAATTCCCTGTGTTGTGACCTTGATCTCTGGTGGTTTCTCCCTTATGCAGAAAAGAGCAATGATTTGCTGGGCTGCAGCACTCAAGGGAGGGCCTCTCAGAAGACACTCTTCATGTGTAAGCTGGAGGATCTTCAACTGAGAAAGCTATTCCGCTGCTCTTTAGAAGTTTAAGTATGCTTGAAATGATGTTCTGGGTCTAGGCTCTTGGAATGAATGAAGAAATAAGCCCCCAAAGGAAGATGCTGGCTCAGTTTAAGGCTCTTTGAAGCACTGGGAAAGCAATTCTGGTCATATGGGATGTACCTGAAGGCAGGGGCATAGTGCAGTGTGGTTCTTGTTCTCTACTGATGATCAATCAGCTTCACTAAACCTACTTGCTGCTTGATCAAGGATTATTCTGTGAATTCTCTTGCAGCTGAGGTCTGTATCTGTAGACCTGAATGTTGATCCTTCTCTCCAAATTGATATCCCCGATGCCCTAAGTGAAAAGGACAGAGTGAAGTTCACTGTGCACACTAAGGTAAGGTCACAGGCAAAAAGAGGCTGTGCAAGTAACAGATGTATTTGCAGTACACATACCTGCAAAGATGGGCTTGGCAATGAAAAAAATCTAATTAGATGGGGATTTTCCACTTAAAGGTGGCCTGAGGATGTGTGTGTACATATATATATATATATATATATATATATATATATATGTATACAGAAACTTCAGATTTCCTAGGATTTGAACACTCGAAACAGAGACAAGTAGCTGATGGTTAGGTTGGCTTTGCTAAGAAATCCTAGCTAGACACCAGAAGGCTGGGGGGGTAGGAAATGAGCTACTGTGAAATGTCACAAAACAAACTGCATTAATGCTGTTCTACAACAGTACTTTCTTTTCCAGCAGTCTCCTTAGTGGTACTGTTGAATAAGTGCCAGCTCAGCTAAAAGGGAGTGGGCAAGGCTCTTACTAAGCAGAATAGCTTCCTTTGGAAATGGACAGAAATGTTTCTAAAAGCACGGATTTACAAAACAGTGGGGCTTCTATATATTCTCTTCCAGACTACACTGCCAGCTTTTCAAAGCCCTGAGTTTTCAGTTACAAGGCAGCACGAAGACTTTGTGTGGTTACATGATACACTCACTGAAACTGAAGAGTATGCAGGACTCATTGTAAGTACTTCCTGAAGACAGTGATTCTAGCTGAAAAACTTTAGCAATCTAAAGTGCCTACTAATAAGGGCATGAAATATGTTTTACCAGTGTTACTGGTGTTTTGTGACTTGGGTGTTCCCTATGCCTCCTGTTGCTTTAATTCCCTAAACATCTTGAGTGGTATGGCATTTATGTCCATGTTCCATATAGCTTAGAGCAGCAAAAGATGCTTTGAGAGTCCTTGACTCTGCGGTGGTATTAATATCTGCCTGAAGATGGCACACTGAAATAATCTATTAAATGTGCTCTTTCCTTCCTATCATGATTCCTTGGGAGGTGGCTGGCTGTGGGGTGGATTACAGAAACTGTTTCTCTGGGTTGGTTTTCCTTGTGGGACAGGGATAACACAAAGCAGGGATAACACAAAAATGTCAATGTGCCTCTAGAATTCCTGGGTCATGCGCTCTTTACCACACTTTCCCATGACCAGGCAAAAGAGCCTTCTTCCAGAGAAGGCTAGAAGTAGTCTTGGAAGACTTTATTTGCTAATATCCATGACTAACCAATTCCTTGCCTAGATACCTCCAGCACCTTCAAAGCCTGACTTTGATGGTCCCAGAGAGAAGATGCAGAAGCTGGGGGAAGGAGAAGTGTCTATGACAAAAGAAGAGTTTGCCAAAATGAAGCAAGAGCTGGAAGCGTAAGTAAAATGGGTCTACTGCCAAAAGCTGCATTTAGAGAAGCCTCCTGGGAGAGCAGCTCATTTGGTGATAAATGATCTTGAGTTCAAAACCCTTGTTTTGAAGGGTGTCTTGAAAATCCTGGAGCTGAGGAGTTGCCCAGCTTTTCCAGCTTTCAAGCTGGAAAACTTCCTAGCTAAAGAGATTGGAAGTAGCTTCACTATCACGAGCTGGCTATTTCAGAAGCCTGCAGTTGAATATTTTCATGGGATAAACTTAAAGCAGTTCTTTGTATATTGAAGAAAGCAGTACAAGGGACGATCTCAGTCTGTTGTTTCCTTGCAGTGAATACCTCGCTGTCTTCAAGAAGACTGTCTCATCACATGAGATCTTCCTGCAGCGGATTGCTTCTCATCCTGTGCTCAGCAAAGATCGCAATTTCCATGTTTTCCTGGAGTATGACCAGGATGTAAGACTTTTTTCCTTGTTTCCTTTTCCAAGTGAGGTAAACTGTTAGGAGTGTTCTTGTTTTTGCTGGGCACAGTCAGAATGTTCTGTGAATCTGCGCAGCATCAGCAAGTAGATTTTGCAAGTATTTCTATGAGATGACTGAAGGATGAAAGCCTGACCTTCAGACTTTTCTGTTATAAATCTCAGTGTTTCTAAGTCTTTGTCAAATTTCTCAGGAAGCCACCTTTGCATGTCTTTATCTTGGGAGCATGTATGACTCAGGTGTACCTGTGCTGTGTTGCATGATCCTAAAATGGAGGAATGGAGGTGTATTAAAGTTAGTCCTGCATGTGTTTTGTCACACCTAATTGAGTGATAGATGCTGATCCAAGATATGCAAGGAGAAATTGAACTGTTTCTGGAAATAAGAAAAATCTATGGCACAGAGTAGTTGAACTACTTGTAGCCAAGCCACTTATTACATGTTACATTTTTATATGGGTGTTATGGTGGGCTTGGAAATGAACCTGCTCTGACACGTGCTAGATATAAAGGATGTTACTACCTTGCAAGTGACAAAACAGTCACTGTTTTTTCCTCTCTGGGTATAACTTAAAATCTGATTTGGCCTCTCTATTACAGCTGAGTGTTCGGAGAAAAAACACTAAAGAGATGTTTGGTGGCTTTTTAAAAAGTGTAGTAAAGAGTGCTGATGAGGTCCTCTTCTCTGGAGTCAAGGTAAGGTTGTTGCTTTGTCTCTTACCCTAATCTTGATTGTTTCTTGCTTCCTGCTCCAGGGACGTTACCCCTGTCTGCTTCAGGCTTGCTGTGCATGCGGCTCAGCTACTGACATTAACCTGCCTTGTAAGTGCTCTCCCAACTTGAGGGGAGGAGCCTATATTAATTTTGACTTCTATAGAAATAAGACACTGGAGCTTTAGACTGTTAAATGTATAATTTAACAAAGTTTCTGGATGCAGAATAGTTGCTTTAATACCTGATACTGGTGAAGAGGAAGAAATTATAGCTTCAGGAAATGGGCGTGTGGATTTTGTCTGCTTTGGAGCTCTGAATAGACATGATTGATGGGTTTCTGCTTATGCTAGACAAGATCAATACTAAAGACTCCTGTAACTGGTCTTGCTCCAGCTTTTGTCATGTTGCCACGGCAACACTTCCCAATAAGCTTGTTGTTCTATCCACAGTGTCATGAAACATTACAATATGTATCAAGTTTGGTGTGGATGAGAAACAACCTTGTAAACTGCTTATCCCTTAGCTAGAGTGTTGCAGCAGGCCTAGGAAATAAATTTCCAGCAGCTGGGAGTCCTGAGGGCTGTCCTATACCAACTTACTGGCTGCTTCAGACAACCTGCATCAGTATTTGAGTGTCAACTTCATCTTCCCTGCATAGTGAGAAAGAAGCTTGGCAGGTGGCTTGGTTTGTCAAACCCTTGCTTCACATCTGGTCTTGAACATTTTTTCAGTGAGGACTGGTGGGCCTCATGCTCAGGCCCAGGTTATGTTTGTTTCTTTGGCCCTTCCCAAAACAGGGAAGAGGTTGTATTCTGCAGTTCCTGACTTAACAGGTCATATTCTTTTTCAGGAAGTAGAAGATTTTTTTGAGCAAGAGAAGACTTTTCTTGTGAACTACTACAACAGAATCAAGGATGCATGTGCAAAAGCAGATAAGATGACAAGATCTCATAAAAGTGAATCTTTTCAAAGCCCTTTCAAAAGATCATGCAGTTTTGCTGATTTCAGCCTGAAAACCTTGTCTTGTTCTTGCAGATGTTGCAGATGACTATATTTATACTTCAGCTTGTTTGAACAGCCTGGCATTAGAAGAGCCTACAATTATCAAAAAGTAAGCAATTCTAACTGCTCATAAACACATCCTGAGTCTGGCAATACCAAGTTTCTTCTGTAAAATCCAGAGGATTGAGTCATAGGTGGTTTGAGTTTCTTGAATTACAAGCAAGTGGCATTAAAACTTCCCTTCCTCTGGTACTCCTGCTGTGGCAGACCTGATGTTATCAATTGCACCTAACTCTGAACTAGTTGATCTCTTGCCTGTTGTGTCCTAGAGGTTACTTGTGCTGGTCATCAACACTTCTAAACAGAAATCTCCTTGCTTCTCTTCAGGTCACAAACTGCTAGAGACTCTTGAAGAAAGGGTTTATGCATGTGTGTTCTACTGTGCTGTTAAATATAACTGCTCTAGGTCAGCTTACGCTAGGTCTGTACCATCTTCTGGACCTTTGCACTTCCAGAATAGTAGGGGATTTTTAAGCTGGGGAAACCCAGTCACCTTTTCTGAGGTGACTTCTTCCACTTTTTGACTTTGCTATCAATTTACCAAGACCTTGTTAAAACAGAGTGTATAGCTGAACAAACAAGTCAGCTTATCCCTCTTGGATAGCAGCAGGAATATTCTCCACAAGACCTTTATGCTCTGGAGATCAGCATTGTTACATTAAATGGTGTTGAGCTGCTAAGCTGTACTTCTCTGGTAGGCTGGAATCCAGCACATTGAACCTTTTTTCCAGGTCTTTGCCTAAATGAATTTATTTTGAGCCCTGGATTTGTAGTTTATTTATTTTGAGTTTGGATCTGTATACAGGAGTAAACTCCAGCCTTCGGCTTTCTGTTTTCCTGCCAGATGATCCTGGCATTTATCAGACTAAGAAGTATCTCAAACTTACTTATGCATTTTTTTTTTCTCTCACTAGGTACTTGTTGAAAGTTGCAGAGCTCTTTGAGAAACTCAGGGTAAGAGAATCTTTGCTGGGGGTGGGTGTGGGGGAGAAGAATCTCTGACTCTGGGTGTTGCTGTTCTCTGTTACACACCAACTATCTGATTTTTTTTTTTTTTCCATTTGCAGAAGGTAGAGAGTAGAGTTTCATCTGATGAAGACTTAAAGCTCTCTGAACTGTTGAGGTACTACATGCTCAATATAGAAGCTGCTAAGGTGAGAACAGTTTTCTTTTTGAAGCTTAGTTTTGTTATGGGCAGCATGACTCACTCATGGTGTTCTTTGTGCTTTAAGAAGACGGGAAAGTGGACCCTTGTTTTGTGTAAGAAACCTGATACTCTTAAACCACAGCAGAATATAGAAGCTATATATTAGCTAGCTGGAGCCCAGCCACTTAGAGAAGCCCTTGGACCAATTTTTCTTTGGCATGTAAAGTGGAAGAACTCTTTAAATTTCTGTAAGTTAGAGCAAACTGAATTTAAGTCTGCAGCAGTTTCTTCCCTGTCCCCTGCCTGAGTACTCATGGACTTGCCAATAAAATCAATGATGACTAATTAGTAGTTGGGATTGACTTCAGGATTTTTAGAGTACCTTAGCACAAATATGTGGTAACTTGTGAGGGTTATTGGAGCCTGGACTTCCAAGAGGGCTTTGGTAGATTGATGTGACTGCAAAAGCCTTGCTGGCAATTCTTCTAATCTCTTGATTTGACAGGGGGGTGACTGTACTGAAAAAAGGTATCTAGGTATAACCTACAGGGCCTCTTCATCTAGAGTCCTACCAGTGATGTCAGGTGCCCTAGAACATCTGCTACAGCCTCCCTCAGTGTGATGTACTGTTATTTAGACACCACAACTATATTCCTGCTAGATTAGAAAGGGATTGGCTCAGAGACTTGTACTACTTCTCCTGTTTAGGTTAGTGCAGTGCTTCAGTCAAACTGTCAGATCTCCAATGAATTAAATGTCTGCTGGAAGTAGACTGAGGGAATTCAGAAAGTGCTTTTCCTCCTTAGTGGAGAGATCCACCTTACAGCAGGATAAACTACTTTAAGGGAAGAAATTATGCCTATAGCAGCTCTTAGACTTCCTTCACTAAGGTGTAAGTGGCTGTCCTGAAAATGCAGTGCTGCACTGTGAAAGGCTCCTATTGCTATGCCAAGAGCAGGCTGTAATAGCTTGTTGGAAAAAGCAGAATCTGGTGCTGAAAGAAGTGAAACCTCCTGCTGCTAAGGTAGTTGTAACCTCAGTTTGAGAAGTAGTCCTGCTAAGGCTCTGCTGTGCTATTTCTGTCTATTCAGGATCTTTTGTACAGACGAACCAGGGCTCTAGTCGACTATGAGAACTCGAACAAAGCTCTAGACAAAGCCAGACTAAAGAGCAAGGACGTCAAGCTGGCTGAGGCACATCAACAGGAGTGCTGTCAGAAGTTTGAAAAGATTTCAGAATCTGCAAAACAAGGTAAAACAGGCTTTGCTGTACTTACGCTTAAAGGAGAGCTTAATGCAGTTGAGGTCTCCATCTGACCTTCAGCTACTGAAGGCTCCTGAACAAATAGCCTGGACATCCCAAGGACAGTATAGGTGCCTGTAAAACTAATGCAGCTAAACATTTTTAAAAACAATTCTCTGTAGAAGAGCAGTGTCAGTACTACACCAACCTTATTCCTAGTATTTGCCTTCTGGACTGAACTCAGCCTCCATGTGAATGTAACTACTTAGGTAGTAGAAGGTAACTAATTATCTCAATCAGAACTGTGCAAACAGGCTTTTGCTCTGTCCCAGTGCAGCTGAGTGCCTTATGCAGAGTTTCAAACACTGGTTCTTAGTAGAAGTGTGTGTGTGTATATATATTTGGACAATATAAAGCAGAGGAAACATGCTTGCACGGTGTACGTGCTGCTCCTTTAGTGTATCTGGCTTTTAAATGTTCTGTGTTCTCAGAGTTTGTGTGGCTTTTTCTGTTTTATTCCAGCTGTCTTCCTACGAAGCTTTTCTGTCTCAGGCTGTCATGTGATGACTGCATCTCTGTCTAAAAACAGCAAGACTAACTCTTGAACCTTTTTTTTTTGATCAAATACTGTAATTTGAGCTGTACTACTCCTGAAACATAAGGACATTACTGAAACTTGTCACACTTTGTATCTCTCTCTTATCTTTGTTTTTTTCCTTCTCTACAGAACTGATGAGCTTCAAACAGAAGAGAATAGCAGCATTCCGCAAAAATTTAATTGAAATGGCAGAACTGGAAATAAAACATGCAAAGGTGTGTTCTCTGGAATTTAACAGGCATGGGTTGAGAGAAGTGAATATTGTGTAACTGGGAGGATTTGCTGGGTCACCTGGCTTCCCATCAGGCAGCCTCATCTGTGGGGTTTGACCCCGACTGTGTCTAGAGGCAGCTGCTGCTTCCAGTGCTCCTGAGTGCTGTGACAAGAGCACATCCTGCAGTTTGTGATCAGGCTGTCAATCCTTGTCGCTTGGCTTGTCAGCAGAGGGGACACTGGCTTTGTAGCAGCCTCTGCCAAGCTTTGCTAGGCAGGCTTGAAGGGTCTGTTAACTTAGTGTAGAGAACAAAGCAGTAACTGTGCATCCTCAGCTCCTTTTGAAGAAGGGAAGTCTAATGTCCCACTCCCTGAGAACACTGGACTTTACCACAGGCAGCTGCTTCAGTGCTGAACTGGAATGTGACACAAAGGTCTTGACAACACTGCTCAGTTTGGCCCTCTTTAAAAGCTTCCTGTTGTCTCCTGCCCTTCTCCTTACCACAAACTGAGTCATGGTTGCAGGCCTGCAGGAAGAGGCAGACTGTATGATCTGGTTTTGGTTCTTTACCAAATGAGTATTTGTCTTTGCAGTAGGAGATCTTTAGCATTGGCATAGGCTACAAAATCCTGTGATGGACCCACTATTTGGGAAGCTGCTTTGTTGTGAAAGGCAGGATTTGAATTATCAGTCATCCTCATCTGAAACTAATTCTCTTCCTTTGCAGAACAATGTGTCTCTCCTGCAGAGCTGTATTGACTTGTTCAAGAACTGAGGAGTCTTACTCTGAAAATGTGACAAAAGCATCAATTGCACTCAATGGCCAGGGGCAACTTACTGGCTTGACTTCATTATCTTAAAATAAATATTGTCACTGAGATTGTTTCACTAATACTTAAAAATGTTGGTAGTGATACATTGACTTTATTGGTATAAATGGGAACTGAATTGTGTATGAATTGTCTGGATGTAGCTAACATCCTGTTGGCTGATAACTCAAAATGAGTCAAATGTAAGAAATTAATTTGCTGTTGACTGACTTCATCTAGCAGAAAAAGTTTACTGAGAACTCCTTTTTTGCAGGATCATAATCTGTCTCTTCATGACCCTGATATATTTAAAACGTGCAAGTGAGAGTGACTTAAGGGTAATAATTTTATAAAGTGAATATCTTAGCATTCCACTTCCCAGACAGATTTATACTACAATATATTTTGAATTTCTATAACTACATTCACTATTTGTACACTTGGGCAACACAGCAAATAAAGATGTCTGACACAATGGGCTGTTGTATGGCAAGAATTTGTGTGGGATGTAAACTGACAAAGAGGCTTCAGACACAGAACTATCATGAATTACTGATTACCTGGAGCTCTTCAGAGCAGTAGAGAGAAATATTTGGCTCAAGAGGATTGTTCTTGGAATGGGTGTTGAAATGAAATGCGTGGACTTCAAGTCATTTTGCTGTTTGCATGGCTGTCTGCAACTTTTTTCTTCCACTATGCTGCACATACAGCATTATAAAGTAATTTTACACCTCCTACTAGCAACAAGAGGCTGTTTAAATCTTCAGGGCTTCTGGAAACATAGGCCTGGACAATCTTCTGTGAGATATAAACCTCCTGAAACTTTGCATGGCTGGCTGGGCTCACACTGCCATAGCTGAGGTGGCTCAGCCCATAAACCCCAGGGTCATCACTGGACAGTTTGCTATCAGTGGGCACATATGGATATAGGTCAGTGAGTCAGATCCTCCTAAAGGCAGCTTTTTGGGTAAGATGAATGTCTCAGCCTTGCTTAATTTCATGTGACTAAACTTCTAATCATGCTCAAAGTAGGCTATGTGGCTGTGCTCTGGGCAGACTGCCTGAAGCAGCTTCAACCAGAGAAGCTCTGAGAATAGGCAGCTCAGTGGCAGTTTCTATGGGTTTACTTTCCTATGACCTACTGCTTTTCCTTCCCCATGAAAACTGAGCAGCTTTTGCCAGCCACACCTGCAGCAGAGTAGCTGAAAAATGTCTGAATTCCTTTTTCCTTTGTTTGACAGGAATAGTTTCAACCTGTGGTTGCTTGTCATAAGCCCATTGTGCATATGTGGCCTCTATGTAGCTGATAGGTGACAGTGATGCTTTCTTGACAGATTTAAGCTCCTTGCCACTTGTCCTGGGGCCAGTAGTAGTCCCAAACTGGACTGGCAAAGCTTTGGCTTTCTCCAGAGAAAGGGTGCAGTTGTTTTTGCCATGGCAAGCAACACTTCATGTCCCAACTCCAGACTACGCTAGGTTGCATGCACTGCCCGTCGCTGTGTGTTCGAAGCTGAGTGAGAGACCCTTTTTCTGTTTCAAATACCCTTTTAGAGCTTTTCCACAAGATGTTTGTTCTTGTGTGGTTGGCACTCTAAAGTCTTGACATACCTTAATCCCAGTCAAGATACTAATGTGAACAGATTGAAAGTATGCAAAACTCTTCGAGTGGCTGTAATTATGGCTTTAGACTGATGTTATTTTAGTTACAGTTAATTTACAATAACTGCAAGAAAGCTGTAAAGCAGTCTCTGCCAATGCCACCGTTGCTCTGGAGGAAGCTGCTGTGTGTCAGCTGCTGCCAGCAGAGTGCATCGCAGTCAGCTTCAACGTGGTGACTTGGAGAATAAGCCAGAGCACAGCTCACGCCTCTGGAGGCCAGTGGGTGGCAGGCTCTAACCTCCTCCCACGTTTCCCCTCAGGCTGAGTTGAGATGAAGTCCTGAAAAGGCTGCTGCATTCCCCAGTTTCTTACTTGGTATCTGGACAGATGTTGATACATGAGAGAAATCAGCTGTGTATGTAGGCACCCTGCTCATAAGGAAGGACAGAAATATTCCTTTAACACGTGCTACATCACTGGACGTGGTTTTTCTTACAGCAGGGCCTTGAATAAAGCCTTAGCAGAATGAAGATCAGCTTGGGCAAATCAGTGTGATAAGGCAGGTTATCATCAATATGAAAATAAGTTTTTTAGAAATATTGCTGGGATCTAATTTGGGGAGGATGAGAGCAGAGTTTCATAGATGTCCCAAACAAGGATTGACTAATGTACATTTAGTGATCCCATCTGTGAAGTGGGTTAACTTTAGCTTTATGAGCTTGTTCCTCTAGTTCATGAGTTAAAAATTGGCTTTTGAGAGCAGGCACAGGCCTTATCACCGTGATGGTAACTGCTGTGAAAAGCCACACACTGCACATGTAAGTTGTTCTCCTCTATTTGAATGAGGGCAGAGGAAAATCTACTGTTTGGTCAAGTTTACTATGGTTTGTTAAACATCCAGCTGTAGAAATACTGCAGATGGGAACCAACCTGGTGCCATAAGAGAGGCCCAAAAACGTGTCCTCTTGTACACAGCTGTGATTCCAGGTGCTGCAATAACATGGATTTGTAGCCATAGAAAGGGAATGGATCAAAATGTACTTCAGGAAGGAACTGGTTTGCTCTGACGTATGCAAGCAGTCATGATTCTAGGAAGATGCATCACTGATACTGAGGCTGGCAAACAAAACAGCAAACATCTTGTGTGCCTTTGGGATACATAAAGCCTGGAAGAGCTGTGGGCATGTACTCTTTATGGTGGTTGTTGCTGGCTCTGTGCTTCCCACAGTGATTCTGCACCTATCACTGGCTTTACAAGCCAGAAACTCTGCTAACACCCTGGTCTGAGTGGGGGCAGAAATTCATCTGCCATTATCCCATTATCTTGGGATGATTATTGGGATGATTATTTTTAATCAGGGATTCATATAACTAGTTGTTGGGGGGGGAGGGGTGTTCTTTATTTGTTTTTGCTTTTAATGTGCTCCCAATTTATTCTGCTTTTTTCCATTCCATCCTGTTTCTTCTGGATTACACACTCTGTAGGGGAGCTCTGATCTGAGGCCCTGCCTTGTGTTTCACTTCTGATAGCAAATGTGAATTTCTCAAAACATGGACTTGGGAAGGTTTTCTCAGCAGGTATTAAGTTTCTGACTTGCCATCTCTTTCAACAGATTGGGAGAAGCTGCTTGTTTGTGCTGTGAAGCAGAGAGCTCTGCAGAGTTCCTGTTCTTAGATGGAAGTTTCAGTTCTTCCCTGCTCTCCCAGCACTTGCTGCTGTGGTTGAGAGCACAGTTAAGAGTGATTTCAGTTTGTCCTCCTAAACACCTGCGTCATTGCTTGGTGACAGTGATATCTGAAATGGATTTGAAGTCGGTCCATTGGCGGATCACTGCTCAGCAGTGAATGAGTGCAGGCACTGGTGATCCATTTAATCCCTCGGATTGTTGCCTGGCTTCAGCTTTGGATCTGCAGCTCACTGTTTACCAAAAACTGTGTTTCATCTGCTATCAAAATGCTGCCCGGTGGCTGAGCTCTGGTGTGGGCTTAGCCTTGCTTTTTGTTTACTTTTAATATTACAAAGCCATGAGAAGGCCCAGCTGAGATCAGAGTCCAGCTCAAATGGGTTTTCATGCTTGCATGCTAAAAATAATCCGTGCTAGGAGTGCTTCACAACTTAAACAGACCAGCAGGAATGATGCCTGTTTTACAGGACAGGGAATTCAGGTAGTGTGCAGAAAAGGGGACTTGCCTGTGGTTCCATGGGAAGTTTTTGACAGAGCCAGGAACTTAAACTGAATCTGAAATTCCACTCCAGGGCTCCTGCTGTCTTGATCAGCTGCTCTTGGAAGCAGTCAGATGAGTGCTGGTGGTTTTGAGTTTGGCTGTCCCTTGGCTGTGGTTTGCTGCTCTTCTGTGCAGATGTGGCAACTGCCAATGTCACTGTTCTGCCTTTGCTCCAGTGCAGTGAAACATTTCAGTCAGTTTAAGTGACTTTTAGTGCTCTCTTCTGTGGGTCTGTTTTCCTTGGCAGTAGAATTGCAAGGTCACTTTTTGCAAGAGAGGCTGCTGGAGTCCTGGGCAGGTAGAAATGCATTGTGAGAGCTCCTGTGCTGGTGCTTTGGCTTCTTGTCAGCACTCAAAGCTAGAGAGCAGTAGATTGTGTGCACTTAATGCTTGCAGCACCTTAACCTCTTTTAGGTAAGACTGTAGAAGTCTTCCCTATCACTTAAGGGATTCTCATTCCCTTTTTGTTCCTTGTGATTAATGTTGCTTTGCTGTTATTCAAAAACTTTCCTGTTCTGTGTGGGGACAATGCCCCTGAGGGTCTGAGTCACTGATATAAAACAGGAGTAAAAAAGAACTTTAAGGTTCCTGTTTAATGTTAGTCTACTGCCTGCTTTGAAAACAATGTCCTGCTTTATTAAATCTGGTTTAGTTAGGATCAAGTTTGTTCTGCTTCCTTGCTAAGGGATTTTAGAAGAAAAAAGTAGAAGGAACAAAGCCCGGCTTTGAAACAGCAGAGGTTTAGATTGCACCTGTGGCTCAGCCCAAAAATATCTCAGGTTTAGTATAATTTAGTCAGGAGCTTCCAGCTCTTTCTTGAACTGCTCGTCCTTGAAGGCCTTGCTAAAGAAAACCTCTTTAAGCATAAAAGGTTAATGAGAAATGTTCCAGTACACTAAAATTTGAGACAGCAATGGATGTAGTTTCATCATGAGCTCACTGCCACTGAAAGAGGATGGCCTCACTTCCCCTCCTATTTTGTTCTTCTTGCATCCCTTGGGCTGATCCTGATGTTCGTGTGGCCTCAGGCCAAGCTGATGTAACTCACTAAAATGGCATGGGGTGGGCCAAAACAAAACAAAGGCTTTTTGCCGAGTCGGTGCACTGAATCTGGGTCCCTGGAGCTGAGAAGCACACAGACCTGTGCAAGGGCAGCTCAGAGGGCATGGTGAAGGACACCTTGCTGGAGAAGCTTTGTTTGGCTCAGCTGTGTTTTGGAACTGTTGGACCAGCACTTCCCTTCCAGGAAAGAGTGGCAAGATTACTTCTAAACCTGTAACAGGAAGACCTGGGCCATCAAAGTCCAGGGCTGTCTTCATGACAGGGACTGTCTTCGAACTGGGAGCTGTGCCTTGTTGGAAAAAGCAGAAACCTTGTCCTTTGGAAGGTTCACAGACAGCTCTTGCTGGAAGGTGGTGGTGGTTGGTGACTTCTTCAGAAAGACTTGAGTCCCCAGTGCAGCACTGGAGATACAGTGCATGGGCAGTGCAGCACTGGAGATTTACCTGCACTGGCAAACCTTTTTAAGCAGGGTGGCAGAGTTCATTGGGACCATGGATATGGAAAACATCAGCAAGTTATAGCCAGGAGCTAACAGGCAGTGCCACTTTAAAATTTTTCATTCTGCTCTGGAGATTATTGGCACAGCCTCCTTCAGTAAATGCAAAGTGGTTGCCATGGAGGACAGGAAATCCCTCGTCTGCACAGAGAAAGAAAACATTGGAAACTGTCCTACTGTAAAGCACAGCTGCCTCTGTGCTGGGAGAGGGGTGCTTGCTTCTACGGAGTGTTTTCCAAAGGTCTCTGTTTTTGTCTGCAAGTCTTTGCACATATTTGCTCTGTTTCTTAGTGGGCTGCTTGTGCGTATAAGAAGAGCTGGACAAAGGAAGTGAGAGCAGCTGGTTAGGACTAGTTTTAAGTGCCCTGATTAATGTGAGAAGCAGGAGGGATTTTCACTTGGAAGTAAGATACTTAGCAAACTTTCAGTGTATGCCTCTCTGTTTAACTCAGCAGCTCCTCTCATTCCTGTTTCCCTCTACCTTCCCTCTCTGCCTTTTCTTGCCTCGGACCTCTTGGAGCAGCAGGCCTCTGTGCTGTGCTGGCTCTGTGTTCTCTACCTGGAATCTTTAACATATCCTGGCTGCTGTTGCTGGCAGTGGGAACACCAGTTTGGGCCATGTGTGCAGATGGAGCAGCTGGCCATCTGTTCCTGCAAATACCCAGATGTCTAGAGCTGGCCTGTCCTTATGAGAAGGGTAAGAGGTGAGACTCGAGGCAGATCTTTTGGGACATGTTGGTGCCATCTTTCCCAGCTTTGTGGGAGGATCCGGTTCCCTCAGGAGCTGAGACCAGACATCTGTGGTGGGTTAACTAACTTTGTCAAGCCATCACTGTTCATTAACATCATCAAGCTGTACAAAGGCTGAGCTGCCTGGATGCTGCTAACCCATGAATACCTAACCCATCACCAGGCTTGTCATTCTTCCCTGTGGACTGCTTCAGAGGCCAGATGAGCAGGTTACCACTGATGGTACACTGGTGATTATTGACCACCTGTAGATACTGATCACCACTGGATCAGGAATTTCCCTTCTTCCAGAGACAGGTTTGTCAGTTGTTTAGTTCAGGTCTGGTTCTGTCCCACTGCTGTCCTTTCTGCCCACACCATTGCAGTCCCAAGTTGTGTTTTGAACACAAAAAAAGAAGGCCATGCCTGACTTGGTGAGCTTTAGCCTTTGCTTGGCAATGTTTTCTGGGCCAAGTTTTTGAGCTGATGCTCATGAAGCTGGACTTGTTTCAAGGCTCCAGAGGATATTCGTGCAAGTAGACCATGGTGTTCTGGGAGGTGTCCTGGCTGGAAAGGGAGCTGTGCCCCTCAACTTCTCATCGTACACCAGTCACTGCTTTCAACATGATGTGTTAAATCAGCAGCAAGTTCTCTGGGGATCCCTCTTGGAACTGCTCATAGCGACATTGTGGGTGAATTTAAGGTACCTTTGGCACCCAGTGTGATGGGAACAGTGTCAAAATCCCAGAACTCCTGTATCCTTTCTGAAGCTGGATTTCCCTTGCAGCTGTTCCCAGCCTTGCCACAGCCCAGCTTTTGTTCGAAGGACCCTCTTGCTCTGCTTCTTCTCACGTTGGGAGAGTCTTCTGACGTCACCTGGCCTGGCTGTGTTGACTCGCGTCAACACAAGACTGATTTACACCAGCAGGGCTCCCTGGCTGTGTTTGCCCAGCCCTGAATATAGCAGGTTCTGACGTCTGTCTGCAGTCAACACGAAGCCACCTGATCCATGTCTTCCTTTTATGACTGACCACAAAGTGCCACCTCCTCCTTTCCACCACCAGCCCTCCCTAGGTATATTTGCACAAGTTGAGTCCCACCCTCTGTGCTGCTTTATTTTCCCATCCACAGCTGGGAATCCTGTGTGTTTTAAGTGTCTTCACCTTGCTGGGATGTGGTTCCTCTTCCCTGATGTGAGGCTGGGCTTTTTAAGCTTCACATCCACCTGTTGCAGGAAGCCTACTTAACCCTGGGCACAGCATTCTGGGGCTGGACCGGCACAGTTTGGCCCATTGGTGTAGGGCCTGGCTGGGTTTCTTTAGGGCTACCTGATTCTCAGAGTGTTTCTAGTCCTTTGGCCTGCAAAATGTGCAAGGTGACATGGAAACCACTCGCTGATGTCAACAAGACAATGTGAAGAAGAAAACCCCTGCCTGTCCCTTCTCCATGTGCAAAAGGAGGAATCAAAGGCAATAAATGAAAACAGAGATGGTCTTGCTCATCTTCAATTTGGTTGTCAATGACAACCATTCTGAAACTGTGTGTTGCATGGAGCCTGCTCTTTTCATTTTCTTGAGGACCAGGCCATCCTTTTGTTAAAAGAAAGGCTCAGGAGTGAACAAATCTCTCACATTAGACCTCAGGACAGCATCTTCTTCCTTTGTGGCACAGATTGGCAAAAAGGACATCAAGAGCTTGGTGTTCTGCAGGAGAAAGGCAGGAGGCAATGCCGACGGAACCAGTGCTGGGTGGTTGTGTATCTGTCCATCTTGTGCATTTTGGATACACACACCATCTCTTTTTGTCAGGCACTTTGAGGGGCTCTGGAGAGGATGACTTAGAAAATCCTTTGGGCTGCAGAAAACCAAGTGCCAAAGGTAATGTGGCACCTGGGTGCTGTGCATGGCTCGGCCTTCGCTTGAGTGGAAGAGGGGAAAAGCAAAATTTATTTGCTCTCCTTGGGACTGTGCACATAATTTTTGTGTGCTTGAGTGAAATGGCTGGAGGATGTGCTCTGGAGGGAGAAACAGGACGCTTGGCTGAAAAGCTTTCCTCAGGCAGGATAATTTGGTCTACAGAAGCTGGTTAATCATAAAAGCCGTGTGGTGTGCGAGGACACAAGGCTTAAACTGCCAAAGCTTCCTTGGTGCACACAACAAGCAGGGGGAGGTACAATGCAAACAGGGAGTGCTCTGTTGGAGACAGGCATCCCTGTGTCTCAGTGGAGAAATCTTTGCAAATAAACCACCTGGCTCTATTTGGTTACTGAGCAGCTAAAAAAGGAGCAAGGACACCAGGAGGACACTGCTGACTGATGGCTGGTGAGAGATGGATTGCGTTGGGGAAAGATGGAGGTGGTGACAGCTTCCTGCCCTCTTTCCTCCCCTGAGTTCAGCCATGGCAGGAAGGATGTAGGAATCTCGTTATGGCATGTTGGCATTGTGCTGTTGAATATTCCTGCTTGGTGTTCAGTAACCTGCTCCAGAGTGGGTGGTGCAGATAAGAAGGGGCCTGCAAGTGTGGCTTGGGGAGCAGGCTCAGCAAATAGCCCCAGATCCATTCCTTGCTCCGGGAACAATGGATCTGGGGTTTTCTGGCAGCTCCCCTGTGGGCTGGACAGGTAGAGCACTTCTCAGGACACTGCTGGAGGTATAAAAAGGGACCATTTCTTTTAAAAGCACAACAGAGAGGGGGAAATGGGAGCTCTGAGTGCACCTCCTGTCCTCTGCCTGCCCCTCTGTGCCAGTGTGTGCATATCCTGTGCCTACCAAAGCCACAAGATAAGGCAGCCCTGGAAGGAGACTTGTTTTCTGGGTGAGTGACTGAGCTCTGGGCTGAAATTACACAATCCTTGTTTAAGTGGCTGTCCTGCAGCTCTGCAAAAATGTGACAAAAAAAGTGGGGGACAGGTGGGGAGGTGTCTGTCCCCCAGGGGGTTGCAAAGGGAGAGCCACATGATGGGGTCCTGATTCCTCACTACTTTGGCCAGAGGTGTGGCAGTATCCCCCAGCTGCAGCACGTACCAGCAGCACAGTCCTGTGACTTTTCAGTGCTCAGACATGGTTTGCCTCGCTGTCTGAAGCAGATGAGGAAGATGCTGTGTTGGATGGACACGTGTTCGAGCTGCTTTGCCCAGGGCATGCCATGGGGAATTGGTCAGCGAGTCAGTCAATGCCCTGGGCTGCACAGTGGGTTCAGGAGCAGGTTGAATCCTGCTGAGCTCTATGGAAGAGGCATTTTCTGTCCCTAGAATGTCAGCCTGGATGCACTGCAGAGCATGGATACATCATGGGTCCATTGGCTTTACAGAAAGCTGTTTCTCAGCGTTCTCAGCTGCAAAGCTGCTCAAGACAGGACCTTTGGTAGTGTTTGTGTAACACCTCGTGCACAGGAGTCCCCATCCCAGCTCTAAATGGTCATCCCAGGAGCAGGTGCTTCCTGAGCCCTCTGAACCTTTGGGGCTCTTTGCTCTGCAGAGCTGGACCAGAGAAAATGGGTCCATCCCCTTGGCCTGGAATTGTAGGAATGCTTAAAGGAACGAGTTGTAATGCTGCAGTGAGCAAGTACACATTGAAGGGGGGGAAATGGAGGGGAGACACGGTGTCACCCTCAATGCTGGAGTAAATCAAGGAATCCCTGCCTGCAGGAATAATGTGTCTTCAGTGTTCTCATCCAAACACAGAGAGGTGTATCCCTCCATATCCGTGACTGTCGTGTTTGCTGATGAGGAGTGTCCACGTGCCAGCCGCTCGATTCCCCCATGGAGGACAAGCTGTTTGCCTGCTGGAAGGAGAGGGTAAAGAAGACCTTTGCTCTGCCCTTAACCTGACCTGTGGGCTCCACCATTCCTTGTATCCCTGCCTGGCCACTCCATTAGGCCTCCTGTGCCTCCTGGCTGGGCTGTGCAGGGTGTGTTCCTTTCATATGGGTGTTTTTGCCGTCCATGATCGAGCCCAGAAATCTGATACATGAAAGCAATATCACGGCTGATTTCCTGGAGCCAGCAAGGATGGGGATTGGAAAAATAACTTGGCACGTTTCAGTGAGGTGCTTCTTGTAGCATAGCACTAGGCTGGGGAATGAACAGCAGAAAGTGGAGGGTGATGAGCTGTGACAAGGACACTGCAGCAGGTAGGAGAGGGGTTTTTTAATGAGTGTGTTTCCATCCTATAAGGTCCTGCTGTAAATTTGGGAGGAATATGCTCTTTCACTGAGGCAAGTCTGAGTGAAACTCTCTCCCTGTTAAGCATCAAAAGCAGGCTGTGCTTCCCTGGCAAGTGCAACTTGCTTTCCAGCCTCAGGAGAAGGAGAAACCCTGGGAAAATGGCCTCATGCTTTGGATGGCAGCAAAGGTCAGATCAAAGAGGAATCCATAAATGTGCCTGCAAAAACTGGAATGCGAGAGAGTCCCCCACCCCAGAGTGCTTTTTCTTAGGTCTCTGAATGGGGAAAGGAGCATGCAGGGGGCTACACTGCTAGAAGGAAGTTAAAGGTATGTAAGGGTGAGCTCTTTTGGTCAGGTCTGGCCAAGCCTGTGTGTTATTAAATTACCTCCAGAACAGGGTAGCCATGTCCCTGCTGCTGATGGAAGTGCTGGCTGACCCATGCTGTCTCCCAAATCTTGGATGCCTGCAGAATGAAGCTCCTTGGCATGGGCTGAAGCCACACCAGGGACTATCCTAACAGTCATGGTTCCAACTCCCAGCCAACTCAGAAACTGCCTCCTCCTTACTTTGATCCAGTGGGAGGCTGGTTTGTCCCAGCTGATCTGTGTGAGGACAGGGGAATATTCAAGCTCCAGGACTACCTGGACAAGGAAAAGACTGAACTAAAGGAGGGTCTTTGGGGCATTTGGTGGTGTCTGAGAGGTGGTGGTGTGGTTCCTGTGGCTGCTCATCTTTCTTTCAATGGTGCCAGCCTTTCCTGCTGGGCAGCAGGCTCCTTGTGGCCCCAATGCCTGATGGGGGGTGTTGAGGTGAGGCTCCTGTGCTGGAGAACCTCATGTATCACTAGGGCCTGTGGTTGTTTGGCATGTTCATGGGATTGTTTTCCCACTTCAGCTGTATTCAGATCGGCACCCCAGCTTTAAACCAAATGCTCTGAAATCAGCCCAAGAAGAGAATATTTGTTGCTGAATCTGGGGTTTGCCAGGTCTGTCTGTGCTGCAGGCACAGGCCACAGGTACCCTGGCAGCTCTGTTTGCTGCCCAGCTGCAGCCACAGGCTCAATGTGTGGCAGAGCTCCCACCCTCACCTTGTCTGTAAATATTTTTATCCTTCCCTGGTCAATCAACAGCCTGGTATTTGCACAGGGAGAAGGCAGCAGATATCTGAAGAACTAATTTTCTGTGCAGCCCCTTCACAGGAGCTGTGTAAGAAGGATTCTTGGTGGGACTGTGGGATAACAAAGCAGAGGGAGCAGCAATGATTCCTTCTGCTGTGCAATGATGCCATGGGGCACAGTCTCAGCAATGTTCCTTCAGGGATTTATGGAGCACTGAGCTTATCACCTGCCTGCAAAACAGGAGGTACTCTAGGCTTGAAGTACTGGGGTTTGCAGGCAAAGAACAGGGCTCTTGCTAATGACGTGTCTAATCTCTCAGCTCCTGGTGCTTTCCTGAGTCAGCCAGTCCCACTGGTTACAGATTTACAGTTTATTTTTCTAAGCCTCACCATGGGTCTTTGGTAGCCCAGCTGCCCAGGGGCAGGATAAGGTGGGCAGGCAGCCCTTGCCAGAGCCCTGCAGAGCCACGGCCCCTCTGGGATCAGCAACATTCCCAATGCTACGGGCAGGTTTCTGCTGCCATGGGGAGCAAAGGAAAGATGGTGGAGCTCTGATTTGAGGCTCAGCAGCCTTAACTTCCTGGGCCCTCACCTGGCAGCTCCTGCCTGATCCCACCCTCCCTTCCATGTGTACAGACTCCTCCACATTGCTTTGGATCCACAGTGTGAGGGTTGTCACCCCTATGATTTTTCTGCCCAGCCTTGCCCCATCAGTGGCTATGTGGTGTATTGGATCAGGGATCTGCTCCAGCTTAAAACCCTCTTCCCTCCTGAATGGATCCTTTATCATCCTCACAAAACCCAGACATACCAGGTTCCATCATACCAAAAACATGTCTGATAGTTTTCAAACTGTCATGGTGTCTTGATCCCACTCTCAGAGGTGATAAAGGGAGAGGGATGAGGACACAAGCCAGGCACATTGAAAATCATTATCCTAATTTCCTAACCTCTAAACTGCTGCAATCACTGTAGCAGGTGTAACATGCACCTTTAGGGCACATCTCCACTGCAGCCTTTGGTTTGTGGGTTGCTGTGTGGACTGCTAATGCCACCCTTGCAGCAGCCTGGAGCATGTCGGGCATCCCAAACAGGATGGCTGCTCCCATGGTGAAGCAAAGGGAAGCATCCCTGGGTGTTAATGCACTGCTCACCTCTGCTGGGGTCTGCTTGACAAGATTTCCTTTCCAGCCTTTTTCCTGGTGCTGTTCAGGAATACCTACCCTCTCCCTGCTCAAACAAAAGAAGCTTTTTGGGAAACATTTGCCAAATATTTCTCTTTGCAGCAACACAACCTTAACTCCATCTTCTTACCTCAGTTTTTATCCACAACACCAGTTTGTGAGGCCAGGAGTAAAACAGAACAGGGAAGTGATCCAGGCTAAAAATAACCTGGTGAAACTGATGGTTTAGTTGTCACATGACTTGAGAGATTGTGGCCATGGTCAGAGACATCAGGTGGACTTCCTAAGAACTGCTGTAGGGTTTTGGGTACAGGCATATTTTGCCTGAAAATCTACAAACCTGGTATCAGAGAAGGGTTTTGAGAGATATGCAGCTGTCTCTATTTGCATGTCAGCTTTTGAAGGTAATGACAGCTCAGGGCAAGGAAGACCCAAACTCTTAATTACACCCAGAATTGGCCAAAATGAGTGTGAATGATGCACCAGATGGAGTCTGACATTGTTCCATTTTCTGATTGTCTTGTTGAGGAGATGATTGCTCTGGTTAGGGGGGTGTAACACTGTCACAGAGTCAGAAACTCTCTATCTTGACCTAGTGAGGGGGAAGGCAGCAGCAGAAGGGGTACAAAGAGGCAAGAAGGCAGCTGGTGATTTTACTGGTGCGTCTCTGCCTCCTCCCCTTGCATGTTTTCACACAGTGTATTCCCACTTCCTCAGGAAGTGCTCATTCTTTCGAGTGTAGTAGCAGTTTTATTAATGTCTTTTCTGGGTTGAAAGCAGGGATACTTCTCTTTCAGAAATGGATTCTCACTTCTTTTGCTCAATGCAGAACAGCTGATGGCCCTGTCTTGGCAAGTCCAGCCATGCTCTGCCCATATTTTTCACCTGTCTCAGGGCACTGAGAGGAAGACTTTTTAGCATTTTTTTTCTTTTAGTTCTCCCCATTTGTCACCTTCCTTGTGGGTTCACCTTGGGATGACCCGGGTGAGGAACTGGCTCTTCTTGTTTGCCTGAGTGGGAGCAGAGACAGCCTGGCTTGTGGGAGAAAGGTCAGGTCTGCATGTCCTGCTAAATGAGGCAAGGCCAGCCCATCTCCAGCCTGGTTGCCCGTGTGGCTTGGTTTGTAGCCCAGTGAAGCCCAGCAGTGCTTTCCCAGTCACAGCTGGAGGTGGTGGCATGCAGCAGGCTGCTCAGGCGAGTGGCACAGGTGTGACAGCCACAGGGCCATAACCACCCCACACCAGGCAATAAAACCTGCTTGCAAGGAGGGCTGCAGCCTTTGGGTGATTTAAGGAGTGGGTAATTAGGGCCACAGCAGTGCAGTGGGGGGCTCAGGGCAATCCCTGCCTGCTGGAACACGGCACAGCTAAGCCACATCTCTGCCAGAGGCTGGTCTCCAGCCTCTCTTTATTTAGAACCTAAGGAAGTGTGGAAACCCCTGGGAAGAGCTGGCAGTGCTGTTGCTGTTCTCCAGCAGGCTTTCCTCTTCCAGAGGAGATTCCAGAGTATGCTGGAGGAAACCTTTCCTCCTCTTGTTCTCCTTGGTTGCTTGGTGCCTGTCCTTGAAAAATGGTGGTGATTGGGGAGGTACAAATCTGTTGGGTACTTGCATCACTGGTACCAATGGGGCACCTGAAAGGGAAAGTGCTGGGAAAGCCCCTTCCCTCAGCACGCCCCACTTCAGTGTCCCTTCAGAAGAGGGGTCTTGGCCTTGGGCTGATGAAGTTGTTAAGGGAAAGAGACTATTCTTGTGCTTTTGGCCTCCTGCAGAAACCATCACAACTGCAGAAGTCTGATCAGCTTAGAAATGTTTTGCACAGCTGCTGTTCTGCCATCTTGGGTGTCTCTAACCTTGTAGGTATTTTTTTCCTGCTGGTTTTTTTACTGTTTTCAGTGTCTTAGGCTCTTCTGGAAGCACACTGTAGCAGCTGAAATTTGTTTGTTCATCTGTGTGGTCCTCCCATAACCATATTCCAAAGCTCTGCCCTCCAGAATGAAGGGAGGGCAGCAGTGCTGTTTTGCCACATGGTGAATCCTGTGCCACCTCCTGTCCTTTGCCATGCTCCTTCCCTGGGCTGCAGGCTGTGGTTTCAAGGCTCCTGGGAACCACATCAGAAAATATCCCAGCCCTGTGACACAAGGCTCTAATGACCGATGCAAACTCACTTTTCTGGTTCAGATTTGTTAAATATTTCTGTCTGACTGGAAGGCCCTGTGCCACATCAGGAGCTGCCTGTCTCCATGTCCCACTGACTTCACGCTGGACCATGGGCTGCCTGTTTTCCTGCACAGAGACAACATAAACTCCATCAACCATGTCTAATTGGGTAGAAATTAGATGTTCTGCTCAGGCAAAACTGAGATGAAATGTATGCTGTTGAGCGCTCTGGTGCACAGATGCTGTGTTCCTGATGGTGGACATTCAGCTCTGGCACTTGGATGCTCTCCCTGTGTCTTGGCACAGCCTGCTGGGATGGGAGACTGGTTGTGATCATGTCTCACAGCAGGCAGTGCTGCTCCATCCCTGGGTCTTCCCCACTGCTGGGAGTGCAGGTGCAGCTGCTGATGTGGCACAGCTGAGATGTGAGAATTCTTTAAGTCCCCAGAGCTCGCAGCATCTGAAATCAATTGTTTCTTTCACTGTAAAATTGTTGCTACATAATTTCACTTTGCAGCCTTTCAAGCAGGCACATTTGTCAGATTTTCATGTTGTCAGTGCTTTGTCATGTGGGATTTTCTATTTATTAAGAGCAGGGCTTTTACCAAACAAGCATCTCCATCACCATCTCGGTTAAAAAAGTACATCTCAGGGCCAGCTTACGGGAATGCTTTAACTTAAGGATGGTGTACAAACCCCCCAGGTTCTGTTATTATAGAATGTGGCCAGCTTCTGTCACTCTCCAGGCCCTGGCAGAGAGATGTGATCTGCTTTGTTTTCAACCTTAATTTTGCTTGTATGGGTAATTTAACATCTACTCGAACACTAGGAAAAAAATTATATAGGACACCTTCTGTGTATACATAAAATCAGAGCCCCACAACTGGTGCAATGTCCTTCCTTGTGCTCTCCAGCCCAGAAGTTTGGCACAACACACGATCCCATGGGAGTGTGAGGAGGAGAAAAGGGTGAGGGAATCTCTTAGTAATGCTATGGTCATCACAAAGTCGGTCCCTGCAGCCAAACTTACACCCAGGAGCTCGTTGCCAGCCATGTGGGCAGGCTTAAGGCCTGGGTCATGTGGCGTGGATGCAAATTTAGTGCTCTTGAAAACCGAGCTAAGCCTGAGGGCTCTGCAGTAAGCCCGTGGAGAGCAGCTGTTGTGGCAGCGGATAAACGAGTGGGAAGGGAAAAACACTCTTTCCTTGTTTCAGAGAGAGAAGAATCTCTCTTGCCTGGGGCCCTGCTGTGCAAGGAGCTGTGGGGCTGCCTGTCAGGCTGAGTTTGCATGCCAGGATCAGGATGGGGACAACTGTCTTGGCTACAGACCTGAAAGGATGGAAAACCCCACACCTTTGTGTCCCAGGGTCCCTCAGATGTGTGCCAGGCTTTCAGACCAGGAGGCAAAGGGATAGCCAGGGGCTCCAGTGCTATCACAGGACTGCTAGGATATGGGAAGAGTTAAGCAGTCTGGACATGAGGAATGAGCTGTGGTGTTCCTTCTGTGATTTAAAGAGGGAAAAATGCGCCCTCCCTCTCAGATGCTTCCTTCTGTCCAAAAAAGGCTAAATAGGCTCAGTGAAAAACCAGCAGAGGCATTCCTCATATTCTCTGGAGTGACTGGATGTAAAAGCCTGGATTTAGAGGGCTAGCTTGCAGCAGATTAAATGCAACTCTGGAAGGAATTCACCTTCTGCAGGAAAGCTGGCTGTGGTTTCCATAGGGAAGGATGAGCTGGGTGCTAGCGAGAGAAAGATGAGTCTGTGTACGAGATGGATCTTAACAAACACTGATGATTCACAAGTCACCACGGTTTATTAAACACAGGTGGCCAGTTTGTCTTCTTTTTTTTATTAGGGACAGCTTACATACACAGTAATAACCCCAGGACTCAGCGGGGCTCAGCAGCTACCAAGCACCCAGGTTAATGGAATTAACCCTGATCCAAACCCTGTCCATGTCAATGGGGGACTCTCTCTCCTGACTTCCAACATGCTTTGGAGCATGACCAAAGTAGTTTAACGAGCTCTTTCAATATATTCTGTCATCCTTCTGCAGCCAAACAGGCTGTGCTGTCCTCTCTGGGCCAGGACTGCAGGCACTTACTGCACTCTTTGCTGGTGGCTGTCGGCCCCTTGCGAGGGCTGGTTTGCAAAATCACCTCCCTGCAGAGAAAAGCCACCTCTGGCACCCAGCAATGAGGCACAGAGGCAATCTGGGGCCTGAAGGAGGGGCAGGGGGGTGAGAAAAATCTTTAAAAGTGAAAGAAAAATTAAGGTAAGTAGGAGGAAGGGAGGCTGAAGATGACTGCCACCATCAGTGTGATGGGGAAGGGAAGGATCTCTGGCACACAGACACTGTGGTCCCTCCTTCCCATCTCCAGCCAGCAAGAGATGAGAGCAGCACAGGGCACAGCTCCATGGTGGGTGGATCACTGTCTCCCAACTGGACCAGAGCTGATAGAGGTCCACCCCACTCTGCTCATTGCCCAAAAGCAGGGTTTCAAGGAGGATTTCCTTGTCCTAGGGGATGAGCAGGAAGGTCTCTGTAGGCCAAGGAACTTCGTCAGGCAGCACATACCAGCTGGAAAGAAGTAGAGTGAGGTCTACCACACATCAGGCTTTGCTACTGAAAAGACACTGAACACTTGCCCCATCAGACTCCACACCCCTGTGGGGGGCTCGTGGCTTCTTTTCAGATCCCAGTCCTGTTTGAGGTGGAGTTTCCCACTCCCAGGAGGGTGGTTAGCCAGCACATCCCCAGTGAGCATGGTTTAGACTATGTGAAAAGTGAAGGTTGATAAAAAACGGGAAGAATAAAAACAATTGATATGTGGGGGGGTTGAGGAGGGGATCTGGAAGAATGTTTCAGTCACTTTGGGTGGCAGTTTCTTATCTCCCTTGGGCAGAATTTCTGGGACTTTCTGGGACTTTCTGGGTGAGTGGGATGCAGCAGACCAAGTTTCTTCATCCCTGAAGTCAGGGCTGCTTTGCTTGGACATTTATATCTGGGAAAGAGCTTTAGGAAAGTATCCTGAAGAGAGACTGGGGAGGCAGGGGGGTGGAGCAGTGTCACTCCTGAGCTGACAGCTGCCTTTATAGGGTAAGGATTAAGCTCTTCACCTCAGTGCCTTCTGCAAATGCCAAGCTTGGGCAGCTCCTTCTCTTGCAGTGCCTGGACAGAAATTTTGCAGTTTCTCCATGCAGGTGCTGGATCAAGGCTGTGGGTCAGGGCCTCGCAAGGGACTCAGCCAGGTGAGGACTTCCTGCACATCAGTGCCTGGAGGTTCCCTGAGCAGGCTCCCATCTGATTTCTGTGTTTATTGTGTGCCTGGAATGGAATACATATTCAAGCTCTTTTCTAAGTAAAGGTGTTAAAAGTTACTGCCATGAGCAGCAGGGTTGGATTCCCTTCCTATGAATGGGGAAAGGAAAGATTTGCCACCAAAATCAAGTAGCTTTTAATTTAAACTTGGTGGCCAAGTGCTCACCCACAGCAAGCTGGAACCTCTCTCACTCTCTTCCCTACCAAGTGTCTGGCTCTGAGTAGCACAGACCACCCCACAAAATCTCACACACCCCCTGTTGGATGAAGCATTGCCCAGAGATGGGAATACCCACATGGATTTTCTGTGGAGCACAGCCAGCCCCAACAAGGTCATGAAGTTAAACAGGAGTGTGTTTAAAGGGAGGGAGAGGATATGGTTTGCCTGGGCTTTTCCTTGAAAGGAAATGTCCTTTGAGAAGAGGCCTGGGAGAGGTGGATGCCAGGGCTCAGAGAGCAGCATGTAGTGACTTCCAGAAGCTGCAGAGGGGGAAGGACTGCAGTGAGGTTAATTTGGACCTCTGGCAAATTGAGGGTGGCAAGCAGTGACTCAGCTGGTTGTTCTGCTCTTGACTGCCTGCAACACTTTGCAGTGCTGTTGAAGGAGCTCACTGAATGGCAAATCCAGCTTGGATTCGCCAGATGTGTTTCAGGGGAGACCATTCCTGGCTGGCTGTGATGGAGGGGCTAAGGGATCTTCAGGCAGACTTGCTGGCATTGCTGCAGCTTGAGATTCCCAGCCAGAGCCAGCATCCCCTGGACTTTGAGCAGAGAGTGGAGCTGGGGCCTGGGAAGGGGCGGCCGAGCCAAGAGCTGCTGGGAGTCCTGGATGGTCCAGCAGCTCTGCAGTCCTCCCTCCCCACTGTGCCTCAGTGCTCCAGTGCATTGTGGGCTGTGTGGGCAGAGCATCCTCCTGGGAAGAGGGAATTGCTGACCATTGGAAAGCAAAGGGAAGCCTGGTTTAAAATAGCTTTGGTGGTGAGTCCTATTCCAGCCCATGTCCTTGCAAAATCAGTTAAAAATCAGTTAATTCAGTTGAGAATATAAAAAAAGGGTGTGTGGGGGGTGTGTGTGTGTGAAGGCTGATTGGCCTCTTGTGACCAGGGAGGACAACACTAAAATCTGTGATCCCTGTAAGAAGAACAGGACCTGTGCTTGAGTCCAGGCAGGATCATGGCATCAGACAAACCCCCACTTCCTTGTCAGAGAACACCCATGATATCTATGGGTTCAGAAGTGGTGTGGATTTGGGTGCAGCTCAGGGCAGAGTGTGGGAAGCCTTCATCAGCTCATGCAGCACCCATGCCTGTTTATAAATTGGTCCTTGGTCCTTGCCTTGCCTTTATATTTTCAGAAGAACATCAGGGTGATGCTGGCAGAAGCTCTCCTGTCTTAAATAACTTTTATAGAGAGAGGAAAAGCAGAACCAGGCAGATAAAACATAAATGGAGAGGATGAATCTCCTGCCTGGCACTGAGTCTCTCTTTTTGTTCTGCTGAAGTTACTTTCCCTCAACTTGCAGGCTTCTAAGCTGCTTGGCTTGTCTCCCCCCTCACCTCCTGCTTTCAATTTTGTGATCTGAAAAGGCAATTACTCAGTGAAACCAGGCAGTTGGGGCTTTCTTGGGAGTGTGACTCAGCCTTTGCACCAGAGAGTGCCCAAGGCTCCCAGCTGCTGAACTTGCACAGCTGGGCACAGGTGAGGTCCTCAAGGGGTTTATTTTTTTCTCTCCAAGTCTCTTATTTCCCTCAATTTAAATTGGCTGATGCTGTTTCCTGTTGTTTCTGTTGGTGTTTAAGGGAGTGTGTACCTGAATTGCAGGCATGGGAGGGTAAAGGAGTCAGGACTGCATTTCTCCAACCCACCTCATATTCCTGGCCCTGAGCAGGACCCTTTCCCCAGCTTTATCCTGCCTTTCATCTATTTTTTACATTTCTATGACTTAACAGACAGCAGATTGAAATCACAGTATGTATCTCTGGCTCTGCTTCCTGCCTGCTCATGATAGGCATCACATCTCTACAGAGGTCTCCATCCACACTTAGGGAACCAGACTTTACTTTCTGAGTGAGCTGAAGAACCAGCACCTTGGTTCCTTGGGCGCCAGTAAAATCCCTGACCTGTGAGCTTTCCTGACAGCTCAGTGTCATAAAAATCAGTCATGAAAGTGCTTTAAAAACTTGATAGAATGTTGAGATCCACCCTTTAATATTTTGTTCCTCTGCAAGCACAAGATTGTGTGTCTCTTGTATTTGTGCTGCTCTAGAAAACAGCAGAGATTTTTTGCAACCCTGGCTTTGGTCATTGAGGAAGAAGCCCACACCACAAGAGCCATGGGTCTTGCAAGCTGGAAAATATCTCCAACTTTCCCTCTCTTGTCTTGTAGAAGGACACAGGTAGAAACCTTTGCTTCATTCCTTGTGTCAAAAAGAGCATCGAGAGCGATTCGTGGTGGAAAATACAAACCCAAGGAAGATTTCACATTACCTCTTCCTCATGGCTGACCCCCCTTCCATGTGGCTGCCCCTTTCCCTGGGTCTTTTCCATGATATTTCCTACTTGCATCTCTGGAAAGAAGCAGTATTTTGAGGCACAGGTTTTGGCTGTTGCAGCAGTGAGTGGGGCAGGTCTGCTGCTCTCAGCCACCAGCCCTGGCCCTCTCTGCAGCGCTGGGCTGGCAGCACCATGGCAGGGCGATGACTCAGTGCCTGGCAGAGGCAGGGAGGGGAGGCAGCAGCCCCCAACCTGCGGCTGAACAGGCTCAGCTTTGTGCTGGACATCTTAAAAGGAGCTTTATGACTCCTCTCAGCACAGCACGAGCCCCAGCTCCTGCACAGGCCCTTCTTTGTGGGTGGTGACGTGGTCCTGGCGTGGAGGCAAAGCCAAGCAGGAGGTGGGGAGCAGCTCTGCTGGTGGGGTCCCTTGAAAGGACAGGGACTGGGAGAGGGTAAGAGCCAGGACAGGGAAGCAAGACCCCAGGATGCTTAATTCTGATAGCTCAGAGGGGAGGTAGGTGCCCTAAGGGTGTGCCAGGGATCTGACTCAGCCCTGAGTTGATGGGTGTCCCTTAGAGCCACCAAAAGCATAGTTGGCTGCTGAAGACTGCAACTCTTGCAGGCTGGTGCCAGAGGTCCCAGGAAAGATGGAGGAATACTTAGGAAGGCACACATTGTGTAGTGCAATTCCGTGTCCATATGCAAAATCTCAGCTCTGCGAGGTTTGATTCACACTTCCTCCGCTTGGTTTCACGTTAAAAAACCCGCCAAACCCTCTGCAGCTGCCTCCTCTCTTGGTTGCAGGGACAACTGTATGACAATTGCTTTTACAATTTGTCTCTCAAAATATCAATTTTCATTTTAGTTGAGCGAAATGGTTTCTCACCCTTTTCTCACACATTTACATCAGTGGGTAACGAGAGCAGGGGATGTTCTCAGCTCTCTGTTGCTGCCTCTGCCCGGGTGACAGGGTGCACATGTTCATGCAAGGCGTGTTGCTGGGAAACCCATGGCCAGAGTCCCCTTTGATGCCTTCCCCTGGCCCTGAGCATGTTAATCTCTGCCTCAGCCTCAGCAGACAGACATCTGCTGCTGTTTTTCCAGACCGTGCCGTGCTGGGGTGATAAAACATGGAGACAGCTCCTACAGCTAAGCTGCCTCTTAAGACCACCTAAGACCTAAGCCCACCACCAGAGTGGGGCTACAGAGGCAAAGGCTGAGACCTACCTTGCACAGAGCCAGAGGGTCTCCAGGAGGGGAATTACTCTACATTTCTGCTGGTGCACTCCTCTCCTTCCCCAAGGGTTATGCTGCACCGAGTCAGGGTGATTCCCACCTGTTGGTGGGGTTTATTCCCAGACTAGGGCTGGGAAATGTCCCTTCTGCAGCTGTTGTCCAATTTTGCTCAAATTCCACTAAGCTACAGAAGAACTCCCAGGCAAGGAGCTAAAATGCAAGAATGTTAAAACACAGTTTGCAGCCAGGTCACTGCCTTTGATGCACGACTCCAATTTTAGTGCTCCATCACATCTGTGGTGTTACCTCAGTAACTGCAGGGAATTCCCACAGCACAGATCCTGCAGTAATACAAGATGAACTTGGCCTAAATGTGTAGAAACAGCTGAGACTGAATAATTTATCTTCTAGGTATGTCAATGACCCTGCAGATGGGGCTGCCAAGTGCTGTGACAATACTTGTGTGACAACAGCAATGCTTACAGCAGCCATGCTGACGTCTGCTGGTGCTCAGCTGGTGCCCAGGTGGGTGTGGGAGGTTCTGGTGATCTGCAGGCTGGGATACTCCTGCTCACAGAGCCCTAGAGCCAGGTTTCACATCCTCCTCGTGCCCTGCAGCTGGGTGCATCAAGCTTTGGTTGGACCACGCAGAGTAGGCAGGTTGTTACCTAGGGGGAACCCGGGAATTCCTTCTGCCTAAGGTTAGTTAGTCCTGATGTTTTTGGACTGGACAGGGTCCACAAGTGAAAGGTTTGCCCCAGACTCAGGTGGGAGGCTCCAGCCCCAGGGCACTCAAGGCTGGCAAGTTGGGATCACGCCCATTTGTCAGCCTGGAAATCCTGGTGCTGGGCTGCCCATTGGCATTTTTGAGAAGATTTCAAGAAAAATAGTTATTATACACGGGCCTCTGGCCAGAGACCCATGCAACTGTGTGGCTTGGAGAAGCTGGATCACCTGAAACTGCTGCAGAAGAGCAGGATGCTTTTTTAAATGGCCCCTCCATCACAGATTACAAGCTAATACCAAAAGTGAAAAAAGATACAAGAGAACACGCCTCTTCAGAGCGGGAAATAGCTCCTTGCAGACGTATGGGGATGCTAAAGCCAGGCAACAGGTGAATTAACACGACTACCAGCCACTTTTTTTATTTCTTGAAAGTTGCGAGGTGTATTTTTAGCACCAGGATTTTAGGTGGTTTGGGTCTGAAACCACCTCAAAGGCTGAAAGTCAAGCCTGCTTTACTGAGCCCCACGGCTGTGCTTGGGCAGCCAGGCATTAAAGAAGAAAAAGCCACATAGCTGGACAATTCAAACACAATCTGTTGCAAACCTGGTTTGCTGGGAAGATGAGGCAGGGCCAGGGGAAAAAATGGTCCAAGGGCATTTTGTTGCTCTTGCACCTCCGTGCTGAGGAGGGTTGGGGGGATTTGGTGAGAATAAGTGGCCAGATCCTGCAGCAAGGGGTATTACAGCTCACCAGGGCACTGGGGCTTATTGCTGTCTGAGATACAGATATCAGTTAAACTAATCCTCTAAAAATGCTGTAACATCCTCTTAATTCCTTTTAAACTGGACTTTTCTCAGGATAGCTGCAGCATAACCCTGAGTTCGTGCTGCGGTCAGATGAGCTGTGCTGGGTGGGCAGCTGGAAGAAGCTGATGGGTCTCATTCTCTCCTGCCATACAGTGATGGGGCAGTAAATTTGACTGGAGGGCCTGTGGGATGGTCAGGCTTATTTTTCTATATGACACTTTACAAGGAACAGGGGGAAAGCAACCCTAAAACTTCCCTCTTGTAGCTTTGCACAAAACTCCCAGCAGAGCAAGCAGTTGCTTGAGGCACGTCCACTCTTGGGTTCACTCAAGTTATCAGAGCCAGGAAACAAGACACAAACTCCATCCCACCAAGTCTCTTCTTTCAGGAAAATGCTTTCTCCTTCTTCTTCACATCATGATGGAGGTTTCCCTCACATGAGAACATTGTGACATGCAATCTGTAGGCCTCCCACAGCAAAATTTAGAGGGGTAGAATATTTCCCCCATTTTGCAGGTCCTGAGGGAGCAAAAGGCCTACACCCAAAGCAATGATATTCCTGCATTGGGATCCAGTGCTGGTTGTCCAGCTGCTGCTGGTTGTCCTTGGAGTCAGGCTGAAAGAAATCGCAAAGAGATTGGAAGGAGACAAGGGAGGGAAGAGGCAAAGCAAACATGGAGAGAGACAGAGAGCTGGGTACAAGGAGAGAGTGAGATATTGAGCAGGTTACTGAGCATGTCAAAATCATGTTTCCTGGCATCTTGTACAAACCTCCACGACTTTACAGGGACAAAATCCATGTTTTTCAGCAGAAGTAGTTCAAGTACATCCTGAGACTGCTCTGGACCCTCATACATCTGTGAGCAGTCTCATGCATCCCAAGGGCAAAGTCACACATGCACCAGCATTGCAGGTTCATCAAAGCAGGGCCGATGTGTTTTTCCCCTCAATGCCCTTCAGACAGCTTCAGGAGCTGGGCTGTGGCTGGTCAGGCTCGGAAGGAGGGTTGGAAAGAAGGTGGCCAGGTGGGTTTCTGTTGGCCAGAGTGGGTGAAGCATGGGTCAAATGATCCCAGGAGAAGGTGAGCTGAGAAGGGAAAGGTCACCTAGAGAAGCGCAGGAGGAACGTGGCTCCTCCACCTACAGAGAAGAGAGATAATGGCAGTATTTATGGACACTTTGTGGCCTGCTAATTCCTGTTGCTGACTCCTGCTCAGTGAGCCCAGGCAGGCCTTTTGGGGGGAAGTCTAAACATTAACAAAGCAAGTGGTGTGGACACAGCAGGCAGCTCAAACACAGTGTGGGTGGTTTGCTGGAGGGCATTCACTCTCAGCCACGGCACAGGGGGGTCCTCCCCGATGCTGGACATGCACTGGTCAAGGCTGCATTGTATCAACTCATCAAATATTTGTTTGCATCTGTGACCTTCAGAATTTCCCATCATGGGCATGATTTTGGCTGCAGGTTCGCTGGCAGCCACTTGGAATTCCAGTATGGGCGAAGAGCAGGGCAGGATGGAAGAGTTCCTTGCTCACCCCTCTCCTGGGGGCAAGGCTTTTACCAGCACTCTTTCCTTTCAGGTTCTTCTTTTGAGGAAAGGCAGTGCCAGGGAAACCTCAGTGCGATTCCAGGCTTGGCCATCCCTGTTGCCAGCTGGCAGAAATGACTGTCACTCTGAACACCAGTGGAGAGCAGTGCTTTATCCCTGCTGGGGACACCCTCTTTCTCCAAGCAAGCAGAGCCTGGACTCTCCTTACTGAAGCATTGTGGTGGCCAAAGGCATCTTTGCCATTGCAGTGCAAGAAAAGCACAAATGCTTTTATGTGACATCTTGTTTGCCCCAGAGGGAGAAATTGGGGTGAGTGCAGTGGAGCTATTACAGTAAAGGTCCCTTTTCCTGAAAGGTGGCTGCCCTTCAGACAGATTTCTGTGCTTTTAGAAGGGAAGTTTGAGGCTTTCATACCTCAGGGATGTGGCCCCACTCTGCACAGGTTGTGTTGAGGTACAGAACAGCCTTTTCTCAGCAGTGGCTTCTCTCGGGGGCCGATTCTCAGTGGAGTGCGTCTGTTTCTTTTTGAGTTTATCAAGTGTAACCTGCAATTCTTATTAATTATGGCAATGCTCCCAGCTGCTTATGGCTATTTGGGCAGCACCATATCTGTGCTTCTCACAGCGTTGCTGACTACACTATTTCCTGATAATGATTTTTCTGTGTTTCTGAGGAAGCTTCCCCTTTTCCTAGACCTCTCTTCTTCCTAGCTCAGGACTCCCCTCCCCAGACTGACGTGCTCTTGTTCCTGGGCAGGGTGCCACAGCTCTTCTGCAGGCTGGCCTTGCTGATTTGGTAACCTGCTTGCTCACAGGCTTATCTGAACTTGGTTCTGGTTTTCTTGGCCACTCTGGGTGTGCATGTTCCTTTGAGGCAGAGAAAGGGAATGCGCTTGGCAGCTGCTGATGGCTGCAGCTACCAGCAGTGATGTGGTTCTTGTGTCAGCTCCTGTTTCCTCTTTCCAGAAAGGCAAATTGCTATCACTGAGCTGTCAGTGATATGGACAGAGGCCAGGACTTGGGCTGGCTGTGTGATTATGTGAAGGCTTTTGCTTTATGTGCCAGCTGGGAATTACCAGCAACAGTGCTACACATCTCTGATGGTCAAGGCTTTTGGCAGTGCTGACAGGAGTTCAGCTGGTTTTATGCTCTGCTGTTGAGGTGCTGCTTTCATACAAATATCCTTCCCAACCCCAGAAGGTGCATCTTTTCTCCAGGATTTATTTTTAATATAGGAACTTGTCAGAGAAAGGGGCAGCAGTGCTCTGCAGTGTTTTCTGGTGTATCTGCATGAACAGCTGGGCTCAGGCTGGACATGAACGAGGAGAACCTGCAACAGGACCTTTGGATGTGATTGGTTTCAGACAACGGCTTAAATAACACAATTTAACATGGCAGTGTGAAGTCCACAGACAACTAATTTTCTGTATTTGAAAATCCAGCTGCTTCTTCTTCTCCTACTCCCCTTCTTAAGCTCCATGCTGCAGCTTGACCTCAGTCAGTCCCTCTCTTTTGTGTACTCTGGGTGGCCCCTGATATGTTTTTTTTAAACCCTCAACAGTACCTGCTGGATAGACTGTAAGCTCAGCCTTTCAAAATACTTCTGTGCCCACCAAAAGTCTCTTTCCACGAGCTGGAAACACAAATAAAATGGAGCACCATACCTGGTCTTTTATTGCCAGCTCCTCTTGGCTAGTTGGTGAGAAGGAAAGGATGTTTCCCTCAGACCTTTTTTACATCCCTGTTGTGATTTTTCCAGTAGGAAATTGTGAGCACGTGAGTTCAGCAGAGCCCCAGGGAATGGGATGTATTAAGGACAATAATAATCCAGTATTATTAATGACAATCAAAACAGACAACACATGATTTAACCCACAAGGCTTCTGGAAAGGAATTACTCTTAGGTGTTGAGCTGCCCAAGGATGGGGGAAAAAGCATTATTTTGTGTAGAGAAAAAACCTCCTGACACTTCAAAATCCTATGGGAGAGAGGAAATATCTGTAAGCAAATAGAGCAGACCAAGCCTTCCTTGGTGATCTGGTGGATGAGCAGAAGCACATCAGCTTACAGAGAGGCAGAGATGTAGCTGCAGGCGGTCTGGCCCAAGGATTTTCAGCACCTACTGGTGGGGCTCCCTGAGATGCTGCAACGAGCTGGAAACCCTTGTGTTCAGGCAGAAATGTGCTAAAAAAGCAGGAGTGAGCCCAGGGCTCCACCAAGGCAGCATCAAAGCTGAACACCTGTAAATGCGAGTTGCCTCTGGGGGTGGTTAAAATAGAAATGATGAGCCTGGAAAGCTGGAGGAGATGCCATGCTCAGCTCTTCTGGCAAGGAATGGTAGTAATCTCCTTCAGGGATGGGGCCCTTTGGTGTTGGCCTTCAGAGGCACTGCTGAGGTGGGAGACAAACAGCAGCCTTACTGACACCCACGTGTGTCGATGGAGAGCTGTCTTTGACTGACTTTGAATATTGAAACAAGGCAGACCTGGCCAGAGCAAGTAAGATCTGATCTGCTGCCTCTGATTTGGTAAGGAGTGAACTGTGGTGGGGGAAAAACTGTGAGAAAGAGGCAAGTGAGTTTGCAGAAGGGCTTGCTCGTCAAAAGAGCTGTAACTCACATCCTCTTCACGTCAGCAGCCAGCAGTGGCTACCCCCAGCCAGGGCAGAGCCTCTGCCGGGGCTTTCCCTGCTGCCAGCCAAGGGATGCTTCCTTTCCATGATGGGCAAATATGAGCAAGCAGGGTGAGACTGGCTCTGCTATGAGCTGAAAGCGTGATGGTGGGAAGCACGTGGGCTGCAAACCACTGCCTGCCTCATTCACTGGGGACCTGATCTCCAGGGAGTCGATTGTAGTCATGGAAAACCTGAGGCACCTCTACCCTGAAGAGGGATTGATTTTTTTCCTTGATCACACATTGGCCATGGGTCTTGCGGTAGCCAAGTTGTGCCATGCTTGGTGCCCTCACAACCCAGCTGCCTCTCTGGTTAGGAGGAAAGGCTTTGTAGGAGCTCTTCTTCAGAGTCCTTTCCCCAGAAAACTCTATCACTCTTTATAAAATCTGTTTGAAAGGGCTCAGTGGGTTAAAATGTTACAAGAGGGTGAATACTGAGCAGATGCAGCTCTTGCTTTAGTTTTAATGGCCTTAAGAAACCATACTAAAAAAAAGGAGTTGTTTCCAGGAAAAGTTTTCCAAAGTCTCAACTTGATTTCCTTTCCAGTGTCATGAAAGCTGCTCTTTGATAAAGATTGTAATTTAAAAACCCAGCAGTCTTATCCTTTCTCCAATTCATTTTAATGCTGTAAATCCAGAGGAGGAAGGGGACGCTTAAAAAGCAAATGTCTGTATTTTCTCATGCAAACATATCGTTCTCAGGAAGACACTCTCTTCTCTGACAAGGGTCTTTCTGTTGGAAAACCACTGCTTAGCTTTGCCCTGACAGCCCAGGCACAGTAAAACTTGTCAGCATGGAGAAACTGAGTGGCCAGGCTGGAGCTGGATAATGTTGGTATTAAGGGAGTAATTGTCCTTCTAACTCGGCAGTGCCAAGCAATCTCCTCCCATGCTCCTGATCCCCCTTCAGATCCAAGGCAGCTGCTGGCTTGTGGCACATTTCTTTTCCTAGATGTCACCTTGGGGTTTTTTCCCCCGCCTCCCTGGATTGCTAGGATGCTTGAACTCATTTCTGACTGTGGTATTGCAGATGTGGATGGGCTGGGCTGCATTTTTAGGATCTGATTCAAAGCCCACTGAAGGCAGGAACAATTTGCTGTTGATGTCAGTGGTCTCTGGAGCAGGCACTGTGTAACTGCTAATTTTTATTCCAGGCAATTGCAGTTAAAAGCAGTGAAGTAAAACCCCCACAACTTATTTTAAAAGTAAAGTGCTCAGCCAGGTCCACTGGCTTCTGAGCAGCCAAAACAAAGATCCTACTTAAGCCAGGGTTTTTCACCCTGGTGCAAAGTGTGCCTTCTTCAACCTGGCAGCTGTCTGGCTGCTCCTGTCATGTGTCCTCTCCACTGTGTGACCCATGGATCCCATACCCTGGTTTCGAGCACGGTGAGGTTACGTGGAAATGTTCTGCTTTTGGGGTTGCTCAGGGCTTTTTTCCTGCCTTTGGAAATCTTTGAATACCCTTGTAACTACAGGAAACTCAAGGAGAAGCACAAAATAATCAGTATTGTGACAAAGTCACAGACACCAGAGAGCTGCCAGGGGAGCAGTTTGCAAGTAAAAAATGTATGTGTAGGTACATACATGAGTACAAATTCCCATTGTGGGGGCCAAGCTGCAAAGGAGGAGCTGCCAGGGAAGGTGTGTGAGATTTGGGTGGCTGTTTAGTTGGGAAGAATTACAGACTCATTGGGACCGGACCTCTTATTTGACTTTCCCTGCGCTTCACCTAAAAGCTAACAGGATTTTCTTTTCCACCAACTTCCGTGGGCTTTGGATCAGGATCTTTGTGCCTGCAGGGTTATCTCAGTTTCCTGGAACTCTTTCACTGTTTGAGTTTGCTAAGTATATTTACTGCCAGGCTGCTTTCTTCTTTAACTCCCGCTGGCTGATTGCAAAAACTTTTTGTTCCCGGCAGCCGCTGGTACAGGAGCGGCGTCGCTCTCTCAAAATTGGCTGTGCACCTCCCTGGGTGTCCCCTTCTCCAGCTGGCCCCACATAAATCTTAAAACTTCACCAGATCCACTATGAACTTGCCCCTTGCAAATTATTTGGTGCAGTTAGAGAAGGTTCAGAAGCATCAGGCAGCATTATCAATATTTTTCCTTCCTTTTTGAGCCTCAGACAGCCTTTCGCAAAGACGTGGGCTCCCTGGAAAGAAATGTTTGCTCTGAGATTATTCCCTGTTTATTTGGTCACATGAGGAGGGCAGAACATTCTACTGGCTGAATTAACAAATGCAGCCTCACCAATACACTCAACGAATAAATAAGCGTGGCTAAATCAGATGTTCTGGCTGGCTGTTATTAAATGAGGAAAATTTTCTAGCGAAAGCCCTGGCTGTAGGTGTTTAGCACCTTCTGAAGAACAGAAGAACGTGGCCTGACATTTAAAAATAGAGGAACCCAAAGTGAGGGGGGAGTTTGGAGAGCAGAGGCTGGTGGAGGGACTGGTCTGAGCCACTGTGTTTCTGGTGGATCCTCCTCCTTGGAACCCCATCAGACAGTGGAGAGCCATGACTGGAAACACCAACCTTCTACCCAGGAGCACAGGTGCTGATGGTTGAGCAAGGCTTTGATGATCACAAGAGTGCCCTCAGTCACACCTACAGACTTGTAGACAAGTCTGTGACTTGCTTTTCCACTTCAACTATGGCAGGTTGACAAGTGCCTGTTCTTGCTTTTTTAGGTATTGGTGGAAATGTGACACTTTTAGGAGAATGCATCTCATCCAAGAGTCAAGACAGGTCCTTAAAACACAAACAGGAGTGGAGGCAGCAATGCACACAAGCTTTACATTGTATTTCTCTCGAGTACACAAAGTACAGCTTGCAGTATAAATACATATATGTGTGTTTCTAACCAGTACAGCTGAGAAAAAGTCTGAAAGTGTAACTCCCCGCCCTCTGTTAAATTTTAATCATGTGCTGCTATGGCAGAGAGACCTCAAAACGTGTTATTTGAAAGGATTCACTGTAGGGGCTTTTAAAGATAACCTTAGCACTTATGGCACATCTAAATGTTTGGATTTTACAACACATTGTTCTTTATAAGCCATTCCCAGAGGTTAATTACGCCATATGAAGAGACTTACAAGAGTCACTGCCCCTGGCAGTGGAAATGGGAAGCACTTCTGGCGGCTGGGAGGGATCCGCGCTCAGCTCCCAGGAGGAATGAGCATGCCAAAGGCCATTGTCCACGGGACGGCTCTGCTGTGTCAGAGCACTTCCAACTGACCAGAGTCATGGTGACCTGATTCCCAGCTTTCCTATTCAGCCTCCTTTGCTCCAGTTTTACTTTTAAGGCCCTTGTCAAATACCAAATAACACTGCCCCTTGCCAAGGCGACTGCTGGCCAGAAGTCCTCTTTTAAAGTGAGCTGAAGGTTTTCCAGTGCTCAGAGCCATGCTGGGAGAGCAGAGCCCCAGTGTGAGTGGCTGGGGATGTGCCTTCCCCTCCAGGGGAGGTTCTGTTTCAGCACACCTGGAAAACAAGGTGATAGCTGCGAGGTGTCAGGCCAGGCTGGAGTCACAGGTGTGTGAGGTGGTGCAAGAGTATCCAGGGAACTTAAAGCCTGAGGAGCAAATGAGCTGAGCACAGGGATGGCACGAGCAACCACCCTGGAGTGTCAGTTCGACTGCTGTGCCACGGTGGGGGGGCAACAGAGATACCTCTGGCAAACCTGAAACTGGACTTTGAATTCCTCCCACAACTTCCAGCTTCCCCCTGCACACCCAGAGACCTTCCCCAAGTCCCACGATGTCTTGACACTCCAACATGAGCCTTCATATTGTGCTGCTGCAGCAAGTTTTGGGGCTTGCTTTGACCCACGTTCAGCAACATGTTCAAGCCCCTCACCGGGCCAGAATGTCAGCCTGGCACCTGGGTGTCATTGTATATGTACTTGGAGAAGTCTTTTTTTTTTTTTTTTTTTTTTAATTTGCTAATATAAAAATCCCTTTCCTGCTCAGAGACAGGATTCTGAGTACAAAGTGTTGTGTGCAGTCAGAGAGCACAGCATGTTCTTGGACAGCGATGGGCAGGTACACGGCTCTGCTCTAAGGAGACTAATTCAGAGCTAGGATTTACCTTGGCATTATTCAGTGCCACCTCACACGCACATTTAACCCCAAGCCTGAGGTTTCCAGCTACATTTTTTGGAAGAGAAACTGCTTAAAAATTACAATTAAAAAAAAAAATTCTCCTTTTGTTTCTTTTCTTCTTTTCTCTTCTTTTTCTCCTGCTTCTGTGGGTAAATAACCATCCCCAGGTGTGTTTGTTTTAGAGACCTCCTGATACATTTCAATGCTGATGTGGCAGATCCCAGGCCATCTAAAGTAATTTTTTTTTTTTCTGCAGAGACAGAGAGGGGCTGTTGGCCCTTTGCAAAGTCCTCTTTGCAACAGTGGGTGTGTGTTGGACACCTGTACCCAGCAAGAGAAATTCACTCTAAGATTCACGTGGAGGGGAGAGGGCTTGAAGTGACATGGAAATAAAGAGGTTTAATAAAATGGAGGTGGAGGCTGCTTTTTGCTGGTGCACAGGAGCAGAGGAATGAGCAGTGGGGTGGGAGCAGTGTTAGCCCAGGTGGTGTTGAGCTCAGAGAGTGAAGGTTTCTGTCCCCCCCGATCAGACCAGAGGGATGACTTCCCATCTCCCCTCCAATGCTGTCTCTCAGACCAGTGCCACCCTCCATGGGTGTCCCTTTGTTGTCTGTGGGCTGGAGAAACATTCAAACAGGACAAAGGGAAAAAATCGTAAGTTAATTCTTTTTTTCCCATAGAAAGCCACATAAAATTTGGAGTGATGAAGGGAGAAGAAAATTCCATATTCTGTGAAGGGGTTCTTCTCCTCCAAAAAGATGCCACTTATAGAGTGGTTTTTTTCATGGATCAGAAGAAAAACCCATTCAGCTCTTTGCTTTCCCTTCATGACTCTTGTGCCAGTATTTTGCAGTCGCTCCAGGTGCATCCAAACCTCTGACTCTGGACATGGCTCACACTTTCTCCCTCTTGGCTCCTGGCTTCAGCCAGGGGATGAAAGGCATCACATGGGTTTCACATTGGAGGTGTGGGGGCAATAGGCAGAGGAGCCTTGGGAACATGGCAGAGCATCAACCAGGGAAGGCTGTCCTCAGCTAAGGTGTGTTTCTTCTAAGCCAGAGGCACTTAGTGGGTTTTTATTTAATGCTGAAAGTGCACTGTTGTCCTCTACTCATGCTCTGTAACATCCCCAAAATACCTTACATTCTCCATCTGGGGCCATGCCATGGGATTTCTCAAAGCTGGGAGCTGTGCTTGTTCCTGGCTTGTTAGGACAGCCTTCCTGGGCTGTTTTCAGTTGGATTAGAGTTTCCAGATATTGAGTCAGGCAATGAGCATGGACCCTGCTAAGATCATCCATGGGAAGTGGGAAGAGTTCCCTTAACAGAGCCAGTGATTGCCCTGTTCCAGTCTGCTGGCAGTGGAGCAAGACAGGCTGCACGTCCCCGAACTGCTTCAACCCTTCTCAGCTGATTTTCCAAATTCTGATGAAGTTTCTTGCTAAGCTCCTGAGTCACGTAACTTTGTGTCCAGCCAAACTTTCAAGAGCAGCAGGAATTTTTTTGGACTTAAAGCCACTTTGGGGATGGGAAGAGGACTCTCTTGCATCCCATGTGGATGGAGAGGATCTGGAGGGAAGAGGTCCCAGGGATTTTTTCCATGCCCAGATGAAAATGCCCTTTCTTCCAAGCTGGTCCTTCAGCCTGGGCACAGGGACACCAGCTACATAGTGAAGGATTAGGTAATTTCCTTCCCTTCCCCTCTGGAAGGTGTTTTGATTAGCATAACCATTGTGTTCCCAAATTAGCTCGTGTTCCTGCTTTGCCCTCAGGCTGGCTTTTCCTCTTACAAACCTGCTCTGGCACAGGGATACGGCTTTCCACAGAAGCACCACAGCTCACATCTGGACAGATCCAGCCACACTCAGTCCACCAGCTGCCCTTTCTGACTAACCTTAGGTTGATGCTGAGGCTACAGAGGTCCTACAGCCCTACAGGTCACCAGTGCACAGAAACCCCCAAACAGCTCAAATTTTGTCGTGACATTTGGGGGGGAGCATGGTATGCGCTGGATGGAGACCAAAAGCACACAGGACACGGGTGCATCCCACTACGTGTCATTGGGAATGTTAACTTCTGGCACGGGCTGAGGTGCACATCCCTGGTACCTCAAGCCATCCTAAACGGGCCTGAGCCTGTCCAGCACATCCTCTGCCAGTCACTCACCTGCTCCTGCTTTCCTCCTGCCAAGAATCATTCTCAGCTGAAACAATGCAAAGTTCTGGGAAAGAATTAACGGGAGAAAGTGAAATAATTTCCAAGTGCCAACGAGACAGACACAGAGCAAATAATCAGGGGCCCCTGATTTCATGGCTATTGAGTGCCATGGAGAGCAGGAGCTGGTTGCATGAAGCAACTGGTTGCCAGATCTCTTTGGTGTCAAGCCTTATCCACAGAAGATACATCTGGGGGTCTGAAATCAGATGGTTTTAACACTCCTTCACTGCTGGCTGAGCCACAGGGGGTGGTGTAGCTACACAACCCTTCCTCTGTGGTGATGAAGCTGTTTAAGTACATTTCCCCACAGACCGGGTTTAAGTTCTGCTTAAACTTCTCCAGTGAGGGATGGAGGAACAGATGAAGCACATGGATATTTGACTTTGCCCCATTACAAAGCACATTTGTCATCACACCTTGAGAAGGCCCAGAGCAATATTCCACCAACTTCAGATGGGCTTCTATCTGAATGGGAGCTCAGTTATGGCCACAAGGGCAGAAGGAAGGATGCCACAATGAGGCCAGTGGGCAACATGGGAAGTAGCTGGGGAGAAAAGAAAGAGGTTCCCTTCTCAAACCCTTCATCAGCTGATTTAGCTCCAAGCTCCTCACCAATCTACTTCTCTAACAACAGTTCGGCCGTCAGTGGACCCAAAGATGAACTCATTGAACTTTTGGCTTCTGGTGACTGCCTGACTTGCACTCCTTCTGCCAGCATTTGGGGCACCTCACAGAGCAGAGCTGTCAGGACAGGGGAACAGCAGAATAGAGATCTAAGGCACGAACAGCAGGAGTGCTCCTGGAAAAGGTTATTTTACAAATGCCCAGGGCAAAGCCCAGCTGCAGAGACACAGGGATTTAGTGTCTGCTGGGAACTGGGCTGTCCCACTGGGCTCTGGCTGCTAGCCCACTGACATGGGGTCATCCTGCAGGTCCTGGTTCATATTTCATATTCCAGTGGTATTTTCCAACCCCCTGTGGAGTTAGGTGGGAAAACAAGGAGACCCTGTGGGAGCTACACCCTGCTCCAGAAGCAAATCCAGCTGTGGCACGGTGCATTTCCTAAGCCAGGCCTTGGTTGTGCCATTGCAGAAACACAGACGAGGAGGGATCCAGAAGCTCTTGCCATCGTGTCCCTGCACTTCGCTCTGCTGCAGCATCCACCTCTAATTTCCATCCCTGGAGCAAAGCTGCTGCTTATTAAACCCAGACGAGCAAGGGCTTGGCAAGGCATACAGGCTGGGAGGAACTGCCAGGGAGCCAAGGGGAGGCCATACAGACTGATTCCTTCTTTTATGAAAAAGGGGAGGCTGCTTCCAGAGTCTTCAAAGGGATTGAGAGTGGATGTGGAGCTGCTTGGAGGATCAGCCTGGCCAGGAGACAACGCAGCATCATGTCCACAGAGCAGGCAGCTGCCGAGTCTGGAGCAAGGGGGCTACTCTGCTCTTGTTCCTACCAGCTTTTTGGTGTATTTCTGCAGCAGGAAGTGTTCCAGGGTGGGAGTGAGTGGCGGGCAAGCACCACTACACCTCCACAAGGGCACCACCAAGGCCAGGCAGAGCTCCCTGCTCTCCTGTAAGAAAGCACAAACTGTGCCTGTCCATGTGCTCAGCCACAGCCTGGATGTGGATCACACGGGGATGGCACAAAGCACTTGGTCACAGTCCTGGTTGGCTCCCCAGGTGGGATTTCATGGTCATCTCTGCACAACTGAGCCTGGAGCTTCAGAAGGAGCTGGGCTGCGGGGGACCTCAGGGAGTCCTGCAGACCTTGCAGCAGTGTTAGTTTGATGACTGCTGTGCAGAGCTAAAAATACCCCAGCTATGGTTAGGAGTTCAGGATAACTAATACACCCAGTGGAAAGATTTGGAGCCATTCCAGGGCTAAACAACAGCTTCTTCACCAACAGCCAAAGACTTGTGGATGCAAAAATAACTAGAAACTGAAAAACTTGAGCTGGAGCAAGCAATTTTCAAACTGAACCCAAAAAAAACTTTCTAGTACTGAAGATGACCGTGGAAAATTGTCAGCACTTTGGTTGTTTTAACAACAGGGTACACAAACCTCTGGATTTAGGCTGGATACTGCCTCTGGGCAGAAGTTGGGAGAGCTAGTATTTACAGAGAATGCCTTCATTATGAAGGTGAAATCAAATTACACTGATAATATCTTATCCCAGTGGCCTGGATCAACAACATACGTGCAAGAATCAGAGGGAAACACCATGATGGGAGGTATACACTTGATGTCTTAAAAAGTGGGGAGAAACACCCAAGAACAGACCAACAGTGACTGTGGCTGCTGGGAGGAACGCTGTGGAATGAGTCAGCTTCCAGCCACCCTGAGGTTGGGGAACAGAGGGCAAGCAAGGGTTTCAGACATCTGTCTACAGACCCCAAACACAGCTGGGGAAGGAGCAGAGGGAGCGGTCCCCTGAGCACATCTGTGCCATGGTGGCAGAGGACACCCAGGCTCACATCTCAGCTCTTTCTGCCTGGGGTTTCACCCCACGCTATGCATTTCCCCACTGCTCTGCCCTCAGTACTGTTCCACACTGAAGCAGACACTCAATTGTTCATCCGGCTGGAGATGGTGAGAGTGAGCCCAGCTCTCCACACCTCAGGTGCTTGGCTCAGGCTGTGCACGCCAGTCCTGGCCCCAGTGAACACTGAAGTACTCAGTGCCTTGCTAAGAGAGCTTGAGAGAGCCCAGCCTCGGGTCTCTGACACCCAGCAGGCTTGAGAGAACACCCAAGGTCCCCCAGGATGCTCATGGCAAGGCAGGGGCTGGAAGGGGTGCCCGGCTGCATGCTCCACCACAGATGTAGCCAGGGAAAGGGGGACTCACAGGGCTTGGGACATTGGTGCTGTTCAGCCGCTGCATTCCTGCATCCAAGGGCTTTGGTTTGGAGAAGGTCCTTGGGGATTTTAATGAGCCGATGATCCCAGGTGGACTGAGGCAGAGATGGATCCCAAACCTTCATGCCTTTGCCTGGAGGCGTCATGGCCATCATGGGTTTTCCCAGCCCAGGTCCTGCTCGAAGTGGGGAGCCCTGCCCTGCCCCAAAAGAAAACACATAAGAGCCTCCTAGTTCTCATGAGTGCCAAAAAGTATTTGTGCCTATTTCAGGTCCCTCTGCAGAAGCTGTGTTATCATAATTAACTGAAATGTTTCTCCATGGGCATATTTCCCCTCTTCTCCCACCACACCAGCCCTCATGAAACAGTCACTTATTCTCCCCTTGCTGTTGTGTCGAGATGTACCAGGCTGCGGGCAGGACCTGCTGCCCTCCCCAGCCTGGCCTCAATAGCACGGCTTGTTCTCCGTGCAGGGGTGATGATCCAGTGGCAGCTGATGTAAATCCCAGGAACAGCACTGAGAGCAGCCCCAAGGGCCACCTCCTGAGAAGATCTGGCCACCGAAATACAATAACGTTGATGTGCCAAGCCAGGAGGCTGGAAGATCCCAACAGCCTGTGCTGTGATGGTAAATTATCACTCCCTCACAGACACTTTTTTAATAGATTCCTTTCTTACTCCACAGCCAGTGCAGAAGCTTGGTTGTGCACCACAACATGGCCAAGGAGAATGCAGGGTAGGGAAAGAGACGGCTCTGAGCTTGGCTGAAGATGTGGAGGCATGGGAGACATATTCCCACGCAAGACGAGACCTTTTGTCTGTTTTGGGATAAAAAGTATAGCCAATGCCACCTGTGTATTACAGAGTAGGCAGCAAACCTCTGCTCTGTCAGACCAACCCTCTTTGCCAATGCTCACAGTCCTGCTTGGTTGGGTGTCAGGGGGGTTGGTTGGTTTTGGATGCACGTTCCTGGGAAGATGGGCCTGACATAATTCTCATGTTCTTACTGCAGACTGGCAGAGTGCAGCATCTCCTGAAGATGCTCTAGCTCTTCTCCAGTGGTTCAGCCTAGCAGTTTGCTCTGATGTGAAGGGAGTTCCTTCCAACCCTTACTTTTTAATTTCCAAGGTACTGTAAGCATCCAAATCACCTCCAGATAGCAAACTCTCTCTGGTGCGAACAGGTACTTGAGTGATAAATCTTGCCATGGGAAGTCACAAGCAGGCCAGGAGACACACAGAAGGTATGTGCCAAGAGGACAGCCACCATTCTGGGTGGCACTGGCCATCGTGGTCATGGCTTTCTCCCTGTCCTGGGACCTGCAAGCTGATGGGTGATGGACCAGTCCCAGCGCTGCTTGACCACACAGCGTTTGCAGACCCTGAAAAAAGGCTCCCGCTGGGGCCAGGCATCTTTCAGGTCCAATCTGCTCCATGCTGCCCACACTCACTTGAGGAGGGTCCCCAGCGTGGAGCAGCACCCCCGCCGCTGGCTGGGAGCTCCCCGGATTCCCCACGCACCCTCTCCCCGCTGTGCCCCACGGATGACGCTGTTACCCCGGGCAAGGCCGGCGGGCAGCCACGGCCGGCGCACACCGATCGCCGGCAGCTCAGCCCGGGGGCAAAGGTCCGCGGGGCTCCCCCGGCCCCGGGAGCCGCCGTAGCGGCGGGCGGCGCGGAGGGAGGGCGGAGGGACGGCGGAGCATTCCCGTTCCCCCGCGGGGAGGGCCCCGCCGCCGCCGCCCCGCCCGGCCCGGCCCGCCCCGCCGCGCTGAGTGGGCCCCGCGGCGCGGCGCGGAGCGGCGGGCGGGACGCCACGGGGCGGGGCGGGACGCGGCGGCCGAGCCCGGCGAGACAGCGGCGGAAAGTGCCACGACTCCACACGGCCGCGGCGGCGAGGAGGGACCGCGACCCGGCACGGGTGGGTAGGGGCGGCGGCAGCCCTTCCTTCCCCCGGCCCCTTCCCCGGCCACCGCTTCCGCGATCCCCCCGCGCCCGCCCCGCGCTGCCAGCGGGACCCCCCGCCCGGCGCTGCCCCCGGCCCCGCACTCGGCGCACTCGGAGCGGGTGGGACCCCCCAGCCGCGGCCCCGGCGCGGAGCCGTGTCCCGCGGGGAGCGGCCCGGGCAGCGGGGGGGATCCCGGCCCGGGGTCCGGTCCGTGCGCCGGGGGCCGGGCGGATGAATGGCCCCGAGCACGGAATGGCGGCGTGTGCGGGCAGGGCGAGGTCCGGGCCCCGCGCTGCCCCCGGCCCCCCGAGCGCCGCCGTCCTGCCCCAGCGCCAGCCGGATGACAATTATTAATCTGATTAACCGCGCTTACAGAAGGTCCCGGCGCTCGGGCCGCTCTCCCTTGTCCATTTTTTTTTTCCTTAACTAAGCCCCCGACAAAACTGTGCTGGCACCCGGAGACCCCCCGCAGCGTGGGGTCCCCGAGCTTTTAGGGAGAGGCATCGACCCCATAAGCGGAGACCCCTCACCCACCGTGGGGTCTTCCCAGCCTGGACATGAGCAGCCTTCCCGCGGGTCTGCCCCGCTCCTCGCCCTGCCAGGGAAGCGGTCCAGCGGAAGAGCGTGTGCTGCACACGTGGCTGACCGGGATGGAGAAGTGTCCGCGCCTGGAATGCCAGCTCTCACCTTCGTCGAAGCCCCGCATCAGCGGGAAATGGTTGGAAGGAGTCGCGGCTGCTGGATGTGAGCCCCAGGGAGGAGCTGATGAGGACCGGCAGTGAAATGCCTCTTCGGGCCAGGGAGGGGAGAGAAAATTTGTAATAGCCGCCGCGCAGATTAGTCAAGCTGCAGCTGTGTTGTGGTGCTCTTACACTCTTCTCCTATATATACGTGTATTTTCTGCCTGTTTTTTCACTCCTGGGCTCTGGAAGGGAGCTGGCAGCACTGCTGGCAAGCACAAGCCAGCTGGCTGCTGCTGCCAGAGCTAATGGAGCACTAAGACACGTTCAATTAAGTTGAGCTATAACTGTTGATGACGGGCTGATCTGGAGTTGCTGCGTGGAGTAGCACATGCTGCCGGGAGGCTGGAAGTGCACAGTCACTTACACAGAAAATGTATTTAAACAGAGGCTGCTGCCAACGTGGGCAGGATCTGCACGTGGCGTGCAGGCTTTTCTCGTTTATTTTTAATTTTTGTCTCTCTCTATTGCAACAGGGCAGAGAGAAAATCTCCAGGAGAAGTATCTGGTGATTGTTTTTTTTATCTGCTGGCAGTGCTGTTGCCTTCTCCTGCTGCTGGTCTGCCCTGCTGTTCACAGGATCAGGCCTCCCAGTTCCCTTGTCCTTGCCCTTTCCCTCCTTTTTTTTTAACCTGCTTGCATATGTAGAGGAAAGGATGCTGCAGGTGCTTCACAGGCAGGCATTGCTGTGGGTTATGCAGAGCCCAGTTCTCTCTTTCTCTGTCCCCCATCACCTCTCCTGCATTGCTCTAATGTGAGATGCCACCTTGACACCATGGCAAAGTGGAAGCCTTGGACTGCAGGGGGGGCAGTGTCCTGCTTGCAAAGAGCATCTTTTCCGATCTGCAGCACCTATCAACACCAGGAGGAGATAACACATATTTTCCTTTGGCTGTGACAAGAAACAAGATTTCTGTGGTTACTGCACAGTCTGTCTCTTCCTTTGCTCCTGCCCACCTGTTGCATGGCCTGGGTGATTTAAACCAGGGTTGGTGGAGGGCTGGGTCTTAAAGATGCTGAATTCCCTTGGATTTCATGTATGGTCACAGAGGGGAGGACAGGCTGAACAGGTGGCAGAGTTCCAGCCTAGTTTTTGACACAGCTGTCAGTGACAAATGTGACCACAAGACACTGAGCATGGCCCTGGTGCTGTCATGTCACGTGTCTGGGGTTAGTTCATCCTGGAAATTGTTTAGTGCTGAAAAACCAGCAAGGCTGGGTGCTTTTCTGGTTCTGCTTCCTTAGGGCAAGTTGGACTTTTGCTCAGGTCAAACAGAGGTGGCTGCATGTGCAGGGAGGTGAGGGAGGTCAGGTCTCTTGGGCTGTTTTCTGGTGTGTGTGATGGATAACAAGGAAAAGCCACATGAGTGGAAGAGTCAGAGCACAGCATTTCAGCCAGCTCCTTTACATGAGAAGGCCAAGTGGACCAGTTGTCCATCTTATTCCTGTTCTGGTGATGGGCAAAAGCTTTACCTGGACAAGCTGTTTTGGGGAAGGAGTCTGTGTATGGAGATATTTGATGATTTCTGCTGTTTTGGCTGGGAGAGGAGGATGCTCCAGAAATTTCATGGAAGTAAATGTGCTCAGTGTAGGATGTGAACTTGATTTTTTGAGCATGGATTCTGATAACTGCTGGTGTCCACCCATCTCTTGGGCACACAACCCTGTCCCAAGCAGATAGAAAAATGCCATTGTAGGAGTGAAGTCCCGTGGAGGACCAGAAGCTGTGGAAGGGAGGATCCTGAAGTCTTTGAGCCTCTTCAGAGTGTGGCTGTCAGGCTGAACATGTGAGACTCCCCTTGGTGCTCTGTTTTGCCATGTCCTGGCTAAGGCTTTGTGCAGGTGGGAAGCGCAGAGGGCTTTCCTGCCAAAGGACACATGTGCTTGTGAGGGGGATGGCGTCTTGCTGTGCAAGTCCAGGAGCAAACTTCCAGCCCTTGGAAGGGCAAAGGTGGCAAGGTCAGGAAATGTCAAAGCAGAGCTTCTCTCCTGGGCGCTAACACCGCAGCATAAATGCTTCTGGCATCTCTGCACCAGGAAGTTCCTGTAGGAAGACTTTTCCTTATCCCCCAAATGCCAAGGCCAGCCTGCCTTGATTTAAGTGTGTGTGGCTGGCTGTGCACAGTTGGACAGATGGGCTCTTCCCTGAACAGGTTGTTGGGCTGCTCGTGCCAAGTCCCGACCGCAGGAGGAGCCCTACAGGTAGAACTCGCTCCTCGCAGTCAGCACCGGGGCTGCGGGGCACGAGCGAGCTTTGAGGCAGGACCAAGGTTTGCCACGAGAGTCCTGGCTGGCACCTCTCGCTCCTTCCTGTGGATTTTCTCCCGGCACGTCTGACCTTGGGAACAGCTCTCCCCTGGTTGAGCAGTGGAGCTTGGATGTCCTCTGTAAGCATCTCAGCTGCTTGCAGGAGCTCTGGCTGCTGCCGTGGCTCTTTTGCAGGTCCACAGCTCCTCAGTGCTCTGGCTGCTTTGTTCCTGTATTGCTTTTGGTCTGGACGGGGTTGTTGGGGTGCTTTTGTTTCGCTAGGAAGGACTTTAGTGCTCATTTACATCCTTATCTCACCCTGGCGGTAAAGCCGGGCAGGAGGCAAGGTACAGGCAGCTTTTACTGCAGCCCGTGGGGCTGGGTGAGGCTCTCTGTGAGGGAGAGAGGGTATGGGGCTCTGTAAGGGCTTCTGGGGGACAGTCTTGTGGGGTGAGGTGTGGGGCAGGCACAGGGATCTGGTGCCGTGATGCCACATCCAGCACTGCCAGCTCGCCCACCTCACCACCCCTGCCTCTGTCCTCTCATCCGTCCTCCATAGTGGAGGCTGGGATTTCTTCCCCCATTCCCATCCCCTGTGAGCTCCATCAAGCTGCTTTTGAGGGTGGCAGTACCAGCTGGTGGGGTTGGAGTGTGCTGGTCAGCACTTGGGGATGCCCTTGCCCCAAGCTGGAGCCCCAGATTTTTCTCTAGATTTGAAACTGTGGTGCTGTGAGGTGAAGAAGGGTTTGTTTTTACAAATATGTTGGGGTTGCTGGGTGAGAAATGTAGGTCACCTCGTTCTGCCCCTAAAACAGCTCCTGGGTGCTTTGGTGTAGCGCTAAACCCGGCACAAGATCGTGGGTATGTGTTCTCCAGCCCTACTTTTTATTTACTGCCAGGGAGAGGAAATCCAGTCCTTTTCACCCTGTGGGTTAAGAATTATCTGTCTGTCCTGGTTGGGGCCATCCCAAAGTGCTGCTCCCAAGTCAGAAGGCAATGACTTTGCACCAGATGTGCTGGGATAGAGTGAGCTGAGGCCATTTAAACACAAAATGGCCAGGGTAGATGTAATAGTGATGCCTGTGGTATCAGCTGGGATCTCCAGAGGTGCCCTGGGGTAGAAAATTGGCCCTGACAGGGGAGGCTGGTTCCAGCTGGCATGGACAGCCCTCCTGCCTGCCAGCTTCTCTCTCTGCTGCTTTACCTGGGATGCTTGGAGAGGTGGGCAGGGAGAGCTGGGCTGCTGGTTAGAACATCCTTCCCCAGGCAGGTTGGTGTCTCCAGTGGGAGATTTGCAGCTCCTCCCAGCTCTGCTCCCCCTGCTTGGGTGCTGGAGATGAGTTTTCACTGTACTGTCCCCAGCTTGAGCTGCAGGTTCAAGTTTGCTGCTCCAGCTCTTAGAAAGGAAGGGCCTTCGAGGTGTCTCCCTGCAAGCACTGAGGTTTGAAAAGATGCTGATCTCCTTAGGTTTGTTCTTATTTTTGCCTCCTCCCCTTCCAGCCCCTCCCTCCCTCCTCAACCCACAACCCCTTAAAGAGGAAATTTCGATAATGTCAACAGTTGAGCGTGGGGATGAGAACTCCTGGTGGCTGAGGACTTTCTGCATTTTGCTCTTTGTGTTTTGATTCACAATGATGAGAACCACAGTCATGGCAGCTCCTGGAGAATGTCCCTTCCCAGATTAGCTGCTTGACACCAGCATCTGAGGCCAGGAGCCACCTCAGAGCCACATGGAAGCAATGTCCTGGTGGATGAAGCACATGAATGGGACAGAAGTAGGCTTTAAAAGCAGGACAGCCTTCAAGTATCCATTAAGAGGAGTGGGGGTGGCAGCATCTTTCCCCAAGTGTGGCTAAACCCTGCTTGCCAGACCTCAGACTGGCAGTATGGTGTCCGCTGCTCCTCAGCAGCAGTGCCACAGTGTGCAGGTGGTAAAGGGAGGAGGGAAGGGCTGCTGCAAAGCTTTTCTTTTTCCAGGGGGATATTTTACTCCAAAGCTGACACCTGGGTGTGCATCTGGGTCTGATGAAAAAGCCAGGTGCTCCAGGGAAAGCCCAGATTTTGGCCAGCTTGCACCCAGCAGTCTGAAAGTGGGCTCCTTTGCTGCTGCACATGTGGCTTAGGGTCATGCAAAACCACCCCATTGGACATAAGAACGTGGCTTGTGGCTGTCTCTGACTCATCCCTGGTTTTTAATTCCCTCTCTTTGTTTCTTCTGGAGATGAAATTTAGTCCCTGGGGTGCAACTGGACCCCTGTGCATGGGCAGCGTGGCAGAGGAGCACAAACTTAGGGGTGTGCAGGCAGGTCAACCTGAGTCGTGTGAATCTGGAGTGTTCCTCTTCCCAGTGCACAGATGTCCGTGTGAAACTCCTGCTCAGAACGGCCATTGCATTTCTTTCCTCCCCTGCTGCCCTTATCTGTTGTCCTGGTGTCTTGCAGGCACGGAAGAGTAAGGCAGGATGGATGTGTACGACCCTCAGACGCTGGGTGTTATGGTCTTTGGAGGCTTCATGGTGATCTCAGCCATTGGGATCTTCCTGGTGTCCACCTTCTCCATGAAGGAGACGTCGTACGAGGAAGCCTTGGCCAAGCAACGCAAGGAGCTTGAGAAGACCCAGCAGCAGAAGTTAGAGAAAAAGAAGAAAGAGAAACCAGTTGAGAGGAAGGGAAAAGCAAAGAAAAAGGAAGAGAAACCAAATGGAAAGATCCCAGAGCAGCAGCTTACTCAGGAAGTGGCGGACCCTCCCAAGGAGGTGGTTCCTGAGCCTGCTGTAGCGCCTGAGCCTGTCACAGTTGAGACTCCAGCTGCAGCGGCGGCAGTTGTCCCCCAGGAAAAGGAGAAACCTGTTCCGTCACCTAAGGAGAAGAGGAAGAAGGAGAAGAAGGTGGCAAAGGTAGAGCCTGCTCCTAGCCCGGTGCTGGCTCCAGCCCCTGTCAGCGTCCCCAAAAGTTCTCCGGTCCGGGAGGTGGCCCCTAAGGAGGTGCCTGTTGTGGCAGTGCCCCCAGTTGGCACTCAGCAAAGCGCTCCGGTCATCAGCTCTGTCACCGTCAAGAAAACCGAGGCTCTTCCAGCCCAGGAGGATCAGAAGCATGATGGACCTGCCAAGAAAAAGGCTGCATCCAAGAAGAAGAGTGAGCCAGGTAAGGCCAGATTCCTCTGCCTATATCCCCTTGGTCCAGCACACAGGTGTTGGAGAGTTACAGGTTCCTCTGGGATTTGTGTTGTGGGATCTGGACAGAGGAATGAACGAGAGGTGTATGTCCCTGTCCTGGGAGAGGGACAGCTGCTAAGGTGCTGCACATCTGGGTGGAAAGCCAGGATGAGGTGTTCTCCCCATAGAACCCTGACTTCTAAAAATACAGAGGAGCTCTCCCACACTTTTACATGGAGCTGGGTCACTGCTAGCATTTCCTCATCCTTTAGCGGAGGTGAAGAAGGATTCTTCAAGGAGAGAGGATTGATGGAGTTTTATACTGCAGGGGATTGGTCATAGAGTAATTAGAGGGAAGTGACTTTGGATCTGTCACAGGGAAGGGAAAACTTGCCCATCATCAGTCATACCTCAGTTGACTGACTCAGAGATGGAAGAGATCAGGTGCTCCTGAATTCTGCAGAATATAAAAAGGTGTATGGAGGGGAAAATCAGCTCTGTAGCTGGATTTGTGCCTCTCATTGTACCGGTGGGAACAATTTGGGATTTATTTTTGGTTAAATGATAATGACAGGCACTAAAAATGTGAGTGCTTTCAGACCTGTAGAAGGGTTCCCATGTGGACGCATGGGAGAAATCTCTCAGGTGTTCTCAAAGATGTCATGTGATGTGCACTTCTTTACAAAAAAAACCCTCAACCCACCAAACTAAAAGGCATCCCTTCTTCTGCAGCACATCCAAACCTGCTGTGCAGCCTGGCAGTTCCCACACCCACATTTTGGAAGAGGGCCTGCTACTCAGCAGGACATTTGCAGCTGCTGGGTTTCAAAGATGGGTTAAACTCCTTGAATCTTCTCTTCTGAGGAAAGGATTTTATTAAAGGCCATATCCACACGTGATGGTGTTTCAAACAGTTGGAGAAGCTGCTCCTGGAGGGTGTTGCAGGGGTGGTGTTGGGGAAACGGGAGGTGACTGGCTTGTTGTGTGCACCCATGTGAAAAACACAGTCCTAAATCCAAGCTGTAATGGCTGAGGGAATGTGGCTGGGAGATGAACTTTTAGCATTTGTTAAGTTGCGAGGTTTTTGCTGCTCCAAACTGAGATTCCTCTTGGGTATGAAGTGCCAATGCTGCCTGTCCTGAAAGCAAAGAGTGGTGTCCTAGCTGCTCCTGTGGGATTTTGCAAAGGAAAGCTCTCGGCGGGATTTGCAACGTGTTGTGGGCAGCCGTGGTCTCTCCTCCTCAAATGCAAAGGAACAAATTATCCTGTGGCAGATAAAAATGGATGCTCAAAGTGTCCAAGGACACATCCTCAGCACTGAAACAGATGGCAAAACTGATGAGAGTGGCCTGGGGTATTTTTCTCTTGTGTGGTTTGTTTCATCCGTGTCTCCCAGGTCCCCTGGGGTGTACGAAGTGGCTCTTCAGACCACTCCTCCAGCTGTGCTTTCCCATGGCAGCTTTGCCACATGGCTGCTCCTTGTTCCATTGCTCCGTCAGCGAGGTGCGAGGTTCCTGACTCTGCACGTGGGCTCGGTGTCAGCACTGGTGTCCCTGTGCCACAGCCTGGGCTCGGTGTCAGCACTGGTGTCCCTGTGCCACGGCCTGGCAGGCTGCCCTGGCTCCATGTGCCAGCTGCAAGGTGGGGTTTGCACAGTGCCTGCCCTTTCCAGAGCTCCCTCCCGCCACTCCACCTGGAGAGGGGCGGAATTCCGCTTGGTGTGTCCCCGCACGCAGCAGGACTGAGGCAGGGGATGCCGTGTGCTGTCCTGCAGCCCTGCAGTTGCCAGCGTGAGGAAAGTGTGAGCCAAGCCTCGGGCCCTGGTTGCACAAGGGGGTGGAGCTGGCCCGGCTGCGCTGCTGGGAAGTGGCTGCGGCTGGGGACGCAGACTCGGCTGCTGCCAGGGCTCGGCGCTGCCATCCCAAATGGATCTACCAGAGATCACTCAGCAATTACTGTCACTGGCCAAACAGACTCGACTTGGGGAAACTAATTTATTCCCAATTAAAGCAGATGAGAAACAGAGACAAAATTAAAAAAACACCTTCCCCCCTGCCCTTATTCCCAGGCTCAACTTCACTCCTTCCCTCCTGGCTCCTCTACCTCCCCTTCCTGAGTGATGCAGGAGGATAGGGACTGTGGTCAGTTTATTACAGCCGCACTCTGCAGCTGTTTCCTCCTCACACCTTTCCCCTGCTCCAGTGTGGGGCCTTCCATGGGCTTCAGTCCTTCAGGAGGAACCTGTTCCAGCATGGGCTCCATTCTCCAGAGGAGAATCTCTGCTCCAACACCTGCAGCACTTCCTCCTCTTCCTCTTTCTTTGAACTTCGCTGCTTGAGGCGTCCAAAGCTGTGCATTCAAGAGACCCTGGTGTTAATGACTTTAGGGGCTCTGGAGCTACTGGACTCCAAACTGCTTTTCCTTCTGTGATTTTCTAGGAAAATGAGCCCACTGGGCCATAGATACAGTGCGGGAACCCCTAAACCACTGCCTCTGGGTATCGTGACCATGTGCAGTGAGGTCCTACAACAGCATCATGGTCCCTGATGCTCCCTGGCTTTCCCAGGTTAGCAGAGAGGTAGGGGAAGGGTTGGAGTAACGTTGCTCCCTTAGCAAAGGGCTGGAACAAACCTGGCTGGTGAAAGGTGGGAGATGACCTCGCTGTCACCGGCACCACTGCGTGGAGTGACATCCTTCAGCAAGGTTGTGTTTTGGTGCAGTCCAGCTCCTGATGCCCAACATGTCTGAGCCTTCTGGCATTGGCAAAGCACTCCCAGCTCCTGCTGAGAATCTCTCAGTTTGGTAGAGGCTGATGGCTGGGACCAGTTGTTGAGCCCGGCAGAGGTGACAGCTTACTCAAGGAGCATGTGTGTGGTGTCATCTCCAGCACTTTTCCTACTGCTCTCTCTCAGAGAGGTACCAAATGTGACTGGAAATCTGGGTGGATGATGGTTTGAGATGGCAGTTGTGGGGTTGAAGCCAGCTGAGATGATACCATATTTCTGCTGTTGTCCCCAGAAGTCCCAACCCCTCCCCTTTCCTCCCTAGCACCTACGGATTCGGATGGGGCCCTGTACCTGCCCTACAAGACGCTTGTGTCCACGGTCAGCAGCATGGTGTTCAGTGAGGGGGAGGCCCAGCAGCTCATCGAGATCCTGACGGAGAAAGCAGGAATCATCCAGGACACCTGGCACACGGTAGGGCTCTGCCAGGGCTCTGCTGAGCCTCAGGAGGTGCAAGGGGAGGGAAGGCACCCCATTTTCAGGCAGGCTGGCCCTGAGGGTGTCTTGGAGAGTGGGGCTGAATTTTCCCCTGGAGCAGAGGGCAGGATGTTGTGCGTGTGGGGTGGAGGGGATGGGTCTGAAGCTGGTGGTCTCCACTGATGTGCCACCTCATGCTGGCAGGCCACGCAGAAGGGTGACCCTGTTGCTGTCCTGAAACGCCAGCTGGAGGAGAAGGAGAAGCAGCTCTCTGCCGAGCAGGAGGATGCAGCTGCTGCCAAGAACAAACTGCGGGAGCTGAGCAAGGTAAGCCCTGCGTGGCCCTCCTGGCATCCCCAGTGTGGGCTCTGCTCATGGTGGCACTCCATGTGCCTCCTGCTCCCCGCATCTCAGCCCCCTTGCAGGTGAAGCCCAGGAACTCTTTGGGCACTTCACCTGTTGGCTGTTTTCTTCCCAAAAAGGGGAGGAGATCCTCACCTGCCCCCCTCTCTTGGGCCTGCTCCAGTTTGGGAAGGTGCCAGCCCAAAGAACCACAGGGTAATGCCCGCTGGCAGCCATGGGAAGAGCAGGGGAAAACCCTTTCTGTAAGAGATTGCAGCTTTCTTCTCCTTCAGGGAGAAAGGCAAATCCTCCCTTGTTTCAGATCCCCTGAGCTGAGAAGGGGCCTTTGTAAGGAGCCCAATCCTATTTACAGTGCCCTTCCCTGACTCACTCCCTGCCTCCACCTCTTTCTGGGTGTTGAAGGCAGAACAGATCCCTGCCACGCTGAACTTGTGGCTGTCAAGTCCATCTGCCTAATTTTTCTGCTTTGCCCCAAATGCTGTGTGATATTATATATCCTGGGGGAGGAAAATAAAATTCCAGGCTGTCTTACTCCTTTCTCTTAGCTGGCCCAACATGGAACAACAGTGGCATCCAGTGGCCACAGAGCCCAAAACAAAATGCAGGAGGAAATGTAAGTGCTAAATGTACCTGGGTGTGGGGGCAGCAATGAAAGGGCTAAACTTTGTAGTCTGCTGAGCCAGGAGGCCACATCCTCTTAAAATGGGGAAACCTGTGCTCTGAGGACTAACTGGGGTCCTCCTTTCCTGGAAGGAGCTGGTGGCCGAGCGGGCCAAGGCGGTGGCTGTGGAAGGCAAGCTGAAGGAGCAGCTGCTGGCCCGCGAGCGGGAGATCGTGGCGGTGCAGGCACGGATGCAGGCCAGCTACCAGGACCATGTCAGCGAGACCCAGCAGCTCCAGGGCAAGGTGAGCCCCAGGCCATGCTCTGCACCTGCCTCCTGCTGCTGCCAGGTGGCTGCTGGTGGCACATGTGTGACCTTCTGGAGAAGGCTGAGCTAAGGGAGGGGACGAGAGCCTCAGGGAGGGGCGAGAACCTGCAGTGCTCCTGGGCCGTGGTGCCCAAGTTCCCCCCCAAATCCCTTTCAGGCCCCCCTAAACCCCCCTTAAACTCCCCCAAATCCCTTTCCAAACCCCTTCAAGTCCCCCCACACCACTCTAAGACCCACTTAATACCCCCAAAATTTCCCAAATACCTACCCCAACCCCTTTAGGCCCCCTCCCAACCTCTTTGGAGAAGAGGCACGTGAGAGCATCCTCATGGGATGTCACACCCCTGGGGGCTGTCAGCATCAGCAGACGCTCCCCTGCATTGCCAGTCCCTCCTGCCCATCTCCTGGGCTTCGACAGGGGGAGCAAAAGGGCTGGGGGTGGCATTAACCCCTCTTGGGCTCCTCTAGATCCGGACCCTGCAGGAACAGCTGGAGAACGGCCCCAACACGCAGCTGGCTCGCCTGCAGCAGGAGAACTCCATCCTGAGGGATGCCCTCAACCAGGCTACCAGCCAGATGGAAAGCAAGTAAGGCTGGGGTGGGGGGCAGAGCCTGGGGCTGCCCTCTGGCACTCCCTGGCTTGGCCACCCCCTTTCTCAAAGGTACTTCTACAGACACCCCAACTAGCTGGAGGAAGAGGAGGGAATGAGGGAGGAAGAGCTTGCCAAATGGCTCTTGGGGGTGCACCAGGAGAAACAAGGATGTTCTTCCCATGTGAAAGGGCAGGGAATCCTTCTCTCCTTCGGGGTCACCTGTGCTGATGCCAGAACCAACAGGCAGTGGAGCAGGGAGAGGGGATCAGAAGGCACTGTGGTGTTTTTCCCCTGCAGGGGAGCTCATACTCTCAAATTTGAGAAGAAATGCAGCTGGCTCTTTGATGGGAGTGATGCTGCAGAGAGCAGAGCTCAGCCCAATGTGTGCAGAACAAATAGGAGCTAGGTAGAAGAATTTCACACTCCTTTTTACAGACAGTCTGAAATGACTGGTGATTAACAGCAGGCAAATAATTACAGAGTAGGCTCCAGCTGTAGTGCTTCCTCTTGTGTCTGGGAACACAGATCCATGTGTCCTCTACTTCATAAGAAAGGAATGTCTCCTGTGACTGAAACAGGACTTTTCTAAAGTGATTTGTTGGCTCTTTCCACCCCCTCCCTAAAGGACCAGGAATGTCCTAGAAACAGGCAAACAAAGCTCACCATGTCAAGTCCTGTGTCAGGCCCACAGGAGGGAGGATGTGTTCCCCCATGGTGACACCAGAGAGGCTTGGCTGGCCTGTGGGCTGAAGTAACCCTGCTTCTGTTGCTGCAGGCAAAATGCTGAGCTGGCCAAGTTGAGGCAGGAGTGCAGCAAGCTGATGAAAGAGCTGTCTGAGAAGTCGGAGGTGCTGCAGCAAGAGGAGCAGCAGAGGAAGAGCTGGGAGATCAAAGCGGCGGCCTCGGAGAAGCGAATCGAGCAGCTGCAGGTCAGGCAGGCGCCCGCAAACGCGCTCCCCTCGCAGGGATGGGTGGCTGGATGGCAGGGGATCCATGCACTTGGCCATGGGAAGGGCTAGGAGGGAGATGAATGTCCCTGGGCGGGAAGGAAGCTGCCTGGCAGGCTTCCTGACTGCTCTCCCTCCATTAGCTTGTCACATCAGTGTGCCCCTTGTGCAGCACTGCCAGCAGAGCCCAGGGAGCAGGATGCCCTGGTTGAAGCCATTCTGCTGCAGGTGCTCTCTCTCTCAGATGGTTTTTAGCCTGTTGCTCTCTCTCTCTGGTGTAGGAGATGGAGCTTGTGGCTTTTTTTGGTTGCCAGCAGGGAGTGGCTGGGTTTGGGGTTTTCAGGGGTGTTGAAAGGACACCTCCCAAGCAGAGCCTCTGAGCACACAGAGGTGTGCTCCTGGCAGGCAGGCTGGACTCACACAGGGAAGAGCATCTTCTTGGGATGTTGACAGTGCTCCTGCTGGGATCCTGCTGGGATGTTGCTAAGCTATGGGCTGGGAGCATTAATCCCAGTGTAGCAGACAGAGTGAGGGATGTCCTCAGGAATGTGCTGTGGTCTCTGAATTGCTCTGGCCTCTTCAAGAAGGGGCTGTGGTGGAGGAGACCTTTAGCTGCACGTGTCAAAATGGTTTTGTAGAGGAGTTCCTAGAGCAAGGGGCCTTCCATATCCTTGCTCTTTATTTTTTGTGTGCCTGAGGATGTGGATCTGTTTTGGATGGACTGCATTTGGCTCCTGCTGCTTTTGCAGGTGAGGAGCAAGGAGGGTGATGTGAGCACACAGCTGGTGTGAAGGCAGGAGCTGCCTTCCTGGCTCAAAGCAGGAGTTCCTAGACATGCTTTTGGGAGAACTCCAGGCCTGTCAGCTTGCTGCACACCTTAATGCTAATTAAATAAATCACACTAGCTGGAAGACTCTAAAGTCATGTGCTGAAGGTGCTAGGGAGAATGTGTTCCACAGTAATACGTGGAGCTCTGAGCTGAGGATACTGAGTCAAATCCACAAAAAACAGAGCAGCTCTGCTTTCCAGGTGGTGCTGGAAGCATCCCTTGGACAGAGCCAGGCCTCCTGGTTTACCTTGTCCTGTCCCTGCCATTGCAAAGCAATTTTTCTCCCTCTGCAGGGGTGCCACTTGTACCTGTAAAGCCGCAACTCCTCCTCCTCCTCCTTTGCCGTCCCTCTCAAAATGCCTGCCCTGGCCAGGCCTCTTCCTTGCTGCTTTGTATGATGGAAAAAAAAGAAGTATTCCCTGGCCCAAATTGCACAGAAAATTCCTCCACGTGTGGAAACGTGGTTGGGTGTCTCTGTTCTGCAAAGCCCCGTGCCAGCCCCTCTCCCTGCTGGGCTGGGCGATTTGAACCAGGGCTCTGAGAGGTTTTTCAGAGCTCTCCAAAAGGGAGGTTGGCCATGAAGTTGGCTCAGAACCGAGACATTTGGGTATTGTCTATTTCCCAACATGAGGGCTGGCACGGGATAGACCATGAGGGTGCTTCCCTGCACAGCGGGAGCTGGGGGGGAGGGTGACTTTAATCCCCCAAAACACAGCTTAAAAACAGGATTATGTGACACATTAAGCTTTATTTCAAATTGGCTGGGGTGTCTGTCACGCTCCAGGAAACCTTCTTTTCCTGCTGTGCAGGCTTACCAACGGGAGGCAGAGGTGATGCTGCAGAAGAGGCTGGACGAGGTCAGCGACGAGCTCCGCAAAACCCAGAGCAGCTACAAGAGCCTGTTGGCAGATGCAGAAAAGACCAAAGGGCAGCAGCAGAGCATTGCTGGTGAGGAGCTGGGATCAGCATGGGGAGGGCTCTGGGGCAGACTGGAGACTTTGAGAGCTTGGGGGAGCCAGCTGGGGCAGAACAAGTAGATCCAGGGATGAGTGGTGTTGGTGTGAGCAAGACATGGGCTGATCCCTGGTTCTATCCCAGGATGTTACTCCCGATGCCTCTCTCCTGTGCTGTCCTGCATCCCTTCCTGCCCTTTCTGTGCCTCCTCAAAGCACCCATGGCAAAAACTTCTTTGGCTACGATCCTGCTTGGATCAGAGCAGGGTAAGGAGTCTCCAGGTTTGTTTGCACGTTCCCTACACTGTTTGTCACCCTTGCCTCCAACAGAACTGCAGGCCAAGCTGCTGAGCTCTGAGGCAGAGGTTAAAAGTAAGCTGCTGGAGTTGGACAGTGTGAAAGGGAAGCTGCAGGATGCCAGCTCGGAGAATACAAAGCTTCTGGAGAGGATCAAGTCCATCGAAGCCCTGCTGGAAGCAGGACAGATGCGGGAGGCAGAAAAAGACAGAGACCTGCAGGTTGTGTGCTCATTTAATTGGGGTGGGAGGAGGGGAGTGGGCGACACTGCTTGCACAATCCCTGCATCGTCTTTGCTCTGGGATCCTCTCTGGGATGCCACTGAAAGGACTGACATGCATCACATGCCTGGGGCAGGTAATCAAAGTGCTTTCTCTCTTCCAGGCAGCCAATGAAGCAGAAATGAAGCAGCTGCAGTCAAGGTGGGTCCAGGTGCACATCCTGCTGTGGCACCTCCAGCTTGCTGTCCATGTGTCCCAGGCTTTCTCGAGCACTGAGCCTGTGGCTGAGGGCTTCCTGCCTTCCAGGCAGGCTTGGGTCTGCCCAGCTGGGAAGTCAAGGTCAATCCTGGCCAGCAGTGCTGTTTAAAGTGTTAATTTGCTCTGCTGCTGGCCCTATGTAACAGCCAGTCCATTCTGAAGTAGGACTGAATTGCTGGCAGGCACGTGGAATCTGACCAGTCCCACAGAACAGGAGGTTCTACTGGTGTTGGTGCTGGGTGTGGGATGTCTCTGGTCCAAGTCCCTGCTCAAGGCTGGGCCAACCAGTGGAAGGTTTTTTAAAATGTTTCCAGGTATCTCCAAGGATAGAGATTCACCAGCACTCTGGGTCCCTATTCCAGTGTTTGATAACCTCTTCCCCCACACCCCAGCACAGAAAGGTTTCCTGGCATTTAACTGGAGTTTCCCATGTCTTGAGTCCTGTCTGTTGCTCCTTGGGCATGTGCTGGGCACCTCCAATAAGGCCCAGGCTCTGCATGGGGTTAAGATTTCTCAGATGCCCCCACTGCCAGCAAGCATCCAGTATCCCTGTAAAGGAAGGCAGCTGCTGAGTTGTCCTGGGACCCCAAGAGACTTGTGTAGTTCTTCTCAACAGCCTGAACCTTGGTTTGCTCAAACTGGGGGTCCTTTCAGGGCATGTGGGGGATCTGAGGGTGTGGAGGGAAGCTGCAGCTCTCTGGTATCAAGTTGGCAGCCCTCATTTAGGATTACTCAATACAGTGGGATGATACTTTTGAAATGCAGAGCTGTGGGCTCTCTCAGCCTGATGAGCCATGGACAGGAGCAGTCCCAGTTGTGCAAGCTGGAATTCCTGGCCTTTGCATCAGGTTGCTGCTTCATCTTTTTGTGTGTGTACAGCCAGCCAGTTACTTGATTGATTGTTATTGCTGGTAAGGGGGTAGAAAACCAGATCCCACTCCAGTATTGCCATGGCTGTGGTTTGTAGTCCTGCTCCCTCTTCCTCCTGCTGTGTGTAGATCCCAGAGCAGACCAGAATAGGAAGGGCTGTGGTCTCCATCTTGGGAGCTTGCTGCCCATGAGGGAGGTGACTGCTCAGGCTCACTCCTGCATCCTGCCCTTCCAGACTCCAGGAGAAGACAAACCAGCTCTCAGCCTTGGAAAGGGAAGCCACGCAGCTGCGGGAGGCAGTGGAGCAACAGAAGGTGAAAAACAACGTACGTGAGTGACAGACCTCACCCATCTTGGTCACCTGCTGATGGCTCCGGGGTGTAGCCAGAGGCTCTTCAGCCCCACAGATCTCTGGAGGCATTGCCTCATCTGCCAGAGAGCAGGAATACCACTGACAGGCTGTACAGCGGGAGCTGGTGGGCTGCCTGAGCTGGCATGTCTGTCTCGTGTTCTCTTGGGAGATTTAGGACCTGGTAATCCAGAGGGATCCTACGCTGGTAGGGCCAAGGCAATCCCTGAGCAGGCTCCTTCACACCTTCCTGCTCCTCTGCTCCTTATCCCTCTACTGCAAGGTGGTGTCAGTTTTGTGGAGGCCACCCTGCATCCCTGCACTTGGCCTGTGTCCCCTGCAGGCATCCTGAGCATGCTTGTGGAGCTCCTGCCCCGTCCAGCTGTGGCCTGCTCCCTCCAGGGCACTGCCAGAGCAATGGGGTGTGTGGAGCCACTGGAAAGATGGGGGAGAAAGGAATGCATGCGGGCATGGGATGGAAAACTCCTGACCAAACCCAATTCCCTAGGCAGAGGCTTTGAAATCCCCTGCAGTGCCAGCAAGCAGCTTTGTGGCCCTTGACACGGTGTGTGGCTTATTGCCTTCTCTGTGTGGTCTCCACAGGACCTTCGGGAAAAGAACTGGAAGGCAATGGAAGCACTGACCACAGTGGAGAAGGCGTGTGAGGAAAAACTGCTTGCTGCTACAAAAGCAAAGGTGAGCCTGGCTTTTCCCTGGTGTTGGAAGGGAAACATTCAGCTTCCTCAAGCCACCAGTGAGGCTTGCCCCGGGTTGCCTGCCTCCTTAGGAGCGGTGCTGGCCCAACGCTGCTGCAAGCTTCTCCAGAATTTCTCTTGAGGGCAGTGCACCCCTGGTACTGGTCACGGCTGGGGAGCCTGGAAGGTGGTTGAACTGGAAGTGACATTTTTGTGGTTCGCAGCATCAGCAGTTTTCTGTGTTGGCTGGTTTCCCCAGCCCTGTAGGCACAGAAAAGCAGGACCAGTGTTGTCACCCTGGCCAGCAGGTGCCCAGGACCTCCATCCACTGCAGTTTGTCCCTCTTTCAGGAAGAGCTGGCCCAACAGCTGGATGCGCTCCAGACACGAACCAAGCAGACGCTGCTCTCCGCCCTCCCCGGAGTCACCATGTCCTCACAGCAGGTGGGACAGGCTTCCTCAGCCCCCCCCAGAACTTCCTCTACAGGGGAAGGAGAGATGTCTAAGCATCCTCCTTCTTCCTTGTTCTCTTTCTTCCAAACTCAGGATTATGACACGTGGCTGCTGGAGTTTAAGGAGAAGACCGTGGGTGTGCTAAAGCAGCAGATGATCACAACGGAGCCATCAGTAAGTGAAGGCTGGAAAGTGGAGGGATGAGGGAGTGCTGGAGGGTCACATGTTCCTTCTCCTCATCTCTCTCCCCTTTCCTCTCCTTTTAGGATTCAGCTCTTAAATTAAAAGAGGCAGAGGAAGCGCAAAGCACTTTACAAGCAGAATGTGAGCAGTACAGAACGATCCTCGCAGAGACAGTAAGTTCCTGCTCTTTGCACTGTGTTGGTTTCCCACTGGAAATTCCTCCCTGGAGAGGTCTCCTGGCAACCCAGGCTGCCTGTGAGCTCAGGGTGGGCATCCCTTGGTGTGTTGGGGGGGCAGAGTATTTGTCAGTGAGACAGAGGAACAGGATAAATGTGAGTTTCTAGAGCTCTTCTTCACCCTAATTGTGTTGGAAACCTTGCTGGTGGTGATGGGATAAGACACAACAAGGGGTGGTTGAGCCAGAACAAGGATTAGGAGCCCCCAGCCCCACCTGAGGCATCTCATTCTGTCACCTGTTGTTTGCCCCAAATCCTTGGAGAGGCTTTGGCTATGCCAAGGCTTCTGGCCCTTGCACTGCTCGGCCTGGTGGGGGCTGGAGGAGGTTTGGGTTCAGCTGAGGCTTTGCCTGCAGGAAGGGATGCTGCGAAACCTGCAGAAGAGCGTGGAGGAGGAGGAGCAGGTGTGGAAGGCAAAGCTCACAGCCTCTGAAGAGGAGCTCCAAAAGGTGCGTGTTGGTGACACACCTGGGCTTGGTGCTCCTGGAGCTGGACTTCCAGGAGAAGGGGATCTGTTGGCTATGAATTGGTTGGTGATCCTAAGCGTTCCTGCCAGCTGTGAACACCGAGACACAGGGACTTTCTTTTCTCCCCAAATCTACCCCTCCTGTCACCAAGCCAGCTGACAAAAAGCCCACCTCACGTAGAATGTTCCCTCTTGAATGCAGAACTGAGATTAAGCTATTTTCCATGGTCTGGCTGCTCCTTGTCCATCACGTGGGGTATTGGAGTTAACTGGGGCTGCAGGGAGGTGGGGGAAGTGGTTGTACAAGAGATGTTTGATTTCTCAGCCCGCTGCTGGCTCCTGCAGCGCCAGCACTGCTGAGGGCTGGTGTAGGATTGCACAGGGTGACGTGGCTGCTGGTGGTGTGCGTGATGGGAAGAACGTGATGAGAAGAACGCCTGGTGCCTAGGGCAGCTCCCAGAGCAATCCTGCCTCTCGGTGGAGAGGAGGTGAATTCCTCCTTTCCAAAAACTTCAGCATCTGTGGAGTCTTTAAAAAACCAGCCGGGGTTTAAGTGCTTTTTCTGGCAGCTTGGCCTCTCTTAATAATGAAGTCCATGCCACCTCATCGGAAAGTTGCTGCTTCCAAACCAAAAACTGCTTTCAGCAGGAAGCTTGTGCTGAGTCTGCTGCTGGTTTCTTGGGTGTTGAAACCTGACTGCAGCCACCTGAAGCACTGCAGGCAAGAGCTGTTGCCTTGCTCCACGATTTATTGCATGTGTGTGTTAGACTCGTCCTCCCTGGGAAGGAGAGCTCCTCTGTGGAGCTCTCCTTGGATGTCAGACTTCTACCTGATGGGTGCAGGATGAAGTGGGAGAGGTGGGAGTGAAGCAGCAGCCAGTTTTTGATTGAGCCAGAGGTGCTCAGTGTCCTCCTCTGATCCTTTCTGCTTCAGTCACACCTGCAGCTGAAATCCCTGGAAGGCATGGTGGAGAAGTTGAAAGCAGATCTGCAGAGCACAGATCAGGTGAGGTTTTTTGGGGAGGGGAGGTCTCTGCATGGGTACCAGAGAGGCGCACGCTGTGCTTGCCTTGAGTCAGGCCCCATCTCCTGACTTGCCTTGGGGAGGGCATGCTTTAACCATAGGATGTTTGGGATGTGTTGCACCTCAAGCAATCAACCCCCTCCTTCTTTCCTCTCTTTTAATCCAGTTAAAGGAATACACCTCTCTTCTGGAAACGCAACTGGAAAATCACTTGGAGACAGCCAGCTCCGAGCGCCAGAACTACACAAAAGAAGTTGGAGCCGTAAGTGTGGTGGCTGCTGCCTTCTTCACCTTCTTCTAACCCTGACTCACCACCCATGCACGTTTTGAGGATTTGAGGAGTGCCCTGGGATTCTGGGAAGTGCCCCAGGGATCTGCAGCTTTGCAAAGAAGGAGAAAACAGATGGAGATGGTTGCTCCGGTCTGGGTTGCAGACTCCTAAAGCCAGGAGAGCCATGGGCAAGGTGATGGGTCAGGGAGATCTGTATGGAGGTGCTGTCTGCTGCTCCCGGGTGGCCCGTGTGGTCTCTGTGGCTCAGGTGAGACAGGCCTGTCCCATGGCTGTCTCTCTGAGCAGGCATCAGCAGGCAGATCAGCACGTGATGCCACCATGACCTCTTTGAGATGTTGCATCATAAAAAAGCCTCCTTGGGCCAAAGAGTTCCAAAACCAAGTGCATAAAAGGACTATTTTTTTTCTCCTTTCTGTTCCTCCTCGGCAGTTGAGGCAGCTCTTGTCAGAGTCCCAGGAGGAGCTGGAGGCAGCAAAGACTGAAACGCAGAAGCAGAGCAAGGAGCTGGCCCTGGTAAGGAGGGACCCTGGGAGATGCCCTGCTGGGTCCTTGGGGCTGGTTTGCAAACCAGCTGTGGGGCCAGCACCCTTCCTGTGGGGCTGAGGGAGGGCAGGGAGGCACAGCCATTGCATGGGGAAGCCTGGTGGGGACCACATATTCAGAGGCAGTGCTTGAGACCCAGAAGGAGATTTTTTACTTGCCTGTCTTTCCTCCTGATTGGGAGGTGATGGGGGTGAGAAGCAAGGGAGAGCAGCAAGGTTTGCTCAAGCTGCTGTGTAGCAGAAAAACCCAGCTGCCCCACCACTGGACACTTGTCACCACACCACCACTCTGGGGCAGGGGTTTGTGTGTTCATCCATCCATCCATCCATCCATCCATCCATCCATCCATCCATTCATCCATCCCAGAGCAGATGAGGTGGATGCTCTGCACCCCTGGGAGCTGTCATGCCTCCAGCTGCCCAGGTTAGGTACCACTGTCCTGCTCTGGCAGAAACTGAGGTGATTTTCCAAACATTCCAGCTCATGTGCAAGCCAAAAAGCTGGCAGGCTTTACCTGTAGGCCCCTGTGGTCGTGTGAAGGCTGTGGCACAGAGATATTGCTGCTTGCTGCTCCTCCCTCAGGCCAGGCAGCAGCTGAGTGAGGTGAAGAGCCACGTACAGGAGGGAGAATAGTGGGGTTACAAGCTGAGCCAAGTGAGCCTGCACCCCTCGAGGTTGGGGTGGTGAGACCACTCCTGTGGAGGCTCTGACCCTTAAGCATGTCCTTGTCTTGTGTCGCTGTCTCTCACCACATGGAAAACTGCACACAACTCTGCTCCGGGCTGTCACAGCTGTGTTGTGTCCCACCCTGTGTTGGGGGCAGCCAGCCCAGCCCCGCCTCCCCCAATCAACCATGGATCCTGTTCCCATAGGGAATATAGCAGTCAGCTTTCACCAGCCTGTTCCCCTTGGGAGCCCTCTGTCCTGGCACCAGGCTGGCAAGGTTTGGGGGATGCAGGCAGGACATGCTCCAAGCCTTTGGGCGAGCACTGCCATGTGACAGTGCCCTGTGGGGCTCAGAGCTTGGGTCTCCTCAGAGGAAGGGGACAATACCCTGACAGAGCTGTGCTGGGATCCCTTCCCAGCCAGTGGGGATTAGGATTACAGAGGCTCCATAAATCTTGCTGGAGCTGGGCTGAGGGCATTAGCAGCAGCTGTTCCCTTCCAGGCTGACATCTCTGCCAGTGGCAGTGCTCTTTCTCTTTTAATCCTGTTAACTGTGGAGCCTTCTCCCAGTCATGGGAGCCTGCCAGGCACATCTTTCTCTATGGGGTGCCTCTCATCCCACATGCCAGCTGGTGCTGCCTGAGGAGCAAGCAAGATTTAGTAGTGCTAAGCCAAGCCCCAGGCCCCCCCCATCAGCAACCTCCCAGCAGAGGGGGGATGCTGGTACCTATTGCCCATTGGTGCCATGGTGAATGCTTCCGTTTTTATTTCTTCTGTCCAGCCCAGCTCTCTTGGTGATGTCCCTGCTAGCTCATTTCGTGAGTCTTTTTAAAATTTTATTTCTGGGTGTTTTCCCCTCTTCTCAACACAGCTGAAAACCCAGCTGGAGCAGAACGAAACGCTGGCGGAGAAGGAGCAAATGCTGCGGCAAAAGCTGGCACGGGAGCTGGAGGAGGTGGGTGTGGGCGAGGATACCAGGGTTTGCAAAGCCTTCCTGGGTTCTTGGCTGCTAATAAAGCCCAAGAATTAATTTGAAGAATTAATCTGAAGGCTTTTTCCCCATCACTGTCCACACCTCAGACATGGCTGTGAGACATTCCCTCCCACATCTGAAGGACTTCTTAGAGCTGCTGTGCTAAAGCCATGTGGCATCACTGGCCTCTCAAATTCAGCTCTCCCAGTGCCCCCGTGTCTTGTGCCAGGTTTTTCCTTTGAGGGTTAAGGCCTTTAGCTGGGTTTCCTGCTGCTCCTGGTGAGAAATGCTGTCTCCCTGGTGGAAGCTGTATCAGCACAAGCAATGCCTTATGTGCCTGTACAACCCAGCTCTTCAGCAGGACACACCCAGTGGGCACTGAGGGATGGCTGGAGCAGGATGTGTGGGAGATGCCGTTGGCTTCTGTGCTTATTGAGTGTGTCCTTTTGCAGGCCCAGAGCTTAGCACGCAGCTTGCAAGCAGAGCTGGAAAAGCTGAGACTGGCTGAACATGCAGCAGCTTCAGACAGGGAGGAGGCCCAACATCTCAAGGTGATTTGGCTGTGCCATGACAGCAAAAGTCATGTCCGAGCAGGACTAAGGGCATGATTTATCATTTCTGAGGATGGAGGAGTGAGGCCCATGGTTACCCTGCAGGAGAGGGCTGAGAGCTCCACCGTGGCTGAAGGACAGCAGGGTCACAGCTACTGCATCCCTGCAGGCCAAGATAAGTGTGATGCCCTGAGCAAACACGCACAGGCTGGGCTTTTCACACACTGGGAAAGCATCCAGTCTCAGCCCATGGCATCTCCAGGGGGCCAGAGAGAGCTGTAGCTTTGGGGGATGCCTGTTCTCCCTGTCCAGGAGGGGACTAGGTGTTCCACTGGCCTGTGGTCACTGAGACAGCTTGATGGAGGCCTGAGGTGCTTTGAAGGGGGGAAGGTCAGCAGGCAAAGGGAGGCTCAGGCAGATGCCTTCTTTTGACTGCCATGTAGGAAAGACTTGAAAAAGAAAAAAAATTAACAAAGGACCTGGGCCAGGCAGCAACCAAACTACAGGAGCTACTGAAGGTTACCCAGGACCAACTGGCCAAAGAGAGAGAAATGGTGAAGAAGTTGAAAGAACAGCTTCAGGAAACGGTACTGGTGGTGGCCATGGCCCTCCCCTTGATGCTGGTGGAGGCCATGGGGCAGTGTGCACCAGGCAGGGGTTTAAAACTGGAGGCAAGGTGGCCTTTGCTGCCAGAAACCATTTGGGTGGTTTTGGGAAACCCTGGGTACACAGGAGATGGTGGTCAAGGTTCTCCCTGCCCCATCTGTGAAATGCTTTGGGGCTTGAGCTGCCATGAGAAAAAGGTTGAGCCAGCTGAGTAACCCACTTCTTTTTTCCTTCTCCAGGGGAAAGAGGACAGTTCAAAGGAAGGGACTTCAGTTTGACGAGTCTTCACCCTGGACCTTACAGTAAACTTACCAAAATGCCTTACACATTCCTAAAAATAAAAATTTATGCTAAATTTACTGTAGATAAAAGATACCAAGCCATTAGCGACCCAAAACCTAGTTTTGAAACTTACAAGAAAACATTCAAAAACCCCCCCCAACAACCAGCCAGTAAACACTGCAGTTTTTAAGAAAATCTTCATACTGTTTTGTACAAGTCTTCGTTTCCTGGGGAGCTGCTGTGGCCGCGCCGGGCACACGCTGGGGTTTCACCCTCCTGTTCCAGCAGAACCCACCAACGTGTGAAAAGGGAAGACTGCGTTTGTACATCAACCAGTGCAATTATATATTTTTTCCTTTTTTTGTTTTTTTCTTTTCTTTCCTTTTTTTTTTTGAGTGAAAGGAGTGTGAAAGTAAGACCCACCATGGAAGGATGCCCTCTTGGATGGGTGGCTCTTGGCACGTGTATTTCTGGGTGTCGATGCAATTAAAATGATGTAGTGAAAAGAGCTTGTCCTTGTTTTGTTTTTCTTGGGGTTTTGTTTGTATTGGGTTTTTTAAATTTGCAAGCCAGGTAGGGTTTTGGGGTCACTGAAGAAGGACTCTGCTTTGGCCAAGAACATCTTCTTTATTCCCCCTTGCTTGTTATGTCATAGAAGCCATCCCCTGGTTTTGATCCACTATAGGCAAAGGAGAGAATTCCTTCCCACTGATGATCCAGGGCTGGGCTCCCTGTGTGGGGGTTGGCAGAGGGACTGACACTTTTGCCATGGCAGTAGGGGCATGGTGGGGACAGGGACCACTCCTCCTGCTTGCTTTAAAACCTAGTGCTCCCCTGTAATCTGTCCCTGTGGGTGCTGTGTGGTGGTGGCCCTCAGTTACCGTCAGGCTCTCCAGTCCTCCGTTTTCTTCTTGTGGCTTTCCTTTTTATTTTTTTTTCCAATTGTTCTTTCTTTCGTTGTTCTTTCCTTTTGTTTTCCTTTTTTATTTTTGAGCTGGTTTCTTAGGAAATGGCAGAGGCCACGTGACAGCTTGGTGGCTGTCTCCCCACAATAAAGCTGCTGAGCCCAGTGCTGACATCAGCAGGATTTGAGAGAGGGGAGGAAAAGGCCCCTCAGTCACTCCAGTGCATGCAAAGAGCCAAGGCCAGGAAGGAGCATGAGGGGGAGACCTGCTTCCATTTTGTTCCTGGGGAAGGCCAATGTGTGACCAACCGCTGTACTACACACCAGAGACCCCACAGGACTGGGACATCCTGTCCCTGCCTCAGCACTGTGGCTTTTGGGGCCATGACGAAGGGTGCGGGAGGACGGTGTGTGATTCATCTGGGACCAGGTAAGAGAAAGGGCCAAGAAAATGGGGAGCTGAAAGCCACCCCCTACCCCCACCCTTGTGTCTGTTCCCCCACTCCCCCTCCCAGCACAGGTGGCGGATGGGGCTGGTCTCCCCATCCTAGAGGGACAAACTTGGGAAGCAGACCTTTGCCCCACAGCTAGGATTAGCCTGTGGTTTATCTTCCTGGACTTCGTGGCACATACAGAGGAATGCATGACTCAAGGGCCACTGGTGACCTCAGCCTGTCAGCATTGGCACTCTGTTGGATTGAAGCTCCCCAAAAGTGAGGGAATGCCTGCATTTTATCAGGATTGCAATAAACCCCCACCCAACCCACAGGCTGGAAGGAGCTGTCGAGCATGTCAGGGTGGCTCTCACCCCCCAGGAGCCATGGAGAAGGGCCCCGCAGCCCCAGGTGCCAGGAAGTGACGCAGTTCCTTTGGTTTTGCAGTTTTTTGCTTTTGCAACAACTTTTTCCTTTATTGTGGGCTCCTGTGCAGAGACACCCAGGCCTGTCCACAGAAACAGTAACAGACCCCAAAACAGCCAGTGCAGGGAGTGCACCACAGAGCAGGTTAGATCCAGTGGGGCTCCAAAGGCTGCCCCAGAGCAGGTTCAGTGTGCCCAGCCCCGGGGCACACAATGCTGAGCTGGCTGGTTTAGGAAGAAAGAGAGGGACTGTTCTTGTGACACAAAGCTGAAAAAAACCCAATGCTCTTTGGGGAAAGACATTTAGCTGATTTTTTTACACCTGTAGTGGTACTGTTGCCATTTTTTAACTCCCTTGGCACCTTGATGGAAGGGGAAGGCCATCCTGAGGGGCCAGGAGAAAGCCAAACCTTGCCCAAGACCATATGGAACTGAGGCCTGGCCAGCCCCTGCTCTCCCCCCAGGTGCTGGGATTTTGCCATGTGCCCAGCCAAAGTCACCTCCTTTCCTCCAGGAGAGCCACCCAGTCTTGGTGCTTGGCAGCTCATGACTCACAGCAGCCCCTGCCCTGCAGGCAGGTACCTTTATTGGTAAAGATCATGAAGTTGCTCAGCTGCAGTGACTTGGAATAAGAACACTGGATCCTCCTTCTGCTGATTCAACCATGCCTGGAGTTACTTTACAGCCTGGGTGCCTGGGCTTATCAAGGCACAGTTTAAGACACTCAATTAAACCTTGGTTGTAAATTACATTTACACTGCCTGCTGTTTACACTGAGGCCTGAATTATCAGTCTTCATTTCCTGTTCTCATCTTCTCCCAGGCCCAATGGACAAAAATGGCTTTTGGGTAACCATTGCCTGCATGTAGACTTCAAAATGTTTGCACTACCTGGGCAAGTCCTGCTGAGCTTGTGCGACTGAGCTGCCTCCTTCACCTGAATCTCTTCACCTTGTTCTTCATGTAATCCTGTTAGGAAGTGATTTCTTGCAGCAACCAGCCAAGTTATAGGAAGCATTCATCATGTTGTCTCTCCCTGCTTTTCTTGCCTTTTCAGAAGGTCTGGGTGATTTAGGAGAAGAAAAGTCGCAAGAGTTTCAACCCCTCAAAAAGCAGGACAAACAACCCTGAGAGGCGAAGTTTGGCCAGCAAACCCCACAGTGCGGACAAGCCCACAGCACTGTAGCTCTGAGGATTAAGACTGTTAGCTCTGGAGCACAAAGATCAATACACTTTGGGACTTGTGCAGAGGGTCCTAAAAGCAGCCAGACTCTCCAATTGACTGAAGCTGCCACACCCTGCCAAGGCCCAAAGTGTCACCTCTTATCACTCAGTTCTGGGACTAAGGCACTTTGAAACCAAGTCCCCAGTCCAAGGGCTTTCACACTGTGGGAAGTGCTCTCCCTTACAGGTCTGACATCCTTCCTCTTTTGCAGTGTCTCCTGCTCCATTTTCTGACCAAGGAAGGAAATCCCAGGCAGGAGTGACTACGCTCACCTGGGCTAGATAAGGATGCCTGTAGCCTGGAGGCACCAGCTATCAGTGGGATCTTGGCTAGGAGTTGCCTGTTTGTCAGGCAGCACCACTCCCAGTGTGTCACACTGGTTTCCTTATCTCCACCTGGACTTTGGACAGAGATCAGTACTGCAGACACTTGGGCAAGGAGGAGCTGTTTACGAGGATCTTTACCCACTTGGGCGAGCCCCAGGTGACTGAAAGACAGGCTAAAAGCCCCAGCAGAATCCAGGCCAGTCTGCTTTGCTCAGAATCAGGAAGCTGCACTCCAATGGATCCCTTTGCATCAGAAACCCTTGTGCTCCCAGCCCTGTGACCCGCATGGGTGCCAAGTCAGAGCAGTCAATGCCTGTCTTTAATGAAGGGGTTTAACCACGCAGCGTGGCCAGAAAGGGCACATGCTGAGTTAGGTCATGGCTCATTATTGCCCTGGCCCCCAGACACAGCAGCTCAGCGCTGGCACTGCTCTGCCAGGAGCTGAGGGGACACTGCAGCTTTCTGTCCCTGCACAGCTGGCAACAGCTCAGGGAGGAAGAGCCATCCTGTGACTGCCTGGGCTCCATGGGGCTGGCCAGAGAAAGCTCCCTCACTCCTCACACAGAAGGAAGGTAGTGCAGAACAACCAACACATGGCCAGGCTCCTGCTGCTCAGACTGCAAACAGGGAGATGGCTCCCAGGAAGGCCCCCAACCAGTGGGAATTTAGGCCCAAAGCCTAAGGGCACACAGCAGGTGCTGTTTGGGAACTGGAGCCTGCAGCAAGCAGGGGCATGCAGGGCCAAGGAGGGGAGCACACTGCAGACACAAACCTGCTTTCCCCCCGTATCCCTCCAGCTCTTCCTTCTCCCAAGAGCAGGGAAGGGCAGTAGCTGCAGAAGGCACAGCAGCTCCCTAAGTGCTTACCCAGATCCAGCAGTGCCAGCCCCGCTGCAGGAGGGCTGATCCAGAGGCTGGAGAGGAATCAGTCACTGACCCAGGGGAGGGAAAGCCCATTTATTTAGGCTGTTCAAATTTGGCACGCACAGAACATATCACAGTAATGCACTGGAGGCTAAGGGTTTTGGTTTTTTTTTTTCTTTTTCTCTACAGACATACAAGAAAACTCTATGCAACTCCCATGTACACATTACACAAAGGAAACAGCTTTAATCAACCACTGATGAAACATGGAAGCTTTTAAGATCTCTGTAGCTGGCACAGGAATGTTCTCTACCCCCCATACAAAAGGCATTTCAGGTCAAACTTTCTAGTAGGTGATATTTCCATGCATTTCTACAGAATTAAAGAAGCTAACAGACAAAAAGCCCAGATCAAGCCATATTAGTCAGGCTGATTGGTTCTACTAAGTTAAATCAATAGTAATTATGGACAAATGGACCAAGTGACCAAAAACTGGGGCTGAAAATACAATTTTTTAAGTTGTGGTTCCTTTTCATTGTACTACCCATAACCAGAGAGCTCTGATACAAGAACCTGCATTTATAAAAGCCTCAGAAGCATCTGATCCACTAGTAAGTGTATTATTAGAGAAAGGCAGTTCTAAATTAAACTATGTCAACAGAAAAAGCAATTTCTATAGAATCACTCAGGAGGAAAGAGACCTCAAGACACTTCATAACAAGAAAATTGAACCTACAGAACAAGTGAACCTTTAAATATTATTACTGCACCGTGAGTTTACAAGGAAGTGGATTAGGACTACTTCTCCAGTAAAAGTGTGTCTGTTTTATGTCTAGCTTCATAATTAGGCTTTTTTGGTACAGCTCTGCAACTGCAAGCACTAAGAATTTAACCCATTTTCCGTGCTAACAGGTTGCTTTAGCTGAAGATTAACCACAGGTTTTAAGTTTTATCTTAAATGGTTACAGGGGAAAAGTTTTTGAATTTTGCTTGTTACTGTTTAGAAAAGCAAGAACAGGAACCAGATCATTCTCACCTCTCCACCTATCATGATACACTGCTCAAATTTTTGGAGACCTTTAGTGTTAATCCACTGGGGACAGAACTGGGCTGGACAACCAATGCAAATATTAATACACCAAGATAAATCCTTAATTTCATTTATTTAGGGTCATTTGTACATACGAGCTACATCTCCAAAATCTACTTTATTCTACAAGACAGCTTCCCTACTGTTAGTGAAACCCTTGCCTAGAATGTTTGCTTTATATAACTGATCTATTAAAACATGGAATGCTTGTAGAGTTGTGGCACTGAATGACATCTACACGGGACTTCCTTCAAAAGCTACGACTAGGGAGCCTCCTAGCTTCTCAGCAATGCAAGCTCGGTTCAGGTCCTCTGGCCCATTTGCTTGGCATTCATGCTTTATGCCTAAAAAAAGAGGCAAAACACTCAATAATGCAGTATTTCAGCATGCTGGTAAGCAATCAAAGAAACATACCTGGTAGTAGTATTAGAAGCAGCAATCCAGTCACTCAAGCAGACAAGTCCTGCCTTAGCTTAGGGAATTTGACAGTTTTTCCCTGACGTGTCCCAAGAGACATCTGGCTGCACACCAAATGTCACTGTAGGGACATGTAGGGAGAAATCTGTCACTAGCTCAGTGCTCAGACTGTTGGCCTTTCATGGCAGGCTCTTAGAGCAAATCCCTCATTTCTTGTGCTGCCCTGGATACAGCAGGGGAGGGAGCTCCAGGCAAGCACATGGAGAGGGCTCACTCAACTCCCGCTGGCTCTGCAGAGGTGGCTGAAAGCATCACACTGAGAACCTGAGAGGCAGAGACTGAGAGCTGGGCTAAGCAACCAACAGTGCTTTCTCTTCCTTTTTAAGGATGGGAAGCCCAACCCATGCCTGCCTTATATGGTGAAAAGCTAAATTTCTTCAGGATTTCTTTTTCTCAACTTCCATATGTGCAGCACACAGCAGTCTCCCAGGGCAGTTCCAATCGCTGGGCAAGCCATCCTGTGAAGGCTGGCACTGCTGCACAATGATCCTGTCAGTCTTGCACAGTGCAAGATTTTGGCCCAGTGCAGCCTGAGGAGCTGAAGAATGCTACCTGGCTATAAGCCAGACTGACTTACCATAGCACAGTAAGTTTATGAGACTGTGCATTTTAACAGACACTGGGATCAAAGTGCTCTGCCACAGCACAAAATCCAGCTTTGTGTTATGAATCTCATGGTTTCTAGTCTGTATGGTGCAGACATGCTGCTCCATATGGTACATCACACACTGCAAAACCTGCTCTTGTCCTGAGCACTGTTCTAGTGCCTCTGAAATTTTGTCAGATAATGTAAATTTGAGCCAGAGCTCATTTTAGCTCTGTGACATGACACTTCACCTCTCACTAGTATCTCAAAAAATCAACAACAAAACAACCCCCAAAACCTAAACTAAGTCTTGCTGTGTACTCCAGGGACACAGCAGAGTTAGGAGCATTAGTTCTATTACGTACCTTGAAACTTCTTTTTGATTGCATCCTTGGAGCTTGCGTAGATCATCTTACTTTTGAGAGGTGCTTGTTCTGGTGCCCTAGTGGGAGACACCACAGAGAGTGAAATTAGTGACACTGGTTATCCAGCCCAGACAAAAGCAGTATCCTACCCACCATGGACAAGTGGAACATCTCATGGCTCACAGTACAGGCTGCCCAACTCACTGTAAACCTGCCATTTTCACAGCCTGGACAATACAAACACTCACAGACCTCACCCACAGTGCCTGGACTGTATGTTAGGAATGTGAGACTTGGAAAGGTGGCTTACCACAAGAAAAACATCAGCTCTTCTTTTTTGGATTCCTTGGTCTCAAAGCTTGCATCATACAAGGCATAGCGGCAATCCTTCTCGGGAAGCATCTGCACAAAGTGCTTGAAAGGGTCGGTGACTGTCACTCCGACATCTCCCACCAGAATCTCTTTGCCTTCCTCCACAATAATGCACTTTTTGTCTGGACTGAGGCAGAAGATGACAGCCTTCTTCCTCTTCTTGATTTCCTCCGGCGTGGAGCACTTCCGCACTTTCATGTCGTAAAAGATACGGCACACCTCATCGGCCACTTGTACTCCGGAGGCCTGCAAAGACCACAGCAAACACCTTCAAGGCCTTCCACCCCAAATTTTCCCAGCTACATTACGGCACTGCCTTAAATTCAAGCCTAGAAGACAATAGCTTCTTGCAATAGTCACTCGTGGCATGAGAGTCTCGTCAGAAAAGGCTGCAGACCCTCTTTTCCAAAGCCAAGGAAAGAATCCGGAGTCTCACTGCTGCCCACAGCCAGCTGCCAAACCAAAAACCATTCCAAAGAAGGCACAATCCTACTTACACCAGAACACTGTTTTGGGGGAGTTTTACAGGCATGCCAACCCCTTATTCTCTGAGATTCAGTTGTGGCAGATCCTTTGGCATTACAGCAGCTTTCTTCCCTGTTTCAGGCTGGCTGGACAAGCCCACAAGGGTCTTCTGTTCAAAGTTTCCCAGCCATTTCCAGCATGCCTGCTAGCAGCTTTAGGAACAGGGGAAAAACTGGCCAAATTCCATACTTGCCACATAGACTTAGTTTAGAGATCAAGAGATGTAGTGGGGTACTGGGAGCGCAGTGGTAGTTTTTAGCTGAACAAACCAACTTTGGGAAGTTGCTCTGAATTCAGTATTTCAAACAGAGAACTTGCAAGTCCTAACAGATAACGTCTCTACTTCTCAGCACCTACTCCAGCGGTTTTTAAAACAAGCTCAAGCCACCTCAACGTTCTCCCCCTCACCCTCTTGGAGTCAGCTGGGAAATAGTAGTGAGTGATATCATATTCCCCTGTGATAATGCTGCATGTGCACCTCTTGCTCCAGCTTACAATCTGATGTTAAAGGCAGCTGCACAGAATAAAGAAGACAAGACGTAGCAAGAATGACAAAAGGCTGAAACGCATTTTCAGTCTGATGCTTTTCTGGGAATAAGGAAAAAAAATAATAAAAAAAAAGAAGTGGCAAGTAGAAGCATTTATATCTGAGTTTTGTTCTCAGAGTGCACCAAGGTGGAGACATTAAAAGCAGCTGTGCATGAGTGAATACTGCAAATGTGGGAAGCCAGCAGGCACTGCTGGAAGGACATCATGGCCAGAGCAGTAAAGACCAAACTGAAGCCTATCCAGTACTCTATGTGTTCAAAATACTACACATAGTATAAACACTAAGATTCCTTTAGAATCCTGCTTCCTCCCTCACTATTTTTCTGACTTCCAAATTCAAGTGACATTACTCATACTCATCTATCAGAAGGAAAACTGCCTTTCTCCCTCTGTGTAAACCACCACACATCACTGCTATGAGCACAGTCAGCAGTACCAACAGCCAGGTGAGACACACAACTGAAAAAGGCTAAAGGTTGTTCTTCAATTTTTTAAACTTATCTTCAGCCCCAAAATGTGAGCTCAAGGGATTAATTTTGCATCTTCAAGAAACAGCAGAGTTCAGTTGCAAAACCAGGGGGACAGAGGTGCAGAACTACTTGGTAGTCAGGCTGCCCTTGAGAGATAGTTATGGACTGGACACGTACTTAATGTGTGAGGTTTTTTTAAAGCTTTGACCAGTACCTACCACAGAGGACCTCATATGAACCCAGATTCTCCTTTTTCTACCAACATCCCTCCTCCTGTAACTCTGAGTGGCTGGCATACACTGCTAACCCAGTGAGGAGAGGTGGCACAGCTGGCAGAATCTATTACTGTGGAGTTTTCTAGAGCTCCCAAGTGCTGGTCGTGGAAAACCAGGGCAATCTCATACATCAGGAATCTGAGACAGCTTTCCAGCTTTTCTTTAGGGTGGAGAACAGTGCTCTTTCAGAGTTTACCTAAATACAAGGGGACCTCCCTCAAGATTTACAATGCACGATCTGTCTATAAGGGGTAATCTATGCAGAATTGCTTGCACTTTGGGACAGGAGAATAGCAATTCAGTCACTGTGCCTCAGCTGTGTGGCAGGCAGCTATCCTTCTGCATATCACCAATAAGGTGAGGAAAGTACATTGAAAAAGCCTATTTCAGGATAAATTTGAGCAACGGTGCAAACACGGACTCAAAGTGACTCATTCCTGTGTCACCTCCTCCGTGCAGAGACACTGAACTTTGTTGGAGTGTGACAGAGATAATGAGGAATAAAGGTCTTTCTCCTCCTGTCCCTGTGCTTGGTGTGGGCAAAAGCCTCTTTGGGAAGACTCTACATAATACAAAGTTAACCTAATAAGGCAAACAGTGCAGCAACTACAGCTATTTTTTCATTCACTAAGGACAAACCCACAGTGAATTCAAGAGAACCCTTTTCCTCCCCGAGGTTTATTTTCTAGCTAATGGTACCTCAGTAGCTGACAACGGGAGGTAAGACTCGGGTTTTAGTCACAAACCCCCTCGAGATTCTTAGAAAATGCACAGAAAACCTGAACTGGCATAGAAATGAAGCTATTAATCATGGAAAAGCAGTTCACATCACCTACCTCTACCTTTGTCAATTCTCGAGTTTTGCTCCAACACTACAACAAATAATTCCTCTGCACCATGTCATGTTGACTTTGAAAACAGAGGTTAATGCTCATCTTAGAGCCAAAAGCAGCAGCAATAGGGATGCAGGTTGATGCAAACTGTGCAGTCAAGTGCATTTACTTGTGCTACTACACAGCCAGACACATGTCTCCAAGTCAGGAGACAAGTTGTTTCTTTAAAAAGAAGCTGAGCACTGCTGACAAGTCAGTTCAGATTCCAAAAATGTTTAAAGTATTTAGTCTGGAAACTCAAAATTCACTGTTAAACTGCAGCTGATAACTGGGACTGACCAGAAGCTGAAGGGAAAACGGTGAGAACTGGATTTTTTAGCTTTCCAAAGCAAAAGGCTGTTAGTAGCTGGTGCTACTCCTTTTCACAGCTGCTGTACAACCCCTGGATTCATCACACAGGCTGACATTAGCAGCCATTGTATTGCCAGGGACAATGCAGATTTGTTCCATCTGAGAACACCCTATAGCCGTGTTGCAGTATGGGTTGAAATGAGCCAGCGCAACAAACCAATTCCCTCTGAAAAGAGGATCTACTGCCATAACTGCAGGGCTTCCTCTTCAACCCCGGGCCTGTACCAGCCACAAATGGCTTCACAAACACACTTAAAAATGAAAAAAACTCAAACCCCAGGCAGCTTTTGTTGTAAGGTAGTTGCAACCACTCTATGTAGAACAGCAACAGGATGACTGCTAAGAGCACTGGAACAAGGAGAAATGCCAGACTCTAAATACACGTCCTCAAGCAACATTTTAACCTAATCTCTGCTGTCTTGTCCAGAAGATCTGGTGAGAAGCCTCCACCCTCCCAGTAATGACAGAGAAAACATTTGTTAGTCTGGATTTTCCCTCTTTGGCTAGATATGGCTCTGTTCAGAAGACTCAATACAGCACACTGGTTATAATTTTGTGCATTGTGGCTTGAACGCTGTAGAGCTCCAGCAGCCAGCCTGGTCCTGTTCCTTTTTCAGGACTGAAGCAGTTATCCAGCTCTGGACTGGCACATGGGGGCTGGTTCAGTGAGCAGCACATACTGCAGGCACTTGTGGGATCCCTGACCATCAGCCAGCTGGTGACATTTCACCGTAGGAGACAGACCTTTAACTGCAACAAGGCAGCAGCAAGCAGACAAGCCACCTAACTCCCAGATGGGAAAATGATGCTAGGACAGTGCATTCAGGGAGACATTCAGGAAAGAAGGGACAGAGTGAGTTTCCCTGAAGGAATCAACATAACTGAGTTGTCCCCCAGCACCTCCATGCAACTGCTGCAGACACAGCACACCCCGGGAGCTGAGCCCCTCACACATTATCCCGTGGCACTTATGACAGTATCCCCACTGGATCTCACACAGCCTGCTGCAGGCACCTGAGGCGGGCACTGCATTCACTGCCTTGTCAGCAGGCACTGCAGGAACACAGCGGCTCTTGTTCATAAAGCCTCCTTCCTGCCTGAAGTGCAAAGCACTGCAGAAGTCTTGGGAGAGCATGATGCCCGCTCTCCACAGGGCAGCCCAAAGAGGGAGCCTTCTGTCCAGCAGCCTTCCACCTGCAGGAGCCAGACCCAGCTGCCTCCACTAAGAGCTCCCAACATTTTGCCTCCACTGCCAAGTACCCAAACTGAAATTTCATCTGAATTGGGGAAGACTGAAGAAGAATCCAAAGCTTTCTCAAGAAAATCCCCACATACAGAAAGCCATTTCAGGAGTGAGAGACATGCCAGACACCTGATAAACTGGATTTGTAGCAAACCTGCACTAAACCACAACTTTGACACAACAAAATTTTACTTCTCTTTTGTTAGGAAGTGCTGTGAGCTTCAGCATTTCTCTTGAATACTTAAAATACTTTACCTAAGAAGAGCCTTTGTTTTCCTCAACTGTAAGACATCTAAGAAGACCTTAAGCTAATGACTTAGTTTGCCTCAAGACAAGTTTGAAGGACTAAATTTGGGTTTAAGTCTTGAGAATTTTAGAGCGTTGGTTTTCCCTCCTGTGATTAGAGCCCAAGAACTCTCCATAGTGGTGCCAGCGCATGCATTATCTCCAGAGCCATTTCAAGATGCAGTTCCTGACTTGTTTTGTCTAGGAACCACACACACACATTGTACACACCAGGATGAACTATCCACAGCTACTCAAGTGGAAACTTTTGCTTCTTGGAAAAACATAATCAATTTTTCCAGAATCTGACACCAAGAATTTATTAAAGCACACCTCGTTTAATTGCAAGGGCCGATTTGAGAACACTGCTCCCAGGTTTGCTGGTCAGATTATTGGCATGTATTTGGTTCTTAGTTTCTTCAGCAAACCCTGTTTCCCCATCCCTGGCATACCCTCCCTCCTATCTACCTCTGAAATTCCCTGCCACTGCCAGAGCTGCCTGTGGAGCCATGTGGCACTTCCCTCTGACTCACTAATGTGTCATAGTACATGTAACAAATACTTTTTCAATTAAACCTATTTCCACCCAACTGGTCCGGGACAGCACCCTTCAGGGACAGAGCTGTCCCTTGCACTGCCACACAATGAAATGTCCTGGGCCATCACCAGCAACTTGAGGGAAAACTAAGCCAAGGCAGTTGTGGGAGCACTTAGCAGAAAGGGAGAGTCACAGCTGAAAGTTTTGCCAAATGAGGCCTCTGGAAAGGTGTCACCTAAGGCCAACAAGCCAACTGAAAATGTAGGTGGTCAAAAACATAAGATATTAAACACTGCTCGGCTTTTAATCTGTTATTTGAGCACTCAAGAAAACACATCTGATATTATCATCCCCACTTTACTGAGCAGGAAAGGTGGCAATGCAAGGAGGAAGTGCAAGGAGTGACTACTTTAACTTCATCCCAGGGACCAGCAACAGTGTGGGAACACCAGTGACTTCAGGAGTCCAGAAGGGCCCACATTCCTTCCTGCTTACCTACAGCTGGACAGACACCTCCATTTACAGGGGACAGCCTGTGCATCTGAAGCCTGACAGGAAACAGAACTAACAGCCTTTTACTGCTGTTGTGTAAGAGGCCATTATTTGCACACCATAAACCAGCAAGAAGTACAGTCATCTGCATATCACTTGTAGACAGACCTTGCCAACTAGACTCAAGTTTTTATTTTGCATTATTTGGTCTCTTTTGGTAGGGGGAAGGTGTAGGGGGAGGAATCAAAACTCTATTCAGCTTTTATTTTTTTGCCTCCTGTCAAGAAGAAAAGTTATCGACAAGACAAGGAGAGATGAGTAGGAAAGGAATTATTTAAAAA